>NC_136380.1:313973784-315223784 GCF_965140285.1 Lepidochelys kempii
GATGGGTGTAATCCGCCCCTCTGAAAGTGCATGGGCATCTCCAGTGGTTCTAGTTCCCAAACCAGATGGGGAAATACGTTTTTGCGTGGACTACCGTAAGCTAAATGCTGTAACTCGCCCAGACAACTATCCAATGCCACGCACTGATGAACTATTAGAGAAACTGGGACGGGCCCAGTTCATCTCTACCTTGGACTTAACCAAGGGGTACTGGCAGGTACCGCTAGATGAATCTGCCAAGGAAAGGTCAGCCTTCATCACACATCTCGGGCTGTATGAATTTAATGTACTCCCTTTCGGGCTGCGAAATGCACCCGCCACTTTCCAAAGACTTGTAGATGGTCTCCTAGCGGGATTAGGAGAATATGCAGTCGCCTACCTTGACGATGTGGCCATATTTTCGGATTCCTGGGCAGACCACCTGGAACATCTACAAAAAGTCCTTGAGCACATAAGGGAGGCAGGACTAACTGTTAAGGCTAAGAAGTGTCAAATAGGCCTAAACAGAGTGACTTACCTTGGACACCAGGTGGGTCAAGGAACTATCAGCCCCCTACAGGCCAAAGTGGATGCTATCCAAAAGTGGCCTGTCCCAAAGTCAAAGAAACAGGTTCAATCCTTCTTAGGCTTGGCCGGTTATTACAGACGATTTGTACCGCACTACAGCCAAATCGCTGCCCCACTGACAGACCTAACCAAAAAGAAACAGCCAAATGCTGTTCAGTGGACCGGAAAGTGTCAGAAGGCCTTTAACAAGCTTAAAGCGACACTCATGTCTGACCCTGTACTAAGGGCCCCAGACTTTGACAAACCGTTCCTAGTAACCACAGATGCATCCGAGCGTGGTGTGGGAGCAGTTTTAATGCAGAAAGGACCTGATCAAGAATTCCACCCTGTAGTGTTTCTCAGCAAAAAACTGTCTGAGAGGGAAAGCAACTGGTCAGTCACTGAAAAAGAATGTTATGCCATTGTCTACGCTCTGGAAAAGCTACGCCCATATGTTTGGGGACGGCGTTTCCACCTGCAAACCGACCATGCTGCACTAAAGTGGCTTCACACCGTCAAAGAAACTAACAAAAAACTTCTTCGGTGGAGTTTAGCTCTCCAAGATTTTGATTTCGACATCCAACACATCTCAGGAGCTTCTAACAAAGTGGCTGATGCACTCTCCCGTGAAAGTTTCCCAGAATCAACTGGTTAAAATCGTCCTTGAGATGTGGAAAATATTGTTAGTCTTTATGTACTTGGTAGTATATTTAGAGATGCATGTGTCTTATTAACTCTGTTTTCCTAGAGCTCCAGGAAGAAATCCCAGCCAGTGTTTCACCCTAGCTGAGATTTGGGGGGCGTGTCATAAATATAAAGGGAAGGGTAAACCCCTTTGAAATCCCTCCTGGCCAGGGGAAAGCTCCTCTCACCTGTAAAGGGTTAAGAAGCTAAAGGTAACCTCGCTGGCACCTGACCAAAATGACCAATGAGGAGACAAGATACTTTCAAAAGCTGGGAGGAGGGAGAGAAACAAAGGGTCTGTGTCTGTCTGTAGTCGTCTTGGCCGGGGACAGAACAGGAATGGAGTCTTAGAACTTTTAGTAAGTAATCTAGCTAGGTATGTGTTAGATTATGATTTCTTTAAATGGCTGAGAAAAGAATTGTGCTGAATAGAATAACTATTTCTGTCTGTGTATCTTTTTTGTAACTTAAGGTTTTGCCTAGAGGGGTTCTCTATGTTTTTGAATCTAATTACCCTGTAAGATATCTACCATCCTGATTTTACAGGGGGGATTTCTTTATTTCTATTTACTTCTATTTTTTATTAAAAGTCTTCTTGTAAAACACTGAATGCTTTTTCATTGTTCTCAGATCCAAGGGTTTGGGTCTGTGGTCACCTATGCAAATTGGTGAGGCTTTTTATCCAACATTTCCCAGGAAAGGGGGGGTGCAAGTGTTGGGAGGATTGTTCAGTGTTCTTAAGATCCAAGGGTCTGGGTCTGTAGTCACCTAGGCAAATTGGTGAGGCTTTTTACCAAACCTTGTCCAGGAAGTGGGGTGCAAGGTTTTGGGAAGTATTTTGGGGGGGAAGGACGCGTCCAAACAGCTCTTCCCCAGTAACCAGTATTAGTTTGGTGGTGGTAGCGGCCAGTCCAAGGTGTAATATTTTGTACCTTGGGGAAGTTTTGACCTAAGCTGGTAAAGATAAGCTTAGGAGGTTTTTCATGCAGGTCCCCACATCTGTACCCTAGAGTTCAGAGTGGGGGAGGAACCGTGACACAAACAAACAAAAAAACACAAGGCTAATGAGGTAGAAAGGTACAACAAAAAACACTGAAACACTGGAAATATGGACACTGAAATGTAACAATATGACATGCAGAACCACAATAAATGACACATGCTTTATTGATTAGGCTCCATCATAAAACAAACCTCAGCTACTCATTTACAATGCTCGTATTAGATCTTGGAACTCTTCCTAGCAATCAAAAGATAAAATGGAACCTGCGTGAAGCCCTGAGTGAGGAGAGGAGTGGGCCAGCCCCTGGACAGTGGTGTCTTTGGAAGCACAAGGTGTCAAAGGCAATGAGGTATGGGGAAAAAACTGTAACAGCTGAGGCATGCCTGTAAGGTAGAGGCGGGGCCTACTGAGCCTAGATGAGCTGAAGGTTTGATATTTTTGCCCAGAGATTCTAAGGCCAGGAGGGACCATTGTGACCATCTAGTCTGACCTCCTGTATAACACAGGCCATAGAAATTCCAAAATAATTCCTGGAGCTTATCTTTTAATAAAACATCCAATCTTGATTTAAAAATGCTCAGTGATTGAGAATCCACCGTGACCCTTGGTAAATTGTTTCAACGGTTAATTACTCTGTTAACAACGTACGCCTTATTTCCAGTTTGAATTTGTCTAGCTTCTACTGCCAGCTATTGGATGGTGTTATACCTTTCTCTGCTAGACTCAAGAGCCCATTATTCAATATGTTGCCCATGTAGGTACTGCAGTCAGGGCACCCTTTAACCTTCTCTTTGTCAAGCTAAATACATTGAGCTCCCTGAGTCTATCACTATAAGGCATGTTTTCTAACCCTGAAATTATTCTCATGGCTCTTCTCTGAACCCTCTCCAATTTATCAACATCCTTATTGAACTGTGGGCACCAGAACTGGACACAGTATTCCAGCAATGGTTGCATCCATGCCAAATACAGAGATAAAATAACCTTTTGACTCCTACTCAAGATTCCTTTGTTCATGCATCCCAGGATCTCATTAGCTCCTTTTGTCACAGCATCAGGCTGGGAGCTCATGTTCAGCTGATTATCCACCATGACCCCCAAATCTTTTTCAGAGTCACTTCTTCCCAGAATATAGTCGCCCATCCTATAAGTATGACCTACATTCTTTGTTCCTAGATACATACTGTGACGGGTTGGATCACAGAAACCCCCTGAGAGCTGCCACCTGATGTGCCAAGACTACTTCTGCTCCTGCTTTCCTGCCCTGCCAGCTTAGGACTCCAGCACCCTGCCTGGTTTGAGCCGGAGCCACTAGCCTGCTGCAAACCCAGACCCAGGTCTGAATCATGTGCCCTAACAGCTGTAGGCTTAACTGAAAGCAGCTTACAGAAGTGTTCCCATCTTTAACACTCAGATACCAAACTCCCAATGGGGTCCAAACCCCAAATAAATCATAAATTGATTGCCCTCTATAACACTGATAGAGAGATATGCACAGCTGTTTGCCCCCCCCCCCCAGTATTAATACATACTCTGGGTTAATTAATAAGTAAAAAGTGATTTTATTAAATACAGAAAGCAGGATTTAAGTGGTTCCAAGTAGTAACAGACAGAACAAAGTGAATTACCAAGCAAAATAAAATAAAACCCGCAAGCCTATGTCTAATAAAACTGAATACAGACAAAACCTCACCAGTTCCAGTAAGCTTCCTTTTACAGGTTTCAGAGTAACAGCCGTGTTAGTCTGTATTCGCAAAAAGAAAAGGAGTACTTGTGGCACCTTAGAGACTAACCAATTTATTTGAACATAAGCTTTCCGATGAAGTGAGCTGTAGCTCACGAAAGCTTATGCTCAGATAAACTGGTTAGTCTCTAAGGTGCCACAAGTACTCCTTTTCTTTTTGCTTCTTTTTACAGACTACTCTCTTTTTAGTCCAGGTCCAGCAATCACTCACACCCTCTGTAGTTACCATCTTTTGTTCCAGTTTCTTTCAGGTACCGTTGGGGGTGGAGAAGCTATCTCCTTAGTCAGCTGAAGACATAATGGAGGGGTCTCTCACGGGCTTAAATGGACTTTCTCTTGTGGGTAGAGACCCCCTCCTCTTTCCTATGCAAAGTCCAACTTCAACATGGAGTTCTGGAGTCACATGGGCAAGTCACATGTCCCTGCAAGACTGAGTTCCTTACCAGTCAAGCCACATTCCTGGGAAAGCTCAGATGTGGATTGGTGTCTCCACTGTTAAGTGCTTCTTGATTGGGCACTTAACTTGCACATTCCTTTCTCAAGAAGCTGACCAAATGCTTCCTACTAAGGCTATATTCATAACTTCAACTACAAAAATGATACAGGCACACAGATAGGAGGAATAGATTCAGTAGATCATAACCTTTACAGAGATATGTTACATGCGTAAACCATATTCCAGTTATGTCCCAAATATACATTCACAAGCATAATTCCAGAGAGCTTTATGGGGTGCACCGTCATAATTTGCTTGTGGTCAGTTTACCAAGTGATCTAGATGGCTCTGAATCAGTGAGCTGCCCTCTTCATTATTTACCCCTCCCTCACTTCTGAGGCCCCAGAAGGGGCTGGACTCAGTCAAGCAGTCTGACTCCTGCAGCTGGAGTAGGCCGAAGGATAGTGGGGAAAAACTTAGGCAAAAGTTGCTGCAGTGCCACAGCCAGCCAGGAGGGGATGTGTTGGGGCTGCCACATTGCCACACAGGGAGCGTCATCCAGGATCTACTGAGACCCCCTCAGAGATAAGGAAAAGCAGAAAAATGGAGGAAGTAGTCTGCCTGATGGCAGCGCAGCGGGACCAGACCCAGGTTCTCCCCCTGCAGCTGCTGCAAGGACAACAAGAGCAATAGGAAACACAGCAGCTGCAGCAGGAATATTTCCTGTAATGTATGGAAAAATGGGCCCCAGGGAATGGAGCAGCTCCCTGGGAAGAAGACCCCAGGCAAAGTTAGGGCCAGATGACGACCTAAAGGCTTTCTTACATGTTTTTGAGTCGGTAGCAAGTGCAGCATCCTGGGCAGCTGGGATGGCCCTGTTTCTGTCAGGGGTCCTTTCTGATGAGTAGGCAAAATAATATCTGATGGTCAAAGAAGCTATTTTAGATCAGTTGGGGTCACAACTGAAGCCTATCAACACTGCTTTAGAATGGAACCATTCTGCTGAGGAGTATGGTCGGGGGGGGGGGTATCTCAGTGACTCCGAGGCCTGGCATTGCATGGGCTATGGCCAGAGATGCTCAAATAAATTTGTTAGTCTCTAAGGTGCCACAAGTACTCCTTTTCTTTTTGCGAATACAGACTAACACAGGTGCTACTCTGAAACCCGTAGTGAGAACTACGGATCAAATCATCCTAGAACAATTTTTGCAGGTTCTGCCAGCTGGGGCCCAAAGTTTCTACCCGCACTGCAGTGGAAAGATCAGAGGCCTATTTAGAGGCAGATGGTACTAAGCGATCTGACCAGCAGGCCAGACTGAGAAGATCACCACCAGAAAGGCAAGAAGATATAAAACCCTGGTCTCCAGAGGCTGGAGGAGATTACAAGGGGAGAAATTCCTGGGTGGCTCTAAGTTTTGAGGTCCAGAAGAGCTATTGGCACCCCAGTCTTTTCCCAAGCCCAGTGGAAGCACTTTGGGAGGTAGCTGGGAGCTGTGACTGATCAGGACATATGAGACAAGAGTGTCCCCTGATGGAGTGTGACTATGTGGGCTGTTGTTTATAACCAGGTTTGTGGCTTGGGATGCTCCTTAAACCCACCACACGTGGAACAATCAAACTGGGAAAACAGGTTAGCGGGCTTGGGTTGTGGGCAAACTTCCATCTGGTCAGATAAACCAGCAGCTGTTAGTCCACATATCCTTTGTGTATGGAGAGACTTGAGCGTACCCAGTGGCTGTGGTGGAGTTAGAAGTACAAGGCTGAATAAAAATCAGAGTAGTGAGGAGCCTTCCCTGGTCCATGATTCTGGGCAGAGACTGGCAAGGATTCCCAGCCCTGATGCAGCAGAGGACAGTACCTGAGCCAGTAGAGGAGAAATCTATTCAAGGTCCTGGAGCGTTGCTCAGCCGTTATGGGCACACAGAAGAGGACTGGATGGACTTGTTCGATTGCCTGGAGAATGCTGAGGAAACTAGAGAAGAAACTCTGAGATGTCTTCACTGCTTAGAGGAACATCTACAAGAAGCTAATCAGGAGCTGGCAGAAGAAAATGCCTCCCAGCAGAAAATTATAAGGCATGCAGCAAAGCTAGAGCAGGATTTGGTTTGGACAACGGTGGAATTGGAGCATGACAAGCAATGGTGCCAAGGGTTAAACAGCAGCTAGCTATGTTTCAGGTGGCAGGAAATTCCACAAAAACCAGGGCTGGAACAATTTACTGTGGGGATACAAACCAGCCCCCCCTGCCAGAAGCAGAAGGGATTTTGATGGCAGGAGAGCACCAGCAGATGGGGGAGGTACAGAAGGCACTCAAGCCAGGGATAGGATGAGAAGTTGTCTGAACAATCCAAAGGCCCAGCCAGCAGGCATATTTAAGGGGATGGTGATTGAGAAAGCAGTGATAGAAACAACCAAGGTACAGGAAAAGCTGACAAAGATAGATTTCAGAGTAGCAGCCGTGTTAGTCTGTATCCGCAAAAAGAAAAGAAGGACTTGTGGCACCTTAGAGACTAACCAATTTATTTGAGCATAAACTTTTGTGAGCTACAGCTCACTTCATCGGATGCATTCAGTGGACAGCTCACTTCATCAGATGCATTCAGTGGAAATTTTTTTTTCCACTGAATGCATCCGATGAAGTGAGCTGTAGCTCACGAAAGCTTATGCTCAAATGAATTTGTTAGTCTCTAAAAAGAAAAGGAGTACTTGTGGCACCTTAGAGACTAACCAATAGTCTGTAGCTCACGAAAGCTTATGCTCAAATAAATTGGTTACTCTCTAAGGTCCTACAAGTACTCCTTTTCTTTTTGCGAATACAGACTAACATGGCTGCTACTCTGAAATTAGAAAAGGAGTACTTGTGGCACCTTAGAGACTAACCAATTTATTTGAGCATGAGCTTTCGTGAGCTACAGCTCACTTCATCGGATGCATACCGTGGAAACTGCAGCAGACTTTATATATACACAGAGAATATGAAACAATACCTCCTCCCACCCCAGGACAGTGGGGTGGGAGGAGGTATTGTTTCATATTCTCTGTGTGTATATAAAGTCTGCTGCAGTTTCCACGGTATGCATCCGATGAAGTGAGCTGTAGCTCACGAAAGCTCATGCTCAAATAAATTGGTTAGTCTCTAAGGTGCCACAAGTACTCCTTTTCTTTTTGCGAATACAGACTAACACGGCTGTTACTCTGAACTCTGAAATTAGTCTCTAAGGTGCCACAAGTCCTCCTTTTCTTTTGACAAAGGTAGAGCAGACCCTGTTGGAGGCTCACCAAGAAAGGCATAGCTGGAAAAGGAAAAAAGAGGGTTGGAATTCCATGAGGAGCTCTTGGACGATGAGATGGGCCCCAGTGGACTGGGAGAAAGAGATGATCTATTGACATTATGGTATGAAAAGGATGAGAAGTGGGCCAAGGTGGGCAACTCCCACCGTACTCCCCTTAGAGTTGCAAGACCCTGGCTTGGTGGCTATTGCAGCTGTCCTTATACTGGGCGTGTCTCATGGTAATTAGCCTCTTCTCTGTTACTCATAATCCATTCAAATAAAGCTTATTTCCTCCAAAGTAACTTCCTCCTCCCCCCCAAGATCTGTGGAACTAACATGCTGTTTGTTGCCAGTACATTGGTCACTCTGCTTGGGTGTTCTAGCCTTTCCCGCACCCTCTGTTTGCCTTTGTCTTGTTTGTTTCGATTGTAAGCTCCTTTGGGCACCACTTTGTCACCACTTTGTTGGTAGCATGCCTAGGACACAGGCCCTTGAGTGTACCCAGTGACTGTAGTGGAGTACCAATGTACTGTCCTTGGTGGGCCCTCAGGCACTTCCATAATAAACATGATTAATTAAGGTCAGGTTTCAGAGTAACAGCCGTGTTAGTCTGTATTCACAAAAAGAAAAGGAGTACTTGTGGCACCTTAGAGACGAACCAATTTATTTGAGCATAAGCTTTCGTGAGCTACAGCTCACTCCATCCGATGAAGTGAGCTGTAGCTCAGGAAAGCTTATGCTCAAATAAATTGGTTCCTCTCTAAGGTGCCACAAGTCCTCCTTTACTTTTTATGATTAATTAACACATCTTAAATAGCCCAAACTCTTAAGCCCTTACCGGCTCTCTCGGGCTGTATCCTGCTCCCTCAGCACTTTTCAGAACGGGGGTGTGTGGGGGGAGAGAATGGCCCTAGCCCATTTCTTACTGGTCAGGCTGGGAGATCTCCCACCCCCGCCTTGATCCAAGTAGATCCTGTTTAGCCTAGGAGAGCCCCTGTGAGCAGAAGATCGCCCAAGGGAACGCGTAGCCTGCGGCGAGTTTCCGCCCCATCCTCCTGTCAGGCAGCGGGCAAAGTTCACAGCGTGACCCACGGGGACAGGTTGCTCCAGTAAGTGCAGCCGACGCTCCAGAGCTTTGCTCTTCCCGGCCCTGGTTGGCGGGCAGCTGGGCTCTAACGAGCCCCGGGAGCTTCTCCCCGCCGAGCAGGCGATTGCAGCCTCCCAAGAGCCAGCAGCTTGGCGGGCAGCTCCTTGGTTGCAGGGAACCGCTTTCCCCTCTGCCCGTGGGGAGGGCGCGTTAAAGCGAAGAGGGCAGCGGCTCCGCTCCACAGCCCGGCAGGCTCGCAGCTGCCCCAATGCGCGTTTCAACCGGCAAGAAGCAATTCGCTCCCCCATCCCAACGCCCCTCGGCAGGGGCCAGGGAAGGCGTGGGAATCCTTCCCCCTCCTGCAGCCCCCCCCCCGGGGAACGAGATCACGGGCCCCTTCCCCTCCTGCAGCCCCCCCCCCCCCCGGGGAACGAGATCACGGGCCCCTTCCCCTCCTGCAGCCCCCCCCCCGGGGAACGAGATCATGGGCCCCTTCCCTCCCTTCAGCCCCCCCCCGGGAACGAGATCACGGGCCCCTTCCCCCTCCTGCAGCCCCCCCCCCCGGGGAACGAGATCACGGGCCCCTTCCCCCCCTGCAGCCCCCCCCCCGGGGAACGAGATCACGGGCCCCTTCCCCCCCTGCAGCCCCCCCCCCCGGGGAACGAGATCACGGCCCCTTCCCCCCCTGCAGCCCCCCCCCCGGGGAACGAGATCACGGGCCCCTTCCCCCCCTGCAGCCCCCCCCCGGGAACGAGATCACGGGCCCCTTCCCCCTCCTGCAGCCCCCCCCGGGGAACGAGATCACGGGCCCCTTCCCCTCCTGCAGCCCCCCCCGGGGAACGAGATCACGCCCCCCCCCCCCGGGAACGAGATCACGGGCCCCTTCCCCCTCCTGCAGCCCCCCCCCCGGGGAACGAGATCACGGGCCCCTTCCCCCTCCTGCAGCCCCCCCCCCCCGGGGAACGAGATCACGGGCCCCTTCCCCCTCCTGCAGCCCCCCCCCGGGGAACGAGATCACGGGCCCCTTCCCCCTCCTGCAGCCCCCCCCCCCGGGGAACGAGATCACGGGCCCCTTCCCCCTCCTGCAGCCCCCCCCGGGGAACGAGATCACGGGCCCCTTCCCCCTCCTGCAGCCCCCCCCCCGGGGAACGAGATCACGGGCCCCTTCCCCCTCCTGCAGCCCCCCCCGGGGAACGAGATCACGGGCCCCTTCCCCCTCCTGCAGCCCCCCCCGGGGAACGAGATCACGGGCCCCTTCCCCCTCCTGCAGCCCCCCCCGGGGAACGAGATCACGGGCCCCTTCCCCCTCTTGCAGCCCCCCCCCCCCCGGGAAACGAGATCACGGGCCCCTTCCCCCTCTTGCAGCCCCCCCCCCCCGGGAACGAGATCACGGGCCCCTTCCCCCTCTTGCAGCCCCCCCCCCGGGAACGAGATCACGGGCCCCTTCCCCCTCCTGCAGCCCCCCCCCCTCCGGGGAACAGATGACGGGCCCCAGCCTCCCGGGGAGCAGATCCCCCTCCTGTCGCCCCCTGGGCTCCAGACCATTAACCGCAGCCCCGGCCCCCAGCGCCAGCCCTTCTCCAGGGCGCGCGGCCCGCAAGCCAAGCCCCGGCCCCCAGGGCGAGCCCGGCCGGCTGGCTGCTGCGCTGAGGAAGAGGGGCGAGAGGAAGAAGCGGGGTGATGAGTTGTTGCCTGTCGGGCTTTCCCCGGAGGAGAGGCGTGTGCAAGCGGATCCGGAGCAGAGGCAGGGGGTGGGGACGGGGGAGGGGAGGGAGAGGGAGAGGGAGGGGGGGATGCCAGCGTCTCCCTCCCTCCTGCCTGCCTGCCTGCCTCTCCCTGGGCTGTTTTTTCAGTTTCCTGTCTCGCCGGGTGCGCACGGCGGATATGTGCAGCGCCTACAGGTGTGTCTCTCCCTCGCCGCTCCTCTGGCTCCGCGGGGCCGGCGCAGGCAGCAGCCGGGCGTAGGTGGAGGCGGAGGCTCGGGCTCATCATGTGATGATTAATTGGGTTCTGGGTGGTTCCTCTCTCTCTCGCTCGCTCGCTCTCCCGGCGCTCAGACGCGGGCTGCGGCGGGCGGCTCCTCGGGAAATGGGCAGCGAGTTGGCTGCTATCGCTGCGCGGTGGCTCGGGGGGCTGCTCGGCTGAGCCGCTGTGAGATGGGAGGAGCCGGAGCCGCGGCAGCCTGAGCTGGGATCGGAGGCCGAGCGGCAGGGCGCAAAGGCGCTGCCCAGCCCTGCTCTCCAACTTGGGTAAGTTTGATTCTCCCCCTCCCCCGGGGATTGTTCCCCACGGTGGCTCCACGGGGCCGGTTCGTGCTTGGTTTGTGTGAGGGGGAACGACACACAAATCTGGGGCTAATAAATCACTTTCCCCTCTGGAAAGCTCTGCCTCCTGATTGCCTGTATGGCAACTTCTGCTGTTCGCCAGTCAGCATGTGGGTAACCTCTGAGGGAAAGGGAGAAACCAAGGCACGAAACAAAACGCGACCAGCGCTCTCGGATCAGACCCAGTTTGAATCTCCCCGGTAACTGGGATCGGAAGAGTCAGAAACTTTAAAAGAAGCCCTGTAGCTTGTTCTTCCCTCGCTCCGAACAGCATATGGCTTTCATTAAGGCGAAACCCAGGGCTTCCTAGGCTATGTCGCGTTGAACCTTGATTGCGCTGCTTTGCCTTGCAATCTAAAAAACATCTGCAAACTTTCCTTTTCTAAATGCCGATGTAGCGAGCTGCGTGGATAGTGATTGTATCAAACCGAGCGAGTGAGAGAGTTAAACACAATTTTTAGGTAAGAGCATTAAGAAAAAGAAAAAACCAACAAGGATAAAAGCTTCGTGATCTTAAGCAGAAAGTTGAGAAGCATCCTCTTGTGCAGAGAGATTTTTAGCTCCAATCTTCTGGTATATAGCACTGGATTTATAGTTCATTATTATCCTCAAGAGTTTTGTAATTTCCATTTCACGACAGGAATAATTGTAGCCCATTCTCTCTTGCGTGGCTAGCAGTTGGTTAAGAGCCATTTTGACACTTGAGTTCTTCAGACCACTAGCTTCAATTCAGAAGCTAATTTGGATTTTAATGCAAACACTTTGTTTTATTGTGTTAGATTGCTTTAAACTTTCTCTCCAAACTGTTCTTTTTAAAAAAATGGCGTGTTACTTGCATGCATGCACCCTAGGCAAATGAAACAACGAGTCTCTGTAGGGTGACTTCTATACTGTTTGCTTTGGAACTGTACAAAATCTTTGCTGTGCTTGGTCATGCTGTAATTCAAAGTACCCTGTCTCTTCACTCCCTACTTATGAGCTTCCTGTAGTGTCAGTTTTTATGGCAGGCTATGAGGAAAACAATCACAGAATCGTTAAAGTAACTTGTGGGTTAACCAAAGACTGGGGACAAATATCCAAAAGGTGAACTGTCACACTACCTGTTGGCAAAAATTCCTAGTCTATTCCTTGTGTGCTAGAGTACTGTGGTGCCATCCATAACTTTTTTTAAAGTAACTTCTTCTGAAACACTAAAAACCTCTGTAACTGTGTTAATGTTTCCTTCAGTGTTTCTTCTGACAAAGATTTTCTTAATTTATTCTAAACTGCATATGGCATTTAACAGGTAACCCATCCAGGATAAATGTTATCAATTTCCTTATTTGTGCCCAATTTAAAGTTGGGTTAGAAGTATGAAAGGGTTAAGATCTAGGATTTACTTGGGATTTCTCTGCCATTTCTGTAAAGGGCCACGAAGGTTGTCAGGCCCAAAACGGAATTTAAGAATTTCTTCCTTTTTCTCTTTCTGGGATGAGAATTGTGTACCATGCTGTAGATAAATCAGGTGGGTGACCCATTAATAATGAATTTAGGGTGCTGTTTGTGTAATTACCTATGTATATGGGGCCATCCTTCTACTCTGCATTCCTCTTCAACTGTGAGAGAGCCAAATTTCAGTACTGTGCCTGCTCCCTGGAATGGAACAGAGAGCATGCCTGCAACCACAAGCCAAAACAAAGTTAGCAGAGGAAGTCTAATCCTAGGCCTACCACCCTTGACCTCAGCCTTTATGAATATTTGTATCTCTGAAGGGCTTTATGCGATTTTTAACTTGAGTGGTTTGAACTAGAAATCAGCATGGTGTTCTTTACTTAAGAAAAGAGCATTTAAAGTAATACAAAAATTAAGTCAAAGCACTGTGAAAGTTGCTAGAAAGGTATTTCTGGACACTGAAGCCCTCTCTACAGCCAATTTTTGTGATCTAGAGATGCCCACAAGAACCTGCACTAGGATCACCAATTAATTCTGCATAGCTGGACTTCTATTGTAGCATAGTAAAAAGCTCCCATCCAAAGCTTTGAACATTCTGACAGTCTATTAGAAATGTGCTAATTAACAGACCTGTCAGTTACCCCAAGATTGCTACTAACTGGGGGAAGACTTTCCCATAATCTGGGAAATATTGCTCCAAATAGAATTTTTCCCAGTAAATGTTAATGCACATGGAAATGAATTATTTTCCCACTGGGAAACTACTATACTACAGGGTTTTTCTGCACAGTGAGTTTCGTTGTAACAGTTTGTTTGACTGCTTTGCTGACTCTGTTTCTTATGTTTCAAAAGAAACTACTGGAAAACTTAACTGAACAGTCCTTGATTTTGGCCGTTTAATGTTAGAAAGCATACTGGAGAGCGACAAGCAATATATGTTTACTTTTTAGAAAATGAACATAGAAAATGTAACAAAACAAGAGTTAACTTGTTAAAATCTCTGAAATCTGAAAAGATGGTGATTTAAGAGCATGATCTAGCCCGGGGTGGGCAAACTTTTTGGCCCGAGGGTCACATCTGCGTGGGGGAATTGCATGCAGAGCCATGAATGTAGGGCTGGGGCAGGGGGTTGGGGTGCGGGAGGGGGCTCAGGGCAGGGGGTTGGGGTGCGGGAGGGGTGTGGCAGGGGGCTCAGGGCAGGGGGTTGGGGTGCGGCAGGGGGCTCAGGGCGAGGGATTGGGGTGCAGGAGTGGTGTGGGTTGCGGCAGGGGGCTCAGGGCCGGGGATTGGGGTGCAGGATTGGTGTGGGGTGCGGCAGGGGGCTCAGGGCAGGAGGTTGGGGTGTGGCAGGGGGCTCAGGGCAGAGGGTTCGGGGTGCAGGAGGAGGATCAGGGGGTTGGGGTGCAGGAGGGGTACAGGGTGAAGCAGGGGGCTCAGGACAGGGGGTTGGGTGCAGGGTGCAGGAGGGGTTTGGGGTGCGGGCTCTGGCCCGGCGCCACTTACCTGGAGCGGCTCTGGGGTGGCAGTCATGCTGCTAAGGCAGGCCCCTGCCTGCCAGGGCCCCACGCCACTCCCGGAAGTGGCTGGCACCGTGCCTGTGGCCCCTGAGGGAGCGGGGAGGGGGGCCAGAGGGCTCCGCATGATGCCCTCACCTGTGGGTTCCACACCTGAAGCTCAAGACGTTCCAGCCACTTCTGGGAGTGGTGTGGGGCCAGCGGCGCCACGGGGGGTGGCAATCCCGCAGGCTGGAGCCAAAGCCCTGAGGAGCCGGATCTGGCCTGCGAGCCATAGTTTCCCACCCCTGATCTACCCCCCCAGTGAATCTTTCCCTTGACATCAGTGGGAGCTGGATCAAGGCCTAAAATCTATTTAAAAACTTGGATTAACTTTCAGGAACTTTATCGAAAAAGACACAAAATAAAATCACCAGAATTTCTTAAAGTTGAGTTACTGTCATGTTTCAAGAATTAAAGTCCCAATGACTTGCGGCCAGCATGTTGAAACTTGTTTGGATCTTGGCCTTGGGGGCTGAGGAAAGGAAAGGATTCATGCTCTTACTTTCTTTAAAATCGGTGTTGGTGACAAAGGAGAAATCGCTCTTACTGATTCTGTTAGCTCTCTAGCAAACAAATAAGCTCTTATGTATTGGAAATTTGAACAAATCTAAATGCCTATAAGGTTGAAATAATATTTGGTGTTTTAAAAAAATATTGAATTGTCAAGTAAAAAATTTTTACTGTACCCAGCTTAATTTAAGTTTTGCAACATTTGAAGCATTGCCAACAAACATTTAATGGCAACATTAAATGAATGATAGTAAACTAATTGCTGAACTTCTATCACTGTCACTTTCCTCTTCCCATTTCCCTTCTTTAAGCAGAAAATCCTGAAGGCATGTAATGAATATTATGCAGTAGTTTGGCATTGCCTCTTGTGTAAGTGCTCATCAATTTTACAGAACTAGAATGTGTATATTGCAATGTACAGTTAGTTAAACATACCTAAATAAACAATAAGTCTAAATTCCTTAGATTCTGAAGCTGCAAACAAACATGCTTAATTATTTACTTAGTGAATAGTTCTGTCCAATTCCGTGGGACTACCCAATGAATAAAAGTTGAGCACATGCATAAGAGTCTGCAGGATCAGGACCTTAGATGATTTAATCCTCTTCTCTTCCCCTCACTCCCCAATATAATTGTTTCTTCTGTCTTTTATTTGAACAAAAAAAAAAAATAAAAATCAAGTATTCAGTTCCCTTTTGTTTAAAAATTTTACATGCAGGCTCTGTTATGTTGTCAGGTTTAGCTTGCAAATACTGCAGGGGAATGTTAGTGTGTTTAAAAATAACTGGAATTTGTAAAAGTGAAAATGCTTCTGTTGTAGTTAGGTTTTGGAGATGCTTACTTGTATAAAAACCTAAATGAGGCCAACTTGGACCTGACACTGGCCCTCTAATGCTTTGCTAAAATAAACAAACCAGTTTAGGTTAGCTGAATAGATCAGTTTAAAGAGCAGTATTTGGATACCAAGGACCCTGACCTTGTATTCCTTACTTGACCAAAACTCTCATTGACAAAGTGGAAACAGTGAGTTCCGTAACATGGCTATTCTTCAACAACCAGCTGCTGTCGATCACTCTTAACCTGACAAATAATAGAGTGTCATACCAAAATCTAGATTACTTTCCCCATTCATGGCTCTCTAGTTAAGGTACGATCACTGGAAACAAACAAAGTTTTGAACTTCTTTATGCACAATGAATTCTATTTTTATCTACCTTCACCCAAATAAACGGGTGGAGAGAAGATTGGAAGGAAATTATTATTAGTAATTATTTGAGTTGAGATTTAGATTTGCACTGATGGAACTAGGAGCAGAATTTGGCCCCTCAGATATCTGGCAGTGGAATTCAAGTAAATAAGAGTGTGGAATATGAAAAATGCTAATTATATCAATATACTTCTTGTTAATGGAATTTCAGCTTCTGAAAAGCCAACCATTGGTGCCAGACCGATTTAGTAATTAGCTACATTGGCTCTTGATGTTTGGAATTCCAAGGTTTCGGGTAGCACAGATGTCTAACATAGTCTCCATCCAACACATTCCAGGTCTGTTCCTGTGTTGGTTCACTGGTGTGTTTAGCCTCCAAGTTTCTGTCTTCATGCTGGACATGCATCTCTCTCAGCTGGAACAATTGACAGTTATAGAAATGAATGAAACTGCTAACTCTGTTTACATGTGTACAATTCAAAAGATCTATTTTATATAATTAAAATCCTGTTTCCAGTGTTCCAGTCCTTCTCTTAGTAGTTGGCATCCCTGTATGGTTACACATGAAGAATAAAATTCACTTTGATACTGACAGTTTCCTCTAAGCTAGTTTTGAATAATGTGACCTTCATAGCTTCCTTTCCTCAGCAGATGTCTGTATGCATTCTCACTCTGAACACTTTGAGGTCAAAATGTACACACTTAAAGTTGTTTAAATTTGTCATCAGTTTTATATACAGTAAGAAAATCAGAATTATATGGAAAAACTTTGGCCTGAAACACTGTTGCTTAATACACCTATGCCCTCCCTGATCCTTCACCTAGACCTTTATGAGTTTACACCTGTTTAAACTGATTTCAAAAACAGTTCCAGTTAGGCTAGTGTGATTTTGTGTGTAGGTGTTCTAGAGGAAAGTCTTGATAATCCTGAAGGTCCTTCTTTCTGTGTCTGAAGAGGCAAATCATTGGGTCTCTTTTGCAGAAGTAATGTACAAATCATGACCTTTGTCTTTTGTAACTTAACTTTGTATCAGCAATCATTGTGTGTGAGCTTAAACTACAGGAAAAATAATTTATAAAACACAATCCCAAAGGATTTTATTAACTTAAATTTATGTACTCTGTCCGTAGCAGGGTGGATTTGATTTAAATCATCAGTCAGGAAGACTCAATTGAATCATGGATTTCTGCATAAAAGTGCATTCTTGTTGTTTGTTATAACCTTAATACATATTCTTCACAACTCAGAGATAGATGTAGGTTTCATTTTTAGAAGGTACACACTATACATTTTTAAAGTGATTTATTTTGAAAACTTTTCAGATTAGTTTTACAGCTATATCAGAAAATGAATGATTGTTTGGTTATTTCGTTTACCAAAGGTAACTGAAGCAGATATTTATGAAGTCATTGGGAGGTGAATTATCTCCAATTCAACAGGTTAATCATTAATATTTAGAGGATTTTCTTGCCATGCTGTGTTCGGAGGAGAACATCACTAGACAGACATTTTAAATTGTTTTATTTAACTAAAACGTTATGTATTCAACTGCAAACATATGATATTTTAACAAAACAAGCGCATGAATTTTTGAATTTAAATATTCAAGTGTTTTAAAATTAGGTTTGTTTTTGTTAAAATTGTTTTTAAATAAAATAGTTACATGAAATATTAAAAAATCAACTATGTCAGCCAGGTCAACATGAGAAACTTGAAATATTGGCTTCTGCAGCTAACTCAGTCGTCTTCACCTCTGTTTTCCTGTTTGTTCATAACCTGGAAAAGAAAAACAAGATTTCCTGCTTTTTCAGGTCCCAAATGATTTCTCAATTTGGAATGAATTAGTCCACAGGAAGAAAATATCCTTTCTACACTGGCAGAAGAAGCTACTGCTGTTAAAAGTGAGATTATCACTTCAACAGTCACTGAATCCAAGCGCTTAAGTGACTTCCCCTCAGTTCACTGGTGTGACTTTCTTTAAAACATCATCAGCAGACATATTTTTTTTGAATGGTTCACTCTTCGCTCTGAAGTTTATCATAGTTGGCATTATGGAGGGATGACTGCTGGATGTCCATGTCGTAGCCAACTCATTGTCTTCAGCAGTTAAGGTTTGACCCTGATACCGAGGATTGAGAATGTTTGCAAGAAAATGAGCTGGAGATCGTGCTTGTTCCATCTGGTTTTTTTTAATGCTTGTAATTTAACTCCGTCATTGCATATTTCTCCTTTTTAAGATCTCACTCAGTTCCTTCCAAATTTTAGCAGCATCAGCAATAAAACAGCTATTTCCCTGCATTTTGTTCAAGGCTACAGAAATAGGCTTCAGGGTACTCAGCATGTGTTCAGCATTTCTCTTAAGCCCAATGTTGAGAACTTTGGCAGTGACAGTGCCATCTAGTTTTTCACAATTTTGTTCACAAACTGTCATCAGATTAGGCCAGTTCAGTGCTCAAAACAGTCCACTACTGAGTTCCATCGCATGTCTTGTGGGAGCATTAGCTTGGTTCGCCCTACTTTTTTCAGAGCAGCTGCTGCAAAGTGGTTGTTATGGGAGTATTTTGCAATTTCAACAACATTAGCCTTTATGTCCAGAACACTGAAGTCTTTGGCTAGGAGGTGCATCAAATGAGCACTGCAACCGTATGTTGTTAGCTTGGGACTCTTCTCTAAATAATTTCTTCTCATCTTGGATACGTTTCCAGCACTGTCTGTGACCAAACTGCGTACTAGACATTTGAGGTTTTTTTCACAGTTTGTTACAGCTTTTACAGCTGCTTCTTGTAAGTATTCTGCTGTGTGTGCATTCCCTGATGTATCAGTTGTTTCTGTAAGGAGGACATTCCCTTCTTCTGTTGCACACAAGCACATAAAACAGGATCATTGTGAACATTGCTCCACCCATCAAGACTCAGGTTAACAATTTTACCCTCTAGACCTTTTGCACACTGCTCAATTTCTCTTTCATACACTTTATCCAGCAATTTACCTGCGACATCTGCTCTTTTGGGTGGACTGTATCCTGGTCTTAATGACTGAACTATGCTAATGAAGTGTAGGTTCTCAGTCATACGGAAAGGAGAGTTTGTTGCATAAACAAACTGGGACAATTTTTTCATCAATTGCCTCTTTTTGTAATCTGCTGGTTCTTATCACAAGCTTATCTATGGCTGTTTCTTGTTGATGGAGTTTTTTTTCTTTTTGCTACAGGAGATATACTGTGGCTATGTGACATACATGATTTCACTGAAATACAATCATTGGCAGATAATTCTGAAACTATAGAAAATGATGGTGATCTTGAAGGTGGATAGTCTTCAGAATCCTGTATGTTGAGGATGGATTCTCCTAAACAAAATAAGTCCATGCAATTATTTAATTATTATTACCGTACTGCTTATTTAGTATTACTCATTGCATTCACTGACACTCAGAACTACTTTAAAGGTGAAATTGTAATAGCAGAAATAGGCAGATCTTCCTATTTATTTTTTATCACAGCTGCATCGAAAATGATAGTACCATAGAGTAACAACTATATATTTTTTTCTCAAACATGAGAATTCAATAATAGTCCAGAAGAAAGACCGGCAGTCCTCAAGAAAGAAGTATGAAATAAAAAAAGTTTACCAACTGGAAGATCCTGCGTGTTCTTACATGTTCCCTTCATCATCATCAACACAGCTTCCTCCTGAGAAGGAACACTACTCGTGATGTTTCATTTGGGCAACCAGGCCTTGCATTTCTTTGTTGCACTGTTTGCATTTTGCACGCATGCCTGTCCTACCCACAAGTAGAGGAACTTTATTAAAATATTCCCAAACTGGGTCTCTTTTATTGCCTGCTGCGATTATAAGTTTTCCTTTCTAGTGAGAGAATGGTATGGTAGATCTCAAATCAATGAAGGCTACACTCAGAAAGACCTCAAAACTTCTGGAATATGCTGCTCAAACAGTTTCACTTCTGTTTCTACTGCCTGTCCCTCCCTTCTCACAGTTTTCTCCAGGCTTACTCTCCTTGTCCAGATCTATTCTGCCCCCAACAATCTTGATAAGGGATTGACTCCGTGTACACATTTGCAGAGGGACAATAGGGTTGAGGTCTGTTATTTCTCACGTCTATATATTATTTATTCTTTAAAAACATGTTTGCTGTTAACAAGCATGTTATCTCTGGAGACACAAATCCACAGTTTGAGAACTGCAAAACTAAGCATCTCTGATGGTATCTTCTAGACTGAGCACTGAGTCCCATTCAGTAGATAGAAAGATTAACCTAAATAATCTATACAGAAGCCCCTTGAACCCCATAAAATTGGGTCCCTAATCCAAGAACTATTGGAACTCATTTACAAAACTCTTCTTAAACATTACATGAATATATTGTCTCATACTATAGAATTAGACTTTATAATCCTGTGACAAAGTTCCTCCTCTACCTTGGTGGGTCTTGCTCTTATTGGCGGATTTGCTTGCCTTGAAGCTTCACGGTAGCCCTCAGTTTGGCCGTTTTCATGACCCCACAGTCCAGGTCAACTTCTCCTGTGTCTGACCAGGAGTTGGGAGGTTTGGGGGGAACCCGGGCCCGCCCCCTACTCTGGGTTCCAGCCCAGGGCCCTGTGGAATGCAGCTGTTTAGAGTGCCTCCTGGAACAGCTGTGCGACAGCTACAACTCCCTGGGCTACTTCCCCATGGCCTCCTCTCCACACCTTCTTTCTCCACACCATAGGACCTTCCTCCTGGTGATAATGCTTGTTCTCCTCAGTCCTCCAACAGTCGTTCTCACTCTCAGCTCCTCGTGCCTTTTGGTCCCAGCTCCGTACACTCGCACCACAAACTGAAGTGAGCTCCTTTTTAAACCCAGGTGCCCTGATTAGCCTGCCTTAATTGATTCTAGCAGCTTCTTGATTGGCTGCAGGTGTTCTAATCTAATCTAGTCCCCCCCCGACCAGGCCAGATGCTTTTTTGTTTTTTCTTTTTCTTTTTTGTGTTTTTTTTTCCGTCTACGTCCTTTGCCAGCCATCCCCCCCCCACGCCTGCTTTCGGGCGCAGCTATTTGCCTCAGCTGAGCCCCCGGAGGAGGGGGGGGGAGATTGCCTATTTTGCTGTCCAGAGGGGGGAGTGGAAACCCCCAGACCCAGCCGTTTTGCCAGCAGCTCGGACCTTATAACATTCTTAACATGCCGGAAGCCTTGGAACACAGCCAAAACAGCCGGAGACGAAGATTTCAGCAGACAGAAGAAATAATATAAATCATCGTGACGAGGGCCGTAAGATTGAGTAACTTTCTGAATTATACTCTCGTGGGGGGGAGTTTGACTGTGATTACTTGCATTTGTGGCGGCACAGGGGGTGTGGCGTGGAGACCCCCACCCCCGATCCATCGGTGCCCCTACCCCCCCATCGTTATTACAACTGTCACGGCCCCCCTCCCCCGCAGTCTGTCCCTGCTGGCAACCTGCCATCTCCCTTCGGATCCAGCTGTTTGCTTTGAACTTTGCCTTCCGGACCGGACCTAACAACCGACCAACCGAGACTCTTTGGACAAACGTGTGTGGGTCTGCACACCCCCCCCCCCGGATTGCTTATCCCACAACTTGCCCCTATTACTGGACCCCGATTTTGTTCCCTTCCCTCCTCCCAGTCCCCCCCCCCTCGGCATTTTTCCCCTTCCCGTCCGCAGCCAGCGGAAGGAGGGGCTATTTCGCCTTCTCCCCTCCTCCTTCCGGTGTTTCCCTGTCTCTCCCTACTCACAATGGCGGGGAACGAGAGGGGCGAGACTGCTTCAATAAAATTAATTGTCCCTTCCCCACCACCACCCCTACCCGACCCCCAAGGTCCCCCCCCTACTACTATTGTTAAGGTACTTGCCACCCCCCCTGCTGGGGCACCGGTAGCAGGAGGCACCAGGGTGATTGCTGCTGCTGCTGCACCCCCCCCCCCCAGATTCTAGGAAACCCCCCCCGGTTCGCCGGAAGGGCCAGGGCGGGTGGAAGGGAAAGGGCCCCGCTAAAACCACTGAGCCCTCCATGGCAGGGGCTGCCCCCACCGCTGCGGCCTCATCCTCAACCGTGGCGCCCCTCCCAGCGTTTCCCTCCACCAGCTCTGCGATTGTCCCTCCCCCGGCCCCCAGGACGTATGCCCGGGCGGCAGCGGGCTCCCCGCTGCCTGCCGCCTCGTCATCTCGCCCCCCCCCTGCCTCCGCCACCATCACCAGCAGCCGAGGCCCTTTCCCCGCCTTGACCAGGAGGCACGGCGTCCGTTGCCTCCTGATGCCCGCCTCGCCCCACGTGGAGACATACGTGCAGGCATTGGCGAAGGTGGTAGGACCCACGGCTATTGTGGCGGCCTCCAAGATGTATGGGAAGGTCGTTTTCTTCTTAGCCTCGGAGGATGCCGCCCAGGAGGCGGTGGAGAGGGGCCTGACGGTGGGGGGGGTGTTTGTCCCCCTAGAACCGTTAGAAGACCTGGGCGTTCGCCTCGTCCTTACCTCCGTTCCTCCCTTCTTACCCAATGCTGCCCTGTTACCCGCTCTTTCCACCCTGGGGAAACTTGTTTCTGTCATCAACCCTCTCCCATTGGGCTGCAAGGACCCCACCCTCCGTCACATTTTTTCGTTCCGCCGGCAAGTGCAGCTTCTACCACCGGCAGGGGCGCGTGACGGAGAGGCGCTCGAGGGGTCCTTTCTAGTCCCCTACGAGGGAGCCCGCTATCGGGTCTTTTATTCTACCGGAGAGGCCCGGTGCTACCTCTGCTGTTCAGCGGGGCATGTCCGCAGAGACTGCCCTTTGGCCCGGGGAGGAGGGGCACCCGAAACCCCCGAGACCCAGCAGGACATCGGCTCCGTCGCTGCCGACACCCCTGGCTGCCCAGTACCTGAAACCAACCCTCCTCCTACTCAACCCATTGCTGCTCCCGTCCGGGCCCAAGAGATACCTTCCCTACAATGCCCGGGCGAGCGAGGGGTTTTCACCCTTGCTAGTACCAACCCAATAGAGCCCATGGAGGAGGGTGTGGCAAGGATATTATCGGGTATAAGAGAGGGCCCTCCCCAAGGAGAAGCCCCCGCCCCTCATGTTGCCCCACCGCTACCTCCCCGAACCCCTAAACCATCGCCTCCGCCCCCCGACATGACCCCTGCTAACCAGCCCCCAGATGATGCTATGGAGGGCTGGACCCTAGTCCAGGGGAAGCGAGGCAAGTGGAAGGCTCGAGCTCCGCTGCATCCACCCGACGCGGAAGCCTCCCGGAAGACCAGGAAAGGAGGCACTGCTATCGAGCCTCCCGCCATGGCCGCGAGCGAGATCCATCCGCCAGTGTCGGGAGGGGAAGACGGACTGGCATTGGAGGGCAGAATCCCCCCTCCACGGGAGACCCTCCCCTCCGAGACTTCTGAGGACACCCCTTCTGCCTGGATGCTACTCGAACCCGCCGCGGACCCCGAGGCGGCCGTTGAGGCGGGCCCTAGAGGAGAGGCCCCCGGGGTGGCAGGAGTTGGCCTCTCCTCCGTGTATGCGGAGATTGAGGCCCTAGATTTGACCCCGGTCACCCAGGGAGGGGATGATTTGCTGCCGGCTGGCCTCGAGCTGGGCAGCCTTACCCCAGCCTCCCTTTCCCCATGCTCCTTCCCCCTATTTGCCTTCCCGGGTGAGCACCCTGCAGAAGGCGGTCCACCACCTGATGCCATGGCCACTAAGACCACCATGGAGCCAGCACCTAGCATTATTGGGAGCCCCCCCCCCTCTTACCCCTTAACCCTTGACTCTGCTCAGGAGGCACTTTCCTTTAGCTGCTTGCCTCCTGCACCCCAGAGCCTTACCCCTGCCCCCGCCCAAGGTCCCTCCTCCTGCAATGTTAATGCCGCCCCCGGGGTTATTTCCTTTCCGCCTTTTGCAGACTCCCCCCAGGGAGCAGTCTTTGCACTTTCTAGTCGCGACCCATTAGGAGTGGCAATTTTTCCCCTGTCATCCCCCTCCACCCCAAGGCGTGAAATGAATTTAATAACCCCAGCCTGTCAGACGCCCCGTCGGTGGTCCGCACCCTGTCTACCTGCCTTAGCGGACCACGAGGCTGTATTAAGAGGCCCATCAGGGAATACCTCGGGAATTGTAACCCCACCCCCCCATGAGCTGCGGCATGCGCTACGGAAGTTCCTAGAGCACTCCCGTGGTGCCCGCGATAGGGCACAGCTGGCTCTTCGGCTATGGGGGGACTTTGATCAACTCCTTCAGGCCACAAGGGCCCTTATAAAGGAGGGCAGGGGGCAAGGAAAGCGCGGTGCTGCGGCCTATGAGTGAGCCCGCAGCTTCCGACACGATCTACTCACCCACGGGATGGGTCATGGGTTGCTGTGCAACCCGCCGGGGGCCCTGAACCCCCCCGCCAATACGAGGCCCCCACCCCCCCAGCCCTCCGCATGACGCCTCTTATTATTGCGACCCTGAATACCAGGGGCTGTAGGATGGCTCTCCACAGATCCCAGGTGCTCTCTTACCTTCGGGACGGGAGGTACACTGTAGTTTTCCTGCAGGAGACCCATACGGACCCGGCCGCCGAGGACAGGTGGCGGCTAGAGTGGGGGGACGGGGTATACTTTAGCCACTTTGCGACCTGGCAGGCTGGAGTGGCAACCCTATTCTCCCCCAACCTACGGCCTGAGGTGCTAGGGGTCAATGAGGCCGTGCCGGGCCACATGCTGCACCTTCGAGTCCGTATGGAGGGGCTCGTGGTTAATCTTGTTAACATCTATGCCCCGCAAATGAGCTCCAGGCGGCCACAATTTTATCAGCAGTTGTCCGACTTTCTTGGCACCCTGGATTCGCACGAGTGCCTGGTCCTGGGAGGGGACTTTAACACCACCCTCGAGGAACAGGACCGCTCAGGGGCCGAGCCGAGCCCGGCCGCCGCGAATATTCTCCAAGGGATAGTCGACCATCACTCCCTAGTGGACGTCTGGCGTGACCATCACCCAGACGACACCTCCACGTTCACTTTTGTCCGGGTGGAGGCCCATCGGTCACACCACTCTCGGTTGGACCGTATTTACTTATCCCGTTTCCATCTTTCACAGGCCCACTCCTCCGCCATTCGGCCGGCCCCATTCTCCGATCATCATTTAGTCACCGTAACGGTCTCCCTCCGTGCAGAGAGACCGGGGCCGGCCTATTGACACTTTAACAACAGCCTGTTGGAGGACGAGAGCTTTGTGATGTCCTTCCGGGAGTTTTGGCTGGCCTGGCGAGAGCAGTGGCGTGCCTTTCCCTCGGTGCGGCGATGGTGGGATCTCGGGAAGGTGCGCGCCAAGCTCTTCTGCCGTGACTACACTCGGGGCACCAGCCGACGGCGAAATGCGGCGATAGGGCAGTTGGAACGGGAGGTCTTAGAGATGGAGAGGCATCTGGCCGCCAACCCCGAGGACCCGTCCCTCTGCGGAGCGTGCCGGGAGAAGCGGGAGGAGCTCCGGGCCCTTGAGGACCACCGGGCCCGAGGTGCCTTCGATCGATCCCGCATCCGCCTCCTTTGGGAGATGGACCGCGGCTCCCGCTTCTTCTATGCCCTGGAGAAAACGAGGGGGGCCAAGAAACACGTCACCTGCCTTCTTGTGGAAGATGGCACCCCCCTCACGGATCCGGAGGAGATGTGTGGGAGGGCCCGTGACTTCTACACAAGTCTTTTCTCCCCGGACCCGACCGATCCTGACGCTTGCGAGGTGCTCTGGGAGGAACTCCTCACGGTCAGCGTGGGCGACCGAGACCGACTAGAGCTGCCTCTCACCCTGGCCGAGTTCTCGGAAGCCCTCCGTCGCATGCCCACCAATAAATCTCCGGGCATGGACGGGCTGACCGTGGAGTTTTACCGCGCGTTCTGGGACATTCTCGGCCCAGATCTAGTCACCGTCTGAGCGGGGTCCTCCCTCTGTCATGCAGACGAGCGGTGCTCGCTTTGCTGCCGAAGAAGGGGGACCTCCGCGATCTACGAAACTGGCGTCCCGTCTCACTCCTTAGCACGGATTACAAAATCGTAGCGAAAGCAATCTCGCTGCGGCTAGGGTCCGTGATGGCGGACGTGATCCACCCAGACCAGACCTATACTGTCCCGGGTGGCAGCATTTTCGACAACCTCTTTCTAGTCCGAGACCTTTTGGAACTCGGGCGGAGAGATGGTCTATCGTTCGCCCTCCTGTCTCTTGATCAGGAGAAGGCGTTCGATAGAGTAGACCATGGGTACCTCCTGAGCACTCTGCAGGCGTTTGGATTTGGACCTCAGTTTGTGAGTTTTCTCCAGGTGCTGTATGCCTCCGTGGAGTGTTTGGTTAGGCTCAACTGGACCCTGACTGAACCGATCAGCTTCGGGCGAGGAGTGCGGCAGGGGTGCCCCCTCTTGGGCCAGTTGTATGCTCTGGCGATCGAGCCTTTCCTCTGTCTCCTCCGCAGGAGGATGACAGGGTTGGTGCTGCGGGAGCCGGAGCTGCGGCTGGTCCTGTCGGCGTACGCCGATGACATACTCCTCGTGGTCCAGGACCCGGGCGACTTGGCGCGAGTGGAGGCATGCCAAGCCATCTATTCGGCAGCCTCCTCCGCCCGAGTCAACTGGGTCAAGAGCTCTGGCTTGGCGGTGGGGGACTGGTGGCAGGTAAGCTCCCTCCCACCCGCACTTCAGACCATCCGGTGGAGTGCGGGTCCACTGCTCTATCTCGGCGTTTATCTTTCCGCCACGCATCCTTCCCTGCCGGAGAACTGGCAAAATTTAGAGGGCAGGGTGATAGAGTGGATCCGGAGATGGACGAGGCTACTCCGATGTCTCTCCCTCCGAGGGAGAGCACTGGTGCTTAACCAACTAGTCCTGTCCACGCTCTGGTACCGGCTCAACACCCTGGCCCCGGGTTTCCTGACCCACCTCCGGAGATTGATTCTAGAGTTCTTCTGGTCAGGAATGCACTGGGCCCCTGTTGGAGTTCTTCATCTACCCCTGAAGGAAGGAGGGCAGGGCCTGAAGTGTCTGTACACTCAGGTCCGCGTTTTCCGCCTCCAGGCCCTGCAGAGGCTCTTTTATAGTGCAAGTAGTTCGGCGTGGAGCATACTGGCGCACGCCTTCCTGCGCCATTTCCAAGGGCTTCGATACGACCGGCAGCTCTTTTATCTTTCTCCGAGGGGTTTTCCGTGAGACCTCTCCGGGCTGCCGGTCTTCTACCAGGACCTCCTCCGGACCTGGAAATTGTTTCTAACAACCAGGTCCGTGGCGGCCACCGTGGGGGCAGATCTCCTCACGGACCCCTGCTACACAACCCCCAGCTCCGTGTGCAGGTGGCGGAGTCCCGCTCGGTGCGCCAGAGGTTGGTCCTGGCGGAAGTTACGAGGGTCGGAGACCTCCTGGACTACGACTGGAGAGACTGGCTGGATCCCCTGATGCTCGCTCGGCGCATGGGGCTCTCCAGCCTCCGTACCCCCCGGCGCGTACTTCAGGAGGTGAAGGCCGCCTTGACCCCCGCTGCTCGGGCTTATGTTAGCCGAGCCTTGTGCGAGGGCGCACCCCGCCTATCCCTTACCCCAGGCCCGCCGGACCTTTCCATCGGGCCCCCACCCCGTAGATCCCAACAAACCCCTCACCCTTTCACTGCAAGCCGGCTGCACGAACTGCAGCCGGTTAGCTTTCAAATTGCTCCACGGAAATACTTATATACACTTACGCTTCACACCCTTCACGCCCACACCCTGGTGTCCCGCCCCGATACAAAGTGGCGGGATCTCCTGCCACCTTTGGAGGGTGAGCAACCTCGGTGGGCCAGCCTGTATTCCACCCTGGTCCCAAGGCCCGTCGGGGACATCAGTTGGCGGCTCCTTCACGGAGCTGTGAGCACAGGCGTGTTTTTGACACGGTTTACCCCCATTCCGGACACTTGTCCTTTCTGTAATGTGAGGGAAACCCTGGCGCACGTGTATTTAGAGTGTGCCAGATTGCAGCCCCTTTTCCGGCTCCTCACAAATATTCTATTACGCTTCTGGCTTCATTTTTCCCCCCACCTTTTTATCTATACACTTCCCATCCGTAGCCCCACAAAGTCGCGGGATCTTCTGGTCAATCTCCTCCTAGCTTTGGCTAAAACAGCCATTTATAAAACCAGAGAGAGGAGGTTGGCCCATGAAACGTCCTGCGATTGTGGGGCCGTTTTCCGATCCTCAGTACACTCACGTATCCGGGCGGAGTTCCTCTGGGCGGCGTCCACCGACTCCCTTGAAGCCTTCGAGGAGCGGTGGGCGCTGTCTGGGGTTCTCTGCTCGGTGACCCCGTCCGGTTCCCTCCGTCTGACCCTTTGATTGAGGGGAAGAGCGAGAGACGCCAGCCCAAGCCGTTGCCGCTGTGGATACCATCATTCCTGTCATCTAGGAGGGGTCCTATAATACATGGGTGTCTACCCCCCCCCCCCTAAACCGCCCACCCCGCAGCCATGCCCATCTTGCCGGGCACTCTCAGGAGAGGGAGGATCGGTGACACTGGGCGCGGCACTGGGTAACTCGAGGGGGTGGAAGACCACGAGTGTCGAGGAAGCCCCCCCGCTCTAGGCCACCAGGTAACTCAGGAGGGTGGAAGACCACGAGTGTCGAGGAAGCCCCCCCGCTCGGGGCCCAGGCTAGCCTGAACACTTCTCCCTCCTGAAAGCTGCTGTGTTATATCTTCTGATTGCGTTGTTTTGTTGCATAGTTGTTTTGTTTTCTTTGGTAATTCTGTAAGCGTTACCAATAAACTTTCTTTCTGTTTCAAAAAAAAAACAAAAAAACCTTCCCTGTTACCTTACCCAGGGAAAAGGGACCTACTTAACGTGGGGCTAATATATATGCCTTCTATCACTCTCCTGTGGCCATCTGGCCTGACCCTGTCACATTCCTATTCCATGATGAGATATCTTTGAGCTATAATCTATCTTTAGATAGGTTTTTCCCCTCAAAAAGCATTTTATCAAAAAAATCTAATTTAAATGGAAAAAAATGGGAGGTGGTGTGGAAATTTTTTGATATGATGAAAACAGAGTACAAAACAAAAAACAGGGTGAAGTCTCCGAAGCTTTTTAAAGATTAAGAATGTCAGGAATGTGACAAGAACTGGATACATTTCTCCTTGGGCTTGTGTGTCAGGGCATGGGCCATTGACCTAAGCATACTTGGTAAATATTAGCCATTCATCTTTCGTGAAGATGACCTCTGAGTAAAGTAAAATAGTACTAGAATACTTGCTCCTCAAGCTTCTCCTAATTGTTTAACTGTTCCCTGTTTTTAGATTATTTGCTGTGGGAGATTGGATCTGTTTACATTCACCACAGCTGAAAGTCCAGTATATGCCATTTCTCTCTTAAATACATCAGCAAATGATAATTTTTCATGTGGTTCCTCAGTGTATGTTAAAACGTGTCTGATATGATTGTGTTGTGATTGAGTGAACTTGAGTGGGTAGAAATGTAACGCTTGGACTACTGAATATTAAGCCAGTAAAAACAATACCTGTACCTCTTCTATTTCTCAGCCCTGTGGGAGTAGTGAGTAAAAGAAAAGAGCTTTGAAAAAGTTTTTAATATGCATGTTGGTTCACATCAGAAACTGAACTTTTCCCCTCCCTCCCATAAATTTATAGAGTTCAAGACTAGAAGGGACCAATGTGATCATCATCTATCATTTGTATAATACAGGCTACAGAACTTCCCCAAAATATTCCTAGAGCATATTTTTACAGAAACATTCAATATGGATTTTAAAATGGTCAGTGATAGAGAATTAACAGCCCAATGTAGATTCCAGTTGGGAAAGGCAGTCAAGGCTGGGCCCCTTGGCACTGATGGCCATTCTTGAACCTCTGAAAGGACAATAGGCAGCATAAGCTCTCTTTCATAATGAAGGAAGAAGCCCTGGGTTTCCTCTTCTCCCCCTCCTGGAGCAATGTCTTGCAGAAGGGACCGCTACCCTACAGCTATAATGGCTCATGTTTAGGGCCCTACCAAATTCATGGTCCATTTTGGTCAATTTCACCGCCATAGACTTTTAAAAATAATAAATTTCATGATTTCAGCTATTTCATCTGAAATTTTACAGTGTTGTAATTGTAGGAGCCTTGTCCCAAAAAGCAGTTGGAGTCAGGGGGTGTCACAAGGTTACTGTAGGGGGGTTTGTGGTCCTGCTACCCTTCTACGTTGCTGCAGGCGGCAGCACTACCTTCAGAGCTGGGCAGCGGGAGAGCAGCGGCTGCAGGCCGGGAGCCCAGCTCTGAAGGCAGAGCCGCCGCCAGCAGCAGCGCAGAAGTAAGGGTGGTACGGTATTGCCACCCTTACTGCTGCATTGCTGCCTGTAGAGCTGAGCCCTCAGTCAGCAGCTGCTGCTCTCCGGCCATCCAGCTCTGAAGGCAGCAGTGCAGAAGTAAGGGTGGTGTGGTGTGATATGGCCTTGCCACCCTTACTTCCGTGCCGCTGTTGGCGGGGTGCTGCCTTCAGAGCTGGGCGCCTGGCCAACAGCCACCCTTCTTTGGCTGCTCAGCTCTGAAGGCAGTGCAGAAGTAAGGTTGGCAATATCACGGTACCCCCTAAAATAACCGTATGACCCCCTGCAACTCCCTTTTGAGTCAAGACCCCCAATTTGACAAGCTCTGGTCTCGCCTGTGAAATTAGGATAGTATAGGGTAAAAGCACACACAAGACCAGATTTCATGGAGGGGAGACTAGATTTCATGGTCCGGGATGTGTTTTTCGTAGCCGTGAATATGGTAGGGCCCCACTCATATTCCTTGCACAGGGGAAGTGGCTCAGTATAAGGAGTAGTGCTGCTTATGTACACAAGAAGATCACTTACATGAGTTTCTCCTCATTTCCCCTCTCCAGATTGGCTCTGTTACTCATGTATCAGAGGGGTAGCCCTGTTAGTCTGTATCCACAAAAACAATGAGGAATCCGGAGGCACCTTAAAGACTAACAAATTTATTTGGGCATCAGCTTTCCTGTGTAAAAAAACAAAACAAAACACTTCTTCAGATGCATGGAGTGAAAATTACAGACACAGGCATAGATACACTGGCACATGAAGAAAAGGGAGTTACCTTACAAGTGGAGAATCAGTGATGACAAGGCCAATTCAGTCAGGGTGGATGTCGTCCACTCCCAATAATTGATGAGGAGGTGTCAATATCAAGGGAGGGAAAATTTGCTTTTGTAGTGAGCCATCCACTCCCAGTCCCTATTCAAGCCCTAATTAATGGTGGTAAGTTTGCAAATGAATTATAGCTCTGCAGTTTCTCTTTGAAGTCTGTTGCTGAAGCTTTCCTCACTTCCGCCTAGGGAAGTGAGGAAACAGATTGACAGAGCCCTACCGGTACCCAGAAGTCACCTACTATATAGGACAGGCCCAAAAAGGAAAATAACAGAACACCACTGGGCATCACGTACAGTCCCCTGCTAAAACCACTCCAGTACATAATCAGTGATATACAACCTATCCTGGAAAACGATCCCTTACTCTCACAGACCTTGGGAGGCAGGCCAGTCCTCGCTTACAGACAGCCCCCGAACCTGAAGCAAATACTCACCAGCAACTACACACCACACCACAGAAACACTAACCCAGCAACTAATCCCTGTAGCAAACCCCATTGCCTACTCTGTCCCCATATCTACTCTAGCGACACCATAATAGGATCCAGCCACACCATCAGGGGCTCATTCACCTGCACATCTACTAATGTAATATATGCCATCATGTCCTAGCAATGCCCCTCTGACATGTACGTTGGCCAAACCGGATAGGCTCTACGTAAAAGAATAAACTGACAAATTAGACATCAGGAATGGTAACATACAAAAGCCAGTAGGAGAACACTTCCATCTCCCTGGATGTTCAATAACAGATTTAAAAGTAGCCATCCTTCAACAAAAAAAACTTCAAAAACAGACTGTTACTCAGGCATGGCGCAAGATGTTTTTGATAAGGAGTGGTTGGCTTGCTTTGCCAACAGCAGAGATGGCCTTCTGGGGGCTTTCGTGCCCCAGGCATAAAGTTAAGTAATGAAGCCTAAAACTAAATGCAACAATTTTATATAAAAGTATGGGGGATGTCTTAAGTCTCTTGGACACTCAGTCTGGTTCAGTGTTGATGTGTATTTTCGCATATCAAGGATGTGTTTGTAATTTGATATAAAGTAACTTGTGAATGTAAATCATCTCCAGGGTAATCTGGTTATCAAAACATAGTAACTCAAGTGTAGAATAATACTTGTTAATTACAATTTTGCAATCTGCATTGTTCGTGCCACTGTTGTTCAAAGATTAGCATGTGCAGGTGTACTCGGTAGGATTTGCCAATTTACTTTTCCCAGTTGTAGCAATTAGTCACTATCATTTCGTTTCAATCTTGAGGCCTTGTAAATAAATAAGTAATGTTTCAAAAATGTAAACAACTTCCAAACTGATGGTGATATTTTTCACCTACAGCAATGATAATTTGCAGAGGCAGCCAGTTTTTGTCAGCAGTGGCATAATTAATCCATTTGAATGACAGCCCTAATGTCAGAAGAAGGTTCAGAAACCTTGGAATCAGAAGTTTGCAAATTAGCTTACAGTGGGAGTTGATGCGGTGGAATGTTCTTGTGCATTACTTATCTCTCAAAAAGAAAAGGAGTACTTGTGGCACCTTAGAGACTAACCAATTTATTTGAGCATGAGCTTTCGTGAGCTACAGCTACAGCTCACGAAAGCTCATGCTCAAATAAATTGGTTAGTCTCCAAGGTGCCACAAGTACTCCTTTTCTTTTTGCGAATATGGACTAACACGGCTGTTACTCTGAAACCTGTTACTTATCTCTGTTTCCTAAAACAGCCTTAGTAAGCTGTTAGTGAGGGGAGGGCCAAATACTTCTTTCTATATTGCTTCCCCATTTCCTCAAAATTATTCTGGCCTTCATCTATTCTAATAGACGCCCTTCATGTGATAAGAGTCAACTTTATTTTTAGTTCTTGTAGTATGCTTGTGTGTGTGCGTTTTTCCTTTATCTAAAATCTACGGTAGCACCACACCACATTAACAACTCTTCCTACAGTTAGCGTGGTAGTACTTGTCATGCACAGTGAACCTGCCTCTGAAAGCAGCCTTGCAAAGGACGTAGGGCTGTTCTTACCTCTGGATTTGTGTCTAGAAGGCAGTATGGGCCACTCGATACGGTCTCTTGACAGTTGATCCAGTGCCCTAGGTTCCATTCCTGTCTCTGTTGTTGACCTGTGTGACTTCTGGCAAATTACTTCACCTTTCTGTGCCTGTTTTCTCATTACCTTCCTCTGTAAAGAACGTTGGGATCTACCGATGTCATTGCTGTATAAGTACAAAGTACTATTAAAAGTAGTAGTAGGGTCAGCGCATGCTACTGCATCCATAGTTCCTATGCAGGTTTGGTGAGGAGCCCACCAGCCCCTTAATTTTGTTCTCCAGGGGGGTTATTTTTGAAAAGGTCAGGGTTTTTTTGTTTTGTTTTTTGTTTTTAAAGAGCGTTCCTAGCAAGATTTAAACCTACAGTGGCCATGTCATTGTTCCACTGCCCCTAGTCTCCAGGGGTGTTTTAGCTTCTGAAGCAGGAAGTGTGGTGTACATAAGTGCTTGAAGAGGGAGTGAAAGAATAGGCCAGTTTTCACACCAACTGCCGGTTTGATCAACCTAACATTCTTCACTACCTTAATGGCATGCCAGCAGTAAGCCAAGGTAATAGAACAGTGTTAACCATGTATATAATCATGCCCGTTTTTCTTCTTACCTCATTTTGTAAGGTTTCAGAGTAACAGCCGTGTTAGTCTGTATTCGCAAAAAGAAAAGGAGGACTTGTGGCACCTTAGAGACTAACCAATTTATTAGAGCATGAGCTTTCATGAGCTACAGCTCACTTCCTCAGATGCATATCGTGGAAACTGCAGCAGGCTTTATATATACACAGAGAATATGAAAAAATACCTCCTCCCACCCCACTGTCCTGCTGGTAATAGCTTATCTAAAGTGATCATCAGGTGGGCCATTTCCAGCACAAATCCAGGTTTTCTCACCCTCCACCCCCCCACACAAATTCACTCTCCTGCTGGTGATAGCCCATCCAAACTGACCACTCTTCATGTTCTGGTTTAACTTGGATTTAAACTTGAAGAGTGGTCAGTTTGGATGAGCTATTACCAGCAGGAGAGTGAGTTTGTGTGTGTATGGGGGTGTGGGGGATGTGAGAAAACCTGGATTTGTGCAGGAAATAGCCCAACTTGATTGTCATGCACATTGTGTAAAGAGTTGTCACTTTGGATGGGCTATCACCAGCAAGAGAGTGAATTTGTGTGGGGGGGTGGAGGGTGAGAAAACCTGGATTTGTGCTGGAAATGGCCCACCTGATGATCACTTTAGATAAGCTATTGCCAGCAGGACAGTGGGGTGGGAGGAGGTATTGGTTCATATTCTCTGTGTATATATAAAGTCTGCTGCAGTTTCCACGATATGCATCTGAGGAAGTGAGCTGTAGCTCACAAAAGCTTATGCTCTAATAAATTGGTTAGTCTCTAAGGTGCCACAAGTACTCCTTTTCTCATTTTGTAAGACTTTGCTTTTGAATCTTGTAAATGGGGTGATAACTAGAGGTTGTTTACTGTGAAATTTTCTCTTGCCAACTTCTTGCCCAGAGGGTATGCAAAATAAACAGAGAAGCTAGGAAATTAGTCTTGCACCTTGTCTCATATTGCAAGCCAGTCCAAATCTTAGGACATCTGTTAACTCAGTTGAAACAAAAGTAATGAATAAAAATGTGGTAATGAGATTGTTATACTGATGCAGCATTTTAATGTGTGGAGGCCATTGCACAGATCATTCCTTAATATTCTGAAGGAGCTTTAGAAACCCTGAGGTGTAGAGGGTGTGTGTGTTTTAATCTGAAACCTATCTTAAACTTCTGTCACAGGGGCATATAAATCTATGGATAGTTGGGTTTTTTTGGCTTGTTTCCTTACCATTTAAAAAACTTCTGTGTAGTGAAGCAAATTTATTTTTACCCAGATGTGAGTTTATGGTGGAAGGGGGAAAACTATCCCTAGCTACCAGGGGATCCTGGATCAACTTTAGGATTAAAAAAATACTCAAAGTACTCCATGGTATGCCTGCCTAGATGCTGGGAATGTGTCTCCCAGCCTGGGTAGCCAAACATGCTAGCTCTGCTCAAGGTGGCACACTAAAAACAGTGCTGTGGGTGTTGTGGCATGGGCTAGATGCCTGAGTACAAGCCTACCTGATCCCATGGGTCTTTGGTGAGGTGGCTAGCCCAAGCCACCAACTGTCACAACATACTGCTATTTCTAGCATTCTAACTCCTGTCTGTCTACTCAAGCTGGGATGCATGCTCCTAGCTGTGGTATAGACATACCCTCAGATGCCAGCCTGTCGTTAATATATCTGATCCTAATGCAGTAAAAATGTAGGGCTAGATCTGTAGAATTGTGGGTACCTAATTTGCAACATTCGTTTACTTGATTGAATACATATTAAGAACACCTGCAGATGCACAGCTAGGTGTCAAAGTGGTCACTTATGTGCTATCATGGTGGTGGAATGTGAGAATGAAGTGTGTGCAATTGCACAAATCTGACTCTTAAGAAACTACTGTATACCAGACAAAATACTGGTTAATGCTGAACACCTTTTATATTTAAACTTAAAATATAAATGGCAAAAAACATAGTTATTGCAGAGTTAAGGGTGCCAGGTAATAGCTTGTATCCTTCCAGAATGTCGAGTTGCAAAATTCAAACCACTGAAAACCAGGAAATAGAGAGTGAAGGTAAACGCCCATGCAGTCGTAACTCTGCCCTCCTGGAGCTCACAATCGCCATTGGGAATTGTCCGAATGTGCTCCAGTTGTTAGGTGTAGCTGTATTGAATGGTGGAGGAATACGCTGGAGCAGCTGGGAAGAACTGTGATTGTAATCTGTGAAGGTTTGGGGATTAGTCTGCGGAGCATCATAAAACTGCAATTTTGAGGAGATCGGGGTCTGAGTCTTCCCTCTGGTTCCACATGTGTGTCGTTCAAGGTACACACGCATCTCTTTCCTTTAAGTTCCCAGTCTGCGTCATTTCAATACAGAATTGTGTGGGTTGTCACTAGCAGGGCACTGGAGTCTTCTTGCCCTGGGTATTGTCAGTAGTGAAGTGGGTTATAAGAGTAATTTGTAGATTTAATGATGTATCGGGGAAAGTGTAGGGTTAGGTGGTATCCTGTGTGAGGGGCTGTAAAAGGGTATGGAGTGGTTGTTGAATTGTACATGTCTGGTATTCTGTCAGGGCAGTAGGCTCCATGTTTGAGTGTAGAGCAAAGCACCCGTGTGAGTGTTAAGGGTGCTTTGGGACATCGCTCAAAGTGAGCAGAGTTTAAAGTTGAATGCAAGTTTACCCTCACTCTGTATTTTCTGGGTTTCAGTAGTTTGTGTTTCACTGAACTCTGTTCTGAAAAGGCACAAGATATCATTAGGCAACTATAATTTTGCATTAATGACTTTTTTTTTCAATTTGATTTCCTAGCTTTTTAAACAATTATTTTTTTTGGGTGCTATTTTGGGTGCTTTATTTTTGGAATTGTTCTTTTAAAATCTAGTAAAAGCCTAATTTCCAGATGTATTTTTTTTTCCTTTTTGTTTTTAATTTACCTTTTAAAAAGGTATTATTGATCATCTAAGTAGTGGTCAGCAGTGTGATAAAATCAAACTTATAAGAATAGACCAAGCCCTAGCTTTTATACTGTACTTTTCATCAATTGATCTCAAAGAACTTGACACCATTACCTGTATTTTACAGATGGGAAACTGAGGTACCAGTTCAGTGACTTGCTCAGGGTCACCCAACCAGGCCAGTTATAGAGCTAGGAATAATCCCAGTCCGGTGGACTTTCCACACAGTTCTTGTGTGATTCCTAAATGCTCCTCTCTGCTCCTGTACATTTGTTATAGAGGAATGGGAATGATGGTCATGGTTTGAAGCATGTAGCTACAAACAGGGCTGGTGGGAGAAATCTCATCCATGGTCTATATCCCCAAACCTTAACAGTTTTATTTCATGGTTGTTACAGTAACTTTAAGTGTATGAGAAGACTGGTGTGTGTCTTTCCTTCTCCACCCCGTCTTGCCATTCCCTATATCATGTAGCCCCGCAGCACTGCCAGCTCCCTTTCCTATCCCGTTAAGCTATTAGTTGCACTACAGAAGCCATTTACATGTAAGAAGTTGCTCTTTGCTGTTTCCTGCCTTCTGCTGACGCATGCACGTATTGCAGGCAGCAGCTTTCTAGAGGGTCTCAGACTTCCTTGGTTATGGTTTGTGGACTCTTCTGTGCTAACCCCAGATGCTTTTGCTTGCTTGTAACCTTTAAGCTGAACCCCCCAAGAAAGCTATTTTGGGTGCTTTATTTTTGGCATTGTTCTTTTAAAATCTAACAAAAGCCCAAGTTCCAGATATATTTTTTTTCCTTTTTGTTTTTAATAAAATTTACCTTTTTTTAAGAACAGGATTGGATTTTTGGTGTCCTAAGAGGTTTGTGAATGTTGTTTGATTAGCTGGTAGCAACAGCTAATTTTCTTTGTTTTTTTTCTCACTCTTCCCCAGAGGGGGTGAAAGGGCTTGAGGGTACCCCACCGGAGGAATTCCCAAGTGCTCCTTGGTTTCAAAGGTTTTTTTTTTGTTTGTTTGTGCATTTGGGCGGTGGCAGCCTTTACCTAGGCAAGGTCAGAAAAAAGCTGTAACCTTGGGAGTGTAATACAAGCTTGGAGGGGCAAGTATTAATTTTTAGAATCCTTGCAGGCCCCCACCTTCTACACTCGAAATGACAGAGTGGGGATTTAGCCTTGACACCATCAAACACACACAGTCTACTGTGGACTGTTATGCCAGCCATAGTGACCCTGGTTGAGGATGTCACACCAGGAATTGTAGAGTGAAGTTCCTAGATCTGGCTCAAACCTGTGAATCCGCGAGTCTCTGGGGCAGCCCTGTGGGCAACACCAACTACGGTCAGCGTGCATCTATGGAGAATTGGAGGAACATGGTGTGCTTAGGTGTCTCTGTCCATCCTGGTGACATGGCCAAAGAGCATCTAATTCCTCTTTTTGAATTTAGCGAGTGATGGGGGGAATGCCCCATCTCTGTGGGATTGATATGTCAGATAAAGTCGGACCACTTTATGTTCAGGATGGGGCACTGACAGTGCATATGGAAGATCTCTAGCCACGCCAAGTCTGCCTGTAAGAGAGTCCAGGTTTTTGAACCCTATAGCAATATAGGCAGTATACAGGTTTGGTATATCCTGAACTTTGTCTCAGCACGGAGACGTTTGTGTCCATAAGTGGGATATGGACTTCATGCAAGAGGCAGCAAGACGTAGTCGCTGGAGGACATCTGATTGGCTGCGATTGTTTGAACTCTGTTTGCAGCCTAGGTGGATGAACTTATCAGTGCTCTCCATGGTGCTCCACCCCACCTCTACTAGGGATTCTGGTAGCCCAGCTCTGAGGTCTGGACCTAGGTCTTCTGCTGTGAGACATGAAACCCTTTAGTGTGGGTGGTGTCTTGGTAACCTTGAAGGGCAGGGCTGAAATTCTTTGACTTCTTCACAAGCAAGGCAGCGTCATCAGCTTAGTCTTGGTTAGCGAACACTTCTTGAACAACCTTGATTCTGATGTACGGAATGGTAAGTCCTAATAGCCAGTCAGTAGTTTGATAGAATCATAGAATATCAGGGTTGGAAGGGACCTCAGGAGGTCATATGGGGGGGAGGGATAGCACAGTGGTTTGAGCATTGGCCTGCTAAACCCAGGGTTGTGAGTTCAATCCTTGAGGGGGCCATTTAGGGATCTGGCGCAAAAATTGGGGATTGGTCCTGCTTTGAGCAGGGGGTTGGACTAGATGATCTCCTGAGGTCCCTTCCAACCCTGATATTCTGTGATTCCTGAGTCCAACCCCCTGCTCAAAGCAGGACCAATCCCCAATTAAGTCATCCCAGCCAGGGCTTTATCAAGCCTGATCTTAAAAACTTCTAAGGAAGGAGATTCTACCACCTCCCTAGGTAACGCATTCCAGTGTTTCACCACCCTCCTAGTGAAAAAGTTTTTCCTAATATCCAACCTAAACCTCCCCCACTGCAACTTGAGACCATTACTCCTTGTCCTGTCCTCTTCTACCAGTGAGAATAGTCTAGAACCATCCTCTCTGGAACCACTTCTCAGGTAGTTGAAAGCAGCTATCAAATCCCCCCCTCATTCTTCTCTTCTGCAGACTAAACAATCCCAGTTCCCTCAGCCTCTCCTCATAAGTCATGTGTTCCAGACCCCTAATCATTTTTGTTGCCCTTCGCTGGACTCTCTCCAATTTATCCACATCCTTCTTGTAGTGTGGGGCCCAAAACTGGACACAGTTGAGGCCTCACCAATGTCGAATAGAGGGGGACGATCACGTCCCTCGATCTGCTCGCTATGCCCCTATATATACATCCCAAAATGCCATTGGCCTTCTTGGCAACAAGGGCACACTGCTGACTCATATCCAGCTTCTCATCCACTGTCACCCCTAGGTCCTTTTCCGCAGAACTGCTGCCTAGCCATTTGGTCCCTAGTCTGTAGCTGTGCATTGGGTTCTTCCGTCCTAAGTGCAGGACCCTGCACTTATCCTTATTGAACCTCATCAGATTTCTTTTGGCCCAATCCTCCAATTTGTCTAGGTCCCTCTGTATCCTATCCCTGCCCTCCAGCGTATCTACCACTCCTCCCAGTTTAGTATCATCCACAAATTTGCTGAGAGTGCAATCCACACCATCCTCCAGATCATTTATGAAGATATTGAACAAAACCGGCCCCAGGACCGACCCCTGGGGCACTCCACTTGACACCGGCTGCCAACTAGACATGGAGCCATTGATCACTACCCATTGAGCCCGACAATCTAGCCAACTTTCTACCCACCTTATAGTGCATTCATCCAGCCCGTACTTCTTTAACTTGCTGACAAGAATACTGTGGGAGACAGTGTCAAAAGCTTTGCTAAATCAAGAAACAATACATCCACTGCTTTCCCTTCATCCACAGAACCAGTAATCTCATCATAGAAGGCGATTAGATTAGTCAGGCATGACCTTCCCTTGGTGAATCCATGCTGACTGTTCCTGATCACTTTCCTCTCATGTAAGTGCTTCAGGATTGATTCTTTGAGGACCTGCTCCATGATTTTTCCGGGGACTGAGGTGAGGCTGACTGGCCTGTAGTTCCCAGGATCCTCCTCCTTCCCTTTTTTAAAGATTGGCACTACATTAGCCTTTTTCCAGTCATCCAGGACTTCCCCCGTTCGCCACAAGTTTTCAAAGATAATGGCCAATGGCTCTGCAATCACAACCGCCAATTCCTTTTAGCACTCTCGGATGCAACTCGTCTGGCCCCATGAACTTGTGCACGTCCAGCTTTTCTAAATAGTCCCTAACCACCTCTTTCTCCACAGAGGGCTGGCCATCTATTCCCCATGTTATGATGCCCAGCGCAGCAGTCTGGGAGCTGACCTTGTTCGTGAAGACAGAGGCAAAAAAAGCATTGAGTACATTAGCTTTTTCCACATCCTCTGTCACTAGGTTGCCTCCCTCATTCATTAAGGGGCCCACACTTTCCTTGGCTTTCTTCTTGTTGCCAACATACCTGAAGAAACCCTTCTTGTTACTCTTGACATCTCTCGCTAGCTGCAGCTCCAGGTGCGATTTGGCCCTCCTGATTTCATTCCTACATGCCCGAGCAATATTTTTATATTCTTCCCTGGTCATATGTCCAACCTTCCACTTCTTGTAAGCTTCTTTTTTATGTTTGAGATCCGCTAGGATTTCACCGTTAAGCCAAGCTGGTTGCCTGCCATATTTACTATTCTTTCGACACCTCGGGATGGTTTGTCCCTGTAACCTCAACAGGGATTCCTTGAAATACAGCCAGCTCTCCTGGACTCCTTTCCCCTTCATGTTAGTCCCCCAGGGGATCCTACCCATCCGTTCCCTGAGGGAGTTGAAGTCTGCTTTCCTAATCTGTCAACTTAATGAAACACCGTTTGTTTGTTTGTTTGTTGTTTTTTCTGAGGGCTGTAACTCAGGAACCCCTTGCCCAAATGATCCAACATTTGGATAACTAATCTACCTAACACTGCCATAAGGCAGTCTGTGTAAGTATGTAGATGTTTGCATATGTAGAAGGATTGTCCTTTTAAATGGGAAGGGTTTCCCAACCTTAGCTGCAGCAAAGATGGTACTCCGCAATAACATTGTATCAAATCCAGGCCAAATGGAGAGGAGGGGCTCTACACATCCATCAACAGCATAGGAGCTCAGAGAAGTGTAAAGTGAGTCCATTCATTGCAGGGAGATGTTCTCAGCTGAAGGAGAATACCCAAGGGAAATCATTACAGCCTGAAACAGTAGCTCTGAGATGTGTGAATTGCCCCATTCATGTTAGTGGGTGTACCCTATTCCCCTTCTTTAGCACTAGACAGTTTCTGGTATCCCCTCAGTCTCAGCATTGTGTTCTTGGTGTGTGCCCCAAGCTAGCCTGTTCTAAGATCCCCACCCAGGGAGGCAGGGCTTCCCCAGATCCTAGCTCATATGGGGATAAGGGACGGATGGGCTCACTCTCTTAGTGGGATAAGGCATCCCAGCTCATGAGCAGTGGTAAAGAGAGGGGCTCAGCACCCCCAGAAAGGCAAGCCGCCACCCTTCTCCACCTCCCCCCCCCACCTGTCTCACATATGGAACAGAGACAGGGGGGTCAGACTGTGACAGATATGTTATAATAGAAAGCTAAAGTATAGCCCTCTGTCACTTCGCTACAGTAGAATCTTTGTTAAATGTCACTAACTAGTATTCCTCAACCGTAATGAGAACATGAACAAGGCCAACCAACAATTCTCTGACAACACCTCCTATAAAGAACTCAAAGATGATCCCACAGCACAGTGTACCCAGGAGTTTAAGGATATCCTCAAATCCTTCCTCAAACAACTCCTCAAACTTATCTCCCACAAATCCACCCCAGATACCTTCTACATGTTTCCCAAGATACACAAACAAGAGAGCTCAGGAAGACCCATAATGTCTGGCCACAATATTCTTTCTGAGACAATATCGGGACTCTTAGAAACCATCCTCCAACCACTCACCGCACAAAAGGCCAGCTTCCTCCAGGAAACAATCAACTTCTTCCACAAACTCCACAATATTAACAACTTTTCTGAGAACACCATCATTGCCACTGTGAATGTCACTTTCCTATACACCACCATCCCTCACAATGACAGCATAGCTGCCTACTTCAAATATTTACAAGACAATGGACAATTCTCAGATATGCACCCCGAACACATTGCCAAACTCATCCATTTCATCCTCACCCATAAGAATTTTACATTCCACAACAAACACTTTGCCCAAACCATAGGAACAGCCATGGTAATAGGATGGCTCCCCAGTATGCCAACCTCTTCATGGGCCACCTTGAAGAATTACTTCTGGACAAATGCATCATGAAACCAACGATATACCTGAGATACATTGATGATATCATCCTCTGGACCGGGGTGGACAAACTACAGCCCGAGGGCTGCATCCAGCCCTCCAGACGTTTTAATTCAGCCCTTGAGCTTCCACCGGGGAGTGGAGTCAGGGGCTTGCCCCGCTCCTCACGGCTCCTGGAAGTAGCGGAATGTCCCCCCTCCAGCTCCTACATGTAGGGGCAGCCTGGGGGCTCCACACGCTGCCCCTGCCCCAAGTGCGGCACCCACAGCTCCCATTGGCTGGGAACCACTGCCAATGGGAGCTGCAGGGGCAGCACCTGCTGACAAAGCAGCACACAGAGCTGCCTGGCTGTACTTCCAGGTAGGAGCTGGAGTGGGGACATGCAGCTGTTCTGGGAGCTGCTTGAGATAAGCACCGCCCGGAGGATGCACCCCTGACCTCCTGCCATACCCCAACTCCCTGCCTCAGCCCTCATCCATCTCCCACCCTCTGAACCTCTCGGTCTCAGCCTGGAGCACCTTTCTGCACCCCCAGCCCCATCCCAGAGCCCACACCCAAGCCAGAGCCCTCACTCCCCCCACACCCCAACCCCCAATTTCGTGAGCATTCATGGCCCACCATACAATTTCCATACCCAGATGTGGCCCTCTGGCCAAAAGGTTTGCCCACCCCTGCTCTATTGGGTCAGACTATTGGTCCATTTAGCCCAGTATCCTGTTTTCTGAGTGTGGCCTATTCCAGATGTTTCAGAGGGAATGAACAGAATAGGGCAGTTATTGAGCGATCCCTTCCCCTATCATCCAGTGCTAGCATCTGGCAGTCAGTGGCATAATAATCTTGGCTAATAACTGTGGATGGATTTATCATCCAAGAACTTTATCATCCCTGTAGTCTAGCCACTAGAGGATGGCACAGCTATATACACCCTTAATCAGTATATTATGTATCCTCCAAATTAGACAAAAAGAAGTCTTAAGTGTGTGAGGTTTACAGGAAATCAACAGTCAAATTACAATCTAATGAGGCATAAACATAAACAAAACTTCAATCTAAATCTCACAGATGGGGAATCAAGTTAGGGCAGGTCGACACTACAGCTAGGATCTAGGCTCTGAGATCGATCCACAGGTGGTCGATTTAGCGGGTCTAGTAAAGACCCGCCAAATCGACTGCAGATTGCTCTCCAGTCAACCCCTGTACCCTATCCCTGATGAGAAGAGTAAGGTAAGTCGACAGGAAATTTTCTCCTGTAGACCCCGTGGTAACTCGACCTATGGTGTGTTGACTTAGCTACGTTATTCACATAGCTGGAGTTGCGTAGCATCGGTCAACTAAGCGCGGTAGTGTAGACATAGCCTTAGTCCCACTGTGTGCAACATTATAATATCTTGTAGTTACATAGCATTTCATCTCCGTAGATCTCTGAAGTATTTCACAAAAATATCACTGTACTTTTTAATTGATGGACAATGTACATTTAACATAACAAATAGAGTTGTTGTATTTTTATCAAAAAAGGGCTGTGACTTCCAAACTTCCCATCTGCTTTAACAACTTGCCCTCAAGAAACTGACGGCAAGCTTTATAGAATCTCACGAGTGACACAGTCCATTAAATTAAAAAAACCTTACCATTTTTGTCTTCTAGAATATTGCTGCTGTTCTAGTGCCAAAAACAAAGCAGTGGGCAGAGATGCAGGGAACTAGTAATCATGTATTAAGAGTCTATAGAATGCAGAAGTTTTTAAGATAGATGTAATCCTGAATTCTTCTTATACTTCTACCACTGAATGGAGGGAAAATATTTCTGTGCAAGTGCAGTAACCAATTTTCCAATCACTAATCTTTTAGTACCAGTCACAAACAAAGTAAGGATGGTATGTGCCTGCAATACTTCCATTTTTAATGACAACGAAGTACGAAGACCAGCATTTCAAATCATGAGACGCTTTTTTTGCTCTCTGATTCAAACAACAAAAAAAACTAGCTCAACTGGTTTTAGTGAAATGGTGTGTACTCTGTTCAGCCTAACCTAAGAGATAGATGGGGTAGCTGTGCCCTTTGCATCTAACTGGGATACAGTTGTGCCTTTTTGCCTCAAATTTGAATGTGTGTCCACTTCATGTGTGAATCATGCAATAAGATTAAAGTTTATTTATAAATATTTCCAATGCAATGTGTTTTAAAACTGCAATAAATCATGGGGATTTCATGGATGGTCCTGCCACCATAGCAATATCCTAGATATCATGTTTCTCGGTATATGCTGGTTGCCATAATCTTCATCTAATGAGGCAGTGGCCCCATCACATTGTGCTATCTTGCCCTCATAGACTAATAAATCCGATGAGATTGCAGACTCTTTTTGACTAGTCTGCTGGTTACTGTATTTTTCCCTTCCTCTATGGCCAAATAGGATGTTATGATAACTTCTAGTCCTCTGTCATCAGTATCTTGGCTGCTGAATATTTTCCATCTTCCCTCCTCTGCCACACCACCTTAACCTCCCAGGTCACCAGTATATTGATGAACCTAATTAAAGGAAACCAGAGCTCCAAGGGTAGAAATCTGTCTGACCAATTAAGTCATGAATTTTTGGAGGTTCTATGCAGGGGCTGTGGTGAAAGCACAGAGAGCCTTCTTTTCCTCCACCATAGCACCGGTGAAATCTTGACCAACAGAACTGCCCGGGGTGTTGACCATCTTGGTTAATGGGAGCTATATTTTAAGGCAGAAAATTCTTCACAGTGATAAAATGGCAACTGCCTTGTGTACAAACGAGAAGAGACTTGGATTGGATTATGTGGTGGCAGGGCTATGTCAAGAGGTAGCAAACATAATGACCCTTGCATTTTCATTGTTTCCTTCATGGATCTGGAACTGCTTGGAGACCTATGGCTTAAAGTTTGTGAGATTGACCCATGTTCCTTGAATTAACAGCCCACTGTGTGAAGACAAGATGCTGGCTTCACTTAAATGAGCAGTCATCCAAACCGTGCTCACAAAACAATCAGAGACAGACAACTAGGGCCCTGTCTCTAATCTACTGAGAAGATTTGTGGCAAAGAAGATGTAATGTCCCTGATTGTTTCAGCGTGTCAAAGGTCAGAAGTGTGACCCAATCTTCTACTTGTATTAGTTCCAGTGTTCTCTCTGTATCATACACATTTGGTGTCTTCTCTTGCATTATGGAAGATTGTTTACATCCAAAATAAAGAATTGTGAAGCTGAGGCTATAGTGAGAGGATTTTACCCCCAAATGAATAAATCCTGCAGCATTTTAAGCTTTCTGTATGAACAAATTTTAGCTCTTAGCAGGTTGAGAGGAATAAGTACAGGACATCCACGCTCAACTATACTCGTCAAACTGCAACTGTACTAGCTCCCAATATTTTTCAGGAGCAACAAAAGGTATTTGTTTTAGTCTGTTTTAGTCCGAATGGTGTGCTCTGTTTTAGAGACTGCCACACTGCAAGTAATTCAGCCAGGATGCTCTAGCCAACCATCCCCAGATTTCAATTTAAGGAGGCTGGAGACCGGAATGAAATTCTGGCTCTGACTAATAATTGCAAAAATCCCACTGATTTTCATAGAGCCAGAACGTCACTCCAGATGTTCTCAAGTGGGGTCCTTGAGTTATTTTCTGCATTGGTCCAGAGAGGTGTGAGAATTGCTTGGTCTTTTGGAATGCTTTCAGGGCCCTATATGATTATTCAGATAATCTGAATAAGTGGTGTGAGGAGGAATTAATTCTTCTGTTTGAGGTTGGGGAATTATTTTTATATAATATTTAGCTCTTATGCATACTTTTTCATGAGTAGATTTCAAAGTGCTTTATGAAGGAGGTCAGTATTGTTGTTGCCATTTTACTGAAAGGCAGACTGAGTTATAAAGAAGTGACATGATTTGCTTAAGGTCACTCTGCAGGTCAATAACAGAGCTGGGAATAGAACCCAGGGCTCCCAAGTCCCAGTCCACTGTTCTATCCCCTAGGCCATGCCTCCTTCTTACGGTATCAATTGTTCATTGATTCAGTTGTACACTTTAACTGCTGTCAATGCATTCAGATTACTGACAAGTGCATATTTAACCGATAAAATAGAAACTTGGCTTTTTGAGCTGTGGATTTGCCCAGCAAGGTCTGATTGAGGTAAAATGGCATATTGTGAACCTAAGGAACAGAGATGTGCGAAGTAAATGGTCCAAAATTGTTTAGGGATGCTTACAAATGACTGCTTTAGCTAGCGTGCTATATCATCTTGCCCTTTCAAGAGCACCAAATTCATCTACCATTTAAAAAAAAGAAAAGAAAAGGGAATTGTAACTGGTTTAGACAATATCACTGAATTGAATAGCTATTCTCAATATTTCTGCCTTTTTTTTTCTTTTTAAAGTGAGTTCAGAGATACTCTTCTGTCTGTAGTTGTAAACTTAATTCTATATTTTGAAAAGTTCTGACTAGTTTCTCCCATGTAACAGTCATACTCAATTGCTATTTTGAATGTGGTGTCCTGCACGGAATTGCTGACTCTACAGCATTGGTTGAGAAGGACATTTGGTAGAAGGCTAGTATCTGAACTTGTTTTGTTAATTTCAATTTCAGGGATAAGCTCTTTTTATTTATAGGAATGCCAGAAATTCTACAGACTTCCAGCGAATTTTATGGAGCAGGGGACAAAAGCCTGGCTTCCTCATAGGAAAAATAACGCAGTAGTAGAAATTTCTGATGTATTGAGAGAACTTATTCACTGGGGATGGGATCTCGCTTTCAAAGAGAGGCCTGCTGCATGTGAAGACAGGAAACTTGAGGGAAAGCATGTCAATACTCCCTTTTCTTTTCAGTTTTAGGACTGCTGCTAACCTAACTACTCCTATATCTAATCCCACCACCCACTTTTTTTTGTTTTACCTCACTCACCTGGTTGCCTTGACGGTAATTTTCCATCCTGCAGCAAATATCAAGCACACAGACGCAACCCATCTCAAGGTTTCTGGAACCCTGGGTAGCCAGACACATGAGCTGGAGGGGAAAATAGAGATGGCCATTATCAGTTTTATGTTTTGTGTAACTCATATCTGATGTTCTAAGAAGAATTGGTGTGTACAGCTTTCTGGAGATCACAGGCGCTGACTTTTGTTTTTGCAGTTGTTGCTCTTTTCCACCCCCTCATCCTTGTGTGAGTGGCAGGCGGGGCCTTGGGGCAGAGTGGTGGGCAGGGCATCGGGGGGAGGGAAAGAGGCTGAGCAGGGGTGGAGCTTTGAGGTGGAGTGCAGGCAGAGTGGGGCCATGGTCCGGGCACTAGGGCCCACAAAAGATTAATCCATCTCTGCAGGTGCTGAACCCCCCCCACCCCCCACCCCCTTTTTTTTTTTTCAGTGGGTGCTGCAGCCTCGGAGCACACACTGAGTTGGTGCCTATGCTGCAGTTAATGAGTGGTTGGAGCAGAGGTTCCTGTTCTCAGTTCCTCTCTAATGGTGCCATCTTGGATTTTTTATTTCCTGCTAAAATCTGGCACTGAATAAGGCCATTACATTACATTTCTGTATGTTCCAGAATCTATGATGATTAAAGAGAGTAAAGATCAAGTGTTTTCTCCTTCTCTCTCTACTTGTTTTCCTCACAAAATGGTATAATTATATAGAGGCTATTGTTACTTTACAAATGGCTTCTATATAGGAATTTTGCACGCTGGAAAATTTGTTACAGTAAATTAAGCCTGTGACATTCTATCCTGTGAGAAATGTTCCTCCATGGAATGTAGGCATCTAATTCATCAAAGTGTATAACTTGAACTGTTTCTGAGCCATGAATCCGGAATAGATTTCGGAAAGATGTTTGCAGAGGAGTCTAATCATTTATGCCTTGTGGAAGGGAAAGGTTAAAAACTGTTGTTGCAGAATTAATAGAAAGCTATAACATACATACTAACTACTTCAAAATATGAAAAATGTATCCTTTAAATATCAAAGGGATTAATATTTAATTAATCCAGCACTCATGATTTTCTTAAATAGTGTTATTTGCATAATAATACTTTGCACCTGCTGCATCTTCAAAGCACTTTACAGACATTAGCTGATTGATCTTCATAACCCTGTGATGTAAAGAAGTACTATTATCCCCACTTTATTGATGGGGAAATCAAGACCCAGAATGCTTAAAGTAATTTGTTGAAAGCAATGCAGAGTCAGTGACTTAGGTGTTCTGATCCTGACTATCTCCCCGCCCCATGTTTGCTCTTCTAGATCTCACTGTTGCTCACAACATAACAGGTTCCTGATGATATATATTTCTCTCTCTCTCTCTCTCTCTCTTCTCTCTGCCTTCTACCCCTCTATCCACTATTTTAAAAAAAAAACAAAACCTGAAACTTATTCGTATGTTTTTTCTTTTTTTTAGTAAACTAATGCTGTGAATGGCCAGAATCATCCAACACAAAAATAAGTTTAACATAAAACAATTTCTTACTATTTCTTCATTATTGTCCATTGTAGAGATACGAGTAATGCAGCTTAAATGACTTGTTTAATTAGTGTGCTAATATGAAGATAGCTCATCAAAGTGATAGTGCTACTTAAAGGGACAATGTTAGGTAAAATTTGGCCCCAGATTTTTGTTTTGTAAGATGATTTTCAAAGGCCCGTTGAATTTTTTATGTGTCTTTTTAACACTACTAGAGATTCCTATTTCTAAACACCTTCTCCTGCTTGGTTTGCAATGCTGACATTGTTGCATTGTGCATTAAAGATCAGTGATATTTTAATTTATTGTCTAAGGTAAGACGTGATTAGAGGAAGGGCAGTAAACACACACCATAAATGGAGAATTAAAATAGATGATGATTCTTTCCATCTTTATAATCTGAGATGGTGTTTATATACAAAAGGATGTTTTTAAAATATATATTGGCAATTTTTAAAATCTGGCAATGTTGGACTATTTATTTCTTTTTATAGATGTTTCAGTGGTATTATTTGAAAGCAGGAAAATAAATATTTTTATGTGATAAGCTTTTGGTGTATTAGCACAGGTCTTTCTTGAATCTTGGAAAATGCCAAGACTTCAGTAAATACTGTTCCAAACACTGCATTTGGAAAGCCAAATAAGTTTGTCTATCTTGCAAGGATTGTAACAGTATAGTAGAATTTCGTAAACATGTACACACAAATACACAAATTGGCTTTACTTACTTGCTTTTCCCTGTTCTTAGTCAAACATTACTATAAATGCCTTTGTACAATAGCTAGGACAGATGGGCTGTAATGTTTTTCTGCATCACAAATTACGAGGTTTACAAACGGTAAATATTTGATTATTTCTCACTCTTAAATATCTCTTCTTGAAAGCAGTGTCTGATCACGTTACATGTTGATCTAGCTTCAAATAAGGCCACTGTCACTTTAGATTCTTTGTCCTCCGTGTACTCAGCCACTCCCATTTATGTGTATCTAGATTATTTTGTAAAAGGGGCTTACCCCATGAAACTGTACTTGGAGGGAGGGCGGGAGAGAGAGAGAACTTTTGGGAGATAACATAGAGAACATGCAAAGAGCAGCCTAGGATAGATAGGGATGTGGAACCCTGTTTTGCACCCCAAGTGACGTTTGACAGCGTGGGAAGGATTTCAGCTTGCTTTCTGATTCATGTCTTAATGATGCATTGAAAATTAGGGCGAAAGAATAAAAAGCTGGATCACTTCTAGAAACAGACAACGTGTGTTCCATGCTGGATGGAATAGTATCATACAATGGGGTAGGTAAGGTTGTACTGATGTAACATTTGAGCTTTGGAGTTCAGGGTTTGGTAAGAATTTTTGGTGATGCCATGCTTCCTTGGGCTATGTGACACATCTCGGGGCTACCCAAGGTATCTGGGGTGGATTACTTCCACCTCCTCACAGCAGGAGGGAGCCTTGTCTCTGCCCACTAAAGAAATCCTCCCCAACTAGCAGCTGTTGACAACACAAACACTCTGCTCTGGGCTCCACGAACCCTATTCTTGCCCAGTGCAGGCTGGCGATTTACATTCCCTGCTTTGTTCCACATGAGTGCCCAGTATCTTGTTTCCTGGACACCCACAGTGTAAACCAGTCTGCTGCCTCCGTGGAAGCAGTGCATCCCAGTTGACTGGTTCTACCGCAGTTCAACACTCCTTAGCACAAGGCATTTAAAGTTTAATTTGGTTTTACAATAGACATGTCTATTTAACATCTTAAGATAGAGCTTCCCATAAAAGTAAGTTTGTAAACGTAAGGTTATATAACTAGTCTATATCTTATACTTATTAGCAAGTTACTTTCCCCTCTAATAAGGCATTTCTCACACAGTGGTTAGTTCTTGCAGTGCTTGTCCAGTCCAAAAAGCAGGGATCCACCTTTCATGAGACACCCACACTGGCAGAACATCTCCTCTGCAATGGATAACTTGTGGTTTTTCTGCATCTCTTATGCAGGTACAGACTACTGTCCCTTATCCCTGGAGGTCCCCTATGTGTAGACTTTCCTTTGGGGTTCTTTTGTCCTCAAGCCTGCACCTGGTCCAGACAATGAACACTCTGTTGTCAACATTGATTGATTGAATTAGCCTTGACACCTGTCTCTCCTCAGGTGATAGGTTTCACTTTTGCATGTTACATAACTGTAAAATGATTTTCTGTATGAACATCACATGATAACCATGACAATCAGCTAATTCTTAGTTTTTTGGCAATGACCACACATGACTCCCTTTGGTGAAATATTGGGAAGATGGTCAGACACAGGGGTACTATACCTGCCTGGGCATGTCTGTGTCACAGGCTGTAACCTCAGTCAGATCTCACTCACTGGTGGTAATTGGATCAGGGTTGGTCAGTGCTTGGGAAACTACCAAGGAAAACCTCATGTGCTTCAGGAAATGGTGTTGCATGGTAAGCAGAGGATGCTCTTAGCTCTGTCAGTGCTTAAGAAACACACCAGCATGGTATTAGCAACTGCTCTTCTTCTGGAAGCTCTGTCTCCTGAGTTTGACCAGAGTATGTGCTTGCTTGTGATCCATTAAAGATCCTTTAGCTACTTATATAAGAGTCCTATTAAAACTGGAATTTGGACAATTACCATCTGTCTATCTAAATGTCTCTTTTACTTAGATAGCGTTGACCTTTTGGCTTTCTTTCTGTCTTCAGCTATTGTACAGTTTTGTTCCTATATGGGTTCATGTTTTGGAGAAACTGATTTGGGGTGAAAAGGGATTTTGCTTACTATTTAACAGCACGGATAAGTAAGTAGCCTGTGAGTCAAAAATTAATGTCCCCCCCCCCCCCAATAATAAACTAACGAAAGATCTGTGTATTAAAATATGTGTTCACCCCAGCAACCATCTTGTGTCTGGGTGTTCTTTTAATTGTTGGTTAATGTGGTGTTTTTCTTCATAGGACATGAATAGCATTCACATGGCTTGTATATACTTGCCCTGTGAATGTGCCTCAGTCTTGAACTTCAGGCACGACTGGGGAAATATATCCTTCATGCTCATTCAGTTTTGGGTCCAGTAATATCAATAAATGTGATAGTGGATTTTTGCAATATGGACACAGCTGTTGGGAAATGGATTGAGACAGCTGCCTTCTGTGTAGACTGCACACCAACCATTGGAGGGTAATGGCTGCTAGGCACTTTCAGCTTGGGCTAAATTTGGATGGGTAATCTAGAAGTGAAAGTCTGTCATAACCAGTCATCCACTTTTTAAAATTAGAATTCATGTTTGCCTACTTTCAGACACTTGAAAATGTGCTTTTAAACCATTTTAGTTACGCTTCATTTGCAGAAAACAGAAATATACTGTGACAGGTTTGGTCACAGAGACCCCCTTGGGACTGTCATCTGACGTGCTGTAATTACCTCTGAGCCTGTTTTCCCTGCCAGCGTGGGACTCCAGAACTGTCTCTTGTTGAGCCAGACACGCTAGCCTGCTGCAACACAGACCCAGGTCTGGTCAAAGCCCCCAAAGCTGCAGACTTTAACCAAAAACTGCTCTGCAGGTTACCCGACTCCAGCACCCAGACACCCAGTTCACAATGGGATCCAAACCACAAATAAATCCACTTTACTCTGTATAAAACTTATACAGGGTAAACTCATAAATTGTCCACCCTCTATTACACTGATAGAGAGAGAGATTCACAGCTGTTTGCTCCCCCAGGTATTAATCACTTACTCTGGGTTAATTAATAAACAAAAGTGATTTTATTAAGTATAATAAGTAGGATTTAAGTGGTTTCAAGTAATAATAGACAAAACAAAGTAAGTAACCAAGCAAAATAAAGCAAAAACACACAAGTCTAAGCCTAATACATGAAGAAACTGATCACAGGTAAAATCTCACCCTCAGAGATGTTTCAATAAGCTTATTTCACAGACTAGACTCCTTCCTAGTCTGGGCCCAATCCTTTCCCCTGGTACAGTCCTTGTTAGTTTCAGCGGACAACTTAGGTGGAACTGAGGGGTTTTCTCATGACTGACGGTCCCCTTTGTTCTGTTCCACCCCCTTTTATAGCTTTGGCACAAGTTGGGGATCTTTTGTCTCTCTGGGTCCCCACCCCTCCTTCTAAAAGGAAAAGCACCAGGTTTAAGATGGATTCCAGTATCAGGTGACCTGTTCACATGTCCTGTGAGACCCTAGCCGCTACTCGTCCAGGGCTGGCCCCCCAGTACGCAGGAAGGTTTGCAGGTAAATAAACCATCTACAACCAATTGTCCTAGTCAGTGGGAGCCATCAAGATTCTAAACCACGATTAATGGCCCACACTTTGCAGAATTACAATAGGACCTTAGAGTTATACTTCATATTTCTAGCTTCAGATACAAGAATGATACATGCATACACATAGGAGGAATATATTCAGTAGGTCATAAGCTTTGTAACAATACCTTACAAGAGACCTTTTGCATAAAGTATATTCCAGTTACATCATATTTACACTCATAAGCATATTTTCATAAACGTTATGGAGTGCAACGTCACACTATGTACTGCATGTGACTTCGAGATCATTGAACTTGGGTTTGCATCAGTTCAATAGACTCAATAACTGGCAAGGTTAGCTTAGTAAATTTTCCAAAACTTCTCATCTTTTAAAAAACATTTGCTTGCAGGCCCTGTTCATAAATGAAGTTCTGTGCCTTTCTTTCTCCTTTGTTTACTTTTTAGTAGGAACAAAAATGCCAGGCCCTCCCTTAGAGGGCCTTTTTCTCTATTCTGGTTGATTCACAACATGGTGCAGCACACTGGAATAAAGAAACCTCTGTTAATTCAAACAAGGTTTGAGGATGGGGAAGAAGAGGTAAAAGGATGCCTCCAGTTTGCCCAGCCCTTTTTTGGCCTTTTTAAAGTCAACTCAAGGAATTTTTTCAGTGTGTCCCCTACAGTTGGGTCACTGGAGCACCTCGTTTCTGGGAGTCAGTTTAGTGCCTGGTCCTTTGGAGGAGCCCAATTATCTGTTTCGTTGGTGGTTCAATATTTTATTGTTAAAGATCCGGGTGGCAGGCAAAGTGGTCAGCATGATATCAATGCTTTATTTTAGGCAATTTTATTTCTCTGTATACTATAAGAAACAATGCATCCTCTTGGCAGGTGTCGCTGTGGTTGTTGGAAGTCTTTAATCCTGAGGTGTTTCAGACCAGTTGGTTCTATTTGTCTTTAATGGAAGCCAGCAAACACATTTCATAGATTTTAAGTATTCTGGTAATTTTAACCTTATTGTTAAGCTTGTGTATTTCAGCTATAAGGGCTAAATCTAATAGTAGAGAGATTAAATTGTACTGAAGTAATATTGCCTAGTCCAGACATGAAAAATAAATGGTTAGAAATGGGATTCCATCCAAAATGTGATCACTCCTAGGAAAGAAAACTACTTACTGCAGTGCTTTGCTACATGGTTCTGTGCTTTTCACGTTCCCTTTCCATACTTCATATAGATAAAAGGGTTAGCTAGGTAGTTACAGAAATACATTGTTACACAATATGAAGGCTCTTCCAGACTGATACATGGAATTGCCTTGTCTAGTAATAATCTGACACTCTCAATGTCCGCTATAATCTTTCTGGTTATTGAAGTCTACATTCCTTTCTCTCTCTCTTCCTCCCCCCCCCCCCCATTTGGTTACATATGAACATGGGTAATGGTGAACTCTTCTGTGAATTATCATGAGAAAAGGGGTAAATAAAGTGAATTCATCTCTCACCCAATGTAACTGGGTGGCTTAGCCCATGGGCTGGAGAGCCTGGGGCTAAACCAATCCTGATTAGAGGATCAGCCCCACCTGAGAGGGGAATCAGGTGATTCAAGTACAAAAAGGGCAGGATGTTATCATGAAGGGAGGAAGCCCAAGGAACTGTAGACACTGCAGGGAGCAATAAATCTGCAGAGACCAGAGTCAGCAGGAAAAAAGCTCAGGAAGCAGAAGAGAGTGAAGGACTTTCTATGTGGGGAGGCCTCGGAGGGACTGAAGGCCCAGTTGAAAAGGCCTCCTGGAGAAGGACAAACTCCAGGTAGTGGGAGGTGCTGGGAAGCAGAAAGACAGAGGGCGATGGAGATGGGGCAGTGCTCTGCTGAAACTGGGATGAAGACTGTGTGAGTTCATGTTCTGTTTTTGAAACACTGTGTTATTTTGGATTATCAGGTGAGAGACACTGAACTGGGTTTGGGACTAGAGGGCCAGTGTGCACTTAAGGGCTCAGTAATTGGATCCTAGGAGGGAATTGTGTGAACTACCTTTGAATTGAGTGAGTTCTTAAAGGGTATCAAAGATGGGGGGGAAAAAGGAGGCAGGGTGCTACAGAACAACCTGTAGCCATGAGGGAGCATTCTGGAGGTGGCTTCCTGTGTTACACACAACTAATCAGCTTCTTATTTTAGTGGCATACTTCATTTTGTATCTCATCTACTATAATAGCACAAATGAAATGAAGCTTACCATTCCTTAGTTTTCCTGCCCATTAAGTAAAATTTTAATTGGGGTATTGCAGAGCTCTCTCCCAAACATTTCTGAACAATAAATGATGATGCTTCTGAAAGCTTCAGCCTTGCCTGTGGGAAGAAAACTTTAATTGGATCGAACAGTAGATGAGTAACCTAGCTATACACAGCTCTCTTCAGTTCAGGTGCACTCAACATCTTATTCCAACTGTTCCACTAAAATTGCGAGGCAATCAATTTCCAGACATCCTTGTTCACCCTTTCTTGATTTTCTTGTCCTTAGCTTTATGCATGGCATTCCAAGAGTGATCACAGTGCTACTGTGTGTGTGTGTGTGTGTGATTTCTTCACTTATAACAAAATCTGTTTAAGCTCCATTAACTCATTTCTGCTCCATCTAGTGTTCTGGCTAGAATGTTGGAAATGGGGACTCAAGATTATTTTCAAACACCCCCCCCCAATATAAATAAAAATGACCTGTAGTAAGGAAGTTTTGGTCCATTCCAGCGTGCAGATGGGTCACCCTACTTTAACAAATGCTATCTTGTTTCTGTCAGCCTACCAAAAAGAAATGGGTCTAATTAAATAGAAAGAGAGGCTGAAGAATCACTGTGACTCAGTATGCAACTCCATTCCATAACTGACAGTGACGCTAAGATCTGGAGATGGAGAAGGCAAAGGCTCAGCAGAATATACCAAATAACCCTAACAATCCTTCCCCAACAATCCACAAATGGGAGCGAATATGTTCACAGTATGATGAATCCAGTGATATTGCTGAATATTTTCTCACCTTTTGAGAGACTGTGCACACTCCATCAAATTCCTGAAGCTCACAAGATGACCACATTGGTCGCAAAATTGACTGGAAGAGCTCTGGACATATTCAGTAAGATGCCTATTGAGGAGGCTTCTCACTATAATAAATTCAAGGATTTGGTTTTAAAACAATTTCAAGTTACACCTGAAACTTACAGAGTAAAATTTAGAGCCTTTGAGAGGTACAGAATGTGAGCGAGGCCAAACAGCAAAAATTAAGAGGTTTGTACACCAATGCGAGGAGCCTAGGTAACAAAATGGAGGAACTAGAGCTACTGGTGCAGGAAGTGAAACCGGGTATTCTAGGGATAACAGAACCATGGCGGAATAGTCGGCATGACTGGACGACAGCTATTGAAGGGTACGTGCTGTTTAGGAAAGCCAGAAATAAAGGTAAAGGTGGTGGAGTAGCATTGTATACCAATGATGAGGTAGAATGTAAAGCAATAGAATGGATAAGACAGAGTCTGTCTGGGCAAAAATCACATTGGGGAAGAAAACTACTAGAGCCTCCCCTGTGATAGAGCTTGGGGTGTGCTATAGACCGCCGGGATCTAATTTGGATATGGATAGAGCCCTCTTTAGTGTTTTTAATGCAGTAAATACTAATGGAAACTGCGTGGTCATGGGAGACTTTAACTTCCCAGATACAGACTGGAGGACGAGTGCTAGTAATAATAATAGGGCTCATATTTTCCTAGATGCAATAGCTGATGGATTCCTTCATCAAGTAGTTGCTGAACTGACTAGAGGGGATGCCATTTTCGATTTGGTTTTGGTGAGTAGTGAGGACCTCATGGAAGAAATGGTTGTAGGGGACAGCCTTGGTTCAAGTGATCATGAGCTAATTCAGTTCAAACTGAATGGAAGGATAAACAAAAATAAATCTGCGACTAGGGTTTTTGACTTCAAAAGGGCTGACTTTCAAAAGTTAGGGAAGTGGATTGGACTGAAGAATTTATGGCTCTAACGGCAGAGGAGGCCTGGGATTACTTCAAGTCAAAACTGCAGAAGCTATTGGAAGCCTGCATCTCAAGAAAGGGGAAAAAAATCATAGGCAGGAGTTGCAGACCAAGCTGGATGAGCAAGCATCTCGGAGAGGTGATTAAAAATAAGCAGAAAGTCTACAGGGAGTGGAAGATGGGAGGGATCAGCAAGGAAAGCTACCTTATTGAGGTCAGAACATGTAGGGATAAAGTGAGAGAGGCTAAAAGTCAAGTAGAATTGGACCTTGCAAAGGGAATTAAAACCAATAGTAAAAGGTTCTATAGCCATATAAATAAGAAGAAAACAAAGAAAAGAAGTGGGACCCCTAAACACTGCGGATGGAGTGGAGGTTAAGGATAATCTAGGCATGGCCCAATATCTAAACAAATACTTTGCCTCAGTCTTTAATAAGGCTAATGAGGATCTTAGGGATAATGGTAGCATGACAAATGGGAATGAGGATATGGAGGTAGACATTACCATATATGAGGTAGAAGCGAAACTCAAACAGCTTAATGGGACTAAATCGGGGGGCCCAGATAATCTTCATCCAAGAATATTAAAGGAATTGGCACATGAAATTGCAAGCCCATTAGCAAGAATTTTTAATGAATCTGTAAACTCAGGGGTTGTACCGTATGATTGGAGAGTTGGTAACATAGTTCTTATTTTTAAGAAAGGGGAAAAAAAAGTGATCCTGGTAACTACAGGCCTGTTAGTTTGACATCTGTAGTATGCAAGGTCTTGGAAAAAATTTTGAGGGAGAAAGTAGTTAAGGACATTGAGGTCAATGGTAAATGGTAGATCGTGCCAAATCAACCTGATCTCCTTCTTTGAGAAAGTAACAGATTTTTTAGACACAGGAAACGCAGTGAAACTAATTTACCTAGATTTCAGTAAGACGTTTGATATGGTGCAATTAATTGATCTTTAATTATTCATGGTAAATAGGCCCAATGGCCTGTGATGGGATGTTAGATTGGGTGGGATCTGAGTTACTACAGAGAATTCTTTCCTGGGTATCTGGCTGGTGAATCTTGCCCACGTGCTCAGGGTTCAGCTGATTGCCATGTTTGGGGTCTGGAAGGAAATCAGCTGTTCTCGCAGAAAGCCGGGGGGCTGAGAAGCAAGTGACGACTTCACGCTCAGGCCCGCGGAGGCAGAGTGGAGGTGAGCTGGGACAGAAGGGCACGAGGAGGGCTGCCCGCGCCGCAGCAGGTAACCCGGGGGAGCGCGCAGGGGAACTGCTCCCCGCCCCAGCTCACCTCCGCCTCCCTGGGCCTGAGTGCGAAGCCGCCGCCTGCTTCCCAGCCCTCCCAGGCTTCCCGCGCGAACAGCTGATTCGTGCGGGAAGCCTGGGGCGGGAGTGGAGAAGCAGAGCGGGGCGACACGTTCAGGGGAGGAGGTGGAGGCAGAGCAGAGATGAGCTGGGGGGGGAGCTGCCGGTGGGTACTCTGCACCCACCAAATTTTCCCCATGGGTGTTCCAGCCCCGGAGCACTCACGGAATCAAGTGCCTAAGGCTCCACTTTTTATGTGATCAGTGTGGGGAGCAGTCGCTCCCCCTTCTCCCCCCCAGCTGTGCTACCCTGCCTCTAGGAGCCAAAGGGACCTGCCGGATGCTTCCTGGGAGCAGGTAAGCTCCGCTGGGACTCCCCACCTCGCCCCCCAGCAGGTCCCTCTGGCTCTTAGGGGCGGGTGGGCACCCACTACGGTGGTCCACGAGACCCCCCCCCCCGCCTGGGTCTGGGGGCAGTCAGGAGACAGCGGAGGGGGGTGGATGGGGCAGGGGTCCCGGGGGGTGGAGGCGGGCCACGACCCCCTCGTGGGGTGAGGAGGAAACTAGTTATTAAGATTTTGGCAGCTCATCACTGGCTGTAACTAACTTTGGAGGAATGTGGGATTTGATGATACAGTTGCTCACAAAAGTAATCCCATTGAAGTCAATGGGGCTACTTGTGAAGGAAGGTGCTATTGAAAGTGGGTAAGGGGTTAAGAATCTAGTCTAATAAATTGGAGCTGCACTGCTCATGGGCTGCTGTTAGGAGAGAAGTCTGCTGGTGTGGGAGTTACTGTGGTTACACAGGATGTTATAGGAATGTGCTGCTCTTGAAAAAATGTTTTGATTGCAGCACTTAATGAGCAGGTATCATAGCTCTGGGGAGCAGTTATCTTGCTTGTGAATTTGTAAGAGGGAAGTTCATTCTTCAAAATGATTACTTGCTAGCAGGAGGTTGGGGGGTGGGGGGAACAAGTATGTGGTGATGGTAGAATCCAAAATTAAATGCAGAGGGGGAGGAAAATAAAGATTGCCTAGATTTTCCTCCCCCCCCCCCCCCCAAAGGGGGAGAAGCATGGGTGATGGGTCAGCCCAGGTGGTGGTAGTTTGATGTGAGAATGGCTAAGTTTCCTGCTGGTTTAGGTAATATACCTATTAAGCTTGAATAAAAGATTAAAGATGGCATTTAGGACATACTTTTCTGTTTGGCTGAACAGAGCTGATGCCAATAATACTTATTTTCTTTCCTCATTGGTGTGGGCTGAATCAAATCAAGACTTGGTTTGTTTAACCTTTACTTGTTTCTTGAACGTATAGATGCATGCATCAAAACCACATGGAACATCAGGGTATCATGAGTACATGCTTGATAAGTGCATTTGCTGGCTGTAGCTGTGATTCTGCCTGATGTGCTAAGCCTTGAAAGGTTCACGGTATTGTGTTAAGCAGCCATAATTAGGCGTACTCTAGTGCTGTTGTTGAATCTATAGGCAAAAGATATGAACAAGACAGCTTACAGTGTGATTTCGGCCCTCTCCCTATCAAAGGGACTAGTAACACTGTTATGTATGCCAATTCTTTTATTCTCTCCTCTTGCTGTTGGATCTTAAAGAGTTGTGCTATGTACTTGACCCACTCCCTTTCTCTTAGGGATAAAAAGAATTCCAGTTTCCTGCTGACCTATAGGGGTATACTCCAGAATAGTCTATACTGATGGGCATATACTTAAAAGGAATTCTAGGTGGTCCAGAGAGAATGCTGGGGTGCAGTAGAGCCCAAAAGTTACCAGTTGACCTAATACCTCCTTTTGAAGTACCAGGTAGTCATCTTGCATTTTTTTCTCTTCCCTCCACATGTTTAAGGGTTTTAATTAGTGTGTGTAACTTCTAAAAGATGTGTGAGCAAACTGCCAGTGGGCCTACTGTATGTGTCGTAACCAACTTCAATTACCTTGGAGCACTGAGTTAGCTAGGACTTGGTGGCTAATTGGCGTATTCGAGATGTCAAGTTCAGGATTTGTTTTGTTTTATTCCACAAGCATTTCCCAAATAGCATTTCTGGGATAGTTGCTACTCTTGAAGCAGACGTGCTCTCTGGCTGATTGAGTGACATCACTTCTAAAGATGGAGCTTCCAGGACTGTGATTGCAGAATACCAGGACTTTACGTAGATCTGCAGGTTTGGGGCTAACCTTCATTAGGTGTTAACTTCCTATCCTACAAAGTTTTTTTATAGAATTTGAGAGGATGTCAATATCCGCGTGTAACATCTCTTAAACTTAGCTGGAACCTTGGCATCCATTGTTTGTTAGCAACCTTTTTGGAAAATAGAATTGTAAAATAGCCTGCAATTACTTCACGGTATGCAGCAGCCCCTGTTAATTCAGCCCCATATTCACACTGAGTCATTCCCAGGAAACATAATATTTTGCATGAAGATCCTCTACTTGCGGGAGAGTGTGGGGGAACCTCTTGTTTTCAGACCTGTTTTTGATATAGGTATCCATTGCTTTTTAAACATGAGCAATGCAACTGGCAGATTCTTTAATATACAGTATGTAGTATTTTTCACTGTTACTAGTCAAAAGCACAGTGCTCATTTTTATTAAGTTGATTCCAAAGAGTCTAGTGTTGAGTACTTGGAGATCTGTCTGCCTGTTTTTCTGAAGCTTCCTGGTGACAATGGAAGGAAAGCAGTTTGAGTTCTCTCAGACATTACTCTTCTGTTAGGAAATTCTTCTGCCTTCAAACTTTTGATCAGTTGTGAAACACATTAGTTGGGAGGATGTTGGTTTATATAAACCGGTGGTTGAGAGATGTTCCCATCTGAATGCAAGGAGTCAGCAGTATTACATGCCAGCCTCTTAATGCAGTAGTATGAAATTGGCCGAAGACTTGAGGGAAAAGAGGAATAAAGGGGAAATAACGTCTCCTCTTTAGAAGCATGCGTGGTGTTTGCGTTTCTGTCTATAAAGTTGTAACTTTCCATTTGTCAGTATCTCTCAATGAGTATCTCTCTTGTTGACTGTTTTTGGTTATCCAAGGCCTCTGGAGTATATGTTCACAGGCTTGTCTGTCTACAAGTGATATTGTTTCTCCTGAGAATATATCCTTGAGGATCAGTGGCTCAGTTACTTCTAATAAAGCTGAGGCAGTCAGACATGAGAAGTCTTTTGACGCACTTGAGGCATTCCCTGAGTCATACAATACTTTAAAATAAAATAAAACAAGAAGTGCACGAGCAAATGGCAGCAAGTGTTTGCAAGAGCAAGGTTGTCTAATGGCAGGTCTATACTAGAAGCACTGCATCGGTGGAGCTGCAGCACTGTAGCGCAGTGGTTCTCAGTCGGTCCGCCGCTTGTTCAGGGAAAGCCCCTGGCGCGCCGGACCGGTTTGTTTACCTGCCGCATCCGCAGGTTCGGCCGATCGCGGCTCCCACTGGCCACGGTTCGCTGTTCCAGGCCAATGGGGGCTGCGGGAAGTGGCGCGGGCCAAGGGACGTGCTGGCTGCCCTACCCGCAGCCCCAGTTGGCCTGGAGCGGCGAACCGCGGCCAGTGGGAGCTGCGATCTGAACCTGTGTACACAGCAGGTAAACAAACCGGTTCGGCCCACCAGGGGCTTTTCCTGAACAAGAGGCGGACCAGCTTTGAGAACCACCGCTGTAGCATGTCTGGTGAAGACGTGCTATGCTGATGGGATAGCATCTCCCACCAACATAGTGCCGGTGTGGACAACGAGCGACGAAAGTTACAGCAACCTAAGCAAGGGGGTGTCTCTTTCACACCCCGAGCGACGTAAGTTACATCGACTTAAGAGGTAGTGTAGTCCTGCCCTTAGAAGCTTACAGCCTTAGCAACTTCCTAACTACATTTAGGGTCAGGTCAATGACTCTGCTTTTAGGCACAGAGGGGTGATACTGGATATCAGTCCAGGCTGATACTGGACTAAAGTGACTAGTAATGGCACAGAGAAGGGTGGTGGACCGAAGTAATATATCTCTCCCATCTTCCGTGCCTCTCCCACTCTCAAAACAACCTCACATCTACCTCCTCCCCACACCACAGCAAAGCTCCCAGACAGCTGCTCTACAAAAATTAATGGGTTGATTATATAAAAAGAGTCCCAGATTAATTATTTTAAAAATCTCATGGCTTTTTAAGTCATTCTGATCACTTCTGCAGCTTAACTCATGATTTGGCAATACTGTTGCCTGGAGTGTCTTCTGTTCTGTGTATTCACAATGCCTAACACAATGAGTCCCTAACACTGATTTGGGGTCTTCAGGTGTTACCAGAGTACAAATAAATAATTTGATGTCTAGTGTAGACAAGGCATGCTGCCATCAACATGTGTTAAGATGGTCAAGTTACCTTCCCCACCTCAAACGCAGGCTTTTATCCCTGCTGACGCTGGTCCTTTAAGCCCTCATTGATACAAGATGTGGGGGGTGTTTAAAATTGGGCTTTTTAAACATCCCTTTGGCTATAATAGGTGCAAAATGTCAGTAAAAAAGTGTTGGCTATTTTTTAGCTTGACTAGATAAGGGAAGTCTTTGCTGGTGTAATTAAACTGATTTACTGATCCTGGTGTAAACAAAAGCTAGCTGGGAATTTTCTGATGAAACAAGTGTGGTGTTTTTGTTTTGTTTTTTAAATTCTCTTCCCCACTCCCTTGCAAATGCTGATTTGTGGAAACCAAATCTTTTTGCAGGAACATACTAGTTTGAAGGAACCTTTAGTCAGTCTGGTCGAGTATGGAATTTCCACTCCCTCTTTCCCTTTGTCTCTAGAAAGACCCTGAATCCCCACCCCAGAATAGCCAGTAGCCTGATGGTTAGAGCATGCACCTGGAATGAGAGAGACCTGGGTTCAAGTCCCTGCTCTGAATCAAGCAGAGTAGAGACTTGAGCCTGGGTTTTCCACATCCCAGCTGAGTGCTCTGACCTATGGCCCGTGGCTATTCTGTGGGTGGGGGATGGGGGCATCTCTTTCTCTGGCTTTGAATGATCTTGGTTTCTTCCCACTGCAAAATTGGAACACGTCTGAAATCTAAAATTTTGGTGGGCCCAGAAATCTATTTCCCACCCAGCTCTGGTGTCAATCCCTAGCATAGATGCATGGCACTAATTCCAATAGAGTATGGGCTGATGTCATTTATCCTGGTAAGTCCCGCTGTCTTACACCAGTGTATCTATGCCAGAAGTTTGTACCAGTGTAGCTATATCAACGTAAGTTTCTACTTGGTGCAAAAGAAACAAGTTTAAACAGAGTCCTGGTCTAGATGTACGCTGAAGGAAAAGCTACTTTCCAAAAGAGGAATACTGGAGTAGAAATATCAATAGTCTACCCTGCTATGGTAATTTCTAAGTAACCTGAAATGAAAGCAGCTATTCTCAAAACAGAATCCTACAATATTTAGTTTCTCTGTTCTACTTCATTAATATTGGGGTTTATAGTTTAACCATTAAAAGATTTTTATTGTGGTCTTTAAAAAGAATCATACATATACTTTTGCCTTGCAGAGGAGATTCCAGGCAAAGTGTTACATCTTTCATGGCTCACCCAAGTCAGGAGTCTTTCATAAAAGCCAGAAAGCATCTAGCTCCTATGAAAAGATATTAATGTAATCTCAGAGTAGCAGCCATGTTAGTCTGTATTCGCAAAAAGAAAAGGAGTACTTGTGGCACCTTAGAGACTAACCAATTTATTTGAGCATAAGCTTTCATGAGCTACAGCTCACTTCATCGGAGCTGTAGCTCACGAAAGCTTATGCTTAAATAAATTGGTTAGTCTCTAAGAAAAGGAGTACTTCTGGCACCTTAATGTAGCCTGCCCTCTCCAAGGGTGTTAGCCATATCCTAATCTGGGTAGAAAGATCCAACAAAACCTTGAGAAGCTGAAAGAACTATGCCCTTGGCTCCAGAGACCCATGATGTCAAATTATCGGCTTTAAGCTCTGTGAAATGTTAAATAACTTATGATTTTTAGGTTTTTAGTTAAAATAAAACCTTAAATGGGCACCTTCATCTATGAAGGATCAGTAGGGGATGGAGTCTGCAGCAAGAAGAGAGATTGGGGAGAGGGTACTTCGGAAATAATCTTATTAACGGTGGGCCATGAGGATCCAAACGTGCATTTAGCCTCATTCCAGAGCACTGAACATCCTCGTCCTGACATGCTTTTACACTTCCCTGTCTCCAAGTAACAGTGACACATTCACTTCAGTCATTAAGGAAAAAAAAATATTTCAAAGCATTTGATTATGAATCATACAAAAATGTTTTATCTGGGACCTAACAAGAACAATGAAGCACAGTATCATCTTCAGTTAATTGAAGCGTATAGCAGGAAAATACTGGGACCTACACTAGCATGCAAGCCACTGTATAGCTTTGCAAGAGTGATTTCTCCCAGCTTGTCAAACATTGTACATTTTGAACTAATCTTCCTCTGTTTATACAGAATATTACCTGTCTGTCACATCAAGCAGTTAGTTCATTCATAGAATAATCAAAGCACATCTGTTTTGCCTCGTCATGTCTATATTAATCAGCAGAAGAAAGTTACAGGTGTGGATCTCTCTGTACAGAGTAGGAGACTTTTTGTGCATAAAATAGAAAAGCTGAGGCATAGCAAGTCGTGGGAAAAGGGGGAAAAGAGAAACGACAGCCCTGCTGCTCTTCCTAAGATACAGATATAATACTCTCCTAATGAAGCAATCATAACATGGTGATGGAAAGCTGTCCTGATGGGTCCTTGGCAAAAATGAATTTGGAGAATTCAATAGTTGCTTTAAGAAATAAATATCTATTGTGTAATGCTCTTACCAATTCAATTTCTTATAACTGATTTTCTTGCAGATGGGAGAATTAACAACCATGTAAGTGTGATTACAGTTTCCTAGCTTCTAGGAAATTATTCCAAATATGGTGTTATAACTGCAGTAGTAAAATTTTACCTTTATGGCATTCAAATTATTGCAGTAAATTACAAGGTTAAACTCTGTATGTATGTTTGGACTGTTTTCAACAACTAGATTTCTGAAGTACTCAGTACAGGTTTTTGTGAGGAAAAGAATATTTAAAAAAATAAGCTAGTGTTGGAAATAGTGGCCTCTCCACACTGGCATTGTATTGAACAATGGGTGGACAAATGCATTTATAAAATGGCTTCTGTGAAAGCTGAAAACAGCTGGTTGAAGCGAATTGCAAACCCGTGTAACTATCTCCCTGAGGATACACGCTCTGAGGCTGTTTCATCAACTAGTATTAAGTCTCTGGACTTTATCATGGGTCTTGAAGTTCTCTCTCTCTCTCAGCTCCACCTCCTGGTGTCATGTTACAAAGAAACTTGGCTTTCAATTTAAAAAAGAAGTCGTAGTCTTTAGCAGCTCAAATACTGGAATGCAATTAAAATGAACTCCAAATATATTTACCACTTGAAATCTCATGATTTCAAAACAATAGTTTTACTGTTGCAGTGTTACTGTTTGGGTTTTTTTGGTAACCTGACTCATGATGCTTGAACATTTGGTTGGTCATATTTCAAACCACTGTGCCACTCAGTGAGGTACATTAGTGTAGGTTTAAAAACAGTTTGAATATTAAACTGTTTTTAAGTTTGCTTTGTGGGGCCTCCCCCCCTGCCCCACTCTTAGATGTCCAAGCTGCTGCTCCACTCCATAAATAAAGACCGGACCCAACTCCCGTTGAAGTTGATAAGAGTGTCTAGTTTTTTCCCCTTTTACTTTTAATTGGAGATGGATTGGACATTTCAAATGTGGGTGCTGTGTTCAGCCTTTCCCCCCTACTTCTCCCGTACCCTCCCTGTTATCCTCATTTCAGAATTACTGTACTGCCTTGTCTAAGACTCCAGCACTAACATAGCTCAGTAAGTACCCCCACTAGGTCAGACCAGTCTCGTTGATAGTCATGCAACTCTGCTTATTTTATCTTTCTGGTAGATTTTTTCACTGCTGTTTAAAAACAGCTCTAGCTTCTTGCAGTGCTGTTTTAGTATCAAAGGGCCCAGCTCAGTAGCAGCCGCCGCCGCCACCATGGAGACGCTGGAACTGAGTGTCAGGCAGGAATCCGGACAGTTCTTAAGCATTGTGCAGCTTGGGGAGGAAAAGTCCATATGAGCACACGAGTTAGCAGGGCTGGAGGTTTTCAGGCTAACCGTCTCTTTGCTTAGCGATGTCAGCTGCTTCACCACTACCTACCACATGGAATGGAATCATTAGAACAGCAAACTTATGGGGGACACTAGTCTGCTGAAGTGTATCTATAAATCTTTAATTATGCTAATTTTAAAAAGTAAGCTGAACTCAATTCTGCCCTCACTGATACCCAGGAAGAGCTGTGTGGGTGTCAGTGAGGAGAGAATTTGGCCCACTTTTTAAAAGACAACTTGTAATAACATGTCTGTATTAAGAGAACTTGGATTGATAATGAATAACGCTGAACTGGCTTTTTCCCCCCATAGATCCTGAGGCCTGGAGGAACCATTGTGAAAATCTAGTCTGACCTCCTGTATAACACAGGCCATAGAACTGTCCCAAAATAATTCCTGGAGCATGTCTTTTAGAAAAACATCTAACCTTGATTTAAAAAATTATCAATGATGGGGAATCCACCACATAACCCTTGACAAATTGTTCCAATGATTAACTGCTCTCGCTGCTATAAATGTATGCCTTATTTCCAATCTTAAATCTTATGCCTCGCTCCACACTGGTACAGCACCATTATAGTGGAGGATTGCACAGGCGTAGCTAAGACAGTCTGGTTACACTGCTACAAATATGTTCTCTCTACATCAGGCCTCAAAATGTGCAGGAGGTCGTTTAAAACTTGCCATTAGATGTTTGGGGAAAGAATTACATAACCATTAGGTAAATGTGATCTCAGACTCTGGGGTGTGAATGCATTAATCACTGTACATGCCTATGGTGCATTGAGGAATTCTTGGCACGCCCAAGGTGTGTGTGTTCCATCATCAGTACACACCTAGAGTTCGGTTGCTGCTCGCCTACACCACGAGCACCATTCAAATCTCTCTCTCTTTTTTTTTTAAAAAAAAAAAAAAAAAAAAATACCGGTACTTCACATTGCAAATGAAATGATTTCTCACTCAAAATCATTTAGCCGATTAGTACATAATTCACTTAATTAAAAAATGTAATGAACATAATCTCATTTAACTAAATCAGTTAAACATTTACATATTATAAATGGTGTACATGGGATATGTGTGAGTTAGATATTAAAAGCCTTGTTTTTTTGTATATTGTGTGTACACACTATTCCTATAGCAAAACCTATCAAATTCCCTCATACAGCTGTTTCGTAAGTAATTGAAAGAGAACCACTTAAACACTCAAATGGGAAAAAATCAGTACCTTAGAATTGCAGTTGCAAACAGATTAGCTGTGAAATACAAATCTGAAAGAGATAATCCTCAGTTCCTTGGTTTTATATTGGATAGTGTGAGACATTGAAACCTTTTGGTGAATTAATTTTATGGTGGTGGTGGGGGAAGTGCAAGAGGAAGGATAGATTTTTATAAAAGGGTTTCCCAAAGAGAGCTACCAAAATTTAATAGTGTTCCTCTGTTTTGCATATTTTTCTAGGGTTGGTTATTGTTTCCAAACACCCACTCCCCTTTTTGAAAACAAAAGATGTCCACCCCCTATAATTTAAAAACCTTTATTCTCTACATGAAAGTATGTGATCATTGCTGCTACTGCCAACAGTGTCAAATCACTGACACTCTGAATTGGAGGCTGTGGGAGGCATAGATGGAAATGAACCTGAAATATTTCTCCAGAAAAGGCAACCGAAGCTTTTAATAGCTAGACACTTCACTAACACAGATCTTATACCGGGGGAATGATTTGTGGACACTGACAACCAATCAGCTTAGTAGCTTGTGTGCTCCTTTTTGAACATTTAGAAAAGCTTTTCAAATTGTGTAGCTTCCATGTGCAATTACCTAGAGGACTGGCTGCTTATAATTTTTTTTTAATCATTCAGCAGAGTAACACCTTCATGATAGCACCCACTAGTAATTATTATTCTGAGTCATCAACTAGTGCTCATTACTGCTTCATAGTAGCATTTATAATTAATGTGCCCTATTCCAGTAGAGATCAAGTTAAAAAGCAGAAGACGTGTCTTTACCCATATTACTTGGACTGCTTTACTATATCTCTAATAAGGCATATCTATCTAATCCTTTCTAAGTACCTCCCACATATTAAAAATAGAAATAATTGCATTTTCTTTCTTCATTACCAGCCTGTAGGAGGTACATCTTGATTAGCCTGCAGTCTGGTGTGTGCAGAAATCATTGGAGTAAAGCTAAGTCAGTCAAATAAAGGAGTTTTCTGTTTAGTTTTGGTTAGGTCCAGCTCCTGTGAAAGTTGTCTCCTACACTCATAGATTTTCCCCCCGCCCCTCTTATGGCTTGAAGGACCCACTATAATCAACTTGTCTGACCTCCTGCAGTCATAGACAAACCATAGAATTTCACCAAGCAATTCTTGCATCAAGTCCGTAACTTCTGGTTAGAGCTTTCCTTTTAGAAAGGGAACCAATATTGGTTTATTGACTTCAAGTGATTTGAGAATCTACTCCATCCCATTTTAATGGTACACTCATTATAAAAATGCATATTTTTAAACAGTCTGAATTTGTCTAGCTTCAGCTTTCAGTCCTGGATCTTGTAAAGCTGTTGTCTACTAGATTAAAGAGGCTTCTATCAGAAATCTTCCCATGTAGGTACTTACGGATGGGGGATCAAGTAGCATCATAACTGTCCGTTGGGATAACCAAATAGACTGAGCTTCTTTAGTTTCTCAGTGTAAGGCAGGTTTTCCACAACTCAAATCACTCTTTTGTATCTCTCTTCTGAACCCTTTCTAGATTGTCCCCATTCCGTATGAAGTTGACATTCGAACTGGACACACCATTCTCGTAATGGTCTTGCTAATGTTCTATACAGAGATCATAACACTCCCAGCTTATGCGTGGTACTCTGGTTGTTTTACATCCAAGGACTGCATTTGCTCTTTCAGTCACTCTATTGCTCTGGAAGCTGATGGTCAGTTGTCTGTCTGCCATGATCCTGAAGTCCTTTTTAGTCACTGGTTTCCATATCAGTCACCCAGTCTACACGTGTGACCTACATTCTTGGTTCCTAGATGTATATCTTTGCATTTAGTTGTGTAAATATTGTAGCCGCTTTTTTACTTGAATCGCTTAAGTTCAGGGCCCTGAAGGCGTTCCAGATGGAAGTAGAAGTTGGTGGAGTCTGGCAGTTTCTTTAATGCAAAGTCCTGCTTGCCCAAATGCAGGGGGAACCAAGAACAAAAGGAGCAGTTTCTTAGATTCCAGCCCCAACCCCCAGATAGCCAAGAGATCCAAAAACATTCTTTCTAGCTTTTTCCAGGATCCCTCCGTGCTTACAGGTTGCTGCTTGGCTGTCATCTTGCTCCTCCGTCTTCGCCAGTTGAGGGGGGAGGGAGAGAGGAGACAGAGACACACTGCTTCTGATTACTTTGAGTGATAGTTATATTAATTGAAGGCTGCGTTCACACCCAATCTCAGAGGTTTGTGATTCATGCAGTCACCAGTACCTCTCAGTATAACAAGTATGTTATATAAGTGAGCCCAATTTACCATGAGACCCAGAGCATTGTCAAACTGACCTGTCTTTATCAGTATTTGCGACGCTGCTAATTTTAGTCATATGCAAACTTTACCAACACTGACTTTATATATTGTTCCTGATAAAGATGTTGGATGAAATCCTGGCTCTACTGACGTTGATGAGAGCTCTGCCACTGATTTTAGTGGAGCCTTGGTTTCATTTGTTGAATAGCATTGGCCAAGAACAGACACGTATGGGGTTCTACTAAGACACCTCAACTTGATGATGATTCATCATTTATAGTTTGATGATTTCACCATTTGAGTTTGATAAATTACAGTTTTTTTAAATCCTGTAATGTGCTGCTTTAATTTTATATATGGCTATTTTAAAATTAGTATGTCATGTGACATTATGTAAAATGTCTTGTTGTAGCCAAAGTACATGATGTCAACATAGTTACCTTTGTCAGCCAGACTTGTAATCATGAGATCCAGCTTGTTTGAAAACACTTATTTTCGTAAGAACATAAGAATGGCCATACTGGGTCAGACCAAAGGTCCATCCATCCCACTATCCTGTCTACCGACAGTGGCCAATGCCAGATGCACCAGAAGGAGCGAACCTAACAGGTAATGATCTAGTGATTTCTCTCCTGCCATCCATCTCCACCCTTTGACAAACGGAGACTAGGGACACCATTCCTTACCCATCCTGGCTAATAGCCATTAATGGACTTAACCTCCATGAATTTATCCAGTTCTCTTTTAAACCCTGTTATAGTCCTAGCCTTCACAACCTCCTCAGGCAAGGAGTTCCACAGGTTGACTGTGCGCTGAGTGAAGAACTTCCTTTTATTTGTTTTAAACCTGCTACCCATTAATTTCATTTGGTGTCCCCTAGTTCTTATATTATGGGGACATGTTAAATAACTTTTCCTTATTCACTTTCTCCACACTACTCATGATTTTGTATACCTCTATCATATCCTCCCTTAGTCTCCTCTTTTCCAAGCTGAAAAGTCCTAGCCTTTTATCTCTCCTCATATGGGACCTGTTCCAAACCCCTAATCATTTTAGTTGCCCTTCTCTGAACCTTTTCTAATGCCAGTATATCTTTTTTGAGATGAGGGGACCACATCTGTATGCAGTATTCAAGATGTGGGCGTACCATGGATTTATATAAGGGCAAAAAGATATTCTCTGTCTTATTCTCTGTCCCTTTTTAAATGATTTCTAACAGCCCGTTTGCTTTTTTGACTGCCGCTGCACTCTGCATAGACTTCTTCAGAGAACTATCCATGATGACTCCAAGATCTTTCTCCTGTTTAGTTGTAGCTAAATTAGCCCCCATCACATTTTATGTATAATTGGGGTTATTTTTGCCAACGTTCATTACTTTACATTTATCCACATTAAATTTAATTTGCCATTTTGTTGCCCAATCACTTAGTTTTGTGAGATCTTTTTGAAGTTCTTCACAGTCTGCTTTGGTCTTAACTACCTTGAGCCGTTTAGTATCATAAAACCATTTTTCACTGGTAGTATATGCCATACTTTTTCCTGGGCCAATTCTTTCAATATTTCAGGGAGCAAATTATATGTTCCTGAAGACTTGAAGATGTTGAAATGTAGCAGTTCCTGTTTAACATCTTCCCTCAGTACTATGGGAATAGAAAGTGCTTGCTTCTGTTCATGAGCCTCAGCCTTTTGGTTGATGAATTTGTAGTTAGGTGGAGCCTGGCTGTCCCTGGAGATAATGGAGGAAGCTTGGATTGCTAGAGCTAGCCCCATGAAAGACTCAGAATGTCAGGACAGACTTCAAACAAAACTGACCAATGGGGAAGCCAGAACAGAAACCAGAATACCAGTCTGTGTTCACAGCAATCTTATTGTACCAGTTGGAGCTTTTCAGGATGTGTGGTTTCATTTAGAGATATTGCAATAACAAAATCTAGATGTAATGAATAACAAAAACTAGATGTAATGATCTGACCAGGTCTCTGTCAAAAAGGATGTATTACGCCTGCTGCTGTTTGCTCATCCAATTGTTGTGTAGTCTAAAAGGAATCCTATGGCTGTGGATTGATGCAATTTTAATCTGAGGCTAGATGTCCTCAATATTGAAGGATACTTATAAAGTTCTTTGAAGTGCTTCAATCTTGCTATCAGCTTTGCTTCAATCTTGCTAGATGCTTTTTAATCTATGTGCTATCTTCAGCCAGCCAGTAGAGCTGAGTGATGGTATTGTTTATATTAGTAAGTAATATTTTGTTCTCAGAAATCAGTGTAGTGCTTCAGTTCCTTGTTTCTCTTCCATTGCCTTTCATGATTCATACTGTTTAACTGGGAGGAGCGGGGGGGGGGGGGAGGGGCGGGGGGTTGAAAGGAAAAACTGCCTGCTGCCTTTTGAAAAATCTTATACCAATTCTAAGAATCAAATAATTACATCATCTTGTGTCCTTCAACCACAATCATAGCTTTTCCAGTGTTGGGCACATGATGTGGCCTGGTCTGTAGCCCTGGTGAGATTTTTCCATGGTGTGCGGTTCCTCCAGGAGCCGGCAGACCAAGAGGTGTTCTGTGGTTTGTGTTTCACCACAGCCACAAGTGTCTGGGTTATTGGAATAGCCTCATGTCTGTATACTGACATTTGACCAGTTGTTCAGAAGCAACTTAAACACCTCCAGGTTGACCAAATCCTTGTCTGTACCTGCAGGAAGCCATTCAGCAACACTGATGTTCATTTTGACATCGTTGTCAAGTATTTTGAGCCATGTGCACCAGATTTCCAGTTATGTAGCTGTTGATCTTTTTTTTGTAATTAGTTCTGTTGCTGCTAGGTAGCTTTTCTGTTATTTCAGGCAGCTAACTGCTGCGGTGTGGACGTATAGCAGATGGCTGGTATCTTCAACCTGTCGTAATCATTCCGTTTTGCTTGTGCCCACTTTCCTGATATCCAGAAGAGCGATTCCAGCAAGCACATAAAGACTGTTCACGTTTGTTGGTCTTAGACATCTTGTGAGTTAGCAGCAGCTGTCATTCAGTGCAGGGTACAGCTTCTTTGAGTGAGCTGATCTTTCCCTCACCGAAAATAAATAATTACAACACACTCCCACAGTATTTTAGCACCACAAAACACCTCTCTCTTTCCTCTCCAGCCACACCCAGACCCTCCTAGTTTAAGTGTTTGGCAGTCAGCCCACTTTACCAAGGGGTTAAAGAAGACTGAAAGACGGGGGAGCTTTCACCACTTTAATCAAGGAGGAGGGGGAGCTGTGCTACCTCACAGCTGGGAAGAAGGAAGCTGCTTTCCCTTACTTTAATCTCAGCTTTCAGCTAACAAAGTTCCTTTGTGGGTGGGTTTGCATTCTCCAGCAGGGTTTTATTTCAGCATTTTATTTCACTCTAGCCCAATCCCTCTTCAGTTCCTAAAAGAAGCAATAGTTTTTCCTGTCCCTTTTTAAACAGGAAGTGCCATATGTTCCTTTGTTTTAAATCTAGCACAGGTGATTGCAATACCATCTCCCTCTTTTTCGACCTTCCTAAACTATGGCTATAATTCAGACCTAAACCACTCAGTCTGATTGTGTCACAGGTTTCTTAAGGTAAAAGTTGTTGTGGCTAATGTATGAGAGAACCTGTTGTCTCAGTTTACATCCCATTCTTTTAACGAGAGAAAATAAAATTGTCATAGAGCAGAACATTAAGGGAAAACAAGTAGTTTATTACTTATGCAAGTACAAGCAGCAAGCAGGAGGCACGACCATATACAAACAGGGAGCTTCAATGTTAATTAGCACTTGCCATCTCGAGGCAAATGCTGTATGTTGCCAAGCAAAATCACTTTCAATATTAAGGGGACCTGATTTTTTTTCAAAGCCTATTGCAGGAAATAAGAGAAGAAACATGTTTCACCAAAAAGTGAGTTCAGCTTCAGGGAAATGAGAAGTATTTATCTGTTGTCCTTCATGCTCAAGGAAACATTAATATCCTTAGTGAGATGAATTCCTGCCAGCATCTCAGAGCGCACTGATATGGTTAATAGCGAACTTCTGTTTATATTTGTAGCTTACATAATAGCCACTAACAATCCTGTGCTTCATGATTCCCAGCAACATAGGAAAGCACTTGCTGTGCAGTGTACAGATGAGCAGCCCGGCTAAACCTCAGAGTGAAGGATACCTGAGTTCCATCCCCATGCTGACTCAATGGGTGGCATTATTCATAGCACTCGATCTCTCCGGTTTGAGTTTTCTCATTTAGAAGATGAGGCAGATTCTTCACTTCTCTGCCTCTCAAGGTTATTGTGAGAATTAACTGTACTTTGAAAATGGATCGAGGTGCTGACTCATGGTGGTGTGCAACATCTAGAGAAGCCTTGCTTAGGTCTGGGTGGTGCTTACCAGTCATTGTTCATGCTATTGTATTGCGAAAGCCTTAAAACCTGGAATTGTAAAAGAAAAATTGAGAGCAACTAGAGCTCGAATCCTGTTAGAAGTTTCAGTGACAAGTCCTGCTCTTATCACCACTGATGTGCTTAGGTGAAGTAAGAATTAAACAGCAGTTCCCACCACAGCACAAAAGTTCAGTAAAGAATCCTTTTGCTATCTCCATTTGAAAGAAGGAATTGGGTGAGGTGATGCTACTGGCAGCTGCTCCTTTTTCCCATCACCTGCTCAAATATCCTGTTGGAAAGCACTTACTTTAATCCTTTTGCTGTCTCCTACATGTGATCTTTCTGAACTTCCAGCAGTTTCTCAGCTTGACTCCCCTTACCCTCCTGCATCTAGAACTGCATGTGTTCTAGAAGGATTAGTGATTTCAGCACAGTCTTAATTCAGTGACAATAGGGCCCAGCAAGAAAGCTGCCGGCTTCTCCTTGAAGGAGGGAAGAGAGACACTCCTCTTTTCCCACCTCTCCGTAAATGTTGCTGAAGTGTGGACGTGGTTAGAGAAAGGCCCTGCTTTTGGATCCTCAAAAGCAGGGAGACCATTGAGGGATTTTTGATTTCGGGGAAGGAAGGGAAATATATGTCACTCAAGGAATGCAGAGTTCTACCTACATAGATTCTTAGCGTCTCTATCACCAAAATAGCTGAGCGCTGTGTGTATATTCTTGCAGTGCTGGCGTAGGGCAGAGAAGTATTATCAGCCCCTGTTCTAGAGATGTGGAAATGAAGTGTGAAGAGCTTTTTGCACTAGGTCACACAAGAACCCAGATCCCCTTACTCACAACACCAACCTTCATCTTGCAGCGGGGTTTGTGGAGGGATAGTAAGGGAATAATGAGAGCATGGATCATGAGATGGAAGAAAATGGAAAAACACAAAAACTCAGGAGGAGATCCCATTGTGCTAGGCACTGTACAAACACACAAGAAGACAGTCCCTGTTACAATCTGTGTACTCTGGGATTTGTCCCAAGACCTTCCATTTTCCTACTGCATCTGGGTTTCACAACCTTCAGTAAATCCACTTCTTTCTCTTGGTGTATCTCTATTTTACTGCCCCTATTTGTATTAATCTGATGTCATGCTGGTGCCTGCCTTCAGCTCCCTGCCATGGCTTTTCCAGGAGAGACCTCACAGGGGACCAAACAGTCAACCCCTGACAGAGGGCTGTCTTTTTTTGGTTATACTTCCCTGATCCTTCCACATTTGAATTTTCATTGTGTGCGCTGCTGAATCTGGACAGCACATGCACTTGCTAAGCAATGAGAATTCTGTAAGTGAGGAAACAAAGTCTCTGGCTTCCCTAGGGCGTGGTTTGACCAACGGTCATCCCTGTTTCTTTATCGTCTTTGTGAACTGTTACTTTAATTGCTTTTTAAGAGTTTTTGGACTATGTAAGACCATGTCATTTGCTGCATTTCTGGCTGATGATAATATACTACTTTCTTATGAAGCATGGTAGCAACTGACAAATGTATTTAAAATAAACTTAAACTCCAACTTCATAAAAGTCCTGTTTTAGCACACTCTAACTTTTTGGATGTTTCATGTGGAGAGTTGATGTTGACAAATAGGTGTGGCCTTTAACTTCACATGAAGGGGAAAAAATGGAAAACACTTCTCCCCTTTCTTGCTTTGGAAAGTGGGTGAGTGGGCTAGTCCAAACTAGAAATGCTACATTGGCGCAGCTGCATTTGGTGCATCTGATGAAGACACGCTGTAATAATTCCACCTCCGCAAGAGGCGGTAGCAGCCGTCACACTGACATAGCACTGTCCACACTGGCACTTAGGTCACAGCAATTTATGTCACTCGGGGGTTAGCTTATTCACACTCCTGAGCAATGTAAGTTATACCAAAGTAAGTGGTAGTGTAGACCGGTCTCAGACTGAAGTCTAGTTTTTTTGAAAAATGTTGGCCAAAGGATGCTGTCAGTGTTCTCTTCCCCCACTCCCCGAGGAAGCTGCCTGATTTGAATGCAGAGGGGACAAGAGCTGGACCTGGGGGGCATGGAGGCATGAGGGTGTCCTGGATCTAGTTTGGAACAGTCTGTAGGAGGAACCCCTTCAGACTCTTGATGGGTCTACAAGGTAGGTCACCCAGCCCCACCACCTCCTTAGATTGTACCTGTGGGACTCCAGTCCTCCTGCTTCAAACCATGATCTCTGTTCAGGAAGTCCAGCTGATATAGACTCATGTTGGAGACTTGTGCAGTCTTTAGAGATTAATGCATTTCACCAAGCATTTGCAGTGACACTTGAACAGTATCAAAGGAGTAGTGTTTATTAGTCCACTGGAACACAGCGTAGGAAGTCCTGAGGTTAGCATAGAGAAAGGCAGGTGAAAACATAGGCTATTCTGGTTACCCCAGAGCCCAGCCAAGCTGTAGTGTACCCTGTTGTTCAAGCTCTGTCTGACCTCGTTGGTCCATTCCCAAGTTAGAGCCCCGATTCCTTCCAGCAGACAGCTCTTGTCTTCCCACCTTCCAGCCCTTTGCTCTCAAGCTGGGGGATTGTGCTCAGCTTCCGTGCTCAGAGGTGGGGAAATCCATCTCCTGCTGGGTCATTTGTTGTTAGGTGTCAATGTCCTGGTGATTTATTTTGAGTCCAGTCTACGCTACGGAAATTGGGGACTCTTAATTCTCCCCAGTGTAATTCAGTTAGTGGTACTAATAATAGAGACTGTGATGTTAATAGGAATAAATGTCCATATGGCATTCTGTTGTTATGTCCAGACAAATTTATTAGTGACGATCGTTAACAGATTTTGCTGTATCCTATTCTTTCCAATTTAGTAAGTAATATACTGTCCATGAGACTCTCAGGAGGCACAGATATGTCCCTACCTTTGTTCAGCAAAATTGCTAAAACCTCTACTCGGAGCATATGAGGAAAACCTGAAGTCTGGTATTCAATCAACAGTATATTGATCCTTATCTACTACATATTCATGCATTACAAATAATAAGGCAGCTGTAAGTCTATACTCAGGGGCCCAATAATGTTAGAGAGGTCTATAAAATCAATTATACTAGAAATTATTCCCAGACAAACTTCAGTAAACCAGATCTAAGATCGTAAACACATGAGTTTATTCAGTGTGTGTGTAGGGAGAGAAAATGGACTTACAGTTACAAATAAAAATTGAAATTCAGAAAATTGAAAGATGTAATTGAACTTTAAAACACCCACCAAATGTATAGCAATGTAGAGTCCAGGCACTCCCAACCTCATTATCTCTCAAGTATCATACTTGCCCATTTTTGTGGTTTTTCAGAGTCATGCTTTCCTGTTTAAGAGAAAAATGTGTGTTTTCCTCTGTGGCTGTATGAAAGATCCACACAAATAGGGGAAATTACATTGCAGAGAAATGGGCTATTTGCAAAGTGTTGTCAAATGAACAGCATTAAGAAGATTAAAGATTTTTCTTTCTACTCTTTCAGTTATCTTGGTTATTACTGAGTCAAATCATTTTCAGACAGAAGTGGCTGCTTTTCAAGTGGATGGTGTCCCTTTCAGGACACAACAACGCCATTATTTGATTTTACTGAATTGGAGTTGTGACAATCGACTTCACTTTTTAGAAAAATGAAGATCATGAAGAATAATCGGCCATTTTTGGTCTTGTTTTGGGCCTGTCTTTTTTTCCCCAGCATAAACCTCACTCCTTCTGGAAACTCCTTTATATCATCCACAGGAGGCATGGTCATCAACAGTACCTACAGTAGCAGTTGTGGCCTGTGAAGAGAGGTTCTTGTAACCACTGCCCTGGTGAAGGTTTCTACTCTCAGGGCAGATGAGGAAAGGAGTGGGGAGCTGGTGTGAGGGAAGCAGAGTAAATGACATGGGTGGGAGAGGGCACAGGGAGCACTGATCCTCGGAGCTCAGTTGGCCAGGCCAATGGGTTTCCTCTCCACTCCTGTTGAACCAGCCTCTACCACCTGAAATTGGTTCAGTGGCTCATATAATATGCCTGGGAGACACCAACCACTTTGACTTTCTCGTCTCTGCCCACATTTTAAATGTTATTCAGACACTTAACTTTTCTCAAAGCTGAAGAAAATTGATATGAGACAGCAGTTGGCTGGGCTTTTCTTTTTCTTCTTCTAACAAATATCATAGTATGAGGGGTGGGGTGTGGGGTATGGCTTTCAATTTCACAGTTATACAGGTGGAGTTTAATTCACAGAAACCATCTTTGCTCTGATTTCTGGGATCAGAGATTGGCCCTACCATACAAAGATGGACTCCTCGCTACAGTGCTGTCTTTAGGAACTAAAGTGAAACCAAAAGAATGGTTTTACAGTTGCCCATAAAGAGTCTTCACTGTACTTGTATCAGTTTTTAGCTTTTATCACCTTGCATTGTGCTATGTAACTTTGACATTTGTGATGATAATAAAAGATGGTAATAGTGAATAAATTAAATCAAATCTCCTCGCAGATTGCTCCACTGTATGATTTTGTTTACAAAGACTCATAATGTGCATAAGATATGACAGATTTAGTACAGAAAGGAAAGACACGCCATGGCAGCTTTTTCTTGAGGTATAATATTTCTTTTAAGGTACTTACGGTGACATGGTAGTGCATCTTAATAATGGTAGAGAAATGTCCTTATTTTGTACTCTGATTGTGGCATTTTCTCATCCACTGTTGCTTTAGAACTGCAAATATAATGTCTGAGGCTTTAGCAGCTGCAATAGGAAAAACTTGCATTTCAAAACTGAGGCATTAAATCGCTATAAAAACAATTGGGGTTTTCTTTAAACATTGACTGGTAGCTCCTGCTAAATACTTGATAAAGAATAAAAAGAAGCATACGGCAATCCCACAGGAGTGAAAAGATGAGCTAATCCAGGGACCAACAAGCCTTTGGATGAGTTAAAAAATTAAAATAAAACATCAACCAGTATTTATCATGCTTGGTAGCACCACTATTGTTAGAAGTCTGTCACCATGTTGATTATGAACCCTTACCCCTTGTTTTCTATAGTCTAGTTGAAACTTGGCATATTCGGCTGTGTTGTACAGAAGGATTAAATTTACTGTGCAGACTTTAAAGAAACCAGCCATTAAGAGGCTTTTTTAATGCCAGTAGTGATGTACTTTTGCTCATAACTCACGCTGTTTGAATCTAAAAAAATAAATTGGCCAGTGGTCAGTGCATAACATGCTCTATTTATCTTTGGGATGGAAAATGCAAATGGCCAGGGTGATGAGTCAGCTTGCTTGTGTAAATGGTCATGTAAGGCATCTGGGTTGGATTCTGATCTTGATTTCATGCTCTGAAAGTGCTGCAAAGTTGGCATGGTCAGCATCTGGAGTGGAAAAAGTGCTTCATGCTGCCTCAACAATGACGCTGAACTGACCTACATGGTCCCATGGTGAAAGAGGAGACAAGAAAGCTCTGCTGCTTCCTCTCTCGGCCCTCTCTCCTACACTGCCCTTCTTGCCCCATCCCTGACATTTCATAAGCAATTAGGAAGGAGGCTGGCTGTAGGGAAGGTGCAGCACTTCTAATAACTACACAGGTCAGATTGAGACTACTCACGTTTTTGGAGATACCTAGTTCAACCTGGGCATGCGCGGATGCTTGACTAGAGTTTGGAGAACTCCCTGCCTGATGGAGGGGTTGTCTTAAACATATTGTTGTTCAGCTACTCCAGAAAAACTCCATGTACAGGCTATCCCTAAGCAAAAAGTGGCTCCATGTCAATTCTCCCCTATCCCTGGCCACTGGTGCTGCTTGGAGCCACATACACTTTCCTGCCTCCTGGATTCAGGGTGGGATGTGACAGGGCATAAGTGGAAGGTGCCGCAAGAAGTCTCAGTGGCAAGGCTGCCCGGCAGTGATTAAAAACAAAACCAGCAAATAACTAGGAGAGGAGAATTTAATAGCTTTGAGGATGAAAAGAACCACAAGGGACAGAGGAACGAAAACAAATAAATGCTAAATGAGTTCGGCATGTGCATTAACTACTTCTGAGAAAAATTCCATAAGGACTTCTCCTGGCTTTTCTTACTGTGCATACACCAGTCCTAGATACATACCATGTTTACTCAGTATACCACAGTATTGTGAAGTGTCCTCTCATGCTGAGTGGTCTTTCCTTCCTCTCTCTCTTTGCCCTCGGGTCCTGTATGAAGGCTATCAGCCCTCTCCCCACCCCCCGCTTGAAAAACTCACTGGGTGGAGGAGTGGGGGGTGAAGAATTCTGTTGATACATGAGTGTTTCCAATTCTCCCTATTATCAGTGATGGGACAGCCAGCAACATTTGTGAAATAACTGAACTGGAAAAACATTCTGGATCTCGGCATGCAAATTATTAGGCTGATATCTCTTTATGTATGTCGAATCAGTCAGACAATGAGCTTTATACATGAAGGTAGGGTTTCCCGATGTCATTACTAGCAATTTCATATTTTAAGTAGTTGTGACTACATTTAAAATAATTTATTAATTATTTGGGCATGAAAAAATCTCTTATCTCAGGCAAGTGGGAAATCTAGACCTCCAACTTCTGGAGAACCTGTTTTCATTTAAAACAAATTAAATTTTTTTTTTTTAAATCCTTAGTCTTTATGGTGGGGAAGCAGTCCTTCCACATCTTAATGCTGTGTAGAGTAGACTACAGACATGCCCTATTCCGGAACCTGAAGCTAGCTCCAGTCACTTTGCTGCCACTCACAGCCAAGAGCGGCAAGACGAAATTACACAGCTAATCAATTTGACTGCTGCTATGTAAACCATGCCTGCAGCAGTGAAACTGGCAAAAAACACGTCCGTTACGTGCTGCTGCTATCTGGAAAGGCCATGAGAGGCAGGAGCCAGAGCCATTTTCTACTCCTGAGGGGCATTCTGCTTCAAAATTCTGTGTACAATGTTTTAAAATTCTGCACATTTTATTTGTCAAATAAATATGGAGGCTCCAACATGGCATTGGGGAGCAAAGGCCACTGGCTGCATAGAGGTGGGAGATAACTCTGCAGTTCCCTTCTCCTCTCCCCCCCAGCCACGAGCTCAGCGGTGAGGCTGCACCCAACCCTGAGACAGCGCAATGACTGGGCCTGCCCCAGAAACACCCCAGGGCCTTCCCCCTCTGTTCCAGGTGCACTGGGTGTGGGAGATCCAGGTATGGGTTGTGGGGCAGTCTGGGTGTGGGTGGCTCAGTGGGGGATCTGGATACACAGGGGTTTGTTGGGGAGTTTTGGGTACAACAGTAATGGAGGTCCGAGTGAAGGTGGTTGGGGCTTAGCGGGGGCAGGGAGGGTGTCTTGGTGGGTGTGGGGGGGATAGAGCTCAGCAGGGGGTCTGGGTGTGGCAGTCCAGATGCTGGGGGAGTGGGGCTCAGTGGGTTGGGGATCTTGGTGCAGCGGGTTGGGGCTCGGTGGGGTGGGGATCCGGGTGTGGGTGGATCGTCAGGGTAGTCCAGGTGCAGGGGGAGTGGGGCTCATCGGAGGGAGGGGGTTCTAAGTGCGGGGGGGGGGGGCTGAGGCTCAGTGGGAGGGTCTCGGTATGAGGGGGTCTGGATGCTCTAGGGTTTGGCGTATGGGGGAGCAGCTCCATTTATAGGGATCCCTCTCTCTGCAGCTGAGGAGTATTTGGGGTTGGGGGTGGGGAGCCAGTTTCCAGAACTTTCTGCAGCTGGGACAGAAATCTGGGGGTGGGTCTGACCCGGCCCCGGACACCATGCAGGGGAAGAGGAAGTCCCGTCCTCCCCAGCCCAGCTGGGACTAGCAGCTGATCCCAGCACAGGATAGGAGCCATCAGCTGGGTCTTCCCCAGTCCTACCCCAGGGTGATTTACCTCTCTGTTGGCTGCCCTGGGCACACAAAACATACTGCTAGGGAGGGTTGCATGACCGCTTTTGTGGCTTCTCTTTGCTTCCCAGTCAGAAAGTCATTTTTCTGTGGGAAAGCGAAGAAATCTGCATGGCGACATAAATTCTGCGCACGTGCAGTGGCACAGAATTCCCCGAGGAGTAAGAATCTCCTTGATGACGTGGAGGCAGGAGAAGAAACAACAACTCCTCTCTCCCATCAGCTGGAGGAGGGGTGTATGTTGAAACTTTATTATGCACCAGTTAGAAAATTACAGTACAAAATGGCTAGGAATGATGAAATCTCCAAATAGGACCCAAGGACAGCAACCTGGTAAAAATCTCCAGTACTTTCCCGGCAGTTGATGTCAGGGGAGCTGGTTTTCTCACTAAGGTATGGCCCTTGATCTTGTTGGTGAAACCACTTATGCACACACCCTGTCTCCTGTCTGTACCTCTGATTAGTAGGCATCTTTTTGCATTAATAAATAAGTCCATGTTCATTCGATGGGTCCTAAAAATTGTGATTACATTCGAGGAAGCCACATGTAGGCAGTTGCAGTTCTCACCATTAACAATGTCAAGGACTTTGAATTGGCAGAGGGCTGTCTTGTCTTCTGCTAGTACAGAGCCTGTACACTAAGGATGCGTATCAGTGTTGCTCTGTCAGTGTGGTCACACTGGTGTGAAAACCCACTGTGTAAATTGACCTACCCTGCTTTAAGTAATGTTGATGTAATCACTTTTTACACCAGGGGTGCACTAATGTAGCTACACTTTATTTAAAAAAAAAAAAAAAAAAATCCAAACAACACAGTGCCAAGGAGCCATTACATTGTAACTAATTAGTAACTTTCAAAGCTGTGTCTCAAAGCATGACCGTGGTATTCTTCCTATTTGTGCTGAAGTATTGCAACATCCAAATAACATCTCTAATCGTGGGAAGAAAGCTCCAATAATTCCTAGGCACAGACAAGTGGGTAAAAAGTGGAAATTCTAGGTTTAGGTATGAATTTTCCTGACATGACTGCCTGGTTAATTGTAATATAATTGTGGAAATGTTTTTCAAATAATAGTTGTCAGTCAGAATAGAAACCTACAAGGATAATTTCTGCTAAGAAATATTAGCTAGAGTAATCTAGGGAGTTAACGCACCGAATACATGATCTTGAGCTCTAATAAATGGTGTTGCATAACAAGCATATTTTAGTGAGGAGGATGTGTCAGATTATATCATTATATCATTATATCAGTGTAGAGTTCAATATATTTACAGGACTTCTCCTCCCAAGAGGGCTGAGGCCTTAATAAGCAAAAGGTGGGGGTAGGGAAGGGCAGGTGCAAGAAAAGGTGTCTCTAAAATTGGAAGCAGAATGATGAGTATTCTAAGCAGTGACATTGCTAGTATGTGTATCTATCTCGCTGTGTGATTTCTCCCACACACACGCACACGGATTATGGCACAATTCTAAAAAATGAATAACACTGCAGGGTTTCCCTTCCCTTTTAACAGTCCTTTTTTTTTTTTAAAGGCTTATTTAAAAAGAGAAATGTTTGATGCTGCAAATGCAAGAAAACTGCTAATAAGCTGAACTGTCATACCTCCTGAAAGGGAAGTGTAAAATTGGCATTGAAAACCAGAAGACTTCTTTATAAAAGTACATTCTATTTTCCACATCAAGTACAACTTCTCATTTGCAATTAATTGTTTTAAGATGGTAATTTTAAATCCAGCAGTTGTGCTAGGCTTCTGCTGCGAAGTGGAAATTAGAAGGTGTTTTCCTTCTAAATTAAAATGAAGCCCAGGGAGCAAATATTTTAATTATGAAAAAAATTAAAAGCCTTCTTTTTAATAAGATTGTGGCATGGTGGCTTCCTTCTGTGATCAGCTTTATGTTCTAGATTGAATAATTTTGCTTGTCTTTATTTAGTAATCAAAACCATGTACACACGTGTCCACGATGTACAGGCACTAATTTTTCGACATATCAGTCTATGGTACTAGGATCAAAGATGTTAGCTGAAATAATTTCTATGTACCAAGTTGCTGGCTGGCTTGTCAAAAGTAGCTGATTTAATCTCTCTTTCATGTTGTATGTTTAAATGCAAAAATCTCTTTGTTTACAGGGGTTTTGGAAGTAATAGTCTGTATACCGGCTAAATTTTTAACTAGTAGGTTTTGCAAAAGGTAGTTTCTCTGACTCCAGTATGCCTGCCTATGTCTAATTCTCCCTCCCCGTGGATACAAATCCTGGTCTTGCATAGTTGAGAGGAGGTAGGTGACCACAGTACACACATAGCAAAAGGATCTTCTGATTTCTTGTAGAGGTTTTTGCAGTCTGCTCCAATCCAGGTTCAGAGCTCCTACTGGAAGTTGAAGAGGCTAAATGAAAATTAAATGCAATGTATTTATATCTTGGCTGTGTCAGCCGCTGTTTGCTTTGAAAAAAGAAAAGGAGTACTTGTGGCACCTTAGAGACTAACCAATTTATTTGAGCATAAGCTTTTCGCTCATCGGATGCATGCAGTGGAAAATACAGTGGGGAGATTTTATATGCACAGAGAACATGAAACAATGTGTGTTACCATACACACAGTAATGGGAGTGATCAGGTAAGGTAAGTTATTACCAGCAGGAGAGCGGGTGTGTGTGTGAAACCTTGTGATAATCAAGGTGGGCCATTTCCAGCAGTTGACAAGAACGTGTGAGGAAAGGTGGTGGTGGTGGGGGGAATAAACATGGGGAAATAGTTTTACTTTGTGTAATGACCCATCCACTCCCAGTCTTTATTCAAGCCTAAGTTAATTGTACCCAGTTTGCAAATTAATTCCAATTCAGCAGTCTCTCATTGGAGTCTGTTTTTTGAAGGTTTTTTGTTGAAGAATTGCCACTTTTAGGTCTGTAATCAAGTGACTAAAGAGACTGAAGTGTTCTCCGACTGGTTTTTGAATGTTATAATTCTTGATGTCTGATTTGTGTCCATTTATTCTTTTACGTAGAGACTGTCCAGTTTGGCTAATGTACATGGCAGAGGGGCATTGCTGGCACATGTAACACCCATTGTTTCATGTTCTCTCTCTATATAAAATCTCCCCACTGTATTTTCCACTACGTACATCCAATGAAGTGAGCTATAGCTCACGAAAGCTTATGCTCAAATAAATTGGTTAGTCTCTAAGGTGCCACTAGTACTCCTTTTCTTTTTGCAGATACAGACTAACATGGCTGCTACTCTGAAACCTGTCATGTTTGCTTTCAAGTATTTGTGGGGAACACAATGGTGTATGGAGGTGGGTGGTGGAATATGTGGCTTTTTAAAAGGGGTGTTCTCCTAATAAATATATTCATTGTGTGTTTGCACGTGTGTATCACAGCTGTTGCCCTTATCCAGTCTTCATAACTGGAAAATTAGAATAAGGACTGGTCGTTCTACACTGAAAAATTACATCGGCGTAGCTATGTGCGTGAAAAACTGTTTACAGATGCTCCCCAGGCCGTGCAATCGTTCCGTTTCAGAATGCCTTGCGTAACTCAAATTTTGTGTAAGTCGGAAATGTATACCTGACCGTTATGCAAAAAACCCCCTAAAAACTGTCATATTTCTATGGAACTTTTTCCAGAAGTGAGAATTTGCATAAGTCGGGTCTTGCGTAACCCAGGGAGAGTCTGTATAGGCTTTGTTTGTATGCTCAGTATTACTTCTTTCCCTGGGAAGATGGACCTCCAGAGCCAAGCTAGGGCATTTCAATAGACTCCGAGGAGAGAAACCCTTCTAATGAATCACCATTATCACTACCATTTGTGACTTGAATGTTCCATTGGGGTCTTACCCAAGTAATGATCAGGCCTGAGCCTGCTTATATAATGATATCGCAGGCTGAGGAAGTATGGCTGCCTCATTGTTCCCTTATATGTCAGGGTACATCAGAATGTTCTTTTGCCCTTGGTTTTTGGACTTCTTTCACAAAGGGATTGATAGTCTGCTTCCTCTGTATTCTAAAGGCCACTTCCATGCCCCTCAAGTGTTTCTGGAGAATTGCTGAGTTTCCTAGGGTCTCAAACATAAATCTCGTTTGTTGTTTGCAAGGGTATCTGCCAGTATTGGACATAACTTCAGTTGTGTGGTTCCCCTTGGAGACTCAAAAAAATTGCTTATTGCCCAGCTGAGCTGACAGGGACTGTTCCCATTTCTCCTTTCTCAATTTGTGTTCATCATGAGACTGCTTCACCTAGGAGGATTGGCCTTGTTTTGGTTAATGGCCTTTGTTTTTGTAGGGTGGGGGAGAAATGTTACCTCGTTTAATTAATATCTGTTCTTCCCCAAAGTAGCCTAATGGGAAAATTCTCTCTGCCTATATTTTTAGGTTTTTATACCTTTTTTTAAAGTTCTGCTTACCAAGCACTGGCATTCTTTAAAATGGTCTGAAGTCTTTTATTGTAGCTAGTGTCCTAAGTGACTTGACTAAAGACTCCTAATTAGGTTTCCACAGCAGAGATTTTATCTGGAGGGACATTTCCCTTGAACTTCAGTCAGCTTTTATGGATTGAGTAGTATTCAATCTCTGGTGAAGAAATATGTAGCCCTTGTTATCAGTGTGGGGTTGACCTTTGCAAGTATCTCTTTCAAACAAGTTTGAAAAAAGAACAGGAGTACTTGTGGCACCTTAGAGACTAACAAATTTATTTGAGCATAAACTTTCATGGGCCACTTCATCAGATGCATGCAGTGGAAAATACAGTAGGACGATTTTATATACACAGAAAACATGAAACAATGGGTGTTACCATGCACCCTATAACGAGAGTGATCAGTTAAGGTGAGCTATTACCAGCAGGAGAGGAAAAAACCCTTTTGTAGTGATAATCAAGGTGGGCCATTTCCAGCAGTTGACAAGAACGTGTAAGGAACAGTGTGGGGGGGGGGGAAATAAACATGGGGAAATAGTTTTACTTTGTGTAATGACACATCCACTCCCAGTCTTTATTCAAGCCTAAGTTAATGGTGTCCAGTTTGCAAATTAATTTCAATTCAGCAGTCTCTCGTTGGAGTCTGTTTTTGAAGTCTTTTTGTTGTAATATTGTGACTTTTAGGTCTGTAATCAAGTGACCAGAGAGACTGAAGTGTTCTCCGACTGGTTTTTGAATGTTATAATTCTTGACTTCTGATTTGTGTCCATTTATTCTTTTACATAGAGACTGTCCGGTTTGGCCAATGTACATGGCAGAGGGACATTGCTGGCACATGATGGCACATATCATATTGGTAGACGTGCAGGTGAACGAGCCTCTGATAGTGTGGATGATGTGGTCAGGCCCTATAATGGTGTCCTCTGAATAGATATGTGGACACAGTTGGCAACGGGGTTTGTTGCAAGGATAGGTTCCTGGGTTAGTGGTTTTGTTGTGTGGTGTGTGGTTGCTGGTGAGTATTTGCTTCATTTTGGGGGGCTGTCTGTAAGCAAGGGTTGGCCTGTCTCCCAAGATCTGTGAGAGTGATGGGTCGTCCTTCAGGATAGGTTGTAGATCCTTGATGTTGCACTGGAGAGGTTTCAGTTGGGGGCTGAAGCTGACAGCTAGTGGCGTTCTGTTACTTTCTTTGTTGGGCCTGTCCTGTAGTAGGTAACTTTTGGGTACTCTTCTGGCTCTGTCAATTTGTTTCTTCACTTCAGCAGGTGGGTACTGTAGATATAAGAATGCTTGATTGAGATCTTGTAGGTGCTTGTCTCTGTCTGAAGAGTTGGAGCAAATGTGGTTATATCATAGAGCTTGGCTGTAGACAATGGATCATGTGGTGTGGTCTGGATGAAAGCTGGAGGCATGTAGGTAAGTATAGCGGTCAGTAGGTTTCCAGTATAAGGTGGTGTTTATGTGACCATCGCTTATTAGCACTGTCGTGTCCAGGAAGTGGATCTCTTGTGTGGACTGGTCCAGTTGAGGTTGATGGTGAGATGGAAATTGTTGAAATCATGGTGGAATTCCTCAAGGGCTTCTTTTCCATGAGTCCAGATGATGAAGATGTCATGAATGTAGTGCAAGTAGAGTAGGGACATTAGGGGACGAGAGCTGAGGAAGCGTTGTTCTAAGTCAGCCATAAAAATGTTGGCATACTGTGGGGCCATGTGGGTACCCATAGCAGTGCCGCTGATGTGAAGGTATACATTGTCTCCAAATGTGAAATAGTTATGGGTGAGGACAAAGTCACAAAGTTCAACCACCAGGTTTGCCGTGACATTGTTGGGGACACTGTTTCTGATAGCTTGTAGTCCATCTTTGTGTGGAATGTTGGTGTAGAGGGCTTCTACATCCATAGCGCCTAGCATGGTGTTTGTAACTGTGATAGTTTGAGCAGTTTCTCCTTCCTTCCTTAGTTTAAAGTTTTAGATAATGGTGGGTGTTTAGTCTAGCTTCACATCTGAGTGGTAATCGTCTATGTGGAAGTTCAGGTTCTGTGATTGTTTCATCTTATCTGCCACCCTTCCAGTCCTAACTCTGGTGAAGTTGACCTAGAGAAGCTTGTGCATGTGTTCTGTTCTGTTGTCTAGAATGGTGTTGCTATTGGGAGTGCTGTTGTGCAATGCTTCATTTGCACGTCTGTCTACCTTGTTAATTGCTACCACTCTCAAAAAACTACACATTAGTCTATGGTTATTTACTTGAAAGCGGGCTGAGCCCATTGTGTGTTGGGCACGTTTCGTTTGTCTCACTCTGTGCAGGTTGGTGACTCTAATTTTTGAGGATACCTCAAAATAGGTGCTGTGCTATCCAATGAGCATGTATTACGTAGTTTAACATGTGAAGATACAAGCTTGTGACTTCTTATGCAAAAGGGATCTTTTTTTTAATTCTTATTAAAGGAATGCCAATAATAATGAAAGCTACTTCAAATAAGATCTGAGTTTCTTCACTTTGAATGGGAAATTATGTAGATTACAAACCCTGAGACGCCTCTGATATTTAATATCATGATTAGAGGGTGTGAAAGTCTGTTTGAGGGCTTGGCCAATTGAAACAATTTGAGCTTTACAGCTGAATGACTTCAGGTAGTGCTTGACAGCTGTGTTTTCAAGCACTAAGGGCTCAATGTTGTTTTTTTTTTTTCCAGAAGATGTAGTTTGTTTTCTGTTGTAACTCTTATCTCATTTGCCAGTGATATTTGTGCTAATGACTGTTTTTGGAGAGAGGGGATGGATGAGGGGGTATGGTTTTACTAATTGAATTCCAGATTGAAATTATATGATTGAACATGGAGGAGGCATTTTGTGATTGCATTGTGGTTTAGAGGCATGATATATGATATATTGGCCATGTAGAGAGATCAAAAAAAGCTTCTTAAAAAGCTGTAGCAGCCATATTCTGCTGCCTTCCAGTACGCTTTGTAGTCTTTTCTTTGTGAGTGGAAAGTATGTGTATATTTCCATAAAGGCAACATACATGCTATATAAGTGAAGATGATACCTATGTGTGACACATAGTAGTGGGCCAGTACTGTGGTCATAGCCATCTGATACATATGTATCACCACATTACTGGCCCATGAATCTATCTTGCTGGGGCTTCTTCTAGCATTCCAACCCCTAGCGACTTCAAACAGCTGTCTTATAAACAAAAACCTACTAGGAAATACTACATTCTTCAGTTTCTCCTCCAAAATCAAAGCTTGTCCCAGGATATCCAACATCATTCTGGGATCATGGTGGCCAGAATTCTGTTCTTACTCCACTTTGATAGAAGAGGAAGCTGCAAGTTAATTACTGCTGATTCACTGAGACAGGGTGGCTTAGGCTCTGAGCTGAATGTAAAGGACATGAGAGTAGCCCTCTAGCAAAAAGCAGCGGGTGTCTAGGCTAGATAGGTTCTGAGGGAAGGAACCATAGGAGCAGCCAAGACTGGGGAGACATAATTAGTGCCTAAATGGCTACTAATACGGACAATGGTAAGAAATATTGCTTCTTTTGGTGTCTCTGGTGTCTGTTGTCATTTCTCCAGGCAGCCGTTAACTTTTATGGTAAACAAGATTTCAATTTCTCATGTAAAACAACAAGCAGTATTTTTGGTTTTGATAGAGGGAAAGTGGCCACTTTTCTAGCCTTTTTTGTACATCAAAAGAGGTGCAAACTATTGTATTTTTTCCTTTGCCAGGTCACCTTTATGTTTAGTAACCCAAATTTGAGTGAACTTTCTAAATTACATGGCATCTTTCCCATGAAATCAATAGTTTGACGTCTTTGACAAATTATGCTGGCAAATGTCATTGGTTTGAGACAGACGCACACCTCAACTTTATCAAAATATTAATAAAGTGGATTTTTGTGCACAAATGTTTGGCTCTAAAAATAATTTGCAACTGTTAGGGTTTGTTGGATCAGTGAATTTTCTTAATGACAATTCTAAGGAGGCCTCACTTATAAAATGTCGCCCAAAGAGCGGTTAAGATTTCATGTATCAATCTATATTTATTATTTGGAATTGTAAAAATTTCGTACCTGTAGAACTACTAGATAGAGGAATTAGAGAATTTTTAAAGCTACATTACTAGATGCTTCTATTTTGTAATGATGGGGGAAAGGAAGTCTAGCTAGCTACCTTTTAGTGTCTGACTCAAATACACAAGCTCAAGGAATTAGAGATTCCTGGTTTAGAATCATACTCAATCATTTTCTTTAGTTCTTTTGCATTTGTAACTTCTGTTTAAGGAAGTGTAACCAGTCTAGAGGTTTCCAGAATTGGACATATTCTTGCCACTCTTATGGGGCTAGCTGCACCTTTGACCCCTCTGTTGTCTCTCTGAGTGCACCCCCAGGTGTTAGGCCTTTTGCTTTTTACCTGTCCTGGGGGGAATCCCATGATTCTCCCACTCCTAAACCTGGGTCTCAGGCTGCAGACCTCGGGTACCAAACACGATTACTCAGCAGGCCCAACTGGAATTGGTGCCCACAGGATTTCCCTTTGGGAGCTGTGGCCCGTGATTAATATAGTGTCCAGACAGCTTTCTGGAAACAAAGAAGTTTGAGATCTTAACAGCAGGAACACAGCAAAACTTGAGAGAGAGGATTGTAAAAGAATAGAAGTCTGTACTCATATCTGTCTTTCTTAAGGCTTACCATCTCCTGGAATCTTAGGAATCCAACTGCTTCAGAGCACCTGGTCCTCTCAAACAAACCTGACAACTGCCTCTCTCCTCTCCTCCTTCCCTCCCCTCCCCTCCCCACCCCTGCCAGTCACTTTGTAGCCATTTCAAGTCCTTTTGATCTGTCCCCACATTTGGCAAAACAGCTGTGTAATTGTGGGCTGGAGCCAAAGTAGCAGCCTCTTCATAGCTTAACTTGGCACTGTTTCTTAATGATCCCCTGCCTTGTGTGTGTGTGTGTGTGTGTTGATTACCTAGAGACATTGTGTTGCTAGTTCCCAAAGAGCCCTGTTAATGAACTGAATCAACATATGCTTACAGTAAGCCAGTGGTTCTCAAACTTTTGTACGGGTGACCCCTTTCACATAGCAAGTCTCTGAGTGTGACACCCCCCCCCCTTATAAATTAAGAACACTTTTAAATATATTTAACACCATTATAAATGCTGGAGGCAAAGCGGGATTTGGGGTGGAGGCTGACAGGTCATGACCCCCCATGTAATAACCTCGTGACCCCCTGAGGGGTCCCGACCCCCAGTTTAAGAACCCTTGTGGTAAACCTTCCAGTAACACACTAAATCTATACCGTTACAATCTGAAAAACCAGGTCATACACAGTATTCATAATTGATTACAGATCAATCCCACTCCTTCAGTTTTTCATCAGAATCCATGGCCTGCAACCTGAAAGTATGCAGTGTGTTTGAAAAGGCTTCATTTATGCCTTTGCCACTGCCATGCGCCCTTCTTCCCTCTCCCTCCCCCTCTGCCCGCCCATTTGTACTGGCTCTGGCAGGCCTTTTCACACCATTCTCCATCATGTGTGGGTGGCTAGACAAGCACAGCAGTGTTGTATCCATACTATCATCAGGAGCTGTTTTCATAGAGCGAAGCGTATCTCTTCTCAGTATGTAGATTAAGAATAGCTGTGTGTGTCATTCTTCGCCTGCAGCAGCCTGTGAAAATTTTATCTATTGTGGGTTTTTTTTCCCCCCAAAAGAGAAGCTAGGGGAAGTGTGTTAGGCTTTTATTTAACCCTGCACAAAAGTCATGTAATAGATTTGCTATTTGGCTTGCTTCTCCTCATTTAAAATATATCTGTGTTCACCTACATTTTCTAATTGAGTATTTTACTACCAGTTTACCTCAATCATAAACAACAATTATCATTCTAAAATGAAACTTCCCGTTCAGGCTATCCCCTTCTTGGAGGATGTGTTGTTTCTTCAAAACAATGAGAAGAGGAATGGGGAACAAAGTAGCCTATGGGCTTGTCTACACTTACATTTTATAGCGCTCTAACTTGCTGGCTCACGGGTATGAAAAATCACCCCCCCCGAGCGCAGCAAGTCTGAGCGCTTTAAAGGGCTAGTGTAGACAGGCTCTGAGTGCTGGGAGCTAATCCCCTCATGGAGGTGGATTACCAAGAGCACTGGGAGAGCTCTTTCCCAGCGCTCGCGCGCAACCAAACTTACACTGCCCCGGGAGCGCTCCTGTGACCGCGCTTTGAAGTTTCCAGTGTAACTATGGATAATAGTTTTCTATTATCTGCCCTATGGATAATAGTTTTCTAACAGCATTCCTTGTTCAGTCTTGGAAGAAAGGTAACCTGTGATTCTGTACGATTATCATGTGACTTTTTTTTTTTCTTCGAGATACAGATAGGCATTGGGAGACTGATTCTCCCCTCTCTTATACCAGTTATAAGCAAATGTAACTACAATAAATTAATTACTCCTGATTTATACTGGTGCAAAGAAGAAAAGAATAAAGCCCAGAGCCTTTTAAACAGAAATGAACAGGAATGTGCATAGACTATGTCTAGAAAGGGAAATGCACAGACTTTCAGTTTCTAGCTTTTTTTTTTTCTAGGTTTTTAGACATGGTAGCAATGGTCTATGCTGAAAAGTTTTCCATTTTTAATTTTTCTCCACTTTTTATATTTTTATGTTGTTGCCTGTTTGTATTATGGTGGACTCAGAGCAGAATCCCCCCCCCTTTTTTTTTCTTTAAAAAAATCCCAAATCACTTCAAATCGGGCAGAGCAGGGACTTCCTCATTCTAGGACATACCATAGCCACCCAGCTGTAGTCTCCCCATTCCCCCACCTCAAAAAAGGCACAAGCACTCTTTCCCCATGAGAGTTTCGTGGAAAGAGATATGGTTCTGCAAAACACTTGGTATTGGTAGAACTCGTATTTTGTCCAAACTTACCTTTTGTGGGGATCCTTGCTCTTAATTCTAAGAGGACATTTTGGAAGTAACTGAAGTATTGCAAGATATGGTAAGGGTCCTAGGATTTGCTCTGTGTCAAGAAGTCAGTAGAAGTATCCATTAGCTACACAGTCTTATTTTTCTAGATGTCCAGATACTTCATTTTCTCCAGATTCACTGTTGGGCAGGATGATTTCTCATACTAATTTCTAACCTAGAGGTGATCTCAAAGCTACCAAGTTGATGTCAGATAAGTAGCCTCTACTGTGAGAAACACCTTTGAAATATACCCATAGTTGGAGGACTGGTTTTTGATTTCTATCCAGACAGGAGGCAACTTATGCCTTGAAATGTGACAAGCTCACGGTGTGGTTTTTTAATCAATGAGACATTTCAATTCATCTTCATATAATATTTATGCTTTACAAGGTAACATTGGATTGAAATAGGGCAGCTATTTCATTCTCAATGGAGAGGTTTGGAGACCATGTAGTAAGTATAGACTGTTTAACAGGGATGGGTTATAAACCCTGGTTTGTGGGCAGAATTCTGATCTCTGTTACATTGTTAATCAGATCGGATGCTGATGGCAGGAGGCATTGTTACCATCTTTGCCTGATTTAGTAGGAGCCTTCTGAAATGGAGGCAAGAGGTGAGAATAGGGACAGCGAGACAGACTCTGAAGAAAAAGCTGCTCCCTAACCCTCTGAGACCTATCTTTTTAAAATGGAGCTATTCTTGATGCTCCTTCCTCATTGTTCTAATATTTTGGATATCATTTATTTCCATTCAAGGTAGGTTTGCACCATTCTTCACTGTGTGTACAGTGTGAATGCAGTTTCCTTTCAGTAACCACTTTTGACTGGGATTCAAGTTTAAAATCTCTCTTTAGCAGTGTTTATTTTTGTCACAGTTTGACACATAGTACAATTTACATCACCAGAGACAAGTGAACCCTTTAGAGGGATGTATATTTTGCAGCTGTGGAATGAAGTTACCTTTGAAGATTCTTCTTGAAATACATTCCAGATAGGAAAGCAGCACACCGTATATAGATGCTATCAATCTTTTTTGTGTGTGCGCATTCTATATCAAACTTGTACTTCAAGTTTTCTAAACTTTAGTCAATAAATATGAATTAAAAAGTGTTCTTATAAGAAGGCACTCTTCCTTTTTGTTTTATTTTTTTAAATACTAAGAAGGAATGTGTTCATAAAAGGAACATTGAGATCACTGGAAACTTCAAAGATTAATTTGAAAGGCAGAGAATGATTGACTTGTATTTATGGGGGTGGGAGGAGAGAGGGAGAATCTTTATTCCCAGCTGGAGAGGAAACGGGACTGGCAAAAAAAAAAAAAAAAAAATCTTAGAAGCATTTGTTCACTCTAGAACAGTCTAGTCTTTTTTTGGGTTTTGTTAAATGAATTAAAATCAATTTCTCTACTCCTATTGTACTGAATTAGCAAGCAGAGATTAAGGGTAATAGCCCAGTTAGAAACCTTAAAACTGGATCCTAGCACATTTTAAAATAAATTCCATCTTGGCTAATGTTGAATGAATATTTCACTGGAGAAGTTATTAAAAATGAACATCTTTGCTCATGGAAAGTTGGGGCACATAGTTGAAATTTTCTGTACATTTTCTGCACAAAAGAGGGCTCTTTTTGTCTTGAAAGTATGACTAGAATCTTATTTAACTCTTTGAATCACATGATCAGGAATGGAGGTGAGGTTTTGCCCCACAATTTATAAATATTCAAACTTTAAATGTTGCTGTTTTTCAGACTTGTCCTAGACTTCCCTCTCAGTGAGGACCAAGACCTTTGATACGTGTTGGAAGAAACTGTCATTTACAAGCAATGATATTTATGATTTCATATGCATGCTTTTAATTAACTATTTTATATTGTGTGCATTTTATATGGGGCTCTGCAGGTCGAAATAAACACATTTGTCACAGTAAAATAGTTTGAATTTATGGAGAGAGAGCCTTCTTCAGTCATATGGCTTTCAACTTTTTTAATGCCACCTGGAGACCAGTTAGAGCATAGAATACTAGCTGAATGTAATCCAATAAATAGAACTGGTGACCTTGACTGACCTTATTTTATCCAGTTTGAAGAATGCCTAGCCACCATCAGACCTCATGAAAGATACATTTACAGCAGTTTTTTTAGTATGTGATCTTCTAGGGACAAACATGACAGCAGTGTCAAATTTCAATATTTATTTTTGTGATCGGCAATGTATAATGAATAGAAGTACCACATTTCAAGACTGTAGCACAAAAGGCCATGTGCTTATTTGATATCCAATAAAGACTGATTACTTAGCATTCATTTTTATAGTCCATATAGACCTTTTTTTTACAATGCATTAATACTTCTAGTAACACTTAATTTAGATTCAGTAAGACAGTAATTATATGGTAAACCTTCACTAATTCATCTTAAATACTTGTTGAAGTTTAACAGAGCTAGATGTTTCCCTAAATATCGGTCAGTTCTATTTGAGGATTTATTGTGTGAATAAATAAAGCAGTCCAGTTTCCAGGCTTTTGCTGGCACTCACAAGCACTGTAAAAACAAAAAATAGAAAGGCTTGAGTAATTGGTACGACGACTATTCTATTAAATGGGTGGGAGGCACTAGAGGAATTTTACTGTACCGTCACAGGAATCCACTGTAGGGATTTCACAGATGTATTTAAGATTTTCATACAATCTGAAAACAAAAACATCATAACATCACTCTCTTCTAATTCCCCTGTTCAGAATTTTGATGCCGATATGTGGTCAGAAATCAGACAAAGATAATTCTGAGCTAAACAAATGATTAAACTTTCAAGAATGGATGCAGAAAATAGAAAAAGGAAAGGAATTAGCATATAAATTTATTCCTCCCCTCCCCCACTCTGTCTCCAATTAAGGGGATAGTTTGGAAATATGGAGAACTTCACAGTAGCAAGATAGGAATACTGTAGATATGAGGGACACACTTTGTGGCCAAAAATAAATACTTTGGGCATGACATTTCTCACACCTGTTTTCCACCTGAGCTTGAAAGTTTCTTTTGTAAATTTCACTTAATCTGACTTTTGAATGTTATCTTCCTGTTTGTTCTGCATGATGACCAAACTATGATTTGACTGGTGTTCAGAGTTAGCATGTAAAAGTATCTAGTTCTCAATGCAACATGCATATTTTTGGGAAGTGTGTTGAGAGGTCCTTAATCTGTTCCAAGTGGCCATCAGGGCTACTTTTGATATTTTGGGAGAAGCGGCAAGATAATTATTTAAAGGATCTCTTTCTCTCCCTCTGCATTTGCTCTACTCCCAAATCTTTGGGTGTCTCCTCAAACCTAAGTTTTGTCTGCGCACGCGCGCACACACACACACTCACTCACTCTCACACTCTTGCACTGGTTTAGTTAAACTGTTGCACCCCCCCTGCATGGACACTCTACACTAGAGTCTACACTAGAAACTTCAAAGTGCTGCCGCGGTCACGCACGAGCGCTGGGAGAGAGGTCTCCAAGCACTCCTGGTGATCCACCTCCACAAGGGGAATAGCTTTGAGCACTGGGAACCTATTCACAGTAGCGCTTTAAAGCACTCGGACTTGCTGCGCTCAGGGGGGTGATTTTTCACGCCCCTGAGCTAGCAAGTTAGAGCGCTATATAATGTAAGTGTAGATGAGGCCTCAGTCTCATCTCAGTTTATCTTCATTGTGCTCCTAATTGATTTAAGTTTAACTGAAATAAGCTGCTCTTAAATAGTTTTAAGAGTGTCCGCACAGGAGCTTTTACCAGTTTAACGAAATAAGCTTAAATTCACACCTTTAGTTAAACTGGTACAACTGTCAATGTAGGCAAAAAACTTTGCGGTAGGTCTACAGCGCCATAGTAGTGCCTCAGTGTAGACACTACTGACATTGAAGGTCAGGGTTCATCTCTCATTTTTGGTAATCCGCATACCTGAGAGGCAGTAGCTAGGTTAATGGAACATACCTGAGAGGCAGTAGCTAGGTTAATGGAAGAATTGTTCCGTTGACCTAACATTGTCTCCGGGAGAGTGGGGGGTAGGTTGGCATAGGTACATCTCTCAAGGAAGTGGGTTTTTTACACCTCTGAGAGAGGGCCAGTGTAAGTTCCCTGTGGAGACCAACCCCAAGTCTCATTATAAATAGTAACCGGAAGTTCTTGGACTGCTTCCTCTGGGGTGTGTGCATGGTTACAAAACTTGGAAAAAGTTCTCCAAATAAATCTGGTAAATCCCCCAGTTCAGCATGCATGCTGGTAATCTTAAATTGTCTAATTGTAGAAAGAATATCCAGCAATATAAAAGTAGGTTATCAAAATACCTATTCCATCCCCCTTCCCGAAAATTGATATGGGTTGCCTGCCAGGGAAATACAGTAAGATACACTGTATCTTATTCTGTGTTGTAAAATCCTAAGGACATTGAGCTTTCCATAAATGACAATGAAGGTTCAAATGCCAATTTAAAATCAATTTACGAAGACACTTAAACATTAACTAATCCTCACACCATAATTCAGACACAGAAAATGGATATCTGTGTACTTCTTAGCTAAGATTTGCGTACTGTAGACATTTTATCATGTTCTTTTTTTTTTCTTCTTCTTTGCCTTGTTATAGGAATCAGGGCCAGCAGCTCTTGTTCTTCATCTACAAATGTTCTTGTCAGTGCATCTTCCAGCCTGACATCCCCCTTCTTCTTGTCTTCTGTCAGCATCTTTTTCTAGATCTTTCTCGTGGCCTTTGTCATGTCACTAGTTCTTGTACTTTCTGGCCGGCGTATCCCACATCTCATTGTCTCTCATGATCCAGCCATCTCAGCTTTTCCATGATGGGGGCTACCTTCATCATGGCCTGTAGTGTTTCGTTGTGTGGCCTATCATCTCTTGTCTTACCCAGCGTCTGCCTGAGCATTCTCATTTTAGTAATTTGAAGTAGTTGTTCTCTCTTCCTCATTGGCCAGCATTCCAGCGCATATGTCATGGCTGGTCTAAACATGACATTATATGTTTTGCTCTTTACTTAGCATGTTCTCATCGCAGAGAATTCCCTCCATTTAAACCAAGTTCTCTTTATGTGGCCCCTAACATCCTCATTTGCATTCCCATTATGTCTTAGCACTGAACCAGGGTATTTAAATTGTTGCACTGACTATGCCATCTCGTTTTACTGGCTTCTTCTTGTCCCTCTCAATGAAGCATCACATGTATTCCATCTTTTGTCCACTGATTCATAAAGCATTTTCTTTTAATGCCGCTCTCCATAGTTCTAGTTCTCCTTCTAGTACATGTTTACCTTCATGGCACAACATGTCATCAGCAAAAATCATGTTCCATGGAGCCTTTCCTCTATCTCCTGCATCAAGGTGTCAAATTACAGTAACAAATAGAAATGGGTTTAAGGCTGATCTTTGATGTAGACCTACCTTCACAGTGAATGACAGCTGCTTCTCGTACAGAGACTCCGTAACTTTTCCAAAATGTATTACAGAACACTTACTAGTATACTAAGAAGTATGATCAATAATTGAACACAACCTACACTTGCTAAAGACAGGAATTTTGGGATGTGTAATCCTTTATTTGTGTTAGCAAATAAGCACATTTCAAAATTTCAGTAATCTGCAAATGTTTTCATAGTATTTAGCATGAATTAGCCAAATTCTTCATATTTCTAGGTAGAGGGGTGTGTGTGTGTGTGTAAGATGGGTCTGAAGCAGAAAATATGATCTCAAACAATAGAGAAATTCAGATACAGAATATATTCCTGATGTGAATTTACCAATTTGGGCCCAGTTTTAATAATAAGCCTAGAATGTTGCCTTACCATTTATTTCCAAGATGAGGAAAATCAGTACATATTATAGAACTTACATCAAGTTTTGGGTTTTTCAACTTTTTTTTTATTCAGTCACCAAAGTATGTCAGTAGCTTAACCACACACTTTTAAATCCTTTTAGCATTCTGCTATTGTTGTAGAATTCCAGCAGGAGTAGTACTGATAATTTTACAATGTTTGCTTGGTAACAAATCGGGTTGAGAAAAATCCAATTGTCAGGCAATCCAAGACAGTGAAAATCTCAGTCTGGACAAGTGAAATTTAATTACTTACTGCCCAGACAAGTGTAAAGTAAATTTAATTACTTACAACACACAAGCTGCTGATCGCCACTTAAAATACTGTGTACATAGACTGACTGGCAGGTCTGAGTTGAGACTGAAAAAAGAAATGGCCTTGCTTTACTCATAAATGACACACAGCTGTAGTTACAGCCTGTACTGCCCTTGTGGAGGAAAACACACCAAGTGCGGGGAGTCCACATATCTAAGTGAACAAAGTAGTGGGCTAGGCAATACAAATACTTCTAAACTTTCAGAAGTGCCAAACTGATTTTCATAGGATGGGTGTCCTGCATTTCTGGAGGCCAGCCTTTAAGGTTGGATAACCAAGTTTTACAATCTGTAAAACAGTGATCTTTTTTTAAAATTTAAATGAGTATTTTGTGACAAGTCAGTTGAGTTCTATGGAATAGAAGATGCACTTCCTGCTTTTCATTGCGATGGTTCTTATCTTATGGCTGGATCACAGTTGAACTTTGAAACTTAGACCTCAAATATTTTACTTTACTTCAGTGCCAGAAGTTTGCATTGTGTTTCACAGACAAACAAACACATTTGCCAAGAGGTGTCTACCACCTTAGTCAGGGGTTCTCAAACTGTGGGTCGAAACCCCAATGTGGGTTTTAATGGGTTTTAATTGTAATGGGGTCGCCAGGGTTGGTGTTAGACTTGCTGAGGGCTGGGACCAAAGCCCAAGGGCTTCGGCTCTGGGTGGCAGGGCTCAGGTTACAGGCCCCCCTCCTAGGGCTGAAGCGCTTGGGCTTTGGCCCCCCCACTCGGGGCAGTGGGGCTCAGGCTTTGGCCCTCCCTGCCAGGGCAGAAGGGCTTGGATTTTGCTTCCTCTCCCACCCCGCCTGGGTCAGTGGGGCTCAGGTGGGCTCAGGCTTTGGCCCCCTCCTCCTTGGGTCATGTAGTAATTTTTGTTGTCAAAAGGGGGTTGCGGTGCAATGAAGTTTGAGAACCCCTGACCGAAGTAGCTCTTGTTGAAAAGTAGGACTCTAAGGTAAAGCATGGAGCTTTGCGTAAAGCTCAAGCACAGGGATACACTAGTGTAGAGCACATTCTTAAATTTGAGGGAAAAACACAGATGGAAGTTAATAGCTAATGCTAGAAAATTAACCCAACTAGACATACGCTGTCTAGTTCAGGTAATGTGAGCTGCTCTGTGCATGCATCACAGATTGATGGTTTTATATATGGAAATAGAAACCTTGTACATGTGTGTTAATAAGCAGCAGAAAGAGGCTCTAATGATTTAAGATGGCCTTGGTGGTATTGTCATTGTGCAATCAATACCGCAATAGAAAGTTGCAAATGAGCTCCTCTATTTCCTATTCCTGTTGTCTTCTGACTGAAGCTCTGATCCTGCCACGCACATGCATGGATTTAGGATTACTCACATGATTGAAGTTATTAAAGTCAATTACTTTAGTTAATACATGTCCCTTGTGGTCTCATTTAGCCTGAAACTTACCCAAATCATGTGTACGTGTTTGGAGGCTCAGTGGCTAAATTTTTTGTTTAATTTATTACTATTCATTTAGTTGTGTATGCCAGAAATATACATAAAATACACAAGATCTACAACCTGGTAATGTTGTTGTTGCTGTAGGCACCTAAAATATTTGCAGTCATGACTTTTATTCTAGCTGTGCAACATTAATGTTGCACTAAGGGTTTTTTTGCATGTACAAATAATACAATACAAGTATCTAATATTTTTGTGTATGACTGTAAATATATACACAACATAATTATTAAACAGGTTGTATATCATTTTTATGCCTATATTTTCTTTGCATGTGTGTATAATACCTGAGTTTTTCTTCTACATTAAGAATAAGGTGCTCAATTATGGGTCTCTTGCATCTTGATAACAATTCACTGATGAAGACTATAGTACTCAAACTGAGGTACCCAAACCGGGGAAAACAAAACTGCATAGATCTTCTCAGTAAAAATACGTGCCTCCAGGGAAAGTGGGGAATTTTATAGCCCATCTATTGCAAAGATTGCAGATTTTGCAAGGAGGCAGGGATAATTGTGCTGTCGGCTACCTAGAGAAAACTGCATCTTTTTTTCCTTCATGGAAAATAAATTTGTCTGATTCTCCAGAAGGAAGCAGTGCACTTGGAAAACAATGTTTTCATTTTTAAAGGAGCCATAAGTGGAAATCAAGCATGGAAGGAAGAGGGGGAAAATACGGACCCTCAGTATTGTTTCTATATATAAAATCAGTGATTTTGGTATGTCTGTCCTGCCATCCCCGTGCCTTTATTTTAAATATACACTCAGAGAGTTTTGGTGTCACTTTATTGGTTTGGGAAGGGTAACATGGCATCTTTGTAATGAGTTGCAAAGCAGCTTTGTCAAACACAAGGAGGGGTAGGGAAGGGGGGAAAGAGAATTCCCACTGAAGTCCTTAATGTTCTGTGTGGGCATAGATGTCCTTGTGCATGCATTTATTTGCAGGATTGAGACCTTCCTGAAGGTTGCTCCAGAGGTTGCCTTAGTCCTTGGACGGGTAGCTGTTGGGTACGTTGGTCAAGCTGTTTGGACTATATGAAGGATATATATCCACAAGGCTGATGCTCAGGATTCACATGAGTGACGAAACAGTGTTTAAGAAATGTGAAAAGTGTTTCTTGCTGGCCCCCCCCCCCCCCCCCCAAAAGTCAAAATCTGAAAACTCTCCACTGTATATTTTGGCCAGCCTACCAAGTATTTTCTTCCTTTGGGAATAGATTGGTCTCTGGGCTAATTTAACTCAATATGAAGCATGATTTTTGGCCATAGAGAAGGGTGGTTAAAAATAATCTTGCGTTTATGCTAAATGCCCCTGATTGTTAGTTGACAACCCTTTTAAATGTATGAAGAGCGTATTTAACTTTCTGTTGACATATGTTTTAAATGTTGAATGTTGTGGTTCTGAAAGTCTACTCGCTCTTGCTGCTGCTAGTACAGTATAAATTATTGGCTTGGTTTTGGTAGTATTGATGTATTTTCCCCTCCTCTCTAAGACTGTTATGGGAAAGCATGCATTTTGGGCTTCAGAAGAGCTCAGATGGGATAAGAGGACTATTGCGGGTTATCAGGCCAGGAAAGTGCAGTAAAATTTCATACACTTAGCATGCTTGCTACCTCCCCTCAAACGTTGGATGTTCCTTCTCTCCAACTACACAGCACTTTGACTGCTCAGGCACTGAGAGGATGTGACACAGTATTACAAATGCAGATTCAGAAATATAATTCTTTCTCTCTGCAGAAAATATTGTAAGCAGAATCTGATGCTTTCCAATGTGTTGTACGCATTAAGTTACTGGTTTCCCTTTCTTAAACCATATGTAAAGTTGCATTTTTTTGTCTCAGTTGAAAATGCTGGGAGGGATGGTTAAATGTACTTTTAAAATGTGAAAGTCAAGGTTTTTTGAATCTTGGTGGCCTAGGTTCAGTTGGGACCCCAATACTAACATGGGCCTCTGGATGCTATTGCAATACAAATCAAGAATGTTTTTGCAAAGGTAACATGAAAGCTGACTTGAGTACAAATTTGTGCAAAATTTCTGAACTAACTACAGAGTACACGTGTGGGGGGGGGGATTTGTGGGCATTCAGCACATGTTAGAAGTTCACTATTTTAATAAATATTAATTTATTCTGGTACTTCCTTGTGGTACTTCCAGGTTCATTGAAGATTTGCCTGAATGTATCCTTACCAGCAACTGCTACAGATTCCATAGATATAAATAAGAAAAAGTTACTTCTGTGCTGAATGTCCTTCACTGACTTTATGGGGAAAATGAGTCCAATGATTTTGAAGCATTACACATTTTCTTAGGTATATTTCTCCTCCTCACCCCTACCCCTTTGGATCTTTTCCAAATCAAATTAGCCATCAGCAGGCACACACCTACTGTTCATTTTTGTTTAATTTTCAGCTTTGGACCCAAGCTGTTTAAGCAGATTACATCCTACCTGTATCAGAGAGAACTTCCTCATGCATTTGTCAAAGCCAATAGGGTTATTTGACTTATTTATTATCTCCTGACACAGTGTGTATTACAAAGGAACCGTATGTTAAGTGACAACAGTGTGCTTTGAGTCATAAAAGGGATGGATGGATGGACATATGCATACAAACACCCAACAGTTCCTCATGGGTTCAGCAAAGAGAAGACATCTAGGGCTGAATGCTCAAAAAGAGTTACTCAACTTCTTTTTAGGCTCTTCATTTCCATTGAAATGAGGTTAGGAACCTAACTACTTTTGAGCAGTCAGCCCCTAAATCCTGTTTATTTTGAGGGTTCTGTAGCACCCATTCCAGTAGTATGTAAATGCTTTAAATTAGTACATTTGAAATAATTCAGTTGCAGAAGTAGATTAGGTGTGGGTATATTTGAGTTTGAGTAATAGTATTCAGTACCATGTTGTCTTCTAGTCCTAGTGTTTTGACTCGAATAGTGTGCCTCTTCCTTACAATTCTTATGTATCTTGAGCCTAGATTGTTAATACTTGGCAAGATGGCATAGCCTTAGACCTGTGTTGGGAGCAACCTTGGTATTCTCTCTCTTCACAGGCTAGCATGTGAAGCTACTGTGATCCAGGAGGATTGATGATAAATGACAACCCTCTGTAACTTGGCTCAGAGAGAGGCATTAACATCTGCTTCTGAGACTACCTGGCTACATTTCCAGGTCAGAGGCAAGATGAATAATGGCCCTCCAGGAGAGGGAGAGGAGTAAAAGATGCATGGGATCAAGTGAAGACCGAAAGAATGTCTCAAAAAGCGTCTTAGTTGGCTCCATCTATGGAAAAGGAGATTCAGTGCCTCTGTGACTGGGAAGACTCCCACGGAAACCCAGGGCATATCTACGTTACCCGCACTCCAGTGGCAGCACTGTTGCTATGCTGCTTTAGTGCTGTAATGTAGATGCTTCCTGCATTGACAGAAAGGGTTTTTCTGCTGGTGCAGGTAATGCACCCCCCCCCCCCCCCAAAGAGGTGGTCATTAGGTCAACGGAAGAATTCTTCCATGACCTAGCTGTGTCTACACCAAGGACTAGGTCAGCTTAACTACAGCGCTCAAGAGTGATTTGAGGTCTCTAGGTCTATCTAAATTTTAATTGTAGACAAACTGGAAATATCAAATGACTCTTCCACGTTGTGTTTAAAAAAACAAAACAACCAAAAAAACCAAAAAAAACGGGGGCAGCAGCCCCTGACCAACCGTGTCAGCAAGATTAATTCACAGATCAAGATAATAGGAGGAGTAATGGCAGTTTTTTATTTGAAACCTACACCACAATATTAAAATATATATAGCTCTGTAAAAAAAAGCTGTTTAACAGTATCCATAGCAACTGCATCCATTGATGGCGCATTTGAAACATAACTTTAATAAAGAAATGTTACGCTAATTATTGCGTTTCTGTATGAAAAACAGTTCAAGATTAGTGTTGCTATATTAGATTGTGATGTGTTGCCTGCATAGGCAATTGCATAGTTATACCTGTGCATGGAACTTAACCTCCTGGATGCATTTGGTTTATCATATTTTTTAAAATTCTTTGAGTAGGAGAACATGTGGCTCTTTGATACAAAAATTGTATCAGCTTGTTGGAGCAGTGGGTAAAGTTAGTGTATAAGTGATCAGTGAGATGCGATAGAACAGCCTTTGCCCTCCTTGAAAGCATAACAATGAAAATTATTATTTTTTCCTTGTATAAAACTCTTAACTGTAGGAACATAGGAGCCTGTTCTTCCCTTGACATGGGTGCTTAACTCCTATTGGTTCTTAGTGGGAATCTTGTATGCATTCTGAGGTGGAAAAACTGACTCAGAGGCTGTGTGCATTTTGTTGACTGTTGAAATGTTTTGAGGACCGAAATGATTCAGCAATGGTATGTTGAAATGGTGACTGCAGTATATTCCCAACAACAACTAAAATTATAATCGTCTCACTTGACTGTGGAAAGCAGCCTTTCTGTTTCATCAAAATCCCTTCTAATTCTGAATCTGTATACAGTGTGAATTCCTACAACCTGACCTCATGAAGTGCTCCATCTGCGTTAAAATGATGCATCCTAAATCTCAATCATTTTTAAATGATCTAGGCCTGAAAAGATTAAATGAGCAGCACTCCAATTAGTTTACATAACTTTGTGGACTAGAGAGTGACTTCAAAGGACTTGAGTGTATATTTAGGGAATCTTACTTTAGAAAAAAGTACTCCCTATTTGGGGAAAAAAATATAAAAGGTTCTGTGCGTAGTGGTGAAACATTTGAAGTCACTTTATCGATCTGCATGCAAACCAAACTTTAAAGAAAGTGTTCGAAACATTTTTTTTTTTAAAAAAAAAAGAGAAAAGAAAAGGGAGCTATTTGGTTAAGATGAAAGGGCTAACCCCCCAAACCCTCTTAGTTTGCCCAGTCTCCCCTGCTTCCCCATCCCATTCCACTACAGTCAAGTCATCTGTCAGAGTGCTTGATACCTGCTCTGACCATATGATCCTATCATCTTTCTGTAATAAGACTTCAGCACTCATTGTTTGTGCCATATTTGAAGATCTCTGCTCACCTTTAACAAAACATATATGCCTATATTAAATGGAGGCCAGGCACAAAATAAACTCCACTGCAAGATACAATAAACGATCCATTCCCAACCCCCCACAAGCTTGGAAAGAAAGCAATCCACGAGTCTCCCGCAGAGAATACCACAGATGTGCTCTGGCATTCAGTGAGAGGAAGAGCATTCCAGAGTTGGAGGCCTTCCAGTGCTTCATCAGATTGTACCTAGGGACAGTTGGTATTTCTAGCTTCAGCAATCCTTATTGGTGTTGCAAGACTTTTAGCGACAGGCACTCTCTCAGGTAGGCTGATTGAATTTTAATAATGATTTAAATACTAATAGTAAAAACTGTGAAGTATAATGAGGAGCCCAGGAAGAGTGCAGGCCATTCTGTTTTCACACTTGTTTGTTCTCTCTCTCTCTCCCTTTTTTTTTTTTTTTAAATTTTTTTAAAAGCAGCTGTTTACTTTAGTCACCTTTGACAGTTTCTTTGTTTCCAATAAACCTAAGCTACGGCAAGGCTTGTTTTGCACAATTTACAGTTAGTACCAAATGGATGATCCAAACTGTTAAAACCCCTTCATTTGACCTTTGCCTTTGCATGGTGACAATATCAGTAGAATTCCTTATCACCTTCAGCTGTCCTGTATATTTTTACTGGAGGGGAAGTAAGGGAAGAGGAGTACATCAAAGTAAATGATTTTAATAAATATTTTCTTAACACCAACTGTGTAAATATTGAGGCAGTGTTAGCATATCGTGTCCTTGCAAGCCTGATCAGGTCTAGGTGAAAAATAAATGTTTCCCTATTAAGTCAAATGTCAACTAGGAAAGCAAAGGAATAGAAAACAATCCTCAGGGCTGCAGGTCCAAAAATGCATGCTAAGGTAAAAAGTATGATGAAATGGGAGGGAAACTTACACTCTGACACATTCTGTTACTGTAATTAGAAGAATCTGGAAACAGTAACAGAAATAGTAATAGAGAAAACACGGCAGGAGAACTCTCTCCCCCCGACCCGGCAAATCCCAAAATCAAAGAAAAGTGAAGCTTTTGGGTTCCAAAAATCGAAATGAAATATGTCAGACAAAACATTTCATTTTAACGTTTGCAAATTTTTGTTTTAAATTTTTTTTCTTTTTTGAACTTTTTACTTTCTAAGAAGTTATATTTTGATACCTTTTTTGGGGGGTCATGATTCTGGATAAAACGACTTTTTTAAAGTGTGAAAACATCCGGAGGATGAAAATTCCATTTCCCAATCAGCTGTACTCAAAACCTACACCTCCTTGGGCTGCCTCCCCTTCAAGATAATGGAGCTGTCCTCGTTCCTGGCAGCCTGTGGCGTATCAGTGCAGTTGAGAGGATTTCAGTCTCCTAGGATATTGGATTGGATTTCTCCTGAGTACTAAAGTCACACACATCTTACATTAAAAATCAAATTTTTCACAAACAAAATCCCTGAGATGCTAATCTATCTATTCAGGCCTAAGCCTTTGCAAGGTGCTTATCACTGTGTTATTTAAACACTATATGTATATAAATAATCAAAAAGAGTACTGAATGAGCCTTAAATAGAGAATATTTCCAATCTGTCTTTGTTTTGGGCTGTATGGTTTGTTTTTGTATTTATTTTCTTCTGAGTCGTTCTCTCCTATAGTATTTCCAATTGTGGTTGGCCAGTCATAGAAAGAGGTCATAAGGATGGCCTTATCAGAGGCGGGGCTTGGATTTAGACCTGAACATGGTCAAACTGTGTGATCTCCTTCAGTGAGGCATTCCATAGCTGATGAGCACCCATTGAAACAGCCCCTTAAATCCAAGATGCCCATATTCTTGGGCCAGTCCGTTTTGTATCATCCCTGTCAAAAGCACCCTACCTGGGAGGGTTGCAAGTATATTTGTAGTCAGAGCTTGTGTATAAGGTTCCCTATATTGGTACTTATCTGGCCATCATCACCATAGAATCTGGGAGGAGAGCCTGGCCTTCTCTTGCAACATGCACACACTTTCCCCCCTGTACTCTATCAACTTCTGTAAACTTCTTTTAAGAGGGCCAGATGTTGTAGGGAGCCGCTTTGTGGACAGAAGTGATGGCTCATCTCCCTTTCTTAGGAAGCTATTGGTTGGACGAACTGTCATTTTACTTGCAAAAATGTGTGTCCTCTCTGCCTTTGTGGAAGTTCTCTTCCCTTATATTATGCAATGGAATAAGGAAAAGGTAAATTTCATCTGCCTTAGGCCATAGTAAATTAAACTTTTCCTAACATAGTTCACTAGAGCCTCATAGTTAGATCTTCTAAAGGAAGTGCCGAAAGTCTGGCTTTATAGCTGTAATACTGTCACAATCAGCTGATAGACCAGACCTGCCTAGGATTTTAATTTACAATCCATGGTAGAAAAGGCTTTTATCCCTTCTCCTAATGCTGTAAACTAAAATTGAATTTTAAATTAACCCAAGACCCTGTGCTGTTTTCAAATTTAGATAAATAATTTGCCTTTTTCCTTTCTATAAGAATGTATCTGATACCTTAATGTGAACTGCATTTCCAGCATGGATACTGAATGTGTTCTGCTTGTCCTTGCCTTTCGTTGGAGGGGAACACGGATACTGTGGTGCCTTTAAATTACTGGTGGCTTGTCAGCAATCTGCCAGTTTAGTTCTTGTAATTTAAGAATTCTCAGCTTTTTCTGTTTCCATTTCTGTCTGTTGACCCTTCTATTTTATTAGTACAGGTGTAAAATGATTGGACAAGGTACCAGACACTGGAGAATCTGGGTCAGTGCTGCTTAATCTGAAGACTCATGATGCTCGCATAGAACAAATCTCCCTGAAACTTTAAACATAATGTAACTGGGAGGAAAATTGGGAGAGTCAAATCTGCATTTTTTGAAATTTAAACCTTCTGAACCCACTGTAATGTGCTGCCAATATCTTAACAAGGGCTCTGTCAAACATTTTTTCCCATTACCAAATGATAAATTGGGTGTGTGGGTGTGGGGGGATTGTTTTTTGGCAGAGAGCTGCAGTGAGGAATTGTTGTTCGTTCCCCGGCCCCTTGCCCCAGCCCTTGTAAACAAAAACACTTCTCGTAACCATATCCAGGAAGCTAACACTGAAGGAAATCTTTGCTGGGCAAATGAGCCTGCATTCAGTGCGCTAGCTAACTGGGCAACATTTGTTTTTATTCCTGGAAAAATATCCCAAGTATATTGATAGCACCGAGGGCAATGTGTATTTTGAGATGAAGGGTCGGGGGTATTGTCCACAAGGGGAATATTTTTTAAATACCTGCCATTTTGGTGCAGTCCTGTGCGTTCCAAAGCAAAGCTCTTCAGAAGCAATTTGGTGAACTCTAGGGATAAATACCTCTGTCTAAACTGACTCAGTAGTCGCATCCAGAGCAGGAGTACTAAAGAAAAAAAATCGCCCTGAGCTTCCCCTTCAGTTATGGTGGTGTGATTTTTTGATAAAGGGCTTGTGACAGCCTTTGCAAGACCCCTGCTTCCTTTTTCTTCCCCATCCTCTCCCCACGCCTTGTGGTTGATTCATGCCAGCAGGAGCCAGGCATCTGACTCAGCTTTGTTTTCATTAACAAGTATAAAATATTTGAGGTATTCCATTTCCTGGCCTGCATAAATGAAGGGAAAAATAGTCTTAAATTGGGACCAGAAGTTAAGCAGGCCTAGACTGACTTCCCAAGAAGCTTCCCTTAGACCCAGGCCTTAGCTGTTTTCCCACATGATAGTGAAAAGTCTTCTTAAAGTCACCAGATAACAGAGAGACACACAAACACAGCAATAGGTCCAAGCCTAACATTTTTGCCATCTCCTCCTTCACCCTCGGGAGGTATTTGAACATAAAGGATTTCTTTCTGAAGTATTTACACAAAGAAGGTGCTATGTCATAGATGACCATCTTTCTGATCAAAGGTTTCAGAGTAGCAGCCGTGTTAGTCTGTATTTGCAAAAAGAAAAGGAGTACTTGTGGCATCTTAGAGACAAACAAATTTATTTGAGCATAAGCTTTCGTGAGCTATGCGTCCGATGAAGTGAGCTGTAGCTCACGAAAGCTTATGCTCAAATAAATTTGTTCGTATTTAAGGTGCCACAAGTCCTCCTTTTCTTTTTTCTGATCAAAAGCACTTTAGTGCGTTCAGATAATTCCACAAAGAGAGTAGACTCTGGGAAAAGCCCCAGCCTTAAAGTTATTACATCGGTGACGAGGTCATCCCCAGTGTGCAAAGAAGCCAAAAGGAAGTATCTCCCCAATTAAAATATCCACAAAGGCTTCTCTAACAGAGGACATTGAAATGCCATCTCTGCACAGTAATATATTTATCCTGAATGTTGTTGTTCCTTTTAAATGAGGAGTATAGTCTTTGGGGGGAAATAAACAGCAGATGCTATAATTCTGCATCTAAACATTTTCTTAAACATGAACCTTACATAGTGGTTTATACCGTTAATAAATAAAGGGCTCTGTTATCTCTTTTCTGTAGGGCATTGAAAGTGTGAGGTGGGGGGTGGGGTGGGGAATGGGGGGTACGTGGAATTGAACTTCAGCCAGAGTATATGCTAAAGAGATTAGGCTTCATCTTTGTTCCTGGGGAGAGGAGAGCCTAAGTGGGTTTATCATGGGGTTTTCACTCACTGTCATTTTCCCCTTCTTTATATTTCATTGCTCGTCTTCTAATTTTTCCAGACAACAGTGCACACCCCTGCAGCTGGGCCTGCATAATGATCGCCTACTTCTAGACTGACATCAGTGTGGCTGCCTAAATCTGAAGCCATCGGGGTGCCTGTCTTAGCACTCTCCCCACCTTCTTTTTCTGAAGAATAAGTGTCCTCTCTGCAACGCTCTCATTTACCACCCGCTAGCGGTACCCACCGAGCCAAGAAGCTGCTTGTGACTATTCTCCTGCCTATGCTGAATGTCTGGAAATTGTTCTTTTCTAACAAATATACAATTATATTTTTTTCTTTTCCAATGACAATTAGTGTAAATTGAAGCTTGTTCAGCGGCTGTATTTGACACAAACACTATACAGTATGGCATTCAGCTTCTGTGATAAGCAGAGCTGACTCTCTTGATGTTTTGAATTAGGGAGTTGGGAGTATGAAAGAGCTTTTTAGGACCAAGAATCTTGTTGGCTGAAATACTAGTTTTTATAGGGTCTTAAGCTAGATATCACCATATCCTCTGAGGCCCTATATTAATTCTGAATGGTTGCTTCAAACCTTTGAATGAGGGCAGAGCTGTTGGCTTCCCAGCTGCCGAATTCATCCAACACATTGGCAGCTTGTAAATCACAAAGGGCTTGTGGACTGTTTAAAAAGCATTATTTTACAATAGGTCTCTTCCCCACCTCTCAACGCACAGTATAAGTGTACAATGTGTATTCAGAGGGCAGCAGCTGATATTCAGGAAAACGAAGGTTTTCCCTCTTGTCCCCCATGATTGGCAGCAGAAACATGCTGATTGAAAACAAAACAAATAATAATGCAAAATTGGTTTAAAAGAGAACATCCTGAAGTATTTTTTGTTCTGTGCTCAGGATGTAAAATTCACAGAACAATTATGCAATGTACAATGTTAGCATGCTTTGCATACAGTTGCAGATCCATGCACCTTCATTTGCCTTAATGGTAGTTAGAAATGAAGGCTAGATCTCTGGTGTGTAGAAGGAATATATAATTAACCAGCGAATTACTAACAATCTAACATTTAGAGTGGGAAGGATTGAAGACTTGTACTTCCAAGAGACTCTCTAGGGCAGTGGTGGTCAACCTGTGACCCGCAGGCTGCACGCAGCCTGTCAGGGTAATCCGCTGGCTGGCCGCGAGACAGTTTGTTGACATTGACCAGTTGCCCGCAGCCCATGCTGCTTCCTGCAGCTCCCATTGGCCAGGAACAGCGTACCGCGGCCGTGCCTGCGGATGGTCATTGTAAACAAACTGTCTCGTGGCTCACCAGCGGATTATCCTGACAGGCCGCAGGTTGCCCACCACTGCTCTAGGGCCATGTTTATACTTCACGGTTTTGTTGACATAAGGCAGCTTACCTCGACCTAGCGAATGGAATTGTACGCATGGCAGTGCTCCTCCTGCAGCTTTAACTCGCCTGCTACTCCAACATAAAACCACCTCGACCAGAGGCGTAGAGCTTAGGGCGACGTAGTTAGAGCGACAGGGTGTCAGTGTAAACACTGAATTGTTTGTGTCGCCCTAAGTGGCCTCCAGGAGGTATCCCACGGTACCCACCATGACTGTTCTGGTCACAGTTTTGAACTCCGCTGCCCTGCAGCCAGGTACACAGATGAATGCCCCTCCCCTGTAAAACCCCTGGGAAGTTTTGAACTTGTCTCTTCCTATTTGCTCGATGTGGAGAGCTCACACAGCAAGTTCCCAGCTGAGCATTCTGGCTCCACACAGCAAAGGCACTCCTGCCTGTAGTGCACGGGAGGTGGTGGCTCTCCTGGGTCTGTGGGGAGGGGAGGCTGTGCAGTCACAGCTTCACTCCAGCTGCAGGAACTTGCTGGGGCATAGAGGGGATGGGCTACAATAGGGAGAGATAGCAGTGCCATGTAAAACTCAAAGCCGCAGAAGGCAAGAGGAGGCAAATAGTTGCCTCTGGTGCAGAGCTGCTGATATGCTGCTTCTACAAAGATGGGACTGTGGTCAGGGCAGTGAATAGCCCCCCTGTTAAGCGCTTCTTACAGCCTCGTGTTCATAACGCACAGCGCAATACTCAAGGGCAGTGCAGGATCCATGCTTTCTGCCACATATGGCTGGTTTGCATGTTTCCAGGGCAGTTGAAAAGCAGCTGGAAACCTAGTAGGATGCCCTTGGAATGATGGGGCTGAGAAACTTGCATCATGTGATGCTGAGCCTGCACCCATGAGGCATTGCAAACCCTTCCCAAAACATCTTGTGGCAAGTTGCACAATGGAATAGCTACCCACGGTGCACTGCTCTCTCTGTCGATGGAAGAGCTGCTACTGTGGATGCGCTCTGCTGACACAAGGACCATAGTGTGGACGTGCAATAGCAGTTTAATTACAGTGGTGGCTGTATGTCGACGTAACTTAAGTCGACTTAGCTTTGTAGTGTAGACAGCCTAAGAATTAAGTGGGTTGTTTCTTAATAAAGAGTGGGAAGGTAGGTGAGTTAATATTTTTTACTGGACCAACTTCTGCTGGTGGAAGGGATAAACTTTTGAGCTTCCTAGAGCTCTTCAGGTCTGGGAAGATAACCAGAGAGCCTGAGTTAAATACAAGTCGGGGCAGATTGTTAAGCATAAAGGGTTTGCACATGCTGTGAAGACCACTTAAAATGAAGTGAGCAATTAAGAGCAGGCAAAAGACTGCATTACAAACTGTAATGAGCCTTAAAACCAATGTGCTTGTTTAGTCCACGGTTTTTAGTGTCTAGCAGAATTATTAATTTAAATTCCCAAGCTCATCTTTTGTGTGGGTTTCCTTTGAGGACACGGACTGAGAGGTCAGATATGGAGCGATCACTTTGTGAAAAGTGTTTGCCTACTGGTGATATGGTGGTTTGTCTTATCACTTTTCTGTGTATGTTCATTTGAGAACTTAACTATACATAATGGCTGTTTCCTTACTTCTGACTCATGATGACTCGTTGCAGCCATGAGAAAGAGGCAAATCCAGTATGATTGTTTGTATGCAAAGAGAATATGGAACTGGATGCCAGAAACAAATACCCACTGAAATTTGGCTTATTAGGTTGTTTCATATTTGGACTTTGTTTATATCAGAGCTAGCATACAAGACCCTATGGAAAGAAGAAAGCTCTATCGCTTTTCAAAGTATGCTCAGTGTTAATGATATTTTTTCTGGTCTCAATTGACTGTAAAATGTCATAAGTGATAGCGTGTCAATGACCTTTACCTACCCAGCTGGAATAATAGGAGAGAGCTGGTCTAAGACATGTTGCAGTCATCACTGACAGGTTGCCTCTACAGCCAAATCCATATAATTATAAAAGGAAAACACGGGCATGGGTGAAAGTGGTTGTCAGTTGTAATAGTTCTTACTTCACTTGATTAATTTAAAAAACCGGTGTAATAAAATACCAATTCGTCCTGTTACCTACATGATCTTTTAATTGAAGCTACAGGGTTATAGATTCAGGCCTAGATAAGTAACACCAGCATAGACCCCCCTCTCTTTTTTTCTTTAGGAAAGCAAGCAGGGGTTATTAGCTCATGTTGACTTGACATGAACAACTATTGGCCAATTTCCTATGTATTTTCCACATAATATACAAGTAGAGCATTACAATGGATATGTTTGGGAGCTCCCATACCTGTGAATTTCTGTGCAGAAAATATACGTAAGAGTGGAGTATTTTGCTGTAGTTACCAATTTTGAGACCATTGCCTGATATTTAAAGTGAATTAAAAAAAACCCAACTTACTGTTGATTTACTGTACACTGGGTAATAACAATCTGAGTAAATGCGTATGGGATAGAAAAAAATCTTTCTCTGGTAGTCTGTCATCAGACTTCTGGATCTCTGCAACTATTTCTAATTAACGCTCAACGTACAAACATTGCAATACCAATGGTAGAATTTGATGGTATAAAGCAGTTATATTGGACCAGTCTGCGAATGAAACTGTGTAACCCAAGATCAATAACAATGTGCAATAATCTCAAACTCGGTCAATCTGGACAAAATCTGCTGTAGCTGTAACATATCTGACCTTCTTCCCTATGTAGCATCAGTGCTCCTGAGCAGAGCTAGCAAAACATGATTAGATTAGAATTTGAAAGAGTGAATGTGCATTCATTTCTTCACATCTCCAATACCAGAGACATTTGAGACGCTTGCAGTAGAAGGGAAGTGGAAGAGTTGGAAAAAATGACCCATCCATTCCTCTCTAATAAAAAGAGGTACTTAAAGGTTCTCTCTGCACTGCACAAGCTCTTCATAGGCTTTTCTTAATCAAGCATAAATATATTAGTTGTCTAAGGATTGCAAAAAGGGTTCATGATTACCTTTGTTTTCTGTCTCTTCAGAAAGGAGGCTTTTAAGTGCTTAATAAACCTCCCAAAGAGCAGTTTAATAATTCAGTTTGAGTAAAATATCAAGCCAGAGCAAAGCTCAATGACTCGTTAGCTTTCTGTGTGCCATTATGTAGGTTTGTGGGTGACCCCTGGGCCTTTTGCCCTTTGTCTTGGCACAGGGTGGAACAGAAGCATTACTGAGAGCAGTGTTGCAAGCGAGGGGTAAGAGGAGCATCACTGATTCAATTTCCTGTAAGCCCTTGGTGTGACAGCTGTATATGATATGAGAACTAAGAGAAATGGATTTTTGTTTTTAATTTAAATATGCACCTTGATTAAGCGTCACAGACAATTATAAGTGTTATTGAGAAAATAATTGTCCATTTTATACAGCAAATACTAACAAGCTTTATAATGCGAAGAAGCATAGTAATAATTTTAAAATTCTTCCCGGAGGTTACCAACGTAAGGAGCTAGAATTTTTTCCTTGGTTTTCGTCTTCAGTTAATTCCCCATTCACTCATTAAAATCCTTCAGTTTGATATGTTGAGAAAGCATTTTATATGTTGTTTTTAAGGCCAAAAATAACAGTGGGCTTTAGATGCAACTAGAACTCTTGCTGTGTAAATTTCCTGTGAGAACCCACCCTGGAGGAAAATGCACAGAGTAAAAATGTCAGTGGATATTGTGAGAAAAAGTTTGTGTACATCTGTAATTGCACTAGATTAGTCTATTTCCTCTAGTGCTTTATGGACAGGACAAATATTGCACAAAGACATGGCTTTTATTTCTATACTCACAAAGAGATTAAGATCATATTAATTTTAATACAGAATCTGACTCTATAGTAAGGTACATTTATATTCCTCAAATTTAAATAAATTGTCAACATACTTTTTTCCTAACTTCTGAAGGAAAAAATATTCCTGAACCACATTTCGAAAATCTTTCAAATTGGAATTTGTTTCCCCAGTGGTATGTGCACATGCAGACACGTTATGGTAGGTGTGCTCATTTTCCCTACATTGCTGGCACTTACTTTAAAAGGGAGGGAAAGTATTTAACCATCTTTTTTCATTTGGAAAGAAAATCACATTGGGACAAATTCTGTCAGACATTTTACTTACTTTCTCCTCCAGTTGGTGATAATGTCCTACTGAAGGTAGGACAAGAAGTAAAGGATTTATCTGTAACAAGGGAGATTTAGGTTAGATATTAGGAAAAACTTTATAACTTTTAAACTATATGGGTAATTAAGTTCTGGAATAGGCTTCCAAGAGAGGTTGGAATGCCTGTTTTGTTGGAGGTTTTTAAGAACAGATTGGACCTGTCAGGGATGGTCTAGGTTTACTTGGTCCTTCCAAAGCACATAGGGCAGGAATTAATGACTTCTCAAGGTCCCTTGTAGCCCTACATCTCTATGGTTCTACAAATGGGAGTTGAGGTCAAGGTCATGGATCTTCAAAAATTGGTACTTATAAGTTAGTTCCTGAAGTCAGTTGGAGGTGCTTAGGTGTTTGTTGATTTTTAAAATTAGGCCACTTAGTAAGGTGCCTTCTCTAGGTATCCATTCTTGAAAATCTTGGCTCATCTAAATTTATATATATTTTAAGCCTGAATTTGGCTCACCTAAATAGTACACTTATGTTGGGAAACAGATTAGAAAAGAGGTCGGTTTATGGGATGGCTCAAGGAGATAGTATATAGAGCCTCTACTGTTAGGTCATGATTCAAAAGCAACCCTGATTTGTTATGACCCAAGAGTCATCACCGTCTGAAATAGAAAACTTCAGTTCTTTTGTGTTGTAAAAGTTCTGTCCATCATAAAAACAGAAATCTACTAAAAGGGAAAAGTACCCAGCTTTAAAAAAAAAAAAGGGGGGTGGGGGTGGGTGAAGTCAACTGAACGACTTACTGGTATCAATCTTAATAATGGCTGCTTTGAATCTATGGTAGGTTGGGTTATGTAAACAGAAAACAAAAATAAACATTTATCATAGTTACATTTTCTGTTTTTAGTGTGTTCAGATGTCTGACTCCAAAATGTCTCTATGTTGTGAGAGGCTAAGTATTCCTTTTTTCCCCTTACAGGTAGGCTGACACAAGGCCAGGCCAAGGCTTGGTTCCAGGGTTTGTTTTGGCTCATCGGAGTTCATCTGAAAAACCTTTCTAAAAGGCCAAATACTTATACCATCCCATCTCCTTCCTCATTCCCAGCTGGAGCATATTATCATATTCCACGCAGTGCTGCAGTGGTGTCTGCACATATTTTCGGATGAATTTTATTTTCAGGTAAGCCAACATTTTTAATAAATTAAATATACACTTTAAAAGGAAATTACAGTTATGTTCCTTGTCAATTTAAATAAAATAAGGTCTCATACTTTTTTTTTCTAAGCAAACTACAAATCACATTTCCCCCATCTGTTCTGTCCCCCTCAAATGCTCATCTAGTGATCAAAGACTAATACAGTTGATGTATGTTCCTAGCCACCAAATGCTATTGGAGCCCACGCTAGATTTTTATTGCTATTAATGGAGAACACCGGGTAAGAGTTGATTTCTGGAAGGGTAGTGTTTAAAAAACAAACAAGTGGTGGTGATTCCAGTATCCATAAATCTATGTAAGGAGAGAATGTTTTATTAGAACAGGTTTGTGCCAACATCAGCAACATGCTACAACCTACTAAAGTGTTAGTGAGTTAACCCTATTTTTCTTTCCTTTCATTCTGAGTCTCCTGTAAGGGATTTAAACAGACAATGTGACTCCAGTGAGACTTGAAAGTGTGGCATTAAAACTGTGTCCCTGGGGGTGAACAAATAGATTTAGGATTGTTCTGCTATCAAGCTTGCTCACATTGATTAGTGAACACTGGTTTGACAGGAATCGTAGCAGAGACTGCAGTCAGAATCTCTTCTTCCCACTATGAGTTTGCTTCATTGTGAAGTGTCTTAAGACAGTGTTTATCAATCTTTTTGATACCATGGACTGGCTTGCTGCCTTCCGAAACTGTGTCAGGGAGATCTTGGGGACTGGCACCAGGCCACGGACCGGTCATTGCGGAACGTTGTCTTAAGAGACATAAGGTTACTGTTGAGATTAATAGATTGCGCACACATGGCTTTGGGTGAATCTTACTTGCAAACTGACTTGAAACCATATAAAGAGAGCCTGCCAAAATAAGAGTAAAATAGATAGATACACTTGCTAATTAAAGATCAATTAGGCCAATTTTCCTAATTTTGCATCTCTCACTAAGCTGATAACTGACTGCATGTCAGCTATCTTTTCTTTTGGTATAGATGGTGCAATATAATTTTAGACTTTCCCCTGGGAACTAGAAGAAATCATCTGCATATAATTTTATAGATACCTGTTCAGCAGAGTGAATTGAAAATGGATAGACTGATTATAAAAAATCATCAGATGTGTGTGATTCCCCCCCCATCCCCCCCCAAGTGTAGGAATGAGTTTGAGCAGCCACTGTTTTAATTTGTCTAAAGTGTGTGTATGTGTGTGTTGGCAAGGGTGTCCAGAATAAGGTGAATGTTAGTACATGGTTAATTTTCTTGTGATATTTTTAAACTATGCTGCAGTTTAAACCAGTTTAATGTAGTTGGCATCTCGCCCAACTTTTTTTAGCTTAAAAAAAGTGAAGTTTTACTAATTGCTGAAAAACGTTAATGCTCTATTTTAAAGTCAGAGACTAGTAAACTAAAGTGCTTGGAGTTAAGTCACTCCTTGTCACAGTATTAAGTCAAATAATGGAATATAAAATCTATTTCATGGCCATTAACGATTCTGTTCTCTACTGTCAGAGTGGGGAGTATTGACCTTCATGTCATGGTTATATTCCAGCTAGGGTAATTGCATTCTCTGAAACTAAGATTTTCCTTGTAGTTTTCAGTCAGGTAAGAGATTCTTCCTCACTTCCAGTCCTAATCCTATGTTTGCCCAAAGCAAGGGATCTGCCTTTTTTCTGAGCCATGATACCTGGATACTACAGAGTAATAGTTCAGCTATGGCTCCACATTTTCTGACTTTCATGGACCCTTAATTTTGATCTTGTATGTCTGGGAATGATAGTTGAGAACACCTTTCTGGATTTGTTGACACATCTGATAAGAATGGTCATACTGGGTCAGATCAGTGGTCCATGTAGCCTGGTATCCTGTCTTCCAGCAGTGGCCCATGCCAGAGGTTTCAAAGGGAATGAACAGACCAGGGCAATCAAGTGATCCATCCCCTGTTGTCCAGTCCCAACATCCGGGAATCAGAGGCTTATGGACACTCGGTCGTAGGGTTGCATTCCTGATCATCTTGGCTAATAGCCATTGGTGGACCCATCCTCTCTGAACTTATCTAATTCTTTTTTTTTGTTTGTTTTTTTTAATCCAGTTATAGTTTTGGCCTTCACAACATCCCCTCACAATGAGTTGCATAGGCTGACTGTGTATTCTGTTGAAAAGTACTTCCTTTTGTTTGTTTTAAACCTGCTGCCTGTTAATTTCATTGGGTGGCCCCTGGTTTCTCTGATTACAGAAGAATATTTTAAGCATAGAAAACATTCCATCTGATTGAAGGTTAGCCATTGTAAAGGCTCACATTTTAAAAAATTAGACCATTACCAGAATTAGTATGCAAGTTCCAGATAATAGCTGGACTGAAGAGGTTAATTTTTTAAATTTTTCAGAAGCCTTAACTGAGCCGGTAGCTGTTTTGTTGAGATCTCTTCCTTGAAAGAGATGAGCATCCCTGTGCTTTTATAATAAAATGTGTTAAGTAATAAAAATCCGTAGTCAGTAGCCTGGATAGAGGTTCAGAATATCTGTCTCATTACTCTAAGGGATCTGTAGGATAGTAAACGTGAATATTAACTGTTCTCATTCTTAACAGTAGAAAATGCTCAAAGGAGCAAGAAATGAGCTTAGGGGACTGATTCTCCATTGCCTTGCATGTTGTTGTTGTTTTCACCTGTGCAAAGTGCGTATAAAATGTCACCAAATCAGAATGGTATCAAGCTGCATCCACATTGCACTTGTGTAAATTACAACACAAAGTGCAATTCAGTACTGAATTAGGACTTTTGTATTATTTTTTGGTCTAATTTTGTAGCAGTTTTATGAATTGTGTAATTTTTTTATTATTTTTTATATTTTTAAGGCTTTTAGGTTGTACAGTCTGGTGTTATGTATACACCTCTTCATTTAAAAAAAAAGAAGAAGAAGAATCAGCTTTGAAATGCTGGAAAATTAATATATAATGAAAACTTCCCTGATATATACACAACACTATCAGACCGTAGAAGCGACCTCTGTTTGTTTCCAGTTTATTACATTTTCTTTCCTTGACATTTATAAGCATTCTCAAAATTTGATACTCTAACATGTTTCCCTTTCCAGTGGCTAGCATAAACATTTCTGACAGATTCATCTCACCTGGATGTAATTGATCCTTTCTTTAAAATTCCAAAATATGTCTAGGTGTGTCATCATTACAGTGATGTGTCAAGTGTTCTCAAAGCACATCAAGCTTCTTACACACAAAGATGGTATGCTGGAAGGTGTTAATGGTAGCCATCAATCCAGACCTGGTAAAAGTCAATGAGTATACTAACCACCCTTTGTTCTGACTATAGGAAGGAGAAATTAAATGCCCCTTTGTTCAGTGATAGCTGAAACAATAGAAGCCACTGCCCAAGGTACAGATCGGATTAACAAGGAGTGAGTAAAAGCTAAGTCATGTGGTCTGGGGAGTTTCCCTGGCGACTGATAGCAAACTGACTGAGGGCATGGCTACATTGGAAACTTCAAAGCGCTGCTGCAGGAGTGCTCCTGGGGCAGCGCTTTGAAGTGGGAGTGTGGTCACGCGTGAGCACTGGGAAGAGCTCTCCAAGCGCTCCTGGTCATCCACCTCCATGATTTTTCACACCCCTGAGCCAGCAAGTTAGAGCACTATAAAATGTAAGTGTAGACAAGCCCTGAGACCTTGATTCCTTTGTAACTGTGCGTGAAAGGAATGAGAAAATGAGCAGTGGTTCATGGCCCTGGGAAAAAGCAGAGAGCGAGAGAGAGCATGAACTGCTTTTGGGTAGAATACTCGCTGAGAAGGCAGACCTGGATTTCTGAACAAGAAAACTGCCTCCTTTTGTCAGTTTCTGCTGTGTTCAGAGAAACAGGGCTTTGTATACACCAGTGGTGGGCAACCTGCGGCCCGTCAGGGTAATCCGCTGGTGGGCCGCGAGACAGTGTTTACATTGACCAGCCACAGGCACGGCTGCCCACAGCTCCCATTGGCTGGGAAAGGTGAACCACGGCCCCTTTCTGCGGGTGGGAGTGCATGCGTCCGATCAATGTAAACACTGTCTTGCGGTCCGCCAGCAGATTACCGTCGCGGGCCACAGGTTACCCACTACTGGTGTACGTTACTTGTAAATAAACAGGATTGCCCCCAAAGAAATACCTTGCTCCTGTAATCAACTTCTTCTAATGGAAACAACCTGGCAAGGCCCAAATATTGACTAACCTCTCGGACCAAGAAGCAACAGTATTAACCTACATTAATGTACATGTTTTATCGGTCTTGTTTGCCAAGGCCTGCTTCAAAGCCCATTAAAGTCAATGGCAGTCTTTTGATTGACTTCAGTTGGCATTGCCCACTTAACAGTTCTGCTACAAAGTTCTATATGTGCAAAAGTCTAAGCTGCACATCTGCAAAGGAGTATGTCGTCTCTAGTTTAAATGGCATCATTTTCACCCTTTTGTGCAAAATAATACTAAATGCATTGAGAACAATCTGTTAGGGTACCTGATCTCCTGCAGCTCATAGGACTGCCTACAAGATAATTCACAGCAGCTTGACTGAATTGAGAAAAACAGCTCACTGGTATCTTAGGTCTCTAAAGAAGTGTCACAGCAGGAAATTATTTCATTTTGAGCCTGAGAAGTATTTCAGCCAGGTGACAGCAATCATCAGAAGCATTTGACATCGTTAAAGAATCCATAAATACCTAGTGCGCTCTGCATTAAAGGCTGCCCACCTACAGGGAGAAAGTTCCATGGAGTGCTACGTCAGTCACAACTCATTCTTATGGGAGTTTGAGCAAATGAAACACAACCACCTAAATTAAAAGGTTTGTAGAAATCAATAAGCATTAGAACTGCGCCAGTATTGAAAGCCCTGGCAGCTACTCTCATTGGTATTTTGCTCCCACACCCTATCCACTCGACTCCAGGACACAGCCCCAAGACCAGAGCTGCCAGACCTCAACACTCTGCCAATGACACTGTTCAGAAACTGGAGTCCCTCAGATGGACTTTGGAAAACTTAATCACAGATCAACTTTTTAAAAGCCAGCTACCTTTTCAAGAGTGTCTTACTGAAGTATGGAACAGAATCTGTAATGAACAAAATACTTTTACCAGTTACAGCCATACTGTTGATAGGCATGGGCTATTGTTGATATAGTGTCCGTTGGCATAAGATAGCATGCAGGCTTTTACCACTGTCATGACAGGCTTTAAAGATGCGTTGAAATCCCAAAGTCACTAATAAAATATCATATCTGAGAATTTTGGATGGACTTTTAGTGGGAGAGAAGCCACTCTGACAAAGACTGTGGTCCCCCCCCCCCAAAAAAAAAAGAAAAAAAAGGTGAATTTATTCTTCTTCTGAGCTTTCTTATGCAGTTAAGTCTTGTCTAGTCCATACACAAATCTATTCACTTTCAGAATGTGTTGTAGTTCTAAAGAGTTTAGATTTTTACCTTGTGTACCGTACACGTATAAGTTTTTGTTCCTTATATGTAGATCCACCTAGCAGAATGCTATTTTTGTTAATTAGAAGAGAATATAGGTTCCAAAGGGCAATAGTTAGATAGCAGATAATGACAGAGGAAAAATTCAACAGGCAAACAAAACATTTTCTAGATGGAAACTCTCTGTAGAAATGATGAGTCTGCCAATTCCACTTGATTTGCATCTTTATTAGCAAAAACTATGAAGTACTGCTGTTTAATTCTGAACATGTCCATTGTATGAGCACAGGGGACTTGGTGTGATTTTGTAAAATTGGATTCTGCTTCTGTAGAATAATGGTGAATGTGTGTGTGGTAATCTATGAGCCTGTGCCTTTTAGTTCAGTGGTGTCCAGTCATTTTAGCATGAGGGCTAGACATCTTATTTCAAAAAGATCAAGGAGAATTCAATCAATACTTTGGGGGTAGACTTCTCTTCCTTGTTCCACTCCCTTTCTGTCACTCTGGCAGCAGAGTGGAAGGGACTTCTAAGCCCTCTGCTGCAGATATCCTTGGCATGGGGATGTACCCAGCAGTCATAGAGCCCGTGTAGCCCTCTTTTATATCTCCCAATCCAGTCTGTGGTTCAGGGGCATGTTAAATGGCTGGCGAGGAAGTGGCTGGTATGCACTGTGCTCACACTGTTCCCAGCTGGCTCATGCCCCCTTGTGATCCATTGTCGGTAGGTGCACATTAAGGCAGCCTTTGGGCAGAAAATCAAGTAGCTGTCAGTAGTTGTGGGGTCTCAGCATTTCTTTTTCCTCTGCCAGAGCTGCCCTAGGGGTAGCTGTGTAGGGAAGAGGAAATAGCCTTTGCTAGACACTTCTCCTGGTTCAGGCAAAACCAGTCAAGTTCCTGTCCTGCTCTCCTTGCGGGCCCCACAGGCCATCAGTGAAGCAGTACAGCCAGATCTTCTCTGTCACCTGTGATATGCCTGGTCACCAATATGGATGCTGCTAAACAATTTCTCGGAGTACTCCTGGCTCATTCCAGAGCTGTTCCTTAAACTGCTCGGAAAGCGAGGGGAGGAAGTTGGGATACCTGTTCAGCTACACGTAGAAGTGGGGCTAATTCAGACATGTCAATTTAAGAACCACAAGGTGTAGCTCAATGAAAACCCTTCGAATTCATGTACAAATACAACAATTCTTCTTCCATAAGGCTTAATTCAGTGCATTGTTTGGTTGGACATCTCTGCTGTAGCCCCCAAAATTATAGTTATACAGAGCCGGCAATTAAGACTGTAGTGAAATTGTGGGCAGAGACCAGTGTTCCCTCTAATTTTTCCCCATGCGTGTGTGGAATAAATTTTGTTGTGTGTGACGTGTGACACATCACCTCCAGACTGGTGCACATAGCAAAATTCACATGGCGGGGGTGGGGCTGAGGGGTTTGCCATGTAGGAGGGGGCTCAGGGCTGGGGCAGAGGGTTGGCGTACGGGCGGGGAAATGCGGGCTTCAGCTGGAGGTGCGGGTTCTGGGGTGGGGCTGGGGATGAGGGGTTTGGAATGCAGGCTGCCCTGGGGCTATGGTGGGGAGAGAGGACTCCCTGCAGCGCGCTCTCCCCCCCGCAGCAGCACCTGGACTGGGGGGAGGATGGGTGCCTTTCCCCTGGCTGTGGCAGGTCCACACCAGGGCTGGGATGTGGCTGGGGGAGGGGCGCCTCTCTCCTGGCCGCAGCAGGTCTGGGCCGGGACTGGTGGGGAGAGACACCTCTCCCTGCCGCAGCCTGAGCACCTGCGCAGTGCATAATAGGCTGCTGCGTGGCCGCACAGCTTAGAGGGAATTTACGCAGGGACCAGATATATTGAGGCCTGGATTACATCAGCTGCTTAAAACTGAACCCAGCTAAGACCAAAGTTCTGCTGGTTGAAAGGGGGAAAATTCTTTGGGCTGGTCTGCAGGTCACAATTGTATCCTGCTGAAACACGCTTGTGAAGAGTCAAGTTAGGGGACAGGATGCCAACCACAACTGACAACATGCCAATAAAGAGCCATGCAGAGTAGCTGCTGTTGTTTTTATAATGATGTGGATGTAGCTGCAGAGACAAAAGGAGTCCTCCATTTTGGAAGCTGGGGTTCTAGCCTGCAGAGTGGAAGGCTGCTGTCAGAACGAGACTCTGATTGCTGTTGCATTAGTGATGTGGTGGTTTAATTGAAAATCTTCAGTAGGCTCCATGGAGCCTCTCCTGCACCCCAAAACCTTATTACAGCTGCCATCATTCCAACAAAGAAGAACTGGGAAAGGAGGTCTAAACCACTCCTGAATGAATTCATGACTTAGCAACATGAATCTGTTGGTGTTTATTGCTGGTCTTTGCCCCCTGGAACTGAGCACTCTTCCTTCCATTTTTTTTCTTCAGTGACTGTTGGCAAAAGTAGCAAGAAAGGATCTAACCAGGCCTCCTAGGCTGTAGTACAGAACTCTACTTTCACAGCCTTCTCTCTTCCCCCCCATTTCTCAGTCCCTTGTGCTGGAGCCTGAGCTACCACTATAATTTAAAACTGAAATTAAGCAAAGATGATGCCAATCTGTGTTTTAAACTCTAACTGAACAGCTCCAGACTAAATATTGTTGTAACACATTTTAGCCTCCGAATGCAGGATGGGCAGAACCAAGTTAGAACAGTATTGTTGCAGCCCTGAGTCTAAGCCCATGTCTCTATACGTAAGCAAGAGCTCTGGGTTTTTAAAATACAGTTTTGCTCTATTCTAGCTGGCTGGCTAAAGTTAAAATGAGTTTAGAAACCCATTGAAGCAGGGACTGTGGGTTTTAAACATGGTTTAGTGTGCATTAACTCATTTCCCAGTGCACTGCACTTAAGGCCTCAAGCCAAGATTTTCAAAGTGACTGGTGATTTTGGGTACCTGAATTTTTGGATGCTCAGCTTTATACTCCTTTTAAAAGAGCCTGGCTTTCAGAGGCTGAGCTCAGCACTTCCTTCAAAGTGTCTGAAGTTGGGCACACAGGTATCATTAATCACACTTCAGAATCTTGGCTTCAATTTCTATTTTTAAATGCAGGCAGTTACCATATGGGATGTTAATGTGTTGTCTTGCTGGCTGGCAATACCTTATTTCATACCAATTAAATATGGTTTTGTAAAGTGGGGAGGCTCTGAAGAATGCCATTGCAGTAGAGAGACTTTCTTCATTATCATAGACTTACATTTGGCCCAGGTGAGATGTGACGCAGATGTTCATGTATATGGATGTTTGCTAGCCCACAGTGTGTGAATTATTAGTCTCCATCCTGTTCTGGGTGTCTTTATTTAGCAAAGGAATTCTTGGCATAGATGGCAACTACTATAGGCTGTTTCAGAGGCCGAGGATTGTTTTGTGTTAGGAAATCATCAGCCTTGTCCTCACCTGTAATAGCCTCTCCAGAAGATGCTTGTGGAGTTGCTACCTGTTCTGTGGAGAAAAACATCACTTCAGTTTATCTTCCAGTGCTCTCAGCATCTTTCACAATCCCCATATTTACTCAGTAAGTGTACATTATGCACGTTGGTTGGAGTCTCATAACTTGGGAAGAACAGCAATAATACAAAGTAGCAAACATGAGCTTCCACTAGTTCTACACAATTAGTCACATTCCTCCCTCATGTTTCCCCACTTCATTTCCCTCTCGCCTCCTTGGGTGATAGGCAAACCTGCTGTTGGAGTAACGTGGAAGGTGACCTGAGCCTGAATGACGCATTCTGCTATGCAGGAGGTTGCCCAAGGTAACACATTGATTGACAAGTGAGGGAAGGGGGAGGAATCCTTGAAGATAGTACATGTGACAAACCTCCTTTCTGGGGTCAGATCAACACTGAGCTGCACAATCTGAACTGTGTTTGCAGGCATGTGTATGCTAAGCTTTAGTTTTATTTTTGGTTAGTGACCAAATTAAAAGCAACCTGGGATCACCTGTATTGGCCTGAATATGCTCAGAACTTTTGCAACTCTGCATTAATATAATGATTATAACGAAATCTCATGCTTCAGCCAGTCATCTGTAGGGGACGGGGAGAAGCTTTTTCCCCCCCGTGATGCGTAACTAGCAAGAGACAAGACACCAGATGAAGGTGGGGGCAGGGGCAGTGGAGGACTGGTTCTAAGGTGGAACAGAGAAGCCTCTTTTTCAAATGCCTGGCTAATGTGTCTTGCTCACACACTCGGGGTTATGCTGTTCACCAGATTTGGGGTTGGGAAGGAATTTTCCCCCAGGTCAAATTGGCTGTGACCTTGGAAGTTTTTTAACGTCCTCTGAAGCATGGGGTGCTGTGTATATATCACCTAGTCCATTCCCTGCCATTGCAGGGGCCTCCGGCGTTAGTGGCACCTTGGTCTCTCTCTTCTCTTCCTGTGATGCACAGTTTAGTTTCCTGAGGACTGAAATATTTTGGTGTAGCTAAAATCTTTGGGATTAATGTAGGAGTATCTGGGTGTAAATTAATAGCCTATCATTTACATGAGGTCAGACTAGATCTAATGGTTCCTTCTGGCCTTAAACTCTATAAAAGTATGAAGTTACTTATGATGACTTGATTTTTATTGAACATTTCTCAAGAATTGAAACACCGAAGTACAGTTCTTAATTCATGAAATAGTTTTCAATGAAGTTTGTTTTCAATGCGTTGAGAGGTGAAATGTTTCTGGAAATTTAAGAAATTCTTCTTCTCTGAGGTTTCAGAAGCCAAGTGTTCCAAAACGTTTCTTGCTGATAATGGGCATGAAGTCCTGTGGGAGATTATTTTGAAAAATATTTATGGCTTTACTGCTGACACGAACATGGTTGTTAAAATATTTCAAGTGCCTGATAGCATAAAGTGGCCTTGACTGGAATTTTGGTAATCTTGAGTGAAAACACATGTTAAGCCCTTTGTTGAGCTATCCTGCAGAGCTATGGCTGGTAGTGTAATATTGTGCTTAGGAAGGGGGTTTGTGCTAGCACGTTCTGTATCGTTTCCAACTCAAAACCCTTTGTGCTCTATTTTGAGGGGAATGGGTGGGGAAAGGAGAGTTGACTGTACAAAGGATGGTCCTACACTAGTGTAGTTTTTTTTTTCAGTAGGAAAATGTGGTATTTATGAGTGAAAGGTTGCAGCTGAGTCTATAGTAGAACTGCACATTTGTACTGATTTAATTGCAGTGTAAAACCTCATTATTATCTTGTGAAAAGCACCAGTGATGCCCTGACTTCCTTGATGACATAAGAATCTGTTCATGGTAATGACCATTAACTCACTGACAGGGTGATAACGAGATTACAGGGTTCAGTTTCCTCCTCTTTATAAAAAATTGGTTAGTGGATGTGCTACCCAGCCAGTCAAACTTCAGTATATGTTGTAGAACAGCCAGAGAGAAGGTTTGCACACTTTTTGTTTCTTGACAACCTAATCCCCATGGGACACTGGGTGTTTTCTGTTTCTTTCTACCTCCTCTTACACATCAATTGCACGAATGTTTTGCTAATACCCTGGAGTGATGCATTTGTGATTTGTAACGCTTCCCATTGTTTGGTTCCTGAAGTGGTAATAGACTTGTAGAGACTCTGCTAGAGGCCACGCTTTTTTCATAACTACTACATTTTTCATAACTACCGTATTTTTAATAGAGATTTTGCCTACAGATCTTCACTCACTTGGATAATGGAGTAAAAATAGCTTGTGTTTAAAGTTAAAATAAGCCAGTTAGTCTCTAGCATGGACCACCAATGACTTCTGATACTATCACCCTGACTTCTGATACTACCATCCCAAATGGAGTAGCTGTGTGCACAGCAATCACATACTCATGTATTTCATCAGACACCTCTTGATAACATTATGAAAAGTTAATTTTTTTGTGCCGATTCTTAGTGATTTCAAGGAAATGGGGACTTGATAAAAACTCAGTGGAAAAAGCTTGTTTACATGCAGAGCTGATACAACCTCTCAGAGGCATGTACTGATTCCCATAACACAACGTATTGACAAAACACCTGAACGCTCTCATCAGTGATCCATGTCGTAAAGATCACTGACATAGGAGGTAATGAGACCACCGTTTCAGTGCAGGAATATTCAGTTAATGTTCCTATCCTGAATATAAAAAAATTCAAGAAATTGTTACCATTCTAATGGCTAAACATTAGTCAGTGTGATGTCCAGACAATTGCATAATATTTCTATTGATGGTATTAGTCAGAACCTACACAGCAGTGGCAGAAATACAATACTAAGTCTCAAAAAGTCCTGTGGCACCTTATAGACTAACAGACGTACTGGAGCATAAGCTTTCGTGGGTGAATACCCACTTCGTCGGATGCATGTAGACAAAGTGGGTATTCACCCACGAAAGCTTATGCTCCAGTACGTCTGTTGGTCTATAAGGTGCCACCGGACTCTTTGCCGCTTTTACAGATCCAGACTAACGTGGCTACCCTTCTGATACTTAATACTAAGTCTCCTCAATGACCATTGAAAAAGTTGCTTTGTTCGTGTAACTTTTGTCTGCCTGTTATACCTGATAGACCAGTTTTGTGTTAGAAGTTTATTTTGCTTTTCCTGACTCTGCTGTCCACCTGTAACCATTTCCGTTGTTGCTTCTGAATAATTATTTGCCTTTAGTTCAGTGTCACTGTACCTTTAATATTATACATCCTATATTTTCTCAAGTTGTGACTCTAGGGTTATAATTGAAATATAGGCAAGAACTATAGCCTTGAACTATGTGGCACATTAGACCTTAGTTATGCAGAAACCTTTTATCCTGCTCCCGCCACCTACCCAACCACGTACATTCATGTATGTGGAAAGGCTGCACTGACTTGAGTGATGGCAGGAGGGGAGGTGAAAGGAAAAGTAATAACTGAAGGAGGCAGGAGGCTGTTATCTGGGGCTGTTAAGCCACGAAGAAGCAGAGCTTTTTCAGACTGACTGCTAAAGTCTGTTATTTCTACTGAGCAACTCAGAGAGAATACCAGTACGACACATGTTTCCCTTATGCAAAATAAACTTATCACAAGTTATTCATGTGTGACAGCCACCATCTTACCCAATGTTGGAGTTGAAGTGGAGCCTCCATGTCTAAAATTACAGGTATGTCTACACAGCATTTTGGAGTAAGCCTCCCTGCCTGGGCCGACAGACTTGGGCTAGCCGGGCTTGTGCTGGTGCTGTAACAGTAGCTGTATAGACAGCACTTGTAGTTGTAGCTTGGGTTGGAACTCGGGCTCTAAAGCCCTTCGCCTCTCTTCTCCCACCCCAGTGTTTCAGAGCCCGAGTCACAACTTTGTCTATACTGCTATTCTTTTAGCACTAGCAAGAGCCCGCTAGCCCAAGTCTGTTGACCCAGGCTGGGATGCTGGTTCCAAAGGGCTGTGTAGACATACCGCATGAGTATCTACAGCTTGAGCTAAAGAACCAGGCTCTGTAACTTGGGCTGTAAAAGACCTACATGCTCTTTAGATGGGGCACAGAGGGAGATGCTACACACTGATTAGTGGGTTGTACGTGCAACATGTAATTTACCATTGCGCTCTCTGAGATCCCAAATGCGACCAACCTTAGGGCACTAGGAGTGAATAAAAATAAAATGGTTCAGAAAAGCTCCAGAAAGAGAGGAAGGGGAAGGATGGGGAGTGCCAGTGACTCTGTGGTGTGCTCTACCTTCTTTAGGAGCCTAGAGGGACCTCATCATGACAGCTCTGTGGCTTAGGTGGGGGACATGCACATTAGGTATCATGCTTTCTTCTGCAACCAGTGGAGATACCATTTTCTTTTTTTAAAAGTGAGTTGGTGCTTGTAGGTAAACTTTAAGTCCAAAGAATTTGAAGCAGACTAGTAACAGACGCCAGTAAACTGATGATGGTTACTGTGAAGTGTCTGGAGTGGCTCACAATTGTGTAACATTTACATGCTTGCAAAACCAGTACATTTTAAAAAAAGTCTCTTGATTTGGGATGCTTCAATTTTGGGGTGCCCTGATTTAACACTTTTTAAAGTATCCACCCCCTGAAAATCAGGCCTCTTTAAGGTCTCCCAAAATGGAGGTCCCAAAATCACTAGGTACTTTGGAATATTTAGGCCCTGGTGTATATTTGTTTTGTTGGATACATTCACTTACCTATTGTCTCGATGCTTGCTAAATTGGAAGTTCTTTGGATCCCAAACCAAAAATAATTCTCAGTAACGCATAATTAGGTATGGGTAAATTTCCAAACACATGTTTAATAAACTAAAAGTTCTCACCATACTTTTATTGCTATTACAGGATATATTTGTAGTCATTTACCCTCCTGAGATGTAAACTCATCTAAATCATGAAACTAGTGGGTGATTTTTTTGGTACACAAACTCACATGCTTGTTTTAGTTTCCTCAGTGCATAGCACAATGGAGCCTTTCAGAGATCTGAAGGTATTTAAAGGTGGTGGTTGATTAAAGGTGGTGGTAGTTCTACCTGTCCTTTAAATAAATAGTCCATATTAAAACTTGACTACCTTCTCACTTAGAGGTCCCTATTTCAGTTTGCAAAATTGGTCTGTGAGGACCTTTCTTCCACCAACCTTGGATCCCTGCTCTCATGTGAATTTGGCGACAAAAGTCTCCTTTTAACCTTCTAACCTTTAACCTTATATTCCACCTTCTGCAGCAGCTGACCCTGGTGGAGTGCACCACTTCAAATATTAGATGTTCATGTCCCACCACCACTTCCTGTCCCATGTATATCTTGGTGTTCCTGAAACTCAACATATTTATAAAATTTCATCATTCCAAAATGTAAGACTTTCAACTTGGAAAACAGCTCATGGGTTCAAAGTAGTTACACGTTCTACACCTGTCCTGCTGTTCCCCGGCCGTTTTTTGTGCTTATGTAATCGTGGTTTCCTATATTATTTTTTTTTAAAGTGTTCTCTTTCCTGTTGCTGTGTGAAACATGCACGCAAACAGAAGGGGAACTGGTGAAACTCGCTACACACGATGTTTTGCCAAATGCACAAATGCTTTTCTAACATTACTTTTCCCCCGCAGGACTGGAGAATTTTGTGCAAATCAATCTGTTGGAACAATTTTATTTTTCATTCTTAATTAAATAAAATGGAGAACAGGAGAACAAAAAAGACCAAGATAGATTAGATTTCCAGCCACTGGGAATCTTTATTTAGACCTGTGTTTAGCCTTCTGCTATTCAAAACTCAGAATACCAGCAAAAGATGACTTTTGTCTTCCTTGTTTTTATGAAAATATTTGACAGCGTCCACAGAGAAGTCCTCTGGAAGATCCTGTGGTACTATGGCATTTTAAGAAAGATGGTTAAGTTGATAAAAGCTTTGTATGATGAATCTGCTTTCTGCATCAGGACAGAGAGCAGAGACACAGAATGGTTTAAAATAATCCCTGATGTAAGGTCAAGTTGTGTACAATCTCCATTTCTCTTCTGCATTGTCATAGATTTTGTGATGAGAAGAACTGTTGCTGAGGACACTTGTATTGTTTGGGCAAGAGAGAAGCGGAGACATTTAGATTTTACACAAAGTCATACTGGATACCAGCTTGGGTGGAATGAAAAGACTCTTTGAGTATAAAAGCAGAAGCTGCTAAAATGGGACTTTGTATCAGCATGCAGAAGACCAAGACCATGGAGGCAGGAGAGAATACTGTCAAAGTTGACAGATGTGTGATTGATGGCAGAGAGTACAGAAGAGTTGATTACTTTGTCTGTCTTGGAAGTATAATATCTGGTAATGGCCAGCTTACTAAAGAAGCAAAGGAAAGAATTGGTGAAACCAGTGGATCATTTTTCCATTTGTGGAATATCTGGAAAAATAAGATGATACATCTAAACACTGTAATGAGATTGTGCAATGCTATTGTCCTTCCAACACTATTAAATGCCTCAGAAATGTGGCAGATTGTGGAAATACAAAACAGTAAGGTGAATGCATCCCACCAGCATTGTTTAAGAAGAATCTTGAGAATTTATTGGAGGGGTCATGTAATTAGTGTGGAAGCATTGTGCCACATGGATCAGTAGACTGCAAACTTAATAATTAGACAGAAACAGCTACAGTGATTTGGCCACGTCACCAGGCAACCCCATGGCAGAAGCCCAAAGTCCATCTAAGGCTTCCACCTGAAGAGAAGAGAAAAGGCATGGAGGGCAAACCATGACATACTGCAGGATGATCAAAAAGCATGCTGTCATCATGAAGACCGCTTACGATAGAATCAAACATCTTGCTGTGGCAAGAGAGCAGTGGGGAGAAAGGGGTTGCCTCACGTGCCACGAGGCACGGAGGTTCTAAGTAAGTTAGCTTTCTGAGATGTTTCTTCAGCAAAAGTGGCATACCTATTGATAGACAGTTTTTAGGCTTTTCTAAAAGTTGAAAAATTTGTGTGTGTGTAACATCAATAATATGCTATGTAAAAACTGCCATCCCACATCAGATTAATGGTCAGTCTGCTCTTGTGTCCTGTCATTGATAGCAGCTGGGATCAGATTTTTAACAGAAGGTGCCCGCAGTCGGCATTTATTAGTGCCTGTTGGAAGTTGGCTTATCCCTGAAGCATGAGAGGTTGTAGCCTCTTTTAAAAAAAAAAAAAAAGTTAAACTCTTTTTTTTTAATTTGATTTTTAATCCTTGCTATTATAACTCTGTATGTGCTTGTTGTCTATATGAATATCCAATCCTTTTCTCAGACCTGCTGAGCTGTTGGCTTTGATTATATCTTGTGGCAATGAGTTGGCTAATTGTGCACTGTATAGAATGTATTTCCTTTTATGAGTTTATGTATGCTGACTTCCTGTTTCAGTGTATGTATGCTCTTGTATTCTGAGAGATAGTGAGAAGTTCTCAATCAATATAGTTTATTATTGAATGCTCCTTTATCATCTTCCCTTTTATTCAGCCCTCTGTAAACAGTTCCTTTCTTTTCAATTTCTTCATATGGAAGCTTTCCATAGAAGCATTGTTTCTGTTTAATAATTAATTATAAATAACAATTTGCAGAGCCCATATCATTATTCATTTAGAACTGGAAAGCAGCTTTTCCATAACTACAATCTAAATGTTTGTCTGGTGACAAAAATGAGTAATTGTTAAACCTTTAGCCTTAAGGCAACTTTGGATGCTGTCAGGAGTTCTTAAAAAGTGTGCAACCAGACAAGAGCACTATGAGTTCAGCCATGAATTCTGCATGGTTTGTCTGTTTCAGTTTCTTCTGTGATACGAGTAAGAATTTGGGCAGTACTTGAATGAGAGATGATACGGTCTCTTAGCCAGGAGTGCATGCGCGTGTTCACACGCGCGCACACACACAAAATTGCACTGCCCACACAATTTTTCCCCTGGGGAAAATGAGATGGGGGTTGGGAAAAGAGGGAGAGAGAACAAACCAAAAATGGTAGATGTTAGTGAGGCCACTTATTACACCACTGTAAGGTGCACAATGCTACAGTGATGAGGGCAGTATAAGAACCTATAGAGAATAAAACAATATAGAATTGACACAACTTTTGAAAAGCACGTTGCAGTCACTTTCATGCTGGGATAGCTGCCCATAATGCACAGCGCCCAATGCTGCTGCAAGTGCCGCAAATGTGGCCACGCCAGTGCCCTTGAAGCTGTCAGTGTGGACAGACTGCAGCGCTTTTCCTACTGTGCTCTACGAAGGCTGGTTTAACTCAAAGCGCTCTACATCTGCAAGTGTAGCCATGCCCTTAGTAACACTTACACTTCAGTGGATAGTTCTATAGCCATTCTTGTCCCTTGCAAGAGGAGAGTTCCACAGTCTATGGCCCATTCCTGTGAAAGTTCTCGCCTGTTCTTATGAGCCTTCCCTTATTGGTAGGCTTAAATATGGATTGTCTAGCTCACTTTCAAGTCAATTAAAATGATTTTTGCTCTGGAATGAGTCTGGTGTATAGCCCCAAGTCTGCCCTCTTCTGAGGAGTATAGATGTGGGGTTGCCAACTGCTCTGAGTTTCAAGGGTCCTTGAAACTTTTCAGCATTTTATCACTACATTATAGCTTTAGTGAGCTGGCCAGGGCCACATTGGGCATTCCAAATATGGGTTCTCGTCCCTTGATATCATGCTAGATTGGCTTCCTCTGACATTAAGGTCTAGTTTCCCTTACATCTCATTACTCCCTACAGATTGTTGTGGGTTTTTTTCTTGTTAGGCAGTCTACATTCCACAACATACAGCCTACCATAGCTTTTCTCCACCAAGTTTGTTACATCTGTAATGAATACTAATAAAAGTATATTTTATCATTCCCATAAACAGGATGTCACTTCAAGCTGTCAGCTGAATAGCTTTCTCAAGTCAATTTCACTATTGATACCAAATTTTCACTGCTTTCTTCCCTGCTGGTAATATTCCAGAGCAACTTCAATGGGATCTTTTAGAAATTGAAAATATTGAAACCTGCTAAATCTAAAAGACCCATTTGTATAAACTATGAGTTAATTCTTAAGGTTATTGTACTCAGGCAAATGTCCACTAACTGCACTGGATGTTTTCTTGAATAAGGACTGAGTAAAAATATAAGGAGTTTGGGACATGGGATGATGTATGGAAGATGGCAACCATGTGGTTGCTATGCTGTCTGTGTTTTACAATACAATTGCCTTTTTGTCTATTTTTGCGTCCTAGAATAAAGATAAAATTTGATACTTTGTTTTGAATTAGTAATATTAAAATTATTGCTTCTCTTTTGGCAAAGCAGAGGCATTCCTGTATGTACAGGAAAAAAGTTGAGGATGAATTAGATAGTTTTGGATGCTGGCTAATCTAATCCAGCTGCCCTTTTTTGTTTATGAATTTGGAGATCAGTGGAGGAAAATATACAAATTCAGGAGGATGAGGAAGAGAATTCCTTAGGGAGGTACAAGTTAGGTTGTTTATATTTTCTCAGTATATCAAGCCATGGATAGTTCTACTGCTATAGTTTTTATTCTGTAAACATTTATCTCCCTACTGGTGTATCAGTGGGTATTTATCAATTTGGTATGTGTATCTGAAAAACCCCAGGGGATAACTCTGTCCTGGTTAACTATCTGTGCACCAACCCTTAAATCTACAATAGCTGTTTAGTTAATTTGTAGATACGATCATCAACCTGTTTGTAAATTATTTGTATGGCAAAGGGTAAATTTAAGGTAAGGGGTAAGAAAGCTTGTTTAGGACATTATTGTTGCAAAGCACACAGACTTTGCTCAGAAATAAATGTCCCATAGCCCCTAGCAACTGCACATTAGGGTAGAGATTATGGGCTGTCTGCCTGTACATGGAAACCTATGACCACTCTACTAGAAGCTGAGATAGTGAAGCAAGAGCTGAGAAAAACTGTATGGGGCTGTGAATCCTGTTTTACCATGCCATAGACTGGGGCTAACACCAGGAAGGAAGAATGGTTCAGTGGTTAGGACAATGGCCTAGGATTTGGGAGACCCAGGTTCGGTTCCCTGCTCTGCTGTGGACTTTGTGTATGATCCTGGGCAAATCTCTGTGCTTCAGATACAGAAGATGAGGGTGGGAGGTCACCTCAATTAAAATCAAAGTGAGGAGAGGACCCTGGTCTTAAGGGGGCAGAATACCTGTGGAAAGCTTAGGGAGGGTGGGACCCAGTAGATCTTGGTTTTATTTCTGCCTGAACCAAGTTGAACTGTGTAACCTTTATGAGGCTGAATTTTAAAAGGGATTAAAACCTACCTACCACAGAATGGTGAGAGGCTGAATTAAGTGGTGGCTGCACCACATGCTGATACATAGCACCTTAGGTGGAAGGATAAGTGCTATTAATCAAAAGCATCGTGAAAGGCTTTCTTTAAAGAAAATTGTGTTCGACAGCTAAACGCTACTTTGTCCAGGTAACCCCACTAGTGGTTTCCACCTCTTGGAGCTCTGGTCTGAGCCTTTAGGGGCCCCTACCAAAAGGACTACAAATAAAGTGGCCACCAAAACCCCCTGACCCAATTCCCAGCATCCTTGGAGTCAGAGGTGAGGACAAAAGAAACTAGAAACCTCTGCTGGAGCGAATTAGGGAGGCTTTTGCCTGGGTGATCAGAACGAGAAGTCCACTGGACCAGTAACAAGCCAGGGCTGTGCAGACTCAGTAAGTTAACAGGACAGCAGCCGGACAGAGAGTGTTTTTTTAGTTTGGAAGCTGGGAAAGAGAGGAGGAGTCCCTGCTAAATCCTCATTTCCCCAAAGGGAGTTGCACTACTCTGAGGCTCTGGTTGCAGAGATCAGGCAGCTCCAGCGCTGTAGTGACCAGGTTCCAGAGAGAGAGGAAGAGAGACGATCTGGTACTGGCTATTAAGAGTCACCCAAGGCCCTAGGAGGATTCCAGACCAGGGAACAGCAAGCCTGGTTGGAGTCAGAAGAGGACCCTCCCCCACTCAGGGGTGAAAAAAAAGTAAAGTCACTTGTTTGAGCCATCCAACACCACAGCAGTGCAACACTCCATCTGAGGGCATGCAGCCTCTGCCTTCCATCTGCCTTGGCATGGTGCCAGGGAGGGTTTGGAGAAGTTTGTGAGTGTTTGGAGGTGGGGAAATTGACTTCCTTCCTTCCCCACATGCCTAGTGTCCTATTCCCAGGGGTGAAAGTAACTTAAAGGACTTGCCGGTACTCCGGAGTCCTGAGGAGGGGCGTGGCCTCTGCCGGAAGAGGACTTTAAATCCCCGGGCCCTTTAAATCGCTGCAGAGGTGGCTGGGAGCCCTGGGGCTCGGGGGCGATTTACAGGGCCTGGAGCTCTAGCGGACGCTACCACAGCAGAGCCCCATGCCCTTTAAATTGCCGACGGAGCCCCGGGGGTCCAGCAGCAGGGTTTGGGGCTCCGGCTGCTGCTACCCTCCAGGGCCCTTTAAACTGTCCCCGGAGCCCTGCTGCCGGAGCCCTGGGGTGGTGGCAGTGGGACTCCAGTGGCTATTTAAAGGGCCCAGGGCTCCTGATGCCTCTACCACCCCGGACCCTTTAAATCCTCCCCGGAGCCCTGGGGTAGTGGCAGCAGGGCTACAGCGGCAATTTAAAGGGCCCAGGGCTGTAGCGGCGGCAGGAGCCCTGGGCCCTTTAAATTGCCACCCGAGCCCTGCCACCGCTACCCCAGAGCTCCGGCAGCGGGGCTCTGGTAGCAATGTAAAGGCCCCAGGGCTCCTGCCACTGCTGGGAGCCGCAGGCCCTTTACATTGCCCCCTGGGGAACCCGGTCCACCCTGGTACGGCTCACAGGCTCTTGCCGGCAGGGGGTGGCAGGTTTGTAGAAATTTTGGTGTGGCCCAGAACATGCCCCTGCCCAAACTCTGCCCCCCCAAACTCCACCCCCCACCTGCCCAAGGCTCTGGGAGGGAGTTTGGGTGGGGGAGGAGGTCTGGGGTGCAGGCCCTGGGTTGGGGCAGGGGATTGGGGTGCATGAGGGGTGTGGGGTGCAGTCTCTGGGAGGGTGTTTGGGGATGGGAGGGGGTCCAGGGGTGAGAACTGTGGGGTGAGGCTGGGGATGGGTTTGGGGTGTGGGGGAAGCTCAGGGATGAGGCAGAGGGTTAGAGTGTGGGGGGGATGAGGGCTTTAGCTGGGGCTGGAGATGAGGGGTTTGGGGCATTGGAGAGGCTCAGAGCTAGGGCAGAGGGTTGGGGTGTGGGGGGATGAGGGCTCTGGCTGGGGTTATGGGCTCTGGAGTGGGGCAGGGCTGGGGATGAGTTTGGGTGCAGGCAGGCTGCCCCAGGACTGGAGCCAGAGAGGAGGACTCCCCCACCCCCCAGCCCTCTCCCTGCTGGCAGCAGCGAGCTCTGGGGTAGGGGCCCCCCTCTCCCCCCCCCCCAGCAGCACACTCACCCCTACCACTGTCACTGCATGTGCTCCTAGGGCCCCTTTCAGGTCCAGGAATCTCCTTCACCTTCCCTGTGGTGGGTGCCCTGCCGTGGGAGGGCTGCCATCACATGCACACTTCATCCCCTGCTGCCGCCCCTCACTGTAGCCTCACTGGGGGTGGGGGATGGGGCTGCCCCTTGCCCAGCGTGGGGCAGGAGCAGTGACTGCAGGGGGCGGGGGCAGCTGTACTGGTGGAGGGTCCCCTCGGAAAATGAAAGGGTCTGAAGGGGAAGGGCATCCTGCCTTGGCAGTAGTGGATGGGGGGGCACTAAGACCGTGCAGCAGCAATTGATGCAGGGAGGGAGCATGGAGCTGCAGGGGAGAGACAGGGATGCTCTGCTTCAGGCCCCAGGGAGGCACGCAGGGGCAGCAATGGGGGACCAGGGGACACTCGGGGGAGGCGTGGGGGGGCAGCAGGTGGGACCAGGGGGGAGACCCGGCCCCGTACATTGGTGGAGCTGGGCCTGGGCCCTCAATATTGCTGGAGCCACGAGCCCATATAACTTGTCTCTGCTGCTTGCCGGTGCCGGGGCATGTCGGCTTACTTTCACATCTGCCTGTTCCCAGCAAAGTCACTCCCTCTGTTACACTGTTGTTTTTGATGTAGCAGGTGGCATTCCTTTGGTGGTGTTTGTTTTATTTTGTCCCCTGTGTCCTTGACGTTTACACTCCTGGCTATGTAGTCGTGTTGTCATTGATTTTTCTGAAGGGACAGCACTCCTGCCTGTCCGGCACAATGTGGAGGCACCAAAGTACAAAGGGTGGAAAAAAACAACCACCCAGGAGCTAACCCATATGAACTGAGAGGAGAAGCTGCTCCAAATATTGGTGATAGCAAGCCATCTGGGAGGCGAAAAAGGCTTCTAGGTCTTGTCATAGTGAAGTATGTCTCATTTATTTGTTTCAGAGCAGCAGCTGTGTTAGTCTGTATTTTCTTTAATTTATTTGTGTGTCATTTGATGGTGAATGGGTTAAACATCTTATGATCTACTGACTGACCTTGAAGGCTTGCTTCATAACTAAAGGTGGAGCTCCTTTGCCTCACAATAACCTTTATATATATAGGTTTCAGAGTAGCAGCCGTGTTAGTCTGTATTCGCACAAAGAAAAGGAGTATTTGTGGCACCTTAGAGACTAACGAATTTATTTGACCATAAGCTTTCGTGAGCTACAGCTCACTTTATCCAATGAAGTGAGCTGTAGCTCACGAAAGCTTATGCTCAAATAAATTTGTTAGTCTCTAGGGTGCCACAAATACTCCTTTTCTTTTTATGTATATAGGGCACTCTACTTAACATCTCCATTTTACAAGTATACTTCCAAGATTATTAATCCACATCAATCACCTAGTTTTTCAGGGATGACTGAGTTTGTTTCAAGCTTGCTCTGCATGATACCATGTTGGGGAGGAGTAAACAATGAAATTTGGTGTTGAAGTAAATTAATATATTTTGGTTGAATGAATATATGTAAAGGGAATAAATGACCATTTGCAGATAGGTAGATACTGTTCTCAAATATTTCTATTGAAATATAGATCAACACTTGTAGATTTCAGTAAATTGCAGTAAAAACCAGTAGGTTTTCTGGTTGTCTGAAATGAACTATTTCTCAGTTGATTTCAGTTTGCAAAATATGAGTTTAGATAGCTGGAAAAATTAAAACAAATGGTTAAATATGACTTCAGCTAACTGGCGCGTTAAGATTTAAAGAGCATAAATATACAGGAGGGATTTGAAAGTGATCTCCAGGTGACATGAAGAAGTATGTGTCTATCTGGGAAAATTAAAGAATTAATTGAAAGAGAAAGTTAGCTTGTTAGCTGAGGCAGCCAATGCTAAAAAACCTACCTTTCTGGTTTGTTAAAACTTTCATGGTGAGTCTTCAGAATTCTTATTATAAAATGACATTTTGAAATGCAGCCTCTTGATAGAGACAAGAATTCTGAACAATTGCCAAATTCCTTATGAGAGACCTAATTCAGGCTATTTTCAAGGTCCAGACCTCACCACACAATTAGAAATTTTCCACAAATTAAGAGGTAAACTTTATACTTAAAGCAGACTTGTGTTTTGGTTAAATACTGTAAGCAATCCTGAATATCTGCCATGATTTGCCTCTTCCACATCCTCTAGAAAAGTACTAATTGTTGAAGAAGATGTACAGATCTTCAAAGGCAAAAGGAATATTTTAAAATGAATTATTTAGGCAAAACTAAATGTATTACCTTTTATGAGCGTGTGTGTGAGAGATTTTTTTTCAAAATACTGTCATATAAAAAAGTTCAAGTACTATTTCCAACGTGATCAGTCAATAATAATGATTCAGGCCCCAAATCATGAATTTGGCTTTAAACATCACGAGATTTTTAAAAATGTAATAAATGAAGTTATTTTGACAATGTTTTTGAGCCTTCTAGAGTTAATGTTTGCAAATTTTCCTCCAGAACTATGAGGGCTAGAAACTTTTGTTAACGTGAGAGTATCAGCTTTTAATTTATCATCTGACTGCAGGAGCTGGGGAGACTCAAACTTGTGAATTGGCAACACAGAGCCAGTGCTGTATAGCTGCCCTGCTAGACCAATCCATAAAACATTAGCTGGGGCTGACTTCCAAAATTTGAGATAATCCAAGTTAAACTAGGATTGTTGGCTGAGGGAAGCATATATTACATATAGTGGAGTTTTTAAAATATTTGCAATTCTTGTTTTTATTTGGAGGCTAAATCAGATTGAAATCTATTTGTGGTCTATATGCACTGTACAAATGAAACCAAATGTGTCTGGTAAAGGTTCTAGGGTTGCCACCTTTCTAATTGCTGGTAACCGGACTACCGAGGCCCTACCCCTTGTTTATCTCTTCCCTTAGGGCCCCGCCCCGGTAGCATGCTCTTCTTCCTCCCCCGCCATCTCCTGTCACTGGATCATATCCACCTCCTTCCCCAACCAGCTGGGCTCCCTCTGCTCCGAGGCTAGTATAGAAGCTGCTGCAGCCTGACAAGGAAGCCTGCCTGCGGGTAGGACGCGGCCCTGGCTGAGTAGGGGCTGGCGCAGGTTAATGACCCTGCAGCCCTGTGCCCTGCAGTAACTGAACTTTTGGTGTCCGGTCAGTACCTGTTTCTGGACATTACCCAGTCCTCTTTTTGACTGGACTTTCTGGTTGAAAAATGGGCAGCCGGCAACCCTAAATGGCACCCAGACACAGAAGCTAAAAACAGGACTGTCCTGGTAAAACCCGGAGGGTCCATAACCCTAGATTTAGCACTATTTTAGTATGATTATTTTTCTCAAATTAATAGAATATGAGATACTTTTAATAATGAGCAGCAAAGAGTCCTGTGGCACCTTATAGACTAACAGACGTGTTGGAGTATAAGATGAAGTGGGTATGCTCCAATACATCTTGTCAGGCTATGTAGACTCCCTCCTCAGGCCCTACGCTACCAGCACTCTCAGCTATCTTCGAGACACCACTGACTTCCTGAGGAGACTACAATCCATCGGTGAATCCATCTTCCTGACTACAGTCCATCTTCCTGAAAACACCCTCCTGGCCCCTATGGATGTAGAAGCTCTCTACACCAACATTCCACACAAAGATGGACTACAAGCCGTCAGGAACAGTATCCCCGATAATGTCACAGCAAACCTGGTGGCTGAACTTTGTGACTTTGTCCTCACCCATAACTATTTCACATTTGGAGACAATGTATACCTTCAAATCAGCGGCACTGCTATGGGTACCAGCATGGCCCCACAGTATGCCAACATTGTTATGGCTGACTTAGAACAACACTTCCTCAGCTCTTGTCCCCTAATGCCCCTCCTCTACTTGCGCTATATTGATGACATCTTCATCATCTGGACCCATGGAAAAGAAGCCCTTGAGGAATTCCACCATGATTTCAACAATTTCCATCCCACCATCAACCTCAGCCTGGTCCAGTCCACACAAGAGATCCACTTCCTGGACACTACTGTGCTAATAAGCGATGATCACATAAACACCACCCCATACTGGAAACCTACTGACCGCTATTCCTACCTACATGCCTCCAGCTTTCATCCAAACCACACCACATGATCCATCATCTACCGCCAAGCTCTATGATATAACCGCATTTGCTCCAACCCCTCAGACAGAGACAAACACCTGCAAGATCTCTATCAAGCATTCTTACAACTACAATACCCACCTGCTGAAGTGAAGAAACAGATTGACAGAGCCAGAAGAGTACCCAGAAGTCACCTACTACAGGACAGGCCCAACAAAGAACATAACAGAATGCCACTAGCCATCACCTTCAGCCCCCAACTAAAACCTCTCCAACGCATCATCAAGGGTCTACAACCTATCCTGAAGGACGACCCGTCACTCTCACAGATCTTGGGAGACAGGCCAGTCCTTGCTTACAGACAGCCCCCCAACCTGAAGCAAATACTCACCAGCAACCACACACGGCACAACAGAACCACTAACCCAGGAACCTATCCTTGCAACAAAGCCCGTTGCCAACTGTGTCCACATATCTATTCAGGGGACACCATCATAGGGCCTAATCACATCAGCCACACTATCAGAGGCTCATTCACCTGCACATCTACCAATGTGATATATGCCATCATGTGCCAGCAATGCCCCTCTGCCATGTATGTTGGTCAAACTGGATAGTCTCTACTTAAAAGAACAAATGGACACAAATCAGACGTCAAGAATTATAACATCCAAAAACCAGTCGGAGAACACTTCAATCTCTTTGGTCACTCGATTACAGACCAAAAAGTTGCAATTCTTCAACAAAAAAACTTCAAAAACAGACTCCAACGAGAGACTGCTGAATTGGAATTAATTTGCAAACTGGATACAATTAACTTAGGCTTGAATAGAGACTGGGAGTGGATGTGTCATTACACAAACTAAAACTATTTCCCCATATTTATTCCACCCCCCACCGTTCCTCGCTGGTAATATCTCACCTTAAGTGATCACTCTCGTTACAGTGTGTATGGTAACACCCATTTTTTCATGTTCTCTATGTATATAAATCTTCCCACTGTGTTTTCCACTGAATGCATCTAATGAAGTGAGCTGTAGCTTACGAAAGCTTATGGTCAAATAAATTTTCTAAGGTGCCACAAGTACTCCTTTTCTTTTTACAGGACTCTTTGCTGATTTTACAGATCCAGACTAACACGGCTACCCCTCTGATACTTTTAATAATGAGCACATCAGAATTCAATATTCTAAATCTATTCCCAAATATGCTATTTCTAGGTTTATAATCTGCTCTCAGTGGGCTGGTAAAGGCCCAATACAAATACTGATGCAAAAACTAAGAACAGATTATTTTTGGTAGTGCTTGAAAGACCGAAATGAAAGTGGAAAAATAACAGACTTCAAAGTAAGATCTGGCCTCCTGACCACAGGTCTATGAATAAGTGGGTACAAACTGAGTCTTTTTTATTTCACATTAGAAACTTGTATTAGCAACTATTCCAGAAGAGAAGACTAAAAATGCTATTAAATACAATGCCTGCCAGCATTAATTTACATGTTTTTGATCATTACAGGTCAACTATAAACATACCATTCTCTTCCTTGAAATGAGCTGAAAACCACATACTGCTTAAGTGGTTCTGTATAAAATATTTATGCATTTAGTGTTAGTCACACAATAGTAATTGGAAAACTATGTCCGGTTTAATGTCTACTATTGAAACATCAGTGCAACCATTTGGTTTTATAAGTAAGTGCAGCAAATTATTGATTTTTTTATAAATATTCCAGCATAATTGTCAGTCTCTTTGATACGTTCAGCTCTTATGTGTGTATTGTGATTGAAGTACAGTTTCCTCTAAAATTAAACTTCTAGTTCTTAAGTGGTTGATGTAGAAAGAAAAAACAGTTTGCTGTTTCATTAGACAAAACATAAACTGTGGAAGTCTGATGTTCTTTTTGCTAAATTGTGCCATGGTAAGGTGGAGATTTTAGAGGCAAAAAGGCAAATGATTTTTGTCTACTTGGGTTCGGAAAACAGATTTTACGCTAATAATCTAGGGAACATGCAAAATGAGTACCTTCTTTTAACATGCTTATAATTAAATAAAATTTACATCTTCATTAAGATACCTTTTGTGGGGACACCTTTTGCTTTTTGAAAATAGAATGATCCTGGACAGCATCTAAAATGAGTTCTTTATTCCATCTTGATCTCTCATTAGCACCTGCTGGAGGACAGGCTTTTTTCGTAAAACTCACTAACTGCATAGGCTCTCAATACCAGTCTTGTCATTCACATCACATAGCTACCATTGTGTGTTTTGCCTATGCACAACTATACTTCCCTTCTCTGCTGTCCTACTAACAAGAATACTGAACAGTTGAGAGAATAGTTTGTCAAGTGATTTGATGATCAGTGGGGGAGATGCTGTGTTTCTTAAGGGAAGGAATAGACAAAAGCTGACCCATCTCTTCTAAAGATAATCTAATTGAATGTTTTTTATAATTGCTTGACCAGACGTAATTGGCTTGAGAGAGCATAATCCCCCAGGAGCATATACAAGTATGCCACCTTTATTATTTATTGACATTCATTATATTAAGCAGGAAAAAAATATTATTGATCTGCTGCATTCACCTCTCTCTACAGGATAAGAGGAGTCTACTGTGATAGGTGGAGAAATCTAGAAGTACTTAGATGCTGTTTGTGAGGATGCAATATTGAAGGAACCTTTTCTAATTTAAATTTTTCCCCTCCATCAGATTAAAAATCCATGTTCTGCTGAAAGGGGGAACAAAAAGTTGTAGCCAGCTGTAAGGGATTGAAATTACTCAGAGTAAATACTTCAGTGCTTTCTAGTTAAGTACTTTTTAGTGTAATGAAATTGTAACTATTTATTTCATGCCTGGAGGCCTTTAGAATTAACCTGTGTTGGAATGGTGTGAATTGTTTCATCAAGAAGACAAAAACATAAAATCATCGCTGATAAAGTTTGTAGATGACACAAAAGTTGGACAAGTGATAAATAATTAAGAGATCCAGAGTGCTCTGAATCAGTGACTCATTCTCTTCAAATGGGCATAAGCAAACAATATGCTTTTTAATATGACTAAATGTAAATGTATGCGTCTAGGAACAAAGAATGTAGGCCATACTTACAGAATGGGGGACTCTGTCCTAGGAAGCAGTGACTCTGTAAGAGACTTGGGGGTTGTGGTGAATGATCAGCTGAACATAAGCTCCCAAAGTATCACTGTGGCCAAAAGAGTTAATACAATCCGGGGATGCATAAACAGGAATCTCTAGTAAGACTAGAGAGGTTATTTTACCTCTGTATTTGGCATAGGTGTGGCTGCTGCTGAAATACTATATCCAGGTCTGGTGCCTACAGTTCAAGAAGGATGTTGATAAATTGGATTAGAAAACATGTTTTATAGGGATAGACTCAAAAAGCTCAATCTATTTATCTTAACAAAGAGAAGGTTAAGGGGTGACTTCATTACAATCTACTAGTATCTATACCGGAAACAAGGCTTCAGTCTAGCAGAGAAAGGTCTAACACAATCTAATGGTTGGAAGTTGAAGCTAGAGCAATTCAGACTGAAATAAGGCATACATTTTTAACTGTGAGATTAATTAACCACTGGAACAAGATCATGGTGGATTCTTCATCACTCACCATTTTTAATTCAAGATTAGATGTTTTTTCTAAAAAATATTCTCCAGGAATTATTTTGGGGAGGTTCTATGGCTCTATAGGGGTCAGGCTAGATGATCACAGTTGTCCCTTCTGGCCTTGGAATCTATGAATCTATAAGATCGGAGCTGACTGTAGCCTTTTGAGGTGGACCTAGAAAACATGCCGCCTCCTAACATAACCCCAGATTTAACTGCTTCATCTCCTGTAATCTTACAGGACAGTCAGTGAGGAGGTGCTGATTTTCATAATCTGTTATACAAAATAAGTTAAAATATGTGGTGTACAGTTGAGGAAGGGATGGAATTTTTGCCTGTAGAAGTGGCGCCCAGTTATTTGTGATGTTTTTTAATGTCTAGCTAACATAGTTACAAAATTCTTTCAAGGGACAGCTCCCAAATAAGATGGTATCCAGGGGGCCACTGTAATAGTTTAAGTGAATTACAGGAATACCAGGTTATTTTGTCTCCCCCTCTCCTCCTTCTCCTCCTGTACCCTAAATCACTTAAATACAGAATCCAGAGCAGCCAGAAATATTAATATACAGCAAATGCACAAAATAATTATTTCGTTCCTTTGACTTCTAAACTAGAAGTATCGAAGTATGTCTGACAAGGTAACATAGTAAAAATAACGGAGCAGAAACTCATTTAATTAACTCAGCTAAAAGGTTCCCTTATTTTCTAGTTTATTTTGAGTGTCTTCTCTAGTTTATTTCCTCCTTCCATTTCTTTCTCTACTTCCAAATCTAAATCATTCTCTTTATTTGATGCTCATATAGCTCGTCATTGTAGTTATCTGAGTGTCTGTCATTCTAGATCTCTATTTCCCCCCTCTCTTCTATTTTTTGTTTTTATGCTCTCCTGTCTCATTGAGAAGCATTTTCTCTTAAATAGGATATTGTCATGAGCCAGCCAAACAGTCCACATTCCTTTCAGGATACCAGTATAGTAGTGCCTCAGTCAGGTAATTGTTCTTCATAATTTTATTCTTAAAGCACAACAAAGTCAATTTACCCAAATGCAGAATGACTTATAATGTGCAAACCTGTAGAACTAGCAGTTCAAAAATGTCAGCCCCCATTCTACATGTTTCTGCCCTCTCAAGTGTTATGCCTGTTGCTATGAATGTATAGGTACTTGGGATAACATGGTGAATATCCGACTCTCCCATCATATTAGCTTATAGCTTTTACGTTTGCCATATTAGGAAATGCTCTTTGGTGGAGTGTGACCCTAATCTTCTCTCAGCGATTGTGTTATGTTGACTGAATTTGAGGTGGACACAGTTATCCAAATTGGCGCTATTAATAATAATACTTAGCACTTTACATCTTCAAAGTGGCTTAAGAACATTAACTTGCCATTAACCTTCAAATAGCTCCCTTGAGGTAGGCCAGAACTATTCTCCTATACAGTGCCAAGCTACACTCATCACTGAAATAATATAATAAAAAATTGATGATAAAATGGACAGACATTAAGTGGCTTTCTCAAGACCATGATAGTGTGGATTAGAACTCTGATTTCTTTCTTAGATTGAAAATGCTTTGGGGGCAGGGATGTAATAGCAGGACTGTGTGTCTAGCACAAGAGTCCCAATTTTTGACTGGGTCCTCTAGGCCTGTTAAAAAAAATACACACTCCCACGCACACACAGGAGTCCCAGTCTGTGCTGAGTCTGCTAGACGCTGCTGCCTGTCATAAAATCACATTTTCAAACACCTCTGTCTTAAAGAATCCAAACAAACTGTATGTAGATATTTATATTTATATTTATATTTATACTTATATTTATACCTGCCTCTGGAAATTTCCACTACATGCATCTGATGAAGTGAGTATTCACCCACAAAAGCTTATGCTCCAATACTTCTGTTAGTCTATAAGGTGCCACAGGACTCTTTGCTGCTTCTATGTAAATAGACTTCAAAGTACTTAGTCCATTCATTCCCTTGTTTGGTATTATGCAGTTATCAATAACTGTTTCCTGATTCTACATTCTGAACTAGAAATGTCTGCCTCTATAGAACCATATTCTTCACTACTTGCCTTTAACTGTGCTGTTGCTGTGTAATGTTGAATAACTCTCACTTTTCACCTCAGAGGTGTGTGAACACACAGAATGTTGTTCAGAAAGCAAATTGGGAATCTTTCAGGCTTCCTGGCAGTAGACATACATAAAGTCACTATCGTTATTTTGTCTGTTCTTTAGAGGCAGAAGCAGCAAATTCATGTACCTCCAATCACCACCACCCTGTTGTAATAGTTTTTGAAAGGAGACACCATTTCCAAAGGGAGGAAGTGGGTGAGAAGCTCTAGTCTAGTGTAACAAACCATGCTGACCGCACCTATGTACATAAAGGCAAATATTTCTCTGTATTTGAAATAAACTGCATTTTGGTCAAGTGCATAGAACACACTTAGGAATTGTATTGAAGTGCAATGAATGCTGCAGTTACGTTTCTGAGATGGACCTTTCCCCTTTCTCTCCAACCTCTTTCACACTGTTTTCTAGCTTCTTTGTTTCTGCTCTTAGCTTTTTTGTAGGAAAGTGGTGGCCCATTAAATTGCAGGTTTTTTAAGCTGAATCAAAGTATTTGACCTACTATTATCAGTTCTGTTATAATGTTTAAATGGCCTGTGGTTTTATGATAAATTTCAAATGACTTTAATCGTTCACTGCTTTCAGAATGTAAACTGACCCGTGTCTTGTTAAGAGCTGCCAATAGATACTGAAAATTATCTTCCTAGACACTTTGACAGGAGAGAGAGCATTTTATGCAGTGCATACTATCACATGAAGGGATAGTTCTGCCTAACAGCTCAGATTTGCCTGCTTTTATAGCAGAAATGAGCAAGTGTTTCTCCTATTAAGTTGATACCACCAAACCATATATTAAGACACTGGGCAAATTTAGTGTTCTTTGTTCATTTTGTGGCAAGAAGATTTGTGAAGAACAACTTGTTCTGTCTTTGGGGGCTCTCAAAGTTTATCCATAATGCCTGAATAAACATACTTTGTGCAGAACTATGTGGAGATTAAGGACATGGCAACAGATTCCATACTTGAGCTTATGGGTAGGGCATGGAGCTGTGCAGCACCTCCATGACTGCTACGGGGGTGGAGTAAAGGCTACAGCTCAAGATGAGAATTTGAGTCCATTTAATCTATTTAATTGCAGAACTGCTCTCTGGCTACTCCCTGCATTTCTCTTACCTGCTTCCCAGAGCTATCACACAGCACAGCTGGGCCTTGCCTACCAGCTGCAGTGTCACTCTTTCAATCCACTATTCCTGTGAGTATCAGAACTAAAGTGGTTAGTCTGCATGGGGGGGGAACTTCACTTTTAAATGTATACATCCCGTATGTACATAAACATCAGCAGTAGCATACTCTCCTAATTCTCCGTGTCAGATTTGACATGAAAATGGAAGAGAAAATAGTTTAATACTGTCTTGCATTGCATGTTTTACCACTGTCAAGTGTTCTGTGTAGTTTTCCATTTCCTACATATCTTCTTTCCATCTTAGCAGCATTTTATTTCCCTCTCCTACCTGTACTTTCTTTCACATATCTTTCACTTACTACTTTGTGTATCAGCATCACTGATGGTCTAATACAATCTAGAGTCATTTCGTTTAATGTCTGTATATAGTGGCTAGAAAGCAAAGCTTGTTTCAAGCAAGCAGTGTGACCTTATTGGTGGGTCACAGCTGCTATATACCTGATTAATAATTTCTTGCTCAAATAGCGACTTCACTTGCAGTTCCATATCATAATTTATTCACTTCCAAACATTGAGAGAGAGAGAGAGAGAGAGAGTGTGTGTCAATTGATGATCCTGGAAACTGCATTTTATAATGAACAAGCAACATTGCTTTGTTTAAACAATCTATAAAATACATTTTATTACAATACATAAAATACAATACATAAAATACATGGATGTGTGTTTGGTAAGTTCCAGTTTCTGAAGAAAGCTTTTATCTTCTTTCAACTGTTGGTGTGTAATAAGTTTGTGTAGGGCTACGAGGTAATTTCCTGGGTAGGTTTATTTGGAACTAGTTAATTCAATGTTTTTTTTACTCCATTACTGAATAGGAGACATAAGAATGAGAGAGAGAGAGCAGTACTGATATGCTTTAATATAGAGTTCTTAACTTCCTTGCCCCCCCCCCCAAAGGCATCAGCGCATTGTTTGAATAAATCTAGATAGAACACAGAATTTTGTTTCTATTTTTTGTATAATTTTGACAGCGTTTAAGAATTTTTTCTATGAGGGGGTCAGACAATAATTGCTCAATGATAGTAGACATTGAGATTCAAAAAGTTGAAGCATTATAACTATTAAAACACAAATTGTCAATATCACATGTCAAAATATACCAAGTAAATATCTTCAAATCAAATTCCAATAAATTCTCAAGAGGCATTTTTCTTGCATTGTCTATCTGTACATTTCTGTAATTATCGATGGAAATATTTTTGTCGTTGGTTTGTGTATGTATCATGAAATCCATGTTTACCAACATTTACCAGTTAAAAATCTAGTCCTTCTAAGCCTCTTTATCAACAGTTGCATTATGAAAGGTACCTGGGACCAGCAGTTACTTACTGACAGTTTGACCAAACATGTTTTTTCCTAGAAATACTGTACCCAGTAATAATAATGGAAAGCTTCTTTTGAATATCCTTTTCCACTTAAGTTGTTGAGTACATGGTTGATCTTCTTCATTCATGTGAATACAAAGATGGAACTATCAATTTTATACCAAGATGACTGTATGCATTTGTTTTAAAACTGTTCTCTGGCGTTGCTATACTTGGTACTGTGATATAGTGCACCAGCCTTTCAATTCAGGGGGCCTATGTTTAAATCCTAGTTGACTCAGAAAAGGGGATTGTTTTATTATTCACATAGTGGATGAAAATGTAAATAAAAGAAACACTTCACTGCAACAGTTTCTGGTTAGGAGAGGCCCAGACTTAGCATATGGGTGTTTCAGGCTAGGCTTTGAAATGCTTTGTTATAGCTATCAGGCAGGATGGAGTGAAATAAATCTGATTTAGTCTAACCACACAATGCCTGTCCAATATAACTTATTTTGAGGGGCTCATAACTGCCTTCTTAAATAAGCACATATCAGCCTCCCAATACTAAAATCTAGATGATAGACTCTCAGAGCTGAACTGTGCAACCATTATTCATACCGATGAGCACTCACTCAAGAGAGACTAAGGGCATATTACACTGTCCTGCAGTTTGGACGATGGGGGTGTGAATAGCCATGCACACCAAAGTGCTGCACTGAAATTCTCCCGTGTGGATGCCGTGGGTGTGAACTAAAAGGTTCCTAGTTTGTATTAATATAATACTGTTTGAAGCAGACTACTTTAATGTGAACTAGGAGCCATTTATTTCATCCCACTGCATCCACATAGGGGCTTACAGCACAACGCTTTGGTGTGCACTGCTATTCACACCCACATAGCCTGCACTGCAGGGTAATGTAGACAGACCCTGAGGGTATGTACACACTACAGCTTACGTCAGTGTAAGTTATGTTGCTCAGGGGTATGAATGAACCCCCGAATGACATAAATTACACCTACTTAAGTGCTGATATGGACGGTGCTGTGCTCCCGCCGAGATAGCTACTGCTGCTTGTGGGGGCTGGAGGCATTAAGTCGATGGGAGGGCTCTCTCCCATTGGCTTAAAGCCGCTGCACTAGTGGCACCACTGTAGGATGTGTAGTATAGCCAGATCCTGAGGAAGCCATCGCCAGCAGGAGTAAGATTTGAACAAACCAGTCCATGCTGAGGGGCAGCAACAGGAGCAATCCTGAAAAAGATTCAATGTGATTAAACCAGAAGCTGCAGAAAACTTTATACATTATACTGAATTTTAGCCTTTCTGATGTCCTTACTTGCTGAAGTGTGAATTACCTGCTTTGTGTGGGCCAAAGCTCAGATTTGTTTGTAAGGAGAGGTGCAGCTGAGAAGCAGGCCAGGGAGACTAGCACCAGAACTACTTTTCATTTGTTTTATGGTTTGACTTCAAATTAAAGAACTTGGTTGATTAAACACATCCTAGCCTTTACAGGAAGCCGGATTATAGAGCAACACTAGAAACTCCACAACTAAGGCTATGAATAGCTTTCTGTTATATACCAGAGATTAGAACAGTTTCTAAACAGGCAGTTTTTGAAGTCACTCCATCTATAACGCTTCTTTTCAAGGTAAATATTGGCCAGAGCTAATGTAGATTAGCATTCATAAGAGTAAGGAATAAACAGTTGCAACATGAAATACAATTTAAACCTCAAAAATATTTGTGTTTTTAACCATTTATTTGAGGTAAATGGATATTAAAAACAAATTGTGAGATTCTCTGTGGATAGAACATATCATTTGATCTCTTTGAACCATATGGTTGGAGGTGGGGTGTCCTTTCTCTTCCTTCCTTCCTTCCTTCCTCCTAATACTTCTGTGTTCTTATGCATTTCTCACTATTGTGGTATCGTATGTGTGGGGGGGGGGAGGAAACGGGACAAAAGGTGCACTTTGAATATATGTATCTGTCTTCACATGAGCCTAAATATTATAAGGTGATGCCTTTCCCTTTAGACGCGTATGCCAAGTAAATCAAAATACTGATTTGGAAGTTTGATCCATGTTCTGGATTATTACAGTAGTCATTTCATCGTACTGATGAGGAAGAAAGACAAATCTGATAGCTTTCGAAACCCCCAGAAAATAGTTATCTGCCTGAGAAACTATTGAGCACCCATATGGCAGAGTGAAAAGTCAGCATATTCATTCCTTGAGCAATACAGTCCTTAGCAAAAGGATATGTTCTGTTCAACAACCAATGTTTATATTCCATCTACTTGTTGTTTGATTAAACAAAACCATTCAGGGATGCAATTTTACTTGTTCTACCACTTCCTATATATTTCCCTTTTTGCTTACTGTCTTTTCATACACATTCGACCATTGTTCAGAACTTGTTTGTGGGGAATCTGCCAATAAGTCTCTTGTGCACAAAAGAGGAATATTGGATTTGCATTGTTATTTCTTACTTGTCAGTGTCCAGTATCTCTAGTGTGTGATAGCCCCTTCTCCTCTTGCAGTCCAACATAGCTCTAGCTGTTTTCAGATGTACAGTACTATGTAAATGCAAAATTTTGCTTCATGTGCGGTTTCATTTTATACCCCATAACAGCAATTAAAGATGAACTGAGAGGCCAACTGTTTCTAGGGTTATCACGGATCTGATCATGAGCCCTGTTGGCAGCTCTCCACATTGTTGGGAGGGAACCAAGCCACTGGGGCTCCCATAAGGTTTAAGCTTGCCTGGGTTGACTCTAAGCAGGCTGCAGTAGTGTTCCCTCCCTTGGCGTCTCTGGCTCACTTTCTGAGCACCAATTCTGTCTGTCTGCTCACAGCGCAGACACCCAAGATAACCCACCTAGCTTCAACACACCCTCTCCCAGAACTCCTCACAAAAGTGTGAGCCTTCTGGTGTGGAAAATCCACACTCCAGAGCAGTGGAGCTATGCCAGCCTAACCGCCAGTGTAGATGCAGCTAGGTAAGCCTAGCTCCTGTCTGTGGAGACCCACTTTCTGTTGCACCCTTCTGTTGGTGTGAGCTGTCTACACCAGTGGTCTTCAACCAGGGCTACGCGTTGGGGGTACACAGAGGTCTTCCAGGGGGTACATCAACTCATCTAGATATTTGCCTGGTTTTACAACAGGCTACATAAAAAGCACTAGCGAAGTCAGTACAAACTAAAATTTCATACAGACAATGACATTTATACTGCTCTATATACTATACACTGCAATGTAAGTACAATATTTATATTCCAATCATTTTATTTTATAACTATATGTTAAAATGGGAAAGTAAGCAATTTTTCAGTAATAGTGTGGCTGTGACACTTTTTTGTATTTTTATATCTGATTTTGTAAGCAAGTAGTTTTAAAATGAGGTGAAACTTGGGGTACACAGCACAAATCAGACTCCTGAAAGGGGTACAGTAGCCTGGAAAGGTTGAGAGCCACTGGCCTATGCTACGGGGTTGTGCATTCATAGCTACAGCATCGTAGCTACTTTCCCTGTAGTGCAGATATGACTAGCTCTTTATTTTTTTCTTTCAGGTTTTTTGTTGCTGACACAATGTCACAGCATGATTTTTAATATTTCTTTAGGTTGTTGGCAGTGTTCATTGTGGGCAGGGTTATATAAGTGACAATTTCAAACTTTGTGAAGAGGGTCAGGGTGCACTGTATAGAATTGCAAAAAAAGGTAAGATTTTGTTCTTCAGTGTGTCCCAGATGTGTGATCTGAACTGCTCCGAATGAATGCGGAGGAAAAATAGGAGTGCAATCTTTGAAACAGAAGAGTCTCAGTGAATTATTTTAGCAAAGTCAGTTTAGCAAATGACAAAAATCTGCCCAGGGTTAGTGTGAAGGAGCAGAGAGATTGCAGCAGGGGTTAAAGAACACCTGTGGATTCAACTAGCCCTGCCCCATTATACCTGCAGCCAATGCCAGGCCTGGATGAGGGAGGAAAAAAAGGGAGCCTGGTTCAGTCAGGGGCTGACTGGTGAAGAGGCAGGAGCTCTCTGTGTGCTTGCCCATAGGCACCAACTTCTCCTGGCACCAGTGAGTGCTCGTGCCCTCCCAGCCTCTGCCCTGCCCCTATTCCAGCCCCTTCCCCAAAGTCCCCACTCCAGCTCTGCCCCCGCCCTGGCCCACCTCTTCCCCACCCCCTCCTCTGAGTGCGCCGCATCCCTGCTCCTCCCACAGCTTGTTACGCCGTGAAACAGCTGTTTTGCAGCAGCAAGCGCTGGGAGGAGAAACGGGGAAGGCGTGCTCAGGGGAGGAGGTGGAGGCGAGCGGGGGTGGGGGGGTGCACTGCCGGTGGGTGCAGAGCACCCACCAATTTTTCCCCATCAGTGCTCCAGCCCCAGAGCACCCACGGAGTTGGTGCCTATGTGCCTGCCTGAAAGCACAAACCAGCAACCTGCCTGCCAGCGCAGCCACTGGAGGCAAGTAAGTCTTCCCCGGCCACGGGGAACCTACAGAGAAGCCCCAACTGTGGGGCAACTGGACTAGCGGGGCCACGCCTGAAACCAAAAGGACTTACATAGGGAGCAGGCCAGGAAAACAGGCCCTGAACTGCCCCTCTCATGGCTGGGAGAAAGATCCATCTCCCCTGTTTAGGGATTGAGCAACACAAGACCCTGTGCCAGAAAGGGAGAAGGAGGGGTCAGGTGCCTCTACAGCTCCCCTAACCAATGATCTAGCTACTAGGCAGCCTGACCACTGAGGGCTCTATTACAATTAGCTTCAACTTGTGCCATTTTGAGGGGAACAATTACACTTGAAGTTTTTGTGGATTTATCCCCATTTTTTGTAATCATTACTTTTCTTCATCCCCTTCTTATAAAAGCTGAAAGGTCGCTGGGACCCATGTGACTATTAACAGCAAAACATAGATACAGTTTAAACAAGAACCTTGTATTTTCTTGTGGCCATCTTATCACAGAATGTGCCAGTGTGAGATAATGCTTCCAGGGATGTCAGCATCAAGCCTCGAGTGTTGAATGATTTAGCTGCTCCTGCTTCCGCCTCTTCTAATTTTTAACTGTGTCTTGTATCATAAGGCAGTCCCTCCTGAGCATTTTAATACAATGAGTGAACAGATTTCTCCACCCAAAACGTGTTGTGACGCATCTGTTTTATATTGTGAATGCTTATTTTCTGCTAAATCCTCAGGCACAAAGGAGTCCCTCTCTGAATCGTTTATTCTGCATTCCAGATCAGAGGTATTTGCCCGGAAAACAGAAAGTAGTGCTCCCTCTCCTTTATAAAGAACTTAGTACCTTTTGGAATGCAAGTGCCTTTTCTAAGGAGCACACTTGAAGGGGAACATTGTAAAAAAAACAAACAATTAAAAAAAGTCAGAAGATGAAGCCCATTATAAACTTGCAGGAAGGAATGACTTCATCCGTATGAAATCTGTTTCCCTTCACTTCCCAAATAGTTCTTGTTGGCTTCTCTATCTTCTTATATTTCAGAGTAGCAGCTGTGTTAGTCTGTATTCGCAAAAAGAAAAGGAGGACTTGTGACACCTTAGAGACTAACCAATTTATTTGAGCATAAGCTTTCGTGAGCTACAGCTCACTCCATCGGATGCAATCTCTCCAGGGTGCCACAAGTACTCCTTTTCTTCTTACATTTGTTTGTTTCTGGATCTTACTGGTTGCAGTGGGCTAACTATTGGAGGACAGAGTTCAAAAATCACTTTTTGAAGAGGTGTGTAGTGCATCTTTGTGGACACATGAGTATTTTGATTTCAAGAAATGTTTTCTAAAAAATTAATGATGGGTGGGCTGACCTCAGTCTCTGCTTTTGGGTATGGTAAGTGATAGAACCCTGAAACTCACTCGTTTATGTCAGAACAATTTTTCTAAATAAAAAACTCTTTTTCGCATTGGTTAACACTCTAGTTTCAGAAATGTAGTTGCATCATACAAATGTACTTCAGAAAAAATAGGTTTAGTTAGGGTTCTCCATCGTACAAAAATGTAACTAAAATAGTTCCAATGCGAATCGATGTCATTTTAGTTAGGATTTTTGTCCTAATAATTATTTTGTTCCAGGCTCCAGATGCTGAAATACTTCCTCTTGCAATCTGTTACTAAGTAAATGTTCACTTCAATATTTAGAAATGCATTTACTTGGTAACTGCCAATTCTAACCAGGCTAATTATTCTTCTTGCCAAATGTTTTTTTTTTTTTTTCTCATTCTATTCTATCCCACTTCTAGATGATGTGTCAGCAGAAACCCAGTAATAGTGTTTGAACTAAACTTGCTGGAGGGAAAAGATGAGAAGACAAAAACGTCTATATACTTACACAAGGTTTTTCTTTAAGTGACTCATACAAATGTGCACAAAGCAATACAATCTCTAGGTTTTAATTAGTTAAATTATAAAAATAGTCTGTCTGAACTGTATCTACATAATTTATAACCAAATAGAAAACATGCAGTTTCCCTTTTAATTATGAATTGACCAGAAACACTTCTTATATAATGTGCATTACACTTAAATTAATTTTCCTTCAAAAACACCTGCAATTGATAAGAATGTACTTTTTTACTCCTATTATGTATGTACTTTTGCTGCTTTTGATTTTATATTTTTTCTTTTTAGATCCTTCCTGCCTTTCAGAGCTCACCTCCTTAATTATATAGTATATAAAAACACACCCACACAATATACACCTCCACATTTAATCAGCAACTTCTAGAATATGGTGGCATCCTAGCGAGATCGATATTTCAGGCTCATGATCTAAGCACAAAAAAAAGGGGGGTTCCAATATGAAACCTTTCAATGGTGGACCTCCCCTAATCTCTCAAGTAATCAATATAGTAATTACATTCTCCTTCCCCTGTCCTCCACTCTGTGTTCCCCTCTGTTTGTCTTGACTGTGGAAGAATTTTGTTGGATAACATTAGATATCTCCTTGTGGCATGTGCCTTATAGTTCTTACTAGGTACATTATGATCAAATCTCCATGTAAATGTACAGAATAGAATGACTTCACAAATGTGGAAAAAGTCACATTATTCCTGTAATGTAGTGGTACTTCTAGCCAGGTGAGAACAGGTTGTTTTTTTGTTAATACATACAGGTAATTCATTCTTCATACTCAATTTAACTCAAGCATTATTCAGGCTAGCTGCCAGTTGTGATGCATGCACTACTTACTTTGTGGTACATTCTTTTGTTCATGTGGTAACAAATTGTGCCCACTGCACTAGTCTGGTGACTTTAAACCTTTGGAGGTTAAAAAAAAACAAAAAAACAACCAAAAAAACTCTTATTTTTGCAAACTGAAAGATTCAATTTGTTTTGCTTCTGCCTGTTTTTACAGTTATCAGCTAATAAGGAATGTCACCCTTTTTTGTGTGTCTGAAAATGTTCGTATCTCTTCCTGTAAGTGAGCAAATATGTTACAGGCCTCAGTACTGAAGACCAAAGTACTCTTGTTTCCTCCATTTTCGCTGAAGCAAAGGTCACCTTGTCATCCAGCACAGTGCACCATTCATATCAGTTTAGAGAGGAATCTGAATATGAGAGGGTAGTGGCTCAGTGTGGGGGCCCTCCCACTCCGGGTCCTCGGGGGGTTATCCCGCCTCACTATGTCACTGATACATCGGCCATTGTGGGGAATGAAGCGGTCTCCGATTGCAGCTGGGATCCAGGCCTGTGTGCAGGCTGAGCAGCAAATGAACAGTCAATTAGCCCAGGCCGTGGATCAAGGTGGGCAGCAAAGAGTCTGATGCTCAGGCTTCTTGCCTGGGGAAGGGGAGACTGCCACCCCCGGGCTGGGGTGGCAGGGGGGACGCAGGCCCACCCACTCCACTGCGTCCCAGCCCAGGGCCCTAGCAGTGACAAAGCGTTTTGTCACTGGGTCAGTGGGGATCCACACCGTAACACGCTGACTCACCCTTTGTCAGTGTTGCAGCCAGACAGGGGTCTGCTACCCCTGGGCCACTTCCACATTCCCCTTCTTGGTGTATCTGTTGCCGTGAGGAAGGGTCGGGGTTGACAGTTGCTTCCGGGACTGCGAGCAAGTCTTTGCGGGTCTGGTCCGTAGGTGATCCGGGCCAGTCGTCCTCTCCCTCTGGGGTCAGGTCCAATGACGGTCTGGGCCAGTTGTCTGCTTCCTCCAAGTCTGAATCAGCTAACGGCCCCGGTGGCCCAGGCCAGTCCTCTGCTCCCTTGGCACCCTCCGCCGCTTTCTAGTTTGGGAGGCCACAGGAGGCTTCTGGTCTCCGGTGGTTGCCTCCCTACTGAGCTTTCTGGGCCAGCTTTTATACTTCCTGCCCTTTCCGCCCACTTCCTGGGGAAGGGGCAACTAGGCCCTGGTTCCGCCCACCAGGGCTCAGTGCGGGGCCCTTCTACTGCCGGTCCTCAGGAGGCCACCCCGCCTCACTACAGAGATGAAAACTTAAACAAAACAAAAATACTACAAAAAGCTTACATTCGCATTTATATTTCGCTCTGTATCTTTGTTCCTCAGGGATTATTTTTCCTGTGAGATCATGAAGATTGAGAGGAGGATGTCATTCACATCAGCATAGGAGTTTTTTGGTTTTTTAAATGCACTTTAAAGTGGCATGGATGCATGATTGATAATGCCCAAAATTTGTTGAGCAATGGTGCTTTAAAATATCATCAAGATAGCTGAGTCTATAGATGATTCCATATTTTGTGGATGTGGTGAACAGTGTGAGTTAAAATAAAATAAAAAAATCACACTATATTTAGTGGAACTAGTCTTTTCCTGTCTTGTTTTCCAAGTCTTAAATTATTCTTTTTGAGTCCAACATTGTGTTAGGAAAAATGGTTTATATGTTTTTCATCCTGAGTTATCTATAGGCATGAAATATTTGGAAAGCATCTAGCTTAGCTCACTCCAGAAGCATGTTAATATGCAGAAAGCCGCAGAGACAGAGGTGGTTTATAGAATATTATACGGCAGGGTCTTGTTTCTTGCAAAGTAGGCTGGAATGATTGCTTTCCTGTTAAATAAATTTGGAATCCACTCCCAGGCTAACATGAGGAATGTGACTGAAGTATAAACACAAGGGTTAACATTGGACGTTGGAATGCACAGCTCTACCAACCTCTTATGAGATTATAAAATTGCCTGTTTATGTGGAGTAAATTTTGTTGCAAATAGCAGTAATTTCTTTTTGTGGTTGTGCAGTGCCTGAGGGGCTCTGGTTCATGATTAGGGCTTGTAGACAATACTGCAATACAAATAATAATATTCATGGGATTTTCAGTTGTTGATGAGTATTCAATTTGGAGAGACTTCCTATTAGTGCATTCATGTAAGAACAAAAATATTTTCTTACTAGAAATACTTTCTCTTTGAGATAAGGAAAATCAATGTATAATGTTGCACAATTATAGTTTTGCAGTTGCTGTTGTACACTTAATTGGACATGGAAAATAAGTGTAGCGTCTGTTTTTTTTTTTTTTTTTTTTTTTAAAAGGTCTTTTTAAGATCAGGCTTGACAAGGCCCTGGCTGGGATGATTCAGTTGGGGATTGGTCCTGCTTTGAGCAGTGGGTTGGACTAGATGACCTCCTGAGGTCCCTTCCAACCCTGATATTCTATGATTCTATCATTCTGTGATAAGATAGTAAAAATGTTTGAGGGACTTTGTCACCTTCATACCAAACTAAAGTGTTTGGAATTTACATACCTTGAGCTTAATGTGAGTCAATGTCATGTTATGCTTTCCTTGCAGAAACCAAATCAAGGAAGTTGCCTTTCTTCCAACTGCCAAGAAAGTAAAAACAATGTGTTCTAAGAATCTGAAGTCACTGTTTTCTCGGAATTGTTGTGGTAGTGATATGGCATTTTAACCAAAATACTGAGTGCATGAACGTGGCTATAAAACATTTATTAACTTTGGAACTTATTTAGATTCCTTTATTTTTCCCTTCCCTGTATGACACTTCTGGCGATACACACCTACCACCTCAACGATGTTATGTTGCAGTTGGGTCTTCCTTTTCTTCCCCCTCCCCCATTTTATTTATTCCCAGATGGGAATGGGATAAAGGCTTTTCTTAGTCTTGCGTGAAGAGTCGACATCTGTTGCACTTTAAAGCAGATTTCCAAGTGAATCCGGGTAAACTGTAGGAAATCTGTAATCCTAAAAGGGCGAACTTGAAATAATCTCTACTTTTTAAAATCACTACTTTTTAATGAAGTATTTTTCCAGTGTATTTGGAAACAATTTAGTAGAGTATGCTAAAAGGTAAAGAGGAAATTTAAAGTAATGAAAATGTTGATGAAGCAGGTGAACTTTCTCATCTTTTGGATTTTCTGTAATGATAATTTAGGAAGGTTCACAGTCTTGTGAAGCCACATTTAGGTTAAAATCCTGCCCAGTCATAGGCTGCGGGAATGGAGTAGAGGGTGTCTTCCTAAGTGCAGCATTTGGACAGGAATCCAGACTCTGATGCCACAGTGTTGAGTGTGGATGAAGAACCTGTATAGACTAGAAAACCTAGTGCACTTCTTCTTGGGCAGTATGAGTGCCTGGGGTTTAGAAAGTGTTCCAAGGCCCCAGTGCGATGTGATTTGCTGGCCTGGAGACATAGCTAGCTCCGCAGTGCATGTGTGGCTTCTCTATAGTGCAGTAATAGAGGGACTATGGAGATGATTTCCCCCAATCTTTTCTTATGCCATCCATCTTGTCTCCACCCCATAGAATGACCATAGATCCTCTGCTTGACCACTGCTACTTTTCCACTTCTCATTTATTCCCCAGCATGGACTGGAAACACGAATCATGATGTGTGATACTCTTGGGATTTTGTCCAAAAAGATATTGCTATCCCATAATATTCACTTACTTACAAAACGTGTGATGGACATATTGAAAATCCTTTTGTTTTAAAGAGAGAAGCCAGAATTTTCAAACTTACGATTCCTAAAGTTAGACTTGTAAATCCTTATTTGGTGCATAAATAAAACTGGGTGATATTTTTCAGAGGTGTTAAGCCCAGCAGCTCCCAGAAGCTGTTCAGTAGGCTTTACAGGTGCTCAATACTTTTGAAAATCAAGTAACTTTTATTTAGGTGCCTAAATATAGATTTATATATCTAAACTTAGTCAACCAAATTCAAAAATATACCTGTTTCTTTGTGCTTCAGATGAACATTGTCAAGGGAAAAGAATTCCAAAACTGCTAGCTCAGGTTTGTCCTTTTCCTAGTTTCTTATTAAAATGTCACTTGGAGACACCTAACACAAAGTTCCCAAGAACCATCAATGGTGACTTTCATTTCACCTTCCTGAATCTGTCTCGCTCTCCTGTAGCAACATCTGGAAAATTCATTTAATTTGCTTCAAATGTGAAATTACTTTCCATTTGTCAGACATCCACTTTTACTTTCAGAGTTGAACTCCCATGTGGAACTGCTATCGTTTAATGACATTCTGTTAAGAGTTAAACTTTATGTAACCAATCACCTAAAACTTAGTCAAACCCAAGCACCTTGCTGCTAGTGCTTTAACTGCTTTTCAAATTAATTTGTTGCAGACAGGGCCAGCCTTTGGAATTGGCTGTAGGGGCCCCCGCCCAGGGTGACCCGCTCAAAGGGGTGCCATGCACAGGGTTTGGAGTCCTAGTTGACCTGCGGAGAGCCAGCTGGGCTGACGAAGGAGGCAGGCAGGCAATCAGCGAGGGGTGGGGTGGTGGGGAGAGACCCAAGCTGCAGGGGGCTATTGGGCGACCAGCCGTCTGAGCCAGGTGACTCCTCCAGAGCAGGGGTACCCCTCCTCCACCCTACTCCATGTGTGCAGCCGTTGCTGTTCCTGTCCCACCCCCGATCCCCACTTCCTCCCCGGAGCTGCTCCTGACTGCTCCAAACTGGGAGCGTCCTCCTTTCTGCTCTGTTTTGCGGGGGGGCAGTCTAATGTTGGGATGTCTCCCTTCTCCCCACCCCTGTACTTGATTTCCACTGAGCTGGGGTGACGGGACAGGGGGAATCTGTGTGTGCTGCCTCTCTGGAACCCGAGCTGCTGGTGGCTGCTTGTGTCTTGCCTTCAGGCTCCTGACCCCACACCAGGGCTCCCTGCATCCAGGTCACTTCCCAACTGCGCTGTGCTGAGGCATCAGGAGCTGCTGCTCTTCTGCCCTCCCCTTACACAGTCTGCAAAGAAAGTGACCTGGATGCAGGGAGTCCTGACATCGCTCCTTGCTCCCCCCGTCTCCCTCCATCCCCCTAGCGCTGTGCAGCAGTCGTCCAGTGGGGGAGAGCAGCAATGCCAGCTGCTTTGTGCATCCAGGTCAGTTTCCCCACGTGGGTGCAGGAGGTGGAGGCAGGGGTTAGCAGCAAAGGGGACACAGTACAGGGTTTAGGGGCTCAGGAGGGGCAGTGGTTGGGATAAAGGGGACACAGTGCTGGGGTCAGGGGCACAGGAGGGGAGTGCAGGGGTTGGGGTGAAGGGGGCACACAGTGCCGGGATTAGGGGCACAGGAGGGGCAGTGGTTGGGATAAAGGGGACTCAGTGCAGGGGTCCGGGGCACAGGAGGGGCAGTGCTTGGGATAAAGGGGACACAGTGCCGGGGTTAGGGGCACAGGAGGGGCAGTGGTTGGGATAAAGGGGACTCAGTGCAGGGGTCAGGGGCACAGGAGGGGCAGTGCTTGGGATAAAGGGGACACAGTGCCGGGGTTAGGGGCACAGGAGGGGCAGTGGTTGGGATAAAGGGGACACAGTGCAGGGGTTAGGGGCGCAAGAGGGGAGTGCAGGGGTTGAGGTGAAGGGGGCACACAGTGCAGGGGTCAGGGGCACAGGAGGGGCAGTGCTTGGGATAAAGGGGACACAGTGCAGGGGTTGGGGCGCAAGAGGGGAGTGCAGGGGTTGGGGTGAAGGGGGCACACAGTGCAGGGGCCAGGGGCACAGGAGGGAGGTGCAGGGATTAGGCAACTGTGGGGAGGGAGAGCACAAGGCAGGCCTGGGGTTTGGCTGTGGCTCCTCATGCACATACAGGAGCCCACCCGGACGGGGGGAGGCACAGCTTCCATCCCTGCACCCTGCAGCCTGGACTTAATGGTTACAATTCTGCTGTGGCCTCACCAACTGGTGGTTACCACAGCAACTCCCGTATGAAAAGTCTCTTGGGGTGTGGTGAGCTGCCTTGGTGACAGGGCAGCTTCTTGAGGCACTACTCGCTATTCCAGGCATTGAGCCTCATGCAGCACTACATTCTTCTAACTTTCTAGCATTCATTTAGCTCCTTGAGAGAGTGAGTTGTGACCTCTAAATCAAATCACAATTTGTCCTTACATCCGTATGTATTTATCAATTAAATAAAAAAGAATATGCAAGACGTATTTTGTAGCTTTGGGGAACTCTTGGTAAGGCAGTGCCCTGCTTGCCTGGGCTGAGGAGCTGCCCCTGAATAGTACCCTGGTGGAAAATGCCCGCAGGAGAGAAATTTAATGTTAGAAGGAATACAAATAATGAACAATAAAATAATGAAGTTGAGATCTTCTCCCTAGGTGAGGCTTCTCCAAGCATTCCTTTCTCTATGTTGCTCAGCACTTCGACCTCCTGGGCTTAGTGAGACAGCAGAAACCATTTAGCCCTTTCCCAGAAAAATCAAACCTGTTAAGGGTAAGACATTTAAGCAAACACTGTCAATCTGTTTGTTAGTTATCCTAGTTGTCTTTGACGTTGATAAAACTGTTCCATACTTTTGCCAATTAAATGAGCCAATACGTTGCAGGAAATGTTTATCTGAAAGTTTTTGAAAAATCCATTATACTTTTGGCATACATTAGAAATAATTGTCTGGTCCTTACAACGACTTACTGGTTAGAAATAAAGGCAACTATGAGTCAAATTCTGTGCTAATTTATACCCTCAAAGTCCAGTGGGGTTGCATCTCAAGGGAACCAGTGAGGGCAGAATTTGGCCCTTAAAATGGTAACTCTAAGTAACTAGTGTTTTGAAATGTGCAGGTACCCCCCTGGATTTAGCAATAGCTATATGATTGGTTTTAGATGACTTGTTTAAAGCACAGTTAATTATAATGTTTCAATATTCATGATCGTGCTGAAAAATATACCTCTTCATTTGCTGCTACTCAAGATCACAGGAATATGAGTAACACTAAACAATAATCATTCTGTTGAACATTACATTGATTAAAGTGAATGCTATCAAGTGATTTGCATACCCATTCAGTCCCCCTGTTTTCACTGCAAATCTTAGCATTATTTACATTTTAATCAGGTGTACTGGAAAGCATTGCCAGTAAATGTAGATGAGTTCTACAGTGGGGAAGATGAAGAATGAAAAGCCTGGTTATAACAGCACAACCAGTTAAAAATCTCCCCTCCCCCCTTATTATGGATTGCACAACAGGAATTTTAAGATTCCTCTGAAGATACAATTTTTCTAAGCTCCAGGGGTTCATTGATTGCTATTGATATATATATTCCCCTTCTGCATGAAATTGGTATGGAGGATTATCTTTCACTTAGGCTCCTCTGTCAGTCACACTTCTATCCCTCCATTCTTCACCCAAACAGTGAAGGAGAACTACTGAAATATGTAGTAGGTTACTTTGCCGAAAATTGCATGCTGTTTCCTTCCATTTTAAATGCAAATGCAGAGGACCTAAAATCCTTCCCCTTTTTCACCAAAATACTTTTAATCACTGCTATTTTACTGAGAAACTGCAGTGTAGTGAGCATCCTTTTAAACCAGATGGAAATGTAAAGAATGGCTTGCATTCTACTAGAAATGTATAATTAATTTGTGTATTAAAATTCTGACTTTGTTTTCTTTCATGGTTAAATGGTATGCTAAGCAATTGCTTTATAAGCCACCCCTATTTTAGTCAGTGAAAAAGGACATTAAAACATAACCTGTCATAGATTTCATGTTTTAGGCATTAAGTAAAATGATCAATGACTTGCTTGCAACATACAGAACAAGCTTCTCTTGTTGTTTAAATACACCACAATTGTTTATATGGTGATGTTATCATACTCTCATATAAGGCAGCTTTACTTTGGCCCCAGCTGCACTGAATAGCATTATAATTAGCAGGATTGTTAGCTTAATCAGAACTCTTGACTCCAGAGAGAGGTGTTACAAACAGTGTGCAACATAATTAATATTTTTATTCCTTTGATCTTAAGTGTGTTCTTTATTGACAGAAATATCAAAAAGCATATTTATTTTTCACCCTTCAAGAGGAGGAAATAGATTCTTTCAATTAGCATATGTATTGATGAGGGTTTTCTTAAAACATACACCCTCCCAAAGGACATAGAAGGGAAAAATAATGGTGTATATCTAGGTACTTTATCTATGGTCGTCATCATCATATTATCTGAGCATCTGTATAGCTAGAAAAGGTCTCTGTTCTTGCAACTGTATTTGGTACAGCTGCAGGCCATGAATGTCCCATAAACAATTTTAAAATGCCATGACTGAACAGCAAGCTTGGGCATTGGAGGACTGGGGCCACCAAGATAAGCATATATATTTTTCATGCTCCTCAAAGCTAACAAAAGAAGATAAGTATGGCAGAAGGAAATAGGGTCTTGGTGATAACATTGCCTACATGAAGGTTTAATCACACTGCTGTAGCCATGGCAGCATTATAGCAGTGTAAAGAAGCTGTCGAGGTGTGCCCCATGACTTGTACCACTACAGCTTATGAGTTTAGGTCATTCCTGTGTTCATTAATTAATAGCTTCATCCTGTGTCTAGAGATTTTGCTGCTTCTCTAATAAGTGTGGTGGCTGCAGATGAAGTTCCAAAGTAGTACTGAACTTACATCCAGAAGAATTGTCAGGAATGGAACGAAGTACACCCACCAAAGATCTCAAAGCTTGACTGACTTTTTTCTGGGACTGAGACGATCCTTACTCTTCTTTATCATTCTTTTCCTTCAGTTTAGTTCTCCCATCAGCACATTAATCTGCATAAGAAGCATTTACCCTGTGACGAGGAAGGTTAAACATCCATCATCTTCCCATGCCCCAGCATGCAACATACAGCAAAATCATCTCCTTCTGGCCCCCTTTGGTGTTCTTCTCCCCCCGCCCCTTTATAATTAGACACCAGACCAGGGAGGGTGAGGAAACAGGGAGCACAGGCTGAGAAAAAACAGCTGCTCGATCAACAACTGAAAATTTGCTCCTATGGCTGTAGGTCAAAAAGCCACTGTTGGCTTGTTGAAAGCATTCCTTCCCTGATTATAGTGCTGCAGGAGCAGTTCATATGTACTAGGCTCTAGGATCAGGCCAAAGTGTCTCCTTTTCTTTTTCTTTTTTTTCTTTTTTCTTTTCTTATTTCCTCTGATAGCCCTTAAGCTCTGCCACAATACCATATGTGGCCCTGTCTTACCAGGCAACCAATAGATCCCCTCCACACCCTACTAGAATGCAGCCATCTGATGATATTACATGCTGGTCATGGTGGGGCTATCCTAAGCTACACACACAAGGCTGAGTCCATGCTGCTCCCAGTGCTAGTCTTTGCTGCAGCAGGGAGGAAGTGCATCATCAGACACTGGTACCTACTGGGCTTAGGCATCTGGGGTCGAACATCCTGGCAACAAGTTCCTCCTGTTAAATATCAGGAGCCAGTACTTCCCCTGCAGCAGTCAACTCAAGACAATTGAAGAGCTGGAGCCATTTGAGAGAAGCTACCCTACACTTCAGCTATACTGTCCAAGCTTCCTGTAGCCTAACTGAAGCTGCCCACTTAATGGATATTCTGGGGTGAGATGGCGACAATGCTTCTTGCACTGTCTCCTTCCTTTAGCGTATCTGCACTGGATCGGATATAATTTGACTCATGCTACTTAGAGCTTTCTGCTTGATTGTGTGACAGCAGTTTTATGGACAAATATTTTTCTTGACTTTCAGATGATATCACCTTTGATGTTTTTGTCATAAATCGTTCTCCACCATCAAGTTAAAAATGGCCTTGTTAATTTTAATACTGTTTAAAATACAAAAAACAAACAAACAAAAAACAAATGGAGGATGGAAGAACGGCTAAATGAACAGCTAATACAAGCTGTGAAGAATTAAAAACAAACACTAGCTCACTTTTTAACGGTTTAGCCTGTCTTCATGTTTTCTTTATATTCATGGTATATTCCCAATACTTTCTAAAGAGCAAGAATTACAACATGCCATTACTTCTGCAATTAATTTGTATCTGTTCTGCCAGCAGAAAAATATCCCCACTAATGTAGGTTGTGAGGAATCAGCCATTATTAAGGGACTGTCTATATTATCCTTGACGTTTACTTTTGAAGATTACTTCTGTTTGCTGAAGATGGATGAGTAATTCTAAAACATTTATGTAACTGGATTTTAGGTCAATAGCAGGTTAAATGGTGTATTATAGTAATCTTGTCTGACAGAAACTGTTGAAAGACCCTCTATCGAAATGCTTACTATATTCTTCAAGATTATTTTCTCACCAGTATTAAAGGAACAAGCAGTCTTCTCAATACTAGACTTGGGAGGCACCTTTATGTGAAGGACATGATAAAAGTAGTGTAATTTCTTTGAATACCTATAGAAAGCAAGGTTTCAGAGGAACAGCCGTGTTAGTCTGTATTCGCAAAAAGAAAAGGAGTACTTGTGGCACCTTAGAGACTAACCAATTTATTTGAGCATGAGCTTTCGTGAGCTACAGCAAGTGAGCTGTAGCTCACGAAAGCTCATGCTCAAATAAATTGTATAGAAAGCAAGCTATTGTTTGTTTCTGCCATTCTGATTATTGATGTACCATATATACTTGTTCATAAGCCGAATATTTTTGGTAAAAAGTGATGCACCAAAGAGCAGGGGTCGGCTTATAAATGGGTCTACATCAAAATTTGATGATTTTAAACTCTATGAAATCATTGAATTGAATATCTAATACATTATCGTTTTGTTTACCTGGAGCATCTGCAGGCATGGAGCCCCGGGGCTCCATGCTTTGCAGATGCTCCAGGTAAACAAAACGTCTCGACCCGCCAGCGGCTTACCCTGACGGGCTGGAAGCCAAAGTTTGCCAACCCCTGAAATATAGGGTTGGCTTATGAAAGAGTCATACAGTTTTTACTATTTTTACCTATCCATCTTGGGGGGTTGGCTTATAAACGAACGGGCTAATGAACGAGTATATACAGTAATTATTTTTAATGCCACACAGAGTTTGAGAAAACAGAAATTGTTAATACTCCCGTTTAATGCTCCCCATTCTAAGATCATAAGAACAATAAATGCCTCTTGCTGGTAGAGAGAAGAAAGTGAAACTCTTACAATTTAACAAAGGAACCTAACTGAACTGTGGGAACGGGTGATTTTTTCCTGACTATTTCTCATCCATTTAGAGAAATTATTTCACAAGCTCATAGAATGCTAGGAAATGCTGTCATATCTTAGCATCGCTTGAGTTCAGACCATTAAGACGTAAGGACCTCGTAGCTTTGCAATTGATTTCAGTGGCTCAGGTTCTAGCTTATGTCCCCAATTGTTCAGTGATATGCTCCATTTTCATCTAATGCAAAGCAGATGTAAAGATATGGCCATTTGTATAAGTAGATCAATGGGTGGTACAGGGCACTGTAGCAACTCCTGCGCTGCCTTGCTCTTAGTTATTTTCAGTAGGGAAGAGAGCCAAGGAAAAGTATGTGGCTGCAAGATCACTAGCTTTGGGGTTGGGGGATCATTAACGTGATTTAAAGCCCACCTTCCTCTCCCGTCCTGAGTTGTACCATATGGCTCTTCACGTGCAGCCTTAGGTAGGTAGAACTCTAATCTCTATCTGAATTATTATTTAAGGGTGCCCAAGAAGGATGGGTCTGGATCCATATCAAGCTTACAGCATCCAGTTCTCTTTTCAGGGTTAGCATTTGGCTTCAGCCGTCCTAGTATATCACAAGCTGCATTAAAACAACCTCCTGAAAAATTGAACTGCACCCCCACAACCAAACACACATTCATAGACTTTAAAGACAAAAGGGACCATTATGGTCATCTAGAGACTAAGCACTTGGATGATCCAGGCAAAAAAATTTCACGCTGTAATTCCTGTATCAATTTTATAACATCTGACTAAGCTAGAGCATATCTTTTAGAAAGACCTGTAATCTTGATTAACAGAGTTCATGGGGTGGAAAATTCACCACATTCCTAGGTAAGTGATTGCAACAATCACTATCACTATTAAAATTTGCTCCTTATTTCTAGTCTGATTTTTGTCTAGGTTCAGTTTTCATCTGTTTGATCCTGTTATGCATTTTTCTGTTAAATTAAACAGCTCTCTACTCTTTAACAGAGGTACTTATAGTCAGTAATTACTGGTAAGTCATTCTTAACTTTCTCTTTAAGTTAAATAGCATGAGCTTCTTTGGTCTCATACTGTAAGGCGTGTTTTCCATACTGTGAATCATTCTTGTAGTTCTTTTCTGAATTCTTTCCAATTGGTCACCATCCTTTTAGAAGTATGGGCACTAGACTGGTACACAGTATTCCAGTAATGGTTTCACTAATGCCATGTACAGCGCTAGTAACCACTACCTACTTCTCAATATTTCTTGTTTATATATCTGAGATCCCATTTGATCTCATAGCCACAGCAACACTCCCACTGCTTATGGTCAGTTGGTTATCCACCATGACTCCCAAGTCATTCTTTGAATCACTGCTTTCCAATCTATTGTCCCCCATTCTATAAGTATGACCTTTATTCTTGTTCCCTAGATGTATGACCTTGCATTTAGCTGGATTAAAACTAACAATGTTCAAGTGAGCTCAGTTTACCGTGCTATCCAGTTCACTCTGTAGAACTGATACATCCATATCATTATTCACCACTCTACCAGTTGTCACCTGCAAACTTTACCAGCAATCATTCTGTTTTCTTGTAGATAATTGATAAAATTATTTTATATTATTGGGCTAAGAATGGGTCCCTGTGGGACCTCACAAGAAATCTTCCCATGTGCCACATATAGATCTGGGTCTGTTTCTCCAAAACAGTTTTTTACTATCTACTTTGTTACTAACACCATTTAGACTGTAGAAATAAAAACACTCAAGTTTCACATTTAATGAAATTTGATATTGTGACAGTGGGGTGAAAAATCAGTAACTTTAACTTTGTGGTATAATACTACAATTGGGTTGTAAATACTGTGTGGAATGTTGAAACTGAAGCAAAAAGCAATTAAAATGAAGAAAAAGAATCAACATTTCTATTTTTAGGTTTTGTAAAACTTGTTTTTAATAGAAACACTTATCTTAAATTACCTGATAATCCCTCTTTAATTTGTAGTCTTTGCTGCATACTACAATTTAAAACAAAGAGTGGAGGGTGGCTGGATAGCATTTTTCAAAGTATGCAGTCTTTACTTGAATATTTTAGATTCTCTGATGCAATGCTGAATTTGAATAACTGAGGGGAAGAGGGGGAGAGAAAGAGGAAGTAATAAGCGAATTAAATAAACTACCTAACATTTTAAATAATTCAGTTAATCCCTTCTATTTGCTGACACCCTAATAGGGCAAGACCGCCATAGTTAATACCAAAACAAAACAAATTGAAAACCGATCCAAAAGAATAGTTTTGTAAGCTCCAATATTTCAAGTTAATGAATCTGTAATGGAACGTGCAGCGTGACACTTTTTTCCTTTGCTTAGGCTTCCCATAGCTAAACTTCAAGGCTATGGTATTTGCATTAATTACACTACCTGTAGTGTGCCCTGAAGTACATTGGAAACATACTGCGTAGGGAGTAATGCCATCCAGAAACTGGAAGGAGAGTTTGCCCTGCTGTTTTGTACAGATAGTACATCTCCATGTAGAAAGAAAGAGTAGTTAGTAGCAGCTGACTGCTGCAAACAACTGTAATTAAGTTGATTGGCCAGTGACATAATTTATGAGCCTAGTCCAAGAAAATAAGTATAACTGATACATAGCTCAGACCGATTTTTTTTTGTTTGTTTTTACTGCTTGCAAACTCATTCAAACAATTTTAATGAATTCCAGAAATCTGGTGTTTTTTCCATGCGGAAAATCCTAAATGAGCTGCTATATCTCCATACTGTTGACATTTAAAATATTGGGGCTGTTCAGTAATTGGGCAAAATGCAGGATAGATTCCAGACCAGTTTCGCAGATTAACTTCAAAATCTAGTATCACATGAACAGCAACCGTTGCTTTCATCATGACTTAGGAGCCTAACACTTTTTTTTTCCTGGGAACGAAACTCCAAAGCTTACTACAGATGTTTTAAGTTGCAGGAGTGGGAAATAGTGTTACATTCTTACATAACAAGACACACACAAATTTTACTTTTGACAACTGAAAAACTAATTTATGACAATTAACAATTCAGACTGGATCTGACAGTAAAAGGTATTTTACTGACATTAAACATTTTAAGTGGTTGTTTAAAGAAAGTACATATGTAATGTACCCATTTTAACTGTCAACTTCTAAGAGAACAAGTCGTGGTGATGGGGTTTTTTATTGCATACCCTGCTTAATTTCAGTAACTCTTTCTACAATATACTTGGATCCCATTATTGTAAAGTTTTCTGGAAGTACTTTCTTTGAGCTCTTCTTAATGTCCTATAAATATAATGCTTGTAAAAATACAGTTGCGAATAGTAGAGCTTGAGACCTGGAAATTACAGCCATTTTTGCTAACCCCTCAGAGTGGTTTTGGTCTAAAGCTGGACAGAAAACAAGAATTCCATTTTGCAAAAAGATTGTGGTTTCAATTCTGGTTTTCATTACACATCAGAATGAAAACAAGACTTTTTGAAAATTGCAAGATACCTCCACCTGGAATAGCCAATAACCTGGTGATGTGAGAGACCCAGGGTCAAGTCCCTACTCAGCGTGTGCAACCAAATCAGGCGTTCTTGTTTTGACCAAAAATTCCATTCTGGATCCGAGGAAATTTTTGTCTAAACAGACATTTCTGGGGAAAATAAATATTGGTTGAAAAATTCCCAGTGAACTCTAGTTGAGTCCTACTGTGGACACTATAAAGCTGGAGTATGTTAAATTTACACCCTCCCTTTCATAGAGAGAATTGATTGGTTTCCACTAAATTTCCACTTAAAAAAAAAATCAATCAAAATGGGCCAAATTCATACCTTAGTGTCACCGATGACATCAGTCGTGTCAAGGTTATTTTAGACTGATATTTCCAGGACCATATTTAAGCTTCTTTTTGATTGGGGAGAAGACTGTGGTTTGTCAAATATAGGGAGCAAAAGTTTAATTTAACCATGTTGGGATAAATGTGTCTATAAATATAATGCTCGTAAAAGTACAGTTGCGAATAGTAGAGCTTGAGTTTTGTTTCCCTACAGACTCAGTGTAGCATGTACAGTGACAGTACATGCTTCCCTATAATGCTTCAGCAATATTCCAGAATCCTGACTACAGCCCTGTCTACACTACAGGGGAAATTCAATCTAAGCTACAGAATTTGAGTTATGTGAATAGCATAACTCAAATCGACATAGCTTAGATCTACTTACCACAGGGTCCACACTATGCAATCTCCCATAGACTCCCCATACTCTTCTTGATCTAGTGGAGGAGTACAGGAGTTGATGGGAGAGCAGTCTGTGGTCTATTTAGTGGGTATTCACTAACCCAGCTAAATCAATCACCGATGCATCAGTCACCACTCGTGGATCTCCTGCTAAGTGTAGACAAGCCCTTAGAAAGGATCTCTTCTTGGGATAGGAGGGGCTAGTTCAGTCTCCTGCTTATTCAGCCCATGACCTCTTTGGCATCCTTGTTAATCTTACAACAATCAGTGTTGTTGGGTTTTTTTTGTTTGGTTGGTTTTTTTACAATGTAGACTTTCTGTTGCTGAAAATTGGACTGATTATTATGATGATTTTTTTTCATTTATAGCACTGCAGTAACCTATCACTACTTCACTTAGGCTGGAGTCAAACTCAATATTTCATTATCAGTCCCTGAGCCATTCAGTCACTCAATGGTTAATTGAAAAAAAAACTTAATTCTGTTTAGCTGATTCTTAAATTACACTTGTAAGAAAGCAAGGCAGCTATTAAATGCAAATGTCAGTGGTAGTGCTGATAAGTAAGTATCACCAATTCTAAAGGTGAGGGGAAAGTTACTTTTGAAATGTTTGTTAGGAACATTAAACCTGAAATTTGCAATGAGAATTTAAACCTGAAATTCACAATGAGAATTAAAATTAAAAGTATATTGTTCTTGTGCAATGTTTCTGCTTTTAAGAAATTAAGTATTATGTTGGCTAAATGGTAATGAATGACCCAATATTTACTACAGGAATGAGCAGTTACAATTTAATATCTTATGGACATAACCATTAGATAAGGGTTATTTAGCTTTAGCATTTCCAACCAGAAATGCTGCAGTTGAATGGAATATTTTATTATATAAAAACCTCTGTAGCTAACATATCCTTTGGGAAACATACGTGACCTGTGATCTGTTTGGAAAAAATGCTTCAGTTTTATGAGATTGTTCAGAAGAAACTATGCACAGCAGGCTGTATCTTAATGGATATGAAATGTTCTTTTTCCCTGTTCATATGCTTGCTGCAGACTTTTGTGAACTTTCAAAGTTTTCCTTGCACGCCAGCATATAATTTTGGACTCATTCCCTGATGTGTGGCATGAAAACAGGGTTGTGAGAAGGAGTATATTTTGCATACTACTGATATTTGTCAGGTTTCAGAGTAACAGCCGTGTTAGTCTGTATTCGCAAAAAGAAAAGGAGTACTTGTGGCACCTTAGAGACTAACCAATTTGCTCGTTCACCTGCACATCCACCAATGTGATATATGCCATCATGTGCCAGCAATGCCCCTCTGCCATGTACATTGGTCAAACTGGACAGTCTCTACGTAAAAGAATAAATGGACACAAATCAGATGTCAAGAATTATAACATTCATAAACCAGTCGGAGAACACTTCAATCTCTCTGGTCACGCAATCACAGACATGAAGGTCGCTATCTTAAAACAAAAAAACTTCAAATCCAGACTCCAGCGAGAAACTGCTGAATTGGAATTCATTTGCAAATTGGATACTATTAATTTAGGCTTAAATAGAGACTGGGAGTGGCTAAGTCGTTATGCAAGGTAGCCTATTTCCCCTTGTTTTTTCCTACCCCCACCCCCCGCCCAGACGTTCTGGTTAAACTTGGATTTATGCTGGAAATGCCCCACCTTGATTATCATACACATTGTAAGGAGAGTGGTCAGTTTGGATGAGCTATTACCAGCAGGAGGGTGAGTTTGTGTTGGGGGAGGGGGGGGAGAAAACCTGGATTTGTGCTGGAAATGGCCCACCTTGATTATCATGCACATTGTAGGGAGAGTGGTCACTTTGGATGAACTATTACCAGCAGGAGAGTGAGTTTGTGTGTGGATTTTGGAAAAAAAAAAAAGGAGGGGGGGAGGTGAGAGAACCTGGATTTGTGCTGGAAATGGCCCACCTTGATTATCATACACATTGTAAGGAGATTGTTTCATGGTCTCTGTGTATATAATGTCTTCTGCAGTTTCCACAGTATGCATCCGATGAAGTGAGCTGTAGCTCACGAAAGCTTATGCTCAAATAAATTGGTTAGTCTCTAAGGTGCCACAAGTACTCCTTTTCTTTTTACTGATATTTGTGTGTCACAGCCTTTTAACAGAATAGGCCTTGCTAGGGGGTATCCTGAAACTGATATAGTGGTGGTAGGGTTCATATAAGAACTGTAGTGAAGCCTCTTGAAAGGGAATTTTGAGATTATAAAGTACAACTGCTACTAGAACAGACCACATCTTTAGTGTGCTTCTAACTCGGCCATACTGTATTTGTGGTCACTTTTCTGCAAGAAGTGAAGCCAGAATGTGTCACCATGGCTTCATTTACAATGCAATCACTGCAGCTCAGACCCTGGTAATATTTTGACTGGAAAACAAAATAAGCTGCAACTGTTGAATGCCAATCAAAATCTGTGAATTTTGTAAACCGGCAAGAAGAACAGATAGACTGCTTGAAATTGACAGCACATTTGGTACCTGACCTTATGCTTATCGACATCTTAAAATGTGTGTTAATGCATTCATTTGTCCTGTTAATTCAAAGGTGAAGTAACTGGATATGTTAAGCAATTACAGATGAAGTAGGCTTTTGGGGGGATTTTTTTTTTTTTTAATGCCTTGGAGGGTGACAGCCTGCCTCATGCAGCACAGGAAAGTGGACTGTGTTCTGAACTGAATTATAATCTACCGTCGATATGTAAATGAACTATTAACACACTGTACAGCTTTATCTTAGAGCAAACATAATGTCAGAACTCACTGAGGTTACTACTGCAATACAGCCCTCTGTTTTGGAGGCAAAAACAAGATTTGCTTACACCTAGAGCTGGCTATTCAAAAAAATTGGGGGTGGGGAAGTGGGGAGAATTTTGGTTTAACTGAAATGAAATTTTTAATGAATGAAAACATTTTAAAAAATTGTTTCAGGTCAATATTACATTTCAATTTTGAGTGTCTTTGAATGTTTTTGAATTCTTAAAATAAGATTGAAATAATTTCCAAGTGACAAATAATTTCAACTTCCCCAAAATCTAAATCATTTAATTTAGCAAATGCCAAAATGAAGCATTTTGACTTTTCCAGAATTTGTTTTTTACATGAACAATTCCACAAAACCAACACACATTTGCAAAACTTTTTGGTATTACCAAATCTGTATCTTTCACCAAAAATGTTTCAGCCAAAACATTTTCCCTTACTCTACTTACACCTGTCATTTAGGAATTCATATTTTCATGATACCTACAAGAGTTTTACAGAGTGAATTAGGCCTTGGTGCAGAAGTGGAGGGGATTTCTTAGCTAAGAACATTTTTTCCTGATGAAGAGGAGAGAACTAGCACTGTATTTTGAGAAGTTTGTCATATCATTTGAATACTGAAACAGTGTTGTACACTAACATGCACCACTGGAAAATCAGAACCAGCAGTAGAACTTCTGTGAGGGCATGCAAAACAGATTTTTGGTCTCCCTGCTACCTTACAAATGTGGAAGAAAACAAGTCCTCACTCTGCGTTTGTCAGTCACAAATCAGAGACACTTTATTACGAGCAATTGCAAGGGAAGACTGCGTTTGGACAGGGCGGTCCCCCATCCTTAGGCAGATCTCCGCCAGATAAACAATTAGGGCAAGCATTCATACCTTTTGTTGCATACAATACTGATCAACAGCTGCACCTTGTTTATATATACTCCTTCCTGATACCTTACTTTTCTCAGTAGTTCCTGCTACAGTCTACGTTCCATTCTTATCTAACACAAGGTCAAAACAGCAGCTCTTACAGTTTTTCCCACTCGCCCAGGCCCTGCCTTAAAGTCTCGTGTTATCAGAGTTGGAGTTAGCTACATTGATGACATCTTCATCATCTGGACTCATGGAAAAGAAGCCCTTGAGGAATTCTACCATGATTTCAACAATTTCCATCCCACCATCAACCTCAGCCTAGACCAATCCACACAAGTGTCCATTTCCTGGACACTACTGTGCTAATAAGCGACGGTCACATAAACACCACCCTATACTGGAAACCTACTGCCTGCTTTACCTACTTATGTGCCTCCAGCTTCCATCCAGGACACACCACACGATCCACTGTCTACAGCCAAGCTCTAAGATACAACCGCATTTGCTCCAATCCCTCAGACAGAGACAAACACCTACAAGATCTCTATCAAGCATTCTTACAGCTACAGTACCCACCTCCTGAAGTGAAGAAACAGATTGACAGAGCCAGAAGAGTACCCAGAAGTTACCTACGACAGGACAGGCCTAACAAAGAAAATAAGAGAGCGCCAGAAGCTATCATCTTCAGCCCCCAACTAAAACCTCTCCAGCGTATTCTCAAAGATTTACAACGTATCCTGAAAAATGATCCCTCACTCTCACAGATCTTGGGAGACAGACCAGTCCTCGCTTACAGACAGCCCCCCAACCTGAAGCAAATACTCTAGCAACCACACACCACACAACAAAAACACTAACCCAGGAACCTATTCTTGCAACAAAGCCCGATGCCAACTCTGTCCACATATTTATTCAAGTGACACCATCATAGGACCTAATCACATTAGCCACGCCATCAGGGGCTCGTTCACCTGCACATCTACCAATGTGATATATGCTATCATGTGCCAGCAATGCCCCTCTGTCATGTACATTGGCCAAACCGGACAGTCTCTACGCAAAAGAATAAATGGACACAAATCTGACATCAGGAATCATAACATTCAAAAACTGGTAGGAGAACACTTCAACCTCTCTGACCTCTCAGTAAAAGATTTAAGGGTGGCAATTTTGCAACAGAAAAGCTTCAAAAACAGACTCCAAGGAGAAAATGCTGAGCTTGAATTAATATGCAAACTAGATACCATTAACTTGGGTTTGAATAGAGACTGGGAGTGGCTGGGTCATTACACATATTGAATCTATTTCCTTAAATTAAGTATCCTCACACCTTCTTGTCAACTGTCTAAATGGGCCATCTTGATTATCACTACAAAAGTTTTTTTTCTCCTGCTGATAATAGCTCATCTTAACTAATTAGCCTCTCACAGTTTGTATGGCAACTTCTAACTTCTCTGTGTGTGTGTGTATATATCTTACTATATGTTCCATTCTGTGCATCCAATTAAGTGGGCTATAGCCCACAAAAGCTTATGCTCTAATAAATTTGTTAGTCTCTAAGATGTCACAGGTACTCCTATTCTTTTTGTAAAATATCCTGAATCTTAAAGAATAAATTTTTCCAAACAATATTCAAACAAATCACTAAGATGCGAAGGCCTTGGCCAATGGGTTTCATCAGAGTAGATGGGATTGTCTGTATTTGGGTGTGTTACAGGGATAGTAGTTGTAGTAGAGGAAATGGCAGGGCAGTGGTTGTGGCAGAAAGGCATCTTTGGTATTCGTCATCTGAAAGCCAATTAGGGAGAGCAATACATGCCCTGTCAGGATCTTATGAGGGCTGAGTCCAGTCTTTCGATTGGAGTGGCCCTCTTGCTCATTAATGCTAATGGGAGGGCATGTGACCACTTTAAGTTAATCTCAGCACAGATCTTGGCTAGTTTATTTTTCAAAATCCGATTTTGACATTCCAGTGTCCCAGCAGACTGCGGGTGATGGGGGCAGTGGAGGTTGTGTTGGCTCTGCAACGCTGCACATAACGCTTTTACAAACTGTCCAGTAAAATGAGTTCCACGATCACTGTTGATACTCACAGGTATGCCGAATCGTGGTACAAAATCCTTAAGCAAAAGTTTCACAACAGTCTTGGCATCTGCCCTTCTGCAAGGGAAGGACTCAACCCACTTTGAAAATACATCAGCTAAAATTAACACAAACTCATAAATACAACATTCAAACATTTGAATAAAAGCAATCTGGATATTTACAAAAGGTCCCCAAGGAGGGGGACGTGCTGCTTTTCTAGTTTTAATTGCTTTTCCAATATTATGTTGCAGGCAGATTGCACACTGTTGGCAGTAGTGTTGGGCTACAGAAGAAAAGATCAGGTGCATGCCAGTCTCGTTTAACTGCAGCAATTATCCCCCCTTTTGCTCATGACCCTGGAATTAAGTGTCCCATGCTCTACCGACTGAACTAGCCTGGCAGAATAGGGAAGAGCACCCTAGGTGCAACCATGCAGCCGTCTGGAGAGCGCCATAGGTGATCAGAGTGTAAAGTGCTCCCAGCAACATTCCAAGATCATTTTTCAGCTTTTGGCACAGCCTCTGTCACGTATATTAAAACCTTAGTATTTCCTGACAGTATCTAAAACACTTTGTATTCCAAGTAAAAACAAGTATCTGCACTTTGGTTTAACCCTTCCATTTGGTTTTGAACTACGCAGTCCTGTAGAAAAATTAAACACAACAGTTCTAGCCACAAGACAAAAAAACACAAGGACATAGAACACAAAACACAGTTTCTATTGTGCCAGTAAATGCATGGTATGTTGGGTTGCTCTTTAGCTGGCATCAGCTTTCTCTGATTTTCTGAAAGATGAAAGAACATATTTCAGCCTCTTGTGGGGCAATCGGTCATTGCTTAAAATATTACCTTCTTATACAAATATTCTTGTTTATTGCAGGCAAAACAGAGGAATTACCCCCATATTTTCTGTATTTGTTTCATAGGCAGGCCAGGTTTCAGTGGCTTTTACCTTTATCAGTTAGGTACTTTGCATTAACACAGATGTTTTCTGGCTTGCTTTTGGATCCAGAGCCATTCACAGGTTAAAACCCTTACTTAAAAGGGACACAATTAACTTTTACCAGAGTTCTGATGGCCTTTTACTTGTAACTCCTACTTTTAAAACACACAGTGATCTGAAAAGGAAAACACCACCTATTGTAGCCCCTTGGAACCTAATAGGATTTTAATTAAATAGCATTGTATATTTACATTCTTTTTACCCCTTCTACAATATACACTGCACATGTTCTTTTTCTTAACATCCCCTTTATACAATTTTGGGCGGTTAAATTCCAATAGACACCCCTTATGTTCTTTTAGCTAATCTGACTAAAATATTCATAGCCAAATGATTTCAATCAAATAGTTTCTTTGCCTGGATTTATTTACAGACGTTTCTTTGGAAAAGGGCCCATTTTTCCTTCAGAATGGCTGCAAAGAAACCAAAAAATATTTTTTCTTTTTAGCGTTTTTACAAAATCCAACTGATAATTCCCTCCAACAGCTACAGAGCTTCCTTCAGTGGGGGGAGAAATCTGGGGGTGGGTCTGACCTGGCCCCAGATGCCATGCAAGGGAAGAGGAAGTCTCATCCTCCCCAGCCCAGCCGGGACTAGCAACTGAGCCCGGCACAGGGTAGGAGCCACCAGCCGGGTCTTCCCCAGTCCCTCCTCCTGCCCTACAGTGATTTCCCTCTCTGCCAGCTGCCCTGGGCCCCTGAAATATATTGCTGGGGAGAGTTGCATGACCGCTTTTTTGGCTTCCCTTTGCTTCCCTGTCAGAAAGTAATTTTTCTGCAGGGAACCAAAGAAATCTGCAGGGGACATAAATTCTGCACATGTGCAGTGGTGCAGAATTCCCCCAGAAGTAAACCTTTAAACTTACCTGGTTATTTCAAATAAGAAAAAGAGACTCCAGTTTTCAGCATCTAATGAATTTGATCTTCTTAGGAGTCAACCACCTTCCATTCCCACTGAATTCAATAAAGGTTCTTACAGGATTGGGTCCAACTGTTTCAGACAAAATATTAATACGGTTTCTTTCATTCTAGGTAAAGAATATGCAATATCTGTATTTAGTTAGATAAGGTGTAGGAAGACTGGAAAGACTAAGTATAGGCTTTTGGTATTTGTTTTCACATTAATTGACTTTTTAATGAGGTCAGAGAAGTGTTTTCAGGTGTTAACTGTCTCTTTAAACATTCATGGAGGCTCTAACAGAGATGAGCAGAAATACAAATGGCATGGGTTGCTGTATTGATAACCGTTGAACTCTTCATGCAGAAAACACAGCATTCATTATTTGCAAGTGAAAGTTTTGTGGATTTATTTTCTACTTGTACTAGTATGCGCCGTGTAAGGAAACAATGAAGAAAGCTTTGTGTGATACAGTTGGCCTAGTGCCATTTAAAGAAGGTTCCATTATTATAGTTACGATCCAGTACTGGATCACCTTTTGGAGACGTGAGTACAGGTGATAAGTAGGAATGGGACAACTTTTGTCTGATTTTGAGCCCAGTCAAAAATCATGAGGTAGAAAGTTCAGCTTTAATGTAATTGGGTGAGAGTTATGTTTAGGACAGACTGTGCAGAGAGTGGAAGAACAGGCAGAGAAGGTTTTTCTGTCCATCACATATCCTAATGAGCAAAATGCAGTTTACATTTACTGTTGCCCCTGTGCTGAGTCAAAGCATATTTGTGGAGTCTTGCAGGTCAGATTCCTATTTGGAGCAGAAATGTGCAATCAGATATTTTCTTAGTGTGTCAGGACCAGTGTCTGCACAGGTTCTGTTCTCTTGAGCAGGAATGGTGGTAAACTACATGCAGGCAGCTCCCTCTGCGGAAACTTCAGGTAAAGCACCTCTGCCTTTTCCCAAAAAGTCATTTTTATCAACCTTTATAGATATTGAATCACTCTGAGACTGATGGAGGGGGGAATGTTGCAGACTCTCATTAACTTTGCAACCCCCTGAAGTACTAGTAGGGATTCTCAAAACCCCAAACATCACAAGGTTCAACTGTTCTTTGTAACAGAATTTGTGATTTCACAGTTGGGAAGGAAATATGGAACAAACAGAGGGGCAGGTTAAGTGACATGCTAGTTACTTTATAGCTTGTTTATAAGCTTTATAGCTTATAACAACTGTTAGTTTGTTCCAAGTGGTTGAGTGATTTCTAGTTGCTACAACCCAAAGAACACCTCCGTGATGAACCGAGTTACAATTAGCTGGAAGTTTTAGTTGCTGGAAGTTTTAGTTGTGCAGCAGTGAATCACTCATGCTGCCTTTCCCATTCCCATCTTATCACTTCCTTGCATTGCCCTTCCAGGCAAGTGATCATGGCAGGAAATCCCCAGAGAGTCATTACAGTGGACAGCAGCATCAGCAAGTTATTAACAAAAACAAATCTACTTCAACTTCGCAGATGTCTGTCTTTCTGTGAAACATCAAAATGAAGATTGCCTGTATCTCACTGTTTCCTGTCTAAGAGCAAAGTGTGTGTGTGGTGGGGGGAACAGGGGGTAAAGGGGGCGGGATGGAGAATCGTCATGCCTGTTTATGAAAGCAGATAGGGATAACGGGATAAATACTGCTTGTTTGGGGTTTTTTTCAGGAGGTCAATGCCTTTTCCTTGCATGGCACTTGGCTAAGAGCCTGATGAAAGTGGTGTCCAAGAAATGACTGACAATAGTATAGTTTGCCCCTTACCAGCAAGAGATGTGCCTCAGAAACACCTCAGAGCTCTTTCATACAGGTCTATGATCTTGTGCATCTCAACCCGCTTTAATACTTATCTGTATCCTTTGCCCAAACTTCCCACTGAAGGCTATTTAATGATGTAAGCAAGTTTTGGTTAGTAATTCCCTTTTGCAGTTATGATGGCATGGCAGCCTATTTATATTAATGATATTTTTCCTTTTTTACTGCTTGGCAAATGATACAAGAGTTGAAACAAATGGAGGGATACATTACTTATTCAGCAGCCAATGAGTTTCTCATCCTCACAAACTCAATTTAGGTTTTGTCGACCTCTTTGCGTGAACTATTTGCTTCTCCTCCGTGGTGTTTCAAGATTTTTTTACAAATGTCTCTTGTCTTCTCTTGTCCTTCTCTAAAGAAGGAAATTCAGGGAAAGTTTAATTTTGAAAATACAAGATTTTTTTCTGTAGTTAGTATCAAATCAAATTTAATAAATAAATCAAAGCTGTAGATTTTTCTGGAAACTCAAGGTTGAATAAAGTTCAAATCCAAAGGTGTGTCCTATTCCAAAATTAAAAATGTGAAAATTGCCAAAAAACCTATTTCCTAAACATTTAAAAATCTCACAGTAAGCATAAATTTCTCATTGAAATAAAATTGAGTACTAAAGTAATCAAATCTCCTTGCATTTCAAATACAAATAAACCACAAAACTGTGGGAAGTCTAAATGATATATTTTCAGCAGGTTATACTGAGAATTAGATGGATAATTTCAATTACCTTGGCTAGGAAATTTGGACAAACACTATCAAGTGATTAAAAAATTTCCCTTGCCAAATAGGTTTTGACTCTTTCAATAGACCAGTGATTTGTCTAACATATTGGGTCTCACTATGGCAAAAAATTGAGATGACATGGTTCAAAAGCCCTGTGGTAAAAAGCTGATCCATTGCTGGCAGCTATTCTCAGCAACGTCCCTACCTCCTGCACCTCAACTACTAGTGTAGATGGGACAGAATTGTTTCTAGCATGATTCAGACTCGTTGAAAGTCTCCATGATACAGCAGCTAGTTTAGGTACCTGTACCATACTGACCGGCAGGGTGTAAGATGGAGGTAAAAAGTGTGGAAATTAATGTTGCTCAGAGCAGCATTACTGTCTCCTACATACACCAGCTGCAACAGATAAGCCAACAGAAGCACAAGTAGCGCGTGGGATGTGCTGCCAGCACTGGGAAGGGAAGTGCGGAGGCTGGTCAGAATCTCCACAATGGGGAAGAGGTCTGTAGGGCCTCTATTTCCGCAGATTTTTGACCATGCATGTTTCAGAGGCTAGGTCCTCATCCCTGCTGACCCCTTCCCTCAGGCGCTGGGGTGTTTGTTATGGGCACCGAAGAACTCAGATGGATAGACATGAGCTACATTACTGACAGCATCACAGACACTGCTGAGTGAGATTTCTCCTCCATCATCTTCTAACATGAGAACATAACGCTTTACTCCATAGATGATAAATAATGAAGCTCCTATTGATTGCTGAGGCAGCAAACTGCTGACCAATCCACCCCTCTTCAACTTGGTACAAATCTGCATGGAAGCCCGCTTCCACAGTTGTTCTTGATGAAATGCTCACCAGCTGAAAGTGGAAATGAAGGGAGTACGGTAAACGAGACTGCTGATGGAAAGCATAAACTAAGACTTGCAAGGAGTTCAGAGAAGTTCTCAGCATTTTGTGGAGCCAGTTTTAAACCGCCTTAATTATATTTGTGGTTTGGATTGCTTTGGTTGGCCGTTAAAATTAATTTAATATAGAGTAGCATTGAAACAAAAAAGGAATGTTTGTGGCCACAGTGGATTTCCTCCATGCCTGTAGGAAGAAGGGAACTACAGGCCAGTCAGCCTCACCTCAGTCCCTGGAAAAATCATGGAGCAGGTCCTCAAAGAATCAATCCTGAAGCACTTGCATGAGAGGAAAGTGATCAGGAACAGCCAGCATGGATTCACCAAGGGAAGGTCATGCCTGACTAATCTAATCGCCTTTTATGATGAGATTACTGGTTCTGTGGATGAAGGGAAAGCAGTGGATGTATTGTTTCTTGACTTTAGCAAAGCTTTTGACACGGTCTCCCACAGTATTCTTGTCAGCAAGTTAAGGAAGTATGGGCTGGATGAATGCACTATAAGGTGGGTAGAAAGCTGGCTAGATTGTCGGGCTCAACGGGTAGTGATCAATGGCTCCATGTCTAGTTGGCAGCCGGTATCAAGTGGAGTGCCCCAAGGGTCGGTCCTGGGGCCGGTTTTGTTCAATATCTTCATAAATGATCTGGAGGATGGTGTGGATTGCACTCTCAGCAAATTTGCGGATGATACTAAACTGGGAGGAGTGGTAGATACGCTGGAGGGGAGGGATAGGATACAGAAGGACCTAGACAAATTGGAGGATTGGGCCAAAAGAAATCTGATGAGGTTCAATAAGGATAAGTGCAGGGTCCTGCACTTAGGATGGAAGAATCCAATGCACCGCTACAGACTCGGGACCAAATGGCTAGGCAGCAGTTCTGCGGAAAAGAACCTAGGGGTAACAGTGGACGAGAAGCTGGATATGAGCCAGCAGTGTGCCCTTGTTGCCAAGAAGGTCAATGGCATTTTGGGATGTATAAGTAGGGGCATAGCGAGCAGATCGAGGGACGTGATCGTTCCCCTCTATTCGACATTGGTGAGGCCTCATCCGGAGTACTGTGTCCAGTTTTGGGCCCCACACTACAAGAAGGATGTGGATAAATTGGAGAGAGTCCAGCGAAGGGCAACAAAAATGATTAGGGGTCTAGAACACATGACTTATGAGGAGAGGCTGAGGGAGCTGGGATTGTTTAGCCTGCAGAAGAGAAGAATGAGGGGGGATTTGATAGCTGCTTTCAACTACCTGAAAGGGGGTTCCAAAGAGGATGGCTCTAGACTGTTCTCAATGGTAGCAGATGACAGAACGAGGAGTAATGGTCTCTAGTTGCAGTGGGGGAGGTTTAGATTGGATATTAGGAAAAACTTTTTCACTAGGAGGGTGGTGAAACACTGGAATGCGTTACCTAGGGAGGTGGTAGAATCTCCTTCCTTAGAGGTTTTTAAGGTCAGGCTTGACAAAGCCCTGGCTGGGATGATTTAACTGGGAATTGGTCCTGCTTCGAGCAGGGGGTTGGACTAGATGACCTTCTGGGGTCCCTTCCAACCCTGATATTCTATGATTCTAAGAGTAAATTAGTTAACAAGAACTTGAAAGTATGGCCCAAGTGGTTAACCCTTTTCTTACTGGAGCTTGCTCTTCCATTGTAATCTGCTTTAAAAAGAGATGCGGTGATCAGTGGTGGTTTTCCGCCTTTTTCGTCGTCTTTGTCCTCCCCATGGGAGTGCTTTAATTACGAAAACAGCAAGGAGTGAGTTGTTTGAACAGAAAATCTGGGCACTTCCTTTATAAATATTACTTTTCCCTTCATGTGAAGCCAAAGCAGTTTCCTCTGTTCCCACGCACGCGTTTTTCTGACTCGGGCACTATAAAAACATGGGTATAAAAACATTAAATGTAGCCAGAAAAGGTTAATTAGGAAATGATACAGTTAGGAGCAGTTGAAGTTTAGTTCACAACCAACCGAAAAGGGGATACAGGGAACATCCTATTTCTGCTTTGTGATCACATTTCCATCTCAGATGCCAGTCAGTACTGGGCTGGATCAGTATTTGATGGCAGTCCTTCTAGTAACACTAGGTGCTGCAGGACGTGGTTTCAGCAATTCAATAGGTGGTATTCTCCCCTTTGAGTCAGAATTCCGTTAAAGGGCATTGTGTTGCTGGAGGCTCTTTGCAGGGCTCATAAAATCATGGTCCTTATCGTTTGATTATTAAAGCTACCATGGTATGTTTCATAAGAAATGGGGTTTTAACTTGATAACCAGGTCAAATTCCAAATTGAGTAATTATTTTTCCTACCTAAAATTAGCCCCATCACTTTCAGTTGGGAATGATATTCTTCCCATGCCCTCAACTCTTGTGTGGTATTACACCTGAGCTGGAAAACTGAGATTTTGGTCATGCGGGAGGGAAAGAGAGTGTTCTCTAGCAGTATGAAAATTTTTTCCTGTGGAATAGCTGCATGGCAGGCAAGCCACCTGCCTGTCCTCCATTTGGGCTACCCTGGGAGCCAACCAGGTGGGGAACAGATGCCCAGCTCTCCAGTTAGCCAGCCAAGTAGGGAAATAAAGGTCTGGGGAACCCCAGCTCCAGATGAGCCTGGGAGCCCAGGTGTACCTGAGAGCTTGGGAGCTAGGGATTCAAGGCTCCTGACTCCCCAAAAGTCCCCCAAGCAGTTTGCCGAGAAGCAGAGAGTCTGAGCTGCTGAGGAATGAGCCAGGCGAGCTGGCAGGACTCACGGCATCTTTTGAAAATTGCCTGGCAGGAAAGATTCCATTGGGAACCTGCCTGGTTTCCAATGGAACTTGGTTGAAATTTACTGATTCCCATGGAATGTTTACATTTCAGTGAATTTTCTAACTAGCTTTAGTTGTGACAGCTTTGTTTTTGTAGCATTTAATTAGCTGTGCACAGGGAATAAAACTCCAAACATAGTGTGTAAGCCCTGTCTGGGGCACATTTTACCTACCTTAGATACCCAAAGGGTCCGTCTTTCTCTCTAAAAAAAAAAAAAAAAAAAGTCTACACTTGTATGGCTTGTCATGCCAGAAAGTGTCATAAAATTTTGTGCTCCACTCCAGAGGAGGCTGCATTTCATGAATTTCAATGGGGGAAAGTGATCCCTTATCTCAGCATCATGAAACTGAAATAGTTTGTGTAAAGCTCTGAACTCTCTGCTCAACGTTATCTTCTCTAACCCCTTTCTCCTTCTCCTTTCTCTTTCTCTGAAAGGCAAACATTTGCAATATCCAGGAGGAACTCTCCATATCTACACCCTTCTCTCCCCTCAATTTTACTGTTGCTGAGTCCTTAAGTCCCACTATCTTTCATCACTTTCTCCCCTCCTTGTTATGTTAATCTAACCACACTTCCCTCCTTTTGCTCCATCTTCCAAGACTGCCTGTGCCTCTGGATCTGTAAGGTTTCTCTGCTTCTCCACCAGACTGCCTGCCTCTTACTCACACAAGGCAGCCTGTGTTCTTCGGGAATAATCCTTGAACCTGTTATGCAAGTACTCCCATTGGCTATGTGATTAAGGAGTTGCAGGACTGGGCATGTAGATTGTAAAATCTCTGAGGTAGGGTAAAAGTCCTTTTGGGGGGCCAGTTTTAAACTGCCTTAATTACATTTGTGCTTTGGATGACTTTGGCCATTAAAATTCACCTTTCTAAAGCACCATGCACACCAATGGCACTGTATAAATAAAGCACTTTGAGGGCTTGATAGAAAAGGCTCTACAGAAATAATATATTACTTCCAGTCTAGAGAAATGTAGGGCACTTCAAAATTAGTTTTTACAAGCCCTGTGTGTTTAAAAACTTTTACATCTTTTTTTTGTTTCCCTTTTGTTTAACCACCTCTGCAGGCTGGGCATGTTTGAGCATCCAAAGATCCTATTTCATTGTAGGATCCTATTTCAAATCCAGGTCAGGCCAGATCAATAGAAAATCAGCACACTCTGAAATAAAACTGTCTGTGAAATTCCTTCACCTGTGGGAAGAGGAAGAGTATAATAAAGAAAATACTGATTTTCTTTTTGAGGTGAAAAACTCTGAAATAGTATCCTTGGGTGTTGCACAATCTACCTTGACTGAGCATTGATCATAGCACAATTTTGGTGTATTTTGTGTCCTTGGGTAGCAGATAATGACTGTTTTTTCAAACTAGCCACACAGCAATGGTAGGATATTTTACAGAAAAAACAGAGGTACTTGTAAGTTTGAACACAGCTAATATCATGAAATATGCCTACTGATGCTTGTGATCTAAAAGTGCCTGTAGCTACTTCACTGTTAGATCAAGTATATATTTATTAGTTTGAAAAATTTAGGGTGAATCTAATCTAGTCTATAATTTAATTCAAGATTACATCAGCTCCTATGATCTTCAGCAACTTTATTTGGCAACACAGCTTCTTCAACGTTCAAAAATGCCTTTGAATTAGAATCAGATTATCCAAGGTTGTTGTGTGTGCTCCCCCCGCTCACCCTTTGTCTTTTTCTCTCCCTGAACACAAAAGAGAGAGATGATTGTATAGTAGTTGGATCAGAGGAAAACTGCAGTATTGTTTCAGATCAGGGAGGGGGCAAGGGGTGAGAGAGAATCTAAACCAGTTGGGAGAACTTCAGGTAGCTCTGAATGTATGGATCTTTGGATGTCTGTCAATATTATGCTGAATACCAGGGGAAATTTTCATATGGTGAACTTGGTTCTACTGTGGAATTATGACCTTAGGGGAAGTCCTGTCACTTAGCACATTTAAACCCCATCAGGGCAAAATCCTAGTGAATGTCTAATAGGGAGAAACTTGTACTGGCAAGGAGAAGTGTTAGATGAGTCTCCTCCATAGGGTCACCATAGTATAATGGTTAACGTATTGAACTGGAAAACCAGGAGCCCTGTATTCTATTACCACATCTGCGATTCACTGTGTGACCTTGGATCTTTTTCTGAAAGATCTGCTCTAGAAATTATTTTGGGGAAGTTCAATACCCTGTGTTATACCAGCGGGCAAACTAGATGGTCATAGTGGGCCCTTCTGGCCTTGGAATCCATGAACCTTGGGCAAGTGAATTAACTTCTGTGCTGCATTCCCCATCTGTAAAAAATGGAAAATAATATTTGCTCTTGAAGAGTGCTGTTTTTTAAAATTTTCCTTTCTTGAGGCATCACTGCTTCTGGAGGCTGTGTTTTGAATTGTGCAGGTGGCTAGAATTTATCTCAGGATTTTATACAGGGCCATTAATAACAGCTTGACACGTTATGGTTGTATATTAGAAGATCATAAGGTACTCGCGTGGACCCCTTAAAACGTTATGCTCTCAGTTGCTATAAAGAGACCAGAGGCTGAGATCAAAAGCACTGATTATATCAGTTTAGGGAAGCAAGTCTCTTTAGCAGACACAGCCATACTAATAAACACAGATACAAGCTAGAACATTAATTGGAACAATATTGGATTTTTAGTCTGTTCCTAGAGGTTCCGACTATGTACAATAAACTCTGATATCTAACCTTCAGCTGCTGGAATAGAAGGTTGTGCCATGTATGCCTCTTTCCAGGCATATTGCCTTTATTAATCACTACACTAGGAGTCATAAATGAGAGGGTTATCCAGTTCTCCTGTGCCTTTGGATATCCCAGTTGTCTACCCAATTCCTTTTGATGGAAGGAGAAGGCAGAGAGCTGTACATTCTCCTCTTACTATTTCTTTCTTCTGTGTCCTCATTCTAACTGGGAGCTTTTCCCAAGCAGCTGACATCACGACTCATCTGCCTTATTATAACGGGATAGCCTTTGTTATAATCATTTTGATCATTATATTTATAAACAGTAGCGCAGGGTAACGAGTTAATAGCTAATTTCTAATGAAGTATGTTTGTAATTTTTAAACCACTCAGAGTTCACAAAGTTATCAAGAGGGATACGTTCTGCCACATAGTAACTAATTGTACTAAGGTGTAAAATTCCATTCAGGGGTAATCATGTAGCCAGTTTCCCAGCTCTACAGCAACAACCTGGAAGCAGAAATCTCCCTTGTGTGTGCCACCACAGTAATGGGACCAGCAACAGCCAATGTATTCTATGTAACTGTGGTGGCCAACATCTTAGCTGACACATTGGGGATTGAATTGGGGCCTTTGGAGCTAAAAGCATGAGTCTCTACAGCATAACCTAGAGCACTAAAGCTCCCTAGCTAAGGTAGTGTCTATACTACCAGCTAAATTGACACTGCTACGATAGATGCAGCAGTGTCAATTTAGCAGGTCTAGTGAAGACCCGCTAAATCAATGGGAGAGCACTGTCCCATTGATTTGTCTACTCCACCTCCCCAAGAAGCATAAGGGAAGTCACAGCGTAGTGTAGATACCGCGGCAAGTAAATCTAGCTACATTGACTTCAGTTCTATTATTCACGTAACTGAAGTAGCGTAACTGAGATCCATTTTTCGTGGTAGTGTAGACCAGCCCTCAGGCTGCAATAGAATCTCCTATTTTAATCAGGCACAAAGGAGGGACCTGTAACACATTCAATAGTGCATTACAGAACCATTCATGAAAAGTAGATTCTAACATCAGACAAAATACACATACAAACTAGTTGCATTGAAAACTTGCATCTCTCATATTTTTTATAATGCTCCACTAGTATACCATGATATGATATAATTGTAGTTTTCCTTCTGTAAAATAAATCTGCCCTTGTTCAACTGTATTGTTGGAGGAAGAGGGAAATTGGTTTTAGGAGTTTCTAAAATAGGTTGTCTGTAAATCATACTGGGTCTGATTCTGCTTTGCTTTGCTCTGTCATTTACACCTGTGCAAAGTAGATACTCCACTGGCTAAATGAGTGAAAAATATGATGTGGTAGCATTTTATACTCACCTTGCATTCACTTTGCACAGGTCTGAATGATTATATGAGGGACATGGTAGTACAGAATCTGGACCAGTGTCAGTTCTAAGGTTTGATAACTTGTGATCGGTCAAGGCTAGAAAGAAGTGCAATGTCCCATTGCAAAGGAGTGATTCCCAGTTATTTTCTATTGGTGTAAAACCCTGATTCTTAGCCCTGATATAATGCATAAGATGTTGGATGGTAAACCTGTTGCTGGTCCAGAGCAGAACATTGCTTGACCTCCCTCTTAGAGCAGTGTAATTTTGGGGGGGAGTAGGTAGGAATTTCTTAAGGGGTTGGGGGAAGAAAGAAGGCAAATGTTCCATGGCAGATTATTTTTAATTCTCAAAATTTACCTGTCTGAAAGCTTCCAAGTGGTTTTCAATGTAAAGTTACCTTCAGGGGCTAGGCAGGAGAGCCAGTCTAAGAGGCACAATAAATACCGTTTCTAACATGGATCTCACTATCACATTTGGGACCCTGACCAGGGGTATTCTATCTGCTACCCAAGATCCATAAACCTGGAAATCCTGGACGCTCCATCATCTCAGGCACTGGCACCCTAACAGCGGGATTGTCTGGCTATGTGGACTCTCTCCTCAAGCCCTACGCTACTGGCCCTCCCAGCTATCTTCGAGACACCACTGACTTCTGAGGAAACTACAATCCATCGGTGATCTTCCAGAAAACACCATCCTGGCTACTGTGGATGTAGAAGTCCTCTACACCAACATTCTACAAGCTATCAGGAACAGTATCCCCGATTAATGTCACGGCAAACCTGGTGGTTGACCTTTGTGACTTTGTCCTCACCCACGACTATTTCACATTTGGGGACAATATATACCTTCAAGTCAGCAGCACTGCTATGGGTACCCGCATGGCCCCACAGTATGCCAACATTTTTATGGCTGACTTAGAACAACGTCCTTAGCTCTCGTCCCCTAGTGCCCCTCCTCTACTTGTGCTACATTGATGACATCTTCATCATCTGGACTCATGGAAAAGAAGCCCTTGAGGAATTCCACCATGATTTCAACAATTTCCATCCCACCATCAACCTCAGCCTAGACCAATCCACATAAGCGGTCCATTTCCTGGACACTACTGTGCTAATAAGTGATGGTCACATAAACACCACCCTATACCGGAAACCTGCTGACCACTATACTTACCTACGTGCCTCCAGCTTTCATCCAGACCACACCACACGATCCATTGTCTACCGCCGAGCTCTACGATAAACCGCATTTGCTCTAACCCCTCAGACAAACATCTACAAGATCTCTATCAAGCATTCTTACAACTACAGTACCCACCTGCTGAAGTGAAGAAACAAATTGACAGAGCAAGAAGAGTACCCAGAAGTCACCTACTACAGGACAGGCCCAACAAAGAAAGTAACAGAACGCCACTAGCTGTCAGCTTCAGCCCCCAACTGAAACCTCTCCAACGCAACATCAAGGATCTACAACCTATCCTGAAGGACGACCCATCACTCTCACAGATCTTGGGAGACAGGCCAGTCCTTGCTCACAGACAGCCCCCCAAAATGAAGCAAATACTCACCAGCAACCACACACCACACAACAGAGCCACTAACCCAGGAACCTCTCCTTGCAACAAATCCCATTGCCAACTGTGTCCACATATCTATTCAGGGGACACCATCATAGGGCCTAATCACATCAGCCACACTATCAGAGGCTCGTTCACCTGCACATCTACCAATGTGATATATGCCTTCATGTGCCAGCAATGCCCCTCTGCCATGTGCATTGGTCAAACTGGATAGTCTCTACGTAAAAGAATAAATGGACACAAATCAGACGTCAAGAATTATAACATTCATAAGCCAGTCGGAGAACACTTCGATCTCTCTGGTCACTTGATTACAGACCTAAAAGTCGCAATATTACAACAAAAAGACTTCAAAAACAGACTCCAGTGAAAGACTGCTGAATCAGAATTAATTTGCAAACTGGATACAATTAACTTAGGCTTAAATAGAGACTGGGAGTGGATGTGTCATTACACAAAGTAAAACTATTTCCCCATGTTTATTTCCCCCCCCCCCCCCATTCCTCAGACGTTCTTGTCAACTGCTGGAAATGGCCCACCTTGATTATCACTACAAAAGGTCCCCCCCCCCCCCCCCGCGGACACCTCCCCCTGTTCTCCTGCTGGTAATAGCTCATCTTAAGTGATCACTCTCCTTACAGTGTGTATGATAACACCCATTGTTCCATGTTCTCTGTCTATATAAATCTCCCCACTGTATTTTCCACTGAATGCATCCGATGAAGTGAGCTGTAGCTCACGAAAGCTTATGCTCAAATAAATTTGTTAGTCTCTAAGGAAGCACAAATACTCCTTTTTTCCCACTTATATGTATGTATACATAGATCTTCTTACTATATGTTCCATTCTATGCATCCGATGAAGTGGGCTGCAGCCCACGAAAGCTTATGCTCTAATAAATTTGTTAGCCTCTAAGGTGCCACAGGTTTTCTTGTTCTTCTTACTCATTATTACATTAGCAGAAGATTTAGTAGGCAGAGTTTCACATTTGCTCCTTGTGGCATCTGAAACCATTTTTCAAACATCCAGCAACGGTTTTTAGGAGGCTGTTCTCCGAAGATTCAGCCTTGCCTCAGTAAAAGTTGCTTGTGCTCTGACATGATCTATCAGCCCCTGCTTCAACTCAAAGAGCATCTTATTTTGCAGCACTAGAATAAGTTACTTTGCCAGGTATTTTATAGTACAGCAATTGCTCTTGGACTGCTTATATATTTTGACAGTGCTAACTACACTACCATGTATGGTGGTGTTCATCTTTTGATGTCCTGGAGAAAACTTGTGTTTGATAGAAAGTGCAATGGTTGCATTCTGGAGGACAAATCTGGAAGCAATTAGGTATGTCAGAGTGAATATAGCCTGGGTAGATCGATCACTTATGCTACTGGCGCATAGATTTTGATTTCTGGAAGCTGGTTGCAAAGACCCTATGTCTTGTGGTACTTAATGTATTTATGAGGGGCAAGGTAATAGGTTCCCTGCTGGCTGTGGGCTCTTATGTTACCATATCTACAGCTGAGCACCTTTCACATACTTTGCTGGAGGCTGCAATCCTAATATGAACGTCCAAGCCCCCCATGTCACTTGCTCTTAAGGTGTTGAAAAAGAGCTGTTGTGGCATGAACAAGAACTTAAAATAAAATCTTGCAGCAGATGCTATCACCTGTACCCAACTTAATTCAGCCAAAACAATCTGCTACTGAGAGTGGAGAAGGCTGGAAACCTGATAACTCAGTCTGAGGAAGGAGGGAGTGAAGAGTAGCAATCTGGCACAAACCTTGAGCCTATCAGGAAAGAGGCTTCTTATTTATTTTATAGATCACTAAATTACCTACAGTTTGGAGGAGACGTTCTCTGGAACTGCTAGCTAGCAAGTACAAACTAAAACACTTGGGTGCCTGATATATGCTGTTACATTCCTGTGGTAGTTGAGGCATTTGCAGTCTACTTACTGCATGCTAATTTCTTTGGGTGCACTGGGAGGGATTTTCTTAAGAAATGGAGTTCGTGGTACTGCTGACAGTGTGTGTAAATTATCATTGAGGAAAGAGAGCCTTGTATTTAAAGCACAGGAGAACTGGGAGTTTGCAGACTTGGGTTTTATTTATAGGCTGTATTAAAGACTTCCGTGTAATCTTCAGCAGGTTGCTTAATCTCTGTATTACCACAGTTTCCTCCATCTGTTACCGACTTCACGGGTAGTTGTAAAGCTAAATTCATGAATGTTGGTAAAGAGATTTTTGAATGGAAGACAACCTATAATTGCAAAGTATGATCTCTATTTCAACATGATGAAAACTGAGACCCACCTGATTGCTCACAAACACTATCATCTTCCTTTTTTCTTGATTTCTGTTAACACCACAATCCTCTTCATGATTCTGACACTGAAGTTGTGGGGCCTCCCCTTCCTTCACACATTCAAGATGTTGGTCTTTTCTCCACAATATATTAAAATAATCCCTTTGTCTGTCCTTGACACTAAAACACTTGCCAATGTCTTGCTTAGCTTCTGCCTTTGCTTACAACTTCCTCTTTTATGCCCATCCTGATTCCTGTGGTACTCAACTCCAGTCTATCCAGAACATCTAAAATCTTCTTTTTTGCCGGTCCCTTCTGCCGCATCACTCTCCTCCTCAAGTCTCTGTGTGAACGTCAAAATTCTCATCCCCTTCTTGAAGGGATTGCATCATTCTGCCCATGCCAACATCTCTCTTCTCAATTCTTGCTGCTCCTCTCCTTTGCCCTCTTGCTGTAATGAAGGACCCCTCACCACTCTGTTTCATGCCCCCTTCTTGCTTGGAATGACCTCTCTAGCCCAGTGCATCAAGCATCCTTCTTTCTTCAGATTCAAACACTGAAGCTGCAGAAAGGTGCCCTGATTCAGCACCCCTGAGTTTTCCAAAGCATCTTTGTGTCTGATCTTTGTCTATTTTGATTGCAAGTTCCTTCAAAAAGGGATACAATTTTCCTTTGTGTCTTGTATAGCTCTGAGCAAATTATTGGTACATCATAAAGAATAATAAAGTATTATCTGAGAATGGAAGTGGGGTTGAAAGAGATGATTTGTGTGTACTCTTAAGTAGTGCTTATTACCATGGCAACTAGACACATGGAATGCAAAAAACATTAAACCCAGTCAGATTTTGTACAAAATAAATAAGCCTTAGGTGGCATGAAGCACACTGGACTCTGGTGCTGACAAACCACCGTGAAGCATGACTTCCAAAAGTGAAGGCCTTCAGCTGACACTCCTTCCATGATCCTTGAGGGACCTAGAGGCCAGCAAGCCTTGGTTACAAACTGAAATCCAGAGGTGAACTGGAGTGGGGAATGATTTGAATCTAGTAGTCTGGTTAAGGACTATGTCCAGGTTTGCTAGGGACTGTAGTTTCACAATCCTTTATTGCATATATTGGCATACACAGTACACTGCTTAAAGGGACATACACTACTCTGTATACGCTTACAGAAACTATCTGTAAGAAAAAACAGTATTGCCTACCGATGGACATCCATTGCTGAAGATTTCTTCCAAAACAGTCATTCTCTTCATATTCAAGTGGAACAGCCTAGTTTTACTTCCTTTTGACATCATTTTTATAATAGAGCAGTGGTCTTGAGTGCTAATGAGACAGTATTTTATCTGCCCTTAGATGCCTAGGTGCTATTTCCCCTCTATAAAGTATTCTGAAGCTGTCTGATACAGCCAAGGCACTGAGCACTTCAGACAATGGAAGGTGAGAGTGCTCAGGTTCTGCTAGAGTAGAGTCAGAACATACAAAATCCAATCCTTAATATAAAACATACATTCTTTCAGGTACTCTACCATATGAGTTCTCAATTCTTTAGTGATTAGTCATATGTCTGCAACTGATTGTATGTCTGACTTGCCTGAGCCACTATTGAAAGTGAACCCAGAGCAGTACTCCGTTTAGTCTTGGGATTCAAACTTATGCTATGGCAAAAATTTATTTAAAAAGAAATAAACTTGACTCTATATACATTTTTTTAAATACAAGGTTCTGAACCATTACAGATCACCTTACGTAAGTAGTCCGAAGTGTAAAAAGAATAAAAATAATGGATATTTTTGTAATCCCTTTCCTTGTTTTTCATAGGTAAAGGTGAAAAAGAAGAAGATTGAAAACTGTCCTGGAAAATAACTAAGTGCAGTAAAGAAGAGTTAGTGAAAAAGTGAATGTAAGTATTTCAGTTTTTCACAAATAAAGCAGTTTATAACTGCTAGTGCTGTATGATCAGTAACCATATAAATGATTCAGGTTTCAGAGTAACAGCCGTGTTAGTCTGTATTCGCAAAAAGAAAAGCATTACTTGTGGCACCTTAGAGACTAACCAATTTATTTGAGCATAAGCTTTTGTGAGCTACAGCTCACTGAAAGCTTATGCTCAAATAAATTGGTTAGTCTCTAAGGTGCCACAAGTACTCCTTTTCTTTTTATAAATGATTCAGTAAACCAGCAGATGATGCCAAAACGAAGACCTAATTTTGAAATCCAAGTATTTTTAATATTCCTATGGAACTTGGGAATAATTTTGAGCGCACCAAGAATGCTCAGTCAGGACTTATTTGTTTTTTATTAATTGTAAAAAGACAAACTTTAAAAAAATATATCTGTACATTTGTAGCCAGTACTTGACTTAAACTGTTACCATGGTCTTGTCAGTGTTGTTAGCTATCTATATGTCTGCTTGAAACGAAGAGGCAACTTTGGGCTGTCTGTAAATGCCAATTTTTAAACAATCTGTTTAAACACCAGTTGGGATCCCTGAGTCATATATCCCTGTAGACATATTTTCCATTTCAAATGGGATTTAGGTTTACTTTGTATAATACAGTCCCATATGTAGTATCTATAGCATGTATTTTTGCACTGAAGATTTGGATTTATAATACAAACTTCAGAGCAATGTTTTTCTTTTTCACTGTAAGTAGTGTTTTCAATTCCTGAAGTTTCAGTCTGAGAGCATTACTGCCCTCTGGAAGTAGCTTTTTCAAATCTAGGGGCAATTGTTTTCTAACAGTAAGCTAAGAACTCCAGTTAAATCCTTTTAAAAAATGTTATTACATCACCATCAGTGTATAACCCATTATCATATTTCATAACTGTTACAGTTTTATTGCAATCTCTATTGAAAGCATATACCATATTTTACTTCTCCTTGGTCTAGGAGTGTTTGATAATATTGTTACATACCTTACCTATATAGTAGCTATGATACCTTTTAATAGGTAGAATTAGAACGCGTTGTCTGTGTGTCATAGACTCTCTGCTGCTAACGGAAGTCTCCTTTAGCTCATGTGTGTTTTTGGAACAGAAAGATTTTTTGGAACAGAAAGATCTGAGTGAGTTGTATCCTTGCTGTCACCATGGGAGGTTCTGCGTGGCTATAATGATAGTGATAACCATGCTGCCACAGATTTCTTCCAGTCTTTTTAATTTGCTACATTTTCCCAACAATCTCACCTCCTGTTTCCCATGGCTGCAAGTTTCTGTGAACTTGTAAAATTACTAGCCAGTCAGTAGTCCAAAAACCATCAACCATCTATAAGAGGGCAACCTTGGCAAACCTATGGGATTGTTTTGTCTAGAAGTTATTGGGATCTACTTAAATTGAGATTCATCAGCAACGTATATAAGCCAAAGGTTCATTGATCATGTCTGCACTGAATGAATGTCCATACAGCGCTAGCTGGTGCCTGCTCTGCACATCGTCAGTGTAAGCTTCACTAGAGAAGTTGATGGTTGCAGAATCAGAGCTTAAAAACCTCCTAGCATGCAGTGGAGTTAAATCTGGAAGGATTTCCGAGGAGCTATCACCGGTTGTTCAAGTCCTGAAGGTCTGGGGCTGATGTCCCTAAGGCATTACAATGACCCTGATTCAGCCAGTGATACTTTTTGAGAATCTAAGGATGTTTGAGTTGTGTGTCAGGTTTCAGAGGAACAGCCGTGTTAGTCTGTATTCGCAAAAAGAAAAGGAGTACTTGTGGCACCTTAGAGACTAACCAATTTATTTGAGCATGAGCTTTCGTGAGCTACAGCTCACTTCATCAGATGTTTACCGTGGAAACTGCAGCAGACTTTATATACACACAGAAATCATGAAACAATACCTCCTCCCACCCCACTGTCCTGCTGGTAATAGCTTATCTAAAGTGATCAACAGGTGGGCCATTTCCAGCACAAATCCAGGTTTTCTCACCCTCCACCCCCCCACACAAATTCACTCTCCTGCTGGTGCTAGCCCATCCAAAGTGACAACTCTTTACATAATCAAGTCGGGCTATTTCCTGCATAGATCAAGGTTTTCTCACATCCCCCCCACCCCCATACACACACAAACTCACTCTCCTGCTGGTAAGAGTTGTGTGTAGTACTCTGCTCTCACGACTCACCGTCTAAATCCCACAGTGGTACGTGCTTTAGAAACACCAAAGCAAGACATATTTAATGAACATGTGGCAATAACTATACATTCAAACTTCCTGAAGTCTCTGGGCGGGGGGCATGGGGGGGGAGGGGGGAGCACACTTGCATAGCAGTTGAACCATCATGTTTGCGTTATGGTTGACTGAGCTGTTTTTCATGTCAGTCTCATCACTTAGTGCCCCATTTCACATTGTTTATTTCCTTCTGTTTTCTCATGCTTATGCAGTAAGCACAATCTTTTAAAGAAATAAACATGCAGCAGGGTACAGAGCCATTTAGTGTAGGGTTTTAATTTCAAATCGCTTAAAAGTTAAAAATTGCCCTTCAAAATATATAAAACCTCATGTTTAGGAAATGAGTCATTTTATTCACACATCGAAACTCAGAGTATACAGCAAGCCGCTTTAAATTGATGGTTACCATGTTGGCCAAATCTCTTGCTGTATATGTTCCTCTGTCAATTTCAATAGAAAAACATGCCAGTTAGTTAAATTAGTGTCAATGTTTTTATCCATTGTGGCAGAATTAATGTGATCTCCAATACATGTTGTTTTTCATCTGTTTTAACTGTATGAACATACAGATTAAAGCTCTGAGTGGAAACATCATTTCTAATTTATATACGTGCCTTTGTACCAGTAATGCATTACAATTAGAAGCATATATTCCTAAATTTTGAATTCTTTGTCAGATACTAATCCCGCAGTGTCTAAGAGATTGGGATAGCACTGGATTAGCAGATATATGGAGTGGGACAATGCCTCTTTATAGCCACTATTTTTAAAAGACTTAATTATTTTGTATTACCATAGCACCTAGGGGCCCCAAGCAAAATCAGTGTTTTATTGTGCTAGGTGCTGTCCATACACAGAGAAACTGGAGAGCTTGCAATCTGTATGGACAAAACAGAGTGGGAGGAGAAACAATCACACAGAGAGGTCACATGCAGAACCAGGAATAGGATCCTAAGAACCTGTCAGGTTCCCCTTCCACTAGGCCACTCTGCCGCTTGTCACCTTTTCTAATGCCCAGAACACGCAGAATAGATTTGTGCAATAAAAATTATTTTTTTGTTTTGACAAAGAAATGTGGGAAAATGATATGACACACGTTAAGATCGAAGCATGTTATATTAATTTGTCATTGCAGTTGAATGGTTTTGTTACTCAGTCACTTTTAAAACTGATAGATTAGAATAAACCTCCAAAAATACTTGTTAGCACTTTCAGCTTGTGCTTCCAAATGCTTATTAGTCAAACTGGAACCAAAAGGTGGGTGACATTTTGCTTTACTGCTTTCCCCTCACAGCTGAGTTAAATGGTGGAAGGAAGAGAGGGGAGGAAGGGCAACAGTAGTAAAACTAGGTTGTTTGGGGAGAGATGGAAAGACAGAAGGGGACAAGAAGGTGGTAATTGCACTGGGACATGCTAATTATGCAGAGTGAAGGGGGTTGTCAATGTGGGGGGATGGAATGGGACAGTGCCCATGGGGCTGCGGAAGCAGAAAGCATGCAAGGAGCCAAAAGATCACAGACTGACTAGGTTTAAACCTTGTGTTTGGGGGGGAGGACACGCAAAATGAGACAGTTGAATTGGATTCTTCTTATATATTTATCATAATCTGAGGTTGGCAGGACAAATACTTAATGTATTCCTTTTTCCTAATTGCTCCCAAACAGATCATTATTAAATAAACACACCCATAAAGAGCCTGGCTAGAACACCAGTATTTCGACGGTCCTTTTTTTCTCAAGTGTTTGCACAATGCCCAACTCACTAGGGGCCAGACCCTTATTGGGAGCTATGGGCAGTACTATAGTAATTAGACCATAAGAATACAGTAGAACCTTAGCTTTACGAACACCAGAGTTATGAACTGACCAGTCAACCACACACCTCATTTGGAACTGGAAGTATGCAGTCAGGTAGCAGAGACGCCCCCCTCCCCCTCAAAAGGCAAACACTGCGCAGTACTATACTGTTTTAAACGTAAACTACTAAAAAGGGGGGAAAGTTTAACAAAAAAAAATTGATAAGGTAAGAACTGTTTCTGTGCTTGTTTCATTTAAATTAAGATGGTTAAAAGCACCATTTTTCTTCACAGTAAAGTTTCAAAGCTGTACTAAATCAATGTTCAATTGTAAACTTTTGAAAGAACCATAATGTTTTGTTCAGAATTACAACATTTCAGAGTTATGAACAACCTCCATTCCCAAGATGTTCGTAACTCTGAGGTTCTGCTGTATGTCTGTATTGCAGCTGGGAGTGAGCCTCCCTGTCTGGGTAGACAGACTTCCACTAGTGGGGCTCGAGTTCGCATGCTAATGTGGATGTTGTGAGTTGGGCGGCCCATAAGCTTTAGGGCGTCTGTGCATTAAATGAGACAGGGATCCAGTGGAAAAAATAGTAAGAGGATCATGTAATTAACAACTGTATCATAATGCTTATGCACTCAGATTCCAGAACTTTTTCCTTTTTTATATTTTAAGGAATACATTTGTCTTTCTTGAGATGTTGAAGATCTGCACATTAATCTTTTACTTTCTGGTATTCCTGCCAAATAACCTACCACAGTGCTTAATTTGTACAATTTAATATCTAATATCAAGGAGACAGTAATGTAAATTCTTAGCATTATAGGAGAGCTGTGGCATCAAGTTCAACTTCAAAATATCAGCCTGCCAGAATGCTTAATAACATTTTGATCTTCAAGAGTGGTCTCACAATATTAGCTAATCCTCACAGAACACCTGTCAGGTAAGTATTATTTATAGATGTGGAAACTGAAGCAGTGTTTAAAGCCAGCATTTTCAAAGTTGGGTGCTGAAGATTTAGACTCCTAACTAGCCAGCCTGATTGTCAGAGGGGATGGACACACTTAGCTGTCGTAGACTTCAATTGGCGCTTCAAGTGTTTGCACTCCTGAAATTCAGGCTGGTTATTTTGATGCCTCAACATGAATTTAGGCTCTAAATCTGAGGCCCCAAGGTTTGGGAGTGTTGACCAAAGTGAGTGGCCTGGCCAAAGAGAGGACCTGTTAGATCCAAGACTGCAAGTCAGGAGTTCTTGGTTCCCAGGAGCTCAAGACCTTGGGCCTGCACCCCTTTTCATAGCATCAGGCAAAGAATTCTTGTTGGAGCAGCAAAAGTAATGAGGAATGTGCACAATATAGGCAAGTCTGGGAGGGTCTTCCTTTGAAGATTTTATTGAGCAGGGGTTGTGTGAGGGCTGTGTAAAGAGGGAAAGGTGCTTGAATTTGGAAAGCAAATATAATGACAGTTAATTTATCCACCTTCCACTGTTAATTTAATTAAAAATGTGAGTTTGTAATGCCAATAAAATAAAAACCAGCAGGATCTTATTAAAGGGGAAAAGACAAAATGCCACATTTATTGTGAATACAGAAAGAATCATAGTAAGCAGTTAGTTAATAGCTATAACATTCCATTCAATTTCAAATTTATTCACACATTCATTCATACACACACACAGGTTCTGCAAGAGTTGCTCATGCCAAGCCACTGGCCAGGTGGCCTGGACACGAGGAGGGAGCAGGGCCTTGTCAGATGCTCATCTGACGCTCCTGGAAGTTGGTTTGCAGAATCAAACCCCAAAGTTCTCACCTTCTAGAGTCCATTTTTATAGGAATTTCTTCCTATGCCAGTCTATGGGAATTGCTTCATCATGCTGTTGCTGAATCAATCAGCAGATGGCACATTCCTGACCGCTCCGTGCTGCCAGATGTTATCTTGTTCTTTGGTTCTCCTATTCTTGAGGCTGTTGGGTGGATTCCAGTCTGCCCTCCGGGGGACTTCTGGTTATTTCCATTTGATGCCTTCTTCAGCCGATGGACACTGCATTCTTAGGCTGGCACCTCCCTGATCATTCAGTTATTATCCACACCAAGCATCCATCCACATACATCCTCTATCTCTATTTTAATCACAATTGTTAACAAAGCCAGATGAATACAACAAAAGGGCGGGGAGTCTCTGGGTGCTGTTTCTGTTACAGAGTATTGCTTTGAGTCTCTTTCTGTGTAAGTAGTTGTTGTTACAAAGAATTGCTTTGAGAACAGATTCTGTCTTAGAATGTACTAACACAATTAGCAGCTTGCAAGTTTCACACATAGAGGGAGAGAAACAGTACCAAAAACCAAGAGACCTCTTAGTTTAAATTCCAGGGTATTACTAATTATGGGGAATCAAACTCATTTGTGATTTTAATATAGAACTTGTTTAATATGATCCAAAAAGTTACCTTGTTATTTCTGACGTACTTTCTGCTCCTCTTTCCCCGTTCTGTTACACAGTTAGCACAGTGGCATAATTGGGCTGGAGAACAAATTTGCCATGCTGTTTGGCCATAACAAAAAAAAGAGCATTGGGATATTAAATGAGCAATGTGTCCCATTCAGCATGCCATTTAATGTATTGCTAAGCGCAATTTTAGTTAAAATGTGGAATTTATTTTCAAGTGCATTGTTATGTTATGTAAACGGTTATTAGATACCTGTTTGCGTTCTGAAATTCTGCGTATTAAAGAGCACCTTTGTACTTGTGAGTGACACACTGAGCTTACAGTGCTACACCATTCCCTTCTCACTATTGCAGAGCAGGTGGGAAACTAAACAAAACTGCAGCAAAAGGCTTGTGGCTGACAGGGATTGTTACATAGGGGAGGGAAAAACCTAGAGTACAAAGAAAGGGTCTCAACTGATTGAACAGCACAGAGCAGGCACATACAGCGGAAGTAATACTCGGCATTGTCTGGATTTCAAATTCAGAGAACTTCATTGCTGCTTTGGCCCTACTTGGAGTGAATAAATGCTACTGCCAGGAACAAAGCCCAGAACAGAGGGGGAGAAAAGGATTAAAAAGGAGAAAGTGATGACTCACACCCCCATCTCAATCCCCATTAAGAGCACTCAGCTCTCCCCCACCAATGGCCATGTGTTCTGTTTTTATAAATAACTAAGCATTTGAAATGTTCAGCGTAGGCTGGGTATGCATTGATACCGTATTAGAAGAATGCAGGCATCTACAGAGAAATGCTAAAGCAAAATTAAACTCTAGTTTATTTTTGGACTGGATTGTGTCATCCTATCAGGATATTTGGAGAGGAACAAAGCAAAACTAAGCCTCCTTAGCATTCAAGGAACCAGCTAGAAACCTGTGGTCACACCAGAATGGAATTTAAGATCAGTCACGTAGGTTACTATTTTAAAGCTGAACCACAGCTTTTCTGGTTCCCATTTTGTTGTGGCTTCACTGAACAATTTCTGTTTAATGCACCACATACTTCCTTTCCCCCTTAAATGTGAGGGAATAAAAATCTGCTATCTTTCTCAGCCACAAAGTAATCTGTAGACAACATGAAAGAGATCGTACTAACACCACGTTTCCTATTGGTCCTAGCCAAGAGAGTACATTGTATCTATACATATTTATTAAAGCAGTTATGTAGCTTAACTAACACTTATTCCAATTTAATTTTTACATTTTTATTATGTTAGAAAATGGTGAATAATGCATGTCTTGTTTGTTAGATTAATTTTTTACTTGTGATTAGTGTCAGGCTCTGTTTGGATGGAAATTTAAATTCAATTAAGAATGCACAAAAATAGCTTTTTTTATTTAATAAAAAAAACCTACCTTGTGCTGTATACAAACTTTTTTTCTCATATACACATGTTTTTCATTTAAACTCTTTTATTAAACAATGCAAGTATTACTGCAGTTAGTGAATTGAAGTGATTGTTTCTGCTAATCATGTGCTTCAGGATTTTAGAACTAGTAGGTCTCATCTCTTCCAATCTATGAATAAAAACTAGATGTAAGAGACCAAGCTTTCCTGCTTTCAACTTCTGATTGGTTTTTAACTTTGAATGAAGTAGTCATTGAGCTCAACTAGATGAATAAACTGAAATAAAGAAAAAATTCTCTCTTCACCTGCAGAATAGGCTTCTGCTCTCAAAAGCTGGTTTAGCACTTTAAAAACAATTAACTTGGTTCCAAGTGATTAGCAAGTGACTTCCCTTAGTTTATTGGTTTGACTTTCCGTAAAGTTTTCCAGGAAATATGTACTGCTTTAATATTATTTCTGGTTTTTAATTAAAATGATTTTAATATATTATAATAAATATAGGGCTTAACAAAGGTTGTCAATTTAGAATTTAATTTTAAATGTTTGTTTTTAAAAGAACCTGTATTTAAATTAAATTTTTAAAAAACTTTGATTTTTGTCCACCCCTTGTGCTGCAGCTGCATGCTGCATCAATTGCAGTTTTATAGTTGCATTTGTATTCATACCCTGATGATTCATAATGGCAAATGCCTAATATTAGAGGAAGAATTGGAGTACCTTGATTAAACAAAGTTGGAAACGTTGTTCCTCACCACTGATGCAGTTCTATCTAGCTATCTTATCTTAATGAGTAGGTCATATGCCCTTAAATTTAAATATTTTTATTGTAGTAAACAGCACTGTTTAATATAGTTAATGTCAAGAAGAAGAAATCATAAAAATCCTTTCTAGAAAGCTTTAGCTAGGATGCTTAATACAAAGATTGGGAGAAACTCATAGCACTTAAGGTCAGATGGGACCATCATGATCATCTAGTCTGACCTCCTACACATTGCAGGCCACAGAACCTCACCCACCCCTTCCTGTAATAGATCCCTAACCTCTGGCTGAGTTACAAAAGTCCTCAAATAGTGATTTAAAGACTTCAAGTTACGGAGAATCCACCATTTACACTAGAAACTGTCTGGGCTTGATTGATTCTCTGCTCTGCACTGGCTTCCACTTTGTCACAGAGCCTCTGAAGGTAGAAAGACAGCCAGTGGGAATCTGCACTGGAACAAAGCAATTCAAACTATGCCTCAGGGACCTACAGCAGGCCAAAGCTAACTAGTAAAGGTGTGGGGTCAGAGCAACCAAGGGGTGTGCTGATTCATGCCTTCGTGGGCAGTTCGCAGTCCTTGTCCCAGCTGATTCCAATCAGGCCCAGTGTATTTAAACTTACCCTTGAACTGACAAAATATTAGCTGGTATAATTGTGACAGATGCCCCACCTCTGTTTGCATGATAAAGTATTACCAAAGAAGTTCCATATGAAGTAGTTAACCCTACAAAGGAGAAGTTAAAGGATACATGTATAAGGAGAAATGGACCAGCCATGGGGACCCTAAAAGCCCCCCTAGATACACTAATGGAAATCTATACTTGAAAGGGTGCCAGGTACCAAGAAGGAGAAAACAAGTAGCTGGCATAAACTGGGAGTTAAAGACTAACACTTTGTAGGGTATTTCCTAATGTCCATGTATGTATGTGACATGATTAAAAAGAAACAAATGTCCTGAAACAAATGTCCTGAAACAAATGTCTCACTGTTGTAAGTGAATATGGAAGCAAGAAAATAACCATCCTATGCAGAGGTAGCCATCTCCCCATGAAAAGGAGGAGAGCATATAATGGATGGACATGGGGCATGAAGGTGTTTTCTCTGACAAGTGTGAGAGACCGCACTTCTGCTCTAAGTTCAGGTAACCTCATATTCTATAACTTTAATTGTAGCATCATTCTAGCTATGTTAAATGGAGGTGTTTAAGTATATTTATTTTATCATTTGCTCTCATTTTGGTAAAATCACATATAAAACCAGTTTGTTTTAAGAAGAACTAAAATGTGTACCTGTGCTGGCTGGGCAAGTTGCTGCCTGACTCACTTGAAGAAACAAAACTCTGACATTGTGGGAAGGTAATTCAGCCTAGGTATGTGGCAGGTTGTGGCATTCCTCTGGAGACTACAAAACAGCTGGGAAAAACAACTGGTCATAGAGAGGGCTCAGGAACTACAGGGGCACAAGTGATTGTTACAATATCTTATTATACATTTCTTTTTTTAGCTTTGATGAACGGTTTGTTGAAAAGACATTTGTAACCTTATTCCGCCAAGTTTTTTTCCTGTATTTTTTTTTTTTAACTACTGTTTTTTAAATTTCACTGTGTATTAACTTCTTTGCCAAAGAAGGTAGTCTGATAGCCTGTGTGGTTAGTGCTCACACTTCCCAGCACTGAAGTTTGCAGTTTATATTTATAATACTATTGCATATGAGCAGTGTGCTGTGTTGTGATTGTGGACCCGGGAAGAATATGGAGAGTAGAATCTTTGCTTAAGGCTGTGTCCTTGGGGTACACATAGAATCATAGAATATCAGGGTTGGAAGGGACCTCAGGAGGTCATCTAGTCCAACCCCCTGCTCAAAGCAGGACCAATCCCCAATTAAATGACCCCAGCCAGGGCTTTGTCAAGCCTGACCTTAAAAACTTCTAAGGAAGGAGATTCTACCACCTCCTTAGGTAACGCATTCCAGTGTTTCACCACCCTCCTAGTGAAAAAGTTTTTCCTAATATCCAACCTAAACCTCCCCCACTGCAACTTGAGACCATTACTCCTTGTCCTGTCCTCTTCTACCACTGAGAATAGTCTAGAACCATCCTCCATACAAGATCACGGAGCTGTTAGACAGCAGTTGTTAGACTTCTCTAAGATCTTCAATTTTGCTTGATATCATTCTCCTGCACTGGGAAATGCCTAAGCTTTTGAGAGGTGTAAATCCATCCAAATTGTAGTCATAAGTGCAAATTTTATTAAAATTGTTTCTCTGTCAGTGTATGAGGGTTCTCTGTAAATTGGATTACCAAATAATTTTGTACCAGACAATCCTGTTTACATTATGAGTGAAAGATTATTTTACATATCTGAATAAAGAGTAAAGTGAGCTATCATATGTAGTTGCCAGGAATGATCAGAAATTTTCTGGCTTGTGCTTCTTAGTTGGAGAGCTGCCTGTTATCCTTCCTTTTTATTCTTTATAAATAAAATACCTTCCTTGAAGGGATCAAGATGCAAGAGGGTAAATGCCATATTATTATTCCTATCACAATCAATTATTTTTATAGGGCTCTCATTAAAGACCTATAGAGACCAAAATGGCAATACATGCAGGTGCCAGACCAGAAAGGATTAAAATGGAGTCAAGACTGGTGGTGCCATAGAACTGAAGCACTCTTGTTCTGGAGCAAACAGCTTGTAAAAATCTTGTGGTGCACATGCACAACACGTGGAGAGGTTGCCCATATCTCTGGTGAGCTCTGTTTAAAGAGCAATGGAATGCTATGGCCCATATAGAGTAACCAGCTAAGCCAACCTGGCCTGCTAACTCACTCAGTGGCATTAATGGGCCTTATGGATAGCGGTAGCAGAAAGAGATTGATCTGGCAGGGAAAGCTGCCTTTTAGCATAATGAAAGAAGATATTACTGTGTGCCATTGCTTACAGGATGTAATAGGAATAAGGAAATCTATCAGCAACGGATGGGAAGTACAATTGCCCCAGTCCAGCTCTTTGGTCAGGTGGCTGTCTAGGAGATAGACCAAATTCAAACCATGGTTAAAACTGGCTCAAGACTGACAATAGCATCTTTCAGAGCATTGGGAAAGAGAACTAGTGATCAATTTTAAAATATATATTATTTAAGTTAAAGAACCTGCTATCTATGAAAATATAATGGTGATTAGGAGCAGTCAATACCTGGAGGTACAGAGTAATCTTTCGTTGATCTTGGAGAGGGAAAATGAGAGATTAACAGAGATCTGAAATGAACAAAGGGAGGACTCATGTCTTCTCTAGATTCAGTAGCTTATGCATCCAAGAGTATGATTTTCAAAGACACCCCTACTGAGAGAGAGCAGCTTAGCAGGCAAGGTTGACAGAGTCTATTACAAAGTTTTCATAGGTTTGGAACAATGGTATTCTAAAGAACAGGTCACCCAGAGAACATAAAGGAAGCTTCTCAAAGGTCTGTGAATCTGAGTCTCAAATGTGTCTGAAAACCCTGGGAGACCAGTTTACACTGTTACAAGCACCTCAGCACAGAATACTAGCTATACTGTTAAGCAATATGTAGATATATATTTAACAAATACTTTCTTGGTAAGCAACACGTTTGTGGTACAGCAGTGATGGTGGACTGATGAAACCCATTGTTCACAAGTTGCTAAAGGCCATTGTAGAGGCTATAAATGAAGTAAAATTTACACTAAGGTAGCTTCTCCTTCCCTGTCTCTTCATTTTTCATTGTTATTAATGAAGCAGTAAGAATTTGTATATTGAATAAGAATGGGGCTTTACTTTTGAACATCATCTCTACAGGTGGCTATTCATTAGTCTCAGGGCAAAGTACAAAGGTGACATTAAACAAAGTATTGCCTGTAGTCATGCAGTGACTGTTTACATGAAAGGGTAAAGCTCTCTTGGTAAATGAGGAAGGAATAAGTCTGTCAACTTTTTTAGTACCTTATCAACCTGAAAAGATTTAGTGGGAGACAGATTTTTACCTGACTTTATTAGATTTAGGATTAAGGAAACCATCTGCAGTAACAGATTGGATTTGTATGAGGCAGACTGGTAGCTGGTGGCAGAGAGAGTGTAGGAGTTATAGAATTCCTTAGGGATTATCATAACACTTAGTAATGGTAATCTAAATAGGTATGGAATACATAGTCACATTCTACATATTCTGGGCAAAGAAACTGCAGTGTGCAAGTGGACGTTTGAGTGGAGGAACATAAAGCTATGTAGGATTAACTGATTTTAGAGCCCCTTTGTGTGCAAAAGTGTCTGCCAGTGGCTGATAATAAGTTCCTGCTCAAATGTGCTGCCTGATGGAAAAAAATATTGATTGAATCTTATTTAGTGTTTGTGGGCTGTGGCATATCTGACATGGTCCAGGCCTGGAAACAGAAGTATTGGTGTCGAATAAGACTGATGATTTATTTCTGTGTATGTGGTCATTGTAGAAAAGTAGCATGTTAAATAAAGGCATCCTATCGTTTTTCTAGAAAGTATATTGAGACTGTATCTTGCTTGGAACTTTGTGGCTTTTACATTGGGACAGATATTTAATTCCCTTGATTTCCTAAGAAACGCATTAAGAGAGTGTAACTGCTTAAGGGGCCAAAGGATTCTGTTGGGTACATGGTGAGAATTTCAAATGGGCACAAATACATTGACTTCTCTGTTTATTTTTCCTTATTCTTTTAAAACAATCCTGTTAAATTAAGTAAATATGTCAAATATTGGGCCTAACTACATTTAGTGATTATTATTATGTTACAGTATTACATGTCTACAGAAATGTACACATATTAAGTAATCCTCACTATACCCTGTAGGTATTTCACAGAGGGTATGACTGAAGCACAGAGAGGCTATGTGATTTACCCAAGGCCAAGCAGTAGATGAATCAGGGGTTATAACTCAGGAATTCTTGGGCCCCAGCTCTGTGCCTAATTCACTAGACCATACTGCTCTGAAGTTTAAAATATGAAGGCTGCATCTCTTTCATACAAACACCCTTAGCACTCAGTTCTGACTAATTCCTTTATACATATGCTTTCAGAAATATATATTTCCTGTTGCCTTTTGCAATGGGTGTCATTTCTTTGTCCTGCTCTGGTTCCCTCAGAATATTGCACTGATCTCCCTGGGGATCAACAGTCTGGAGATCACCATGGCAACGTTTAGAAAAATGCTCGCTACAGACTTGAAGCTTCATTTCTGTTATCCCTGTGAGCTCTGATGATCTGTGGACTTCCCAGACTAATGGAGGTGGAGTGGGGAGGGGGAAGGTAAACAAGAGAGATGTATGGAACTTGCACATTAAAAATCTTTTGTATGTAATTTTTGAGGCACTCAGCTGATATTGCTCAGTGATGTACAGCAGCAGCATCTAGCATTTTCATGGTATGCTGCTGCAACTGTCTTCTGTATGAAATAATCCCTCTGTTCTTATTCCACGTCATTTTAACATTAGTGTCTTTGTTGTCTCTGAGCTCTCCTCATTTTCACTCAAGGCTACTGTGAAAGCCATTGACAAGGAAAAGATTGCTATGCTAGTAAAGCCTAAGAATTTGTTGACAATAAAATTTGACCTCAAAGGTTATGATATCACGTTTAAGAGTGAGTACTCACATCACTGCTATTTCCCAGTCTTCTTTAAAGAAGAACCAGGGGAACCTTAAAGAAGCCAGATGGGATGGGGGGAAAGAGTGAGTTCCATCCAGCTATGAGAAGTGATTAAAGTGGAATATTAGTACTTTGCCATCTGGGACAAGAATTAAGAACTCTTGGTTGTATTTTGTCAGTGTCAAAGAGAACTTGGAGTTCTGTTTTATTCTGTTGATATGAGGTGTACAAAATATTCCGGTATAGGGAGATTGTTTTATAATTTCAGTGCAGTAGACTTCATGTCTGCATGTGGAAACAGTGCATCTTAAGATGTAAATAAATAAAAGGGCATTTTTCCATAAAAGGATATTTCATTAAAAAAAATTGAAATAAAACAACTGATGTTTGAAAATCTGTGGACATCAGAATGGATATAAGGTGTAAAATTTTAACAGTGAGGGGAATTAATAGTTGGAATCATTTACCAAGGGTTGTGATGTGTTATACAGATCAGACTAGATGACCATAATGGTCTCTTCCGGCCTTGGAATCTATGAAAATGCACCACTGAAAGTGAGGAACTGAACTCATCTTAAATAGTGACACTTGAGCAGATAAATAGTTAAAATAAGAATTTAATGTTAAATGTTCTCCTCAGTAAAAACAAATAAATAAATAAATAAATAAATAATGGCTTGACCGAGACCCTGATTGAAGACGGGGAAAATATATTGCTTTAACTTTTGTTGGTCTTTTTTAATTAAAATTAAATTTAAAAAAAAGGACACTGACTAATCATAAACTTTCATACAAGGGCTTCGGGGATGGTAATGGACGGTGGTGAATATTTATTGATAGCATTGCTGTTCCAGGCAACCACTGGACTCCAAATGTCATTACAATAGGAACCTATATGTCAAAAATTGTCACTTGAACACACTTTTAAATTGTGGTCACAGGTAAAGAATAAGAGAATTTTACATAAATCAAAAAGAAAATGTCACGGTCGTGTGTGTCACTGTTGTACCAGAAGATCCAATGTAAACAACATACAAAATGAATGGGAGTTCATAGAATCTCAAGGAGAAATGTCCTTAAGGAGTGCTGCCTTTCTACAGCAACTCCAAGCTTCAGCATTAATCAACCATTCACTTTATGTAACCCAGTACATGTATCTTCCTTTACTACGTTAAGAATATCTAAACTGTTTAAAATTTAGAACAAGGTCATGGCTACTAATGTACATCTGCTCAGAAAGGCTCTGCTCAGAGCCAAACAAGTCACAGTAGGAATTCAACGTGTTGACTGTACCTGTGAAATATCGTTGCTGGAATAAGAGGTATGATAGAGGTAGTGGATATTCTTTCTTCTGGACCAGAGGATAAGAGAGGTTCAGCTCACAATTTTTAGGACTCTGGCTCATTCCCACTGCCAAGACATACAAAACTCTAGCTCTGTTGAAATATAAATGGCTGTCTTATCTGTCCATGTCTACGCAGAGGAAAGGGTTAAAGATCCTATGAAGCTTTATGAGAAGAGTAGATGATAGCCTTGGTCTCCTGACAGTTTTAAATACCTATTTTATTCTGTCTGATTACTATAAACTTGCCTTGTTATACCAATAAAATAAAAACCAGCAGGATCTTATTAAAGGGAAAAAGGCAAAATACCACATTTATTGTGAATACAGAAAGAATCATAGTAAGCAGTTAGTTATAGCTATAACATTCTATTCAATCTCATATTTATTCACACACACACACACACACACACACACACACACAGGTTCTGCAAGGTTGTTATCATAGTTACCAGCCTTAGAGTTGCTCATACCAAGCCACTGGCCAGGTGGCCTGGACATGAGGAGGGAGCACGGCCTTGTCAGATGCTCATCTGATGCTCCTGGAAGTTGGTTTGCAGAATCAGACCCCAAAGTTCTCACTTTCTAGAGTCCATTTTTGTAGGAATTTCTTCCTATGCCAGTCTATGGGAATTGCTTCATCATGCTGTTGCTGAATCAATCAGCAGATAGCACATTCCTGCCGGCTCGGTGCTGCTAGATGTTATCTTGTTCTTTGGTTCTCCCATTCTTGAGGCTGTTGGGTGGATTCCAGTCTGCCCTCCGGGGCGGGGGGGGGGGCCTCTGGTTATATCCACTTGATGCCTTCTTCAGCTGATGGGCACTGGATTCTTAGGCTGGCACCACCCTGATCATTCAGTTATTATCCACACCAAGCATCCATCCACATACATTCTCTATCTCTATTTTAATCACAATTGTTAATACAACAAAATGAATACAACAAAAGGGCGGGGAGTTTCTGGGTGCTGTTTCTATTGTTACAAAGTATTGCTTTGAGTCTCTCTCTGTGTGAGTAGTTGTTGTTACAAAGAATTACTTTGAGAACAGACTCTGTCTTAGAATGAACTAACACAATTAGCAGCTTGCAAGTTTCACACATAGAGGGAGAGAAACAGTACCAAAAACCAAGAGACCTCTTAATTAGTAATACCCTGGAATTTAAACTATGGGGAATCAAACTCATTTGTGATTTTAATACAGAACTTCTTTAATATGATCCAACAGCCTATGGTATGCAGTCACTGCACTAACTCACTATTTAGGGATAACTTGAATTTGAACAGTGCTATAGAAAACCAATTTCTATTCTATAAAATTCTATTCAGAAAAACTGCTTTTTATTTTTTTGTTTGTTTTTTGCATAGTTGTGGAATTCTTCAGTTTTTCCTCCTGTAGTTTCTAAAATCCAAGCCTTGAAAAGAATAATGCAGAAGGCAACCCTTTTAAACCTAATGAAAAATATGGAAACAGCGGGGAATGAATATCGAGCTGTGGAGGGGAAAAATTACGTGAAAGCTTTTTCTCCCCTCCTCAAATTGGTCTTATTCATGGGGCTTTTAAGGTACCACAATCATATACTTAAAATAATTATTCAGTAATTCTGCTTCATTTCCACACAGCAACGATATAAAATGTCAAACTCCATGAAGCCAGTCAATTTCCAGGCTCCCATGTGGAAACCAGTGTACTGTTAGTAAACCCTTAAAAGATAAGATTCTTTCTGTATCAGGGTTTAATTAGGATTAGAGGTCTGTGATTGGATACCAGTATAAAGGTCAAAAATTATATTTTAAAAAAACCTGCATATTTTTCCAGGTTAAAAGTCAAGGGAAGAACTGTTTGCTAGTTTGAGAAGGGAGCCTTCATTTTAATAAAATCCCATCTTTATACACATTTAATGGGAAAAAAGTTTAAATCATTTTAGAGTAGGAAGTTTTAATCATTTTATTTGACAGGATGCTTCACCTTTGTTTGAAGAAGGCAAATACCAATGAATAGTTCAACAAGAAAGAATTAAGAACAAGTTAGATTAGATTGTATCTTCAGCCAGGACTGTATCTACCAGCTGTTTATCGTGCCTGACATGGTGGGCCTCTGATCTCTGTTGGGACCTCTGGTCACTCCCACAGTTGTTATCTAAAACCATGTCACCACCTCTTAGATTTTGCCTGGTAGACAGGGTGGAGACTGTATTCTGATATGAGGCTTCCAAGGGAAAACAAGGTGTTGTAAGAAGTGTTGGTAATCAACAGGTGGTTTTCTTCTTTCAGTTAGAAATTAACCCAATTGCAATGTCTCACTGTTCAGTCTGATAGACAGTGCAAGGTCAGTGAAAATCCAGCATGCAGATTTTTGTCGTGCAATGCAATAGTGTGTATCTTATTGTAAAACATGGACGCTGAGTGCAAATTAGTGAATATACAAACAAAACTAATAAACAATGGAGCACACAAATTATTACACCTGGGGGAGTTTTGTGCTACTGTACGCACAGAGAATTCTTGTCCCCTGCAGATTTTTTTTTTTTTTTTTTTTTTTTGTTTCCCTGCAGAATAATAGATTCTGACAGGGAAGCAAAGGGAAGCCATGAGAGGGGGTCATGTGCCCCTCCTCTGCAGCGGTCCCAAGCAGGACTGAGCTTTGGGAGAGATGTAAATCACCACCTCGTGGGGAGGGGGTAGGGGCAGAGAAGAGAAAGCAGGGTTGGGTGTGTATGTGAGACTCTGTCCTTGTCATTCGCTACTATGGTGTGCCTGGGGCAAGAGCCCCTGGGTGTTTCTGGGGCAAGCCCGACCCGGCCCTTGTGCTGTGTCAGTCAGGTGCAGGCTTGCCTCCAAGTCCTGCAGGGTGATTCCCCCTCCCCCCCCATCTTCGTGCTGCCAGTGGCCTGCGCTCCCCACTGGGGAGGCAGCCCCAATGTGTGCCCCTTGCCCCTGTCACTGCGCTCACCCTGCAGAGGTGTGGGGTTGACACAAGCAGCTGTGGGGAAGATGAGGGGAGGCTTGGCCCGGGATGCCATTTAGGGAGGGCTGGGTGGGGGGCACCTGCCTTACCCCGACTTTCACACCGGAGGTCTGATCAGGCAGGCAGGTCCCTCCTCCAGTAGCCAGGGTTCTCTGGCTGTGGCTCTGTCGGTCAGTTTTCTCCGCTGCGCTAGGGCCTCTCGGGGTGAGGCAGCCCAGATAGGGGTCAGTCAGAGTGTGTGCAGGGGAGCACAGGGTCCCTAGTGGTGGTGGTTGGAGCATAGAGTACCCCTTAGTAGGGGCGGGAGCAGGGGCCCAAGTGTTGGGGGTGAGAAAGACACAGAGGGTCCCCAGTTGGCGGGGGGGAGCAGAGGAGCACAGGGCCCCCGGTTGCAGATGGGGAATTGGAGCCTGGAGGGGGGCAGTGGGGTGAGAAAGGGGAGTCCATTTCCAGGGGAAGGGAGAGGTGAGGGCAGAGAGCTGTGCCCTGAGGGAGGGAGCAGTGAGTGTGGGAGAAGCAGCTGAGGGGGAACAGTCCCTGGGGCAAGGACTGTGAGAGAGGGGGAGCTGAAGAAAGGTGAGGGACTAGGCACAGCTAAGTAGGTCTTGGGGTCTGTTTGCCATCAGAGAAGCCGGGAGCACCCTCACCTCTCCCAGGGAAGAGATTGAGAACAGATCCCACTAAGCTAATGCATTCTCTGAACTGACTAATCTGCTCTCTGCCTTCCTCCCAATCTCTCCTATTTTAGGGTAACTTATACCTCAGTCCTGCAGTGAGTATCCATGTGGGCACAGGGGTTTCTTTAACTTTCTACTCCTAGGGAAATATTTTTTGTTGTCTGTATTGTTACAGGTATACTTGCTGATAGGTATTTTGACATAAATTACCAAAATAATTGAAACTGGAATGATAAAATTGTGTTATTTTGACAAATAAAATATGCAGAGTTTTAAAATATTGTGCGCAGAAATTTTAATTTTTTGGTGCAGAATTCCCCCAGGAGTAGATTTATATATTAATGACCTATGTAAAAAGAATAAATATCAAACTAATTCCAATTAGCAGCCTGGGACTCTCCAGCTCCTCTTTTTCCCCAGAACCACCCCAAACTCAACAACATCATGGTAACAATTATGTATATGTACAAGATAGAACCCCAGTGCTGCATCTAATTGGTGTATAGGAGTAATGTGCCTGTGGAAGTGTTTAATTTTATAAGCTATCCATCTTGCATTCTTAGCCTAAAATAAATGCAGGCCCTGACAGAGAAGCCATGGGGCAGAGAAGCAAAATCTGCTCCTTTCTCCAGAAATAAGGTATTTTAATGTAGGGTTTGCTTTCCTGCTGGCAGTCGGATGAGTGGGGGAAGATATGGCACATGCCAAAGTGAGAACCCTCTGTCCTGACTTACTGAGTGCCCACTCTCAATATTAAATAATGTATATAATATTAGTGTGTGTATAGTATATAGGAAACGAGGGCAAGAGAGGAGAAGAAGAAAACCCCACTTATTTCCAAGAGTCCTTTTGAAGCGAGGCATTGTGCATAATAATACGCACCAGTCACACCCAGGGCGTTGCTGAAGGAGCACTGTACTGTTGGAGGTGCCATCATTTGCATGAAATGAAACAAAGTGCTTCTAGTCATTAAAGATCCCATATAGCTTTTTCTAAGAATAGTATTTTGCTTCAGTGATTTGGCCAAATTCCAACTCTGGTAATTGCCTTCTGCTGATCTAAATTGCTCTGTTTATTTAATTGGAGAGCGTCCTGTCCCAAAAGATGTTGTGGAGGTTCCTGGTGCCAGTACAATGGCTGCTGTGTTTCACCCTCACTGATTTCAGTAAAGAGTGAAGTAATTCCCAGTCTATGCAGATCATAGTTTGTAATTCTGTGTAAATCACTCCGAGGCTTGCAAAAGATGTCCTAAATCAAATGGCAGTAGTAACAGACTTAAACAAAGGGTGATTAATAAAGTGCTGATCATTATCAAACTAACAAGACCACTATGGAAGTCATTGTGGTTATTATTATAATACACTGAAATGTATAAAAGAGAGGTGATTGGCTTGCAATGAAAATTCAGAGCAGTCTGTCTAACTTAAAGACCAGCTGCCTGCCACAGGCATCTGTGATTATGTACTGATTCTGGGAGGCATGGTCGGATGGGACAAGAACTATGGGTTTTGGTTCGTACAAGGAAAAGGTATGTTGCTCTTTCCAAACCTTTGTTTTGTCTCTCTCTCACTGTCCCTTGAAGGCTAATATCATAGAATCATAGAATATCAGGGTTGGAAGGGACCCCAGAAGGTCATCTAGTCCAACCCCCTGCTCGAAGCAGGACCAATTCCCAGTTAAATCATCCCAGCCAGGGCTTTGTCAAGCCTGACCTTAAAAACCTCTAAGGAAGGAGATTCTACCACCACCCTAGGGAACGCATTCCAGTGTTTCACCACCCTCTTAGTGAAAAAGTTTTTCCTAATATCCAATCTAAACCTCCCCCACTGCAACTTGAGACCATTACTCCTCGTTCTGTCATCTGCTACCATTGAGAACAGTCTAGAGCCATCCTCTTTGGAACCCCCTTTCAGGTAGTTGAAAGCAGCTATCAAATCCCCCCTCATTCTTCTCTTCTTCAGGCTAAACAATCCCAGCTCCCTCAGCCTCTCCTCATAAGTCATGTGTTCTAGACCCCTAATCATTTTTGTTGCCCTTCGCTGGACTCTCTCCAATTTATCCACATCCTTCTTGTAGTGTGGGGCCCAAAACTGGACACAGTACTCCAGATGAGGCCTCACCAATGTCGAATAGAGGGGAACGATCACGTCCCTCAATCTGCTCGCTATGCCCCTACTTATACATCCCAAAATGCCATTGGCCTTCTTGGCAACAAGGGCACACTGCTGACTCATATCCAGCTTCTCGTCCACTGTCACCCCTAGGTCCTTTTCCGCAGAACTGCTGCCTAGCCATTCGGTCCCTAGTCTGTAGCGGTGCATTGGATTCTTCCGTCCTAAGTGCAGGACCCTGCACTTATCCTTATTGAACCTCATCAGATTTCTTTTGGCCCAATCCTCCAATTTGTCTAGGTCCTTCTGTAGCCTATCCCTCCCCTCCAGCGTATCTACCACTCCTCCCAGTTTAGTATCATCCGCAAATTTGCTGAGAGTGCAATCCACACCATCCTCCAGATCATTTATGAAGATATTGAACAAAACCGGCCCCAGGACCGACCCTTGGGGCACTCCACTTGATACCGGCTGCCAACTAGACATGGAGCCATTGATCACTACCCGTTGAGCCCGACAATCTAGCCAGCTTTCTACCCACCTTATAGTGCATTCATCCAGCCCATACTTCCTTAACTTGCTGACAAGAATACTGTGGGAGACCGTGTCAAAAGCTTTGCTAAAGTCAAGAAACAATACATCCACTGCTTTCCCTTCATCCACAGAACCAGTAATCTCATCATAAAAGGCAATTAGATTAGTCAGGCAAGACCTTCCCTTGGTGAATCCATGCTGGCTGTTCCTGATCACTTTCCTCTCATGCAAGTGCTTCAGGATTGATTCTTTGAGGACCTGCTCCATGATTTTTCCAGGGATATAAACAAATCCTCATAAAATATTAAATTCAGTATCTTCAATAAAGTCCTTTAGCACACCCCAGTGCTCCAGCATGTCCTGTCATGTTTATAACGTGAAGTTTCTCAAGTACATGGCACAAATGAAACTTAACGCCATCTCACACAAGAAGACCTGTTGACTTGCATTTTTAGGAATTAGAATTTATTCACTGGATTTGTACTTTGCTGGAAGAATATAAAAAGACAACACACAGGCTTGCTAGCTAAGGAACCATTTGAAATAAGCAAACAACATGAATTTCCTGTTGAACAGAGCTATTTTTAAGGTCAGGGGAGGAGTTTGTTTAATCACTTAATTGATCCTGTTGCATTTTTTCCTGATGTGCTCAGGCCTAACAATGACCTGTGTTGAAATAGGTGACTGAGCTTTTCAGCTTTGGATTTTCCCTGTTTTTTGGGTTTTTTTTAAAGTACGGAAACAGGAATCTGACCTTTTCTTCTAAATCCTCTTCCCCAGTATTAAGTAATCATACGTTACAAAATGAAAAGATTGAGCAAGGTGACCTAGGTTTGGTCTTTGAATGCTAACCTCATTAATCAAAACCCTAACGGTGTTTAATCTTAAACCACTAGACCTGTATTTTGGCTCAAAGCACAGTGCAGTGGGAGTGCACATACTTTAAATCCACTGCCAGAGACACACTTCATTAAAGTCTGGACTAGTCAAGTCCCACCAATGTTGCTCTTTATATCATATGGGATCAATTATTTCAGTGAATTTATATGCACAAGACAGGCAATTTTTATGCCTATTCTATTTCATAGAAAGAAAAGGAGTACTTGTGGCACCTTAGAGACTAACCAGTTTATTTGAGCATAAGCTTTCGTGAGCTACAGCTCACTTCATCGGATGCATAAAGTGGAAAATGCATGGTCTGTGTGTATAAAACATCCTCACTGCATTTTCCACTTTATGCATCTGATGAAGTGAGCTGTAGCTCACGAAAGCTTATGCTCAAATAAATTGGTTAGTCTCTAAGGTGCCACAAGTACGCCTTTTCTTTTTGCGAATACAGACTAACACGGCTGCTACTCTGAAACCATCCATTTCATAGGTAATTCCTGGATAGATATAATTTTTCTGTTTTCCATTCCAGACTATGGTCAGCCTCTCAAGATAGTTGAACGGTGAATTTGTTCCTCTTGTCACATCATCCTATGTAAATCTGTGTGCACAATACATATGTTTGTGGTGTTTTTTCCTTGCTAAACTGTCTGCCTAAAGGCTTGTCTATAAACACAGAACTGGCACTGGTTTAGCTAAAGATCTGATGTTAAGGCAACTTTGTAAATTACAGGTGCAAACTAGACCAATGTAAGACCGGTTTAAATGTGTGTCAGTCTCTGGTTCTAGGCAGTCAGGCTGATTGGTGCAGTGGTTGAAGCTGGGCATAGGGTTGGGACCAAGCTGAGGGCAGCACTGAAACCAGGGCCCAAGGTCAGGTCATGGGTCAGAACCAAGGTCAGAGTCTGTAGACAAGCTGAATCGGTATTGTAGCCCAGTCAGAATCCAGATGCAGGCCAAGGGTTGAAGCTGTGTTGTCATCAATCTGAGAGTCTGGGTTCAGAAAGCAGACTGGAGCGGGTCAGTGACAGGACTGGAGCAAGGTCAGAGTAGGGTGTGGACGAGACAGGAGTGAGCTGGAGCAAGGTTGGGATAGGAAAAGGAACCTGTTTAAGGGCAGGCTGGAAGCCTTGGGAGTCTAATACACTGTGAAGGAGCAGGAGGAGGGTTCCTGGCCAGGAAGTGCTATTGAATGGACTAACTTCAGCTGCTGGGGTCAATGAAATACCTCTGTGGGGGTGGGGAGGGAAGGAATCTGATCCAGGCCCTGCTCAGGGATAGGCTGCTGCAGCATGCCTGAGTGATGAGTCACTGCAGGCTGTGTTGGAGGAGTGAGTCATGGCAGCGGAGTGAATAGCCCTGGTTTGGCTGTGGGTTTGCCTCACAATATGAGAGTAATCAAACAAAGTTGCACTAGTTTGCAATCAGTTTAATATCACCTGCAATTAAATTAGTGCAACTTCGTGTGTAGGCCAGGTTTAATAATGTATCGTCTTTATTCAGTATGGCCCTATGCCTGCTCCCACTGAAGTCACTGGCAAGCTCCCACTGACTTTGATGCAGGATCAGACAATATACGTGTTAGTCTGGTGTTTCTGCTATTGCACACACTATGCGATGCTTTCCATTCATTAAGTGGAATACCAATGGGGACCCACATACACTTTTATTTGTTAGGATGTGTCCTGTGAGATATGTATGTTTGTGCATTATATCCGACTCTGTTGCAGAATTGCAGTTCGTTCTGCAGGTATATTTGATGTGATCTTGATTAACATTTTCTAACAAGCGTTAAGGGACATATTGTGGTCAGCCTGTCTGGACATACAATCAGGATTCAAGGAAGGGTTCAAGAAGTCTTCACCCTCTTGCTTTTGCCCATGTGCAGGAACTAGCCACAATGTAGTTGTTAAGCAAAGCCACTGCTCTATGCTAGTGCAAAGGAAGAGGGATTGGATTGGGATCATCAATAGGCAGACCATGGGCCAAACTTGGACCACCAGATGCTTTTGAATGGACCCCAAAAGCTTTCTATTTACTTATCAATATTATTATTGGTTTTTTTCTTATTTTCTCTGGAGTCTGGACCTTGACTATTCCTTGACCAAGAAATGTGTACCTAGACAAAAATAATTGACTACACCTGACTTGGATGATGACAGAGCTATAGCCTCTCTATCCTTCATACCAGCTAACAGCTGGGAACACTGTAATGTGTACTCCATGTTTTCCTGTATTCTCCTCTCTAGCCCACCACCACCATGGCAGAAAGTCTGTAAGGCACAATCTAGTACCTCATTAAATACAGTAATTTAATTAAAAGGCATGTGTCTACTTATGTACAGCATAAAGAGAGATGTGTGCCTTGGGGATAGTTTTTTAGTGCAATTAAATCTTCAACATCATACTATATTCTTTAAAAAATTGCAATGAAATAACATTACTACTTTTATGTAGTGCTTTTATCACTAGCATAAAACGCTTTGCAAAGATAGATGAGCACCATTAACCCCATTTTGCAGATGAGGAAACTGAGGGCAGAACCTTGCTCAAAGCTGCAGAGCCAGAAATAAGACCCTTGTGTCCTGACTTGCAGTCCTGTACCCTATCCATCAGACCATGTTACCTAGTACAGTTCCATTGCTGTACGAACCTTTTCCCTAGCCCAGTTCTTGAGCTTTGTGTTAATAGCAGAAATCCATTTTCTGATCACATGAGCAATATCAAATGACAGATTATTCAGTCTGAATAAACTTCAGTTGATTACAGATGCTGATACAGCACTAGTCTAGAGACCAAGTCAGAAGCAATTGAAACTTCTAGTCATAGAATTCCCAGCGCAAACTAGCAAACATTTCAAACTCTTACACACACAATAATTTTTATGCTCTCATTCAGTACTTCAGAAGCTGCTCTGTGGCCATTTCTGTTGTACCTCCTCTGCCTCACAGTTACTCTTCTTCCACCAAATGCCCTTTGAATTATAAGTTTGTGCAGTTCACCTCATAGAGGCTCAATCTACTGCTCCCACTCTTCCTTATATCATTCTCAAAGTCACCTGATTACAGCTATGGGGCCGAAACTGCCCTCAGAAATAATATATGCTATGCCCATTGACTCCAGTGGCAAGTGGTAGGTATTTGATGATGGATTTAAAAGCATAACAAAACATTTATGTAGCACCATAGGTGCACATGTCACTTTATGGCTTTGAACATAGCTTCCTCTGACATATCTCCCTGGGGGCTGCAAGCGGACAGCATCAATCTGTCTTGTGTCAAGATACTGGCCACACTGAGAAACAGTGCATAGTTGAAATGAGACTCTGACCTCTTGACTGGACTACAGTTTAGTTTTGGAAGGGAAACCTCTTCATGCAAGGTATTTCCTGCATGTGGAAACCTGTCACCTGCTCTGCAAGTCCCACAGTATGTTTTTTAATAGGGCCACCCTCCTTGATAGTTAACAATCTACATGGTCTTTATAGCCATATACAGTATATAGACACATACAATACTGTGAGCTGGATGAATCAGCATAACTATGCTTGGAGAAACTACATTGCTTATTAAATTGTGAATGCTCAAAACATACAAAATACTGACATCTTAACAAAACGTATTTAGAAATTCATGTGCTTCTGAAGAAGCCAATGTCAGGGGTTAGGAATTATTAGGGTATTACGAACGCCCAATGTCTTACAAATCCTTGCCAAAAAATGGCTAATTTATAGTGCATGACATTCATGTGTATGCAAATCAAGGCACGTACCATAGTTAGGCATCTATTTCAGCGCTTACTGTATCTGACTAATAAGGCCTGAGCGAAAGTTTATGGAGTTCACTTATCAGAACTTTACCCTATCTGAGAGGGGGTGTGCGGCTACCATCTAAGTGGGCCAATTTGATTCTGGGCAAACAATTCTAATGAAACTGATGAAAATTAGATCATCTTACAACTAATAATGCATAACAGAAATGTTCAGAGTTATCTGATTAAATTGTAAAAATGCCTGCAGAGGGGAGGATTAATAAAAAGCATATTTTGCAAGGCTTAAGGAGCAATATCCCACAGAGCAAATTAGCTTGTCCGTATTTGATCCTACAAAATAACAAATACAGAGAATATACAATAAGAACAAAAGTTTATAGTCCCTGGTTCCCAGTATTTGTTGTCCTTTACGCTTTACCTCTACCATAGTTAAATCTTTTGTGGTTACTTGTGCCATTAGCATACGTTATGCTATACATTTTAGTTCTTCTAGCGTAAGTCTCTCCAAATCAGGTGGATTTGATTTAAATCAAATTGATTTAAATCACAATTTAAATCACTAGCCAGGAAGACTCGATTTAATCATGGATTTCTACATAAAAGTGTATTCTTGTTGGTTGTTATAAATTTAATACATATTCTTCACAACTCAGAGATAAATGTAGGTTTCATTTTTAGAAGGCACACACTATACATTTTTAAAGTGATTTATTTTGAAAACTTTTTCAGATTAGTTTTACAGCTATATCAGAAAATGAATGATTGTTTGGTTATTTCATTTACCAAAGGTAACTGAAGCAGATATTTATGAAGTCATTGGGAGGTGAATTATCTCCAATTCAACAGGTTAATCATTAATATTTGGAGGATTTTCTTGCCATGCTGTATTCGGAGGAGAACATCACCAGACAGACATTAAATTGCTTTATTTAATTTAAACAACAACGTTATGTATTCTGGATTTTTTTCTTCAACACCAAACATATAATAATTTAACAAAACAAGCGCATGAATTTTTGAATTTAGTTAAAAATTCAAGTTTTTTTTAAATCAGGTTTGTTTTTGTTAAAATTGTTTTTAACTAAAATACTTAAATGAAATATATTTAAAAAAAAAACAAACCAAAAATTAAATAGACTGTGTCAGCCAGGTCAACATGAGAAACTTTAAATATTGGCTTCTACAGCTAACTCAGTCATATTCACCTCCATTTTCCTGTTTGTTCATAATCTGGAAAAGAAAAACAAGATTTCCTGCTTTTTCAGGTCCCAAATGATTTCTCAGTTTGGAATGAATTAGTCCAAAGGAAGAAAATATCCTTTCTACGCTGGGAGAAGAAGCTACTGCTGTTAAAAGTGAGATTATCACTTCAACAGTCACTGAATCCAAGTGCTTAAGTGACTTCCACCAGTTCACTGGTGTGACTTTCTTTAAAACATCATCAGCAGACATATATTTCTTGAATGGTTCACCCTTCGCTCTGAAGTTTATCATAGTTGGCATTATGGAGTGGTGATTGCTGAATGTCCATGTCGTAGCCAACTCCTCTTCTACAGCAGTTAAGGTTTGACCCTGGTACCGAGGATTGAGAATATTTGCAAGAAAATGAGCTGGAGATAGTGCTTGTTCCATTTGTTTTTTTAATGCTTGTAATTTAACTCGGTCATTGCATATTTCTCTTTTTAAGATCTCACTCGATTCCTTCCAAATTTCAACAGCATCAGCAATAAAACAGCTATTTCCCTGCATTTTTGTTCAAGGCTACAGAAATAGGCTTCAGGGTACTCAGCATGTGTTCAGCATTTCTCTTAAGCCCAATGGTGAGAACTTTGGCGGTGACAGTGCCATCTAGTTTTTCACAATTTTGTTCACAAACTGTCATCAGATTAGGCCAGGTCAGTGCTCAAAACAGTCCACTACTGAGTTCCATTGCACGTCTTGTGGGAGAGTTAGGTTGGTTCCTTCCACTTTTTTCAGAGCAGCTACGGCAAAGTGGTTGTTATGGGAGTATTTTGCAATTTCAACAACATTAGCCTTTATGTCCAGAACACTGAAGTCTTTGGCTAGGAGGTGCAGCAAATGAGCACTGCAACCGTATGTTGTTAGCTTGGGACTCTCTTCTAAATAATTTCTTCTCATCTTGGATACGTTTGCAGCATTGTCTGTGACCCAGCTGCATACTAGACATTTGAGTTTTTTTCACAGTTTGTTACAGCTGCTTCTTGTAAGTATTCTGCTGTGTGTGCATTCCCTGATGTATCAGTTGTTTCTGTAAGGAGGACATTCCCTTCTTCTGTTGCACACAAGCACATAAAACAGGATCATTGTGAACATTGCTCCACCCATCAAGACTCAGGTTAACAATTTTACCCTCTAGACCTTTTGCACGCTGTTCAATTTCTCTTTCATACACTTTATCCAGCAATTTGCCTGCGACATCTGCTCTGTTGGGTGGACTGTATCCTGGTCTTAATGACTGAACTATGCTAATGAAGTGTAGGTTCTCAGTCATACGGAAAGGAGAGTTTGTTGCATAAACAAACTGGGACAATTTTTTCATCAATTGCCTCTTTTTGTAATCTGCTGGTTCTTATCACAAGCTTATCTATGGCTGTTTCTTGTTGATGGAGTCTTTTTTCTTTTTGCTACAGGAGATATACTGTGGCTATGTGACATACATGATTTCATTGAAACACAATCATTGGCAGATAACTCTGAAACTATAGAAAATGATGGTGATCTTGAAGGTGGATAGTCTTCAGAATCCTGTATGTTGAGGATGGATTCTCCTAAACAAAATAAGTCCATGCAATCATTTAATTATTATTACCGTACTCTTCATTTAGTATTACTCATTGCATTCACTGACACTCAGAACTGCTTTAAAGGTGAAATTGTAAACGGAAGATCTGCCTATTTCAGCTATTTATTTTTTATCAAAACCGCATGTAAAATGATAGTACCGTAGAGTAACAACTATATTTTTTGCTCAAACATGAGAATTCAAGAATAGTCCAGAAGAAAGACCGGCAGTGGATTTTAGCCCACGAAAGCTTATGCCCAAATAAATTTGTTAGTCTCTAAGGTGCCACAAGTACTCCTCGTTCTTTTTGAAATAAAAAAGTTTACCAACTTGAAGATCCTGCATGTTCAGACATGTTCCTTCCATCATCTTCAACGCAGCTTCCTCCTGAGAAGGAACACTACTCGTGATGTTGTTTCATTTGAGCAACCAGGCCTTGCATTTCTCTGTTGCACTGTTTGCATTTTGCATGCATGCCTGTCTTACCCACAGGTAGAGGAACTTCATTAAAATATTCCCAAACTGGGTCTCTTTTACGGCCTGCTGCTAGTGAAAGAATGGTATGGTAGATCTAAAATCAGTGAAGGCTACACTCAGAAAGATCTCAAGATTTCTGGACTACGTTGCTCAAACAGTTTCACTTTTGTTTCTACTGCCTGTCCCTCCCTTCTCACAGTTTTCTCCAGGCTTTATCTCCTTGTCCAGATCTATTCCGCCCCCAACTATCTTCCATTCATTTAACTTTTTGAAACTTTGCACTTTTAGAGTGAGGTAAGGGATTGACTCTGTGTACACAAATGTGCAGAGGGACAATAGGGTTGAGGTCTGTTATTTCTCACCTCTATATATTATTTATTCTTTAAAAACGTGTTTGCTGTTAACAAGCATGTTGTCTTTGTAGACACAAATCCACAGTTTGAGAACTGCAAAACTAAGCATCTCTGATGGTATCTTCTAGACTGAGCACTGAGTCCCATTCAATAGATAGAAAGATTAACCGAAATAATCTATACTGAAGCTCCTGGAACCCCATAAGATTGGGTCCCTAATCCATGAACTATTGGAACTCATTTACAAAACTTTTCTTAAACATTACATGCATATATGGTCTCATACTATAGAATTAGAATTTATAATTCCTATTCCATGATGAGATATCTTTGAGCTATAATATATCGTAATTAAACCTATCTTTAAATAGATTTTTCCCCTCAAAAAGCATTTTATCAAAAAAATCCAATTTAAATTTAAAAAATTGGATATTTTTTTATTTTTATTTTTAAAAAATGTTGATTTTTATCCACCCTCATCCAAATTACTGGCTCAGACTGAATATTAAACATCTTAGCTATGATAATCCTTCTATTCCATAGGAGAGAAATGCAGGTGCTATTTCAAATGATGTCATGCTTTAGGTTTATTGCTGTTCCTAAAACATATATACTACCCACAATAAACCTTTTGTCCCATCAGTTTTCACCTGATTTGGTTTCAGAGAAAGTTGATCATGTTTAGAATAGCTCTTGAATATGTCTCTGGCATTATAATACATGCTGATTGCTTGTTTCAGATGTGGGTTTATCCACTATACACAATACCAAATATATTGAACAGAAATTGTAAATTCAATTTGGAGATTTATATGCCAAAGTACCCAATATAGAGAGCATACAATGTAAGAGACAGTGAAAATGATTTCTTCACCATTGCAATGAGCTCCATAAAAGAAATGTGTAACATAATAGCTAAGAGGATGTGACTAAGGCTGCCCACCAGAAATCTCTGGAGATTGCCTGAGTCATTCGTCATGCAGGATGGAACTAGTCACACAAATAGCAGGATTTTCATTGCTCTCTGTTCGCCTGTGATAATAGAGAGAGTTTTTGTTGGCCATGCTAAATTGTGCTTCCAGAGGACAGACAAGTTGAACAAAACGACACTGCCACCAGCTGTTGAACATCCAGCTGCAAAGGCCTCCGTATCCAAAAGTGTGTTCACATGAGAAACTTGCTTAATTTCATGTTTCATCACATACTCTGGACTTATAAACGCTGTTCCAAACTGGAATACGCTGCACCAGTTCAAAATCTCTCTGCTATGCCAATAGCAGAAATTCCCATGAAGACAAGGCCTCAGCTTTGCAGAGAGCTTTGTGAACAAGAGTACTTGAGTTTTTTGTCAAAACCACAGGGAGTCCGTGGCTTCACCAGAAGACATGGTGCAACAAGATGGCATTAGCTGAATTTTACATTGCAGTCTGCATTTTGTTCAAACCTGTAAATCAAAGCAGAACTCAGGGTTTGAAAGCAGGGAACTCTCAGTATCAAACTGAGAAAATCTTAGCATGCACTCCTCTGAGGCAGAAACTACCACTGGTTTGCACAGCTTAATTTCGGAGCTTGTATCTTGTAGTGTGGGTTTATGCTGAAATGCTTCAGGATCATGTGAGGCACTGTAATGCCTTCACAATCTATTGCTTAAATACACATTCTTACAGTTTGAAAAACTGACTTGACTCCTTTCTTAGCACAACTATAAGCCCCTATGCAATCAGATGGAGCATTGTCCACTCTCATCATTTTATGTTGTGTCTTACGATACACAAGGGGATTTTCCTTAAAGAGCAATACATGAGAATCTCAGCTGTCTTTTAAAAAAGAAAAAAAGAAGGTTTCTAGCGGTCATGGAGAAAAGCTTGAAAACACAGCTCAAGTGTGGCCTAAAGGTTCAAAAACCAGAGGCAAATAAAAATGCCCCAAATATCTGTGTACTTAATCTCATATGGGTTTTAAGCCAAACACATGATCTTTGGGGTCTGACTCATGGTTGTTGAATGCTTAGAGTTGGCAGTACTGTGATACAGTAAGGAAACGGTAAATTGGGGGCCAGATAAAATTAACAGATTCTTGAGCTGGATCCTACAAACTCTTGTAGGGAATGGAGAGCACGGAGGGGAGATGCATGTACATGCTCCTCAGGCAACCTCCTCAAAGAGCGAAAGTTTGTGCAGAAAGCCCACACAAAGCCTATGGCTTAAGTGGTGCATAGGCATCATATGAATTTTCTGTATGGGGGATGAATTTTACCTACTGTACAGTGTTGTACTTCAGTAATCTGACATTTTCACCCACATGCCAACAGAACTAGGTTGGAGGCAGAGGGCAACTTGGTGCAATGGTGTTGAACCCTCCTGTAATACTGCAGAGCGCTGCATTCATTGATTGGATGGGGAGCATCCTAAATGGATGAAATATTTTGTACTCCGAGGCCTCACTGCCTTTTAAAAGAAAAATGCTCCTTGGGGCTGAAATCTTGTTGGACAACTCTGAAGCTAGGGAAGCACATTTCATGGCCATGTTATACATCCATAAAAAATGGATTTTATAATGGCAGTGCTGACAGACCATTAAATAGATGGGCACGAGTAGGTGCTGCTGTCAGATAGATGCAAGTTACTGGTTAACTGGCGTGTACATTTGGAGTGAAATGTAATGAATAGAAACATGGAGCAAGTGCACCCAGTTCCGGCACAGGCACATTTGATCAACACAAGCGGCGGCCAGTCCATTAGGGCTAAGAACATTCCACTCATTTCCTTGCTCTCAGTCTGTTTAAAAACTGAAGGGTAAATACAAGTCAAAATGCTGCAGCTCTGTTTTTTCTCTTTTCTCTGCAGTGGAGATAGAAAGTCCTGATGGATAAATGTTAACAGATAAGTAAATACAATTAAATGCCACTTTGTTTTGCACACCATCTTTCATGCAAGTTGTATCCCAAAATACTTACATTAACCCTTTATCCTGCATGTGCCATTTTAGTGTCTCTGATTTGCGGGAAACCTTTTGACTTGTGAATCCTCCCCCACTCATATTCACAACATGCTCTGAGCCTCTCCAGCTATTCATCCATTGATCCTTTTCATCCATCTGCTGCTCCAGCTACCCCACTCTGCTTTGCCCTATTGCTATAGACCTCCCTCCCAGCAACTCACATTTCCCTGCTGCACCAACTACATCCCCCAGACCAGCATCCCACACCATTCTCCCCTGCTGCACCAGCTTCCATCCACATACTTTCACTGTTCAATCTCTTCCTGCACCCACCTGCCACTACCCACTCTTTGCCCTTTACCTGCACCCTGTGCACCTCCCAGTTGGAACAATCATTCATCTGGCTTCCCACCTTGGGCATTTAAAACAAAAATCAGGTGTCATGGGCTAAATAGGTTACCAAGCTAAAAATAAAAAATTACAGAGAGAGAAACTGCAGAATGCAGGTAAGGGGAAAATGTTTTTCAGGCAAGATTTGAAAATATATGGAAAGTCAATGAGGCGCTCTGTGTGTGTGTTGGGGGGGCAGAGGCGGGGGGGGGGGGCTGAAAATCACCCAAGGTTCTTGTTCTTTCTCCTCCACCTCCTCCTTTACTACCCGAGTGTCTTTTCTGAAGTAGCCAGACTGAACTAGCAGCAGTAGAGGAGAAAATCTTAACGAGGCCATGTCTCAAGATTAGAAAATTATGATTTTTTGTGGGGTGGGAGAGGATTCAAGTGACCATTTCAAAAGTGTAAAGGAAGCACCAGTTTGAAAAGCAAACAATGAACCTCCAGAGGAATGAAAACTATCAACATAACTGAAGACTTACAAAAGCCACAAAAAAGATTTAATGAGGGATAGACCAGACAAAACCCTGCAATTTATCTCTAGAGGCAGAAGCCTGGAAAATTCTCCATTCCTCAACTGTGTTTCTTGGCTCTAAACATTCAATAACTTTCCAGCCAGAGAATGTTTGCCTCTCTTCTCTCTCTTGTGGTTTGCATTATCAGTTGCCTAAGTACAGCATATTATGGAACTCTATTTAGCTTGGTTTACAGCTTTGCCTCCTTTGCATGGTTTCTGTCCCACCAACTAGGAATTTCCCAGATAAATGGTGGACACAGCCAGAGAATGACATTAAAGTGAAAAATGAAAGAACCCGTTAAACCCAAATGGGAAAATAAAATGAGAAACAGAAGAACACTGAAATATGAGGAGACAGAAATTCATAGAGCAAGCACCATCAAACAAGGGGCAGAATTCTTAAAGAAAATGTTTTTGTGATATGGGGCTTAATAAACTGCTCACTGCATAAATGTTGTTGATATATGAGTTAATAAATGTATGCAGCCGTAGCATTTAAGCTTATATACAATAGTTCTATTAAGCCCCATAATCATATTTTAGTGGGGAGGGGAAAATTATGGGTCTGTCTGGTGCCAAAGTGCCATTTAACTTAGAAAGTCTATTTGCCATTCTGCACCGCTGTAAGAGTGGGAAAATTCCTGACTGTTTACATATCCTTTCTTGTCAGGCCTAACTCAGCCCAGGGTATTTATGTCATAACTGTCACCCAAGTAGGATGGGTACTATAGAGAGCTGTAGCTCTCCACCATTGAAATCCAGAGAGCCGTGTGCTGTTACTGTTCTTAGAAAGAGGGCTACATAAAAAATGGACGGCCCATGTGTGACCCTTTGAGCCTGATTTGCATGACTGCAGTGTCATGCAATGACAGTTCTGAGAAGAAAGGGTTTGAAATAGTTTACTTGCATTCCTTTTCACATGGCTGTGCTCAGATTCACTTTCATTGTGAAGAGTTCTGCTTTCCTACTCATTTCCTCCAGGGGAAGTCCAAAATCTGTCTGTGAAGATGACCTTAGCATTGAAAACAAGCATTTCGTTGTTACAGTATGGAACTAGCAACAGAGACCTTTTTACCGTCAGTGTAAGTGTATTTTTTCTCTTGAACAAAGATATCCTTCTTACAAAGAAACTAAAGTCATTCTAAATCTATAGTGCTACTCCCCATGGGCTAGATCCTTGGCTTCTTCTCTAATTCCTTACCTTAAGGGGGCTGGAAAGCTGTCCTGATGGTGCAAAAGGGGATTTTCCCCAGCATAAGGTAGTCCCTGGCTTCCAAACAACTGGATAACCTGGCAGTACACCACTTGCTCTTGACCCTTTCCCCCTGTATTTGGGGGCATGTTGGGAGTGGGGGTGGCATGGCCAGAGCCCGTTGCACTTGTGTGATGTCCTGCTTTGTAAAAGATCCTGGGGACCAATCACTAGTCAGTCAATGTAAGACAAAGTAGCCTTGAAACTGCCATTATTTACCCCCTGGGGCCAAACCAGCCCTTAGCTGCTCCTGGGATTGGGAAGCAGGATTGGAGTGTCTGTCAGCCCTTTCTGGGCCACCTCTTAAGGATTCTCAGGTCCTCCACTCAGCACAGCTTGCCCAGACCTTAAGATCTGGCCCCAAGAGCATCTCTCTCCCACGCTGCACCGTGACCAGGGCCGGCTCCAGGCACCAGCGAAGGAAGCAGGTGCCTGGGGCGGCCAATAGAAAGGGGCGGCACTCCCTGCGTCATTGGGGCGGCACGTCCGGGTCTTCGGCAATTCGGCGGCGAGTCCTTCATTCCCTCTCTTCAGTGGCAATTCGGCGGCAGCTCAGTCGGGTTTTTCTCTTTTTTTTTTTCTTTTCTTTTCTTTTCTTTGCCGCTTGTGGTGGCAAAAAAGCTACAGCCGGCCCTGGCCCCGACCACACAAGGCACGTTAAAGCACTGCTGTGGCAGCGCTTTAGCATGGCCAGTGTAGACTAGCCCACAGTTACAGACAATCCCCTTGGGTCATTCCAGCCTATCTTGCCACAGAGGCAAGCTGACCTATGTAATAGATGGTCACTTTACATGAAAAATCACAATAGTCAGGTGACTCCCAGTTCCAAAGGACCAGTCACTTACCTCAGATCAGTTGTACTCAGCTCTCAAACCAAAGACAACTCCTGTAGCCAATCCTGTAATTAACGAATTAAAGATTTATTAGCTAAGAAAATAAACAAGAGAGCCTTTCATAAGTTCAAAACAGGAAGCGTACACACAAATGGGTTTCACTCTTAGGTTTAAAAAGGTAATATAAGTTTCTTTAATAAGCAGCTCTAGATGTCCTTTCGGGCTGACTCATGCCAAGCAGCATGGGAATCTCTTGCTTATTGTTAGGCATCTTTGCCCCTCAGAGTCCAGACAGCTTACGGAGCTCAGTTTCTTCATGTCAGGGATTTTATCCCCTTCATCCCAGAATCCAAGCTGATGGGATGAGTTCATGCACAGGCCTCCCCTTCCTGGAGTGAGTGAGGAATGCAGTCAACAAGGTCTCTGTCCTTTGATGCTATACAATGACTCATTTGCCTTCCATGGGCCACCTTGTGTGCAGGATGAGTACTTTGCCTCAATTAATGGTTCTTTTCCTGGGTGGTGAGTTACACCAGTGGTTCTCAACCAGGGGTATGCATACCCCTGGGAGTACACAGAGGTCTTCCAGGGAGTACATCAACTCATCAAGATATTTGCCTAGTTTTACAGCAAGCTACATAAGCACTACAAAGAAGTCAGTACAAACGAAAATTTCATACAGACAATGACATTTATACTGCTCTATATACTGTACACTGAAATGTAAGTACAATATTTATATTCCAATCAATTTATTTTATAAGTATATGGTAAAAATTAGAAAGTAAGCAATTTTTCAGTAATAGCGTGCTGTGACATATTTGTATTTTTATGTCTGATCTTGTAAGCAAATAGTTTTAAAGTGGGGTGACATTTGGAGTACGCAAGACAAATCACTCCTGAAAGGGGTACAGTCATCTGGAAAGGTTGAGAACTACTGAGTTACACAGGTTTCAGAGTAGCAGCCGTGTTAGTCTGTATTTGCAAAAAGAAAAGGAGTACTAGTGGCACCTTAGAGACTAACCAATTTATTTGAGCATAAGCTTTCGTGAGCTACAGCTCACTTCATCGGATGCATTCAGTGGAAAATACAGTGAGGAGATTTATATACACACAGAACATGAAAAAAATGGGTGTTATCATACATACTGTAAGGAGAGTGATCACTTAAGATGAGCTATTACCAGCAGGAGAGCCGGGGGGAGGGGGAGAAAACCTTTTGTAGTGATAATCAAGGTGGGCCATTTCCAGCAGTTAACAGGAACGTCTGTTTTTAGTTGGGGTTTTAGTTGGGGGCTGAAGGTGATGACTAGTGGCGTTCTGTTATTATCTTTGTTGGGCCTGTCCTGTAGTAGGTGACTTCTGGGTACTCTTCTGGTACTCTTCAGTCCACACAAGAGATCCACTTCCTGGACACTACGGTGCTAATAAGTGATGGTTACATAAACACCACCCTCCTGACTGCTATTCCTACTTATATGCCTCCAACTTTCACCCAGACCACACCACACGATCCATCGGCTACAGCAAAGCTCTACAATAAAACCGCATTTGCTCCAACCCCTCAGACAGAGACAAACACCTACAAGATCTCTATCAAGCGTTCTTACAACTACAGTACCCACCTGCTGAAGTGAAGAAACAAATTGACAGAGCCAGAAGAGTACCCAGAAGTCACCTACTACAGGACAGGCCCAACAAAGATAATAACAGAACGTCACTAGCCGTCACCTTCAGCCCCCAACTAAAACCTCTCCAACGCATCCCCAAGGATCTACAACCTATCCTGAAGGACGACCCATCACTCTCACAAATCTTGGGAGACAGGCTAGTCCTTGCCTACAGACAGCCCCCCATCCTGATGCAAATACTCACCAGCAACCACATAACAGAACCACTAACCCAGGAACCTCTCCTTGCAACAAAGCCCGTTGCCAACTGTGTCCACATAGCTATTCAGAGGACACCACCATAGGGCCTAATCACATCAGCCACACTATCAGAGGCTCGTTCACCTGCACATCTACCAATGTGATATATGCCATCATGTGCCAGCAATGCCTCTCTGCCATGTACATTGGTCAAACTGGACAGTCTGTACGTAAAAGAATAAATGGACACAAATCAGATGTCAAGAATTATAACATTCATAAACCAGTCGGAGAACACTTCAATCTCTCTGGTCACTCGATTTCAGACCTAAAGGTCGCAATGTTAGAACAAAAAGACTTCAAAAACACTCCAACGAGAGACTGCTGAATTGGAAGTAATTTGCAAACTGGATACAATTAACTTAGGCTTGAATAGAAACTGGGAGTGGATGGGTCATTACACAAAGTAAAACTATTTCCCCATGTTTATTTCCCCCACCCCCCACTGCTCCTCATAGGTTCCTGTTAACTGCTGGAAATGGCCCACCTTGATTATCACTACAAAAGGTTTTCTCCCCATCCCCTCGGCTCTCCTGCTGGTAATAGCTCATCTTAAGTGATCACTCTCCTTACAGTGTGTATGATAACTCCCATTTTTTTCATGTTCTGTGTGTATATAAATCTCCTCACTGTATTTTCCACTGAATGCATCCGATGACGTGAGCTGTAGCTCACGAAAGCTTATGCTCAAATAAATTGGTTAGTCTCTAAGGTGCCGCTAGTACTCCTTTTCTTTTTGACAGGTTTCAGAGTAACAGCTGTGTTAGTCTGTATTTGCAAAAAGAAAAGGAGTACTTGTGGCACCTTAGAGACTAACCAATCTATTTGAGCATAAGCTTTCGTGAGCTACAGCTCACTTCATAGGATGCATCGATGAAGTGAGCTGTAGCTCACGAAAGCTTATGCTCCATTAAATTGGTTAGTCCCTAAGGTGCCACAAGTACTCCTTTTCTTTTTTCTTTTTGAATTACACAATTACAGAGGATTACAATGCAAACACTCAATATACATGGGATACAGATGTAAGTAGGGTTAGTACATGTAGCATCCTGCAGGCATTCCATAAAGACAAAAATCTAAACATTGTTATAGCACTGATATGTATTTTAAATATACTAACCCACAGATAAGCCAGGCTGGTTTACAGTTATGCATTTGTCACTGTTCATTGAGGTCCCGGGTCTTTGGCACGTGCTGGCACCTGGTCTTCCAGCATCACAGTTGCAAAGAAAACATGCCAGTGGAAATTCTTTAATCAGAGTACAAAATATTTAACCATGGGTATGTTGCCTGTGTCTAATTAGCTGATTGCTATAAAAATAAGAATTCCCTCTGCCCCTTTATTGGCCCAAGTCAGAATTTGGATCTGGATTAGAATTTTAAATACTCTGGAGCTCCGGTGTGTTTAGATGCAGGATTTTGATTTGGGCCAGTCTAATGTAAAAATACATTCATCAGCTTTAAGGTAATGATGTGATTAGTCATGTGGGCTCTGATCCTGCAAACTGCTCTACTCACACCTTTTAGCTCACACGAAACTCTTGTTGACTTCAGTTGGGCTTTACAAGCCCCTACAGAACTTCTTGCAGGATCATGTAATTACTGCTTAATAATAATAAATAATAAATTAATTTATCCTGTTTATTACAATAATGCCTCATGGCCAGCCAGGATATGAGGTAGTTCCTGCCTCAAAGAGCTTGCAATCTAAATAGATGAGACTGACACAGTCTGGGGAAAGGATATACAACACACAAGCAGAGTGAACAATGTGATGGCAGCAGACAGCATGCTTGTTGCCTTTTGGTGGGGAGGGGTTACTCTGGAGATTGGGATAAGCTAAATGAAGAGTGGGGAGGGGAAGGTGTGGAGTGAAACTGAGGTGAGGAGACTGAAGGAGAGGGCTCGGCGCAAGCAGCCAATCAGTACAGAGCAGAGATAGTCCAGTCAAAACTGTAGAAAGTTCTCTGAATGTCCAAAGGTCCTTGCTTTGGCTGCTTGTGCCCCTACCAGTTGAAGTCTCTGGCTGGTTCCTCTGTTAAAGTTTCCCTGAATGCTATCTGGGTCATAGTGCTCCAAGAGGGGGCGAGGAGTTGTCCTCAGCACCATTCTGGGTCCATGGGGTTGCTGGGAGGAATGGGGGCCCCAGCTGAGCTCTGTTTTGCCTCCCTCCCTCTCTCCCACCAGTGTAGCAGTCCCTGCTTTGGCTGCTTCTGCTCCTATCAGCTGCAATCTGTGGAGTCTCAAATGCAAGTGTGTCATAGAATCATAGACAATTAGGGTTGGAAGAGACCTCAGGAGGTCATCTAGTCCAACCACCTGCTAAAAGCAGGACCAACCCCACCTAAATCATCCCAGCCAGGGCTTTGTCAAGCCAGGCCTTAAAAACCTCTAAGGATGGAGATTCCACCACCTTCCTAGGTAATGCATTCCAGTGCTTCACCACCCTAGTGAAATAATGTTTCCTAATATCCAACCTAGACCTCCACCACTGCAACTTGAGACCATTATGCCTTGTTCTGTCATCTGCCACCACTGAGAACAGCAGAGCTCCATCCTCTTTGGAACCCCCCTTCAGGTAGTTGAAGGCTGCTATCAAATCCCCCCTCACTCTTCTCTTCTGCAGACTAAATAAGCCCGGTTCCCTCAGCCTTTTCTCATAAGTCATGTGCACCAATCCCCTCACACTGCTGCTGTAAAGCCTGGATGACAAAGTCTTAAGGACACTTTAATCTCTTTATGTTCAGACAGCCAAATACTTTTTAAGCAGGGGATTCATTGTGACTGGTAATTAACACTGTCTTGTATCTTACTGGTGCCGTTGTGTATGAGAGTACTGCTTGGAGTAGTTGCCAGAGCTGTGGGAAACTGGATGAAATTCCCTGTTGTTGTTTTTATGTTGTGTTTTGTTTTGTTTTTCTTGGAAGTTATTGTGAAAAATGTTCTGTGAAAATCCAAAAACATAACTGTTTAGTTTTCTAAGGAAGCGTGACTAGCTACAGTGTCCGAATTACCCTTCTTCTGAACTTGTGGGAAATCTATACACAGTTTGAGCCTATAGCACCTTGTAGGTTAGCACCTTCTCTCCCCCTCTCCCCCTAATCCATAAAAACTTTCTAGATGGCTTTGTACAAAGGCCAGAACATGGATACCACAGAAATTATTCATGTAGAAAACTTACTGTGCGACTCATTCATTTAATCTTAATGATCTGATGATAACTTCAACTTCATGCTTCTTCATTTCGGATTGTAAATAATTTTCAACAATTAGAAGTGCAAGAATGCCAAATTTTGTGTGGAACCTAAGTAACTTTGGATTTATGTGGGTGTTAACTGAGGGCAGAATTTACCCTAGACTGGCATAAGAAATTGCTGCAGTTTTCCTTAAGGGATATCCAGTAAATAAAGTCACATCTTGGCTCCTGTTGCTAAGCTTGAGGGGCAATATCGTTTTATATACATTGCCTTTCCAGTGGGAGAGGAATGAACAAATGAGTCTGAGTTTATCTGTATTCACTGTGTCCTAAGATTTGTCCTTACATGCTAGATATAGAATTAGATATGATTATTATTTTAGCTATAATTTATAGCAGAGTAAGCCTGGTTCTCTAGCTCATTGCAGATAAGAAGATGGCACAAACAAGGTCACCATATTTTAAAGTGGATGACATGCTATGGCTTGTGCTGTTCCATCACTAAAATGTGGGAGGGAAGACGGCTTGTTTGTATCGGAACACTAAATTCCTGGGGAATGGTGGGGACATGAGGGGAGAGGGGACATGAGGGGAGAGGAGTCTTCTCCAAATAAGATAGAACAGAGCTGTTCCGACGTCTGGAGAGAGGGTAATAGAGCTGTAGAGGAGCACAGGGTTTCATTACACTTTGTGGCATGCATCAAAGTCTGCATTCCTCAGGAATGCGGTATAATTCTGGGCCGTTTCCTGATGGTTCTGGGATATGAGGTCACCCTGTTATCAAGAGGCAAGCTGACACTGCCTCTCCTGCTGTCTCGTTTAGTTAGCTCCTTGGTTTGGCCCATGACGGGAACTTTGGAAAATAGGATTGGGGTTAGTCTCTTTCGTTCTGGCCTTTTTTATTATTTTGAACTAAACTAGGTCTAAAGAAGACAATCATTCTACATAAGGAAAGCAGTCCTCCCCACTACATCCTTGTCGATGCCTAGAGCCATGAAAATACAGAGAATATAAAGAGAGATTAGAATTAGTGGATTATTCAAAATGCCAATGTGAGTCTTGGGCACAGTAAACAGTTTACTGTCTCGGGGAGAGTTCTTCCCTCCCAGCTTGAAAGGTTTCTGCAGCCTGGATGTTGACTTTTAGGTTCTGCTCTTCAGTGCAAATAACGATTCAGGCAATTTCCTTTCACCTCCCACCATAGAGTTTGCTATTGCTGCCAACTTTAACTTCTGTTTTGGCACAGGGATCTGGTTCTTTTTTTCAGTTCCTTACTCTGCTTTCGCACTTTATGTGGCTTGCACCCTCCCACAAGACATTCCACTGTTAGATTACTTTTTGTTTTAAATTATTTCTCTTTTTCTGGTGACCGATTTCTTATCATAGCCTAGATGTTTCAGATTTGACTTGAGATCCCTTATAGTTTTCAAAGTCCTTTCTCCATCAGGCAGGCACTAGACAGTCACCCAATTAACTTTCAAAGGAAGAGTTACTGTTTCATATTTCAGAGTAACAGCCGTGTTAGTCTGTATTTGCAAAAAGAAAAGGAGGACTTGTGGCATCTTAGAGACTAACCAATTTATTTGAGCATAAGCTTTCATGAGCTACGGCTCACTTCATCGGATGCATATTTGTCTGCCAGATTTCTGTCTGCATGTGATTTTTTCCCCCCCTTATAGCTACATATCTGGGCATGCATGCTTTTCTTTCCCCACCACCATAACGTAACTTTTGGAAGTCTGCAAAATGTTCCATGTTTGGGAAGCCAGCCTGAGTGTCATAGGTAAAAGCACACACTAGTTTAGGGCATTAATATAATTTTAATCAATCAGCTGCTCTATTTAAAAGTTCAAATGCAATTAGCTTCTGAAAACACAAATAGTAGAAGTTTCAAGAGAATTCTAAAAGCAATTTACGTAGGTAAGACAAATTATATACTATTCAAATTTGATATTTTATTTAAAGAAACAAAGTTGAGTGTTAAGACTGTGACACATATCAGTAATCACAGGAAAATTTAAAAGTTAAGGCCTGTTCTGCACACCAGTTGACACTCCTACAAGTACAGTGGCTTCCATTAAATACATGAAAGTCCTGATCGAAAGCTCAGTGAAGTCAAAGGGTTTTGGATCAGTCCCTTAATGAGTATAGGGGTAATGATTTGTTATTGGCCAACAAGCAAGATCTGAAGTTAGATTCCACTTCATGGTTTCATCATGCCCTTTTTCTCTTCACCCACGCAACCCACACAAAGTTGCCAACTCTTACTATTTTTTGTTAGTATCACAATATTTTGTAGTTTTCCTTAAAGCTCTATTCTGGAGACACAAAAAGAAAAGGAGTACTAGTGGCACCTTAGAGACTAACCGATTTATTTGAGTATAAGCTTTCGAGAGCTATAGCTCACTTCATCGGATGCTGTAGCTCACGAAAGCTTATGCTCAAATAAATTGGTTAGTCTCTAAGGTGCCACTAGTACTCCTTTTCTTTTTGCGAATACAGACTAACACGGCTGCTACTCTGAAACCCGTCATTCTGGAGACATTAATTTATGTGAGAAATGTCAGATCTCATTTTTAGTGTTTTGCCCTCATGATTGTGAAGAAAAGATTGAAAATGTAAGCACTAAGGGCTTGCAAAGAAGCAGGCAAATATAAGAATTCAGATATATATTTTTTAAAATCTCATGATTTTAAAGACACTTATGACTTTCTGGGGCCTGATTCTTGATTTCGGAGTACTTGAGGTTCACAATACTGCCCTCACGCTTCCATTTGTTCTGCCACTGTCCCCCATACATCCCTTCCAGATTTACATATCCTCCTTGTGTTTGGCTTTCTGCTCTCTCTGCTAAACAAGAGGGGGTGGGGGCAGGGGCTGACATATGAGCACTAAGGACTTGTCTATGCAAACTGTCACCAACTACCTACATCGGTTTTTAATTCATGCTTTGTTGTTTTGGTACAAGACTGTGTCTGGACAATCTCTCATTTTGGATTAAGAATTCCTTAAATTACTTTTTTTCACCCTTTTTAAAGCCATTTAAGCTAAATCAAAATAAAAATCACATACAGACTGGCACTTTAATAAATAGAGGTGTGAATTAAAACCAGATTTTTTTGTGTTGATGGCATCTTGTATGTAGATTGGCGGCAAAGTCACCCAGAGCGATTCTCCATGATTAACCTTCTGTGGGTCCCAAAATACTTCCCCGTCCCTCCCTACCTGCTGTAACATATCCATATCCCCTTCTGCCTCTGTGCTGAACTTCAACACTGCCTTAGTGTGATCTGTCATTCTGCTCTCCCGCTGAATTTGTGTGCTGTGATAAGCAATGAAGTATAGGCTGGCCCTGAAACACCTCAGGCTCCATTGTAGCTGTAGTGTGCTTGAATTCATTGAGCAGACAGACAGGCTGATGGCTAGGTTCCAGTGCGCATACAAACAGCTGGTTCCAAAGTCATTGTTACGGCAGGAGTGGGTTGCAAGAGCAGGGTTGCAAGCAGGTGGACTGGGGAAAGGGGGAGAGAGAGAGTAAGAGGGGCTAAAAAAAAGACACACACAACCCTCAGACGTTCCCTCCCCCGGCAGGCCATTGTAAGAAAGGTGGCTTGGCTTTTGGCTTCCAGGAGCACTGCACCCTAGGAACTGCTGTAACAAATATCTAGTTCTCAAAGTGATTGGAAGATAAGCTGGATGTTTGGAAGATAAGCTGGATGTATCTACAGGACATTTGCTTTTCATGCAGTTAGGAATGAATAAAACTAGCTCTTGAAAGCCTAGTTCTGAAAAGAGATACATACTTGTTGCATCTTTGGCTCTTTGACCACGGTAATAATATGAAAATATCACATGGGCAGAATTGGGTCCCAAATAACTGTGTTCACTGTTTACAAACAAGCAAAGCTTAACTATTTAGATACCAGAAGTCTGGATGGTTTCTAGAACCTAGAACACAGTGCACACCACTAGAGGGCTCACAAACTACTTAACAGGAAGCTATCTAATGTCTGGTTTTAGAGTAGCAGCCGTGTTAATCTGTATTCGCAAAAAGAAAAGGAGTACTTGTGGCACTTCAGAGACTAACAAATTTATCTGAGCATAAGCTTTCGTGAGCTACAGCTCACTTCATCGGATGCATCGGATCTAATTTCTGTATGCTGAAACACCAATCTACTTTACTGAAAAGTAATGAAGCTAATGGATTCGTTTTTTTCCCAAGCAATTTAGCATGATTGCTATAACTTTTAATCCATTAGAAGGATTTCCTGGCATGACAGAGATTGTTGCTCTTTGGATTAATGTAGGTATTCCAGTTCTCTTTCCTTTCCTTCTCCAACTCACCTGCTCCTCAACTAACAAATGTCTGGAAGGGCCTCACAGAAACAATAAAATCTAGTAGCTTTCAGTGTTAACATTTCAGCTAGAAGAATCATTGCTAATATGTAATGGAAAACATTAAATCCTTTGTGTTATACTGCATTTAGAGTTACTGGATATGTAAAAAGTTTGATCCTTTTTTATACTTTCAGAGAAGTTGCCATATGATTTTTAGCTGGCACTTAAACTTTCAGAAAGCTCTCATAATTCTGCTGTTTAATAACACTGAATTCTTAAGTTTTGTATTTGTTTAGATTTTGATCTAAATTAAATTCCACACCAGACAGCATCCATCTGAATCTCCTGTCTTATGTTCACAAGCCCAGTAAAAGGACTTAGAAAACATAAAACCTTCCAAAGCAGTGTCACTTCTCCTTCCTCCCACCCAACCACATATCCTGGCTTCATTGATAGTCTTTGGATAACCAGTCATGTGGCCGTATTCAAACTCACCATCACACTTTCCCACAAGACAATTGACCTCATTTCAGACACTTCAGAAAACCCCAGAGTTTATTTGGTTATACATCAATATTTTTAAAGCTAAGGTTACTAAAGTTAGGTTAAACTTTATTTTCCTCTTGTTTTACATTTTCTCTCTTTCCCTTTTAGGTATTACATAGAAATGGCTTTATGGATCTGGACATTAAGCATTTTGAGCTGTTTTTGTGTCAGCTGTGGATTCAAGGTTAAGAAACTGCATTTTGAAAGTCCCACAGAGTTAAACCACCTTACAGTGAATGATGATACGGGGACTATCTATTTAGGAGCAGTAAATTACCTGCATCAACTTACAAAAGACCTGAAGAAACAGATGTCTGTAGAAACTGGTCCAAAAATGGATAACAAAAAGTGCACCCCTCCCATTGAATCTCAGTGCAGTTCAGCAACAATGACTGACAATTTCAACAAGTTACTTTTGCTGGATAAACTAGAGAGAAAAATTATTGTATGTGGGAGCCTTTTTAAGGGAATCTGTGCTATCAGGGAGCTGGAGAACATTGAAAATATAACCTATTATGTTGATAGCAGTGGGGAAAAGTCCTTTGTGGCAAGCAACGATGAGACTGTGTCAACTGTGGGACTAATCACCTCCCTGGACAAAAAACGACTGCTGTTTGTTGGAAAAGGGAATGGACCAAATGATAATGGGATAATAATTAGTACTAGGCAGCTTTACACTGAGGATGGGAAAGACATTTTTGAAACCTATACAGACTCTACAGCTATTAAGTCAGTATATCACTCCTCAAACACACAGCAGTTTGTGGCAGTCTTTGAAGATGATAAATATGTTTATTTTATCTTTAATCAGCAGGAGAAACAGCCCCTTAATAACCGAACACTAATTGCACGTCTGTGCAAAGGTGATGCTCACTATTATTCTTATTTTGAAATGGACTTAGGCTGTCGAGATGATGATGGCACTTATGATCACTGTCATTCTGTCTATGTCACAACCCCAGGAGAAAAGTTGGCTGAGAGCATGGCCCAACCGGGACAGGAGAACAGTAGTGTCCCATCAGGTGACAAAGTGCTTCTTGCACTCTTTAGCAAATTCAACAAAGACAATGGCTCTCTCAAATCAGCCATGTGTATGTTTTCCTTGAGACAGCTCAATGAAAAGATGGAAGAATATCGGGAGGAATGCTACACTAATAAACCTACTCAAAACATGTTTTATAAACCTTTTTTATCAGAAGCTGCATGTGGATTAATTCCAGAGGTAAGGTGAACCTCAACTGTAGGCTCTGTTTAAGACTTTCTGTGATGGGAAATAAAATACTAGTAAATCTAATAAAGCATCTGATACTAGGTAGCTGTTTGCTATATCGGGCAAAGGCGTAATCGGATCACGGGACTGGAAGTTGAAGTTTGATTAAAATCAGATTGGAAATGAGATGCAATTTTTAAAGAGATTAATTAGACGTTCTCACCAAAGAGAAATGGTAAAGCCATTATCACTTGGAGCCTTTAAACTGATGTTGGATGTTTTCCTGAAAGGTCCATTCTAATTCAGTCACAAGCTATTGCGCTCAACAAAGTTATTTTATGCAGTAGGAAAGTATTCCCTCTGATGTAGAAATTATTGGGTGAAATTCCATAGCCGGTGTAATGCATGAGATCAGGCTATAGATGATCATAGTGATGCTATCTGGCCTTAAAATCCATGAATCTATGAATTTTCAAATGCTATTTAAAAACCTTGAGACTGTTTTTTTTGGGGGGTGGGTGCTCTAGCATTTTTACTGTTGTTTTTCAACTGGACTCTAATTTTTGAGCATAAGGAGGTCTGCATATTTTTTTCTCCCCAGGCCATGACCACCATGTTTTGGCCTAAAATACTTCCATATAATGGTGGTCACCCTTTACTTTCAGAGCCTGTCAATAATACTGCTTCACTGTCTGGAGAGCCTTCAGCCTTGCTAGCCAAAATATTCCTTTCCTCCCCTCCCCCTGCTCCGAGGTTTAGGGTGTTGCCTCTGCAACACTCCCAGCTTTGTTTGCCTAGGAAGCCAAAAAGATCTACTGAGTGAGGTATTGATTACTGTGGTGTCTGGACTTGTGAGAATGACAATGAAATTTAGGAATTCTGCATGGTGACCGGGTCTTGGCATCACGTAAGGAGGGGAAGGTGTGGATTAAAGATCAAAAGGTCATTAGCTGGCAACCTTGTGATACCAGATTCAGTAGGAAGGCTAATGTTTGAACGGTCATAGAGAAAAAAAATCCCTCTTCTAGAGGGTAGTCTCTCCAGGTCAGGGTTAAAGTGCATTGGCAGGATGATGTGGGGAAGCTTGCACAGCAGCTGCCTATACTATACCTCTTCTGCCAACAGCACTAACTTGACAAACCAAAATCTGTTTAAATATACCATTTTATAGTGTGAGCAGGTCAGTCACATTTTTAAATGGTGGGTATTTTTGTTTTTTCAATCTGAAACAGCTCCTACAAAGTGGGATGTATTGGAGCAGTTGTAATTAATGATCTACTTTGCTGTTATCCTAAGGAGAAGAGCCATGCTTCTGCTTTTCTTCCTGTCCTTCCATGTCCTTTAGTTGAGAATTGTAGCTGTTTCTGTATCTTTTTAAATCATCCTTGTATACGGTTATATTGTGATAATAGTGTTGCATTGTGCTCTGAGTTAGGAGTTACTGATTTGAATATTTAACATCATTCTAAATCTCAATTCATTCTTAGGGTGCAAGCAAAAGTTTCCCTTGTGGTTCTGAACACTTACCATACCCTTTGGGAAGCAAAAATGGCATTTTTGTGGAGCCGCTGTTACAGAAAAAGGGGATGAATCTAACAGCAGTTACTGTGACAGTGGAAAATGGGCATATGGTGGCATTTTTAGGAACCTCGGATGGTAGAATTCTTAAGGTAATGTTTCCGACTTTTAAAAACCTGGAACATGTTTAAAATCTTTCAAGTTGTGGCAGTAGCATGGTTCCTATTAAAGACAATTAGCTTTTTAAAAGGTAAAGCAGAATTTCAGGTGTAGATTCTTTCTGCTCTTCCCATTCTTAATTTTAAAGAGGAGTACATAGGCTATTTCTGAATTAGTTCTCCAGCTCCTCCAATGTGCTGTTGTATTTAGTACCGCACACACGACATCATTTAAAGTAGTGGAAAAAAGAAGAAAAAATAACTCCTAGAAAACACAAACAGTACTAGGCACTCTAACAATTAAACAATTGCAAATTATAATCTCCCTGCAGCGCGCGCTCTCACACTCACACACACACACACAATGAATGAACTAGTCCTGCCAATAAATCAAAGCAGGAAAATATCCCTTTTAATTCTTCCTACCATCCCGTATATATACACCTTCAGCTTTCCCCCAAAGTCCTGCCAAATATATGGCTTTTGCAGCATGCCCAGGAAGGTCATCAGGTTTTGGCTATTTCAGACTGCATTCATTCATAAGGCATTAGTAAGAGCAATAAATAGTGTGCCTACCATATATATTTAATTAGCACTTTGTATGGTGAGCACAGAAAAGATCTTTAGTCTTCTCTCCGTTCAAGGCCAGTTACTTTAAGAACAGTTCTTATGGTTGTAATTCTCCATTCTCATCCTATAATAATGTGGCCCTCCAGTGGCTATAGAAACCTGAAAGGCAATATGAGGGCTATAGACAAGGCTCTTGTAAATTGTGACTATAGGTTGTTGGGTTTTGGAGGAGGGGTGACCCTTCATTCATATAGTGTTATGGATCATCTTAACTTAGGAAGCCACCCAAAATGGTTTTGCTTGTAAGGTTAACAATAACCACATATCTCATATAGTTTGAAATTTGGAGCAAACCTCATTGGATAATAGTAAATAACCAACATGGACGTGTTTCAGGCACGAAGGCATGAAGTAGAGACTCTGTTGACTGGTCTAAGTAAAATAAGTTGGTTAAAAAATCAATACAAACATGAAATACATAGAATGAAGGGAGCTTTCTTTTCATGCCTCGTGATCTGTTTACTGCTTTTGAAGTAGGTTTCGTTAAATTAGAATGTTTTCCCCAAACACAAAAATTTGAGAGACTCAAGTAAACACAGGATTTTCATTCAAAGTAAATTGAAATAATAAAGTAGCAGCATAAAGCACCTGTCTTTTATTGAATAGGTGTTCCTGATGATTCCTGCAAATGAATACAGCTCTGTTCCCATTGAAATGGACAAACCTGTAAAGAATGACCTTGTCCTTGATGCTAGCCAAGAGAATCTGTACGTGATGACTACAACCAAGGTACAGTATCTTGCTTTTTGAAAAGGTCTATAAAACTTGAGGTGTGCAACTATATCTGAAAAGATTCTTATAAGTCACAATTATTCTCATGAGCCTTCACATTTGGTATGATTTCAGCTACCTCTCCATTTGTGTCTATATACATGCCTTTACAGCTAATGAGAGCTCAGTTAGTAGTCAACAAATGAAAAATGTGTTTCAGGGCATAAGGCAGAGCAGAGAGAAGGTGGCTACTGTCTGCTCCTTCCTTTGCCTGCTTCAGCTCCTCTTTACTGTGCATTCATGCCAGCTGGGCAAGTGGAAAGTGGGTGACTGTAAAACCAAGGACAGTGGGTGTAAATCAAATTCCTGGTGTTGACAGTTCTCATGATTTTAATGGCGAGTCTCGGGATATTTGGTCTAAAAGTCCCAACTACTGGCGTCAAAAGAGAATGTGAGAATATTAGCTTTCGTTTAAAAAAAAAAAAAAGTTTCTGGTCCTCAAGGTACAGAGAAAAGCTTGAAAATGTGAAGCAAGGGCACCCTAAAGGCTGAAAAACAAAACAGTAAATTAAAAACACCCAGATTATTATTTTTTTAAAATTATTTTTAGGGGCCAGATGCACGTTTTTCGAACAGTTGAGGGTGGCAAATACTATGTTCCAGGAGTCGCTGTACTGCTTGGGGCACAAGGAATCCAGTCAGCAATGGAGGACCTGCCTCTATTATAGTAGGAACAGTCAGTTCTAAGCTAAGGGATTCCCCCTCTCTTGTCTGGCTGGTGGCGCTCCATAAGAGAGAACGGAGAACCAGTAGGGGACAGGAAGGGATGCCAAATCTCTGGCAGTTCCTTCGTAGCACCTGGCTACTACCTGCGTCCCCTTTCCCCCCCACTTCTCTTGGTGGTTGCTGGAGCAGCCAGCCTGGGAGCAACAGATGTTGGTTTACCAAGCCCACCTGTATAGGCAGGGGAAGCCACTTTTGCCAGTCACTAACATCAACAGAATCACTGGGAGAGTGGGAGGTGAGGAATGTGCCAGAGGTACTAATGATGGGCAGAAGGCTGAGGTGGAGTGGAGTGCCACCAATGCTACGGGGAAGGATGGACACTGGATGGGTGACAAAAGGACTACAGTGGTGAGGAGGGGCGAGGGGGAGTGTCTGTGGAGATATTATTCTCAAGATAAGGGCTTTAACATGAGATGCCAGAGGGGGAAATGAATCAGTTCAGTGAATGATAAAGTACATATTGTGTAGACTAGATACTACACAGGTAGTTGTTTTTCAGAAGATTGCAATATTTCAAAATCTGGTTCCATTCTGATTCAAAACACACCCGTAAATTTCAAACTTCTTTGTGAAAGGGAAAGGTGCCCAGGCTCTGGGGCAGGCCGCCCAGAACCATGAAACTGGAAAGCCCTGGCATCCCTAGCAGCCGTCCAGGAGGGCTGTGGAGTAGCCAGGCAGGCAAGGAAGCAGGAAAACAACCAGGTTTCAAACGCTGCATGGTAGGCTAGGTTCTGTCAGGTCCCTGCCTGGTTTCTGGAGAAACTCTGTCAAAAACTCTATTACACTGTCTCTGCAGGACATTTCAATTTCAACAGATCAGAAGATTCCATTGTAGTGTAGACTACAAATTCTGAATGCTGTCTGTCTATACTCCAACGGGCGCTGTAATTCGGAGCTCATTTTAGCTTTTTTCTAACTATCTCACTAAAAATAGTGAGCATGCGGTGGTACCAGCTTCAGTGTAGTCTAGCAAGACGATAACATAGCCAGGGAGCCAGGCAGGCTTGTACAGCCCCCATCACCATTCACAGCCCATATTGCCTCACTGCTATTTTTAATAAACTAACTAGATTACAGCTAGTGTGGGTACATCTACACAGCTGCAAATTGCACACTGGTTGTCGCAGGATAGACCTAGCCTTAGTTTTCTTCTATAAAATATGTATTCTGCTTAGATACTATTATTATTTAACAGTGGGTGCTGTATAAATGTGGAAGATGGAAGCAATGTAACTCCATTAATTGCAATGAACAGTCAAATCCTTTCACCTACTTTTAGTAACTACATAACTTGACGGAGACTAAAAGTCTTAATAGCGCGAAGAAATAAAACAGCGTAATTGAAGGGAGGGGAAACAAATGTTGAAAATTGTACTTCTGTTCTAGTGTACCATGTGAATATGGGGTTGTTGATATGTCAGAGAATCTAGTGCAGAGTTGAAAATTTAAGACCAATTTAAACTACAGTAAACAACTTAAGGACTCTATCCCTGTGCTGATACAGGTATTCAGTGATAAACGGTAACTGTCAGATGCAATGAACCTTGTCACTCAGAGACCAAGTGCTGGGTCCTATGTGGTTACCACAGCAGGGACATTATAGCAGAGTGAAGGCAGACATACGAGGTAGTGTTGTGCTGGGAGATATTTTGGTGTATCAAATGTAAAACATTAGAACTGGCGGAAAGATGGTAAAGAAGCAAAAAGAGATTAAAGTCAGAGAGTGAAAGAGTTTCCTGCTTTCCTGATTCAATTCTTCCTCCCATCTGTTCAGTGTTTTCTTCTGTTGTGTAAATAAGCAGTGGGTGGTTTGGTGCAAATGTTTTTTAAAGTCTAGCCCCCTCCCACCTGATTCCCAGAGCTCATAAAGAGATCAGGAGAAGTCCCCTGCAGCTTCACTGAGAAATTGGAAAAGACTGCATCACCCCTGCCATACCTATTTTGGTTTGTTCAAAGTGTACAGAAGTGGTAGGCTTCCAAATTTGGCATGGTAGCTAGCTCCCGTATTGGGAATAAAACAGCAGCCTGTGGCAGTTACATACCATTATTCTTGCCTTGTTCACTGTTTAGCTTTTACCAATCTCTTTGATTTTAAGTGTCAGAAAATCTGTAAAATGAGCTTGTTTGCCTTTTAAAACTGAATCTCACAATCTAAACGGAGCAGCTTTTTTTTTAATCCATTACGTTTACATCAGACTTGTAGAGACACTATAATATCTCTTAGGGCTTGTTCCTGCCTGCCAGGATTATGAAACAAATACTTTGTCATAAGGGAGAGCGAGAGTGTCATCCCTTTTAATATTATGTTACTCATGACCATAGTACCAATTAGCAAGAGGGTGTTCCAAGATCTGAACTCCATTTAAGTAAAAATCTAAATGAAAAAACAGTATGAAAAAGAAAAAATGGGAACAAGGACACATCTCAATAGATGGGAACTATCAGATACTGGCTTTTTTTTTTTTTTTTTTTAATTGACCCATATCTTGGTCTCTGCTAATGTGCAAAATAAAAACTATATTTTTGGATTTTTAGAGTAATTTTTCAGCTACCTGCCAGTTGCTAAAAGAAAAAAAAAAGACTGAGTTATGATTTCCAATTTTTTGTCGTCTTCAGAAGTAAATCTCAATGGTCAGCAGAAAGAGTATGTCCTATTTCCTTCAAGAGCTTTTGTGCAATTTCAGCAGCATAATTTAAAACACAAGCATAATTTAAAACACAAGACTGTGCCTTGGCTCACTTTGTCATAAACCAAAGGAAAACAAAGTTATTTACACCCATCACTACAGGAAATCAAAAGCAGAGGCAGTGTGTTTGCTGGGGGGTATGAGGAGCATGGCTGCTATTTTCTCCACTACTGCTTCGTTTCATAGTTTTACATTGGTTATTTCAATTTTTCCACTTTAATTTGTTGTATGGCAACAAGGGATATGAATAGAGAACTGAGATACCTCTGGGCATTCCAAAATTCTCTTGCTTTTGAACATGCTGAACTGCTGCTGGATAGAAATAACACTTCTGGATGTATTTCCAAGCACTGGGCGGTAGTACCAACTAAAATGGGAGGGTATTCTAGTCATAAAGGGAACTGGAATGGCTGTTTGCGCCAATCAGTTCAAAGTTAGACATGTGGAAATGCCTGTCCTAGAGCAGCTATTCTTTGAAGAAGTGGAAAGCCATTTGTGCAGTGTCTAATGTTTGTGCCCTGCAGTAGTCATTGTAATGGGGATTTCCAGAAGGCACCTGCCTAATCTGGGGAAAATGATGGACGCGTTCATTTCCAGCAAAAGGCAGATTACATGTTGACTGTCCAAAATATCACATTATATTGGACAGAAAATAGATGAGACTTGCAATATAATAGAGCAGAAAAAAATGTGAAATTGGACTCCAGTCACAGAGTCAACAAGTCAAGGATTAGGGAAGTGATTGATATGTCTCTATGTGGCCATTGTGAAACCAAGTGGAATACTTTCTTCAGAAATGAAGTTGAGCTAAATTGGTCCTTATTTTCTTTGTTCATATTGTGTTACGTTTCTTTTCATCTTCATTCTCCAGGTGTTTCGCCTTCCTGTCCAGGAATGTGCTAGTTACTCAAATTGTACTCTGTGTACTCAAGCACAGGATCCTTACTGCGGCTGGTGTGTAATGGAGGGGAAGTAAGTATTGTTGATATTTTGCAGGTGGTGTGTAGTGTAGTGTGGGGTGGGTTGACACTGTTCACAGACAAAGTCCTTATATGCATGGGTGTAGCAGGCAAGCAAATAAGACAGCAAGGAAGAGAACTACTAATACCCATAAAATATAAATCAGTCAAACACAATTTTATTTTGAATTGCTCTATAGTGCAAGGCATCGTATGCTGAGCTCACAGCTAATCACAGGAGTATAGGAACTGACACTTGACTGACTTATCTATGTAGGTAACTAAATTAATATTCAGAAATATGTATTCTTCTTTGAGTGATGGTCTCTACTGTATTCCACTGAGGGTTATGTGCCTGTACTGCCTCATGGATTCGCGCAAGGCAATAAAGGTCACGGTGGGCTGGCGGCATCTCCAGTTCCTTCTCATTGCTGCGTGGTCCCAGTCAGAGCTTCTATTCTATCTCCTTGTGATGCACTTTCCAAAACTTTACGAGAAGACTCTTAGTACTGTTCATAGTTTAGATTTATTATTTTGTTCTGTATTTTTTGTTAGATTTTTCCTTCTTCGTAGTAGATTTAGGACTTGGGAAGCCGATTTGGCGGGGTTTCCAGCCAAACTTCCCTCCCACCCAACCCCATCCAATACCCAGGCTTAGGTACTAGATTATGCCGAAGAAGATTTATGGGTTCAAAATCTGTGCTCCCTGCTTGTTTTCCATCTGCAATGAGCACCAACGCTGTTTGTACTGCTTGGGGAAATCCCACATAGCATCCATTTCTTTCTCTGCCCATACTCAAGAAAACTGGGCTCTCCACCTCAGGAAACACATCATGGGGTTTGCCTTAGGACCGGCATTGGATCCTGGCCGTGGAACCCCCCGGTACATCAGCCTGAACAAGTGGAGAGTGCTTCCCCTATTGTGGAACCTTCATTGGGCTTCACCGGTACAAGTGCGAAGGACCCCGTGCCAGGCCTAGCCGTGATCCAAGGAAGCATGCACATGGGCATGGCAGTATATCGTCCTCCAAGTCTAAGAAGGACTTCTTATCCGTGAGTTCCGGCCACAGAGGAATCAGGCTTTCCAAGACTCACAAGACCGAAAAACGACCATGCCGATCACCGGATCCATCGGTACCGATTACGGATCCTGCAACTCTGCCTGCTCCAGCTCCATCAGTGCTAAGGGAGCCATCCGTCTCCAGACAGATGCAGTTACTGGTGCCAGGTCCTCCTGCAGAACAGACCACTGACCCCTGGGAGACTCGTAAGTGTTCTGGGTCCGCACGAGTTGTTTGCACCAGAAGGGCTGTGGGCTCCACATGCCCTGATCCGATTATCAGCTTGCAGTGATTTGTTCCCCACTTGTTCCCACCCCCCCCCCCTTTCTGGTGGTTCTGAAGGCACCATCATTTGGAGACATTTCCAACTCCTCTGATTCAGATGATATGGATGTCCGACACAGTCCACTGGTTCTGTTTTGGAAGCACGACTACCAGAAGGTTTTGATGGTATCGTGGCAGTTCTCCATCTTGCCTTACTCACAGAGCTGGTATCCGGCTCCGTGGTTACAGGCTATGGGTCAGCCAACAGCAGGTTCAACCAGCTTGACCAAACTGGAGCTTGTGGCCCCAAAATTCACCCTTCGAACAGGCCTGCTTCCCATCGTCCACAACCGTAGTCGGGAGGCACTCCGATATAGCATTGGACGATGCACTGATTAGTCCAACTCCAATGGTACCAGAGGATCCGGAGAGGCATCCCTCATCTTCTCCAGATGTGGCCGCCTCTTCAATCCCCTCCTCCCCACTGGATGACTATTGACAGTTCTTCTGTGGAGAATAGCCAAAGTGCTAGGGATCCACTCGACAAAGTACAGGACAGTCAACACCAGCTGCATGACATGTTGCACATTTCAATACCAGCGAGGGTGGCCCTACCAGTCAATGACACCATCCTCCAGCCAGCACACACCCCAGCTATGTGTACACCCACCCTGAAAGAGGCTAAGAAGAGGTATTATGTTCTCCCCCAAAGGGTCAGCTTTCCTATTTTCTTATCCTCCATTGAACTCATGGGTCATCCAGGCAGCATCAGAAAATTCCAGCAAAAACACCCCCGCTCCACCCCATCCAATAGAGAGGATAAGAGGCTAGACCTGATGGGCAGAAAGGTCTTCTCTTCCGCAGGGCTCCAATTTCGTATTTCAAATTACTTAGCCCCAATGAACAAATATGATTTTAACAACTGTGGGCAATTGGCTGAGTTCACAGACAAGCTACCTCACAAGATCGCAATCAATTCCAGGCAGTTTTGCAAGAAGACACGTTATTCACCACGTCCATGCTGCTGGCCGCAGTGGACTCTGCAGACACAGCTTTCCATGTCTGGGCAATGGGGAATCCTGGTTACACTCCTCTGGCTTCCCTAGGGAAGTGCAGAACATTGTAGAGAATCTTTCATTCAATGAATCACATCTCTTCAATCAGAAGACAGATGAGACCCTGCACTCCCTAATGGACACTAGAGCCACTTTAAGATCTTTGGGTATCTACACACCAGCACCCAAGAGGAAATGCTACCACTCAACCACAATCACATCACGTCAGGGCTCCACCACCTACAAGCTTCCTCAAAAACGCCCTAAGATACGCAGACCCCGTCTGTCTATATCGACTGCCCAGTCATCCATGCAACGCACCCATTTGTCACGTAAGTGGTATTTCTGAGTGTCCTTAGAGAGCTGTCCACCACTCTCTGTACACCCTGCCTATCTCCTTCGGGGGTGCCTCAGACTCTTTCTACCAGCATGGAAAGCAATAAAATGGACAAGTGGGTCCTAGATATTATTCGGAGCAGCTGCATCCTAGAGTTTACAGCAATGCCCGCATCTTGCCCTCCACCTCAGGCCACATGCATGGAACACCCTTTTGCTAAGGGGAGCTGTGGAGCTAATCTCAGTTCCCTTTCAGGGAACAGGATTCTACCTGAGTTATGTCTTAGAACCTAAGAGAATGGAGGATGGAGACTAGTATTTAATCATGACACCTCAACCATTCAACTTCTAAACCAAGATTCCACCTGGTCACATTTGCAACAATCATTCCCTCACTGGAGAAGGGTATGTGGTTTACGACTCTTGATATGCAGGACGCCTACTTCCACATCAATATACACCCGACACACAGAAGGTTCCTGAGGTTCAAGGTGAGACCTCGATATCTTTAATAGAGCGTTCTCCCATTTGGACTTACCACTGCCCCACGACTGTTCACAAAAGTTTTCTTGGTGGTGGCAGCAGCTCATCTCAGACATTAGAGAATCCGCATTTTTCCCTATCTAGATGACTGGCTGATAGCAGCACAGTCCAAGGAAGAGGCCTAGGAATTGTCATCACAGCTGCTTCTACTCCTCAGCTCCCTCGGGGTCAGCTTCAACATGGAAAAATCGATTTTATGCCCTACACAATCCCTGGAGTTCATAGGAGCTTGCACAGATGCGACTTCCAGCCAAGCTTATCTGCCACGGAACGGATTCCAGAAAATGCAAGAACTAATCCCTCTGGTCACATCCAACCCTTCAGTTCTGGCCAAAATCTGTCTTTCTCATTTGGGACACGCGGTGGCCTGCACATACGTCATACCCTTCGCTTTCCTGCACCTGTGCTCCCTCCAGCTCTGGCTACAAAAAGTCTACTCCCCCATGCATCAATTTATGCACTCTTCTCAGCATACCACCAGAAGTCATCTCCTCACTACAATGGTGGAGGGACCCACGATGAGTCTGCTTGGGGATGACCTTCCTCCCACCCTCATCCAATCATAGTGACAATCATAGTGGATGCATCCCTGGTGGGCTGGGGCGCCCACATGGGTGACCGCATGATACAAGGCACCTGGATGCCACAGGCGGCCAGGATGCACATAAATGTATTGGAACCCTGGGTAGTACACAAAGCTGGCCAAACATTCCTGCCCACCATTCAGGGCTGACATGTTCCTATAATATCAGACAACACCACCAAGGTCTTCTACATAAACAAGCACGGGGGAACAAGACCCTGAGCCCTGTGTGTGGAAGCTGTACACCTCTGGGAATGGTCCATCACACATCATATCCTTCTGACGGTAGCCTACCTACCGGTTACCCAGAACATGATTGCCGATGGTCTCAGCAGAAACTTTGCAACCGACCATGAATGGGAGTTGCACGACTCTAATCACGGACATCTTTGGTCGGTGGGGAACCTTAGTAAGGGATCTTTTGGCATCCCACAACAACACCAAATTCACCCAGTATTGTTCAAGGAGAGGAATTGAACTCACTCAAAGGGAGATGTCCTATTCATCAATTGGTTGGACCGGATGCACTACGCCTTCCCTGCCTTACCTCTCCTACCACAAGTAATCCACAAGATCAGACGAGAGAAAGCAACAACTATCTTGATCACCCCCTTCTGGCCTTGCCAATTCTGGCTCCTGCTTCTCCTCTGCATGTCGAAGCACCCTCCACTCACACCTCGGATGTTCACAAAGCTACTGACTCAACAACACAACAGCAGACTCAGACACCCCAACCCACACACACTTCCATTGACTGCTTGGTTTTTGGATGGACGCCTCTACTAGCCCAGGAATGCTCTCTGGCAGTTCAAGATGTCCTTTCAAGCAGCAGGAAAGACTCCACAAGACACTTGTATCAAGCCAAATAGACGCGTTTCACTTCCTGGGCTGCACGACAGGGCCTTGTCCCTGAAACTGTGGGCATCCCGCTATTCTTGGAATATTTCATCTATCTGAAGAACTCGGGACTTGCCCTCAGTTCCATTAAGGTGCATGCAGCTGCCATCAGCGCTTTACACTCACTGGTGGATGGGCATTCCATTTTTACCCACCTCTTAACTACGATTCTGGAAGGGCCTTCTGCGAAAATACCCTCCCACTCAGCCTATTGCCCTCCAATGGGACATTAACCTAGTTCTTTCCTCATTGACGACCACTCCCTTCAAACCTATGGCCTCATGCTTGCTGTCACTCCTGTCCATGAAAGTCACTTTCCTTGTTGCTATTACGTTGTCTAGGAGGATTGGCAAACTGGGAGCCATGATGGCTAACCCCCCTTTCACCATTTTCCATAAAGACAAGGTCTCTTTATGCCTTCACCCCAAGTACCTACCCAAGATGGTTTCCCAATTTGACCTCAGTCAACCCATACACTTTCCTTCCTTCTTCCCCAACCCTCACGCCTCTAATGAGGAAAGGAGACTTGACTCAATAGATGTTCACAGGGTCTTGGATTTTTATCTTGAGCAGATAAAGCCATTTTGGAAATCTCCTAGGCTTTTTGTAGCCATAGCAGAGAGAATGAAAGGGCAAGCCATTTCCACCCAGAGAATTTCCAAGTGAGTCTCAGGGTCATTACACACTATCAATTATCAGGACGATCCCTACCTGAAGGGATTCAGGCCCATTCCATGGGAGTGCAAGCATCAGCCACACTCCACAACATGCCCCTTGCAGACATATGCAAGAAGACCACGTGGAGTTCTGTACACACCTTTTCCACACATTATGTTCTAGTAGTGGTTCTCAACCAGGGGTCCAGGGCACCGTGGGGGGCCGCGAGCAGGTTTCGGGGGGCCGCTAAGCATGGCCAGCACTAAACTCACTAGGGCCTAGGGCAGAAAGCCGAAGCCCCACTACACAGGACTGTAGTCTGGGGCCCTGAGCCCTAACACCTGGGACTGAAGCTGAAGCCTGAGCAACTTAACTTCGTGGTGCCCTCTGTGGCGTGGTACCCCAGGCAACTGTCCTGCTTGCTACCCCTGAAAGCTAGCCCTGTCTTTTTTTATGGAGAAAAACAATTATTGTGGCACAGGTGGGCTGTGGAGTTTTTATAGCATGATGGGGGGCCTCAGAAAGAAAAAGGTTGAGAATCCCTGCTCTAGTGCATGATTCCTCAATGGACACTTTTTTTCAGAGCAGCAGTCCTCCGTTCCACAGTCTCCTCATGCCATCCTCCCACCTAGGCACTCACCTTCAGTGGAATACAGTAGGGACCATCACTCGAAGATGAAAATGAAGTTACTTCCCTGTAACTGGAGGTTCTTCAAGATGTGTGGTCCCTATCCATCCTCCAACAGCTCTGCGGTAGAGCAGGAACTGGAGATGCCGGTGGCTCGCTGTGCCCTTCGTCGCCTCAGGCAAAACCATAAGGTCCTGCAGGTCTCATGTGCAGACCGCTGAACAGTACTACTTGCAAAAGCTCTGGCTCCAGGCACATGGTGCATTGCACAATCCTCAGTGGAATACAGATAGGGACCACCCATCTCGAAGAACCTCCAGTTACAGGTAAGTAACTTCGTTTTCTATGAATGTGCTGAGCAATCTTGGAATGTCTCTTGTTTTTACGCTGCATTGATGGGGTTCGAATAGGGGGCTACAGCCTTATAACTCTGCTTCTGACTGCTAGGTTAATTAGTCCCTTGGCATGAGCTGTTGGGGTTTCATGATATGAAGTGCTTGCTGTCCGCACAAAGGGGTTATTTAATTGTGGTATGCAGATAAATTTCAGGCCTCTTGCTTCCTGTCTAAAAATTAGAACGATCACATTAAGTTACAAGCCTGATGTAAAGCAGAACACGGAGTACCCCAGCAAAGGTTATGCATTCCATGCAGGTTTGTGTAATACACTGTTGCTTTTCAGTCTGTACGTCGGTTAGCATATATATAATCCTGGGGATTCAGAATATATGAGCAAGTTCAACTTGAACTCCTCTTAAGCTTCTGGGAGCTGAAGGCTGTGTCATATATCATACAAATGGCAGTTTTCCCTAGATTTCCCTTCAGGTTTCTGATATAACCTCTGACCTCAATATTGCGAAGTATTAATGGTCTCTGTGACACATGGGCAAACATGCATTTTTGTACATTTTCTAGTATTTTATTAATTTACAAGGAAAATCTAGAACTCATTTTTGAAGTTTTTTACTTAGTTACACCACATTATAACCCATGATCAGACACAGTACTTCACCAATTGTGTGTGTAGGTATATATGTGTGTACCTACACACACGCAGTTTGTATACGTACAATATTCAGAAGGTAGTGTGGCTATTAGAACTGTACACTAACCAACAGTACAATGATTGTATTGTTACTTGAATTCTGTTATTTTAATATTAATATTTCAGTAACTGTCCAGAGGCATTAATCAGGATTGGGCTCCATTGTGCTAGGCATCATACAATAGGTGAAAATGGTGTACAAGGCTGACCCAAAGTTTTGTGGGGCCTATTCAGCTAACTCCCCTCCTATAACCAGGTCTGTCACCTCTTAGAACCAATGACACCTTCCCTGTCTGCCTCCTGTCTTCCATCTGTGACAATCCCCCTGACCTGTTAGTGAGACGCCACAGCCCCTGTTACCCCTGCCTCCAGTAGTAGCTAAGAAAGCGAGAAGGTGGGCCTGGAGTGGAATCTTTGACACAAGAGTCATAGCTAATAAATTCACTTACGTTAATAGCCCTCTAACGCTGGAATCAGACAAGCCTACAGCCACAGCTCTGATGCTCTCTTAGTTTTATGGGTCAGTTGTGTGTCTGCTGCTGTTACACCAGTAAAGACCTAAATTTTCCACTTGAGCTGTAGAAATAGAAGACTGGTCAAGGAATTTAAAGTAGTATGTTAAGGCATAGATGGAATGGGTCTTATTTGGATGAACTGCAGGTAACTGGTCCATTCTCTGAGTTCTTTGTATTAAATATCATCTCTCTGTGGGATTGGATTGTCTAGTTTTATGGAATATAAAATGGCTTATCAGTAAATATTTGTGTTTTGCTTTATCACCCAGATGTCTTACAAGCAGCTATTATGTTATAATTAAAAACCTCTTCTAACTGAAAGCAAAATTGTCAATACCTAATTTTTTTTGAAGAAGTCTTTTAAAACAGAGAACACTGATCTTAATCAGCTTTGTATTAGATATTTATATTGTTGTGTTTTTTTTTAATCAGGTGCACAAGGAAGATAGACTGTAAAAGGGCTAATAAGCCAAACCATTGGCTGTGGAGTCCAGATGGTATATGCATTACTATTACTAGTGCGCATCCTCAAAATATGAGCCACAAAGCCACTGGCAAGGTATGAAAAATAGACTTTTTGCCTATTGTATGCTTAAAGCACACATACAGTTGCTATAAGCAGCATATCAGAAAAACACATATCGATACATATTTGTTCGCAGTGGTAATTTGAAATTGTATTGAAAGAAGCCTACATCTACTCTTTTAGCTGCCATTTTTGCAGGCTGCAATTACAAAGAAGTGTAGTTTTTAACTTTAGCTGTATACAAAAGTGGCACATGCTGTTATGGTTGTCGAAATGCCTCTGTCTGAGTCTAGGCTACATTTGTCTGTATTATGGGGAATAGATTTTTTAAGTTGAAGTTAATTGATTAAACTTGTGTAGCTTTTGTTTATTTTTCAGTTTATAAAATGCACGTATCCAGGATGTTCTATAAGCACATCTTTGAAACGTTAAAATAATACACAACTCATTAATGTTAATTAAATGGGCCATCTCCAAGAGGGTTCCATGCCCTCTCAATACCCACTTGCAGCTCGCTTAGGCAGAAATTTGAGTCAACAGTTGAGCCTTAAACCATGCTTTGAAAGTCAACTAGTAATAGGAACACAGGAATTGTCATATTGGGTCAGACTAGTGGTCCGTCTAGTTCAGTGTCCTGTCTCTGGGAGTGGCAGATACCAGATGCCTCAGAGGAAGGTACAAAAATCTCTGCACTAAATCAGTATGACCCCAGTTAGTTAGAGGTTAGCTTTTAAGCCCTGAAGCATGAGAGTTCATATCTGTTCCAAAACCCTTGCATTTTGTTTTAGTATTTACTGTTACAACTCTGGGTATTCCTCATTATTCATATAAATATCTAATCCCTTTTTTGAATCCGGCTGAAGTCTTGAAAGTCAGGCTCTGATGGACCAGTGGAAGCAAGCTGCTGAGTTGGGATCACTGATAATACCCTGTCACTATCCCCAGATAGTGAAAACTATTAGTGAAAGTGTCCTATTTGATCAGGATTGATATGGTGGAGAGCAGAGAGAGTGAGAGAAGACACTCAAACCATATTGAGCTCCATTAGATAAAAATCTACAACTTGAATTGTACCTGAAAGTGAACAGAAAGCCAGGTCTCCCTCTGGACAACAGGTTTTATGTATTCTCTGCGGGTAATACACTAAAGCAAGCAAGCAGGCAGATACATTCTGCTCGAGCTGAGACTTCCCAAGTGGTCTTTGACTCTAGCTCTATTCTAGAATGCTTTGTGATAACCCAATCAGGAGGTAAGCAAGGTGTGAGTGTCGATAGGGAGCTGACCATTTTAATAAATCCATTGCTGGAGAATAATCTAAAAGAAAATCATCTGTCTGGGAAAAAGTCACAATCAAAACCGTGAAAAGAACATGGAAATCACCATCCTCCATTTAATTTACTCTTTCCTGTGATACATCCAAGCTTTTATTGTAGTCCATCTATTCACCACAGAAAATGCTGTAATTCCTGCAGTAAGATGTCTCAGAGGGGAAAAAGAGGCTATCTAATTACTGACTGTAGTACCAGTGGCTGTGGAAAAGGGGGACAATGAGAAACTATAAAAACAGAACCAGTAACTAACACACCAATTTCCTGGAGCATCAAAATCCATAAAAGCACCCGGTCTCCATCTTAATCAGTCTCCATCTTAATCTGTCTCTGACCTTGCTCATTTTTGTTTGAGTGGTGGTTGTTTTTTGTGACATTTTTTTCTAAAGTAGAATTATGCCTTTGTGTTTCCAGGTAGAACTGACTGTAAGTCCGTTGCCAGAGTTAACTGAAAGTGACATGCTTTGTTGTCAGTTTGGTGAAACAACCAATATTGCAAAGCTGAGAAATGGGACTATTATCTGTGATCCTCCCACTACAATTCCTCCCACTCCAAAAGGTCAAGGTAAGGACACTGTGCTGCCTCCCATTTATTTTATGTGAGATGATCACTACTATTGTAATCCTCCATTATCTATCATTTGCTTATAAGTTTTTCCAAGGTCAACCCATTGGGCTGAATTTTTTTCTTTTCTTGATCTCTTCCTAGTTTCAGCAAAAACCAGTGCAGTCACTTCCATGCATGAGGTTAGTGGAAAAATAGTTTGGTCAAAGTTAAGTTTTTCCAACTATTTTTTGAACAGTTCTAGCACTTCCAGTGTTTGCAGCAGGAACTTGAAATGAGGCAGACGGGATCAGAGATGTGCCTTTTCCTGTACTCATGAAAATCTGTCTAGATTTGACTGACTTATCAGTCCCCCATAAATTGACATTTGCATATGTGCAGTAGAGCTTGTTCAGCACTTGCTCCTAAATTTTATGAATTTCCAAAGTGTGCCTGCCTGTTTCCTTGCACCACAGACCATCCTTTCTCATCTGGCAGTTCCCTGTCTTATTACTACACACCGTTCAAATTCTGTAACAAACTAGATAGGGGTCCTGCAGGAAAAAATAGCATGCCATGTAATTAAAGATGCTATCATAATTCTGCATCCCTGTTTGTATGCAGTTGGTTTCCATGAGCAACCATAGTTCTTCTGGGGTTTTCTAGCTATTGAGTGCTTGACTTCATAGCAATGTTCTATTAACATCTATTCTTCTTCGAGTGCTTGCTCATGTCGATTCCATTCTGGGTGTTCATGCGGCCACGTGTGCGGCCGTTGCACGTTTTTGCCTTAGCAGTACCTGTAGGGCTGGCTGTGGCACCCTCTGGAGTGCTGCACTCAAGCCGTGGTATATCAGGCACTGCCGTCCCTACGCCCTCTCAGTTCCTTCTTACCTCCCGTGGTGGTCAGTCGGAGTGTCTTTCTTGCTTAGCAAGAGCTAGCCGTTTCTCCTTTTGAACTTTTTGCCTTAGGGCCTTTGTACATAGTTTGCATATAGTAGTGTTAAGTGGTTGTTAAGTGTGTGCTTGTTAGTAGTTAGGGTCCCAGCCAGGACTTTGCCCCAGGCGGCGCATGCCCCTGTCTCCCAGGTTTGTCCTTGTCCATGTTGATAAAGTTGATGTAGTTTGACTTCGGTCAGCACATAAAGTGTTATGGGAAGCCTATCAGGAGGAGCATTGGAGTAATCAAGGCATCTAGAAATAATAGAGGCCTCTGAATTTCTCACGAACAAATCCATCTGAGAGAGCCTTCAGAACCAATATGACGATGTTCAAAAGCCTCACAGGCACCACAGCAGAAGGCAATCTGTAACCACCAATGGCAATGGAATGATTGCTAGTAGAACGTGACAAAAATCCAGACACAACCATTTAGTCTTGAGAAGCTCCGCCAAGTTGAAATCATCCACACCGCTTTAGTTGTGAAAAATTCCAAAAGGACTAGGATGCATTCTAATTGGAAGGACACTGATTTGCAGATCTCATTTTAAGTTCTCTGCAGTAGGAGTTGGATACAAACCTAACTGAAATTTTCCACAAAACCAATGGTAGGTAAAGTGATCTTACAGCCAAGCTGCCATCACTCTTTCAAGAAATTATTTGAGGAAAGCACAGTTTGCAGTTGCTCAATAGCTTATGAAATAGCTTGTCACAGGAGTTTAATGATTTCTGCAAGAGGAATTGTAAAGATCCTCATTGTAGAAAGCCCCAATTTCTAAAGATACTTTTTCTATTCTTTGTTCAGTAATGATCCAGATTAGAAATACATTCACGGGGAAGTTATGTACAATGAGCCAAAGGTTCAAAGTGCTAGTTTAATATTTCAGGCATTACTGTAGTTACTGAATAACTTGTACAAGGTTGACTTGTTCTAATTCATATGAGTTTATAGAGTTTGATGCACAAGTCGTACAAGCAATTTTACAGGAAGAAATATCCATACTTTATGAAAATATTTTCTTAGAAATAACTCTTCTATCATTTTTTTTCTTCTGTATTCAATTCTCATTTTCCTTATTACCTCAGTTTTCATCATTCTAGTACATTCTTAAGGCATTTCCATACTATAATACTATTCTGTAATGTTGCCTACTTGCTGTTTCTCTTTATGTATCCCATCCTATCTTTGTACCATCAGTTACTGAAAATTTAGTAAACATTAAGAACAAATAAAATTAGTTATATCATGAGTGTAAAAGTTTTAACCTTGTGATTCCAGTGAGGTGTTTGTTTTACATTTTCAACAAATAATAAAAACGTCATAGAATCATAGAATATCAGGGTTGGAAGAGACCTCAGGAGCTCATCTAGTCCAACCCTCTGCTCAAAGCAGGACCAATCCCCAACTAAATCATCCCAGCCAGGGCTTTGTGAAGCCTGACCTTAAAAACTTCTAAGGAAGGAGATTCCACCACCTCCCTAGGTAACGCATTCCAGTGGTTCACCACCCTCCTTGTGAAAAAGTTTTTCCTAATATCCAAGCTAAACTGCCCCCACTGCAACTTGAGACCATTACTCCTTGTTCTGTCTTCTGCTACCACTGAGAACAGTCTAGATCCATCCTCTTTGGAACCTCCTTTCAGGTAGTTGAAAGCAGCTATCAAATCCCCCCTCATTCTTCTCTTCCGCAGACTAAACAATCCCAGTTCCCTCAGCCTCTCCTCCATAAGTCATGTGTTCCAGTCCCCTAACCATTTTTCAGAGTAGCAGCCGTGTTAGTCTACATTTGCAAAAAGAAAAGGAGTACTAGTGGCACCTTAGAGACTAACCAGTTTATTTGAGCGTAAGCATTCGTGAGCTACAGCTCACTTCATCGGATGCATTCAGTGGAAAATACAGTGAGGAGATTTATATACACACAGAACATGAAAAAATGGGTGTTATCATACACATTGTAAGAAGAGTGATCACTTAAGATAAGCTTTTACCAGCAGGAGAGCAGCGAAGGGGGGGGAGAAAACCTTTTGTAGTGATAATCAAGGTGGGCCATTACCAGCAGTTAACAGGAACGTATGAGGAGCGGTGGGGGGTGGGGGAGGAATAAACATGGGGAAATAGTTTTACTTTATGTAATGGCACATCCACTCCCAGTCTCTATTCAAGCCTAAGTTAATTGTATCCAGTTTGCAAATTAATTCCAATTCAGCAGTCTCTCGTTGGAGTCTGTTTTTGAAGTCTTTTTGTTGTAATATTGCGACCTTTAGGTCTGAAATCAAGTGACCAGAGAGATTGAAGTGTTCTCCAACTGGTTTATGAATGTTATAATTCTTGACAACTGATTTGTGTCCATTTATTCTTTTACGTAGATACTATCCAGTTTGACCAATGCACATGGCAGAGGGGCATTGCTGGCACATGATGGCATATATCACGTTGGTAGATGTGCAGGTGAACGAGCCTCTGATAGTGTGGCTGACGTGATTAGGCCCTATATTGGTGTCCCCTGAATAGATATGTGGACACAGTTGGCAACAGGCTTTGTTGCAAGGAGAGGTTCCTGGGTTAGTGGTTCTGTTGTGTGGTTGCTGGTGAGTATTTGCATCAGGATGGGGGGCTGTCTGTAGGCAAGGACTAGCCTGTCTCCCAAGATTTGTGAGAGTGATGGGTCGTCCTTCAGGATAGGTTGTAGATCCTTGATGATGCATTGGAGAGGTTTTAGTTGGGGGCTGAAGGTAATGACTAGTGGCGTTCTGTTATTTTCTTTGTTGGGCCTGTCCTGTAGTAGGTGACTTCTGGGTACTCTTCTGGCTCTGTCAATTTGTTTCTTCACTTCAGCAGGTGGGTATTGTAGTTGTAAGAACGCTTGATAGAGATCTTGTAGGTGTTTGTCTCTGTCTGAGGGGTTGGAGCAAATGCGGTTGTATCGTAGAGCTTGACTGTAGACAATAGATCGTGTGGTGTGGTCTGGGTGAAAGCTGGAGGCATGTAGGTAGGAATAGTGGTCGGTAGGTTTCCGGTATAGGGTGGTGTTTATGTGACCATCGCTTATTAGCACCGTAGTGTCCAGGAAGTGGATCTCTTGTGTGGACTGGTCCAGACTGAGGTTGATGGTGGAATGGGAATTGTTGAAATCATGGTGGAATTCCTCAAGGGCTTCTTTTCCATGGGTCCAGATGATGAAGATGTCATCAATGTAGCGCAAGTAGAGGAGGGGCACTAGGGGACGAGAGCTGAGGAAGCGTTGTTCTAAGTCAGCCATAACAATGTTGGCATACTGTGGGATCATGCGGGTACCCATAGCAGTTCCGGTGATTTGAAGGTATACATTGTCCCCAAATGTGAAATAGTTATGGGTGAGGACAAAGTCACAAAGTTCAGCCACCAGGTTTGCCGTGACATTATCGGGGATACTGTTCCTGACGGCTTGTAGTCCATCTTTGTGTGGAATGTTGGTGTAGAGGGCTTCTACATCCATAGTGTCTAGGATGGTGTTTTCCGGAAGATCACCGATGGATTGTAGTTTCCTCAGGAAGTCAGTGGTGTCTCGAAGATAGCTGGGAGTGCTGGTAGTGTAGGGCCTGAGGAGGGAGTCTACATAGCCAGACAATCCTGCTGTCAGGGTGCCAATGCCTGAGATGATGGGCGTCCAGGATTTCCAGGTTTATGGATCTTGGGTAGCAGATAGAATGCCCCAGGTCGGGGTTCCAGGGGTGTGTCTGTGCAGATTTGTTCTTGTGCTTTTTCAGGGAGTTGCTTGAGCAAATGGTATAGTTTCTTTTGGTAACCCTCAGTGGGATCAGAGGGTAATGTCTTGTAGAAAGTGTCCACGTATCTATTCAGGGGACACCATCACAGGGCCTAATCACATCAGCCACACTATCAGAGGCTCATTCACCTGCACATCTACCAATGTGATATATGCCATCGTGTGCCAGCAATGCCCCACTGCCATGTAGATTGGTCAAACTGGACAGTCTCTACGTAAAAGAATAAATGGACACAAATCAGACGTCAAGAATTATAACACTCATAAACCAGTTGGAGAACACTTCAATCTCTCTGGTCACTCGATTACAGACCGAAAGGTTGCAATATTACAACAAAAAGACTTCAAAAACAGACTCCAACAAGAGACTGCTGAATTGGAATTAATTTGCAAACTGGATACAATTAACTTAGGCTTGAATAGAGACTGGGAGTGGATGCGTCATTACACAAAGTAAAACTATTCCCTCCCCCCCCGCCCCCAGACGTTCCTGTTAACTGCTGGCAACGGCCCACCTTGATTATCATTACAAAAGGTTTTCTTCCGTCCACCCACCCCCCCCACCCCCGCCGCTCTCCTGCTGGTAATAGCTCATCTTAAGTGATCACTCTCCTTACAATGTGTATGATAACACCCATTTTTTCATGTTCTGTGTGTATATAAATCTTCTCACTGTATTTTCCACTGAATGCATCCAATGAAGTGAGCTGTAGCTCACAAAAGCTTATGCTCAGATAAATTGGTTAATCATTTTTGTTGCCCTCCGCTGGACTCTTTCCAATTTTTCCACATCCTTCTTGTAATGTGGGGCCCAAAACTGGACACAGTACTCCAGGTGAGGCCTCACCAATGTCGAATAGAGGGGAACGATCACGTCCCTCGATCTGCTGGCAATGCCCCTACTTATATAGCCCAAAATGCCACTTGTCTTCTTGGCAACAACGGCACACTGTTGACTCATGTCCAGCTTCTCGTCCACTGTAACCCCTAGGTTACAGGTCTCCTTTTCTGCAGAACTGCTGCCTAGCCATTCGGTCCCTAGTCTGTAGCAGTGCATGGGATTCTTCCGTGCTAAGTGCAGGACTCTGCACTTGTCCTTGTTGAACCTCATTAGATTTCTTTTGGCCCAATCCTCTAATTTGTCTAGGACCCTCTGTATCCTATCCCTACCCTCCAGCGTATCTACCTCTCCTCCCAGTATAGTGTCACCTGCAAACTTGCTGAGGGTGCAATCCACACCATCCTCTAGATCATTAATGAAGATATGGAACAAAACCGGCCCGAGGACTGACGCTTGGGGCACTCCACTTGATACCAGCTGCCAACTAGACGTGGAGCCATTGATCACTACCCGTTGAGCCCGACAATCTAGCCATTTTTCTATCTACCTTGTAGTCCATTCATCCAGCCCATACTTCTTTAACTTGCTGGCAAGAATACTGTGGGAGACCGTGTCAAAAGCTTTGCTAAAGTCAAGGAACAACACGTACAATGCTTTCCCCTCATCCACAGAGCCAGTTATCTCGTCATAGAAGGCAATTAGATTAGTCAGGCATGACTTGCCCTGGGTGAATCCATGCTGACTGTTCCTGATCACTTTCCTCTCCTCTAAGTGCTTCAGAATTGATTCCTTGAGGACCTGCTCCATGATTTTTCCAGGGACTGAGGTGAGGCTGACTGGCCTGTAGTTCCCAGGATCCTCCTTCTTCCCTTTTTTAAAGATGGGCACTACATTAGCCTTTTTCCAGTCGTCCGGGACTTCCCCCGATCGCCATGAGTTTTCAAAGATAATGGCCAATGGCTCTGCAATCACATCCGCCAACTCCTTTAGCACTCTCGGTTGCAGCGCATCCAGCCCCATGGACTTGTGCTCGTCCAGCTTTTCTAAATAGTCCCAAACCACTTCTTTCTCCACAGAGGGCTGGTCACCTCCTCCCCATGCTGTGCTGCCCAGTGCAGTCGTCTGGGAGCTGAACTTGTTCGTGAAGACAGAGGCAAAAAAATGCATTGAGTACATTAGCTTTTTCCACATCCGCTGTCACTAGGTTGCCTCCCTCATTCAGTCAGGGGCCCACACTTTCCTTGACTTTCTTCGTGTTGCTAACATACCTGAAGAAACCCTTCTTGTTACTCTTAACATCTCTTGCTAGTTGCAACTCCAGGTGTGATTTGGCCTTCCTGATTTCACTCCTGCATGCCCGAGCAATATTTTTATACTCTTCCCTGGTCATTTGTCCAATCTTCCACTTCTTGTAAGCTTCTTTTTTGTGTTTAAGATCAACAAGGATTTCACTGTTAAGCCAAGCTGGTTGCCTGCCATATTTACTATTCTTTCTACACATCGGGATGATTTGTCCCTGTAACCTCAGTAAGGATTCTTTAAAATACAGCCAGCTCTCCTGGACTCTTCTCCCCCTCATGTTATTCTACCAGGGGATCCTGCCCATCAGTTCCCTGAGGTTGTCAAAGTCTGCTTTTCTGAAGTCCAGGGTCCATATTCTGCTGCTCTCCTTTCTTCCTTGTGTCAGGATCCTGAACTCGACCATCTCATGGTCACTACCTCCCAGATTCCCATCCACTTTTGCTTCCCCTACTAATTCTTCCCGGTTTGTGAGCAGCAGGTCAAGAAAAGCTCTGCTCCTCGTTGGTTCCTCCATCACTTGCACCAGAAAATTGTCCCCTACACTTTCCAAAAACTTCCTGGATTGTCTGTGTACCGCTGTATTGCTCTCCCAGCAGATATCAGGGTGATTGAAGTCTCCCATGAGAACCAGGGCCTGTGATCTAGTAACTTCCGTTAGTTGCCGGAAGAAAGCCTCGTCCACCTCATCCCCCTGGTCCGGTGGTCTATAGCAGACTCCCACCACGACATCACCCTTGTTGCTCACACTTCTAAACTTAATCCAGAGACTCTCAGGTTTTTCTGCAGTGTCATACTGGAGCTGTGAGCAGTCACACTGCTCTCTTACATACAATGCAACTCCCCCACCTTTTCTGCTCTGCCTGTCCTTCCTGAATAGTTTATATCCATCCATGACAGTACTCCAGTCATGTGAGTTATCCCACCAAGTCTCTGTTATTCCAATCACATCATAATTCCTTGACTGTGCCAGGACTTCCAGTTCTCTCTGCTTGTTTCCCAGGCTTCTTGCATTTGTGTATAGGCACTTGAGACAACTTGCTGTTTGTCCTGCTTTCTTAGTATGAGGCAGGAACCCTTCCCTCTCGCGCTCTCCTGCTCGTGCTACCTCCCGATATCCCACTTCCCCACTTACCTCAGGGCTTTGGTCTCCTTCCCCCGGTGAACCTAGATAGAGCCCTCCTCACTAGGTTAGCCAGCCTGCTGGTGAAGATGCTCTTCCCTCTCTTTGTTAGGTGGAGCCCGTCTCTGCCTAGCACTCCTCCTTCTTGGAACATCATCCCATGGTCAAAGAATCCAAAGCCTTCTCTCCAACACCACTTGCATAGTCATTCGTTGACTTCCACGATTCGACAGTCTCTACCCAGGCCTTTTCCTTCCACGGGGAAGATGGATGAGAACACCACTTGCGCCTCAAACTCCTTTATCCTTCTTCCCAGAGCCACGTAGTCTGCAGTGATCCGCTCAAGGTCATTCTTGGCAGTATCATTGGTGTCCATATGGAGAAGCAGGAAGGGGTAGCGATCCGAGGGTTTGATGAGTCTCAGCAGTCTCTCCGTCACATCATGACTCCTAGCTCCTGGCAAGCAGCAGACTTCTCAGTTTTCCCGGTCAGGGCGGCAGATAGATGACTCAGTCCCCCTGAGGAGAAAGTCCCCGACCACCACCACCCGCCTCCTTCTCTTGGGAGCAGTGGTTATGGAACCCCCATCCCTGGGACAGTGCATCTCATGCCTTCCAGTTGGTGGAGTCTCCTTCTGTTCCCTTCCCTCAGATGTATCATCTGGTCCACTCTTCGTATTAGTACCTGTGGAGAGAACATGAAAACAGTTGCTTACCTATATCTGCGTTGCTGGTACATGGACGCTCCCCTTTCTTCTTCTGGAGGTCACATTTCGCCAAATTTCTTCACCATCGTCCTGTCCCCACTGCACAGCCTGCTCTGAATTTTCAGAACATTGTGTCTGTAGAAGCATATCCTGACGTCTGTCCAGGAAATCTTCAGTTTCTCTTATGCAGTGCAGGTTCGATACTTGTTTCTCCAGATCGTGAACCTTCTCTTCCAATATGGAGACCAGCTTGCACTTTGTACAGACAAAGTGGCTTCTGTCCTGTGGAAGAAAGACAAACATGGCACATCCTGTGCAGGTCACAACAGCTGAACACTCCCCATCCATATTACCTTCCTTCTACGAGCTTCCTCAGGAGTTGTAGTGACTACTCAGAGAAGCCAGCAAGATGTAAGCCTCAGTGGGGTCTCCCCAGGCGAACTCCCTCTGTTAGCCTCTCTGCTGTTCACCGCTCAGCTGGTTCGCAGCTGACTGGCTTTTTATAACAGTCAGGCCCACTCAAGGCTCACCTGGAACAAAGCACTCCCAATTCACACTTTTCAAACAACCAGTCAAGCACACAGTCATTGCACCGTTCTACACAAGAGCTAAAGTATTCAACAACTTATTTACTTTTTTTTGACAGATCACGTTTCAGTTTCACTAACATTAACCTTCGGAGAGGAAAAGATGTTTTTTGCATCAGCTACATATCCTTTCTATGACTGTGAAGAAGCAATGAATCTTTCTGCAAATTTGCCGTGAGTATTTTATCTTCTTAACTTAAGTTGTTGCATCATGCTGTATGTGTTCAGGTAACTGAACGGTTTAGTTAAGACAGCTGAATCCTTCTGTAGCAGATCCTCTGGCACAGTCAGCATTCCCTGATAAGTCCTGTTGGCATCCAACTTGCAGACTCAAACTGTAGAATCAGACATCTAAATTATCTGATTTGCAAGCACAAACTTGACCTACCTGGGAGTCCAGGGCTTTCAGACCTCACAGATTCAGGCCCAAAGTTCCTGTGATCCATGTTGTGGCTTTTTCATGCATGCTGCTGTTCAGGAGAGGCAAGTTACCAGACTAGGTTCTTTAATTATTCTCACTATGAAATTGTGAACTCAGCATAGTAGGGATTTTGTAGCAAATTGCTCTACTTTCTATGACTAAAAATGGAGTTTGTTGGGTTTTGGTTTTTTTTACAATGAAATATGAATGTTTAGGACCAAAAAAAAAAAAACCATGGGTCTTGTCATGACCCCTCACGTTATATTTGTAGATGTTATTCCTGTGCAAGCAGTAGATGGAATTGCCGGTGGGACTGGAAGAATCATATCTGTGAAGACTCATCTTTGGAAAAGGATGTGATCAAACAAAATATGGTAAAAATTTAAAATTAGAATAAACAGGTTTTATTTGAACACTTTTTCATATTTTCTTTAGCATTGCTACCAGATCAGTTGGTTGGACTTGGGTATTAAATAAAAATCACGATTCTAAAGTTAACTTCAGAAATGCAATTTTTTTGTGACTCTAAGTGGGGTTGGGAATGTAGAGGTGTGATTAGGGAGGGGAAGCAAGATAGAATAATTTCTTAGGGGATATTTTTGTTCATTTTACTGTTTTGCTTTAATGGGAAGAATAAGATTTCAGGGCTGGGAAAGATAATCATCTACAGCTTTGGCATATGCTGTAGTCATTTTTAGTGTGTCTAATTTGAAAGGGTGTAATCAAATCTGTCACTTTATTTTAAGCATGGAGTTCTTCAAAACAAGAATGCCTTTGTCAAAAGGCTGTTGAAATTTGTTGTGATGGAAGATTTTTATTTTAAATGTTTATCTCCCTAGGAGGAAAAATGCCCACAGTTTCTAAATCCTAACCCTCCAATAATACCAATGGAGTTCCCAACAATAGTTCATTTTGAAGGAAAGAATCTAGAGAATTATCAGGTAAATGAATTAATTCCAAGTAGTCATTTGACTTATAGTTTAATTTCAGCGCTCATCCTAAATTCCTAAGACATTAGTATATGTTTCCTCTGGGTAATGTTACTGCTTTCAAACCCCTCCCATTTAAAATGTATGTGTAACTATTAATTATTGTAGGCTGCCCATAAATGAGTAACCCATGCACTGCCAGGATACATTTTTTTTCTCTGTACTTGCTTTCAGAAATCAAAGGTGAAATAGGAATGAAGCTGAATGAAGGAGAAACTTTATTCACTAAAAGTTCAGTTGCTAAATAGGGACCATATTCTACAGTGATCTTGGCGTAAACCTCCCATTGACGTCAGGATGGATCAAGGGTAGTGTTGGTCCTAGTTTTGTAGATGTGACCCATAGATCATAATTTGGCCACTTGTGCAGAATGAGTTTGATACCCCTGCCAAATGAGTTTGATAGGGGGTACCTGGAATGATGAAAATTTCAGAGCTGGGGACCTGGCAGCTACCAGAACTTTTTTAACCTTTTTCTTGTTGGTTAGTACCCCAGTGGATATCCATTATGTTTCTCCTGGATTGCCTATTTGAGGTGTCTTTGCAATGACAAATGACAGGTCCCTCAAAGGTGAAGGAAGTTTTCCTTTCTTTGTGGTATTTTGAGGTGCCAACCATTATAGTGAGTTTTAATATCTCCATCAAAAATAAGAATGGAAGAGAGGTGCATTCAGAAGAGAGATGAAGATTTGGGATCTCTAGTTCTTATGGCTGATGCCTGTTTATCTCCCAGTGAGCGAGGAGAGAGGATACTTTTGAAAATGCTGTTCATAATTCTTGTAATAGGCTGGGGATGGATGAATCACACACTATAAGATTTTTATTTTGGATTCTTATCTGTACCAAACAAGTTCTTGACCTGGGGACAAATGCTCCTCACTAAATGGAGCTCCTGGTGGAAGCATTTGTTGAAGAGCAAACAATGGATCTTTAGGTTGCTTTAAATAGGGGAAACTGCTGTTTTTCTGTCTCTCTCTTTGAAAAAATTCAGTAGGATGTTAAAGTAAATCCAAGCTATTACAGTACCTCAGGGGAAAACTGCTACCAGAACAAGCAGTTGAGACAGGTGCTGAATTGGGAATTGGCTGCTGGTCAGTTGTTTTACTTTTAAATTCTAAGAGAAAATTTAATCTGAGTACTCAAAAGCCAGGCAGGTTTTCACAATGTGAAGAACTGAAGGCTCCACATTAAAGGTGTGCTAGATAGCCCTCACATACAGTTCAGTTTGTTTTTCCACCATGGAATCTTGGATACAAGATTCTCCTGTCTGGATGTGCCATCCTCTTCTGTAAACATTCATATGTAAACCACTGGTCAGTGTGTGTTGTCCTATATGTTCAAGTCTCTGATAGTCCTCAGTTAGGCAGCTTGGTTGTTTACCTCAAACTGTAGAGATGCATTTTAATTCTGGAGGTGCCTAGTTCAGTCGTTAATGTCAACCAAGATAGCAGTCATCACATACATGTAAACATACACCATTTCCTGGGTTGTTCTGTCAGGAATGTGAGAGGCTGAAACACAGCTTCAGCAACATAATTTGAAGATTATTGAAAAAAATTATTGTGTATTGTAGTATAAAGTGGAGATGAGTAAGGAAAGTGTCAGGCAATATTCCTTTAGAAAGAAGATCTCTGATGAAATTTAGCAATTGGATGAGTATAAAAACCTTGTACAACTTGGAGTAAGGCAGTCCTTTGTGTGTCTTGGGGTTGGGTGAATGGTGTCTGAGGTGAAAGAGTGGTTTTTAGAGCTAGTCAGGAAGTTATTTTTGCTTTCCTCAAAATTTCCTGTAGTGAAATATTTGAGGAAATATTTTAAGGTAGAATATTCTTTAGCAGCTTCTGGTGGGGTTTGTTTTTGTTTTTTTGTTAAAAAATACAGTCAGTGGAAAGCAGACACTTCAATGAAAATTCATTTTGTCAAAAATCCAATTTTCCATTAAAAAAAAAAAACCAATTTTAACAGAAAACTTTAGACCACCCTAGAGGCCTTGTCTTCATGGCTTTGATGTTTAAATGCATTGGTCAGGGAGCCTTGTTTTTAGTTTCTGTAAATAAATCTTGTTCACTATATTGAAGACATTTTGATCTATTCAGCAGTGAAGTCCTGGGACATTCTCCTGCCACTGCCTTTATTTATTTATTTAAAGCTTCAGGAGAAGCCTTTTTGGAGCTTGGTAGCCCATTTTCCTCCCTTGGTAGCCCATAAGATCTTGTTATGTGGAGGAAAAGGTCCTTCTCCCTTAATAATATTACAATGCTCTTGGGATTTGCAGTGGAGGGCATTGCCTCCTGTGTCTGTCCTCACACCCAGCCCTTCCATGAATCTTCTGGTGGATGAAAGACTGTCCTCTCCGGCTCTCCCCATTTTTGTCATGGATAAAGTACAACAGGAAGAGAAAACCATTGCTGCTTCTTGCTACTGCTATTAGTTACATAAGCCTTGTGACCCCCAAAGCTAGCTATGACTACTGCTTTTGAGCCACAGCTACATATAAAACAAATTTGGGCATCTCTTAGGCCTCAAATTATTTGGATGGCAGCAGCCGGAGAAGGTGATTTACCTACCCTTGCAACAGGACTGGAGAGTTGAGTAACCAAAACACCTGATCTTATCCCTGTCAGTGCTGAGCATCATATTGCTTATTTACTTTTTATTAAGCTCAGTGGTACTGTAAAAATTCTAAGCTGACCATTTCTCTTGTATAGGGAAGATCTTTTAAGATTGGAAATGACCAGTTTGAATTTGAGGCTCCTGTTGACAAATCAAATGATGGAAATTTCTCATTCAAAACCAAAGAGGTAAATATTAAAAAAAATTGTTTGTTTAAAAAAGATATAAAATGTTTTGTCCTGTTGTAATACAGAGTATGTGCACGTGGCTGGCCTTCAAAGGAGATAAACCCTAATTACAGACCTGTAATGAAGGTTCTTCTCCTTCGCCCAAAGGCAAAAGCCTACAACTTTTGGAATTGTAGTTCCTGAATTCCCTAGTCTTTTTTTCTTCCTGTTAGCTGTGATTTCAGCATGTATGCAGCTCATGCATTCATTAAACTGTGCCTATGGAAACTCTGGGCCATATGATTTTGATTCAGCTTGGTCAGCCTGATCGAATATTGGACTTAGAGACAGGGCTCCTGAATTCTTCCCTGCCACTGACTCATTGACCTTCCTGTGATTTCGTTTCTCGGTCTGTAAAAATTTCACCGTTCACTGGAATTAAGTGCACTCAGTCTCTGGGTGCCTTTTCAGAAAAGAGAAAATGTATGCAAAGTTCTATTATTCTGTTTACCAAGTTATAAATTAGACTTATAGACTTTATCCTGCTCAGGAAAACTCCTGAGTAAATAAGCTGAAGGCCTACTAGCTCACCTCACAAGATTCTTTTTTTCTTTTGAGGATTGATTAATGTCTATGCAGCTGTTACACTGATTTATATGATAAGTGTTTTCTTCTTCGTCTCCCCCACTTTTTGAGGCCTCATATTATGACCATCTTCTTTTAAATACAAGAAGTATGATTTGTTTCAAAGCCTCTGAATGCTAGTCCTTATTTAGCCAGAGTGTGTATAGTTAGGAAGAGGGAGGGTGCTACACTGTTGAAGAAATATCAGACCTTTCCTTAGCACATTGAGTGATTATGCTATATTGTCAGGAATAATACATCCTGCTGGCTTGGGAAGGAAGAGTTTAACACAGGGGTGGGCAAACTTTTTGGCCCAAGGGCCACATCAGGGTTGCAAAACTATATGGAAGGCCGGGTAGGGAAGGCTGTGCCTCCCCAAACAGTCTGGCCCCCACCCCCATCCACCCCTCCCACTTCCCACCCCCTGACTGCCCCCCTCAGAACTCCTGACCCATCCAACCTCCCCACACACACACACACTCTTTTGTCCCCGACCGCCCCCTTCTGGGACCCCCTGCCCCTAACCACCCCCTATCCGACCTCCCCTTCTCCCTGTGCCCTGACTGCCCTAACACCCATCCACCCCCTTGCCTCCTGACAGGCCCCTGGAATTCCCACACCTATCCAACCCCCCGCTCCCCCCGCCGTTCCCTGTCCCCTGTTCACCACCCCCAGAACCCCCGACTCATCCAACCCCCCCCGTTCACCATCCCCTGACCACCACCCCCAGAACCCCCGACCCATCCAAACCCCCGTTCACCATCCCCTGACCACCACCCCCAGAACCCCCGACCCATCCAACCCCCCCGTTCCCCCATCCCCTGACCACCACCCCCAGAACCCCCGACCCATCCAACCCCCCCGTTCACCATCCCCTGACCACCACCCCCAGAACCCCCAACTCATCCAACCCCCCAGCTCCTTGTCCCCGACTACCCCCTCCCAAGATCCCCCTCCCCTAACTGCCCCTCGGGACCCCCCCCATCTGACCCCTCACTGTCCCCTGACAGGCCTCCCATGCCTATCCAACTGCTCCCCGTCCCCTTACCGTGCCACTCAGAGCAAGCAGGAGCTGGAGCCAGTCACACCACTGTGCTGCCCGGCAGGAGCGACAGGCCAGAGTGCAGGCAGCCCAGCAAGCTGAGGCTGCGGGGAGTGGGGACAACAGAGGAAGGGCAGGGGCTAGCCTCACTGGCCGTGAGCTCAAGGGCCAGGCAGGACAGTCCTGCAGGCTGTAGTTTGCCCACCTCTGGTTTAGCAAGTCTAAAGCTGGCAATTTCAAGGAGTTACTGAAACTCTCTAAATGCAATATGCTAGCTACTTGGATACTTACCTCTAAATATAAATCAGATCATGAAAATTGATGATCCAATGGCAACTCAGTACTGCTCTCCATTAACCCTTCTAGGTTCTGATTGTTATGAATTAAGTTAATTACCAAAAGTTTCGCTCAATACATTTGGCTAAGAACAGAAACAGAGCATAGATTTGAAATGTTTTAGATGCTTTCTGAATCCTCATAGATCATGTTAAGAATTATGCGACACAAAAATTAACCTTCCGAATTAAAATAAGCAGATGCAAATGTCTTCCTGTGTCATCTTTTTCCAGTTTTCCTATGGCGCAAATGAAACTCTACCACTTAATCTGTTCATTAAAACAGATAAGGTCAAGATTGACAGTAAACTCATGGGTAAGTATGAATTATGGGACTCATGGGGAGTGAAATTACAGTAAATTGAGATTTATTCCCATAATAAATTTTATCTTCATGACTCCAAGAATGTAACCGTCTCAAGTTTTACTGGTTTTAGTAAAGCATGTAATTAAATGACAGGGCAAAAGTGTTAATACAGCTGCATAAATTAAATGTCAATGTTGATAACATCTTTAAAATTTTATATATTTAAAGTTTTATATAAAAAATATCTTTAAATCTGATTCTGCTCTGAAAAGCAACTCTTTTAAAAATGGCATTGTGAGGTTCCCTTGTTATATCTCAATAATATGATAGCAAACTTAGTCCCTTCCTGGGTAAAAAGGTGGCTTTTCTTACTGTCATCTCTACAAACCTCACCAGAGATCTGAAGTCTAAAACTGTGTTCTGGCTCATGCATCGTCATCAATGATAGATTCTGCAGTCTTCAGTTTGGTTGACAATGAAAAGCCACAGAAGTATTCTGTGGCAACAAAAAGTATGCAAAGTCACGAGCCCTGCCATAAATGACTTTTTCATTTAGTTAAATTTATTTATTTATTCCAATTTATGATGGCACAAAAAATGTTTGTTAAATCTATGGTCCTGGTCTTGTAAGCTACTAGGTGCTGGCAGAGCTCCAGTGAAAACAATGGGCTCCATGTGGGTGCCCTGATACCCCACCTCCCCCATAACAGTTCTCAGATTAAGATCTGCAAACACTTTTTACCAGATATAGTGCTTGTTACTACGAGTCCATATGAATGAGACTAATGTCACTCATGAGTAATGTCCCCATGCAGATAAATATCTTTATACATTATTCCTGGTATATAATAATATTTAAACAGTTTAATTTTGTATAGGCAACACAGAAGCAGTGGAGTTTGAGGGATTACCCTATGTTGCCTCTGCATGGCTGAGAGCAGTTGTTAACTCGTGCCATTTCTTGTCCTCTTATGGGGAAATCACATTGTAACAGTGCAGCATCAACATTTCCATTCCAAAGAATTATGATGTTATAAATCCAGAATCTTACAGGATCTGGTGCAAAAGAAAGAAAGAAAGAAAGAGAAAAAAGGAAGCAGTGTTATTATTAAAGGAAGGCTCTTGTTCAAATACACATCTACAATAATCACAAAGGCTGAAAAATACTGGCAAAATGTCTTTTTTTTTCTCTTTTGTATGAATGTTTTTATCCAAATTCTCCCTTGCTTTAAAATGTCCTTACCGTGTGAAGTCCATAGCATAATGTTTTTTAAACATCACATTGCACCTTGAAAGGAACTGACTTTGGAGGAATGGACTTTGCTCAGAAGGTACTCAATTATTTCAATTCCAGCACTTTTGAACTCTCCAGTGTGTAAAAAAAAAAAAAAAAAGCCTCTTCTTTGTACAACACAAATACTAAGTTATGATAGCATTTTAAATCTCAGACCACTGGGGGCTTTTGAACAGTATGAAATCCAATATATCTATCCTTTTCATGTTTTTGTCCTTGTTACCAGTTACTTCACAGCTTGGATCTAAAGGTGATGGATAAGTCTGAATCTAATGAGTGGATTGCTGCTCCTATATTTAATGATTTGGTCAGGGAGTGAAGGATTGTTTAATACTTAAGACTCTGTCTTTCCCTGTCCCTTTCACACCTCTGGGTGTAAGAGACTTCAAGATGTTGCTGTGCTGCCTTGGTTTGCAGAGAAAGGGAGCGAGACTCCTGTTCTAGCCAATGAAGGATGACGAAGTAATTCAGTAAATATGTTCCTTTGCTTTGTCAGGTTGTCATGTGGTGGTGTGGGTGGAGATTGTAGGGTGTGTGGAGGCAAAGGGAGGAATTAACAACCCCACTTGTTAAAGTTCCTGTGCAAACTATTACCAGTTTATGAGTGCTGGATTAAGAAAGCAATCTGTTACATCTTGCAAATTATGTTCATGTTTGTAGATGTGGGAAAAGCTTTCCCTGCTGCAGCCTGTGCTGTCTGTTCCAAGGATAAAGGGAAGTGTTAATTCTCTTGTTAAAGTGGGGTTGTCAGTCTGGCACCTTTTCCCCAGCACTAAATTTGCTTTTTTTTTTTAATTGCAGAATGAATGAGTAAATAAATACTGTTTAAAATGACTCAGTGACTGAGAGGCTCCATATCTAAGTGGTTTTCAGACCAAATTAGCTAGGTGTACAAGTAAAAAGAGACTCTCCTCACCCCTCCCATAACTCTTAATACTGCAAACTCAACATGAAATCTCAGTCAAGTTAGGTCTTTTCCTACTGTTTCATCATTAGCAGTAACAAGGGTCCTGCAGCCCACCGTAGGCACCCAGCGACCACCAGTCCAACCCCATTACATTGAATGGGTTCACACTGGTACAACTGGTTGAATTATAGAAACTATCATTGATAGTGCACAAGAAGGAGTAAAATCCAGGTCTTTCACTCTCAACTGTATTAATGCTGCACAGTAATGAAAATGGGTTTCAGAGGAACAGCCGTGTTAGTCTGTATTCGCAAAAAGAAAAGGAGTACTTGTGGCACCTTAGAGACTAACCAATTTATTTGAGGAAGTCACCAGCTGGGGCTCTGAATACACGCGGCAAGCACATCTGCTGTTTAGAAGGTGCTGTTTTTAAAAAGGCACTCTCCACGGAAGAACCATACTGACGTCATTCAATGTACGTGTTGCAGAGAGACTGGCTCTACTGGGCACCATTATATTGTGCATGCCTAACAAAGACATCACTGCACTACTGAGGACAGAGATGGAGAAAATGTGTTTTTACATTACTATTGAGTTAGAAAAGTAATCTGATATGGTAGCCTCTTGGAATTAGCATTAAAAACCTATTGCTGTTACTTCAGTGCCTAATTGCTTATTATTAAATTAAGTATCTTCTGTTATTCTTTTCCAGTAAATAAAAGTGCACTGAAATGGTAGAAGTTGGAGAGTAATTTAGCTGATGCTCTACCCAGAGTTCTAATCCTCTAGGAGCTAAAGAAGGGCAAGTGCATGCCCTTTTCAGTCAGACCTTTTGAGGATGGACTTAACCTATGCATTCCAAAAGCAGCCATTCTCCTCTCCCTCCCAAACCTCCTTCCTCAGCCTCCATTCAGCAATGATTACTTGCTGCACTTCACTCTAAGGAAGTACCTTCCTCCAGTGCTTTCATTAATATCACTTGGTAAACTGACTAGCAAGAAGAAAGATCTCTACAGGGTTGCTTGCACTGCTTACGTACCCCTTCTGTCCTGAGATGGTGTGGCACCTCTTCAACCTATCCAGTTTCCACTATAGTAGCTATCAAGTGCATGTCCAAAAGCTGTCTTCCAAACCTGGGCTTTTCTCATGGTGCTGTAATGCTTGGCTGCGTAGCTAGGCTTGAGCTTTACGTACTAAGGGTGATTTTGTGTGCTGATTATGTATCACAACAGAGACTAAGGGCCTATCTCTGTGGTCTTGGCAAAGCACATTGAAGGGGTATGATTTGTAGAGCACTCTGTGCACTTTAACATAAACTAGGTACATTTTAGTTTGTGCCAGCAGGGTCTACATGGAGCAGTTAGAGCGGTTCTATCCTTCTAATCTGTTTTGCTGTACTGCACAGACAACCCTAAGGTCTAAGGTAAACTTTGCTTCTCTGGGACTGTTGCTGCATGGTTCAATAAAAGGAGCACTGTTCAGTAGCTAGCCAGCATGACAGTTGTGCTACAGTCTCTATGGGATGATTGGCTGTGTTAGTTGCTAGGTTACACATTGGGATTTAACTGCATTTTTTGCAGAAGGGACAGTGCATACTTAGGGGGTGGCAACTCAGAAGGAAAAGAATTGAAAACCATGAGACAGTTCACTTACTAAAAGGGAATAATTTTAAGGCCAGGAATAAATTAAGGAGAACTGCCTTGGTATTCAAAAACGACTAGATTGCTTCCATGGAGATTTTTAAAGTGTTGGCCTAGAAAATCCTGAATGACCTGGGAGCACCCTACATGAGAGACTCTCTCTCCCTGTGATACACTGATACATTTGTGATCAGCAGAGGTGCTGATGCTAGATTACCCTCAATACTATAGAGGAGGCCTTCTTCTTGGGAATTTGGACTCTGGAATACCCTCCTCTCTTCTCCTATCGGAAATAGCCTGGATTTTTAATAACTTTCAGTACACCTGAAAGGCCCGTTTGTTTCAGCTGGCCTTTGAATAGATGTATAGGCTGATGTACGGGGGTTGTAGTATTTGAAGAGCTACTCCCTGGTACAATGGGTGAACAGATTGAGCTGTATTTGGATTTCTAATTTTAAATAATTGGTAGGTTGTTCAAAGCCTGTGCATGGAAGCTTTTATTGTGCTAAATTGGCAGAAAGTAAATAAGTAAATAGAGCTTCTTGGTTCTCAGTAAATACCTTTTATGTAGTTAAATACACTGTGCTCTGGGCAGGATTGGCCTATTGAATGGGAAGACTCTGGCCACAGCATTATGGTTTTTCTTCCCCATCATCTTGTTAAAAGAGAGCATATCCTTGAAACAATAATTGGCTTGACACTGCACTTGTACATCTTTTTATAATTGTCATTTTAGTGACTTTATACAACTGCTCTTATGGCCGAAGTGACTGCAGCTTATGTCTTGCGGCTGATCCTGGCTACAAATGCGTCTGGTGTGAAGAAGAGGGAAAGCCAAGCAAGTGCATTTATGAGAACCTGTGTAAAGCTTCTCCTACGAACACATGCCCTCATCCCGTCATTACTCAGGTAAGATTGTTTTTTTTGCCTACCAATGTATTGTCTTTTCATGAAGAAAACATTGCATACTGAAAGAAGTGTTTCTCAAAGCATTTAAGTAAGTTTTTAAATTAGCTGCCAGGAGTTGGTATTGGCGTGGTGTATCTGCAAAGCTTGCTAACAAGAGAGATCTACCACATTGTACCATGCTAGCAGTACTTACTTAAACATGGTGATTGGTACCAGGGAGTTAGCATGGTTTACTTGACTAGTATGGATTTATTCTTATCTGAGCTCTGTGTTACCCAAGCATGCTGTAGAGCACACTCTACACCAGTGCTCTCCAACATTTTTACACCCAAGATCACTTTTTGAATTTGAGGGCAACCCAGGATCTACCCTGCCCTTTCCCTGAGGCCCCACCCCTTCCCCAAAGCCCCGCCCCACTCATTCCATCCCCCCTTCTCCGTCACTCGCTCTCCCTCACCCTCACTCACTTTTACCAGGCTGGGGTAGGGAGTTGGAGTTTGGGAGGGGGTGCGGGCTCTGGGCTAGGGCCGAGGTGTTTGCAGTGTAGGAGGGGGCTCTAGGCTGACCCTGGGGCAGGGGGCTGGGGTGCAAGCTCTGGGAGGGAGTTTGGGTGCAGGAGGGGGTTCCAAGCTGGGGCAGAGTGTTGGGGTTCAGGAGGGAGTGCGGGGTATGGGCCCTGGGAGGGGGGTCAGGGCTGGGGCAGGGGGTTGGGGTTCAGGAGGGTTACAGGGTGTTGCCACTGGGAAGGGTTCTGGGTTGGGGTTCAGGGTGCTGGCACCAGGAAGGGGGCTGGGGGTTGGGGTGCAGCCTCCTGCCGGGCAGCACTTACCTCCGGTGGCTCCCAGTCGGCGGCACAGTGAGGCCAAGTCAGGCTCCCAGTCTACCCTGGCCCTGCTGCTCCCAGAAGGGACCCAACACGCCTCCTACCAGTACTTCTTAGGAATTCCAATTCACACACGTTGTCCCAAAAGATCAGTCGTGTCAATTGTATTGTTCAACGCGGTCTTTTTGAAGTTCACATGATATCTCAGAGATTGCATTAATTCATATCTTAGAGAAATTACATATAATTCCACAATAACACATACACAATTGCATTTTTAATCCAATGAACCCCAGAGGTATTAAACTTAATTCAGTAATGTTTATCTTAATTCCAGGAGGTTTGTCCAGGATATTGTCATCTCTGTCAAAAAGTGTGTTTCAAACTGAGCCTGTAGCCTGCACTATAATTGTCATCACTATTGAAGCAGATCTGATCACTGGGTCACATGTGCTTCCAAGCCGTCTGGGTCTGGGTGAAATCTAGTCACTCTTTCTAGTTCTGGGAGTCCAGGGTATGCTTCTGGGCACAGACCTCTTGTCTGATGCCTTTTTGGTGATCTGGGACTCCTCCGTTCACCCACTCTTGACCCTGAGATCAGCATCTGAGACCTCCCAAGAACTCTCCTACCAGAGTTGCTTACACATGCTCCCACCAACCTGCACATAGGCTGTGGGTGCTTTCGGTTTCTCAGTTAACTCCTTCAGGGACAACATGAAACATGAACACTCCTCCATGAAAACAAGGAACACAGGCTTAGCAAAGGAATTTCTTATCCACATTGACTTTACTGTTGGAGCACTCAAAAGTTGTAGATCTTTGAAATGAACAAAAAGCCGTGAGATACACCCTCCCTTAGACTAAGCTCACCCCTTCTATGAAACAGTGGATCATCAGTGTTTCAGGCCTGGCTGAGTCCCTCCTGCCCTCCGCTTCCTGCAAGTTCATATATGTAGCAAATTCCTGTATGTCGCGTCCCCGCACAGAGCAGAACTCTGCTCTTACGTATGGCCTCAGTCTCTGCACTGTGGGTTCCAATGGTGAAGGTCCATGTCCACCAGGCATGCATCTCCCCATCTAGAAAGACCACTGTTGCATGAGGATGGGCTAGTAGGTGTCGTTCAAAGTTGATAGTCCTAGTTCTTCAGTGATGGTCCTTCAACGAGGTATTAAATGCCTTCCCCTGCCAGGGCAGCTGTCTGAAATGCTGTACAATAGGCTCCAGTTCTCTAAGATTAAAAATCTGAACGGGCTTTCTGGAACTCCTACACAGAAACTGCTAGACAGGTGAATTATCAAAACGTTGGAAGGTTCAGATAAGTGTTCAAATTCAGATGCTTGTCTAAGCTGTGGAAATCCACCTCTACCCTTTTTGGTCTTTATTTTCAATCACAAATATGATCAATAATGTTGCCGCCTCTCATCTGATACAATAGGGAGGGATAGCAGGTTAGCAGAAGTGTCTGTGATAGGCCTCTGTGCACCATTCTTTGTGTCCCAGAGTCTACTGGGCATCTGATACAATCCTCCAAAGCAGAAATGATTACAAAACAAAACAAAAATACACATGCACACAACAGGAAGGATAAATGCAAATGCTCTTGAATTAGCTAGAAATGCTCTCCAAAGTGGTGTGATTCAACCTAATAAGTCTCAATACATCATTTAAAGAATGTGATATTCTGAAAAATAAGCACAACAAAATAATAAAAAGGATAAAACACCAGCCAGGAATTTTGTATATAATATAGTCTGCTGGGGGTCTTTGTTGTAATAAACTGTTATAGAATTCTATGTTTGCAGTTATATAGCATGTTGGTCACAGGATATTAGAGAAACAAGTTGGGTGAGGTTCCATGTAAGTTTGAAAGCTTCTCTCTTACCACCAGAAATTGGTCGAATAAAAGATATTACCTAACCCACCTTGTCTCTCTCATAGAATTGTATTGTTATTATAGATTTCAAATCAACAACAGGTTACTATAGATTCTGTACTTTTAACTGAGCATGTAATTTAAGAGGTTTCTTAGCCTCTTTTTTATGAGGCCTATGTAAAAAACACAACACCTGTATTTTTAACAGACTGCAAGGTGTTGTGGATTTAAACCATATGTAAGAGCAGCGCCATCATTGTAATTTCTTTTTTCCCCTCACAGATTGAACCAAAGACTGGGCCACTAAGTGGTGGAATCCTTCTGACCATAATGGGATCTAATTTGGGTATAAAAGCTGAGGATGTCAAAAGTATAACCGTGGCAGGCACAAAATGCCTTTTCAGAGAGAAGTTCTACTCTGTTTCCACCAGGTACTTGTGATGTTTTCTGTGAGAGATTTTAGAAAAAGGATTTCTGTGCAATTATCAGGAAGTATTCATACAAAGAGGCAGTAATACAGTGTTACTTAAAATTGTTAGAACTGACATCTCTCTCAAGATTTATACAAAACCATGTTATATAACACGGGTAGCCAAACTGTGACTTGAGAGCGGCTCTTTTACCATTAAAGTGTGGCTTGCAAGCCCCACACTCTCCCCCATTCTCCGCCTACCAGACTTGTGGTGGGGCGGGGGGGAGCTCAGGACTTCTGCCTTGCGATGGGATGGTGAGGTAGGGGCTTCTGTCCAGTGGGGACAGGGGTTCTCAGGGCTTCAGCCCTCCCGGGTGCACCTTCCAGGGTTTGGGGCTTCAGCAGGAGTGCCTTAGCTCTCGAACTGCTGAAGATTGTACGCAGCTCAGAGGGCCAGTAATTTTGGCCACCCGTTATATAACGACTTATATACAGAAACAGATTTGTCACATTAAGAGTGCATTTTCAAGCTTGTAATTGATTCTTTTGGTTTGAAAAGCTGTCCTGAATATTTACTACATATGTCTCAAAACTATCTGTTTGTTGTTTAAATTAAAGGCATCTTAGCTATTTAGCCCAAGTCTTGTCAAACAAATAATTTCAAGATGAAGTCAGTTTTGAGATGAGCTGATGAAAAGTGCTATGTAAGGAATAGGTGGTGATATTAGTAGAAGCAAGCAATACAATTGAACGGAGATGACTGATGATAATTTTTTATATTTAAAATTATGCAGTTGAAACTTGACTCTCTTTTGGGTTATTTTAACTGTATTACAGTAACTCCTCATATTTTAATCTGTTTAAAGGAACTTTTGAGATGTTTAGGTAGTGGCTAGTTTTTGAGAACTCAGTTAATGGATTCAGATGTTCCGGGCTTTTCTACGCTGCCCCATAGTTCTAAGTGTGGGGGTGGGCACTGCTATTCAAACTCCCATTGTCTGAATGTCAGGCAATGTAGACATACCCTAGGTCCCAAGAATCTTGAGAATAATTTTTGGTCAGAACAGAAATCTCTCTATACACCAGTTTCTCAGTGGCTGTTTTTACACTTACCCATGCATGCAACATCACCCTCGGATGCACCTCTTTCTTTCCCATCCCAAAGTATTTGCAGAAGCATCAGAAGCACAGTATAGCCATACAAGAATTCCCCCAATGTCCTTGGTTTTGTGCCTTTTCTAAAACTTTGATTTAAGCACTTGGAGGGGAAGCCAGATTTTAGGTGATTGTATCCTTGTATCGCAGTAATGTTTCTACTTTGCTTAGCTCTACCAGTGTGGTAAAAGGAATGAATGTATACAACTTGCATACTTTAATTTATTTATAAATCTAGGTGTGTATAAGGGTTGAAAAAATAAGGTATTCAAAAAACAATTTAGAACATATGCCTGTAACTTTCTTTTAGTGCCACTTTCCATTCTCTTTGCACATTGTTTTGTGTTTTACATTTTTCCTTTTTTGAAGATTTCTAAAGCATCCAATCCTTCCCATTGTTTCACCTTTTCTTTAGTAAAATGTTAGATGTTTTAGGAGACAATATTGTCTATTCAGTAGAGAAGAGAGTATCAGGAGACCTGGGTTCTCTTTTTAGCTCCACTATTCACTTTTTGTGTGACCTTGGACAACACACTTTCTTTCTCTCTGTTTCCCCGTGTAATATAGAGGGATACTCCTACTTACCTACCTCTGGAAATGGATTGCTGATTCTCAGATTAAAGACACTGTTATACATCAATACAAACCCATTTAAAAAAAAATCCCTGTTATCCTGCCACTACTAACAGCACCACTGCATATTTTATATTATAATGACCACTTCTCTCTTTCAACTTCTAGTAGGTGACACATTTTGCAAATTCTTCTGAAGGTAACATTTCCTCTCTGTGCCTGACAAGAAGACATAACTTTCAAGGATACATAGCTTTCAAGTCAAAATTATGAGGAACTGAGTGCAGGCTCCAGCAGCAATACATAAGCCAAGGCTTACAAGAATTTGGAAAATTTTGTCCATGTGCCAGGACTCCGACAGATAATTCTGGAGTAATCTGCTGTAGGACTTGACAACCCTTTATTTAGGTCCTAATTTAAGTACATTATACTGGGAAGAGCGATTCTGATATTTAATTCTTAATAGACAATAGTACATTTTTTAAAGAAGAATAGCAATTATCTCAAGACTGAAAGAACCAAAAAAAGAGAGAGAAACTTACCAAGAAGTGCTCTTTAGTGTGCTACTTGATTACTAGTGTGAGTTTTATCTGTCAATAGTGACCAAAAGTCACTGCCATTCAATAGCTGCTTAGTAGCCACTGTGTAGAGTTGGCGGTCCACAGCTTTGGTCCTAATGGATAGAGGACTGAGCTATCCTCTCGCATCCTTAGGGGATGGTCTCTTCATGACAGGTTGAGGTATAGTGAGATATGGTGAGGAAGCTTTCACTTCTTCTTGTGCTACATATGGTAGCTAAATAAAGACTTCAGATTCTAGTGTTGTCAAAGTGATGCCTTACGTGTGTGTTAAGATTCACTTTTTTCAACAGACAAAATGGAGAAAGTTATAAACTTACAGGTACACTATTTCTGATTAGGATTGTGTGTCAAGTTGGAAACGTCTCAAAACCCTTACACGGTGAAATTGAAGTTGATATAAGTGGAAAACGAGGTAGCTCAACAAATGAAGTACAATTTACATACCAAGTAAGTATGTTTTATAAGTGTTCTACATGTTTCTTGTTTTTAATTTACCATTGGGACAAACAGAAGTGATTGTATTTTATAGACTTTATTTCAGAAACAGAAATATTGGTCTTTGCTCATTCATGTGTGTTGGAAAACACACTCAAAGGTTTTAATATGTACTAGAAGCAATGAAGATCCCTCTGAACAGCAGATACAAAGCCTTGAAATAGGACAATGCTGTCCACAGTTCAAATGATGAAAACTATGGTAGAGAAAAAGCATCTGTAATGAACCTAGGTACTGTGTCACTGATGAACAAAAAAGTCAACATTGAAAAAATTAGGCATTCTTTAGACATGGTAATTGCACTAGTTTTTTTTTTCATCAGTGTGTTTAGATTAGCCAGTAGTCTTAATCATGACAATTAATGTGTAGCCACTGAAGAATAAGTAATGACACTGCACATTTTAATTTAGTATTTTTCAACAAATTGTTTTGTTCAAAAGCACGGCATGCTCAGAAATAAGCAGTGCCACAAACAGCATGATGTGCAGCACATTAGACAAGCTATTTACTTTGATTTGTCACTATACTGAAGGAAAGTCCTCAACTGCATCTTAATTGCTGTGCCCCAGTGTGGTGCTTAGTTGCAGTTGTTGCAGCCTATGGCTTTAGTAGCCTGTGTTGTAGATTCCAGTGGCGTTAGTTGTATATGTGTGGGCACTAGAAGATAATATGGATCTATTATAATGGAGAGATTTAAATAATCCCATTATCAGATTTGATAGGTTAAAAGTAAAGCCTGTAAAACACAGCATGTAAGGGCTGGGTTTTACTCCTGTCCTTCCCCCTCTCCTCCCAGGCACTTTTAACTTTCATGCTATTAACTCTTCAGAAACGCAGGACAACAAATGTGAGGTAAGAAGTGGGACCCAGCAGTGGAAGGTGAGCCAAGTCTAAAATGGCAGCCAGTGGAGCAGGGTAGGGTCCTTGTAGAGAGAAGGCAAGTCAACTCACTGTTTCCAGCACAGCTCCTCCTCTCGCTAGCTGTAGATCCTCTCTTTCTAGGTCCACTCCTTTGCTCCCACTTTTTACTGCCAAAAGCCCCCCCACACTTCATATATCTCATTTTTCCATGAAACTTCCCTGCATTGATCATCAACTCTCCTTACCTGGATATCTCCACTAGTTCCCAAGACTGCCATATCTCATCTATCACAGTTGTAATATAAAGGTTTCTGGAGCATGGATTATATCAGTAGAGCATAAAAGGGATGAGGGCTTCACAAGAACTTATTGTGCTGGGTGGATTTTGCCATAATTGTACCATCCTTCTAGCTGTAATGCATTCTGTGCTAGATTGTGTGACAACACTGGGCAAAATAAAAGTTTATTTTTAAAGAGGAGTCTTAACCAGCCTTCTATGTTTAGAAGACCTTTCTTCCCATCACCTCAGAATGGTTCCGAGCTGCTTATTAACTCCTCTTCAGACCTGAGGGAAGAGGTGGGCAGCCTCTGCTCTTTAGTACTAAAAGGAAAGAGAGACTCTTTAACTGCTTTGCCTTTGCTCCCGAGGAACCTTCTATACATAGACGTTAGCTGAGCAGTGTGTCTGAAAATTCAAGACAGACGGTGTCCCGGTCTATATGTCTGTTTGCGTTATGAGATTAGGGTGTTTTTTTTTAAAGTATGATAGAAATGAGCAAGCCGTTGCTGAAAAAAAAACAATCCTGAATATGGGAAAAGAAATAATACTTGGGAGGCTTCATATCTCCAACATGGCTCTACTTACAAAATGTGTAGCAATGCCAAGTAGCACCAAATCTGAAAGGGTAATGCTGTGTGCCTTAAGCTGAGATGCCAACCTCTTGTTTGGCTTGTCTTCCCTCTCTTTCCATGAGGAAACACAGACCGCTTCTGACAGAAGGAATAAAATTAGTATGTAGGTGTCACACATGCTTGCACACATCTACAAGGGTGGAATGGTCCTTTCTGGCTTCTGGAGTGGCAACAGAAGATCAAAACAGACAATCTAGTCTGTTTATGTGGTCTTAAAAGCTTCTGTTTTGGCATGGTTTTGGATCTTATTTATTCATTGTCTGTGGGTAGGTACTCTACAAGAATGCTCGTCAGACTTTTTAAGTAGAAAGAAGACATTTGTTTTGTTTTAAAAGTATCCAACTTATTCAGTATTTCTACACATGGGAAAAAAATTCCTCTTTTAAAATAAATACAATTTCTGCTGTGTATTTCTACAGTTATGTATTTTTACTGATTCTTTCTTGGATACATTAACCTGCTGTTCTCCTACTGGGAAAGATGGTAATGTGCGTCTGTAATCCGCTTAGAGCACCCCTAGCATGTCAAATAGATTAAAGTTAAACATTCAGTGATCATTTTAAAAAATGTTATGGTTACACAAGAACATAAGCGTAGCATTACAATAGGAAATTAATGAAATAAAAGACAACACAGACCAGTTCAGTTCCCCTCTGTAGCAGTCTGTTGTACATAAAGGCTTGCATGTTGTCAAATGTTTCTAGTCTCTTCCCTTTTATAGCATCCTTTCATATGTGACTAGGTGCAGTAAAATTCCTTCCATACCTTGTAAATTACTACCAACCTTTCCACTTGAAACTAACTGTTAAGAGCCCTGCTCCACTGAAGTCACCAGTCCTTTTGGCATTGACTTCAGTGTAAGCAGAATCAGGCATAGGTTAACAATGACTTGAACATTTTCTGTCAGTTTTAACATAGCCATTACTGGTACAATGGAAATAAAATGCTCCTTCTAATTTCTCAATGTCCAGCCATCCCAAACATCTGGAATACTGACAGCTCTACACGTCTTTACAAATGAAATAGCAGCACCTGAACAGCGAAAAGCCAAACCAGTTTTCTTTCCCTTTATCTGTCTGGTTGCTTGTTACTATGGCAGTGAGTCACAATATCAAACTACTAAGAGTACTACTTCTGGGGGAATTCTGTGCCAAAAAATAAAATATTCTGCACACAATATTTTAAATTTCTGCATATTTTGTCAAAATAACACAATATAATCATACCAGTTTCAATTATTTTGGTAATTTATTTCATAATATCTGTCAGCAAGTATGTCATTAACAATACAGACAACAAACATGATTCCCCCAGGAGTAGAAAGTTAAAGAACATAGAAGCTACCAGTTTCAGCTAAAATGAGCAAATTGATTAACATAGTGACACTAAACTTTGGACAAATAATTCAACCAATAGACACACAAGCAACCATACATACCCAGAGTAGGCAATGTACTCTGCCATCCCTTCAACAAAGCCGCTAAAAACTTACCATGAGGTATCGGAAGACATCCCAGATGTTCAAGGAATGTTATACCTAGAAATAGATAAAACAATTAAGCCAATAGAGCATCTGCCTTGCAGAGCACCCATTACATAAAGAAGAAAAAATGGGAGTAGTAAAGCAAGTGGAAAAGAAGGCATCCTTGTTAGTCACAGAGCCCACAAGCTGGATAAACAGCATGGTAGTCACCGAGAAGCCAGGCAAGCTGTGTATTTGCATTGATGCAAGCAATTTAAGCTAGGTACTAACAAGAGCTCACAACCACATGCCTACAATTGAAGAAATATTGCCTGACTTAGCAAAAAGCAAAAATATACTCAGTACTTGATGCCAAAGACCGTTATTGGCAAGTGCTACTGCATAAGGAAAACAGATACGGAGCCACACTTTGGACGCCAGCAGGTAGATACAGATGACTGAGAATGTTATTGAGAATCAAACATGCAGCAAACGAATATTGACACTGCCAATGAGATGTACTAACAGGATTTGCAGGCTCAGCATCATAGCTGAAGACATTCTAGTGTACAGAAATGGAGACGACATGGCAGTAGCTGTGGTAGATCACAACCACAACCTCATCTATCTGCTACAGAGAGCCAGGGAAGTAAACCTAAAATTGAAAAAAGAAGATTGACTGCTTTACCATACACAAGACATTTGCTGACCTTGCAAGTTCTAAGACCTGACCCTGAAAACATAAAAGCAATACAGTGGCTGCCCAACCTACAGATATTAAATCAGTTCAGAGATTATTAGGATATGCAAGCTGATAGTTTCTCCCAAGCCTCTCACATGTGTGCAAACACTTTAGGCAACTACTGGACGAAGTTGCGAAGTTGCACGATGGTTACCTCATCACGACGCAGCCATCACAAGTATCAGAAAGCTGGTGACTAAGTATCCAATCCTGAAATACTATGTTGTGAAGAGGCTCCTACACAATGTCAGTGTGGTGGGGCTTGGGGTATCGCTCGTACAAAAGAGACAAAAATGTCTAGTCACCAATGGAAAAAGAGACTCAAATTGAAACGCAATGTCTTGAGATCATTTTCATATCATTTTCATTTTCATATCATTTTCAAAAGTTTTACATTTGCATGTTCAAGGATGGCAAACCATTGAAGTAGAAAATGACTATAAACCACTAAACATTTTTAAAAAACCACTGCTAGCAACCCCAAAACACCTTCAGTGTTTGCTACTGAAACTGCAGTGCTACAGTTTAGATGTACAGAACTGACTCCTTATCCAGAGCAGCCTGGCAGCAGGAATATATAGTAACTGAACAAGAATATGGGAACGTGACAGAAATCTAGAAAACAAAGACAGATAGAAAAAGAATCAACCAAGCCAGTTATGTACTAGTTTCAAGACAGAGACTGGAAAGAATCCGAGAATAAACCACAAGTGCTCATGTCTGTCATTCTGTCAGCATGGCCCTACACCAGGGGAGAAGACTCACCTTCCTCTCAAGAATACTGGATCTATAGAGACAAGCTGAGCCTCCAAGTAGCATCTTGTATAAAGGCTATCGCTGGACTTAATACCATCGCGTAGACCATGCAGTGGACTTACCTCCTGGGCCAGTGCCATCTGTAAAGGTTTAGGCTGCCTTTGAAAATGCTCGTGCTAATGTGAGAGAAAGTATACTGTGACTATTGCTTGTTCCACTCCTGATTCTGCATCCACATGCCTTTGTAGGCTGTATTGATAATACATGCTTGGCACACATGCAGTAGCATGAGCCGTTTTCAATCTGTTTGCATCTTAACATTTTGGATCAGACATGGATGCCATGGGAAGGGGTGGGGTGGGAATTGGGAATTATAGGGAACCTAGAACCAGCATTACAGCAAGCCAGCCCTCTCAACAGTTGTAAAGTGTGCCAAGATCCCCAAAGCAAAAGTGTTGTGCAGTTACTAAGTATCTAACCTCTCTCTCCTGTTGGTAGTTCATTTTGATACCAGCTGTGGTATCAGGCTGCCTTCTTTTCAGATAATTTGATGCTTATTGCTTTCAAACAAGGCTAATGCAATTAATATTGCAAGTACATATTGAAACCATCTCAACATTCAGCAAGAGATTTAAAAGATCTTGTACTACACCAGCCAACGTGATTGCATTTCTGAAAAGTGCTTTTCATCAAACCATGAAGACACCCCGGAGCGTGTTTATTGGTCCATTAAGAAACACCTCAGGAAAAATCAAGGCACCCATTTCCCCGCCTGGTTTAGCATAATGAACCCTGGACAAGTAATGCCCACTTATTAGAGATCACATCAAAGAATCTCAGATACGCAGTTCAGTACACGCTGTTATGCCATCTCTAGTAAGCACTTATATTTGTAGGTTTCATAGTATTTAGAACATTATTTTTAATAGTTTAGTACTGAATATTCATGTTCAGCCTCTCCATTTTATCTGTCTTTAAATTAGTCCTTTGAGGAGCTGTTAGTAAATGAGTTTGAGCTTTAGAAAAATAGGGATTAAAGTGCAACTTCTGTCCAAGTTCTGTCTCCTTCTTTACTGCCACCTACAGCAGCTCCAACAGGGATTCTTAGGTACCATTAACAGTGGTGATAGCCCTGTGGAAGCTTGCAATACCTGACTGCTACCCGTCGGGTCACTCAACCCCACCCCTCTTAGTCTCTTCTCCACTGCCCCATCCCCCTCACCGCTCTTCCCTTCCCTTCTTCTTTCACACTTCAGTAATCACACTTCAAGTTCGATGCTGCACTCTGGTGCAGATACAGTCCTTAGCTCTGGTCTACATTATGGGGTTAGGTCGAATTTAGCCATGTTAGGTCCGTTTTAAAATGGATGCGTCCACACAACCAACCCCGTTCCGTCAACTTAAAGGGCTCTTAAAATCTACTTCTGTGCTCCTCCCCAGCGAGGAGAGTAGTGCTAAAATTGACCTTGCTGGGTCGAATTTGGGGTAGTGCAGACGCAAATCGACAGTATTGGCTTCTGGGAGCTATCCCGGAGTGCTCCAATATGACCACTCTGGACAGCGCTTTGAACTCCGATGCACTAGCCAGGTACACAGGAAAAGCCCTGGGAACTTTTGACTTTCCTGTTTGGTCAGCATGGGGAGCTCAGCAGCACAGGTGACCATGCAGTCCCAGAATCGCAAATGAGCTCCAGCGTGGAGCGAACAGGAGACACTGGATCTAATTGCTGTATGGGGAGAAGAATCTGTGCAGGCCGAACTCCGATCAAAAAGAAGAAATGCTAATATATTTGCTAAAAATCGCACAGGGCATGTTGGAGAGAGGATACAAACATTACCTGTTGATCACCTCATTCTCTAATGAAGGATAGTCTGTTGTGGAAGATCAGTTCATAACCCTATTATTCTCATAGTTTTTTTTATTCTTCACATCCATATTGATACTGTCCTTTTCAAAATTGCCTCAAATTGAGACCCCTTAATGGGGACTGATTTTTCAGAGAAACAACTCTTTCTAAAAATCAGGCTTTCATTTAGGTGTTTCAAGTTAGGCATCCAAAAATACTAGTCATTGTTGAAAACTTAGTCTGTAATCACTAGAAATGTAAATAATTCCATTGTAAAGTAAAAACTTAAACCCATGTGTTTAATTAATTTGTTGCCATTTCTTCCTTACAGCAACCTGATCCTACAGGAATAAGTCCAACAAAAGGCCCCCAAGCTGGTGGGACCATCCTTACAATCACTGGGAACAATCTGGAAACTGGTTCCCAGAAAGATGTTAGCGTTTTCCTTGGTGATGTGCCCTGCAACATGTACGTATGCAGCACTTAACTTCCATAATATTGACTTGTACTCCACTAGCACCAACCGAGATCAGAGCTCATCTATGCTAGGCATTGTGAAATCTATTGTGAGAGGAGATCCCTGCTCCAAATGGTTTACCATTTCTAAACAGATAAGACAGACATAGAGTGAGAGAAAGGGATAGAACACAGAAGCGGTGCAAACGTAGAGTGATGGTTTGTGAACATTAATTTGGTGCCATGATTTTGTTTGTTCATTAATTTTTGGGGTAGGTTTTTGGTTGTTTCTATTTATTCTGTGAATCACAGGGGACGGGTGGGGGAGGATGGAAGGTAGGAGGGCGTTAGCTATAAGAAGGCATTAAGGGATGGGGTGGGAAGAGGGAAGGAAGCGCTTGTCTTTTATTTTTTTATGAAGCTTTGCCCTTATTAAAACTTGTCACTTTGTGACAGTAATACAGAGTAGTACAAAGCCTTCCCTCAGCCCCCCACCATTCCCAGCCATGTGGCCAGGGTAAACTGCAGCCAAGAACCAGCCAGAGAATCCAGCAGGTAGGAATAGCTACAGAAGCAGCCAGAGCAGGAACCTTCTGACAGAAAACTTTGAGTTTTGACTGGACTTTCTCTGCCCTGTACTGATTGGTTGTTTGCTCCAACCCTCTCCATCCCCCTCCTCACAATCTCTTCACCTCAGGTCACTCAACCGCACCCCTCTTAGACTCTTCTCCACTGCCCCATCCCCCTCACTGCTCTTCCCTTCCCTTTTTCTTTCCATGTAGCTGATCCCCTTCTAACTAGACCACCCCAAAAACCAAAATTTTGGAACTAGCACGTTTGCAGTGATCACTTTGTTCATGGGGCTTGTGTTTCCCCCACACCTCTCCCCTTCTCCCATGTCTACCTTGTCTATTTAGATTGTAAACTCTTTGGGGCAGGGACTGTGCTACCATTTGTTCAATGCCTAACACAGTGAGGCCCCATTCTTGGTCGTCTCTTAGGCACTACCGTAATAAAGATGATGATTAATAACAATGCTGGTAATTTGAGCCTTGTTTCCCCTTTTTTTCCCCTCCAATTTCCAGCACTGATTTTGGTGAACAAATAGTTTGCATCACAGGACAACATGACAAAGTTGAAGAAGTTCATGTAATGGTGCATCACGGAAACACAAAGAACAAATTGGATAGTTTGTTTGCATATAGCAAAAATCCTACCGTCACTAAATTCTTTCCAAAAAATAGCTTCAGCAGGTAATGAAATGTTTCTATTATAATTACGTTCATTCTTAGTAGATATGGGGGTGTGGTAGTTTTTCTTCATATGGAACTATTTAAATGAAAGCCAATATACTGTGTCTCTGCAGAAAGGTTAAGTATATGAGTCTGTACATTTTTTCCCAAACCATTGCCAACACGTTTTAATAATGTATTCTGTTTACTTCAAAACTTTAATAATACCTTTTTCAAAGCTAAATCTTGAAATAGGAAAATTAATTAACTTCTTTTAAAATACAGATTTCTTAAAGGAAAAAGAAAAGAGATGGAGATGTATTTAAGGAGAACGTCAATCTACCCTAGTTTTACCTTGCTTTTTAAAATTAATCTTATTCCCGTTAAAGCAGAAGTCATCACCTGATAACATAAAGCTGTCAAAATGTCCATGTCCATCCATTTCTGAAACATGGCTTGCTCGGCTATTAATAAGAGTTGATATGATGGAAATAAAAAAGAATAAATTATGACTTGCCAGCTTTGTTCCAGTAGGGCAAGTAGTAGCTGGTTAAAAAGCACAATTGGAGTTCAGCAGGATTTTTAAGAGATTTTGTGTGTCTGTGTGTGTTGTTTTTTGTTTTTGTTCTTGTTTTTTTAATCTACAGCCAAACTGGTGGTTTCTTCAGTTCTTTCTGAAAAGAAAAATACCGATAGCCTAAACATAAAAGCAAACAGGAAATCCCAACATGATACTTTGAACTATTTGACAGTGTACCTGTATAGAAGTCCTCCCAGAGTACTCCTCATTTCAAGGGCTCAGGACAAAAACTGTGATCTTTACTCATGGGCTTCAGCTTCTTAATATCTTAATCTTGCTGCCTAGTAGAGGACATCTTGGTATTTTCATATCCTGAGAGATTAGAGGGAACGAGCCCAATCTCAAATGCTGTCACTTTCTACCAAAAACCCCAACATGAGATGATGACCCGAACAGCATCTTAAAAGTTAAATCAGCTGTGACTTACCAGCCTCCTTGAACATGACCTTTTATGTAAAATAATGTTTAAGATTATTACCATTTAAGAGATTAGTGGGACAATAGTTGTCTTTCTTTTGTTTACTTGGTACATTTGACAGCGCTTTGTAATCAGTCTAATTTTCCCCCTTTATAGTCAGTCACTCCAGGGATTCTCAAAACTTTTGATAAAGTGGAACTCATTTTATTAGATTATTCTATGGATCACCTTCCCTCCCCGTCATGATTATTGGGATCGTTGGTGGGTGGAAATTTACGCTAAGTCTTTCTTAATTATTAATGCATCTATCAACTGCAACAAAGAGAGCCAACACCTTGTGACCTTTATTCCTTTCTATATAGGTTCTTATAACACTCATCACCACACTATCAGAGCACCTTCCAGGAATGCAGTAAGCAACATGACTAATATGGCACATGTTTATTCTCTCATCCTCTCTCTTGAGGGAGATGTGCTTGCAGTGAAGTGTCCTGTTTTGGTAGGGGCTCTTTTAATATGCATGTTGCTATGCATTTATGTCAGAGAAGGTAAGGTTGAAGAAGTGCATCTTGCACTTGGAATGGAAGATGATGAGGTTTGTGGTGATCCTTAATTCCTGATGGAGTTCATTCCACAGTCTTGGACCAGCCCCTTAGAAAGCTTTATCTTCTGTTGTAGGGAGTTCCACTGAGCTGGAGGAGCAAAGTTGATGAGTATGGTCTTTGTCCCAGAGCTTTAGAGGCTCTTTGAAATATCCTGATGCCAGGCAATGGAGCACCTTGAAGATGAGGTCTAAGACTTGACTTGATTCTATGGGAAGCCAGGGTAGGGAGCAGAGGACAGGTGTGATGTGCTTGGGGTAACCAGCATTACTATAGAGATGCACTGCAGTCTTCTGAATAAGTGGGAGTTTAAGTGCTAAAGGTACTTCATCCCCAGGTATACTGCCTTACTGTAGTCCAGCCAAGAGGTCATTAAGGCATGAATAACTGAGGCCAGATCACTGTCTGTCATGATAGGGTAGAGTCTCCTAGGTACCCGGAAATGATGGAAAGCGTTACGCACAGATGCTGCTCTGTGAGAGCTTAGCCTCAGTGAGGAATCCAAGAGTAGTCCTAACCTGGAGACTGCATTGACCAGTTGTGGGTGTGTATCTTCAACTAAAGGAGAATGCTCCATGGCTACAAATTCTTCAAAATGCTTTCCTTTGCCCACCAGCATAACCTCTGTCTTGCTCAGCTTCACTTTCAGCCGGCTATTTTTCATCCATGAGCTGATCTCATCCAAGCACTGAGTCATTTTGTTAGGAACCACCAACCATTGTGTTAGGTTCCCCTGTTTGTTTGTGTAGTGTTCTCCGCATCTTCCCCACCCCTCTTCCGTGCTGCCAAACAGTGATAAAGGCAAGGAAAAATATTTTAAACAATTTAAAAATGTCAATATAAAAATCACAAATAGGCCACGGGGTTTGGATCAGCTGTATCACTTCAAAATTTTATATCCATATTTGGTTTACTGGAAGTTCTTACATTTGATACCTAACTATTGTACAAGCACCTGCATGCAAAGCTATGCAAAAAATATTTTAAGAGGAAGAAGTCCTAGATGGAGCTAGTGTATGGTTGTAGAACTTTACTCATGTTTGATTTGTGTCTGCTTTTTCAGTGGAGGGAGAAATATTACTGTAACGGGAACTGGGTTTGATATCATCCAGAGTTTCTCCATAGTTGTAACTGCTGAACTTCATGGGCCTTCCAGAAGGAAGAAGAGACAAATACACAGTCTAGACTCCAGAAAGGTAATTTTTATTTATTTATTTATTGGTCAGACATGCTGTCTTCATCATCAGTGTGATGTCTAAACAGAGCCTGATCCCAAACCCCATTGAAATCTGTCCACGGATGTCAGTGGGGTTTGGATTGGGCCTAAATGGTTTAAAGAAAACCTCAGGTACATAAACCCTGTCAATATTTGTACTTTTTTCAGCCGCAAACTAAGGGCCCAATTCTTCCATCCTTACTTACGTTGATTAGTACCTTACAATGCAAGCAAGCCCCCTTGATTTCAAAGAGACAACTCAAACAGTAAGGTACTTTTCAACATGAATAAGGGTTGTAGAACCGAGCCTTGAACGGGGCAACTGAAATTCTTTGGCAAGTCCAAAGTGGAATCATGTATCCTATCCCCTGTCTTCCCTACTGAGCTGTAGATGTTTGGACAATTCTGGACTCAAATCTAAACTGCTCCTGCTCTTGGCTTTGCAAAATCCAAACCCATTCAATTTGGGTTTGCAAACTGAAAAGTTCCTACTTTTTTTGCCCATTCCTGGCATATTCTTCCTGTAGTGTGTGCATATCCTTATACATGGAATTTTAAAACTACCCCTCCAGCATCTGATGCTAAGCAGACCCCTTCACTACAAATAACTGCAATATTTCTCAGGAAGACTACAGTTTATCACCTGATTAAGAAGCTAAAATGTCTCTTTGATGGGGACATAGTTCAAAACTTGTTCAAAAACTAACGTTTGTTTTCCTATTGTCTATTTTCAGTTCTAATTTCAAATACATAATTTAATTTTTAAGAATCTATACAATTTTTGTGCTCTTCTTAAGACACTGTCCACCTTTCTTAGTCTATTTACTGCAACTACTACAACGTAGGCTAACAGATGAAGTTCTACTATATCTGGCCTACACTAAACTCATGAAAAACTTTTCCTTAGCAAAACTTTGTTTAATATTCTCAAGTGTTTCTCCCCCCTGTATATATTTATTCAAATATATAAAAAACCTCTATTTGGAGGCGCTGTAAATGTGGTCTGTCCACCATTTGTTTACTTTTAAGTTCACTTTATTTTCATTTCATTATATTATGGTAGTATCCAAAATGTACTAGAAGTCATAAAGATAGCTGCTGATTTGTGTGTTGTTATTTATGTTAATGATTGGTTGAAGAGGGTTCCTAGAGTAGACTATTTGTATAATAGTACTTTTTTAATGTGTCAAGGAACACCTAATGCAAAGGATTGGGATGGGGAGGAAGAAATTATATATAAAAAAAATTCTACTGTTAGGATCCAGACATTTTCAAGCATGAGGTGCCTTAAAAATAAACATTCATTGTGGTGGAAGATAAGGTTTGTTGTGAGTTAGCTGGTTGGTGTTTAATGTATTTTATTCATAAATGGTACTGAGCATTTATATTAAGCTGATAACGTCTCTGTTATTTATAAATGCCTTGAAGACAAGTGATGTGCCCAAAGTTGCAGAAGAGTCAAAACCAGTCTGGATTAAAGCTAAGGCGTTACCACCCCAGCCCCACCAATCCTATGTTCTCAACATTAAATCGCCCTAAAATGGTTCAAACCCACAAAATTCAGATAATGACACAAACTTTCTGCCAACTTCGGGAGTGTTCAGACCTTCGGATTTTGCTTTGGGCCTAAATACTAACCCACACTGAAGCGATGATTTATTTTTGTCCAGTGATTTTTTTCTTTTCCAAAAGTATCTGAGAAGCCTCACCTTTTTATTTAACTTGGTTGTGTTGTATTTTTAGGTGCTAAATGTTCAGCAGCAAATAACATGATCTAATCAAAACCCAAAATGTTTTGTTTGCTTTTTAGTTTGAAGGAAAAGATATTGCAAAAATCAATGAAAGCACAATAGTCTTCTCTTCTCCACCAATATTAGAGGATCCAGAAAACTATAGGATTACTACTCTTATTAAAATGGATGGTTACAATTTGGTTCTAAATATTGAGAACAATGATTCCTTTAAATATGTTGCGGATCCAACATTTGAAAACTTCACTGATGGCATCAAAAAACAAGTCAACAACGTTATTCATGCAGAGGTAAACTTGACAAGACATGGCTGGTTCTAGTTTTATCATTATAATAAATATATAGGTGTGAGATTTTCCTTTCATGCTGCCCTCCAAAACTGCATGCTGCCCTCCACTGCTGGAATCTGGAATTTCCATATTAGCTGTGTTCCCACAGAATTAATAGATTTCCTCTGTGTGTAAAAGCCTGGGGGTATTTTTTCCTCCCCCTTCACATTGATGTCAGAACTACATCCTCTGTTGAAAATGAACTGTACAAAATATTGTGTAACTTGTGGATTGCTTCACCCGTGGCTTTGCAGCTAAAATGACTTAGCCTTATATTTTCTGTCTAGGGCAGTAATCTGAACAAAGCCATGACGATAGAGGAGGCTCAAGCTTTTGTGGGGGCAGAACCCTGCAACATAAAAACACTGACTGACAAGGATCTATATTGTGAACCACCAGTAGTACAACCTCAGCCAAAGAGAAGGCAGAAGAGGGATACAATCAATAACTTGCCTGAATTCATTGTATGTCACCTTCCCTGCAAGTTGTCTTTAATAGCATGTATGTAGAGAGGAGGGTATGGAGTACTGTGTTTGTGACACTGATACAGTAGCTTCCTATTTGCATGGGTTTATTTTTCAGTGGCCATTATATAAAGGAAACTATCTTGTGACTCCACTCCACTTCCAGATTCTGCCTGCTATCTATAAAAGGATTGCAGATAAATAGAATGTCCCAAGATGTTGATTGCCGCTTTTATTAAGGGGTCCAGTCTTATGCATACTCACAACTAGAAATCGGGTTTTCTATCTTGACAAGTCCCATTGCAGTCCATCACTATTCTGGGTAGTAAGTGCTTACAGGATTGGGCCTTAAATTCCTTTGTATAGTAATAGGTTTTTCTTTTCCTTTTATGTAATAAGGGCCAACTTACCTGCTGGAATAAATAGGTGCTGCTCCATTAATTCATTAACTTCATTGGAGCTATGCCAATTTATGCCAGCAAAAAAATTGTATCTGCATATTATACCTGTTTGGCAATCTGGACTAGGAATTCTACAGATTATAAAGATTACTAAGAAACTAAAGCATGGCAGCTAAATTATTGAATAATCTTCTAGTTACATTTCTGAGGCAGGTATAAGTATTTATTTAATTCTTCAGGTGAAATTTGGCCTCAGAGAATGGATCCTAGGAAGGGTGGAATATGACACACGTGTGAGTGACGTACCCCTGGATGTGATTTTGCCATCTGTAATTTTTCCTATGGTGGCCATTATCATCATCTCTATCTACTGTTACAGGTAAGATAGTCGGATGCTATGGCTGTCCCAAAGCTCTGAAGGAGAAGGCTGATGGGGCAGAAGAGCAAACTGTTCTTATCTGCAAAGAGAAACCATCTTGATCACTTAATAAACTAAACATTTTAAAGGAAGTAGCTGGATAACATTTGTACCAATAATTCCCCTCACATAGACCCTTTCAGTGGTATTCCTTGGTGCCAGTCAGCCCAGTATTCTTTCTCTGCTGTAAGCCCAAACAGATTGGCCCAGGTTTTCACACTGCACACTGAGGGGGTAAGGTGCGCACACACAGTCTTGAAATTGCAGCTGAAGTGCCTTCATGCTAGTGAAAATATTGCTGCTTTGCATGTGTATTAGTCAATGTTTAAGCTTCCTATGTCAACACTCTGTAGACCTGAGATGGTTGGATCTGTCTGAGTGGATATTCCGGCCTTTACAGCTGAGCCACATATTACCACATACACATTTCATGACTAATGGTGAAATTCACCCCTTTGTGGAGTGCCAGTATCAGAACTATACACCACCTAAGTCCTACTTGGGGCCTATTTTGCAGTCTTAAGTGGGATGTAAGTAGCGTATAAGCTTGGTGGATTTCACTGTAATGATGCAAAGCTGTACAACTGAGATGCAGTGCTTTATAGTATTTGCCCCTGTACAACGTTGAAACTCCCTTAGATCTCCCATAACCTGCTCAGTATGATCCTGTGCATGTACTGACTTAAACCATGTCTATGCTCTGGATGTTACAGAAGCACAGCTACAACACTGCCACTGTGTTGCTGTAGTGTAGACACTTCTTACCGTGACTGAAGGGGTATTTCTGGCCATGTAACTAATCCACCTCCCCAAATGGAAGTAGCTAAGTCAACAGAAGAAGTCTTCTATTGATCTAGCCACATCTACACCAGGGGTTAGGTCATCTTAACAATGACATTCAGGGGTGTGAATTTTTCACATCTGTCAGCGTCGTAACTATGTTGACCTATCTTAAGTGTAGACAAGCCTTAGTCGTGACTCAGCAGCTGTTGTGGAATGTGCTGTGAGTGCTTATTGCATTCTCTGTCCAGCTTGCACAAGTGAAGTAGCTGTGTTTAAAATGTGCTCACAAATGTATCCTAATAAGGTTAAAATCATTGGGCCAGATCATCAGCCGATCTGTGTAAGCAGTTCCATTGTAGAGCTACATCGATTTACATTAGCTGAAGATCTGACCCACTATCTCCTCCACTTTCGTTATTAAAGGTAAAGAGGAAAAGAAACAGTCTTCCTATGATCCCTCAGCCTTTCCAATCAGTGCAATTGCAAAATGCTTTACTTTTACCGTTAATAACTTTCAAAATCGTACTTTATTCCTTAAAGACGAAAAAGCCAACAAGCAGAACGTGAATATGAAAAAATCAAGTCACAGCTTGAAGGATTGGAAGAAAGTGTCAGAGATAGGTGCAAAAAGGAATTCACAGGTATGATTGATGTTAGATTTCTTATGGACCCTAATGAGAAATCCTAAATTGGGCTAAAACTACTGCACTGTCTTGCTTAAACTGTTTCTTGGGTGTAACTACAAGCCAGTATAACTACTCTTGATTGCAGACATCAATGTACAGTACATATTCTTCTGACAATGAAGGCCATAAATAAGATTAAATAGAGTGAAAGTGATTAAAGGAAACAGGTTTTTAGGGTAAAGATAAAATAAGCACAAGGAATTAAATCAGCAAATGGAAATAGAAACTATGTTTTTTTATGATTACTATTAAAAAGCTGCCACTGGTACTGAAAAGTCACCTATTTCACAATAAGTAACTGTAGTCTGTATTTATGCTATTGATAAAATGTGACACATTTTATTTTAATAAAAATATTATGTTAGGAAAGCCACAAAATATATGAATTGGTGCGCTATGAGTTTATGAAGATAGACTGCAATATCTTTTAAGTCTGGGAAAATCAGAGAGAAGAAGAAAATGTACCTCTTTGTAACGGGAAATAATGGAACCTGATTTGAGGAGCTGGTTCATTCTTTACTGTATGTAAAGAGACATCACCTGAAGGAAATCAATGGGAGCTGTAAGAGCACAGCACCTCTGAATATCAGGCTACTTATTTTGGTGTCTAATTCAGGCACCCACGTTTGAAAACTTTGGCCTAAGTGATTACCTTGACCTGTCATATCACCGTCTAAAATACACTATTTGTTTATGCTGAAATAACCTATCTTTGCTTCTATAACAAAGCATCTTTTTTTCCTAAAGAGAAATTACTTGTTTCTTATTAACAGAGATGGGCTGAAAAAGTGGTGGTTGAATCTGAATTTGGCTTAGATTTAGCTTTGGGAATTCAGGGTATGGGTTTGAATTGACTCTGTAGATAATCTGACAAGATTTCTGCCATCTTGAATAGTGGAAAACTCATAAAATCTACTGTTACCCTGAGATTTCTGCCATTGGTGCCGAAATTGTCTCAGAATAGTTTTTTTCCCATTATACTTGAGTCACATCTGGAAAATTGGCCTGTTCCAATTTTGGACCCTACCCAATACCAAATCTCTGTAGCAACTGTTTGGACTAAGGGATTCAGCTTCAAAGGCCACTCTGAAATTTGAAGGGCTGAAGATCAAGGTCCCCGTTTGGAGCCATCTCTGCTTATTAGACTCCCTTACCAGCTGGCCTTCGTAATCCCTCTTCTTTTCTGCCCTCGGTTTCTCAAAACTGTTTCTGGAATGTGAAGCTGCCTGTCCCCTGCCAGGACTCCCAGAAGAGTGCAGGGAGTACTGGTGCCTGCTGGAGTGTGGGGTTAATCTCCTACTCCAGCACAGCTGCCTCCCTGGGCACAGGAGAAACACAAATTGTCTCTAACAGTGTAATCTAGCACATAAGATTCACGTTGTCTTGGCTAGTAGTAAAGTAAAGCACTTAAATGAAAGTAGTTTCTAGATGCATATAATATTGATTATGGCAAATGTAGGAAGAGGAGTCTTCCTGCATGCATCAGAGCAGTCATAGTAAAGGAAGTGATGATTAGGGTAGAAGAACACACACAGCACGAAGCTTGAAACCATGAGATGTTTTCTTTCTTAGAATTGGCTGAGTGTAACAGAATAAAGAGAACCAGGATAAATTATGTGGTCAAATAAAAATTGCCACGATGACAGGCCATTATATTAATTAACATGGTATTCTAGTCAGTCAGCAATATCAGACAACTGGAAAGCCTCCAGCTGAAATGACCACTTTGTGGAAAGGTGACCTCTAATTGCTTTTTGTGTCAAGAACTTGAAAGCTCACAGAAGTGTTTTCATCATTTTCAGTGAATTATTTTACCTTCTTCCTTTCTACCCTTCTCCTAATAAAATGATTATTCTTTGTACTTCCTGTTGCTCTTGCTCCGTGGCTCAACATCCCAACTATCATGAAAAGAATTAAAGGGCAGCTTTCACAGTGATGTGGACTGAAAGGAATAGAAAGTATATAAACACAAGAAAAGTAGTTGGCAACAATTTCTTTCTTCCCTTTGCTGCTGTGTGTGTGTGTGTTTTAAGAAGAGCTCTCTGCATAAAGCCCAGCATTCAGTAATTACTGATCCTACAGTAAATTCATGATCCTCCACATATCACATTACAATATCCAATAAGAAAATATTGTAATGATGATGATTAGCATATGTATTATGATGCTGTGTAGGAGCCCCAGTTATCAATCAAGCCCTGTTTGTGCCTGCGTACTGTACAAACAGAAAACAATGAGATTGTCCCTTCCCCAGTCTAGGTAACTATAGGTACATCTTCACAGCAAGCTGCAGCCTGTGATGGCAACCTGGCTCAGAGCCCAGGTTGACAGACTCAGGCTCCTGCTATGGTGCTAAAAATAGCCATGTAGACATTCGGTCTCTAGCTGGAGCTCGGGCTCTGAAGCACACCCCCTTCCTTAGACATCTAAAGTCTGCACGGCTATTATTAGCACCTTAGCATGAGCCCCAGGAGCAGTCTGTAGACCCAGACTCTGAGACTTGCTGTCACAAGCTCCAAATTGGTGAGGAGATATACCCTGTGATTCCTCAAAGACAGTCCTGTCAGTGTCTCAACAGGATCATCTGGAAAGAAACTCTGAGTTGTAGGGAACATGCTTTGGCAATTGGTAAACATACTATGGAAAAAGTGAAATGGAAGTGGAAGGGGAAAGGATTCTGAATAAGTTTGATCATTGTTTTCCCTGGTATAAAATGCTTTCATTGTCAGATGACAACAAAAGGTACTGTGGTTTCTAAAACTAACTCTAAAACTAGGAATATTGTATGTTCTAGATCTAATGATAGAGATGGAAGATCAGACCAATGATGTCAGTGAAGCAGGAATTCCTGTGCTGGACTATAAAATGTACACAGACAGAGTCTTCTTCTTGCCCTCAAAAGATGGAGAGAAAGATGTAATGATTACTGGGAAATTGGATATTCCAGAGGCTAGACAGCAAACTGTGGAGCAGGCTTTAAATCAGTTCTCCAATCTACTGAATAGCAAATCATTTCTCATAAATGTGAGTATTGAAGTAAAAGTCACTTTGAGCTCACCCTGTATTTTTCAGAAAAGTCTTTTTGCCTGGTATGTATGTATGTACATGTAGAGTCACGCATACATTTTTAAGCACAGATGAGCCTAAAGTTCAGCTCTTAAGTCCATATTTAGGCGCCTAAAAAGTGGCCTGATTTCAAGATTGATGAGCACCCACCTGCTCCCAAAGTGCTAAATCTTGGTACTCTTGTAAATCAGGCTGATTTTTAGGTGGCTAAATATGGAGTGAGAAGCTAACTGCAGGCACCTGTTTTTTTTAAGCATGGCCCTAATGCTCATTACTTAAAAGTAGTGTTGCATTCTGAGGCAGAGGAAAACAAGATCTGAAACTTACAATGTATGTATTCAGCTTGCAGTCCTTGTAATGGAAGTGGAAGGGTTTGGTTTTTGTTTGGTTGGGGGTTTGTTGCGGGAAGGATGAAGGGAGGTTAAACTTATAGTGCAGAGGTTTCTTTAAACAAAAACATCCTTCATTGTGTATTACTTCATACTTTATCGAAGATATAGAAATATTAGTTGAGTTAGCCCTGAAGACAGTGTGTTTAAAACTCTCTCGCACGCAGAGAGAGAGGAGAGTTGTAGATAGTGCTTATTTATATGTAGTTTGTCCAAAACTTTGAGTGTTTTTTTTTCATGCTGTACTTAGAAGACTAACATTAAGACAATAGGTGTTTTGGGTTTTCCCCCTTCCTACCGTGCCAGATATGTTTTGACCTACTCTTGAAACTTGTCATGAATCATTTAGACTCAAAGCTAAATCTGCTTTTTCTGTTTTAGTTTATTCATACATTGGAGAAGCAGAGGGAGTTCTCTGCCCGAGAAAAAGTTTATTTTGCATCCCTATTGACTGTTGCTTTACATGGAAAGCTAGAATATTATACTGACATCATGAGGACATTGTTCTTAGAGCTGATGGAGCAGTATGTTGTGGCCAAAAACCCAAAGCTGATGCTCAGAAGGTTTGAATGATTGTCTTGTTTTCCATAGTCCTTCGTTTTTTGCAACATTGTTACATTTACCGTGTGGTGTTTTTCAGAGTGTGTGTGTCGTGCTATAGACTGTCTAGAAATCATCATGATGATGACCTGCCCGAGCACATTAGGGAACAAAAATGGATAGGATTTACTTTTTTTAAGAGCAACTAGAGCCATTTGTCGTGTCCAAATAATTTAAGTTAGAGCTTGGAAGCATCTTGCGCAAACATCTATCCATGAAGAAAATGCAATATTGAAATTTTTGTATGCTTATCATCTAATTTTATACCATATCATCTCCATAATGAATGCTCTTAAACAATTTTCTGATGCATCTCCTTCAATTAGATAGGTCTGATTCTTACTCCTAAATACATTACAGAATTTAATCTTTGCTGTGTATGTTTTGTTTCAATTAGTTTGTTCCCCAGTAACTAAAGTGTAGATTTCTTTTAAGCACTCATTCTTACAACATGGAAACAAACTTCTGATTTTGAATATATGATATGTACCTTCCAGTAAAAGTAATGAGCTGAAAGTATCTAAGAATGTTGAACAGTGCAAAGCATTATCTAATGCAGGCGCATGCTTTAAAGAACCTATGTAAAATTATTGCATTAGGACAGCAAGTGCTGTTAATGTAGAAATATTTTATTTCAGGCAACACTTTAAAAGAAAATTGCCTTCTTGTCAGCAAACATTTTCGATATTCATATTTTTTAGATCAGAAACTGTTGTGGAGAGGATGTTGTCTAATTGGATGGCTATTTGCTTATATCAATATCTGAAGGTAAGGGATGAAAGCTATGCATATACTTCTCCTTCATTAAGTACTAAAACATATGGCATTGATTATACCTTCCATTTTTTTATTTTTGTTTTTTTCCCTTAAACAGGACAATGCTGGAGAACCTCTTTATAAATTGTTCAAGGCTATCAAACATCAGGTGGAAAAAGGCCCAGTGGATGCTGTGCTGATGAAAGCCAAATATACACTGAATGACACAGGGTTACTGGGAGATGATGTAGAGTATACACAGCTGGTAAGCAGCTCATCTGCTCAGTCATTAATTTATATCAAATCTTTTCCTCTTGAACACTGTGGAATTTAAATTTATATCCGTACACTCTTTCTATAACAATTAATGAGAGCCAAGATGAACTATTAATGTGGGCAATAGGTGAAGAATTAAGAACTATATAGAAGGGCTTAGAAGCAAATCCCCAGATCTGAGCACCCCCAATCTCTGAAGAAGTTTGAGGGAAGACTCCCAATAGCCTGATCCTCTCTCAACCATTTTATATTGGTTTAATTCCATTGATTTCTGTGGAGTTACTCCTGATTTACACCAGCATCAGTGAGACAAGAATCAGACCCTATGAATAGTCCCTAACTCTAATGGTGCGTATCGGGCTACTTCTTTAGGCATCTAAAAATGGACATAACCGTCTAAATCTAGTCATCTGGTTTTGAGACTCTTGGCTTGTTTGTTTTGTACATGATCTAATAAACGTACATAATGCTCAGAACTGTCCTCGGAAGAGTAGTACGGGATTTTCTTTGCCTTGAAAGTCACTCTGATGTGATTACTCTGGCTTTATTATTGACACAGCTAGCAGCCTTTCCCATTTGCCTCTGATTGTGAGACGTGCAATGACAAATCTGTAGTGCGGATGAAACTTAATAAAAGCCTTTATTAGGTGTTTGGTTAAAAGCACATTTTTGATATATTCCTAAGGGATTTGAGCGGGAGGGCAGCATGGGAAGCTTACCTTATGAATTGTTCTTACACACAACCTACAGCAACTGTAGTTAACAGACTGCTTGGGGGTGGGGGATGGATAAAGGAAAAATGTAACTTTTTTAATGTACGGTTTTGGACTCCGTGAGGATTCCATGTTTGTCTGAGCTGAAGAGTACACCTAATAGTTCTGCACAGACTGGACAACACGATTTACATTGTATCGTGTTTAACGAACAAGATATTTTTGTATCGTACATCATTTGTGACTTACTACAATCATTCTTTGAAGTTGGTGTCTTTTAACTCAAAAAATGGCTTTTGCAATTAAGATTTATGAATGCAGTATCAAAGAGAGACGTGTGAATCCAATCAATTCTGAGCCAAATTAGAATAATTCTCATAGATATTTATTGTAAACATTAGACCAGATTTGGCCCGGATTTCATTGCATTCATCAGTTGTACATATAACAAAACAATCACATATCCTTCACAAAGAAGTAGGTTAATATTGCTGTATAATATTGGGATTATATGCCTTTTTTATGATTTTTTAAAAAATGTGCTAATTATGCCAGTGTCTGAATTTGGATAGACATTTATGTAGCACTTACTGCCTTAGGTAGATAAATGCAAATTTAATTTGCACACCTCTGCCTGAAACTGAGAGATGAACTATATTGTGCATGGTATTTATCCATTTTACAGTCATTATTTTTGTTTAAAAATTGGGTATGTTCATCAGTTGTTACACTGACACACTACATTTTCAGCTGACAGCAAAATCATATATAATTAATAATATAAATAGGGAAGGGAAGAAGAAATACAATTAGCCTGCAAATTCTGTCTAGGGACAATGAAAACGTGTTTAATTTCACTGCATTGCAGCACAGTTTAACTACATAAAATAATACATGAAGTGCAGGGATCACTTCCACCAAGACCATAACTAAGAGAGAGGGAAGTTCTACTAGCCAATTAAAAGAGAAAGAAGCCCTATCTAGACATTTCTGCTATCAAAGTATGCATGTGTAGCAGAGTCCATGAAAATTCCAAGAATTTTGCACCGCCTTGACCATTGGAAATCAGGTACCCTCCATAGAGGGTGAGGTCACAATCCCTGCTTTCCCCTTTCAGGACATTATCCTTCCTTTTTTATTTTACCTGGACTGAGATTATCATCTGTATGCTGTGGGCACATTTAAAGTTCATTCTGGGTTTGAAGATTTTTCAAGAGATTCTCTCCTGTATAAATAAAATGGGGGAATACCAACGGAACCAATGATATCTTGAGAACCAGAATAAACTACTTAAGTGTGCCCTCTGTAATTGAGGGTTAATGTGACAAGTAATAAATAGTAAATTGACTCTTCTTTGCGTATTGCGTTATTGGATAACCTAAGTGGTACACAGACATTGGATGGTCCAGCATTTTAATACGTGCCTGTCTCTATTTGAAACTTTCCTTTAATAAGTTCCCAAGACACAGTAGAGATGTCATATTAGATATCAGTGAAGAAGGGGAACATCCAATCTGTGCCTTTTCTATTTTATCATAATAGAAAGAATGGGCTGGAATCTAGAGTAGCTAGTTGGCTGGATATTAGTGAAGAACTGTGCAGATAATCCACATTGCAAATGTACATTGCTGCGTGGTGGTAGGACTGCACAGTGTATCTTGGGCACTGCCTGGATTCTAATCATCAAAAGAAACCAGAGACTGGAATTGATATTTTTGAATAATTATGCATATTTTTTTCTTTCATAGACAGTAAATGTGTATGTACAAGATGGAGGCACTGATTCTGTACCTGTGAAAGTGCTGAACTGTGATACTATTTCTCAAGTAAAGGAAAAGATAATAGACCAAGTCTACCGAAATCTGCCTTGTTCACAATGGCCAAAAGCCGACAGCGTTGTTCTTGGTAAGTAGTTATTTTTGGTGCTGTTGTAATAATAGCGAAAACACTAATTTGATGCTCTTATCTTTCCTGAAATGTTTCAGTAAAAGTGATTATTGAAATGAAAAAAAATCATTCAAAGGTTTAGTTCTTGAACTATTAAGCTGAATCTACCACTAAGCGTGATGCTCTCGTACTTACTATATTGTGAAATAAAGCGTGTCCTTATTATCAAATGCCTAGCCCTTGTTCTTTGCCCAGTCTCATAAAAATGCACGGAGCACATTAATAACTCTCATTAATAACTCTCGGTAAAACCTATCAGAACCAATGAAATATTGATTGTTTCAGTTACTAATTCATGTGACATTGATAACATGAACAATTAATTAATTGATGTAAAAGTAAGGACACAAATTTTCAGAAGTGACTTGTAACTTTGGGTCTGTCAGTTTCTGGTTGCCCACCTTGAGGCAACTTAAAGGGACCTGACTTGCAGAAAGAACAGAGCACCCACTCTCTGAAAATAAGGTGTCTCCAGTTGGGTGCCCAAAGACTGACACCTCCAAAGTTACTAGTCACATCTGAAAATGTTGCCTTTAATGTTTTAAACACCAACTGATACCTTATCAAAAACTATGAAAAATAGTTTTGTGACATGTCCACTAATGCCATAATTTAAGGGGATAAAGTGTTTATTACTTTTTTTCTTTGGTGCATTTGCCTAAGAACAGATTTGTATTTATCTGTTCCACAGGAAGTCCCTAATCCTCTGTTTTGGACGGGGTTGCCAGGCATCCAGTTTTTGACCAGAATGTGCCAACCCGGCTGTTAAAAGTCTGATTGGCAGTGCAGCTGGAGCCCAGGGCTAAGACAGCCTCCTTAGCCTACCCTAGTTTGGCACAGCTCCCAGAAGCAGCTGCCAGCTCCTTGCAGCCCCTCGGCGCATGGGCAGTCAGGGAGGCTCCACGTGCTGCCCCCGCCCCGAGTGCTGGCTCCACAGCTCCCATTGGCCAGGAACCATGACCAATAGGAGCTGTGGGGGCAGCGCTTGTGGGTACGAGGACAGCGTGCAGAGCCTCCTTGGCCACCCATGCGCTCAGGGGCTGCAGTGCAGGGACCTGATGGTCGCTGCCTGGGAGCCATGGTAAGCACTGCCAGGATTCCACACCCTAACCCCTTGCCCCAGCCTTGACTCCCCACCTGCACCACAAACTCCTCATCCCTGGTCCCACCCCAGAGCTCACACCCTTCCCGCACCCCAACCCCCTGCCCCAGCCTGGAGCCCCCTACTTCACCCCCAGCCCGGAGCCCTCTCCCACACCCTGAACCCCTTATTTCTGGCCCCACCCGGAGCCCGCATCCCCAACCCAGATCCCATACCCCCCCACATCCCTGCCCCAGCCCAGAGCCTCTCTCACACCCCAAACCCCTCATCCCCGGCCCCACCCAGAGCCCGCAGCCCCAGCCAGAGCCCTCACCCCCCTCTTGCACCCCAACCCCCTGCCCCAGCCCAGTGAAAGTGCGTGAGGGTGGAGGAGAGCGAGCAACAGTGGGAGGGGGGATGGAGCAAGCAGGGGTGGGGCCTCGGGGAAGGGGTGTTTGGTTTTGTGCCATTAGAAAGTTGGCAACCCTAGTTTTGGATATCACAGCAATTTCTACAGCAACTAATTGTGGTGTCCTAAACTGTGGATTTTTACTTCAATTGGAAAATAAACAAACATCACATGGATTTTTAAACAAAACTTGCGCAAAGTTCCATAGTACGAAATAAAAGGGAAAGGAGAAAAGTCCAAGTGTTTTGAAATGGAATATTTCAAAAGATATTTTATGATGATTCATTGGCTCTTTAAATGGAAACACATTAGTAGTGTACTGTCTTAGTTGCACAAGGATAAAACCTGTTTCTTTTCTCATTTTAATTACTCCATAGAGTGGCGTCCAGGTTCTACTGCCCAGATCCTCTCAGATTTGGATTTAACATCCCAAAGAGATGGCAGGTGGAAACGTATGAATACTCTGATGCATTATAATGTAAGGAGGATTGCTGACATCTGTGAATTGTTTTTCCGTAATAAATGAACTTTTATTAGCTTTCAGAGAAAATTGGCTTGTACTATCTGATAAGGGGGCTGGAACATGTAGCTATGTTACATTCTCACTTTCCAGAATTTGAAAGTATCTATCAAATTCTAGTACTCTCACTGGTTTCCTCTCCATCACTGAATACAATTCCAAATTGCCCCTATATGGCCTATATTTCCATATCTCTCAGCAGTCCCAGGTTCATGGGATTGTCCTGCTTTAGCTCCCAAAACCCCATTGCAGTTGAAGTGGCTCCTGTCCCGTGGGGCTGGGTAGGCTCAGCTGTTCTTTCTGGGCATTGCAATCTGGCCCCCTGTGCACAGGGTCATAGCACCACTCCGGTTTGACCCAACCTGGCCCCCCTTATGGGTGGGGGCAGCCAGGCCAAATTTGAGTGAGTACCACTGCAACCCCATGGCTGGGTCATAATGCCACTCACTCAAATTTGACATGGCCACCCCATGATGTGCAGGTACCAGGGGCTAGGTCTCAATGCCCAGAACGGGGAGCTGAGCCCAGCCAGCCCCTCAGAACCGGAGCTGCAGGAGCCACCACTGTGAGATGAGCTGAGGCTTGCTCCACAACTCCTCCCTGCCAGGCCTCCCAGTCCCTGTGTGCAGCACCTTACCCACTCACCCCAATGTGGGGGACAGGACTCGTCCCTCTTTAGCTACTGCAGATTTTGGGAGGTATGGGCGTCTGATATCTTACCTTCCTACTCTTTTTCTCACTCCACGCGTCCCATTTTGGAAGCTGCTTCTCTTCCCCCTATCCCTACAAATCCCTCCATCAGAGAGTTGCCTTTGTTCTGCCCTGTCTCCCTGGATCTTGCTTCATTTGTCACTCTGCTTCACTGGTGTGTTTAAGAACTCTAAACCCTGAGGTGAAACAAAGGCACTTTTTTTTAAAGGACAGCTTGCTCTATTTTACCCTGTGTATAAACCCCTGACACACCCAGTCAAGTAACCAGTCTTAACATAATGTTTCAGGTTATGTATGACATAGAGGAAAAAAATTGGCAGGATCGTGGGAGTAGGGGCATTGAAATTCTTCGTTATGTAATCTATCTAGGTTTCATGCTGTGCTCATCGCCATGGGTATGGAAGCACTTGTGATCCTGTTATTTATTTTTCCCCTTTACACTACCTAACCCTTTCCTGACACCAAATATCCTGCCAGTTAGGTGGTTCAGAACAGCTCCTTAAGAAGGCAGATAGCTCTGCTCCTGTATGGGGAATTTAACCCTTGTGCAGAGGGTCCATGCAAACAGCTTGTGTGCCATTGAACTCTCACACTTTGAACATTATTATCAACCATGGAGGAAGCTTTACCTGTGGCCTCTTAGCCAGCAAGTATCAGAGCTGAGCCCTCCTACAGGAGAGAGGGTATTGGGGATGAAGGGCCTGATGGCTAGAAGTCAAAGTGTGCACAGCACTTCTCAAGATCCAAGCCCTAACTGGAGGATAAGAAAATTGGTGGGTATCTTCAAATGCCTGCTTAGGTGGGGAAAGACTCCACAACAGTGAGGTTCAAGCCTACTTTTCGCAGGAATGTATTATGGAATGATTTCCCTATGTTTGTGTTCTTGAAGGTCCGAGATGGTGCCACACTTATCTTGTCAAAAATAGGAATTTCCCAGCAGCCAGAGGATAATCAGCAAGATGTCCCAGGGGAAAGTAAGTACAATGGGGGTTCTTTATGCCCCCAAAAGGAGTATAAGACAAAATGCACAAATAGACAATATCATCTTCGCCTGATCTTGTTTGATGGGATTGTACCTACGGATGTACAGAAAGGGATTGTTTACTTCCATGCTCCATGACATGATGATTTGTTCATACAACCCAAAATTACACTGGTTTTTTTCACCTCTATATTGCTTTGCAAACTCATGTTAGGTCCCTATCTTCTGCTACCATGGGTTCTTTTCAGAATTACTGCTGCCTGGTTTCTTCCTCACACTGAGTACATGTCAGATAGCTTTTCACCAGTTTAGCTTTGCTTTTTTCCAAGTTGAGTTTCACTTTGCTATTTTCTGCCCATGTTCCTAATTTCTTTTGGTCCTATTTTATTATTCCTATCTCTTCACTGGAGTTTGCAACTCCACCTCATTTTGTGTCATTTAAAAATTTCACTATTTTGTTGTTTACTGCCTCTTCCAGATCACTAATGCAGATGTTACATAACACTAGTTCTAACATTTCTACCCACTAAACACCTAACTCAATGTATGGCCCTTTGCTTACAGCTTTAAAAGACGGTTTTCATTCCACATGACATTATTCCTATCCAAGCCAATTTGATATGAATTTTCAAGTAAGACTTTGAGACAGTATCAAATGTCTTGCCAAAGTTCATTGTGTTACATTAGCTGTTGTCTGTTTATTTCACTTATTTTGTCATTTTAGTCCTCTTCCCTCCCCACCCAAAAACTCACTGAAGTTTGTCTGGCAACATTGACTTTGTAAACACTCTTTATTGTGCTGGGTCTGTTGTACTTTAAATGTTCAGTGTCTTTTTCCTCCTCTTCCATCATTTCATGAGGGATAAAAGTTAGATTTATGCCATGGTAATTGCCAGGATCATTCTTCCTTCATGTTTTGAACTGATTTGAAATGCTTCTGTGACTGTCATTGCATGCTAAACCCTAGGCTTCAGTTATTAGTTTTCAATCTCTTTAACAGATCTGCTGGAAACAATATAACAGAAATGTCCATCTTTCCAGGGCTGTCAGCTGGTGGCTTTGATGTACATTGATTGTTATTTAATAAAAGTGTGCCAAGCTGTTGTTTTATTCATGTTGAGAGTTGGCTGGGGCTGAAGTCCAGGCGGTGCTACATGCAGTTAGATTTTACTCTCTTCCTTTTGGGACTCCTATTGAAATGTTATTTCAGGGTTCCTAGAAGGCTTTTCCAAGGGTATTAAGTATACTATTGCATTTATTTTTCATTCTTAAGTATGGAGGAATAGATGTTAAGACTTTCTGGACCTGCGTTCCCCACCTTGCAGTTTGTTTTGGCAAAAGGAAGAAGTATATGATGTTCATTGCGCAAGCCCTAGGCAGAGGAGGATCCCACTTTTTTGCTTTATGGCTATGCCATTACATCCAGCGGTGTTGTGGATGAAGAAGCTTACTGAAAACAAATGGCCCATATTCCATGATTTAACTACTTAATCATACATGTCACTCTGCTTGGTGGAGGAAAGCCGACTTCTCTTGCTGGTGTCTTTGCAGAGAGCTCAGTCATGTGAAGAAGACGCTATAGTGAGATTTTAAATGGTAAAGTACAGGAGGCAACTGTTGTCTTCTTTCCACCCCATGCCCTCTCCCACACAATAAATAGCTTACAGCAGAAACTGGGAAGGCAATATTTCATGGCTCACCAGTGCATTTTCATTAATGCATAGGTCTTCTAGAAATATCACATGCCAATTTGTTTGGAAAGCTATGTAAATGTAACAAAGTCAGGTCAAAGCTACAGCCTACATGGACAATGATTTGTGAGATACTGTGTTGCATAAAAAGGAGAGGAAGGTATGCGGAAGCTTACACACACATTCTCTCACTGTTAGATGACACAGTCAAGGAGCTACACATCCTGAACACACAAAATGTCCTACTCCTTTTTATTTGAAAAGGACCAGTTTTCTTTTTAACCAGAATTTCACGTTAACTTAAATATTGCTTTGGAAATCACTGCCAAAGAAATAGGTTTTGCCCAAAATAAAAACATAAAATCATGTCCAAATGTTCTAAAACCTGACATTGCTTCCTTTCTGCTTTCTGCAGCCTTTAAACAAGAGAGGTACTAGTTGCTGGTTTTTGTGGTAAATTAAGTGCAGAAGTCTTTCAGCTGAGGAGATAGGATTGCAGCTCCTATCTTGGATCAAAAATGAGAGTGAGTTTGCTTGTATACGAGCTTCTGTTTCTGCTGCACAGAACTAGGTAATTAGGCTAAACTGTCTATCTCTATTCATGACATTCTCTAATTTGAAGTATGAGGCGTGTTGCAGGTCAGAGTTGTTTACAGCCAATCTTTATAGGGCAGCTTGTACAGCACTTGCATCTACTGTGTCTGGCTCATGCTAATGTAGAGGTTGTGGGTGTACGACAGGAAAAAGGCTAATGTAGTGCCCATTTTTAAAAAAGGGAAGAAGGAGGATCCTGGGAACTACAGGCCAGTCAGCCTCACCTCAGTCCCTGGAAAAATCATGGAACAGGTCCTCAAGGAATCAATTCTGAAGCACTTAGAGGAGAGGAAAGTGATCAGGAACAGTCAGCATGGATTCACCCAGGGCAAGTCATGCCTGACTAATCTAATTGCCTTCTATGACAAGATAACTGGCTCTGTGGATGAGGGGAAAGCGATGGACGTGTTGTTCCTTTATTTTAGCAAAGCTTTTGACACGGTCTCCCACAGTATTCTTGCCAGCAAGTTAAAGAAGTATGGGCTGGGTGAATGGATGATAAGGTGGATAGAAAGTTGGCTAGATTGTCGGGCTCAGCGGGTAGCGATCAATGGCTCCACGTCTAGTTGGCAGCCGGTATCAAGTGGAGTGCCCAAGGGTCAGTCCTGGGGCCGGTTTTGTTCAATATCTTCATAAATGATCTGGAGGATGGTGTGGATTGCACCCTCAGCAAGTTTGCAGATGACACTAAACTGGGAGGAGAGGTAGATATGCTGGAGGGTAGGGAGAGGATCCAGAGGGAACAAATTTGAGGATTGGGTCAAAAGAAATCTGATGAGGTTCAACAAGGACAAGTGCAGAGTCCTGCACTTAGGATGGAAGAATCCCATGCACTGCTACAGTCTGGGGACCGAATAGCTAGGCAGCAGTTCTGCAGAAAAGGACCTAGGGGTTACAGTGGACGAGAAGCTGGATATGAGTCAACAGTGTCCCCTTGTTGCCAAGAAGGCCAATGGCATTTTGGGATGCATACGTAAGGGCATTGCCAGCACATGGAGGGACGTGATCGTTCCCCTCTATTCGACATTGGTGAGGCCTCACCTGGAGTACTGTGTCCAGTTTTGGGCCCCACGCTACAAGAAGGATGTGGAAAAATTGGAAAGAGTCCAGCGGAGGGCAACAAAAATGATTAGTGGACTGGAACACATGACTTATGGAGGAGAGGCTGAGGGAACTGGGATTGTTTAGTCTGTGGAAGAAAAGAATGAGGGGGAATTTGATAGCTGCTTTCAACTACCTGAAAGGGGGTTCCAAAGAGGATGGATCTAGACTGTTCTCAGTGGTAGCTGATGACAGAACAAGGAATAATGGTCTCAAGTTGCAGTGGGGGAGGTTTAGGTTGGATATTAGGAAAAACTTTTTCACTAGGAGGGTGGTGAAACACTGGAATGCGTTACCTAGGGAGGTGGTGGAATCTCCCTCCTTAGATATTTTTAAGGTCAGGCTTAACAAAGCCCTGGCTGGGATGATTTAGTTGGGGATTGGTCCTGCTTTGAACAGGGGGTTGGACTAGATGACCTCCTGAGGTCCCTTCCAACCCTGATATTCTATGATTCTATGATTAATGGAGTGGATCAGTGAGTTTCTGTGGTCTGCAATGTGCAGGAGGTCAGACTAAAGAATCATAATGGTCCCGTCCAATCTTTAAGTCTATGAGTCTAGTGTAATTAGTCCCTCATGCTCATGAGTATTTAGTGACCTTAAAATTTCACTTTTAAACAGGGAAAGGTAGAAATTTCAGAGGGACAAGAGGGTTTTTAGACCCTGGAGAGTCAGTTTTGTAAGAGTCATCTCGCTATTGACATCTTGAAACATATTGACCACCTTATTTGCAAAGGCAAGGAGTTGCCTCTTGTTATAATTTCTTTATTCACTTCTTAGTTTATTGTTGGTGAGAACTTAAAAAGCAACTGATATCTCCTGAAAAATCCTCCATTTACGAACCATACTAATATGTTTTGTTGCTCCATATTCTACATTTCTCTTCCTCTTTCATGCAGCTGTCCTTAGCATTGAAGTGGGAACATTGTATCTTAAAAGTTCATCTGCTTCTCCTGTTCATTTCTGGGAAGACCTGATTTTCCATGAAATATTAATTATTTCATCAGCGACCAATTATGATCTCACTAAATGAAAAGGTATCAGATTCAGTCCTAGTGTAAGTGTAGGTAACCCCAATGAACTCAATGGGGGTTGTGCCTGTTTACTCCAAAGCTCATTTTCCTCCTTTACCATTAGGAGGACATAGGGAGGAAACCGAGAAGTATGTGCATTAACCAGGCAGCTGGTTTAGTTAAGGTAGAAAAGGTAGTTTTCACTATAACTACCTATTGTCATCTATTTAGAAGTAAATAACAGGCACTGAAAAAATATCACAATACAGAGACCCACCAGTAATTTTTGCTGCATTCTATGATATTCTGAAAATTCTAAGATTTAGAAAATCATTTGGGCTGTCGATTAATCACAGTTAACTCACGTGATTAACTAAAAAAAATTAATCCGCGGTTAAAAAAATGTATTGTGGTTAATTGCAGTTTTAATTGCACTGTTAAGCAATGGAACACCAATTGAAATGTATTAAATATTTTGGCTGTTTTTCTACATTTTCATATATATTGTATTCTGTGTCATAACTGAAATCAAAGTGTATATTTTTATTACAAATATTTGCACTGTAAAACTGATAAGGAAAAGAAATCGTATTTTTCAATTCACCTCATACAAGTACTGTAGTGCCACCTCTTTATTGTGAAAATGCAACTTACAAATGTAGATTTTTTTTGTTCCATAACTGCACTCAAAAACAAAACAATGTAAAACTTCAGCGCCTACAAGTCCACTCAGTCCTACTTCTTGTTCAGCCCATTGCTAAGACAAACAAGTTTGTTTACATTTACAGGAGATAATGCTGCCCACTTCTTATTTAGAATCTCACGAGAAAGTGAGAACAGGCATTTGCATGGCTTTTTTGTAGCCAGCATTGCAAGGTATTTATGTGCCAGATACGAATGTTTAGCTTATGCCCCTTCATGCTTCGGCCACCATTCCAGAGGACATGCTTCCATGCTGATGATGCTCATTAAAATAATAATGTGTTAATTAAATTTGTGACTGAACTCCTTGGAGGATAATTGTACGTTCCCTGTTCTGTTTTACCCGTATTCTGCCATATATTTCATGTTATGGCACTCTCAGATGATGTCCCAACACATGATGTTCATTTTAAGAACACTTTCACTGCAGATTTCACAAAATGTAAAGAAGGTACCAATATGTGATTTCTAAAGATAGCTACAGCACTCAAACCAAGGTTTAAGAATCTGAAGTGCCTTCCAAAATCTGAGAGGGATGAGATGTAGAGCGTGCTTTCAGAAGTCTTAAAAGAGCAACACTCTGATGCAGAAACTACAGAACCTGAACCACCAAAAAAAGAATATCAGCCTTCTGCTGGTAGCATCTGACTCAGATAATGAAAATGAACATGCATCGGTCTGCACTGCTTTGGATTGTTATCGAGCAGAACCTTTCATTAGCATGGACGCGTGTCCCCTGGAATGGTGGTTGAAGCATGAAGGGACATATGAATCTTTAGCGTATCTGGCATGTAAATAACTTGTGACGCCAGCCATAACAGTGCCATGAGAACGCCTGTTCTCACCTTCAAGTGACATTGTAAACAAGAGGCAGGAAGCATTATCTCCTGCAAATGTAAAAAAAACTTGTTTGTTTGAGCAATTGGCTGAGCAAAAAGTAGGACTGAGTGGACTTGCAGGTGCTAACATTTTACATTTTTTTAATGCAGTTTTTTTGTACATAATTCTACATTTGTAAGTCCAACTTTCACAATAAAGAGATTGCACTACAATACTTGCATTAGGTGAATTGAAAAATACTGTTTTCTTTTGTTTTTTTTACCGTGCAAATACTTGTAATCAAAAATAAATATAAAGTGAGCACTGTACACTTTGTATTCTGCGTTGAATTTAAATCAATATAATTGAAAATGTAGAAACCATCCAAAAATAATTAAATAAATGGTGTTCTATTATTGTATCTCCACCGAAACAATTGCAGCAGTAAAGGTGGGAATGAATACTTTGTCACCCCATTTACCTCAGTGACATGTGAACTTATTACCCCTCAAACCTCTTAAATTCAAAGTCAAATTAAACCCACTTAAATATTAAGGATGGGGGGGGAATTAAATATAATTAAATGGCAAAAATGATCATAAAGGAACATTGATTGCATAACTAATATCACACAAGAGTATATATGTCCAACAAAAACATTACCTTGGCCAGATTGCACATATGGAACTCTTTCTGCTTATGCGATATTTCAACATACGTTCCATAAAACATGCCATAAAATTCAGAGTTAGAGTAGCTGTTGGGAAACTTAATTTTGCATTTCCTAATTCTTTTCCACAGTGAATCCTTACAGTTCCATTAAAGTAATAGTATGCATATGTTCTGAAATCCATGGAAGGTTGGAATAATGCAGTGATGAATCAGGCCTATATGCATAACTGAGCATTTAAAACTACTAAAGTCTTCAGAAATTCAAACTTATGCTTCCCATAAAACCTGCAATTCAGCCCCATTGCACATATTATTTTTCATTACTGTTAAGTTTTATGCCTTAATATAAATAAATGTGTGCAATGTAACTGAGTTATAGCTGCTATGAGAAGGATCATTTTGAATCACATTTATGCATTTAAATTCTCAGGCATAGTGGTGCATTAATAAAGTTTGTTGCACTGAGTTACCGCTCTCTTTTTTAAGAAGGAAATTAATTGCACATTTAGATCGTTGACTGTCAATTTGACTTATATCACAAGAAATATTCAGATGCACTGAAATTTTTATTTGAGTATTCTCATAGAATCTCACATTTGAACACAGATAATGCATTTATTCTGTTGTGTACTAATTGAACTAAATTTATATACATTTCCAGTCTTTCAGTATGTGGATCTCCAGATACAACCCTACTGTAATTTGAAAAGATGACTGAACTTGAGTTTCTTTTTTCTTGTGGTTCCCCCTGCATGCAGAAATCCTCCATTCTTCTCTCTTGAGGATAAGGGCTGGCCATGTGCCTTGCGACTTTCAGTTCCTCTTTCACTTTATGTAGAATAGAAGACTTAGCACTTTGATTTGGTTCATATGGAGTACTGTGTGCATTAGGCAGGAGTGAAGTCATCTAAATCCCCTGAATGAGAATGAAGGTAAGTTGACGATATTGCACATGTGGAAGAAAACAAGGTATCTGTGGGATAAATGAGCACAGTCTCTTACAATGTACATATACTATATTTTTTTAACATTATTTTATCACAATTGCTGTTTCTAGGGCATGCACTATTGGAAGATGAAAATAAGATCTGGCATCTAGTTCGACCAGCAGATGAAGTTGATGAAGGCAAATCAAAAAGAGGGAGTGTGAAAGAAAAAGAACGAACCAAAGCTATTACAGAAATCTACCTGACAAGGCTTCTGTCTGTGAAGGTAGGATTTACTATTAAATTATTAGGCAGTTCTTTTAAGGAAGCTGGTTAACTTGCCTTGCGAGGTTCAGATGACTAAAATGCTGAGTCATTGGAGAGACAGAGGTGCTTGAGGCAATATCTTTTATTGGACCTGCTTCTGCTGGTGAGAAAGATACGCTTCTGAGTTTACAAAGAGCTCTCCTTCAGCTCTGGGAAAGGTACCCTGCGGGGAGGGCTACACTTGTAAAAACACTGCATTGTTGTAGCCTCACTAATGCAGCTGTGCCGCTTTAGCACGTTAATGAAGATGCTCTACGCCGACAGGAGAGAGCTCTGCCCTCAGTGTAGTTAAACCCATCTCCCCGAGTGGCAGTAGCAATGTCGATGGAAGAAGCTCTCCTGCCAGCATAGCAGACTACACTGAGGGTTAGGTTGGTTTAACTATGTTGCTCAGGGGTGTGGATTTTTCACAACCCTGAGCAGCATAGTTATGCTGATGTAAGTCTGTAGTATAGACCAGACCTCAGAGTCTCTCAGCTAAATACAAGGTGGAACAGATTGTTTAGCCTACATAGTTAACACATATTTCAAAGGACCATTTAAGATGAAGTGGCCCGGTTAACAACCCTCCAGTCATAGTGAGGAAAGGCAGGGTTGGGGGGAAAGGCAGTTTGGGGGTAATCTATAACCCACTAGCAACCCCCACCAGCTGCCTTTCCCCCTCTCTCTTCCTGGGCCAGATTCAGTACTGCATACATGGCAAGCCCAGTTATTGCCTCTAATCAGAGAGCAAGTTGGACATAGCTGATAAGAATTTGCTTTGTTACTCGGCTCTGTTTATTGGGTTGATGTGTAAGATTATGCTGTTTTCAAAAACACTATTACAATACCTAACATAAGGTGTTCTAGAGTCATAAGATTACAGCTATGACCTACCATAGTTCTCTCTGTATCATAAAGATGACCTACAAAGCAGTTGTTACCAAAGGATTTATCAGGTGATTGTATATGTACAGGAAACTTAAGTTTGCAAATATACTCATATTTTAATACTCTTAGCAACTCGTTTCTCCCTTACCTGCCAAGTCAAGAGTGTGCATTTCTATGTTCCCTGTGCAATAGTTAGGAAATCACACCCCTTTTAAAACAGAACATATCACTATTTTCTTCAACTTCCTTGCTATTTTAGCTGTTGGAAAGAACATTGTGTGTTGCAGGCGAAATCTGCCTTTGTTGTGGCCTGTCATCATGCGTCCTTGGCATTCTGGGCCAAGGCCTTCAATGATTGTGATCAGAACACAAAGTATTAGTGTAAAGCAGAGAGAAAAATCTAGGATAACGCAACATTTGTACTGCAGGCTCCATTTTAATGTCATTTTCCTTTTTTTAATACACTTTCAGGGTACACTTCAGCAATTTGTAGATAACTTTTTTCATAGTGTACTCAACTCAAATCATGTCGTGCCACCAGCTGTGAAATACTTCTTTGACTTTCTTGATGAGCAAGCAGAAAAACATGAGCTCAAGGACGAAGATACCATTCACATCTGGAAAACCAATAGGTAGGACTCAAAACAGTAATTAGACTGAAGAGAAACAATACTGTAATCACTAACAATGCTGGTACTCTAAATACAGATCTAAGTGGAAAGGAAATAAATTTGTAATTCTGAGAATGGCTTTAATTGAAACAATTATTTACATTGATCAAAGAGGTTACCATAAGGCTAGAAAATGCAAAAATAGAGCCGAACCTACTGTAAGTGTAACTGTCTGCAAAGCTTCTGTTTTCTTATCTTTTATCTGTCATCTTTCCTTAGTGCACCCAGAGCTGGGGATTTCCTGTAATACTTCCAGTTGCCAGCAGTGAGAGGCAAAGGGACCTATGCTAAACTATTAAAATTCACACCCTAACCAGATGATTAAAGGGCATAAAAGTAATACATATGCTCTCTAATTACACTTGTTTTCTCACACCATCTTGGGGAGTTCTGGGAAGTGTAATCATTCTCCTCCTCTCTTTCTATAAAACTAAGAAACGTACATGCTTTTGTTTTTAAGCAGGGAAACCAGACACTAAGTAGTTGTTCATATTAGAGTTTGAATGCATAAATTAGCTAAAATGTACTCAAAAGATCAAATGCAAAGTACGCATTTTAGTTTTCTGGAATCTGGTTCCTGCATTATGTTCATTGTGTAAGAGGGTGTGTTTATGTCTTTGCTTGCTTTGCAGTTTGCCACTTAGATTCTGGGTAAACATATTGAAAAATCCCCATTTTATCTTTGATGTTCATGTTCATGAAGTAGTGGATGCTTCCTTGTCAGTCATTGCACAGACTTTCATGGATGCCTGCACAAGAACAGAGCACAAATTAAGCAGAGTAAGTGATTTACATTCTACACCATGGCTATGTTCATGCTTGACAGACAACATACATACTCCCGGAAGATTCTGGATAGATCTTTTTTTTATTTTTAACCCCTTAAATTTATCATTCAGTCAGTATCTGGCCATTTAATAGATTTGGTGAAAGTTTGTAGCTTACCTTGCCCAATGACATTTACAGTGTGAATAAGATCACAATGTTGTTCACCAAAGTTTTTAGAGAAATCTAATTTAGGAACCGTTTTCTTCAGGGTTTCCATAATTCAAAAAGATTTTGTATCAATTGTATAAATATATTTTTTAAAACTCAACAATAATGTCTTATGAAAACCTTAATTCTTTTCATGACATAAATATTCCCATCCATAAGATGAGGGTAAATGGTTTAAGTATGAATAATATCCAAAAGAAGTTAAAAAGTGCATGAACATATACTTATAAGCGTATAAAGAGATGAGCCTTGTATAAGGTATTTTCTATTGTATTATGTAAAGGCTGCAAGTTTGTCACAGAGGTCGTGGAAGTGACGTATTCCATGATTTCTGCAACGGCCACTGCTTAGGCAGCCCCTGCGCCAGGCGCACCGGCCGCTGCTGGGGCAGTCTCGGGCCCCCAATGCCCTCCCTCAGCAGCAGAGTTTGGGTGTGGGAGGAGGTAAGGGGTTGGGGCATGGGACAGGGTGACGCGAGCTCTGGGTGGCGCTTACCTGGGGGGCTCCCCAGAAGCAGCGACATCCCCCTCTCTCAGCTGCTAGGCGGAGGCGTGGCCAGGCAGCTCTGCGTGCTGCCTCCACCCAGAGTACGGGTTTTGGATTGGGAGCTGTGGGAGCAGTGCCTGCAGGCAGAGGCGGCGCGCAGACATCCCCTGAATGAGGGGGATGTCACCACTTCTGGGGAGCCCCCCAGGTAAGCACCACCCAGAGCCTGCCTCACCCTGTCCCATGCCACAGTCCCCTTCCCCTTCCCACACCAAAACTCTGCTGCTTCTCGGGGGGTGGAGGAGGTACGGAGCCAGGTAGGGAGCACCAGCGGGGGGGTCTCAGGCGGAGCACCACCGCTCACGCCCCCCCAGCAGCAGCAGAGGTCCCGGGCCATGTGCTGCCACCCTCCCTCCCCACCCACCCCAAGCAGCCGGGCCACCCTTCCCCAGTACCCGCAGGGGCCCCGGGCAGCCCCCCGCCCGACAGGTTTTATTCACTAGTATTTTTAATAAGTCATGGACAGGTCACAGGCTGTGAATTTTTATTAACTGCCCGGGACCTGTCCATGACTTTTACTAAAAATACCTGCGACTAAAACATAGCCTTAATTACGTACGTTAACACTAAACCTGGAGGATAGGGTCTTCCTAGGTAATCAAAATGTCCCTGTTATATATTTTCCAGGATTCTCCAAGTAACAAATTACTTTATGCAAAAGAGATCTCTAACTATAAGAAAATGGTGGAAGAGTAAGTATATAGAGAAGTTTTTTTTTTGTTTATTCTTGGTCACTTGGTTTAAGCTTCTGGGTACTAGCATAGCAGCAGTATTACCCATGGAAATATTAATGTTGGAGGGAAGAGGCCTAAATTTCAACCACTGAAAATAGATAAATAAAATACCCTTTGAAAAAGTTAGAATCATGGTATTTGTCCCCGAGGCTGTGTGGTAAATGTTGAAATGAAACATGATTGTGACCGTATGTATGTGTTCATAAGTTATTGGCAACACTTAATTTTAAATTACCTGAAAAAGAGACAGCCAAAATGTGTAATTTCCCAGGGGCTCCCATTTTGCCAACACAATCTGTCTGATTGTTCAGATTTCCACAACTGGCTAGTGTTAGACCCTAAAATCATTTTCAACAAAAATATATCTTCCCCCTTTTATTTTCTGATCTTAGGTAATACGTTTCCTTAGTTTCAAAAAGGTGAGATCTATATGAATAAAAAGTCGCATTAGCCATGGTAAAGAGTTTGAGCCTAGGTCTGGGCATAAGATAACTACCAGATGCCAGAAATTTCTTCCTATGGCAGGGCATTGCACAGTAGGGTACAACGTGTTTTGTGATGTGCACCGTCCTCTAATCCGTTAGGCACAAATGACCAGGGGGAGACAGGATAGCTAAATGGATCATTGGTCTGTTGTGGTAGAGCAACTACTATATTATTATTTGGAAACCTGTTTAAATTAATCGCAAAATCAAACTAGAGTATTACCGTTAAACTGCTAGTGCAGTTCATGGTGTTTGAAAGCCGGGGAGCAATCAGAATCTTCCTAAGGAGGGGACCCAGAGTTCTCTCTCCTCTGCCCTGCACCCAAGCTCTCTCCCTTGCCTCCACAGCTGCTACCTCTATACCCAGACCCACACTTTCCCCCGGCACCCAGCTGTACACACACTCCCCTCCTTCTGCCCCACATCCAGCCCCACACTGTTCCCTCCACATTGTCTCTGCCCCAAATCTAACCCTGAGCTCTTACCTAGAGAGGCAGTCAGGCTGAAGAGCATCATCTCCACCAGGGTGAAATGGGGTGTGGGGCTCCCAGACCTCTTCCTTGTGTCTCGTCGCTTCCCCAGCAAACACCAAACCTGGATCTAATCCCTTTGCCCTCCTAGGAACTGGGGGTTCCCAGTGCCCCCTGTTCCACTTTTCACTGGGAGCTGGGGGTGCCTGGTGACCATGGGCACTGGAAGGACTGTGAAGGTGCCAAGGCCAAGCAGGTGCACAGGCTTATAGCACCTCATCATGATGGAGGGGCAGCAGGGCAAATTTCCAGCTCCAGTGTGGGCCTAGGTCCCCTGCCTCCCTCTACTTCCCCGTTGTGCCCAATTGAAAGTTTATGTTAATTCATTGCAGTTACTACAAAGGTATTCGTCAGATGGTGCAAGTGAGCGACCAGGACATGAATACTCATTTAGCAGAGATTTCCAGGGTAAGTGTGAAGCAAGCATTCTCGTCCTGAAAATACTAGTTTTCATTGTCTTCTCTGCATGGGGTCACAGTGTCCACTAACGTCTGATGAATAATGCCACACTTCTCTGAAATACTCCTGGTTAGACATAATATATTGTGCTTTTGAAATATTGATTTATAAGAATATGACACGAATAGTAACTGTCTCAAACACATTTTAACTGACCCAGAGGAGTGTTTGGTTTTTCATGCTTATTGTGGGGAAAAGTTAGCGCTGTTGAACAGTTTTTCATTCTGCATTTCCTACGGATTGGTTTTGTTTACCATGTTGGAGAGATTGATTGTGAGTTCACTGTGCAATGCCACAGCAAAATTGAAAGATCCCAGAAATGAACTGGCCTTTTTATGTATAGGGATTTCTTGCAAGGCAAGAGAGGCTTATGTTACTAATTTTTGTTACATTGATGTGGAGTAATCCATTGCTAAGGTTAAGATTTTGTCGTGGTCACTTTTAGTAAAAGTCACGGACAGGTTGTGGGCAATGAACAAAAGTCACGGGAGTCCTGACCTGTCTGTGACTTTTACTAAAAATAACAGGGAGTTGGGGAGAGCCGGGAGGTTGGGGGTGAATGACACCTGGATCCCCATGGAGGGGACTGACAGCCCCAGCCCCATTGCCAGCCGAAGCCACGGGGGATCAGCACAGGGGGATGGGCACACAGTTCCAGCCCTGGCCAAAGACACAGGGGGTGCACAGCCCCAACTCTGACCCTGGCCAAAGCAGAGGGCAGAGCACAAATTATTTAGATTGGCCCCAAACAAAATTTTTACAGAATTTTTGTTCTGTGGGGAATTTTGAATTTTTTGTTTTTTGTTTTGTTCCAAATTGGAATGACAGCAAAATTCAAAAGACTTTGACTAGACCTAGAAATAATTTATAAGGGACACTAGTATAAAATCAAAAAAGAACTGGTATGGTTCTCCGCTTTCCTGCACCTTGGGTAGTCATTTACACTGGTACCAGCATTCCTCTGCATTTCCTTTGCACAGGTGTATATGACTATAGTGGGGTACAATGGCAATGGAGAATCAAGCCCAGTGTGTCTAGGTGACAGAGTTTCTTTTGGTTATGACCTGTTCTTTAATGGAGTTCAAGGTTTTATATTTTTAAGAAAAGACATAGTGTAAAATTCTCCCTGATAATATGGCTATGAGTCTGTCACAGAGGTCACGGATTCCGTGACTTCAGGTGACCTCTGTGACTTCAGCCCTGGCCAGCGGGGCTCTGGGCTTCCATGATTTATTGTTTATTGCCTGCAGTCTGTCCCTGACTTTAATAAAAATACCCGTGACAAAATCTTAGCCTTAATGATGATTTAGAAGCCCTCCTACCACTGTTATGATTTGATGACTTTCACCTTTGCTATAGCTTAAGTGTGAATTGTTTCAAACAGTTAAAAAGCTTGAAAGAAAAGGATTTCATATGTATGTGGCACTGACAGAACCAATCTGAAGTACCTTGAACACTATGCAGATTTTAACTGTGTTTCACCAATGCGTGTCCATATAGTTGGTAGATGTGTCTGAGCCTAAATCTGTCGTTTGACTAATACTGTAACTCAAAATATTTTTCCACTTCCTTTATTTGGGAGAGTTGTGTGCTGGCTGGAAAGGCTGCAGCAAGAAAATCTTGACATGTGAATGCTGAAAGTCATCAAACAAGATTTCTAATCCTCCCTACCTCTTCCAACCCCATCCAGTCACCTATCTAATGTTTTAAGATCCAAAGCTAGAGTCCGCAAAAAGAATTATACTGTCCCTGGTATTTGTGTGTGTTTGGTTATGATTGTTAAACAGCCAAGACCGTATTTTGACATTTTTTTTCTTTTAAATTACTAGGCACACACAGATTCTTTAAATACACTTGTGGCTCTACACCAGCTCTACCAGTATACTAACAAATACTACGATGAGGTAAGTTCCTTATTTGAATAATATAAATATTTAATATGCTGAGAGACTAGTCGTGTAAGCCAAATAATTGATTTGAGAACCCTCAGGGTGTGTCTACACTTCAGTTAGATACTCACAGGTGGCCCGTGCCAGCTGACTCAGGCTAAGGGGCTTTTCCGCTGTGGTGTAGACATTTGGGCTTGGACTGCAGCCTGAACTGTGGGACCCTCCCACCTCGCAGAGTCCTAGAGCCCAAGCCCAAATGTCTCCACTGCAATTAGACAGCCTCTTAGCCCAGGCCTGAATCAGCTGGCATGCCAAGTGCAGGTTTTTAGTTGCAGTGCAGACATACTCTCAGATAACCAAGTAAGGGCAGTGCTAAACAATGAACCCACAACTTACTTCTCTTTTCAGTTGCACTAATGACCTGGCAGTTTCAATGGTCAAAAGTGCATTGTTGTAAGTGAACTCTTGGATTATCAAATACTATTTTTTCCCAATGATGTATTTTTAACGAACAGTATCATTTACCCTTCAATGCTCTTCCCATCCTATTTGCACCCTAACAATGCCAACAGGAAAAGAGCAATTGTAGGAGATACACTGTGTGTCAAACCCCAGTACTTTATATTAGGAATGGTTCATTAAATTGCCTGTAGAGAGGGAAGAGTGCCTTTTTTATTAGTTAAATTCTACTTGCAACTTACATGCATGCTACAATCTGTGTTATGTCATTGCAAACAAAGTGCCTTACCAAGGTAAACTTCGGTAGAATAGCTCTTGACTGTGGGCTGATTAAAAAGCAGGCTCATGAATTCTATCCAAAATTAGTCTTGGATCCTAGAAGCCTTATGGAGGAGAAAAAAAAAAAACACACTAGGATGTAGATGGCCCCACGGGCTCTAAGTTTTACTCTGAGAACAAAAAAGGAGAAAGAAATTTCCATTCAAGTGTTTCCATGGGGATGAATGTCTCTGAAAAGTCTTGGAATTAAATCAAAGCCAATAAGAACAGATGCTGAATCTGAAAGGAACTCTGCACATGTGATCTCTCTAGTCCATTTGCCCCACACCAAAGTGCAGTTTTGGGGTTCACTAATGCTTAGCATTAAAGGCAACAGGCCTCATCCTCAGCTGCGCTGTGGCTGCTTTACACAGCAGAACCAGCCTAAAGCAGCTTTAAAATTGGCATAGCCAGACATGGAAGGGTTAATTCAGTATACAGGGATCCCCCAGTGGTATAGAACCAATGTAGCACTTCCTGTGCCAGCCCCAGGGGTGTGACTGGGGTATGTAGAATGGTCAAGGACAAGATGGCTCAGCTCGTGGCAATACCCCACCACTGGTAACCCTTGTAATTTAGAGCAGCCTTTGATGTTACACCAGTTGAGTGGCCTGGTATACAGAAAGCCCAGGATTAAGAAGTACAAAAGAAGCTTAAAGCAACCTTTTTCTTGCCCCATATCTCCACTCCTAAATTGCAGTCTCCACTTATGCATGGGCTGCAGCTGAAGATTAGGCCCAGAGTGTTTTTAATGGTGTTACTGGCTTTCCTCAATTGAAGGCCAGCAAAAATGCTAAACATCTTAAACAGTTTTGCTGTAGAACAGCAGCTCTGAGAATTTCCTTTTGGGTAGAACTGCACAGAAGCAGCACTTCTATGGTACCATGGGTATTCTATCAGAGAACCATGTTGACAACCTGCCCACAGCAAATTTGCAAAAAAAAAGCAAATTTAATTTGTGTGAAAAATTTAAATTGCAGTATTTTGTAGCTGCCCTCATCCTTTACACTGAAACTACCATTGCCAGTATGCAGTGCACTGTGTTGATTTGTGCGGTGTGTGACATTGACTAAGTGGGCACATTATAATTGTTGATAAATATATGAAGAGTGTGTTCACCAAGGAGATTTAGCCAGGAGAAAGGAGCTAAAACTCGATGGAAATTTATTAATTTAAAGGAAAGATGTCCACTTAAATTTGGCTGAATTTAAATTTTGTAATAAGTGTCTCTAAAATCTAAATCTCAGAAATGTTTCCACATTAAAACAAAATGTTTAAGATGTTTAAAAAACAATTGTTTTTAAACAAGTCTGCTGTAGTGTTTGGAACCTAAACATTGCAAGGAACACTGAAGCCCCTGAAAGAGAAACTATTAACAAGAGTGATACTGACTCACTGATTTTTTATTATCTAAGCTGAAAGAAGGACAAAATGTAAATAAAAAGCATAAATAGTGACAAGGACACTGTATTTTTAAAGTTCTTGCACTTCTAATAAATTGGCATTTAAACATAAGTAAAGTCCTTTCTGTTTTTGTCTGTTTATAGCTTATAACTTGTGTTCAGAAGGTAATTTTTTGAAAAGAAACATTTTTACTATATGTCATTACCCCTCCTAAACTATTAGATTGCGGGGTAGTTTCCAAAAGAATGTGGTGAAAAATTTTAAATTTGACATTAAAAGCCCTAGGAAATGTATTTTAGGAACAGCCCTTTTACAGCAAGTGGAATAGATTAAATGACCTATTTGCCTCTGCCATCTCAAGCTTTTATAATTAGTCTCTTTGGGTTGTACCTTGGCATGTATTCTGCATATCATAGACCACGTTGTAGAATGCCACTCTTTGGCCATCTCCATGCTATTTAGACTATAAGACATTGAACAAGATTCTCAGCTATATCCAGAAAAAGCCATAGAAGAGCTGCCTACAGCTCCCGGACTTAGTGACCAGTTCTGTGGTGGTTCTTTTTTAAATTCAGAACAGCCTTGGAGTTTCTCTAATCTATGCTGGCTGGCTGTGGCCACCATGAGCCATCCTGTAGTCAGTAATAGCTGGAGTGCAGTGCACAACTCTCAGGGGTGGAGGTTGATTAATATTTGTAAAGGACTTTGCAAGCCTAGGATGAAAGGGGCAACAGAAGTAAAAGTTGTTATTGGAATAAATAATAATTATTAAACAAATGCTCCGTTGTTTATAGGTAGTATATTAAAAATCTAAAATTTTACTTCTTAAAGTCATTCCGATACCACAGTGATGGGAGATATTATAAAAACCTATATAGATAAAAGGCTGGAGACGGAATCTTCACTAGAAGAATGGAGCAGAGGGGCACAATGAAGGAAAATTATTTAGTACGTGCATACACTCTGAAAACCAAAGTAGTGTTAAACACTTGATGTAGCAACCTTGATGCCAACTGTCTCGTTCTGAGCATTCTGTTTCTGTTTCTTCCAGATTATAAATGCACTTGAAGAGGACCCAGCTGCACAAAAAATGCAGCTTGCCTTCCGTTTACAGCAGATAGCAGCTGCATTAGAGAATAAAGTGACTGACCTTTGATTAGAAAGCCACAATAAAGAAATCTGATCTGAAGATGTTTAAATTCATTCTTCCTGTTAAGGAAATAGTGTTCTATTTTTTAATGTATAATTACAACTTTAAATGAAAGATTTCCATGTTTTTGATAGCAGAGCTGTAATGTAAAGAATTTTTACTGTAAATTATGCTTCTAATTAAAACCTGTGTTGTGTGTAAATGAATCATCTGTGGGGAAGAGAATCGTTGGGGGGAGAATTATAGTTCATTTAATCAAATAGTACAATCTGAAACATCAGCATTTTTAGAATCATTATGCAAGTAAATTCAATACTATAGCATCCTTTATATTTTAAGCAATATTTGTACTCGGAAAAATGGTAGCATATTTGAAGAAACTGATGCAATATCCCCTCTTATGTTGATAACTGGAAATTAATTTCCTATTAGCCCTGAAATCACTGGCTATATTATTCTCATAATGAACATAGTAAATGACATGTCTGCTGTGATTTTGCTTTAAGATCTTGGGATGGGCTTTGGTACCATACACTATTTTTCAGTAAACTAACTACTCCTGGCCATGACAATGCGTGATATTATACCCACCACACTTGATTTTGATGGGAGTAATTTAGTTATGTCACCCCTGTGGAAAGGTTCTGATGATAACTTCTAATTTGATTCAGAAATCACTACAAAGGAAATTCGCCTTTAAAACTTTACAACCTTTTATTTTTATTGTGAGTTTTACAATGTATGCTAATGTGCCTTACTTGTATTAATTCTGTGAATCTGATGAACAGTTTTGTAAAGAGAAGCAGATCAGAAAAAATATTTATGTGCTATTGAATGACTTTTTTTTGTGAAAAACATGACCAGCAGAATGCCTGTAATTAATTGCTTGCCAAGACTGTGCTGTTTAACATGATTGTTATGTATAATATCTTGTATCAGAATGGTTCTGGGTTTTTTTATTTGAATCTTGGAACTGTCCTAGAAAAACTACCACTTGTTTTTTTTTTTATTGTACTTGTGATGTAAAATACTAGTAGTGATACTAGAAAAATCTTATATCCATATAGCTAAATACCACTCAATCAAGCCTTGGAATGCTGCATTTGATCGAATATACATCATAACCAATAGCAGTGAAAATTAAAATTACTTGTCAAAAAGTGTATTTACAATATAAGTTCTGTACAAATTTGAAAAGCTAGGTACGTTTTTTTCAATTGCTGTATTGCACATCGGAGAACTTTGTTTCATTCTTGTCTCACAGGTTTTTGGCAGTTCAAGTAGCATTTGAATGTAGTGCTGCCATGTGCACTAATTCCCTTTCATTATTGCTTTTTTGCCTGCTGAGCATTTGAACTCTGCTGATTCTTGGCAAGATACTGCAGTTTCTGCTGCCATCTCTCCCTTCCCTGTTTTCTGTCCTACAGTGAGTTTAACTTTTGCTGATTTTTATCCTTTTTGAAAATAGCCTCAAACTTGTGAATTGAATGGCCTTCCCCTAAATTTCTAAAAGTCAAAGGTCTCATCACAGGGTCACTCTCCCATCCCAATCCAGTTCTTTTAAAAAAAAAAAAAAACTTTTTTGCATCCATGTATAGGCATTACTCAGCATGGCTGGGACATAAGTTATTTTCCATTTTTTTAGGACTGAGGTACATAAGAATGCTGCATCAAAGACATTGTTCCTGCTACTCCCTGATCAGCAAAGGCATCCATCATATTTTCATTGCTAATATGTTTCTTTTGTCATTATTTGTAAATCCTGTTAATTGTAAATCAAATACAATGTGTTTTTTTTCCATTAAGTGTCACAGGATCTTTACTGAATCAAGGTTGGGATTTGGGGGAAGAAGGGAAGGAATTTAAAGTAATGTAGATGCTTCCTCTAAAGGGTGATAGTACGTACAGCACAATCTCTTATGATTGGTAATGAAGGGTACAGTGTATTCTGCAGTTGGCGGTCATTTGCTCAGAAAATGAGCACTCTTGAAAAAAGTGTAGTGCAGAATCCCACAGTGAAATCCCACAAGATGCACACATTTTTCGGGATTTGAAAGTAAACTTGAAAACGGTGTTGAGCCAGTTTATATAAATTGGCAAGTGCTGCTAAGTAACTTGGCTGTGCTCAAGGAATCTGAAAGTGTTCTCTCTCCTTACCCTCCAATTAGGTGACGATTCAGAGCAGCTGTCCATCAGCTATGGTGGGCTGTAGTAGTAACCAAGGTTGCATGACCTCCCTTCCATGTGGGATTTAGATATGTAGATCTGTATAGTAGTGGATCCATTGGCCACTTCCCCAAATCATCTTTGTCATTCACAGATTATAGATTCCAAGGCCAGAGGGGACCACTGTGACCATCTAATCTGACCTCCTGTATATCACAGGACATAGAATTTCCCCAAAATAATTTTTAGAGCAGATCTTTTAGAAAAACATCCAACCTTGATTTAAAAATTGCAAGTGATGGAGAATCTACCATGACCCTTGGTAAATTGTTCCACTGATCGATTACCCTCACTGTTAAAAATTTATACCTTATTTACAGTCTGAATTTGTCTAGCTTCAACTTCCAGCCGGGATCTTGTTATACCTTTGTCTGCTAGACTGAAGATATTATCAAATATTCATTCCCCATTTATGTACTTACAGACTGTAATCAAGTCACTCCTTAACCTTCTCTTTGGTAAACCAATAGATTTAGCTCCATGAGTCTGTCACTGTATCATTTTTGTAGCTTTTTTCTGAACCCTTTCCAATTTATCAATTTATCCATTTTGAATTCTGGACACAGTATTCCAGCAGTGGTTGCACCAGTATCAGAAAAAGAGTTAAAACCTTCCGACTCCTACTCAAGATTCCCCTGTTTATGCATCCAAGGACCGCATTAGCCTTTTGGCCACAGCATTGCACTGAGAGCTGATGTTCAGCTGATTCTTTGCACAACCAGCAAATCTTTTTCAGAGTCACTGCTTCCCAGGATAGAGACCCCCATCCTGTAAACATGGCTACGTCTTGTGTTCCTAGATGTCTATGTTTACATTTAGTTATATTAAAATGCATATTGTTTGCCCATAGCTTACCAAGAGATCTAGATGACTGCATCAGTGACCTGCCCTCTTCATTATTTACCACTCCCCCAATTTTTGTCATCTGCAAACTGTATCAGTGATGATTTTGTTTTCTTTCAAGTCATTGATAAAAATGTTAAATAACATAGGATCAAGACCCAATCCTTGAAGAATCCCTCTGGAAAGCACACTCATTCAATGATGACTCCCTGTTTACAATTACATTTTGAGATGTATCTGTTAGCCAGCTTGTAATCCACTTAATGTGTGCCATGTTAATTTTAGATCATTCTAATTTTTAATCAAATTGTCATGCCATACTGAGTCAAACATCTTACAGAAGTCTATTATATCAACTCTATTCCCTTTATCAACCAAACTTGTAATCTCATTTAAAAAAGAATCCGTTTGATGGGATCTATTTTTCATAAACCCATGTTGATTGACATTAATTTTATTACCTTCCTTTAATTCTTTATTAATTGAGTCTGGTATAAGCTGCTCCATTATCTTGTCTGAGATTGATGTCAGACAGACAGGCATATAATTACCTGGGTCATCCCATTTACCTTTTTTAAATATTGTCTCAACATTAGCTTTCTTCCAGTCTTCTGAAACTTCCCCATTGTTCCAAGACTTATTGAAAATCACTATTAATGGTTCAGTGAGCTCCTCAGGCAGCTCTTCCTCCCTCCCTATGGGGATTTTCCAGTTTCCAAGCATTCCAGCACCATTTACCAGAAATGTGGAGACAAAGAACAGTGAGTCAATGCGGGGTACAAAACAAACTCTACCCACGAGCTCTTAATTCTTTTATTTTTGTCTCTTCTCTTCTCCTAGCTCTTTGAATCCAGATCTCTTTTTTCCTTCTGGTAACTTCCAAAAAGCGTTATGAAATAAGATCAAGAAGAGGTACAAAGAACAAGAAAGACTGTCAGAAAAGGCCATGACTAAGCACCATCTGGTGACCTTCCACTGGTGGTTCAGGTTTCAGTGCCTAAAGAATCTCTGAGAGCATCCTCCCAGGGTTCCCGCACCAGCTGTGCCACCTGCCAACAGGAAGATTTTTGGAGGGAGACCTTCAGGGAATTGTTGTGATAATTGGGCCTACGAATGTACCCTATGTGTGGGTACAACTGTGAAAAGTGAGTAAACATTTATCAAGTGTCACAGTAAGCTATAACATTAAATGTTGATGAGAAAAGGTGCAAAAGGGAAATAGACTGAATTAGTCCAAACAAAAAGGCCAACTGATATAATTCAAGGGCTGTATTAAGATCATGCCTGGGAAACAAGAAAAATGTGGGATTAAAAATCAATGGACCAGGTATATTTGGAAACTAGGCCTAACTGGTGAACAAAATAATGAAGGGATGGGCTATTCTGCCCATTACTCTCTTCTGGGGTTCTCAACAAGACTTTGGGGTGTGGGGACGATTAGTAGATGCTAGCTAGTTAGAGAAGGAGAGGGAAGGAATGAGTTTTACTATCAGGACTACCACCCCTGCTGTCTCCTGGGACCCTGGGATCTCCCATACTACCATCAGACCTTCTACATCCTGATGCTGAGCGGTGTCCTGACCAGACTCGGCCAGGGAGAGAGACCCAGGTGACATCACCACCTCCACCAGCTTTGGCTAACTCCTGAACACCATCTGGGATATGACACTTTGTCTCTCGCCCTCTCTTGTGTGTCCTTTCCTTCCCCACCTTATTCTTTTTCCTACCCCTCTTCTTTTGCCTTTTATCTAATAACAGTCTGGCTTTTACAACATTGCTGTAAGCCTGTGACTAAAACAGACAGCTAAAAGCAATGCCCTAAATAACCTGATGCTGGTATGAATTTGCCGGGTCTCGGAGTGGCTAATAAGACTAAATGCCAGGCCTGCGTTTTCCAGTAGTGAGGTTGCAAGTGAGAGTCAATACCAGAAACAGTAGCTGCATTTTCTCTCTGCTGTTTTTTTCTCTCCCCACTTGTGTTTGTCTTGTTTTGTCTTCTAGGAAACATGATTGGACTGTAATAACAGCTCCAGCCCATCTCAACAAACTTATTTTTTCCACAAAAAGGACAGTAATTACCATCTTTCATACCATCTAAAAGACTGTCAAATGTGGGTTTGGAGGAGGCAGCTTCCTTCTAAAAGCTTTCTCCAATGAAAGGGAACAAAGGGTTTAAATGAGCCTTATTTAATACCTTACATTTCAAATGCTTTAATTGGTTTTCCTTCTTTTCCTGCATCTTTAATAAAAGGTTAAAAGGATTTTTAATAATGTTTGCCCTGGTACTAAGCAGACAGTGGTTTCTGTATACCAAACCCCGAACCTTGTTTAGCACCATTGAATGTTGGACAGTGACAGGGTCATGATAACACCTTTGATTAACCCATATATTCCATCTAACGTAATACAACAGAACTCTATGCCCCATTGAGAAGGCTCTCTCCGGAAGAATTCATAGATTCCCAGGACAGAAGGGACCACTGCGACCATCTATTGTGACCTCCTGTATAACACAGGCTAAAGAACTTCCCCAGAATAACTCCTACAGCAGATCTTTTAGTAAAACAGCCAACCTTGATTTAAAAATTGCAAGTTTGGGAAGATACAAGGGGAGAGAAGAAGCCATCTTGGCATCCATCACTGGACAGACACAAAAAGAAAAGGAGTACTTGTGGCATCTTACAGACTAACCAATTTATTTGAGCATAAGCTTTCGTGAGCTACAGCTCACTTCATTGGATGCATACTATGGAAAGTTTAGAAGATCTTATTATATACACACAAAGCATGAAAACATACCTCCTCCCACCCCACTCTCCTGCTGGTAATAGCTTATCTAAAGTGATCACTCTCCTTACAATGTGTATGATAATCAAGTTGGGCCATTTACAGCACAAATCCAGGTTTTCTCACCCCTCCCCCACACACACACACAAACTCACTCTCCTGCTGGTAATAGCTTATCTAAAGCGACCACTCTCCTTACAGTGTGTATGATAATCAAGGTGGGCCATTTCCAACACAAATCCAGGTTTTCTCACTCTCACCCCCCCACACACACACACACAAACTCATTCTCCTGCTGGTAATAGCTTATCCAAAGTGACCACTCTCCTTAAGGATAAGCTATTACCAGCAGGAGAGAGAGTTTGTGGGGGGGGGTGAGAAAACCTGGATTTGTGATGGAAATGGCCCACCTTGATTATCATACACACTGTAAGGAGAGTGGTCACTTTAGATAAGCTATTACCAGCAGGAGAGTGGGGTGGGAGAGGTATTTTTTCATGCTTTGTGTATATATAATAAGATCTTCTAAACTTTCCACAGTATGCATCCGATGAAGTAAGCTGTAGCTCACAAAAGCTTATGCTCAAATAAATTGGTTAGTCTCTAAGGTGCCACAAGTCCTCCTTTTCTTTTTGCGAATACAGACTAACACGGCTGTTACTCTGAAACCTGGACAGACACAAAGGGTCAGAGCTCTTGCAACCTGAGAAAGTGTCTGGGAACTCAATGTAAGTGGAAAAACCTGCTTAGGCAAAGATCTTTCACCTAATGGAAACCAGCACCTTTACTTTTGTGGAAAGTCCTGACTGAAAAAAAGTTTTATGTTTGCAAAACAGTAATTAACAATACAATTTAGCTATTGCTAATTCTTGACTGAATGTGGGACCTTTTTTAATTTAAAAGTTATAGGATGGTGTTATATGTGTAAGCATGCCCCCTCCAGACCTCCACCCTTGTGGGTACTCCAGTTTACAGTTTAACTCTTCAAGGACTTTGTGACAGAGGCTTTGCAAAGGAATTTTTAAACCATACACACTTTTCATAAATTTGTAGAGTTTAAGGCCAGAAGGGACCATTACAACATCTTCTGTGTATCACAGGCCATTACATTTCACCCAGTTACCCTTGTTTTGAACCCAATAGCTAGTCTGATTGAAGCATTTCTTCCAGAAAGGTCTGAAGATATCAAGAGATGGAGAATCCACCACTTCTCTTTCAGTTTGTTCCCATGGTTAATTCCCTTCACTGTTAACAATTTGAGCCTAATTTCTGATCTGAATTAGTCAGGTCTCACCTTCTAGCCATTGTTTTTTGTTATGCCTTTCTCAGATAGATTAAAGAGCCATTTAATATATTCTCCTTGTGAAAGTATTATATACTCCTAGACAAAGCACAAGAGAGAGACATACCTAGGTAAAAACAACAAATATCTGCATGCAAGATTCTACCTCAGTTTTCTCACCCCTCTGGAGAACTCCATGGGTCTTAGTGTTCTTAAGGGAGTCCAGGATCCTCCTGTCCAGTGTTCTGTTCTGGGGGGTCTCTTGCTAGAGAATGTCTCCCTTTAGTTTTAACAGCAGCTTTAACACCTTGACTCTTCTTGTCCTTCCTTTAGATTTTTTTCCCGTTCTCCAACCCCCTATGAACTGTCTCCATTGTCCTGACAAGGCAAGCTTATTCAATTGTTGATGGTCTTTAATGTCTGTTCCCTTCAGGGATGGGCCCTCTAGTGCCAGACTCCTCCCTCCCCTTAACACAGGAGGAATGATACAAGAATACAGCGAAAGCATCAGTAAGGGGATGAACAGTGTTCATAAACTTAAACTGGAATTCATAAATTCACATAGGCAGATTTCCAAACTGTCAAGCATCTGTGTGTGTATTTTAGTCAGGCTGAATAGGGGGTGAAAGCTCTCTGAGTCTGGGTTTCAGCTATCTTGGATTTCACAGTGCCAATGAGCTTTTGCTACCACTCCCTTATAGCTTCAAGTTTTACAAGCCCCCTCCTTAAGGAGGCCATTTTCAGACACATTAGTCCTCAACTGGTCAGACCTGCTGTGCCCCAGAGTCCCTGGGGACAGATATTGAAGTGTTTCCTGCACATATTGACTGTGAAAGTAGCTCACTTCACTTCCATTTTGGAGGTTTCTAATTTAACTCCCCCATTCTTTTTTTTTTTTTTCCCTCTGACAAACTGATATACCAGCTGTCTCAGGAGTTCTGCCCTTGAAGGGTTTTGGCCATCAATGTGATTTGTGACCACCCGTCCAAATCTATACACCCTTGAAAAGAACTATTCTCTCTCGCTGTATGTATGTATGAAGAGAGAAGTGTTATGTACTTTGTATATAGCCCGTTAGAAGAACAGGAATGTCTTTTTCCAAAGCTCAGGATTTCTGGCTTCCATGTTCCTATCAGTCATTGGCAAAGTCTTGTGTTAATCTGATTTGTGAACAGATGGGTATGACACTGCTAGCGAAGGGCCAATCTAGCCAGGATATTTCCTGCACTCAGGTCACCACACTAGATATCTGCAGGGTCAGTCATAGTTCTTACCTCTCCATTTCATCTCACTTTCCCAGCTGGATATACCAGGCAAACTTAGCAGAGGCAAACTTAGCTCCTAAAGTTCTCCAAGCTGCCTCTTATGTAAGCCAACCTCCTCTTATGGGACTGCTTGTGTAGTGGCATGCTAAATGGTATTATACTGTTCAGTCACTAGATGGAACTGAAACATACCTCATTTAGACTAACCTCAGCCATTCCTGGCAGAACATTAAAGGATCGTAAAGTGAACACATCTAGTGTATCTGGGAAGGAAGCTCTGTAGCCAGTTCATATCTGATATGGAAACCTGACCTGCTAGTAGCAGCCCTGCAGCCTACCATGTACAAGGTGTACATGACATGGGGTCAGAAGTAAACTAGTGCCAGAGGAGAACAGACACAGAAGAAAAACAGAACAAAGGTTGCAGATGGGGGAGTGGAGCAATAGACAGGGAGCAACAAAGGTTGCAGAATCTCATAAGTGTGCCACCCTTCAATGCACCAGAGAATTTCAGTTTTGACAAACCTTCACAATGGACAGATTGGAAGCCATATTTTGCAAGATTGGGAATTGCTGCAAAACTTCAGAAGGAAACTGAATATGTACAGGTATGTTCTTTAATTTATGCTATGGGGAAGCAGGCAAAGCATATATTTAAAATCTGAAGATAGTCACAAAGATGCTTATGAAAGGGTTCTTGCAATGTCTGATGCATACATGTGATGACACAGCCTGCCTAGAGACTATTGACTTTAAAATTGACTCAGGAGCAGATGTCACAGTCACCTCAGAAGGGATTTACAATCACTTTCTACTCCTCCCAGAACTGCTATAGCTTTGACTAGCCCTGGAGGTATTCTGAACTACCTGGGTCACTTCAGCACAGAAACAACTTATGAAGACAAAATCTGTGCATTCAGAGTGCATGTGATCAAACACCAACAACCTTCTCAGCCACAGTGTGTCAGCCATGACGGGCCTGGTGCGAAATGTGGAAGAACTTGATGGAGGATTTGATGATATTGGACTTTTGAAAGGCGATCCAGTGCAAATCAACTTAAGAGACAATGCTGAACCATACTGTGTACAAACACCCCCAGCAGAGAGACCCTGGAAAAGACTACCTTCAGATTTATGCAAATTCAGAGGACGACATTACCTGATCATATTGGAATATTTTTCCAGCTGTATAGAAACAAAAGTACTTGAAAGACATAACATATCACAGTGTTATTGAGATATTGAAGTGCACTTTTGCTCACATCGGTATTCAAGAATGACTAGTGAAAGACAACGGACCACAATTCACTGTGGCAAAATTTGTCATTCTGAACAAAATATGATTTTGATCATATTACTAGTAGCCCTCATTACCCATAAGTGAATGGAGAGGCTGAGAGCTGTACAGACAGCCAAGAAAATCCTACAGCAGGAAGATACATTCCTTGTTCTTCTGAGTTATAGATCAACATCATTAGCAGCTATTCGATATAGTCTAGCACAGCTCCTGAAGACAACTCAGACGTACTGTTCCAACTTTGGAAAAGAATCTAGCTCCAAAGTGGCCAGGCATGAAGAGAGTAGCCAAACTGGATAAAAAGGCAAAAAAAGCTCACAACTGAGGTAACTCAGAGAACTGCCAGATCTAGAAGAAGGTGACCCTGTTTGTCACAAATTGGATAAAGGGATGGACAATTCCAGCTGTTGTAAACTGAAAGAATTCAGTGCCCAGATCATATGCGATGGAAACCAATAGCAGAGAGTTCACCAGAAACTGTCAACATCTACAGTTTGTTCCTCAGAAAGAACAAACAACAAAGCAAACTCTACAGAGGGCAGATGCAGTACAAGAAGAAGACTCAAGGATTCCCAACTGACCATAGCCAGTCATTGCAACTAATGGACAGCCAGATGACCAAATTGCTATGTGTTCGGGTCATGTAATTGGAAAACCAGAATGATTCAAAGATGCTTAACAGACTGATCCCTAGTGAGCTTCAAAGACAGCGTGATAGTGTACATTTTGTAAATGTAGGAATGTAGAACTTAAAGAGGAAGATGTAATTGAATGCTAAGCTGAATTATACTATTCAGCCACTAGGTGGCAATGTGTGTAACACCTTATTCAGTTAGCATGCCAGAGTCTTATTTAAGTTAACCTCAGCCATTCCTGGCAGAACATTAACGGGTCTTAGAGTGAACACATCTGGTGTGTATCTCTTTGGGAAGGAAGCTCTGTAGCCAGTCCATATCTGGCACAGAAGCCTGACAGGCTAATAGCAGCCCTGCAACTGACCGTGTAGAAAAAATACATGACAGCTTGCTAGCTCTGCTTGTAGTCTGGAATTTCCCGCAGGATGGGAGCAGAGGGAGCAAATTATAAGGAAAAATTACTCTGAGTAATTCAGTTTGTCAGAGTCCCTTCTATTATAGCCCTCCTTCCTTCCTCCCTTTATGTTATGGGAGATCCTATTTCAATTGGGAGTTGATAGATTTAAAATTTACTAAGGATCTGGTGGACAGCGTCTGCCTTATATCCTCTGCCTTTTGCTATTCTTTGTTTCCATGGTTCCTGGTATATACTGCTATAATGCTTGAAGTCTGGAATTTCCTGCAGGATGGGAGAGAAAAAAGAGGAGGACTCCAAGAAACAGAATTACCTCGGAGTAATTTTCCCATCCTTGTCCCATGTTGGTGACATGGAGTTCTGCTCCACATACCACAGACAATGCAGGGTTTCGATGCATAGCCTTGTCGCAACCTGCTGCTCTGTGTTGTAGCATTGCATCAATTCCACTCATTTAGGATCATCTTATGTCCAAAGTGTAAACAATGTTGGTTACAATTAATGTGTAGTTCTTGAGGGGGGAAAAACAAAGCACCAACCATAACTAACTGGCTAAGGACCATTTAATTTGCTCATGTATTCTTATATCCTTACTGCCTTTCAAATGATTTACCATTGAACCAGTCAGAGGAGAAGAAAAGGAGTACTTGTGGCACCTTAGAGACTAACCAATTTAAGTGAGCTGTAGCTCACGAAAGCTTATGCTCAAATAAATTGGTTAGTCTCTAAGGTGCCACAAGTCCTCCTTTTCTTTTTGCGAATACAGACTAACACGGCTGCTACTCTGAAACCTGTCAGAGGAGAAGGTTTTTTTTAAGATCTCAACGCGCCTGCATCTCTTAATACATTGAACACTTCAGAGAGAAAATCCAATTCTTCAGTGCTGCAGAGGACAATAGTTTTCAATTGCTTGTCTTAAGAAGAAATAAAAAAAAACACCACAAACCACACACTGTGTTTTTGAAATCCCTTTTTTAGCGCTCTAATTCTGACCAATGTTTTTGGCTTATTTAATTCTCCTCAAAATTGAAAGCTGAACAAAATTTTATTTTTCTTTAATCCGTTACAAGAAAGGAGCACAATGAAAAATGTATCCTTTGATACGCGTAATCTTTCTTCTCCTGTGGCTATGTCCTATTCAGCTAAAGATTGTATTCACTAGTTATAGGGCCTGGATGCCAATCCATGGGATATAAAAAAGCTGCATGTTTCCTGCAGCTGCATCTGAATCTGTGGTGATGCTGGCAGTTGTAAGACTGCCTTGAGGTTGTTTCTCGGAACTTCATTGTTATGGGTCTGGCTGGTTTCTTTGTCTTTCCAGTGATTTTTTAAATTTGATTTGCACCTTACGTTTCTCTGATATTTGCTAAAACACAATACATTCCTCCAAAAATCCAGAGGAGCAAACAATGGGTGGTGCCCAGATTATTCATGTAGGCCCTAATCCTGTAATGAGCTCCATGTGGGCATAAGGATCCTCCAGTGCAGAGTTCATTGCAGGATTCTGGATGTGGAGTTCATTACACTAGAGCACAGTCCTTTGTAAAATAGGGGAGGTATTTTATATGTCCCCTATTGACTAAAAACAAAAAAACATCCTTCTAGTAACCCTCTGTAACACCCTTGACATCCAGGATAATGCCCCTCACGGCTTCCTCCATAATTTACCCCCTCCACCATATCGCCTGGGAAAGCTGGCAAGCCATCTATGGCACGCTCCAGTGAACTGAGGCACTGATTGAAGCAAGTTCCAGAACCCCTCTGTGAGCATGTTCTGATGCCAGCCCACACCCAATTACATTTAGCTGAATTTAGACAACTTGGATGATCACAGCCATCACATTGAGAGAGCCAATCTGTAAAGGAGATGAGAGCTAAACCAGTTATGACTTTAGAGGCTAAAACCAACACTTAACCCAACCGAGAGACAAGGTGGGTGAGGTAAAGTCTTTTATTGGACCAGGTTCTGTTTGTGAGAGAGACAAGCTTTCGAGCTCTGTGTAGCTGGACAGCTTGTCTCTCTCACCATCAAAAGTTGGTCCAAAAGAGATTTACCTCACCCACTTTGTCTCTCTAATATCCTGGGACCAAAATGACTACAACAACACTGCATACAGGCTTAACCCAGTAATCAACTAGCAGCCAGTGCAAGTCATGGAGCACAGGTATCATGTGTTGTTGGGTGAAACACTGCCTGCTAAATGGGCTGTCTCTTTTGGCTCTTAGCTGTAGTTTCTGGTTGGTTTGACTGTGTAGCCCCAGTATAGTACTCCAACCCTGAGTTTAAAAAAAAAAATTAAAATTCTTGCTGCTGTAAAATCTGCCTTTAAGTAGAGAGAGGCCTCAGCTGCAACATTGGGATCCAGATCTGAACTTCTCCAAAGTTCAGGGTTGTTTGATATGAGGTTTAGATGTGGTCTCATCTCTCCTTTGAAGGGACTGAAATTGGTCTCATAGGGACACCTAATGGTTATACTATAATATATCATTAGGGTCTGACCCAAAGATCACTGAAGTCCATGGAAAGACTTCTGTAGTAGACTCTGAAGCAAGCAGGGCAGAAAAGGTGGGGGAGTTGCATTGTATGTAAGAGAGCAGTATGACTGCTCAGAGCTCCAGTATGAAACTGCAGAAAAACCTGAGAGTCTCTGGATTAAGTTTAGAAGTGTGAGCAACAAGGGTAGTGTCATGGTGGGAGTCTGCTATAGACCACCGGACCAGGGGGATGAGGTGGACGAGCCTTTCTTCAGGCAACTAACATAAGTTACTAGATCGCAGGCCCTGGTTCTCATGTGGGACTTCAAGTACCCCGATATCTGCTGGGAGAACAATACAGCCGTGCACAGACAATCCAGGAAGTTTTTGGAAAGTGTAGGGGAAAATTTCCTGGTGCAAGTGCTGAAGGAACCAACTAGGGGCAGAGCTCTTCTTGACCTGTTGCTCACAAACAGGGAAGAATTAGTAGGGGAAGCAAAAGTGGATGGGAACCTGGGAGACAGTGACCATGAGATGGTTGAGTTCAGGATCCTGACACAAGGAAGAAAGGAGAGCTGGCTGAATTTTAAAGAATCCTTATTGAGGTTGCAGGAACAAACCATTCCGATGTGTAGAAATAATAGTAAATATGGCAGGCAACCAGCTTGGCTTAACCGTGAAATCCTTGCTGATCTTAAACACAAAAAAGAAGCTTACAAGAAGTGGAATATTGGACAAATGACCAGGGAGGCCAGTTTTGTTCAATATCTTCATTAATGATCTGGAGAATGGCATGGATTGCACCCTCAGCAAGTTTGGAGATCACACTAAACTGGGAGGAGCGGTAGATACGCTGGAGGGTAGGGATAGGACACAGAGGGACCTAGACAAATTAGAGGATTCAGCCAAAAGTGATCTGATGAGGTTCAACAAGGACAAGTGCAGAGTCCTGCACTTAGGATGGAAGAATCCCATGCACTGGTACAGACTAGAGACCGAATGGCTAGGCAGCAGTTCTGCAGAAAAGGAGTTAGGGGTTACGGTGGATGAGAAGCTGGATATGACAGTGTCCCCTTGTTGCCAAGAAGGCTAACGGCATTTGGGCTGTATAAGTAGGGGCATTGTTAGCAGATCGAGGGATGTGATCATTCCCCTCTATTTGGCATTGGTTAGGCCTCATCTGGAGTACTATGTCCAGTTTTGGATATTAGGAAAAAACTTTTTCACTAGGAGGGTGGTGAAGTACTGAAATGGGTTACCTAGGGCTGTGGTGGAATCTCCTTCCTTAGAGGTTTTTAAAGTCAGGGTTGACAAAGCCCTGGCTGGGGTGGTTTAGTTGGGGATTGGTCCTGCTTTGAGCAGGGCGTTAGACTAGATGACCTCCTGAGGTCCCGTCCAACCCTGATATTCTATGATTCTAAGCTATATACCCCCCAGGTATTGCTTAGTAAGTCAAACTCCATTATTTTACCTTTATGAAGATGGTGGCTTGTTTACCTTGTTGTCTTTTTTTCTTTTTTATATGTCCTTCATTTTGGCTCTTTTCTGCATTTTAGAGGCTAGAAAGTCTACATGCGGGCTTTGGCAAGTTAAGAACTGTAGCTGATGCCTTCACTCTTTTTAAATCTATCTTTTCATTACAGTTTTGGTGCTTAATGGTGACACACCTTTGTCTGTATACTTGCCTTATTTAAAATGGCATTTTAGAGAAGTAGGTTAGCCTCTGAAATCATTCTTTCTGAGGTCTGGGAAGATTCATGCATTGCCTTCTTTGACTGGACTATCAGTACTATAATGTTATGATTGTGTAAAGGCTCCGATAGCCTTTGTTTTGGGTTATGGTTGGGAATTCATAGCTCTCTGGTGAAAGGAGGGCTTTGGAAGACATGTTTCATTTGTTGTCTATCTGGAAAATGTTAATAATTCAGATGCATCTCTGTAAAAAGAAGAGAGGAAATATAATTTACTATGTTTGGGGTGAAAGTCTGTTCAGGCTATTCCTTTATAAACTTAAACCAAGTTGTGGTGATAGCGAACATTTCAGCCATCCCATCACTTTAGTTTATAGCTTCTGTTTCTATGTGGTTAGCCAGTCATATGAATAGCTGAGCAGATACTTAATACAGAGCCAGAATCCAATTTCACTGTCTCTTTTTATCAGGTTTTGGAGATGACAGAACACACAATGAATCTAAGATTAGAATCTGGCTTTAAATATTTAGACTACATATCACATGCGCTTGGATTTTGTTTCAACTTTGAAGTAATGCCTCAGGACTCACATTCTATACTAGTTAAAAATTACAAATAAAAAGAATGCTGAATTATTCATTTTAAGCTTTTAAGGGATTTAACTCTGTGCATGTCTGTCTGTGAATTTAGTGCTTGTGGAAGGCATGGGACTGACAGCCCGAGATGAATTGTGCTTGTCCCCAGAATGGATATACCTCATCAGGAGCCATGCAAGCTTCCCAACACTGCTGGGCGCATGCCCCATCTGCTACCTGGGGGATGGATAAAGGTGAGAACATAGTCCAGTCTTGGCTCTATTTGCCAGCTGACGTTGATTGGTTGTCTGTGTCAGTTTGTAATTTGAGCATCTGTCCACTGGGAAATGGACTGGCACCACCAAACTCATTTTGCTGAATTATGTACACATTGTCAGTCTGCGTAGCTGCTTGATCTACAACTTGCTGTGAGCATGCAGTGATTGGAACATTCATCAAAGTGACTGGTCTTGCCACTCATGAACCACTCACCAATATGCACATTAGTGGGCTGGAATATCTCTGTGAGCCACCTGTTTGGAAGGAATTTTGTATTTACAGCCCATCTACAGGAAGTAGAGAAGCCTAGGACAAATCTGTTCATTGCAAGGTCTGAGTCATAAGTAAAAATCTGAGACTGGATTCCAGGAGGTGGCCATGGTGCATTCAGTGCAAACCCCAGAGAGTGCTCTGATATTCCGTGATCATGGAGCCAGACAGTCTAAGGGCTGCTCAAAATTATGCCTGCTAGAGAGGTCCCCTAGGGACTACTCTGCTGGCTGGGGATTGATGTTAGTGCCTCATGCTCTGGCCATGCCCCACCATGCCTCCTCCCTACCACCCGTTCCTGAAGGAGGCAGGTGGAGGGAGCAGGTGACATAAAGCTGGAATACCTGGCTTTAAACTACAAACTGGCAATTCCTAGTTTGCCCTCTTAGGTCAGCTCTCTACCTCCTGCAAGGGGCCATGATCTGTATGATCTGGTCCCAAGTCTGTGAAACAAAATCTCTCACAAATCCTTGAGGTGGGACAAGAAAGGTGCCTAATAACTAGAAAGGTACTGACTCGGGCCTGCGGGACTCAGGCTGCAGGGCTGTTTCATAGCAGTGTAGACTTCCCACCTCGCAGGGCCCTAGAGCCTGGGCTGCAACCTGAGCCCAAAAGTTTACACAGCAATGAAACAGCCCCACAGCCTGAGTCAGCTGGAAGGGGCCAGCTGTGGGTTTTTAATTGCGGTGTAGACACACCCTAGGAGCCTAACTGTAATGGAGAGTGTAAGGATGATGGATGTGTAAAATCCTAATTCGGAGTTAAAAAAATAGAAAGTGAGAACAATGTTAAGAGGAACAAAGGCCAGGCAGATCACCATGTACCCTACATTCAGGGATCAGAAGGTACTAAAGAGAACTTTAAAAAAATCATAGAATCACAGAAATATAATAAAAAGAAAAGGAGTACTTGTGGCACCTTAGAGACTAACCAATTTATTTGAGCATAAGCTTTCGTGAGCTACAGCTCACTTCATCGGATGCATACTGCGGAAGTGAAGAAACAGTGAAGAAACAAAGCTTATGCTCAAATAAATTGGTTAGTCTCTAAGGTGCCACAAGTACTCCTTTTCTTTTTGCGAATACAGACTAACACGGCTGTTACTCTGAAAGAAATATAATACAATTCAGACTTACTTAGTGTAGCTATTATAGGCCGATGCTGGTAAAGATCAGTTTGCACAAAAATAATTGGAATAAAAAAGAAGTGGTACCAAAAATTAGTCAACAAGTGTATCTGCACTTCTATAACTCTCATCATTCTGGTGTCTGTGTGCCAACAGAATTAAACATTCCAAGGAAATTTATGGTCTCCCTCCCTCTGCACTTATAGATTGGAATGTTTTTTGTTTTGTTGACTTAAGGCTGTGTCAGAGAATACACAAGGCTCATGGTCATTCTAATCTCTGCAAGTGGTGAGTTTCATGGTTATGGGTCAGCCACCAGAGTCGTTCTGTCTCCCTGCTCAAAAGTCTGATACTTGGAGCTAACATTTCTATTATGCCAGAGGAAGGTAACTGACATGGTTTCTTATCTAGTCACAGGGAGAATTACACACACAGCTCCCTGATAACAGAGCTAGGTGACTGTACTATAAATTCACAGTCACAATTCTTTATACTTTGAAGACTGGTGAGTTTTAAGAAATTAAGGAGGTTTCACATCATGAGCCTGTGTCTATTTTTTTTTCTCCCCCCAAGTGGAAAAAGGATCAAATTAACAATACAGCAAACTTCCCATAAATTTAATGAGTGTTTTAAAGAGATTTTGAAATGGAGAAGACAACCAAAATTATTAAGGATGGAAAGGTTATCATATTAGGTGAAAAAACAGAATATTTAATGTAAAGTTAAACTGCCCACACTGTACTTTATATGAATATCAATACAGATATTCTTAACCACATTTGTTATTCTAAGTATATCATAAGCACAGAGAAATCCAAGCTGCAGAGTTTGGATACAGATATGAAGTTTAAGGGTGTTCTGGCCTGTGTCTGTCTGTCTGAACCATGTCACACATGTCTGTAGCAATGGGAAGATGAGGTAAGTGAACTATTAAGAAGTGGAGGAGGAGATGAAGGAGTCAAATCAGACACATCTCCTGCATTTCTTTGCCATTACTGTATGATTGTATGGTACTTAGCACTATGGAACTTCAACCTTGTTGGCCTCTAAATGCTACCACAATTCATAAGTTCCATGGACTTCAGTGCCCTTTGGATCACTCCCATTCCATACATGATTTACTCTAAAATTACTATAAACTGCACAGAACGCCACTAGCCGTCACCTTCAGCCTCCAACTAAAACCCCTCCAACGCATTATTAAGGATCTACAACCTATCCTAAAGGATGACCCAACACTCTCACAAATCTTGGGAGACAGGCCAGTCCTTGCCTACAGACAGCCCCGCAACCTGAAGCAAATACTCACCAACAACCACATACCACACAACAGAACCACTAACCCAGGAACTTATCCTTGCAACAAAGCCCGTTGCCAACTGTGCCCACATATCTATTCAGGGGACACCATCACAGGGCCTAATAACATCAGCCACACTATCAGAGGCTCGTTCACCTGCACATCCACCAATGTGAGATATGCCATCATGTGCCAGCAATGCCCCTCTGCCATGTACATTGGTCAAACTGGACAGTCTCTACGTAAAAGAATAAATGGACACAAATCAGATGTCAAGAATTATAACATTCATAAACCAGTCGGAGAACACTTCAATCTCTCTGGTCACGCAATCACAGACTAACACGGCTGTTACTCTGAAACCTGTCATTATGCAAGGCACTGCATTTAGCCGTATGGAGTGGAAATCTATCAACTGCATGAAAAAACTTGTACAGATACAGACAGACATCATCTTCCTTTCCAAATGCAAACAGATGGACATCATACCAAAAGGACTGAAGGTAAAAAATCCATTACCATCTACATATCACACAGACTATGCTGCCAGCTTGTGCCACACGCTCTCAAAGAAACTGCGGAACCACCTGATCAACATCCTCTACAGCAAACAGGGAAAGATTAAGAATGAGCTCTCAAAAATGGATACTCTCATAAAAAAACAACCTTACACACAAGCTTCCTCGTGGCTGGATTTTACTAAAACTAGACAAGCCATTTACAACGCACACTTTGCTTCTCTACAAAAGAAAAAGGACACTGAACTTTCTAAACTACTACATGCTACAAGGGGCCACAGCAATGGTTCCCTCAACCCACCTAGCAATATTGTTAACCTATCCAACTATACTCTCAGCCCAGCAGAAGCAGCTGTTCTGTCTCGGGGCCTCTCCTTCTGCCCCTCCACCCCCACGAACATGATACAGTTCTGTGGTGACCTAGAATCCTATTTTCGACGTCTCCGACTCAAGGAATATTTCCAAAATACCTCTGAACAGCATACTAATCCACAGAGGTCTCCCTACCAACACTACAGAAAGAGGGATTCTAGGTGGACTCCTCCTGAAGGTCGAAACAGCAGACTGGACTTCTACATAGAGTGCTTCCGCCGACGTGCACGGGCTGAAATTGTGGAAAAGCAGCATCACTTGCCCCATAACCTCAGCCATGCAGAACGCAATGCCATCCACAGCCTCAGAAACAACTCTGACATCATAATCAAAAAGGCTGACAAAGGAGGTGCTGTTGTCATCATGAATAGGTCGGAATATGAACAAGAGGCTGCTCGGCAGCTCTCCAACACGAGTTTCTACAAGCCATTACCCTCTGATCCCACTGAGAGTTACCAAAAGCAACTACAACATTTGCTCAAGAAACTTCCTGAAAAAGCACAAGATCAAATCCGCACAGACACACCCCTGGAATCCCGACCTGGGATATTCTATCTACTACCCAAGATCCATAAACCTGGAAATCCTGGGCGCCCCATCATCTCAGGCATTGGCACCCTGACAGCAGGATTGTCTGGCTATGTAGACTCCCTCCTCAGGCCCTACGCTACCAGCACTCCCAGCTACCTTCGAGACACCACTGACTTCCTGAGGAAACTTCAATCCATCGGTGATCTTCCTGATAACACCATCCTGGCCACTATGGATGTAGAAGCCCTCTACACCAACATTCCACACAAAGATGGACTACAAGCCGTCAAGAACACTATCCCTGATAATGTCATGGCTAACCTGGTGGCTGAACTTTGTGACTTTGTCCTTACCCATAACTATTTCACATTTGGGGACAATGTATACCTTCAGATCAGCGGCACTGCTATGGGTACCCGCATGGCCCCACAGTATGCCAACATTTTTATGGCTGATTTAGAACAACGCTTCCTCAGCTCTTGTCCCCTAAAGCCCCTACTCTACTTGCGCTATATTGATGACATCTTCATCATCTGGACCCATGGAAAAGAAGCCCTTGAAGAATTCCACCATGATTTCAACAATTTCCATCCCACCACCAACCTCAGCCTGGTCCAGTCCACACAAGAGATCCACTTCCTGCACACTACAGTGCTAATAAACAATGGTCACATAAACACCACCCTATACCGGAAACCTACTGACCGCTATTCCTACCTGCATGCCTCCAGCTTTCACCCTGACCACACCACACGATCCATCGTCTACAGCCAAGCTCTGCGATACAACCGCATCTGCTCCAACTCCTCAGACAGAGACAAACACCTACAAGATCTCTGTCAAGCTTTCTTACAACTACAATACCCACCTGCAGAAGTAAAGAAACAGATTGATAGAGCCAGAAGAGTTCCCAGAAGTTACCTACTACAGGACAGGCCTAACAAAGAAAATAACAGAACGCCACTAGCCGTCACCTTCAGCCCCCAACTAAAACCCCTCCAACGCATTATTAAGGATCTACAACCTATCCTAAAGGATGACCCAGCACTCTCACAAATCTTGGGAGACAGGCCAGTCCTTGCCTACAGACAGCCCCGCAACCTGAAGCAAATACTCACCAACAACCACATACCACACAACAGAACCACTAACCCAGGAACTTATCCTTGCAACAAAGCCCGTTGCCAACTGTGTCCACATATCTATTCAGGGGACACCATCACAGGGCCTAATAACATCAGCCACAATATCAGAGGCTCGTTCACCTGCACATCCACCAATGTGAGATATGCCATCATGTGCCAGCAATGCCCCTCTGCCATGTACATTGGTCAAACTGGACAGTCTCTACGTAAAAGAATAAATGGACACAAATCAGATGTCAAGAATTATAACATTCATAAACCAGTCGGAGAACACTTCAATCTCTCTGGTCACGCAATCACAGACATGAAGGTCGCTATCTTAAAACAAAAAAACTTCAAATCCAGACTCCAGCGAGAAACTGCTGAATTGGAATTCATTTGCAAATTGGATACTATTAATTTAGGCTTAAATAGAGACTGGGAGTGGCTAAGTCATTATGCAAGGTAGCCTGTTTCCTCTTGTTTTTTCCTACCCCCCCCCTAGATGTTCTGGTTTAACTTGGATTTAAACTTGAAGAGTGGTCAGTTTGGATGAGCTATTACCAGCGGGAGAGTGAGTTTGTGTGTGTATGGGGGTGGGGGGGATGTGAGAAAACCTGGATTTGTGCAGGAAATAGCCCAACTTGATTGTCATGCACATTGTGTAAAGAGTTGTCACTTTGGATGGGCTATCACCAGCAGGAGAGTGAATTTGTGTGGGGGGGTGGAGAGTGAGAAAACCTGGATTTGTGCTGGAAATGGCCCACCTGATGATCACTTTAGATAAGCTATTACCAGCAGGACAGTGGGGTGGGAGGAGGTATTGTTTCATATTCTCTGTGTATATATAAAGTCTGCTGCAGTTTCCACGATATGCATCTGATGAAGTGAGCTGTAGCTCACGAAAGCTTATGCTCAAATAAATTGGTTAGTCTCTAAGGTGCCACAAGTACTCCTTTTCTTTTTATAAACTGCACTGTTAGAATTATCAGTGTGATAATAAATGCTATTGGCTGAACTGGATGCCAGGGTCCAAAGGAGAGATGATTGCTGGGGTCAGAAGAGACCAACAAAACCAGATATATCATAGCCCAGGTCAGGAAACATTGTGTTGTATTGGCTGGTGACTGTTCTACAGACTGAAGTGTGGTATGCTAAGGAACTGGCCATTAGTTATTGAGCTTTGTGTTTAATCATGTATTCTAATGCAGTGCCTTCATCCAAGGAGCTCAAAGTGCTTTACAAACAGTAATTAAGCTTCTGAATATGCCTGTGAGGCAGTATCCTGTTTTTGTTGATGGGGAATCTGAGCAATAATGACTTTCCTGAAGTTACAGACTGAATTACTGGCACTGCTGGGAATAAACTGAAGATTCTAGATTCTCAGCCCTCTACACTAGCCCACTAACATTACAGAGAGAGAAATGAAAATTAAGCAGATAAATTGCTATCTCTGAGTTGATTCTTTCCCTTGCTTTAATAAAATTTTGTTGAAAATTCTCAGGGATGGCTAGTTCAAGCAGCTAACCTATCCCTTAAAGTTTATCCCTTAATAGTAAATTGTAAGTCCCAAAGCTTTAACATCTTTGTGTTTCAATCTGTTTCTTGAAACAACTCAGTGATTGTCAATATTAATATTCCCTGATGCAAACTGGTCATTGAAAGGCCAAGATAAAACCTACTTCGCCTGTGGATTTTACTGCAAGTTTGACCATTAGTAATGTGTCTTCAAGACATGAACAAGAGAGGGAATGTCTGTTTTGGCTATATCACTAAAGAGCTTAGTTAAAAATTAAACTTCATGTCCTCTGTCTAGAATAATTTTCAGACATAAATTTAGAATTAATGTTATTTCAAGAGAGACAATAAAAATCTATGGACATTTGTGATCAACATAAACCCTGTCCACTCCTGATTGCTTTTGAGTCTGACACAGTATAATTTTTTCTTAATGCAGTTGTAACTTCTGTACATAAAATGTTGCAGACATTAATACGCTGCATTTTACATCTCCAGAACTCACTGCGGAGAAACTAAATGAATTCTTTGCATCAGTCTTCACTGTAGAGGATGTGAGGGAGATTCCCAAACTAAGTTGTTCTTTTTAGGTGACAAACCTGAGAAACTGTCCCAGATTGAGGTGTCAGAGGAGTTTGGGAACAAACTGATCAATGAAACAGTAATAAGTCACTAGGACCAGATGGCATCACCCAGGAGTTCTAAAGGAACTCAAATATGAAATTCCAGAACTACTAAATGAGGTATTAGACAGGTTTCAGAATAACAGCTGTGTTAGTCTGTATTCGCAAAAAGAAAAGAGTACTTGTGGCACCTTAGAGACTAACTGTCATAAATATAAAGGGAAGGGTAAACCCCTTTGAAATCCCTCCTGGCCAGGGGAAAGCTCCTCTCACCTGTAAAGGGTTAAGAAGCTAAAGGTAACCTCACTGGCACCTGACCAAAATGACCAATGAGGAGACAAGATACTTTCAAAAGCTGGGAGGAGGGAGAGAAACAAAGGGTCTGTCTGTATGCTGCTCTTGCCAGGGACAGAACAGGAATGGAGTCTTAGAACTTTTAGTAAGTAATCTAGCTAGGTATGTGTTAGATTATGATTTCTTTAAATGGCTGAGAAAAGAATTGTGCTGAATAGAATAACTATTTCTGTCTGTGTATCTTTTTTGTAACTTAAGGTTTTGCCTAGAGGGGTTCTCTATGTTTTTGAATCTAATTACCCTGTAAGATATCTACCATCCTGATTTTACAGGGGGGATTTCTTTATTTCTATTTACTTCTATTTTTTATTAAAAGTCTTCTTGTAAAACACTGAATGCTTTTTCATTGTTCTCAGATCCAAGGGGTTGGGTCTGTGGTCACCTATGCAAATTGGTGAGGCTTTTTATCCAACATTTCCCAGGAAAGGGGGGGTGCAAGTGTTGGGAGGATTGTTCATTGTTCTTAAGATCCAAGGGTCTGGGTCTGTAGTCACCTAGGCAAATTGGTGAGGCTTTTTACCAAACCTTGTCCAGGAAGTGGGGTGCAAGGTTTTGGGAAGTATTTTGGGGGGAAGGACGCATCCAAACAGCTCTTCCCCAGTAACCAGTATTAGTTTGGTGGTGGTAGCGGCCAGTCCAAGGATAACAGGGGTAATATTTTGTACCTTGGGGAAGTTTTGACCTAAGCTGGTAAAGATAAGCTTAGGAGGTTTTTTCATGCAGGTCCCCACATCTGTACCCTAGAGTTCAGAGTGGGGGAGGAACCTTGACACTAACCAATTTATTTGAGCATAAGCTTTCGTGAGCTACAGCTCACTTCATCGGATGAGGTATATAACTGTAACCCTTCTGCCAGGCCGAGTTGATAGCAGCAAGGGTCGGGTTCAGTACACAAGGGTTCCCTCTCATCAAAGCAAATGCAAAACTGGCTCGAGCCCCCACCCAGTGACCTGGGAAAATCTTATACACACCCCTGGGTGCCTCAAAGAGGCAATACTTCCCCTCTCACAAGCACAGAGTCTCGGTGTAGCAGAGAATCTTTAATAATATGAGGTAAACGACATCAGCATTAAATTGGGAAAACACCACAACTAGGGTTCATCAACCAAACCATGAGCAAAGACCCACCCCAGCAAATTGGGCCATATCCTTCCCCTCGGGTCTCTTGAGTCCAGCAACCCAAAAATCACTCAAAGTCCAACAACCCAAAAGTCCAGCCCCAGAGTTCAAAAGTTCATCTGCAGAGTGTTACTTCCCAGTCTGGGTGAAAATGTGTGTGTGGGGGGGAGGGGGCAGCACGGAAGAGGTAAGGGGCACCTTACATGATCTGAAGCTTCAGTGCTGGTGCACCATAAGGCCAAAGTGAATTCAGCTCAGCACCTATAGCCAGACTCCTAGTAGACCCAAAATTAGCTCTGATGTTTTACAGTGGAGACGGATGGAGGTGCAATTGATGTTTCAGGCCCTCACAAAGGGGCCCACACCACCAGGTACTAATACCGGTCTCCAGCTTCTCTCAATTCATAGAGTTTTGGAACCTATGACCCTTGCCTAGCGAGTGTTAGTTAGTTGATGGCGAGTCCCTCCATCATAACAAAAGGCCAAGTACAGTTCCACTGTCCTTGATTCCCATAATCAGGATAATAACAATTTATTCTTCCTGACCCAATAACAGAGACACTGGGGATCCCACAGAAGCCAAAGTGACCATTTGGGCAGCTATGGGCTCATTCTAGGCGGGGTGGGTGTGCCTATGCAAATGAGATCAGCCCCTGAAGTTCTTTTCCACAACTTGCCACACCTCACCACCAGATGTCAGGGTGAAGCTCATCCTGACTCTGCTTACATCCTCCCCCCAGCTGAGAATTTGTCATCCCGACAAATCATACTCCCTTTATACCAACTCATTGGTTTCCTCCAAAGGGCCTCAGGAAGCCCACTTTAGCATCCACAAGCCTGTGTGCCAAATGTATTGGCTCCTTACTAGTCACCCCAGGTGCATCATAAGGTAACCGTTTTACTGGTCTTATCACCCTGTCTCGTCTATTGAGAATCTCTGTTGCCGTGGTAGGGGAAACATCCTCTTGAGTGATGGATGGAGAGGTTTCCTTCGAGAGTCCCTCGGCTACTGGTATAGGCCCCTGCACTTCTAGTTCTAACACTGGAGGGTCCAAGGTGCCCAGGACAGCTTCTACCAGATGTCAGGGTGGAGCTGATCCTGACTCTGCTTATATAACATATCATTTAAATCAGCTTCTGTACGAGAGGACTGGAGGATAGCTAATGTGACACCAATTTTTAAAAAGGCTCCAAAGGCAATCCTGGCAATTACAGGCCGGTAAGCCTAACTTCAGCACCAGGCAAATTGGTTGAAACTATAGTAAAGAACAGAATTATCAGACACATAGATGAACACGATTTGTTGGGGAAGAGTCAACATGGCCAATCTATTAGAATTCTTTGAGGGGGTCAACAAACATGTGGAAAAGGGTGATCCAGTAGATAAAGTGTACTTAAACTTTCAGAAAGCCTTTGAGAAGGCACCTCACTAAAGGCTTTTAAGCAAAAGCAGCAGTCATGGGCTAAGAGGGAGGGTCCTCTTAGGGATCAATGACTGGGGTAGGAAACAAAGGGTGGAAATAAATTATCGGTTTTCAGAATAGAGACAAGCAAATAACAGGGTTCCCCAGGGGTCTGTACTGGGACCTGTGCAGATGATACAAAACTACTCAAGATAGTTAAGTCCCAGGCAGACTGCAAAGAGTTACAAAGGGATCTCAGAAAACTGGGTGACTGGGCAACAAAATGGCAGATGAAATTCAGTGTTGAAAATGCAAAGTAATGTACATTGGAAAACATAATCCCAACTATATATATAAAATGACGGGGTCTAAAATGATGGTAGCTGTTACCACTCAAGAAAGAGATCTTGGAGTCATTGTGGATAGTTCTCTGAAAATATCTGCTCAATGTGCAGTGGCAGTCAAAAAAGCTAACAATGTTCGGAACCATTATGTTTATTTTATGTATATATATTTCCTAAAATGAAACAATTGTTTACAAGACATAACTATGTCCTCTGAGACAGCAGAAATGCTATTCACACCCTTTAGTGCCTGAAGTTGCATAGCATGTGTCTAGTGAAAAAACCTTTGTGCAGCCCTATGGATTTACTCTGCTTTGCCCCAAAGTGTTAAGATTCAGAAGTGCCTGTTCAGACATGCCCAGAGCAGGTCAGTGCATAGTTTCAATATGCCTAGACTTGGGTTTCCTGTTGTGACTTGCATGTTTGACACCAAAGTTTGTCTTAATTGCTTTGACAAGAACCATTTGATTTCAGAACATTCCATTTGCACTCTTTGATGGGATGCAGTATAAATAAATTTGCAGGACAAGGCAGAAAAGTCATTAAAACAAACCAGCTGGCAAAGCAGGGAGAGTTTTTTAATACAGCATCAGATAAGAAAGAGTAATTTAACCATTTTGATTTAAAGAGCTCTCCAGGGGACAGCAGGAGGGCCTGGGACAAGAAAGATTTGTAAACAGAGAACTAAAGCTACCAGGAAGTAGCAGGAAAAAGTAAAAATTAATGTTTAAAACTGATTTTGTAGCACAAAACTCCACCGTGTTTATTACAAGAATCTGCATGAAGAGCATGTTGCGCTCCTGATGATCATTCCTACCTACTGGGTGTATGTTTTTCAATGTTCTGTCCTCAGAGACAAATGAATGTCGATGGATAACTTTGTTCAGCCACATGACTACTGAGTTGATGTCCTTGTAGAGCATTACTACTATCTTGTTTATTTCTGTCAATGCGCTGTCCCTTAAGCACCTCCTTGTAGGTCACCATGTTATGCAGATGGCCTATGACCAAAGAAATGAGAGGGAAAGAAGTAAGAGATCCTGTGGTGGAAGGCATGCACCGAATCCTGTCATTTGGGGGTATGGACATCACTTATATGGCTCTGGTGGCTATGGCCATGGTTATGGTGGAGACTAGAATGTTCATTGTTCTCCTCCGTGATCGATTCTGTGACGACAAAATGAATAGATGCATCCTGGTGGAACCTGACTGTCTCTGCTTAGAAACACAATTGTGCATTTCTCTCTTTGATCAACTGTGCCATTTTTGAGGCTTCAATATAGTTCCTCCCTGCCAGCAGATTGAAACAGTACACAAAATATCTTCTGTGAGGACATCGCCCACCAATTTGGTCAGCTGAATGCATCCTCTCTTCTCTCGTGCACATCGTACTTCATTTGAAAGCTTATTAATCTAATTTATGATGAGGTATGATGCGGAGCTGTCAAATGGTTCTGTTACGATAGAAACAGGGATCAACACGTTAAAATGACCACTTTGAAATATTTGCATTCATATCTGTTAGCTTAATGAATCTATGTGTTATTTCAAGACATAAAATTGGGTTTCTCTGTGACCTCAAAGCATCAAAACAGCGAAATCTGATAATAAATTTGTACAGGTATCATTGAAATGTAATAGTGCTGGTGACATTTGTAGGCAACATCATTATCCTCATTTTGTTCATTATTATGATCTCTGTCAGGAGTGCACACACACAATTCCATGTAGGGAAGATTGTTCTGATTACAGACACGGTTGATTGTGCAGTGACCTCATACTGGTATAGGCACAAATAAGGTCTCGCCATTGTGCCCTTGAAGAATACAGGAACTTGTTCATCCGCCACATTTTTCCACCCATGTTGCCATGGTGATCCATTTTACCTGTGTGCAATGCCATCCAAATCTTTGTTTGCCAAGACGTTCTTTTGACATGCTCCACATGTCGAAGAAGCTACAGAGCCCTGGAATGCTCCCACTCTCCTAGTTACTTTTTATTATTTTTATTTTGTTGCAATAAAAATTAATGTTATGCCTTTTTAAAAATATAAGTAGTACCACACTATTTTGATATTATGGTTGGTATAACCATCATAATGTTATTCATTCCTTTTTTTTTTTTTCCACCCAAAAAGACAAAGGAACCAGCCTTTTGGCTTTGGGAGGGATCCTGACCTGAAAATGTGTTTAGCAATGTTGCCAGGAACACATGGTAAGGATTTTACCTTGAACCAAGTCTAGTTTAAGTTTTAGCATTTTATCTTTATTTGTCTTGTAACCATTTCTGACGTTAATGCCTGTACTTGTACTCCCTTAAAATCTGCCTCTTTGTAGTTAAAAAAATTTGCTTTATTTTTTAATCAAAACTAATACAGTATTGTGTTTAAACTGAATTGTTTGGGTAACTCCAGTTAAAAAGCAAGCTGTTGAATATAGACCCTTCATAAGGACAAAAGACCTATAATATCTGAGAGTCTGGTGGCACGTTAAAGACTAACAGATTTATTTGGGCATAAGCTTTCGTGGGTGAAAAACTCACTTCTTCAGATGCTTATGCCCAAATAAATCTGTTAGTCTTTAAGGTGCCTCGTTGTTTTTGTGGATACAGACTAATACGGCTACCCCTCTGATACTATAATATCTGAATTGTCCTGGAGAGTGCAGAACACATGTTCTGGGGGAAGATTTGGGGCTGGGGTGTATGTGAGGAGAGGGATTGGGAGCAGGGTAGGCTTTCTGGGCAGCACTGGAGTCACCCTGCAAGTGGTAACCAAGGCTGGTGGAAGCCAGAGTATGACTGAAGTGTTGCTGGACCAGGACTGCAGCTATACACAGACACACAGGGTGTTATCTGTATGCTGTCTGCATCTTTGTGAGGGGCCCAGGTTGGCAGCTACAGCAGCAAAACATTGGGAGACACCCAAGGTTGCAGGGCAAGTGCTGGCATAATCCCTCACTAGTCTGGATTGCACCTTCAAATGTGATAGGCTGCCTTCTTGGGTGGGACATGTAAGCGTGCTTGGACAGCAGGACACCTGACCTGTGGGTACATGCACCTTGGGCAGAACTGCCTGCTCCCTTCACTCAACCACCACAATCCAAACACCTCCCGGCATCAAAAAACAGTGAGGAAACCTGGAGCCCATTATTGATGGGAATTGTTAATGAATCCCCTTAGTGAGCAGAAATTTCCTGCTGCCTTAGAGCACAAAGTGGCTCAGCTCCTTTTCAAGAACTCTGCTCCTGGTGTTTATAATTTCACCAATCTTCTCTTTATGGAGCAGACTGTGATGAATCAACTCCAACAAAACCTAGGTCTCTGGCTTCAGACCCGCAATTTCTCCTATTTCTGCTGAGCCATAGGAAGTGCATTATAGCACAGCTCTTCTGGCATCCCACAGGAGGTTTGTTGTAGTTTCTCCATTGATGAAGCAACTGCTTCTCCCCATGCCCGCAGCCCTTTGTATCCCCCTCCCTCTGCAGCCCAGGCACCTCTCCCACAAAGTCTATTTACCCATATCCCCTTTGTAGCTCTATCCTTCCAGGGCTCTCCAAAGCCCCATTCACTCCTTTTTAGTCCCACTCACACCACCATTCCCCTATCCGCAATCAGTGCTGCCCTGGTTGCCCTTCACCCTCTCCTCCATTCTCCGCAGCACTGCTTGGTATGCTGGGGGAACTTAGGCAGCAGTACTGGAAACACCAATACATGGGAGCTTCTGCTGCTAATTGCCCTGCACACCAGACACCAGTGCTGTGAGGAACTTTCCAAGCACCAATGCCTTCAAAGATAGAATCTATGCTTTTTCCCACCCTAGCCTTCCAAACAGCCCTGATCCCCATCACCATTACCATAAGGTCCATGCTGGCTCCACCCCACTCCAGGACCTCATAATATCCCACTCCCCCCTGCTTCATCTTCTGCCTGCCTTTGTCCCAAACACTCCTACTTCATTGTCTATCCCTCCACACACTCCAACACATACTGCCATGCCTGCTGATGCCAGCCTGGCTCTCCAGGGTCAGGGGTGGTGGCTGGGGTGTATGTGAGGAGAGACATTGGGAGCAGGGTAGGCTTTCTGGGCAGCACTGGAGAATGTGGAAGCAGAATTTGACAGTCCCATTGACTTGCCTTTATATAGCTAAATTAAGTTATGGTGAGTAAGTGGAACAGCGCTTTTTCTGTGTAGGTTTAAAGTGTTAACACTTCCCTGAGATGTAAAGGCTGTGTGTGTTGTGATGGGTTGGGTCACAGAAACTCCCTCAAGACTGTCACTAGATGTGCTGAGATACCACTGGGAGTAAACCGCTCTGCCAGAGAAGGTTTCCCTCCACTCCCATCTTGCTGAGTTAGACACTCCAGTCAGCTACAGCACAGATCAAGAGGTTGGGCCACGCCACCCTGCAGTGCACAGAAACTAAGATTCACTTAGCCCAGGGGTTTCTCAGTTAACGTGGACTTTCCCAGCACCCAGTATTCAGTCTTTCTGGGAGCCTAAACCCCAAATAAATCTGTTTTACTCTGTATCAAGCTTATACAGGGTAAACTCATATATTTTCTGTTCTCTATAACACTTATAGAGAGATATCCACAGCTGTTTACTCCCCCAGGTATTAATTACTTACTCTGGGTTAGTTAATAAGCACAAGTGATGTTATTAAGTATAAAAAGTAGGATTTAAGTGGTTCCAAGTAATAACAGACAGAACAAAGTAAGTTACCAAGCAAAATAAAACAAAACATGCAAGTCTAAGCCTAATACAGTAGGAAACTGAATACAGGTAAATCTCACTCTCAGAGATGTTCCAATAAGCTTTTTTCACAGACTAGATTCCTTCCTAGTCTGGGCCCAATCCTTTTCTACCCAGCATTGTGGTTTATGGCCTGGGACCAGCAATCACTCACACCCCCATAGTTACAGACCTTTGTTCCACTTTCTTTCAGGCACCTCTTTGGAATGGAGAGGCCATCTCTTCAGCCAGCTGAAGACAAAATGGAGAGGCTTCTAGGGCCTTTTATATTCTCCCTCTTGTGGGTGGAAACCCCTTTGTTCTTCTGTGCAAAATCACAGCAACAAGATGGAGTCTGACGCCACCTGGGCAAGTCACATGTCCATGAATGATTCAGCTTTTTGCAGGCTGACACCATTGTTTACATGTTAGTTTGAACGTTCCCAGGAAAGCTCAGATGTGGATTGGCATCTCCCAGAGTCCATTGTCAGTTAAGTGTTTCTTGACTGGGCACTTACTCAGAATAGTCCTTTCTCAAGAAGCTGACCAAATGCTTTACTGATGCTACTTAGAATCAAACACATTGAGATACAAGTACATAGCCCATATTCATAACTTCAAATACAAAAATGACACACACATAATCATAAGCAGCAAATTACAGCCTTTCCATGGACACCTTACTTGACGTCCTTTGTACAAGATTTAATGCAACTATAGGACCTTGCTTGTAACAGTGATCTATATGGTCACAATTCATGTCAATAACGTCACATGTGTAGTGTACACTTTAATGACTGTACTTTTTTAACTACAGGGGAAGGAGACACTCTCAGTGGGGATGTTTCATGAAAAATGCATCCCAGCTTTCAGGCCTGGACAAGCACGGTAAGGATTGACCACTGGGTGAGAAATACTCAGACAGGAAAGTAACTTGTTAATAAATATAGGCTATCTATTGCATTTTGTGGTGTTCTTTTAACCTGTAACCTCATGTTTCCAAACCCTTATACTCGGTTTTATTTGAATCTCTATCTTAAGCTCTGTTAAATAGACATCAATTTGGTTTTACAATAGACACATCTAAGTGCCTTGTGCTAAGGAGAGCGTTGAACTGGGGTAAAACCAGTCAACTAGGGCTCACTGTTTCCATGGAGGCAGCAGATCGGTGTTCCTGGTGGGTGTCCGGAAGATAAGAGGCTGGGTATTCAAGTGTAACAAAGTGGGTGTATACTTTGCTAGCTTGCATTGGGAAACAGCAGTGCTTGTGGAACCAGAATGGAGCACTTGTGTTGCCAGCAGCTGGCCAACTTGGTAGGCTTTCCCCTGGTGGGCATGGACAAGGCTCTCTCATGCTATAAGCAGGTGGTAGTGACTCACCCCAGACACCTAAGTAACTTCACAAAGTGTCACAGGGGGTCTGGAAAAAATATTTTCCCAGGGAATTTCAAAAAGAATTATAGTTAAATAAGCCGAGTAAATCTTAGACCAAAAAAAATCCCATGGAAAATTCAATTGCCCTATGAAGAGAGAGTTTGTGAAATTGGAGACTAAATTCAGCCATTACGGTGTGTGCCCCCGGGATTGTCACCATACTCTAGCTCAAGTGGTCTAAGGGAGCTAGACTTCAAAAAGAAGAGTGAGCAGTGACTTGATTGTGATGTCCTTCATAGGGAGAATATACCGGGGACTAATGGGTTCTTTAATCTAGCAGAGAAAGTCATATCCAGAACAAATGGCTGTAAATTAAAGCCAGACAAATTCAAATTAGAAATATGGCACATATTTTTTACTGGGTGAGTGATTAACCATTGGAACAAACTGCCGAGGGAAGTGATGGATTCTCCAGCTTCAATGTCTTCAGATCGAAACTGGATGCCTTTCTGGAAGAAATGCTTTAGTTAAACAGTTATTGGGCTCAGTGTCATATAACAGGGTGAAATACCATGGCCTGTGATTGGACTAGATCTAATGGTCTCTTGTGAATCTATAGATGTTAGTTAAAAATATTTTACATTATATCACATCAGAAATGGTAAAAAAAAATGCAGTAATATTATCCAAGATTTTTTCCCTTCTGTGATTAGGTGCATTATTTACAATTGTACAGAATACCACAGAGGCAGTTTAAAAATATCTGCCATCTCTTGTCAGCAGTGTCAACAATGTCTCATGTTTCAGCCATATGATTATAGTGTCTTCAGAGGAGGTTTTACTATTCTATATAAAGTGTTTCTTTGGGTATAGACCATCTGGAAGACTTTAAAGTCTTCTCTTAGTCTTTAATTGTCACAGAAAGTCAACGTTTAGGGCTGTATATGTAGAAATTGGTCTACAGTTCCTGTTATTGTTAGTGGGACTTGCTTCCTTAATTCCCTGTGTTGAAATTGTCCTCCTCTGTTTGTTTGGAAATGGACTGCATTAAGTCATTGACTCCATGTTGTTTATAATTTTGAGCTTTTTCAGTATAATTTCCCCAAAGCTTTGGTTTATTTTCAGCTGCAGAAGAATAATCCAAGACTAAACATGTTGTTCTTTAAAATTAACATGATGACTAAAGCGGATTTCTCAACAAATTTTATTGAAATGCCGATGATTAAGATCTCTTCTCTGCAAATAACATGTAATTCAGATCAGCTGTAATGAATGTACAGTCTAATTATTTAAATGTAGGGCCAGTTTATTAACTGCAATATCATTCCTGGTACGCTTTGCATTTACTTTTTGATATTCAGATGTGGTGCTAACATGCAGGAAGAGGGTTGTAATTCCAAAAATTACTGACTACCTGTGCCTCAAACTCTGCTCTTGTCTGCAGCCTTCAGGGCATCGACCACACCCTACAGACCAGGTCACTTTGGTCCAATCTCTTAACCAAGAACCCAAGGAGGCAGATTCTAGACACCCTTCATTACCTGTCCACAGAAGCTGCAGGGTCATGGGATACAATGTTACCTAGTGGACAGAGCACTAGCCTGGGGCTCAGGACACCTGGGTTCTCTTCCTGGATCTTCCAATGGCCTTCTGGGTGATCTTACACAAGCCACTTCATCTCTCTGGGCCTCAGTTTCCCAATCTGTAAAATGGGGCCATTGATACCGGCCTCCTTGAAAAGGGCTTTGAGATCTGATGAAAAGCATTGTGTAAGAGGGAGGTATTTGACTTTGTGGGTTTCCCCACAATGGTTTAAACCCCATGTCTTAAAGATTAACATATCAAGTTAAAATTAATGGTATTCAGATATAGTTGGAAAAACAGTTAATCTAGAATACAGACAGTGATTGTAATTAAATAACAAAGAAAATGGCAAAGGAAAGTGCTCACATTCCTGGTTTCTCTGTTTTAACAGTCACCCTGTTGGACTTCTCCAACTGTTAGCCTTACTGCCCAGTACCTGTCATTCTGGCATCAGAGACCCAACCCATGAATTTTTCCTCCCTTGTAACATAGCTTCAAGCCTCCTGAAATCTAAATGGCACCTAGCTCATTATCATGCCAGGTATGAATGTGCATCCTTTTTACATCCTTGCAAAAATATCTGCATAAATGCATCAAAAGGACATTGTGATGTACAAAATCTATTGTCCTGGTTTCATCGATTATTGCAGGGCAACTTCATTCCCTGGGAAGACCAGGTGTCACCAACCATGTGCCCCTTCCCAGGTTAATTTCAGAAACTTATCTGAATTCATGGAGGTGTCTGCTAATAGCCTTAGTTAGTTTTTCCCTCATCAGAGTAAGACTCATGTACACAGTAATTGTCCTGTACTTTCACAGTGTTCTGACACACCCTTGCTTCATTGATTAGGCAACAGGTCAATTTCTTTCAGTCACAGGTTTAAGATTACAGTGATCACATTTTATTAATCCCATATTTCCCAATTTCTTTTCTATCACATATAAACTGACAGAAGGATCCCAATCTGTCACAGAACTGATCTTCAATTTTGGAGGATGAAATATGAACAGATTTGTCTTGCAAATGCTGTTGTCTATTTTTGACTTTAAGGAAGATAATTCAACATATGGGACTGACCTACATTGGAGTTACATAGTTCTTGTATCAAATTATACAGACCCACCCCTCCTTCCCGCCCTTCCCTCCTCCCCCCCACTCCCCCCCCCCAAGAACAGGCTCTAGATAATGGGCCAAAATCAGAAGTGATGTGCTAAATTCTGTTAGTTACGTTCTCTTCCAATAATTTATAATCCCTTATGCTCTGACTCCCTTAGATTTATTTACACTCACTCCACCTATGTAAAAGAGCCTATTTTACGTTACACTTTCATTTGCCTTCTAGGCATGTAAGTTATTGCACTTTTAGACTCACTTACACATCAGTAGAATTGGTGTGAGTCAAAGGGAGTCTAAACTGAGCACAAGAGCATTTAAATTAGTGTAACAAGTTTCAACTTACAGCCCCAGCCCATGGCTTCTGATTTCAGCCCATTACCTACAGTGTATTCATGGGTGTGGAGTTTGTCCCAACATTTTGTTTTTAAGTGCGAAAACTGTAGCCTCATAAAATCTCTAATATAATAAAGAATTTAAATGGGGGGGGGAGTGAGTAGTAGGCAGTGGGTTTGCCATGTACCATGGTGCCACTCACTATTGTCAGACAATGCAGCATGGAACTCTTACCTTTACAGTACAGGAGGTAGGTTTTTGTTACTGTTTGTTGTAGAAATGCAGGTTTGATGATGCTCCAATAGATATATAGTCTGGATTCCAGATCAAAATGCTCTAAAGAGAATACTGATTATGGCCAGCTTTACTACAAGTGTTTTGAAGGGTGTAAACGCCACATAGCAGGAAGAATTACTATGGGGCTACAAGCTATGATAGAGTAATAGAAAGAATTACTTTCAGTGTCTTAGGTCCTATAAAACAGGCCATCTATGTCTTCTTAAGGAGGTTCTCCTGCAGAGAGTACAACTTTAAATAAGCAAAATATGTAAATAAACAAATTCTAGGCAAGCCTTAGGATACTGAAACTGAGTTATATTTAGTACAAAATCCTTTCAGGCTCTGTATTTTCACTCTGTCAATAACAGAAGTGCTGTTTGTCTGGCAAGACTGAATAAATCTATTTTCAAATATCTCCTTGACTCCTTTACAATCTGCTGCATTCCACTGATACCACAGTAATCTGCTCAGACTGAAGAAAAATATCAAAGGTTAAGAACAAACTTGAATGTGCTCACTTTAAAAAAATGGGATGGAATTTTTGGTTTGTTTGCAACCGAGTCAAATTTAGGAAACCTAGCTTTAGAAATTTCTGGGCTGCTGGCATAGTAGTAGCAGTGATAAATGTTAGCTCTCATTTGTTGAGAGCTCTCTTTTGTTTGCTTACAGTTTGCTTATTTACATGTTTCTTTAAAATTGTATCCACTCCAGGAGAGTCTCTTGAAACAGGCACAACTGGCCTTTTACCGGGACCCAAGACACAGCAAGTCAACATTTGAAATCATAAACTAAAAGTACATGAATTCATTCTCATCCAGTAAAATGATGATAGATTAATGTTTAGTTAGAAGATAAAGCAACAGTCTTTAACTTGATACATGAATGACTTGTCACCATTGACCATTTCAAAAACAAACACACCATTTTCAGAAAAATGGAAAAACAAGGTTAGATTTTTTTTTCTATGAAGTTTACATTTAAATGACCAGGCTAGTTACACATCATTTTGTCTCGCTTACTTTAACCTGAGAACTCCAGTACTACTGGAAAACAGGATACTGGGCTAGATGGGCTTCTGGTCTGACCCAGTATGGCCAGTTTTATGTTCATATGTTTATGTTTATGTTCATATGTTTATGTTCTTTTGACTCAGGATCCCAAAATCATGAGATTGGCTTAAAAATCACAAGTCTTTACTAAAATAATAAATGCAGGTTCCTTTTTATTTGCCTTTTAGTGTTTGAGTTTTTAGGGTCCACATTTTCAAGATTTTCTGGGCAGGCACAAATGGTGAGTGTAAAAGGGACTGTCCCCTTTAAGGAAAGTAGGGATTAGAGATGTGTCAACCCCTTTTCCATGGTGTGTCCCTTTAAGGTTCCTGGATGAAGGCCTAGAGAAGGGCAGAGGCAGGTGCTGCGAGACAGGAAGATGGTGCTGAGGAAATAGTTAATGCTTGGGGGCTGGATTGGGGGTGACCCAGGCTACCATTTCTTTAAAGGCTCAGGACCCATAAACCTTGCAGGGTAGGGTGGGGCAAGGCTTCCTTCTCTCCCGGTCAGCTGGAACGAGCTCTGGGAAGGGGGCAGTATATATGCTCCCTCCTTGGTTGCAACAGGGAAGTGGCGCTGTCTGCTGATCCCTTCCAGCCTAGGGAAGTCAAGGACTAAGTAATGAGGAGAGAAGCTTCCCTGAATCAGTATAGCCCCAGCAAGGACGGCTGTGGGATTCCTGAGACTAGGAGAGGACGCCTACCTGAATTAGCACCACCCCAATGAGACACTACAGGTCCTTGAGCTCTACTCATACAGAGAAAGAAAAATGTGCATGACAAATTCTGCTGGTCCTTCTGTGTGTGTGGAAAAAGACAGTCAGGAGAATTAGTGGACATAGCTGTTGTGCCCTGATCCCTCCCCAAATGCGCAGAGCTAACCCATCCGTGCGTGAGCCCTGTGCATGAGTAAGGGGCTGGTGTTCAGGGAAGACTAAGTGGTCAAGATGAGCCCCATGTGTAAATGTGGAAACAACTGATTCTCCTGCAGCAACTAGCCAACTTCCCCTGCTTGGATTACTCCTGCTCCAGCAGGAATAATCAGTCGGGGGGTGGGGGGAGGGGATGGCCTCACAACTAGTCCAAATATGGTGTGAAATAATGGTGTAAGAATAGCATTAATCCATCCCTTTTTCGGGGAAAACTTGAAGGAAGTAAAGCCGGTTTGGCCTTCGTCAGTGAAAGCCATCCAAATTATTAACAGTGAAGTATTTATTATATTGCACTAGTACACAATCTGGCCTAGGCACCAAACATACATACATACAAAAAAAACCCTGCTTCTACCCAAAGCGTTTGGAAAGACATAAAGCAGGCAGAGAATGGGGAAAAGGAAAACTTACAAGCAGAGTGGACAGGATGATGGCTGGCATAATATATATATGTATCTGCTCTCTGTCGTTAGTCCCATGTTTTTGTTTGCTTTCTGTGTATGAACTACCCCCAACTGTCCTGTTAACAAGACTGACAGGGACTTTTCACCACACAGATCCCATCTCCCTTACAAATGAGGCAGTCTCTTCTCCTTCACATGTGCAAATCATTCACACAGTTCCCTGTGAAGTATACCTCTTATTATTATTGTAATCCTACTTCTTTACCTCTGGATGTGGAAAAGCCTGCTGATCAGCAGGTGGGTACTTTGTCTTAGTACTGTATTTCTATGCGGGGCACTGACCAGATTGTCTATTATTCAGTATTGCTGCACACTGGAGACTTTCTTGCTAAGACAGACATGTTCCTGAATATATTCCTCTAGCTTAGTTCTTTAAGGCACCTGATAGCTGGGGGTCTCGGAGACTCAGTGAGTTGGTTATGGAATGCAGAGATTTTTATCGCCAACCTATGTCCAAGATAATAGTTTGGCACCAGCTGACTGTTAGGTGCCCTCTCGGAAATGAGTTGATTATCACAATCAACTTCCCTGTGTCCATTTACCAATACCATAACAGGCACCTTTGGTACTTCCAGCAGACAAGCACAGCAATCAATGATCATGGGTAGGACCCTACCGAATTTATGGCTGTGAAAAATGCATCACAGACTGTGAAATCTGGTCTCCCCTGTGAAATCCAGCTATTCTAGGGGAGTTGCAGGATTGCCACCTGTACTTCTGCATTGCCTTGAGAATTGGGCAGCTGGAGAGTGGAGAGCAGTGGCTGCTGGCTGGGCAGCCAGCTCTGAAGGCAGCAGCAGCACAGAAGAGAGGGTGGTATGGAATGGGGCTTGGTTGTCACTTTTTGCACGGGGGCAGGGACAGTCTTATGGATGGGTGACGTGGATGACCACCCAAGTCACCATGGTCACCCCCACAAACACACACAGCCAGCCCAAGGCCCTTTTAACCCCCAACAGCTGGGACTAGAGCCAGGGAGAGATAGGGCTGCGGGTGTCCCAGCTAGGGGCTCCTACCTTGCACCAGGCTTCAGCTGCTAGTCCTGGTGCAGCTGGGAAGGGACGGAACTTTCTCTTCCCCGGCACAGGCTGCTCCCGGGGCCGGGTCCGACCCACCTCCAGGAACCTCCTCCGACTGCAGAAAGCTCTCATGGATCATGAATTTGGTAGATCCCCAGTCATGGGGATTGAATGGTTCTTCTAACTGTCAGGGGTGCGTTCCCAATGTCATGACTAAGACACGTTGGCACCACACTGTACTTACCACTGCCTATGTTGGACCTATTCTGTGGATAAAGACAGGACTCCATATTCCAGGGCTGTCTATCTGGCACTTTTCATGAGCATTAAATTCATACAACAAAATGTGAAGTAAAAAATATCGAGTCTGCATCTAGCCAGCAGAGTTTTCCAAACCTACTAGAAGATGGGAGTAGGATTTTATTACCAAAAAATTAGGTTTCACAAGAATTTAATTGAGTTCAGTCCACTCCAGGATCTCAAAGAAACAACTCTACGGAGTTATTCTAATACCACAAGGCAGTGTATGCATTACTGTTGTAAGGAAGCACCTATACATGTGGCTGATAGTGTCTTATCTGCAAAGAAATGGGATAAAAAGAGGGCATATATATGAAAACAGATGTTATTGCTTAATATGCTTATTACTTTCTCTTTTTAGATACATTTTTTTCCTATGTATTTGTTATATCCACTGACCCGCTTTTATTTGTTAGGCATTTCAGAAATGCATCAACTACATTTAATCTGATAACCTAGCATTGCAACAGTAGTATCCTGTGGGGCTTTACCAACCATGTGTATCATTTCTGTGTCAGTAGAGAAAGGAACAAGATATAAGTAATATCCAGCTCCATTTCTCAACTGTATGATTTTCAGTGTCAGGTGCAATACCATCAGACAGAAAAATGTTGTCTATCTCCTGCTTCTGATATTGTGTCCAAGTTAGTTGATGTCTATCACTCAGGATCTTTAGGATCATAGCTGTGGAAAAATACCTTTACTAAGAATAAAACAACATGAAGCAACTAACAGAAAGGAGTATAGGAACAGAATCTGAGCTTTTCTTGCACTGGTGTACTTTTATCCATGCATTGCCATCTCCTGAGGTTTTGCAAAAACTGATGCACTTTATTTTTGACAGACAAAACTGAGAACAAATGTGAGATAAAGAGTCATCGTAGCTGCCCAGACAAAACAAAATGGAAAACGAATTACTCTCAGTGGAGGTTTTTAACTTTCTCAACTGCACTTCTAAATGTCTTGCATAGTTCCACCTCTGGACCAATAGAAACTGCTTCATTGTTACTGCTGTTTCTTTGACAGAAATCTCATGGCAGTGTTCATCATAAGTGTCGTGCTGTCTGGAATGGTTCATTACGAGGAGTGCCAGTCTTGGGGCAGACTGTCTAAGAGCAGGGCAGAAACCCCAAACTGGGTATATGTTCTATAATTAGATTTCATCAACCCAGTAACAAAAGTAAGATCCTGAATCACCATGAAGTCCTACCATGGAGCCACAGACAGTCCCGTTGGTCACTCCAGTCTATCTTGCTACCCAGGCAAGCTGGACTTAATGATAGTTGGTTGCCATATCCCAAATATCACAAAATATTCAGGTTGCTCCCAGTCCCAAGAGACCAGTCATTTACCCCAGGTCATTTTGTATCTCAGATCTCACATCAAAGACAACAGTTTGTAGCCAGTCCTACAGTAAACTAACTAAGGATTTCTTAACCAGGAAAAAGAAATGAAAAAGTTATTTAAAGGCTAAAGCAGGCAACATATATACACAAATGGGTTCAGTCTGTGGTTCCAAAAGGTGAGAGGAGTTGTAATCTGTCAGCTCTGAATGTCTTTAGGGCTACCGCAGGTTGGCCTGGGAATCTCTGCCTCTGATTCCTAGCGCCAGCCATATGAGAGCCCAAATGTCAGAGAGAGAGAGAGAGAATTTTTTTCGTGTCCCTGTTTTATCCCCTTCTTCCAGCATTCAAGCTAATGTGAGCACTCTCTTGCACGTTAGCACCTTCACAGATATGAGAGGCCCATTAACCAAGTCTTTGTACTGTGATGTCCGCAATGGCTCATTTAGTTTTGATAGTCCTTCTTGATGTGCATTGGACCATTCCTCCTGACTGGGTTCATAGGATCAGAGCAAGCATTTTTACACTTATAAACCAAAACTTACATGTCACCTTATAGCATGGGATTCAGGCACCACAAGAGAAATTAATGCATGTAACAACTTACAAGCATTCCACAGAGTCTAAATACTAGACATAACACCTATCTTGAACAATACGAACATACAGGTGAGCTGGTCTGGTTTCCAGCTACGAATTTGTCAGTGCTCAGCTGAAACCGGCAGCCTTGGTAGGAGCTGGCACCTGGTCTGCCAGCATCACAATGAGCTCTAGTAACAAAATATAGGAGAGGATTCAGGAAGAGACCATCAACTAGTTTAGCAGCCCAGGACTGCATAAATCCTTATTTTTTTTATAAAAAAAAGAACTCACAGAAGGGAATTTTAAAGGAGATAAAGGGAGTTATCAATCCCATTGAATTGTTATTCAGGCACCTAACTACCATAGTCTTTATTAGAAAATCCCAGTCTAAGATAACTAGTGATCTTCCTGTATAAGAGAATAGAGTAGACAAATAATTTGTTATGCTGGACGATAAACCATCTTTTGGTTGTATCATATATGTAGAGAGACAGAAATAGAATTTCTGCTAGTATGCCGTGTGTGGTGTGTTGGGAAGAAGCATTTCTAATTTACAAGAGTGTTTATGTATTTTCATGATGTTGTTTTGTTCCAAAATGGCTTCTTTCCACTCCCAAGTCTTTGGGGATAACCCACCACCTCAGGAACCAGTCCTCCCTCCCCCACAATATTTTATTGTTTTTCTTTGGTAGTTGCCAATATTTGGATGATAGTTAGACACAATTAGCAATTTAAACCAGTTTATTATTTAGTTTCTTTTGTTATTTTTAAATTTCACATTGCTCTGGGTACTTTTGCAAATTTTAAACAATGCTATGCTGTGTACAATTTAATATTGAAACCATCAAACTATATAAAGGATTACTTCTACCACATAGATATATATTCATCCACCTACTAATATTAACAATCACTGGCTTACCATCACTAGCACTAACCAAATCCACATCCTTCACCCCTTCCCCACATGCTGGGAATAAAAAGTGATGAAATACAAAGGCTAGCAAATCCGGGCTTTAGGAGATCAGCAAGGGAAGCAAATTCTACAAAGTTTGTAGCCTTTTATTTGCTTTAAAGTGAATTCTGTAATATGATATTACACCACCATGGGTTCGGCTCTGGCAGCTACAAGTTCAGGCTTTTAACAGAGTGAAAGTCACTTCCACTACTTGCTTCAAATTTAGAGTCTCTAGGAACACATAAAGACCAAAGGTAGTGACCACACATCCATTCACAAGTACAAGATCTAGTCTGCTTTGCAAGTTTTATTAAAGTTACAATTAAAGTTATGATTACCCAAGCATACAGAAATTCTATACAGACCTAGGCACAAGTTACAAACATAGTTATACTCAGATCCTTAACAACAGTGTTCAGGTCTGATGGGGGTCTCTCGTGGCTTGATCATCACGAGAGGGATGGTTCCTGCTGGAGTCTCCCATAGGGAGCTCAATTTTCCCCTTCTGGGAATCCCATATTTATAATGCGATTCTGTCTATACCTACATTCTGCGTATGTTCTTCAGAGCGTTAACCCTCTTCTCTCTTATTGGTCTGTGTCCTCTGGAAACTTAAGGGATCCCAATTTTCTATAAGCTGTTTAAGTTCCCTTTATTCTCATTAGCACTGATGCACAGCCTATATCCTGTGGCTAAGACACATGTTGGAGACAGATGTGCCTTTACAGTATTTTTATGTTCTATATTAATCTTCTGGGTAATTTTGTGCAATATTACCACTCAATACCTCTTTTCCCATAATCTTAGGGCATTAGGTTATTTTCTAATCACTTATGTCATCATTTCTTGTCTCCAAGGCCTAAAATAGCTTAAGCAGAATCTTGCAGACCTCAGCCTACAAGCCTTGCATTCCAGATTGTCTTACTCATGTCTAATACTTGGTTTCTCTCAATACTGATCAATCTTATACTTTTGTAATCGTACAAATTCATTCTAATTAACATACAGTGAATATGTATGATGTAACATATTTATTAATCCCAATATCACACTATAAATGGATAATAAACTAAAACAGCTATTTCTGACACATTAGGGAGAACACTAGGTAAGGCTGTTTTACTCAAGAATAAACCCTGCCATCCCTTTCCATAATGTCCCTGTCTATCCGAAATTTGCTGTGCCATACCTTAAATTTTGACTTGGGCTGCCAGAGAGTTAATGTTTAAAAATACCTAAGGGAAAATCTCCAACTTGTTTGATATTTCCATTAATGGAGAAATCATCAGTTAGGGTGGCTAATATGGGGACCTTGGTTATTTCCTGTAGGAATTCTTTCTCTTTCATGAGATCTCCTGTTAGTAAGTGACCATAAGGACTCATTATGCCTTCTTTTACTATGTAAAACTAATTTACCAGTGCTTGTGAGTTCTCTAATGAAGCAGCCTCTGTTAGCACTTACCATTCAGAGATGGGGAAGCAGCACTGAATATTTCACAGGAGGAAGAGCTGGTTGTGACATACCAGGGCATAATCCAGACTAATGAGTAGCTGTGACACCCCTGCTCTCTAACCTGGGATGCCCTTTACAATGCTTTGCTGCTGTAGCCTTCAGTCTGGACTGGTCACAAACCATGTTCCCTCTAATTTTTAACAGGCCATGTACACAAAAAATTTCTTCTGTGCCGCCGCTGAAGAAAAAGAAAAGCCAGAAAGCCACTGCCAAAGCCAGAGTGCGCACAGTGTTTTGCCGTGTGCGTGGAGTTTAAGATCTGTGTGCACATGTACACTTGCACAGCTTAGAGGGAACAGTGGTCACAAACAGCCTCCAGAGTGCAAGTCACTCCCAGATATGTCTCTGTGTGTGCTGCAGCCAGCCAGCCACACTGTGGCTCTTACCAGCTTTGGTTATACTGCAGGGTGACCCCAACACACTCCCAGTCTTAGAGTTTCCCCCAGAAATGTATGTCCTGTACTGCCCAGCCCTCTCCTGCATAATACAAGTTTATATGAAGTCCATTATTTCTTTAATAGAAATAATATGCACATATTTTGTTACCCCAAATGGCATTTCCCAAGCAGTTCAGTTTAAACCACTGGATTAGCTAAAACAATAAACAAGTTTATTAACTACAAAGAGAGAGATTTTCAGTGAGGACAAGTAATAAGGCATAGAAGTCAGAAATGGGTACAAGAAAAATAAAGATAAAATGCAACCGGTGCCTAATTTAACAAACTATGTTAAATTCAAAGCAAAATTTTCCTACCTCATGCTTTCAGCAGTCTTACTGACCAAACTTCTTAGGTCAGGACCCCTTCTTTCAGAATTCAACAAATGCTTCCTTTGTCGCTGTGGTGCTGTGAATGTGCTGGGTCGGGGTTGGTGTCTTGGGGTGTTTGTCCCTCCTTTGTATAGTTTCAGTCCTCCTTTAGAAAAATATTGCCAGCTGAGATTCCAGAGACAAAGAGTCTATGTGGAAGGACGTTCGCTGCCCCTTTTCTCACCTGTTTGACCGTCCTTTGTTTTTCTTCCTGCTTGATGACTCTGTTTACTGCTTAAATGCAACTTCAGCAGAACACACGTTCCTTTGTTTAAGACAGATCTGTTTGCCAACCTCAGTTTAGAACATGTGTTTAATAACCCCACACAGCAGAATCTTATAACTTCATGTATAATGTTGCCACGCATATTTTATCAGGACAATATTGACCAGCAAATTATGAGTTTTTAAATGATACCTTACAAGACATACTTTGTACAAAGATTATTACAATAGTGTGTGGAGCATGGACACGGGTACATTCTGTCACAATGGCACAGAGGCATAAGCTGACAGACAGCCCCTTACCTCTTCTAGGGAAGTTTGATGGCTGACAGCACAAGTAAAGATAAAATTATATGGATCTGAGTTAATAATGTAGTTTCTCAGGAGATCCTTTTAATCCTGTCAGCTTTACTTTTGTAGGAGAGGTTGTGCAGTGTGAGCAGCATACAGAGTCCCAATACCTATGTCAAAAGTGAATCGTAATTTTGGACACCCAACTTCAGACATCTTAAAGGAGTGTGGGGTTTTTTTGAATCACTGGGCCCTTAGCCTCTGAAAATCAAGCTCCTTTAATGTGTTCAAGTGGGCACCCAAAAATGGAGGCATCCAAAGTCAGTAGACACATCTGCAAATTTAGGCCACAAGCTTTTTAAAGAATCCAGTTCCTGACGGATAGACGGGCTGGGAATTGTCATGATCTGTTTCAGGTTAAGTGTTGTAGTTCTGAACAGATATGCTGCAAAAACAAAGAAATATAAAGGTAATGCTTTCTTAGTTTGATTAATTGAATTAACGTCCCTTTTAATATTAGTTTAAAAGCCTGGGACAATATATCCATTAGTAAGTGCGATTTTCCCTTAAAAGGAGTTAGATGTATAGACAGCCACATTTATAGCACTGTCTGCTGAAAAGCCAGGGGAGTCTTGGTAAAGCTTGTGAGTGCTCATGGGACCACTAATCTCTCACTGACAATGTATGGGAAAACTGAACTCTGAGTTTTCCTGCAAATTCCTTCTCCTTTTCTTCAGATGGCACTTTTACTGGGATTTAAAGATGAAGTGGTCTTCTTGTCTCTCAACAGCCTGATATGCAGATAGTTCAAACCAATTTGGACACCTCCATCTGGCCACAAGTATATTACAAAAATAATTGGAAATATCTGCAGTCTCATATGAAAAGCATTGTGCTAAAAGTTGCTGATACTTGATCTATTTGTTTTTCACAAATGTTGATGCATTTATGACTGTGTGTTAATTTGGCAATTGCTCACCATACTAATCCACTCAGAGGAGCTAGGTGGCAATTTATTGCTAGGTAGATTATACTAAGGTTTCAAGCTGCACAATTCATGAAAGAGAGATATTGTGAGCAGGGAGCCCCATGAGGCTATCAGTTTCCTACCTCAGTGAACAGGGTGCTGGAATGAAACTCTCTCTCTATTTGCCCCAAAACGACATTTTGTCTTCATCTGGGGAGCCTGGCCTGCATCTTTGTATCATATTACCTCTGACTGTAGAAGGCAGTTCCTGTGCCAGTCTAATCTAGCCCAGCTGTGAGTTTAAATCAGAACAAAGGCCTGCTGGCCTTTAATAGTGTGTTCCACGTCGCATCTGGAATGTCTGTCTCAGCTGTGGACAATTATATTTCTTTGCTTCAATGCCAAGGCAGTTATTTTTCCCCAAAACCAGTTACTGTAAATAAATCCAATTAATTAGAATGTTTGGCTTTCCCCATACAAAAGAACCTGGATGGTTCTGCAAAATGGTAACTAAATCTTTGCTTCCATTCTGTCAGTTGTCCCAGATTACAAAGCATGTTCCTTAATTAGGCCTCAACATACTTCTCTCCCACCCAAACGCAGTGTTATTTCATATTTCTAACTTTAAATCACTTATATGAGAGAGGCTGGATAAGACAGAGGCCTTAACTGCTTTAAAAAAACAAAAAAAACCCAAAACCCCCTAAAATAAAACCTGAATTGTTTTAAACATTCCTGCACTATTAGTTTTCTTGTGTCCCTTTTTTTTACCTTGTTATATAAAGAGATTCAGAACTCTTCTCTCTTATTCTGAGTCTATCCATCCTAACAGCAGCTTTGCTTTTTTTTCTTCTATTTTCTCCAAAATGTAACTGTGATGCACAGCTTGTAAACCTCTAAGAAATGTCTCTCTCTCGGCAAAATAAAATGCAGTTACAACTACAAGTTATATTAGAACATAAGAATGGCCATACTGGGTTAGACCAAAGGTCTATCCAGCCAAGTATCCTAATGTGGCCAATGCCAAGTGCCCCAGAGGCAGTGAACCTAACAGGTAATGATCAAGTGATCGACCTCCTGCCATCCATCTCCACCCTCTGACAAACAGAGGCTAGAGAACACCATTCCTTACCCATCCTGGCTAATAGCCATTAATGGACTTAACCTCCATGAATTTATCCAGTTCTCTTTTAAACCCTGTTTATGTTTATGTGAAAAGTGTTTAATTGTTTTAAAACATACTGTTATCCAAGATTCTAGTGCCATAGAATCTAGAGTAAGAAGGAGAGTGCCTTTCTGCTGTTGGGATCCTTTATTAAAAATGTAAATTTTGTGTTATGAAAGATGCCAAATTGACATTAACAGGGCCCTGTGTTTATTCACAGAACAGGCAGTATCAGGACAGACTTCTCCACCAATAGATCTCAGCCCTGATCTGGAAGGAACTCTCTCTTGAGGTTAGCTAGGATAGTTCAGTATATATGCCCATCCAACTCTTGCATTCTGCTGAGCCTGCTGGCAAGGAATCAATTACAGTTCTTTGCTTTTAGATTTTTTTTTAATTGATGTTGACACCCATCAACTAGGAACTGAAATCATCAGCTCCATTCACATACTCCTTTGAATGGCTCTCTGATAGGGACTTTTGCTCAGTATTAGAGGTGGGTGAGTAATTTGTAACAAATAATATACTTGACAAACTTTGCCTCTTTTCCAATTCATGAACTGCATGGGAATAAATCTGGTTTTCTCTGATTTGTTATTTGAATATTTGTTATTGAATAGTTATTAGAATATTTCCTGGTCTGTAACTTGTTCACAAGCAGTTCATTGTAACATCCAAAATGGGAGTTGTTGACACTGGGCACACAGATCATAGGGATATTTCTGTTCCCTGACTGGATGAGTGTCTTGATGTAAGCAAGGTCTGAATGAATTATTCCCTGACAGCTAGCTGGGAGTGGGAGAGACTTTAGGTGTGTTCATGTAAATACAGTTTGTTCCTGCTCCACTTAGATATCCAGTAATCAACTTTGGCTGGTGTTGGGTTACAAACCACTTTAGTACTGAATGCAGGGGTAGTGAAATGCTGTTACCAATGTTGTCACTATTGTATGAATAAAGGGGAGCAGAACTGTGCTTAACCTGTCCCAGACGAGGGGGTCACCCTCAGCTGAAAGGACCTTGTTAAGCCAGGGGCTCAAATGCCAGGGACCTGTGAAAGTAAGAGGAGTGGGGACAGGTGTCCCAGCCAGGAGATGTGGACCTTCCCCAAGGGTTCTCTCCAGACTGGTTTAACCTGTCTCCCCTCTCTCACCCCCTCCCTAGTGTTCAAAGAAAGAGCTAAATAGGCTTCATTAGGAGCATCTTTGTTATTTTAAATGCTCAATCAGAGGTGAAATCAGTTGTGGTGGGACCGTGTTTCTGCCTAGCCTGCTAAGAGCTAAAAATCACTGACAGCTGAAATCACTTAAGATGGGGCAATGTTTTTGCCTAGCCTGCAAAGAGCTGAAAATTACTAAGAGACTCAGGTGGCAGCAGAAGGTGACTGACAGTCAGCTGGCGAATGAGTGGCTAGTGAGGTGGTGAGCAGAACGAGTGGCAGGTGAGGCAGCAAGGAACCGCGGCTGGCAGGACGGCCAGCGGAGAGGAACTGTGGCTGGTGGGGCAGCCAGGTGGTGAGGAGCAGCGGCTGGTGGGGTGGCCAAGTGGTGCAGTGACCGGCCAGCAGGGAGGCTGGCAGAGAGGGCAGAGCAGTGTCCCGCAGAGAGGCGTGGTGATCAGCCGGCAGGGTGCTGGCAGAGGGGGTGGTGAGCGAGTGCCTGAGCAGAGGAGCGAGTAAGGTGCCTCCTTAGCTTCCCCCCCTCCACCAAGGGTGGGAGGCAAACTCTGCAGATGCATCTCTGAATCTGCACTGACCAAGGACAGCAACTGTGAGTGTGGTGCAGAGAAGAGTCGGGCACGTTAAAGGAACTTTTGGGTTGCTGGACTTAAGAACCTGAGTGGAAGAGGACACTACCCAACTTACTTGGGGGTGGGTCTTTTGCTCATGGTTTATGGTTTATGAACCCTGTTTGGGGTGTTTTCCCAAATTAACACTGAGTTCCATCCCTCCTTTTATTAAAAGTTTCTTTTCTACACTCAGACTCTGTGTTTGTGAGTGGGGAAGTATTGCCTCTCAGAGGCACCCAGGGGTGGTGTGTAATTTCCCCAGGTTATTGGGTGGGGGCTCAAGCCAGTTCTGTGGTGTATCAATGGAAAGGAACCTGGTTGCTGGCAGAAGGGTTTCATTAGTATGTTCACTGTTTCAGTAAATATTCACACCAGTAACTCCTTCACTGAAGTACTCCCAGAAAGCATGCACAAAAAGGGTCCAACCATGGATCAAACGAGTTTGTTTAAAAATGCAGACAAATCTTCAGAAAAATGTTTGCAGTTTGCCCAGCTTTGGTAACTATGGGCCAGATTTGTAAAGATACTTAGGTGCCCAAAGATACAGAAAGAAGCCTACTGAGATTTTTAAAAGTGCCCAGATGCCGAGGATTAGGTGCTGTTGAAAATGCCACTAGGAGCCTCTCTGCATCTTTAGGTATCTAAATATCTTTAAAAATCTGATTCTGTATAAATAAAATCAATATATACTCATGGGCCAGTTTTGAACTGGTGACCTAGGAAAAAGGCTCCATGTCCTGTTACCCCTGTACTGAGTCATCAGGTCCCCCAAGTACAATTATATTAACTTAGCCTCCAGTGGTTGGAAATATTTTCTTTTTAAGTAAATACTTGCAGCAAATCATTTTGAACTGCACTAGAACGGAGCAGAGATTTGTGTTAGCTCTGAGGGCCACCTAGTGGCAACCATTTGTTCCCTCATGTCTGGAAAAAAGTAATCAATAAAGCTGAACGTTTCTTTTCTTCTGTGATGTGCTCTGCACCCAGACGGAGACAGGAGATCCATATGATTATACCACTGCTTTTTAAGATCCCATTCTGTCTTTTTGGAGAGTTGGATGTGAATCCCTTCTGAGCCTTTCATTGTTACGTCTTATTGGCCTGATTGTATCTGTCCCTAGTGCAGATGCTGGAGGCAAGGAGCTTTCCCCCTCACACCTAACCATGACGAGTCCCAATCAGCATAGCAGTCCCTGCACTCAGGGAAAGGGCCAATAAGACATTCCACAGCAGCCAGGGAGGAGGCAGTGTCATGACCCTGGCCTCCTATCCACATTGTCCCTTGGAGTTCACCAGGCACATGAGAGAGCAGGCTGTATCATCTCAAGGGATGGTGAAGCAGCGACACTCCCTCTGCATACCAGGGAGCTTGGGTAGAGATTGTGCTTCCGGAGGCACAATTTTTCCTGGCACTCTTCCTAGGGCAGCACAGTCCCACACATGAGCTTGGGCCTCACCGGCACTATGTGGCCCTAAATCAGTTGATAAGGGAACAACAATGAAGATTTATTTTTAGAAGTACTTTAAAGATCAGCTAATCTTGTTCCTCTAATTGGTTGGGTGCCCACAGCGTAGGCTGCTTTGACTTTTTGTTCCTCATTTCTTCTATTCTTATAAAGGAATTGCCTAAAATATAGCTGTACATTCAGCAGAACATTAATCAGTTCATCAGGAAATGCAGAGCACATAACTCACAAAAATCAAGATTACAAAAAAAATCCATCTGTTTACATATTCCACAACCTCATGTTAAAAATCTTATGTCTGTTTTCTCTCACAAAAGAAAGTACCAGGGTGTCCTAGAGCAGTGGTTCTCAACCAGGGGCATACCCCTGGGTGTACACAGTGATCTTTCAGGGGGTACATCAATTCATCTAGATAATTTGCCTACTCTTACAACAAGCAACATAAAAAGCACTAGTGCAGTCAGTACAAACTAAAATTTCATACAGACAATGACTTGTTTATACTGCCCTATATACTATGCACTGAAATATTTATATTTATATTCCAATTGATTTATAATTATATGGTAAAAGTGAGAAAGTACGCAATTTTTCAGTAATAGTGTGGCTGTGACACATTTGTATTTTTATGTCTGATTTTGTAAGCAAATAGTTTTTAAGTGAGGTGAAACTTGGGGTTATGCAAGACAAATCAAACTTCTCAAAGGGGTACAGTAGTCTGGAAAGGTTGAGAGCCACTATCCTAGAGCAGGTTTCAGAGTAGCAGCCGTGTTAGTCTGTATTCGCAAAAAGAAAAGGAGTACTAGTGGCACCTTAGAGACTAACCAATTTATCTGAGCATAAGCTTTCGTGAGCTACAGCTCACTTCATCGGATGCATAAAGTGGAAAATACAGTGAAGAGATTTATATACACACAGACCATGAAAAGTCCCAAACTCTACTGATGTACTGAACATAGGGCCTGAGTTGGTTAAAATATCTGTGAACCTTAATGAACACTTTGACAAACCTAGTTTGAATTTTGAGTTAGTGCTGAACCCAAAGTCAGGTGAATTTGGCATATTGTTGGATTTTATTCTGAGTTTTTCATAAAACCAGCTCATATAGCCCTCAGTGTCGATAATGATGGCATACTCTAGCAACCACTCTTCTCAGAAGTGTATCTTAGTTGCTATAACGTTTAGATTTTGATGCCAGGTTGTCCATTTTAAAATGCACTCTATGTGTTTCAGGTTAATTCCATAATCCTTATTGATTTTTAATGTAAATTTCAAATGGAAAGAGTTTTCAGGGTAAAGTACTGAAATGTATAAATGTACTATTGTCTTCTGGATGATATATCCTACTTGATCAAGTATTGATCAATTCCCCATTCTGACCAAGGCTCTGTAAGAATGCAGTCACCTAGTGCTGTAATCTGGTTTACAGCCACACACAACTGTAAACTATGTTACAACTCTGTTAAGGAACTGGCCTAGATTAGTTAGAGCACAACTTCTTGGCCTATTTGTAATATAGATGGTTTGTAACTCTGCAATGTGTGGCTTAAAACCAAATTACAACCATAGTTGGCTGTACTGGTGTTTGGAAAGTTGTACTGAAACAGATTACCTAACATTGTTTGGACAGGGACTAACTGTGTTACAATGAAAACTCCACATTCATTTCTCTGTGGTCTAGTCCTGCACAGGAAATGGTGTGTTGAGGGGCTCTTTTCATCTGATTTTAAACAAAATAAAACCAATTCATCAACTACTTGAAGTACACCACACATTGTGTGCACTCTGGTTAGTGCTTTTAAAATTCCTGAGACCATGTAGAGGTTTTTAATGCAAAGTTTGTGGTTTGGTGGATTGACAAACATTTTTCTTTGGGCACTACAATCAGGGGAAATGGAAAAATGTTCTGAGGTTAAAGATCACCGCTGATGAGTGAATTGGAAGGTGTGAGCTTTCAAGTTCTCCAACTTTTAAATACAAGCTCCCAAACGTTTTGTGTGTTTGTTATTCCCAATCTACACAATAATTCACCAGAACAGGCTGGGCTTGCCTGCTTGAGATCTCTGTGTCTAGGCAGCTGTGAGAAGGGCAGCCTACCACATTTTATACCAATGCTGGTGTACTAACAGTCACAGTTCAGGGTAACTGCACCTGTATTCCCCTTCCGTGGGTGCAGCAAGGGCACCAACTCTAGGATCTCAGCTCCTCAGCCCTCACTTCTCTTGGGTGGAGACTTTCATGTCTCGCTCTCCTGACAGAGATTTTCCAGACTGTATGGTTCCCTGACTACACTCTGAATCCCTCAGCAAAGGCAGTCCATGCTTTGCTTTCTCTGCAGAAGCTATGAGCAGTTGTAATTGCCCATGGTTTTAAGTTACCACACAGCTTTTTCTAGGCAAGCACATTTATCCATAAGGTAAAAGCATGACAGAGAAAACATATTAAAACAACACATTCATGAATGCTAATAACCTTACCAGAGACCACCCTAACTCCAAAAGGGGGTCTGGCCAGGGAACAGACCCCTTAAGGGTTTTGCTGTGGTCACAAGTTGAAAACAGCTTTTGCTCAGAACAAGCACATGGACTGGGCCAAATCCTTCCACCCCTTTTCACGGTGGATTGGGGCCCCCTTAGACAGAAGGTCTTGTCCATTTGTTGGATCAGAAAGGAGGCCCTAAGTCAGTTTACACTCAGGTTGTTTATCCAAAAGTCCTTTCTTTGTCTGCTGGCCTCTGGAGAATCCAGTTTGAATTAGTACAGTTAAGCTTCCCCAGGAGGTGATGCCTCTCTGGAGATTGTAATCTGAGTGAATTTGCCTAATCACCCCCCACTATTCTTAGTTCCTGAAGATGCTGTGGTTACCTTCCCTCTTGGAAATAGAAACAATCCCTGGCCCACAATGATAAATAAACTTAACACAGTCAGATCTCCCCAAAATTTTTCAGGAAATTACCATCTCTGTCGCACTGTTTCCAGAGACATGTTTTTATGTCCTCAAAAGCTGTCACCTTGGGTATTGTTCAACAGAACTGAACATTTATGGCAAACAACTATACAAGAACTGTATTTCTTGTCTAACTCAGGGAAGTGTCAGGGTTCCCTAACGCTGACTCAAAAATGATGATTAGGTCACAGAAATATTAGTATTGAAATAATCACAATACTTCTATAACAAATATCATTACATTGCCTTTCCAAAATTAATTTAACTTAGAAGAGAAGAAAAGACCATATTTCATATGGAATCATAGAAATTAGAATGATTCATCAGTTCACCCAGTCCATCTCCCTAATAGTGCAGGACTAATCCCTGTAGTGCATTCTTTATGCTGTATTTCTGATTATATACCATGTCTAATGATATCCCCCTCCAGAACTGAGCTCTTAAAGGGATTAGTGTTTGTTGATTTCCTTAATGAGATAATACAGCCTTTACATCAATACCTATGCCCTACTCCAGTCTTTGCTGTTTGCCCTACTCCAGTCTTTGCTAAAATCTTTTTTTTTCAGTGTTGCAAAATTCTGAATAGCCGTCTGTAGTGAATAGCAGAATATATTTGCTAAAGTATGACAAATATGTGGTGTAATTATTAGCATAATACAGTAAATATACTGGGACAAATTCATCTCTTGTGTTATACCTTTGGTTCTAAGTGGCATTACACCACTCGTGAAGTTAGCTCACTATAACAGAACAAATCTGCCCTTGAATGTTCAGTGAGTGAAAACCCCAGACGTACCTACTTTGATTTCCAATCTATATTAAGCCATCATCCTGGCATGTGCTGCTAGGATATAAAATATAGAGGACATAGGCAGAGATCCAAGAAGCCAGTTACTTCTCCTAGAGAAGCTGAAATTATTTTAGTGGATCCAGATTATAATTCAGATTCAAGCCAATTCTTGTGGATACCTGGGAACGGGCTGGCTCTACCAATTTGCTGCTGATTTGCCGCTGTGCCCCGAAGAGCAGCAGAGCAGCCGCTCAAAAGCCACCGCACGGGAAGAGCAGCGAAGCTGCCGCCGAATTGCCGCCGTGAGCCACGGACTGCTGCCTCATGCTGAATGCCGCCCCAAGCACTTGTTTGGAAAGCTGGTGCCTGGAGCCAGCCCTGCCTGGGAATGGAAATCATGAAAGGTGGATCTCTGGGCACTCTTTCTTCAGCAGTCCAAGACTGAAGAAAGAGAGCTGAACTACATTGTTGGTTTTGCTAGTCAGGCCAGTTAACTTCATTACTTGAAACAGGCCTTTGAAATTAAATTATAAAAGAAGCTTGTTGCCTTTCAGAAAGGCAACTGTTTAGGCCATTAGTTTATGGTTCATAGAGTTCCAAATAAATACAAATTCTGGTAAGTCATATCTTACCTTTCACGCAGTAATCTGTGTGTGTTCAATTGGATTTATCCCAGGCCTCCCATGCAGATTTAGAATGATTTCTTAAAAGACAGTGAGACCATTACAGAATACTGTCCAGTTCTGGTGTCCGCTGTTTTAAAGGGACGTTGACAAACCGGAAAGAGTTCATAAAAGAGCTACAAGAATGACTTGAGGGCTGGAAAGCCTGCCTTACAGTGCGGGTAGACAGACTCATGCTAATGGGGCTTGAGCTAACGCACTAAAAATAGCAGTGTGGCAGTTGTGACTGCGGTGTCAGCTCAGGTTCTCCAGACTCTTGGGTGGCTGGCCCAAGTCTCCACTGGAGCCAAAATGTCCATGCTGCTATTTTTAGTGCATTCGCTCAAGCCCTGGTAGCACAAGTCTGTCTACCCAGGCTGGGAGGCTCACTCCCACCCACAGTGTGGACTTATCCTGGGAGACTAAAAAAAGTCAGTCTATTTAGTTTATCCAAGAGAAGCTTAAGGGTTATGGTCTATGAGGCCCAGATCTTCGAAGATCATGGTCTATGAGGCCCAGATCTTCGAAGATATTTAAGCATCTGACTCCCATTTGTTTCAATGGGAATAAAGCATCTAAGTACCATTGAGGATTTGAGCCTCAGTACCTATATGGAAGAAGTTTTCTGATAGCACTGTGCTCTTTAATCTAAGCAGACAAAGGAGTAACAAGATCCAATGGTTGCAAGCTGAAGTAGACACAGTCAGACTAGAAATAAAGTGTGATTTTTTTAATACTGACGGTAATTAACCCATTGGCACACCTTACCAAAGGAACTGGTGGATATTCCATCATTTGAAGTCTACTTTGTGACATTGCACTCCATATGTTTTATGGAAATATGCTAATGAGTGTGAATATAATGTAGCTGGAATATGCTTCATGCGAAAGGTCTCTTGTAAGGTATCATTAAAAAGCTTATGATCTACTGAGTGTGTTCATCCTACTTGTTTGCATGTATTATTTCTATGTCTGGAGTTAGGAGAATAAGATATAAACTTGTATTACTGATGTAAACATGTTAAGTGAAAGCCATTAAGGGTGCTTCAGAATCAATGAACTGTGAATGGGTTTGTTTACCTGCAAGCCTTCCTATGTACATGTCTTCCAGCTACTAGGTAATGAAGAAGGAGGTCTTACAGTGACACATGATCATGTCACATGAACTGGAATCATCTTTAACCTGGTGCTTTTCCATTTAGAAGGAGGGGTGGGAACCCAGAGAGAGACAAAGGATTCCTGCCTTGTGCCAAAGATATAAACGGGGTGGAATAGAACAAAGGGGGCTGGCAGTTATGAGAAATCCCCTGGTTGCCACCTAAGCTGGAACTAACAAGGATTGTACCAGGGGAAAGGATTGGGTCCAGACTAGGAAGGAGTCTAGTCTGTGAAAAAAGCTTATTGGAACATCTATGAGGGTGAGATTTACCTGTATTCAGTTTCTTAATGTATTAGGCTTAGACTTGTGTGTTTTGTTTTATTTTGCTTGGTAACTTACTTTGTTCTGTCTGTTATTGGAACCACTTAAATCCAACTTTTTATACTTAATAAAATCACTTTTGTTTATTAATTAACCCAGAGTAAGTGATTAATATCTGGGGGAGCAAACAGCTGTGCATATTTCTCTATCAGTGTTATAAAGGGTGAACAATTTATGAGTTTACCCTGTGTAAGTTTAATACAGAGTAAAACAGATTTATTTGGGGTTTGGATCCCATTGGGAACTGGGTGTCTGGGTGCTTGGAGATAGGTGACCTGATGAGCAGTTTTTGTTTAAAGTCTGTAGCTTGGGGGGCCTGGACCAGACCTGGGTCTGTGTTTACAGCTGGCTAGCATGTCTGGCTCAACAAGGCAGGGTTCTGGAGTCCCAAGCTGACAGGGAAAACGGGCTCAGAGGCAAATTCAGCACATCAGGTGACAGTCCCAAGGAGGGTCTCTGTGACCATAGCCGTCACATACTTGTGACAAGCATGAGCTTTGCACAGAAATCCTGGAAAGGGAGGTGTCCTGGGAACTAGACAAAACTTTCTCCTGTGACTTGCTCAGATATTCTAGGAGATGTCTTGCCCAGATGCAGAAGGCTATAAGGAAAAAAAAAAACCCTAATGATCCATGCTAAGGACCTGATCCTGTATACTGCTACTCATGTGAGTACTCCTTACTCAATGTTTAGCTAAAATGGTGATTTCCACTAAGTAAATATCAAACATAAACAATTAATCCTTCCATGAGTATCCCATTTACTACTTAAGTAAGTTACTCATGGGAGGATTGAGCCCTAACTTATGAAAATGAAGGGGAAAATTCATCAGAGATAGTTGGCTGGATCTTATGCATTTATTTTTAAAAAATTAATTACTGGGCCAGGTTTATTAAAGGGGGATATGTCCTCATTAAACTTCAATAACTTTTTTGTGAGTTGACCTGAAAACAGCAATCATTAATAGTAGTGAACTCATTTCAGTACAGATGAGAATTCCTGTTGCCATGTGGGTTTCTATCCTGCCTCTTTAAAAAATCTGTGTTTTAACACTGAAAGCAGACTTCTTTAACTTGATTTTTATTAACATGCCATAAATTGAGTCTCTTGTTTAAATTTCAGGTTCTTGGGTTAAAAAAATATACTCTACTAAACTTTCCTCCCTTCACAAAGTAACCTGTAAGCAAGCACTTACTGGCAGGTAGATACATCTATAGTTAAAGTTGCCTGACACTTGATACTATAAGACCCTGTTTTCAGTTTTTTTATAGTTTTGCCAAAAAAAATTCAGCAGAAATTTGAGGCAGACACCTGGTGTGGAAATTTTCAGCCCAAACAGTAAAAGTTTGGCAAAGTTATAAGCGTCTTATAATAAGACATTTTCAGCAACATTAGAATCATAGAATCATAGAATATCAGGGTTGGAAGGGACCTCAGGAGGTCATCTAGTCCAACCCCCTGCTCAAAGCAGGACCAATCCCCAATTAAATCACCCCAGCCAGGGCTTTGTCAAGCCTGACCTTAAAAACATCTAAGGAAGGAGATTCTACCACCTCCCTAGGTAACGCATTCCAGTGTTTCACCACCCTCCTAGTGAAAAAGTTTTTCCTAATATCCAACCTAAACCTCCCCCACTGCAACTTAATAATAGGCTATGCTACCAGTCCCACTTATGATAGCAATATATAATAGAATTTGATGCATTTAAAGAAAAATTCTTATTTCCAAAAGGTTACAATAATACCTAAGTATTAGTCATAGACTTCAGAGACAGATGCCCATATTTATTTAAGTTGATCATACTGTTAGATTTAAGTGAAAGTCTCATCTCTCCTGTATGGCCTACTCACTTGCATTGCATGCCAGCGTATAATGTTTAAACTCTCAGATGCCTCCCACATTTTATGGCTCAATCTTTTGGAGTTTTCTTATCTTTTAGTTGTTAACAATTCACCGCAACTGATGGCTCACATGCCTAGGCGAATAAATGACCCTATAGATTTTAGACTGTCAGAAATGTCCACAAGTGAGAGATCTGATTCCTACTGACAATTTATATTTTGGTCCATCACCAGGGTTCTCACTTCTCGCTGGCTCCTAAGCATGCACTGTTATGCCCAGTCTCAGTCAAGGGGGTTTATTTTCCTAGCAGAAGTTAACAAACAAGCAGAACATGGTCTACACTCAATCCTTGGTGACAGGCTTCAGGGCCCCCTCTCCCCAGGGGCCTCCACTGGCACTCCAGGTCTTGACAGCTTCCTAGCCTCAGGCAGCTCTGCTCCCTTTCCTGAGCGGCTTCCCCTGGTCCCTTGCTCCAGGGAGCCACCACAGGAGCAAGCTTCACTGCTGTGTGGCTTTCTCTCCCTAGTGCTCAGCCTGTCTCCATCCTTCTTCTCTCCAGATGCCTCCTAGCAGCCCTTTATAGACCCAGGTGTAGCCCAGTCCTCTTTAGTTAGCTGGACTGAATTCACCTGCTCTGGTCCAGGGGTGCTGGGCTTAGTCTATCCACAGGGACCAGCTACCCTGTGATAGTGTCCAAAAAATGTTTTTGGCTCCTCTATAGGTATTAATGAACCTGGCCCATTTTCTTGGGAAATCCTGTCGAGGACTGTAGAAATCAATTGACCCAGCTAGGTTCCCTGCCATAAGAAACAGAAATACTTTTCCTGATGACATTTTACATGCTTCATTGGGTACAGATTTCTGAAAATATGCTTTAATGATACTTTATTTTAAAATGCAAAGTACCACTAAGAATTTTAGGAGCAGAAGGAAACATGACAGGACAATCACAGATGGTCTTTTTCTTTCAGAAAACAGTCTGGAGTACTTCCCCTTTTAATATTTTCAGGTTAAGCACAGCAATGTTTGAAATGTCTAAATATTGTATGCATCAGGCAGCAGGTCTGTCTGAAGTGGACTTTTTGAATTATCACTTCTGATTTTACAGGAAATGTTTAAAAATCAAGATAATTCATCTTAGAGTCATAGAATCATAGAATATCAGGGTTGGAAGGGACCTCAAGAGGTCATCTAGTCCAACCCCCTGCTCAAAGCAGGACCAATCCCCAACTAAATCATCCCAGCCAGGGCTTTCTCAAGCCTGACCTTAAAAACCTCCAAGGAAGGAGATTCCACCACCTCCCTAGGTAACCCATTTCAGTGCTTCACCACCCTCCAAGTGAAAACATTTTTCCTAATATCCAACCTAAACCTCCCCCACTGCAACTTGAGACCATTACTCCTTGTTCTATCATCTGGTACTACTGAGAACAGTGTAGATCCATCCTCCCTAGAACCCCCTTTCAGGTAGTTGAAAGTAGCTATCAAATCCTTCCACATTCTTCTCTTCTGCAGACTAAACAATCCCAGTTCCCTCAGCCTCTACTCATAAGTCATGTGCTCCAGCCCCCAAATCATTTTTGTTGCCCTCCGCTGGATTCTTTTTCCACACCCTTCTTGTAGTGTGGGGCCCAAAACTGGACACAGTACTCCAGATGAGGCCTCAACAATGTCCAATAGAGGGGAATGATCACGTCCCTGGATCTGCTGGCAATGCTCCTACTTACACAGCCCCAAATGCCATTAGCCTTCTTGGCAAGAAGGGCACACTGTTGACTCATATCCAGCTTCTCATCCACTGTAACCCCTAGGTCCTTTTCTGAAGAACTGCTGCCTAGCCACTCAGTCTCTAGTCTGTAGCAGTGCATGGGATTCTTCTGTCCTAAGAATCTGCACTTGTCCTTGTTGAACCTCATCAGATTATTTTTGGCCCAATCTTCTAATTCGTCTAGCTCCCTCTGTATCCTATCCCTACCCTCCAGCATATCTACCACTCCTCCAGTTTCATGTCACCTGCAAACTTGCTGAGGGTGCAGTCCACGCCATCCTCCAGATCATTAATGAAGATATTGAACAAAACCGTCCCCAGGACCGACCCTTGGGGCACTCCGCTTGATACAGGCTGCCAAGTAGACTTGGAGCTATTGATCACTACCCGTTGAGCCCGACAATCTAGCCAGCTTTCTATCCACCTTATTGTCCATTCATCCAGCCCATACTTCTTTAACTTGTTGGCAAGAATTCTTCCTCCTCTCTGTTGGACTTTTTCTTGCCCGATTCCTTAGACTGAAAGTGTGGCCCTGCTCAGCTGTGGAATAAAAGTTTGGCATCCAGCCTTGACTAATCAGCAGCTCTCAGACTTTAATAGCGTGGACTGCATCTTAATACAGATATTGTCTTGTAGATCATCTTCCCTTCTAGCTGTCCAATAATAATCCCATTCACAGTTGCACCATCCCATTCACCAGTTGCTTACATGGAGAAGTAATACTGTACCAGGAAAGTATTAATGTATTTTATTGGTCTTTAATGTGATAAATAGTTTCTCTTTTTTGAAAAATATTATTCATACACTGTCTTTTTGGCCTTAATTATATTTTCCCTTACCATCTAATCTATCCTTGATACTTCTTTTCCTTTGGACTTGCTGCCCAGCTGCCTAATCTTCCTATCCTCCTGCACATGGTTCCCAGCTACCTGGGTCCCCTCTCTTGTAACGTTTATTTCCTGCTAGAGGGAACCGTTGCCATAGTTATTCAAGTCCTTGAGAGTGGCTCCTCTTTCTTCTCCTCCTGCGTAATAGCAGCAGTCTCTGCTGAAGGCAAGTAAGCTAGGTCATTGGTTCCAACTGCTCTTACAGGCATCTACACCTTAGCCGTGGGGCGCCTGATCACTTGTAAAGGAAGCTTAAAAAAGAGGAGGAAAAGCCAGCACATTGGGCCTGAATCTCTTCTTACTTCAATGCAACTCTATTGACATCAGTAGAGTTACTGATTTACACTGGGCTAAGTGAGAGGAGAATAAGGACCAGTGTATCCAACCAGCTCTCTGTGGACCACTAGCACATGTGCCATGGATCACACTCTGAGAACTACATATTAGAGAAAAGAGAACAGGAGGACTTGTGGCACCTTTGATACTAACAAATTTATCTGAGCATAAGCTTTTGTGGGCTACAGCCCACTTCATGGAACGCAGGCCCACATTAGATTTGGATGAACCATGGTTTTAAATTGAGTTGGGATAGTAGCATGTGCAATAGGCCCAAAGCATGCGACAATAAAGAACAAGCTCATGAGAAAGAAGAGTTGTATTTAAACTTGTAGTGACCCTTCAAAATATCAGTGTTATCTTATTTAAGGTTTGGGCTGAAGTAATAGAAATAAAACAAGGTTAATTGGGTACCAGGTGCAGGAAATAAAAGACTATATAAGAAACTGCTTCATCTTCAACTTCACCTTAGCTAAGGTCTGATCATTAGCTGGCTTGTGAGATCATTAGATGGTTTGTTCCTACAACCTCAATGAGGATTCTTTAAAATATAACCAGCTCTCCTGGACTCTTTTCCCCTTCATGTTATTCATGACATCACTTGTTCTGTTACAGGGTATAAAAAGGTAAACTGTTAAAGTGTTCATTGTTAATACCCACCTGACCAAGCTGGAGCCAACCAATATGGCTCTAAGCATCCCTGGGTTCAGCCTGTTTGTATCTTGATCAAATGCTTACATACGTTTTGTTACTGTTTGGATGCAGTCATTTTTTTATTTTTTAGGCAAGTTTAGAGCATTAGTATAAATACCATTTGGCCTTTGGATTTAATAAAGGAATTTATGGTTACATTGGTGGTATGGATATACCCTGCATAAATAATAATAATTCCAACAACTAGTTTATATGGGAGAAGAGTACGTCTGATTTCCTGATCTACATCAAAATTAATCTTTATGCCCCAGTTCAGGAAAGCACATAAACCCATTTAAAGATTATTTACCTTATTTAAAGATAAGCACATAAGACCCGTGACATCAATGGGCCTTCAGCATGTGCTTAAAGTTAAGCATGTACTGAAGTGCTTTCAGGAAAAGAGCTATTTCCTGAATCAAGGCCTACGGATGCCAACCCTCTGAGGCCAAAAATACTATACGGCCAGCACACCCGATCGCTTTGTATAGACCTTTGTAGATCACCCACTATGAAAGTATCAGCTTGAAACTTTATGTGTAAAACAAAATAGAAAGATGCAAATTCTTTAAAAGATACTTGATAAATTGGTAATTTGTGGAATGATTTGTACCATGATTGCACTTTTTTTTTTTTAAACTCCAGTGCTCAGACTAGGTAGGCTTTATTCTTTCAAACTTCTTGGTTCTTGCTTTGAAAACATAAAATGTTAACTTATGTACTGTGCAACAGACAATTGTAGTTGATGCAGAAAATGTAAGTCAGAGTAGCAGTAATTACTGATACTCATGGGAAGTACGCTGACATAGATAAACCAAAGTTTAGTTTGTAGAGCTGTTTTTAATCCTATATCTTTCCATGAGTTGAGTTAGCATTTCATCCTATGGACAGTATTCCATTAAAAATGACTCATGGGTAGGTGAGTTACTAAATTTTGTGACTCTCCATAAACAGACCTGCATGTTGCAGAAGAATAATCTTCTGATATTAACCTAAGGCCTGACTGTGAGCCCAATGAATTTGTGCTTTCTTGCTTTCATTCTTTCTGTCTTTTAAACACTTTGTTTTGAATTATTTGACCCAGAATTGTAAAAAAGCAGCTTGATCGGATACAGGCCTCGGGACATGGTAGACTTTCAAAAAGATTAAAAACATAGTTCAGACTGGATCTTTAATAATATTGTCAACTAAAAAATATACTCAGAACCAAAGTAATGGTTAAATACGAGGGATTGCTAATGTTTATTAATGTTATAAGGCCAACGGGGAGTTGCATTGATGTAACTGAGAGGAATATTTGTTGATAATTAACAAGAAAGACTTTAAGACACTGGGCCAAATTCTGCTCTCGATTTCAAATGTACATCCCCATTGGCTTAAGAGAGCACTGATGGAGATCAAGCAATGATGGAGAGTATTGACTTCAGTGGAGTTGCCTAAGTTTAACTAAGAGTAGAATTTCATCCAGTGTTACCTGTGAATCCACTCTGGTGGTGGTGGCAACTGTAGGAAGGCTGATGTGATGGAGGACATCTTTCAGCAAGAAGAAATTGTGCTGTTTCTCTGGGGACATTGAGCCTGATTCCCTGGTCCACCCTAGCACTGCTCAGTGCAGAATGCAAAGCAGGGGAAGAAGCAGCATGGTAAAGCTGGCTTTATATCCTCTTTGCACTTCCCTTGTTCTGGGAACAGCTAGGTGCCACCTTGACCCCAAAGGACAGTTCTGGCAATTGGAAACAGGCAGAATGTAGACACATTCTCTTTTTGCCCCCTGCGCTGGCGGTTGCCACAGAGCTATTACACTGACTCTGTACCTCCTGGGGATTTCTCTTTCTGCAGGCAGTATTCACATCATCTGACTTTTTGACCCCATAGCACATGCATACACACCCAGGTCAAAGGGGCTGTAAAGCACCAGTGAATCAAGCCATTATCTTTTGCTTTGCTTATGGCGGTGCACAAACTTGATTGTACTGTTACCTCATTGGAAGGACAGAGAGAGTTCAGGAGTGAGAAGAACTCCCCGTTTTTTTGGGAGGGAAAATAAAGAATGTGATCTCTAGCGAAGTGTCCTTTTGTGCCTGAAGTCTTGAAGTCTTTAGTTAATGATTTGTCACCAAGAAGGTGACTTGGCCAACATAAATAAGGTAAGTTATGATTCAAGACTTCTCCTGTATTGTCAGGGGATGTTAGTAATAAACCAGCCCTTGATACGTTTAAACTCTGTCGATGAACTATTGAAAAATAATGAAGACTCTTTTCTGTCAATAATCAGAACGTTCCTAATAGATATTCTCTTTTAAATCCCAACAGTGAGATTGTCCCAGCTGGGAGGGGATTCTCCATAAACAGATCATTCCTGCCATTGGATGCCTTTGCAGCATAGTTCCTCATGCTCCTGGACCCTGTAGGGGCCTCTCCATGAATTCGTGGCAGGGGGACTAAGTGGAGAGAAGGCAAGGCATGAGAGGAATAGGCAGGGGTGTTAGGATACAGATATTCAGGCCTGTCTGTAAAGGACTATACTCTAAGAATTTAGGTGTATTCTTATCACTTGGCTAGTGATAGAGGTATAAAAGGAAGAATCAAAATCACTGCCTGCTGGTGTAAGAGCCTTCTCTTACTGTGACAGTCTGAGGCCCTGTTCTTAGGCTAAGGCCTTTGGCTAAGCAGCAGAGGCAGCCATAAGCTGGGAAGCGAACGGTCACATCCTCACATTTCAAACTAGTCACACTGAAATAAGGTGCTATTCGGCTGTTAGGAATACAATCCTGTCCTGTATTCCTATCACCTCCAGAGAAAGGGAAGTGCCTAGAAAATGTAAAAGGAAACTTAGTTTGATAGCATCCTGTCTGGCAAGAACTCACTTATCAATAGCTGGGATGTGAAATCCTCACTTCTGTATTGTTTTGTCATTATAGTTCCCACTTTGCTATTGTTTGTCTGTATAATCTCTGTCTGGTTCTGTGATTGTTCCTGTCTGCTGTATAATTAATTTTGCTGGGTGTAAACTAATTAAGGTGGTGGGATATAATTGGTTACATAATCATGTTACAATATGTTAGGATTGGTTAGTTAAATTTCAGGAAAATGATTGGTTAAGGTATAGCTAAGCAGAACTCAAGTTTTACTATATAATCTGTAGTCAGTGAGGAAGTGACTGGGGGTGGGTGGGGGTGGGCATGTGGGTGTGTGTGATGGGAACAGGGAATGGGGGTAAGAAAATTGGAATCATGTTTTGCTAAAGTGGGAGATGGGAACAGGGAATGGGGGTAAGAAAATTGGAATCATGTTTTGCTAAAGGGGGAAATGGGAACAGGGAATGGGAGTAAGGAAGTTGGAATCATGTTTGGCTAAGGGTAGGAATGGGAACAGGGACACAGGTGTAAGGCTCTGTGGTGTCAGAGCTGGGAAGGAGGATACTAAGGAAGGAAACTGGAATCATGCTTGCTGGAAGTTCACCCCAATAAACATCGAATTGTTTGCACCTTTGGACTTCGGGTATTGTTGCTCTCTGTTCATGTGAGAAGGACCAGGGAAGTAAGTGGGTGAAGGAATAAGCCCTCTAACAAGGGGATATGCATTTCATCTCTCCACTTATGCCCAGAGATTCTCCCTGGGGCTGTATTATCTCTTTCTTGATACCTCCATTCTGGGTCACTCTCGGAGAAGTCACGACCAAGGTGAATCCCTGGTGATATGGTTCCAGTGGAGCTGTAATGACAAAGAGCCAGGAAGAGAATGCAGGAGATGGGAGCAATTGAGGAGGGCCTCAGAACAGGGCCTCTGAGTGGATGATGGCTTTCCCTGGATCTGTCAGATTGGGGGTGGAGCCTACCATATTTTCCTCATGGTGGGAAGGCAAATACTGCCTCTCCCCTTCCCCCAAAGGCATCAAGTTGGGGAGGGGGAGCTAAGAGAATATTCTTAGCCCCCCCTGAGAGTTCTTCCCTTTGAGACCCTCCTGCAGATTTTTTAATAGGAGTGAACAATAAGAGTCTAGATCTCTAGGATACACTTTTCAGGTTGTTTGTGCTGAGTGAACTCCTTTCAAAAAGAGAGAAAAGTATTTTTCTAAATACGTGAATTTTAATATGGTATTTGTGGGCATACGTATTATTCAAGGAAGGGAAATATTATATTTTCCAGCAATAAAAACAACTCAGTGGCAAGTTTAACATTTTTAACTTTGTCCAGGTCAGGAAAAGTCTGACACCTGGGAACTTTTTTTAAGATTTTGATCTAGATCAGCCTGACTGGAAACTCTTTGGAGCTGAGTCTGTTTTTAGTATGCATGTAATACCCCGATCAGAGCTGATTGGGACTTCTGAGTTCTACTGCCATACAAATCACAGTGGAAGAGTTTTCAGAGGCTGGGGAGCTGGGCACTTAAAAATTCTTTGTGTCTTTGAAAATCTCCTCCAATAATAACAGGATTGTCATTTTAAATCTTGGAAGACATGGCTTGAGATGACAAATCTTATCTCAGTTAAATCCTATGGAGTCCACTTGAAAGAATACTCATTGTGACACTGGCAAACCAGGTGCCAGCTCTTGCCAAGGCTTTAGGTCTCAGCTGAGCCTTCACAAATTCATTGCCAGAAACCAGGCTGTTTCACCTCTGTGTTAGTAATGTTAAGATGAACATTGAACTTATAACAGTATGTTTAGTGTTTAGACTTTATGAAATGCTTGTCAGTTTCTGCATGCATTAATCTCACTTACAATGTTTTTTTATCACATGCTATAAGGTAAAATTTTATCACATGCTATAAGGTAATATTTAAGTTTCAGCTTTATAACTGTAAAAAATGTTTGCTCTGAAACTGTGAACACAGTTAGGCGGGATTGTCTTTTAACCATCAAGAAGGCCTATCAAAACTAAATGGGCCATTGTGGGACATAACAATACAAAAACTTTGCTAATTGCCCTTTCACACCCATGAAGAAAGTGCAAAAGGGCTCTTCTTATCTGCTTGAAATTTGGGAGAAGGAAATGAAAACAGCTTATCAGGAAAATTTTCCGCTGTCTTTTGCTGTTTGGACTTTCACAGGGCTGGAGCTACAAAACAGAAGCAGAGATCCCTGGAGTCAATCTGGGTTAGCCTTAAAAGACATTCAGAAGACAAAAAGAAGACATACAGACATTCTGACTGTAACTCATTTGTGTATATATGTTTGCCTGCTTTAACCTTGTAATAACACTCTCAATTCATTTTTCATTTTATTCGTTAATAAATCTTGAGTTAGTTTATTACAGGATTGACTAAAAGCATTTTCTTTGGTGAGAGATCTAAGGTACAATTTGACATGGAGTAAGTGACTGCTTTCTTGGGACTGGAAGCAACCTGAATATTTTGTTATCTTTAGTGTAGAGCAACCATCTATCACTAAGTCCAGCTTGCCTGGTGGCAGGATAGACTGGAATACCCAAGGGGACTGTCTGTGACTCCACGGTAAACTGTTATAGTGCTTTAGGAGTTCACACTTGTTACTGGATTAGTGAAATCTAATTATAGAACATACAACCAGTTTGGGATCTCTGCTCGGCTTCTTGACAGTCTGCCCTGAGGTTGGCACTCATGGTCATGAACCACTCCAGAAAGTGGGACACTCATAAGTGAAATAGATCTTTTAAGAGAATCCACAGCCCATTCCATAAATAGAAATTTAAGTAGAAATTGAATGCAGACTTTAGGTTAATACCTAATTTTTAAAAAAATGAACTTGTGACTAGTAGGTACAGATATCCAGTGCAAGTACTGTAGGCAGTAGGAAACTGATCTGTTAAAGGAAATTAATCAATTGCTGTAATACATTTTTGTATGAAATCAATACATTCTGTTTAAAGATTAAGCAGATAGATAATTGTTTACACTATTGGCTCCAGTTTTTCTGATATTACACACCTTTTAACTTCATTGCTTGATTATGCACATGCAGAACTTCGGCTCTATTCTTCTCATGTGCGGTCGGGTTATGTTTGCTATTTTCTGTAACACTTTAATTACCTTTAATAAAACAATAAAGCATTTTCCAATGAATACATATTTAAGGACTAAATCTGGCAAGAGCATAAACTTGCATCTCACTCTGAAGCCTTTAGTCAAGGCCTTGTTCAGAACTTCCTTTGACTTCAACAGGAGTTTTTCTGGGAAGAGCTGCAAGATGGGGCTTTGTCTGCATGTCAAGGCTACATTTCTGGCAGTTACATGGCAGATCAGAAGCTGAAAGCCTCATTTTTCATTAGCAGAGTCCTGTTCAGACAGTACACTTCCTGGAATTAAAGTGTAACACATGCAAATATTACAGTGCATGCAAGCAGCAGTTATAAGGAGCAAAAGAAGTATTACTCTGGTGAACACGAATGCTAATGTGGTGTAAGCAGCGTAGATGACATGGTGTGAGATCTCATTCTCACTGAATTCTAGCTATCAGCTGTACATACAGAAGATTTCACTTTACCATCCCTTTTGTTAAATATAGCCTATCATTTGGAAACCATAATTTGTGATCACAGAAGGGGATACCAACAGCTACTGATAGACAGAAAATAGAAAGCAGCTGTGAAATGCGCATTGCTTGGTGATGAACTGTTAGCTGTGAAGTTAAGAGATGTAAAAGGAGTCTCTGTGTATTATTTCAGAGTAACAGCCGTGTTAGTCTGTATTCGCAAAAAGAAAAGGAGTACTTGTGGCACCTTAGAGACTAACCAATTTATTAGAGCATAAGCTTTCGTGAGCTACAGCTCACTTCATCAGATGAAGTGAGCTGTAGCTCACGAAAGCTTATGCTCTAATAAATTGGTTAGTCTCTAAGGTGCCACAAGTACTCCTTTTCTTTCTGTGTATTATTCTGAACATTATACAATAAAACAGTGGCAGTTCCAGGCCTGCTTTATTATGCATAGTGTATGGTATCTCTGAAGCTACAGCATCCAGCCAATTACTGGGGAATTTAGATTTGTAGACTGCCATGAGCTTCAGTTTTTGTCTGAAAAAAAAGACATGAAAGTCTATGCAAAATAAATTAATGGACTGGCATTTTTACAAGTCCAGCCTCATTTCAAGCTTCCATCTTTATTTGGTGAACGCCCCTTGCTTTAGGCCTCTCTCTCACATCTTAAAGTCTTCTGGTATCATATATTTTGTTATTGGCCAGTCATGGTCATTCCATGTGTTGCAGTCTAAATTAATCCAATGAAAAGATGAACAGGGCATAATTTCTTGTAATGTTTGACTATTCATGGGAGGTTTTAATACTTCAGAATGAAGATATTTTCTTGCCTAAACTTATAAAATGCTAAAAGGTGTAAATTCAGTTTTAGTGCCATAAGCCATTCAAGGTCTTGGGTCTTATTTATCCTAACAATCTCACAATCAGGGGTCTCACAATCGCAAAACTGTCCCTCCCTCTGGGCCCCACCACAGCATCTGAAATTGTTAGGCTCACTTCATCTGAGGAATTCCCCAGGGTGGAATTTGCGGGGCTGGGTCAGAGTTTTCTGAATTGAGAGTCTATTCCTGTGACTGTGGAATTCGCTCCTGTTGCTCACTGAGCCAAAACCTTATCACTTGCAACAAGACCCATCTCTTTGATGAAGTTGGCAACTAACAAAGCTTCCAAATCAACCTGGCAATTTCCTTCTGGGTGGCCTCCACCTAGGAATATCTCCTCCTTACATTAGTAATGCAGTGATAGTGGAGGAAGGGGAAGTGAAAAGTGTGGCCCACTTTATGTGAGTCTGGAACATAATGTACAGTTATGTACTATAGTGACGGGTGCCTTAAAACAAGCATGTCGATGTAGGCTGCCCTGTGCCAGATGGGAAGGGAAGTAAAAAGAAAACAGGGCTGTAAACACACATTTTTGGGGGATATTATTTTTTAAAGTTTTCTCGATCATATGCAAAGCTTGACACAATTCCTTTATGCAAATACTTGTCAAATGTTAAGTACCAAAACATTCCTTTTAATCAAGTGTAACATACTGTACCATAATATTTGTCTTGGCCGTGCATTGTGTCAGAGGAGTTCATATCACTATGAATCATTTATTATGCTTTGTTGAAAGGTTATAGTGGGCGGCTCATAACTAGTGTCATGTTTTTGCTAACTATTCAGAAATGTTCTTGTTTGGACGATTTAGGCACAAAAAAGGATGGTCCCTAAGCTAAAATGGAGATTTGATTCCTATCCTTGATACTTGTCCAATCCTTGTCCCCACTGTTAGAAATGTTTGCATGTGTTGAAATTTTCTGTATGTTAAAACTCAATATAAAAATGGATTGATTGGTGTAATAACAGTGTAATAATGTGGCAGTACTGGTAAGAGACTTGTTTTTATTTCCTGGTTCCAATCATATGACAGTTCAAAGTTATTAACAGTCATACCTTCTCACATGAAAGGGGTCACTTGCTAGTGATACCAGTGGCTGCTATCTATTGTACAACTTCCTTTAAAAAAAAATCAAATGCAACAAAACAAAGAAACCAAAACCACTCTCCACAACCCAGTACAACCAATTAATAAAATACTAGGGCTGTCGAGCGATTAAAAAAATTAATCGCGATTAATCACGCTGTTAAACAATAATAGAATACCATTTATTTAAATATTTTTGGATGTTTTCTACATTTTCAAATATATTAATTTCAATTACAACACAGAATACAGAATACAACACAGAATACAACACAGAATAAAGTGTACGGTGCTCATTTTATATTTATTTTTATTACAAATATCTGCACTGTAAAAAACAAAAGAAATAGTATATTTCAATTTACCTAATACAAGTACTCTAGTGCAATCTCTTTATAATGAAAGTTAAACTTACAAATGTAGAATTATGTACAAAAATAACTGCATTCAAAAATAAAACAATGTGAAACTTTAGAACCTACAAGTCCACTCAGTCTTACTTCTTGTTCAGCCAATCGCTCAGACAAACAAGTATGGTTACAATTTGCAGGAGATAATGCTGCCCACATCTTGTTTACAATATCACCTGAAAGTGAGAACAGGCATTCACATGATACTGTTGTAGCCGACATCACAAGATATTTACATGCCAGATGCACTAAAGATTCATATATCCCTTCATGCTTCAGCCATCATTCCAGAAGACATGTGTCCAGGCTGATGATGAGTTCTGCTTGATAACAATCCAAAGCAGTGCAGACCGATGCACGTTAATTTTCATTATCTGAGTCAGATGCCACCAGCAGAAGGCTGATTTTATTTTTTGGTGATTCGGGTTCTGTCTGCATCGGAGTGTTGCTCTTTTAAGACACCTTAAAGAATTCTCCACACCTCGTCCCGCTCAGATTTTAGAAGGTACTTCAGATTCTTAAACTTTGGGTTGAATGCTGTATCTTTCCTTAGATATCTCACAATGGCACCTTCTTTGGGTGTTGTCAAATCTGCTGTGAAAGTGTTCTTAAAATGAACAAGATGTCCTGGGTCATCATCCAAGACTGCTATAACATGAAATATATGGCAGAATGTGAGTAAAACAGAACATGAGACAATACAATTCTCTCCAAGGAGTTCAGTCACAAATTTAATTAATGCATTTTTTTTTAATGAGCATCATCAGCATGGAAGCATATCCTCTGGAATGGTGGCCGAAGCATGAAGGGGCATATGAATGTTTAGCATATCTGACATGTAAATATCTTGCAATGCTGGCTACAAAAGTGCCATGCGAATGCCTGTTCTGATTTTCAGGTGACATTGTAAATAAGAAGCAGTCGGCATTATCTCCCATAAATGTAAACAAACTTGTTTGTCTTAGCAATTGGCTGAACAAGAAGTAGGTCTGAGTGGACTTATAGGCTCTAAAATTGTATATTGTTTGTTTTTGAGTGCAGTTATGTAACAAAAAAAATCTACATTTGTAAGTTACACTTTCACGATAAAGAGATTGCACTACAGTACTTGTATGAGGTGAACTGAAAAATACTATTTCTTTTGTTTATCATTTACAATGCAAATATTTGTAATAAAAATATAAGGTGAGCACTGTACATTTTGTATTGTGTGCTGTAATAGAAATCAATATATTTGAAAATGTAGAAAAACATCCAAAATATTTAATAAATTTCAATTGGTATTCTATTGTTTAACAGTGCGATTAATCACTATTAATTTTTTTAATCGCAGTAAATTTTTTTGAGTTAATCAAATGAGTTAATTGCAATTAATCGACAGCCCTATAAAATACACAAATAAAACCTCTAGAATGAAGGTTAGGGTAGATTAACTGATCCAACTCACCACCTCCCCAGCAGATGCGACGATTGGTAGACATCTATTAATAACCACTACCATTGAAACTCAGTGACTTTCTGATAACAGCCACCTCTTGTTCTCAAAACACTTCCTACTAAAATAGTCTGTTTCCCCCTGGAGCCTGTGTTTTTCATTGTAGTGATTGTGTGGGCTTTTACTGTTTCTGGCAGTACAGCCAGCAGCATTCTAGATTTCATGAAGACATACAGAGCCAGTGGCATTGGTCCTGGTGAGATGTCTCCTGTGAGACAGATTATTGTTATAAGTGATATTGCAATGATTCTATCTATCTAAGGTACTTACATGGGCCTCTGATGGGGTGAGCTCCCCACACTAACCCTGCAAGAGATGAGTTGGGCCAGGTGGGCCCAATCAGCTAATTAGGTTGCAAACAGGGGAGCTTTAGGATGCAGGCAGCTAATTAGAAAGCAGGCTCAGCTGTGCAGGAACAGGTGCGGACTGTATAAAGCCACAGACAGGGACCCCTGCTCAGAAAGGGCAGTCACACCTTGGGAAGAGGGAGGAGTGTTTAGAGTTGGAGGAGTGTTTAGGGGGGGAACCAGGAAGAAGTCCTGGGATAGGGTAGTGAGGGCTGAGTGGGTAGAGCCCAGAACTGTTGAGCGTCCTTAGATGGGAATCCAGTGTAAAGGGTGGGCCTGTGTTCCCCTACCAGTTATTGAGGATATGACATAGAATTGAGGCAGTGAATGGGAAGACTGCCTAGGACTGCTGATAGCCTGTACGCTGGAATGAGGAATGCCCAGTGACCTAGCTGGTGGCCTAAGTCATGAAGGACATTGATGAGGGTCTTGGAGTGAGAGGTGCTGCAGACCAGCATTGGAACAATGGCATACAAACGGCAGAAGGGAGTGTCTACCTCAAGATGTAATCCTCAGTGTGACCAGGAGGAAGCACCAGACCAGCGGTGAACCCTGTAAGAGGCCCCCTTTACCATAATATCTGAGCACCTCATAATGTTTTAATGCATTTAGCCTCACCACACCTTTGTGAGATAGGGAAGTGCTATTATCCCCATTTTACAGAAAGGAATCTGTGGCACAGATTCCTAAGTGACTTGCACAAGGTCGCACCGGGTGTCTGCAGAAAACCAGGGAATTGAACCCAGGTCTCCAAGGTCGTGTCCTAACCACTGCACCATACTGCCTTTATCTAGATGATATTAGATGTGTGCTGCATGGAGTTTCTGGCAGGTTATGGTCTTTGGTAAATAACAGCGAGAAAGCTGGGACTCAAGCTGTGCTTATGTCTGTAGTTGTAGCTGTGTTCTCTAATAAACATCTTCTGTTTAAGAAAGACTGTGATTCCCTCTATTATAACAGTTATGAAATATGGGCTTGAAGCACTGCAATTACTTCCCCCCTAGTTCTCTGGTGCGGTTATCTTCCAGACTGAGAAATAAAGGTGGTTGTCTTAGCTCCATTTTTACAAAGATTTTGCTTCTGACACCATGTGATGCTCAAGAGTACTGGTAAGAGATGAGTTGCGCTCAGCACAGAAGTCCCAAGAGGTGACGGGGACTAAAGTAGCTTCACATCACTTTTGTAGCTCCCTGATTTTGGGGCAGGCCAGAGGCTGATCCAGCCCAGATGTAGGTTAGAGCCAGTTCAAAACTGCTAATGCTTATGCCCAGCTACCCCCAGCCATAACAGGCCATTCAGGCACCTGGGAATAGCTGAACTGTAAATACACTACGCTGTGCCATCTGGGGATTCCCCACATAGAGATGGAATTCCCAGTTGGCCAGATTCTCCAGCTTTATGGCCCCTTTATGCTACTAAAGGGACACAAAGTGGCTGCACTGGAACAGAGAATCAGGCCCTCAAATGCAGGTGATTCAGTAATTGAGCAATGCAAAATGTAGGTCTCACCTGCTTATTTTGGAAGAGTTAACATGTGATCAGTAGCTCAGCAGTGGTGGTTAGTGGCAGCCAGTCCTCCTGTCCACAACTCCTGGCTGCCACCTTCTCTGGTTTGTGGGGAAAGCAGGGAAATGGCCTACTGGCTTCAGTTCCCTTCCCTTGATCTGTGCAGAGCATGAGAGAGACTGGCAGGCTTCTGCAATGAGACAACTGAAGAATAATATACCCAGAGCACTGAGAAGACACTTGTCAGAGCTGTCTTCCTCACACCCTATATCCAAAGCCACTAGTGACTACAGAGCATTTCTGCTTCTATAAACAGAATATAAAAAAGAGTGAAACAACTTTTGAATGTGGCTAAATTAAGAAACTAACAGCAGTGCCAATTTGGAGATCATTTAATGATGCATTAAGGGGCAGATTAGTAGGTGGTATGCTAAATGAAGCAACCCAAAATGATTATTTACTGAAATTGATTTGACCCTAAATTGTACACTGGTAATTGCTGTGTCAATGAAAACAGTACTAAATATGCCAGGCAGCTACAACAGTAGCAAGTGGTCTGTACAGTAAATAAACTGGGGTCAAGCATAAATAACACAAAGAACACTCAAAGACTGTGCTTTTGTTGAAGGGAACAGTCTCACAATGAACATTATTGCTAGTTCAAGAACAAGCTCTGTACAAACCCTAACAAATTGGGGTTGTACGCAGCAAATGTTCAGGTCAGTGCAAAAAGCAAAATCACCAGCTCAGGAGGGCAATACCAGAGGATTTCTGATTGTCCTCTACAAGCTGATGAATGTGGAGTTCACTGAGAATGTTGTAGCATCTCTACAGATGTTTCATGTTGAAAACAGTCACCAAAGGGGTTTTGGCATTTATTTATAAGTGAAGGCAATAAAACTTAAAATATATCTTGATATAGGATCTTGCTATAGAGGCAATTACACAACAGAACTATCGAGACTATTTAGAGGTAAAGATGCAGTAAACCATAGTTTTCAGAGTAGCAGCCATGTTAGTTTGTATTCGCAAAAGAAAAGGAGTACTTGTGGCACCTTAGAGACTAACAAATTTATCTGAGCATAAGCTTTCGTGAGCTACAGCTCACTTCATCGGATGCATTCAGTGGAAAAAAATGAATGCATCCGATGAAGTGAGCTGAAGCTCTCGAAAGCTTATGCTCAAATAAATTTGTTAGTCTCTAAGGTGCCACAAGTACTCCTTTTCTTTTGTAAACCATAATGTTTCTGAATAGACATACATGAGAATCTTCATTCTCCTGGACATTATTATAATGAAGGTAACATCTAACTGTAAACAGCATAGGCCAAACTTCTATGTTGTGAAGTCAGGGAGTCATGTGATACTTGATAGAGAATGGCAGAGAGATTCAGATTTTTAAAATTATGGGCTCTGGTCAAAACCAAAAAAAATAGCTGAACTGTTGGAAAAGGCAGCTGATGCGTTTCAGGATGGTACTGGAACCTTAAAATATATGAAAGCAAAAACTCTGCTGCAAGAGTAAAGAACAAAATTGTCAGACATACATATGAACATAATTTGTTGGGGAATAGTCAACATGGTTTTTGTAAAGGGAAATCATGCTTCACCAATCTACTAGAATACTTTGAGGGGGTCAAGAAGCATTTGGACAAGGGGGATCCAGTGGATATAGTGTACTTAGATTTTCAGAAAGCCTTTGACAAGGTCCTTCACCAAAGGCTCTAAAGCAAAGTAAGCTGTCATGGGATAAGAGGGAAGGTCCTCTCATGGATTGGTAACTGGGTAAAAGATAGGAAACAAAGGGTAGGAATAAATGGTCAGTTTTCAGAATGGAGAGAGGTAAATAGTGGTGTCCCACAGGGGTCTGTACTAGGACCAGTCCTATTCAACATATTCATAAATGATCTGGAAAAAGGGGTAAACAGTGAGGTGGCAAAATTCGCAGATGGTACAGAACTACTCAAGATAGTTAAGTCCCAGGCAGACTGCAAAGAGCCACAAAAGGATCTCTCAAAACTGGGTGCCTGAGCAACAAAATGGCAGATGAAATTCAGTGTTGGTAAATGCAAAGTAATGCACATTGGAAAACATAATCCCAACTATACATATAAACTGATGGGGTCTAAATTAGCTGTTACCACTCAAGAAGGAGAGCTTGGAGTCATTGTGAATAGTTCTCTGAACACATCCATTCAATGTGCAGCAGCAGTCAAAAAAGCAAACAGAATGTTGGGCATCATTAAGAAAGGGATAGATAATAAGACAGAAAATATCATATTGCCTCTATATAAATCCATGGTACACCCACATCTTGAATACTTCATGCAGAGGTGGTCGCTCCATCTAAAAAAAAGATATATTGGAATTGGAAAAGGTTCAGAAAAGGGAAACAAAAATTATTAGGGGTATGGAATGGCTTCCATGTGAGGAGAGATTAATAGGATTGAGACTTTTCAGCTTGGAAAAGAGACAACTACAGGGGGGATATGATTGAGGTCTATAAAATCATGACTGGTAAGGAGAAAGTGAATAAGGAAGTGTTATTTACTCCTTCTCATAACACAAGAACTGGGGTCACCAAATGAAATGAATAGGCAGCAGGTTTAAAACAAAAGGAAGTGTTTCTTCACACATGTAGTCAACCTGTGGAACTCTTTGCCAGATGACGTTGTAAAGGCCAAGACTATAACAGGCATCAAAAAAGAACTAGATAAATTCATGGAGGATAGGTCCATCAATGGCTATTAGCCAGAATGGGCAGGGATGGTGTCCCTAGCCTCTGTTTGCCAGAGGCTGGGAATGGGCGATAGGGGATGGATCACTTGATGATTACCTGGTCTGTTCATTCCCTCTGGGGCACCTGGCATTGGCCACTGTTGGAAGACAGGATACTGGGCTAGATGGGCCTTTGGTCTGACCCAGTATGGCCGTTCTTATGTTTTTACACATAAGCTTTTAAACATAAGTTCCAGAGGAGATTCTCCACTACTGACACCTACTGAAAAGACCAAGACTACAATACAGCCACAGACAATGACTTGTGATAGTCAGTGAGTCTCATGTCCGTTTCCATAAATGAATCCTACACTACAGAGCAGGAAGACATTGCTGATACAGCTACACCAGAAAGTGCAAATGCTTTTCCTGATGTTGTTCTGATGCCTATGAGACGTATCCAGTGAGAAGCCTTCATTTGTAGTATGTTATATATTTAGAAATAATAGTTTTAATAATAATGGATTTGTAATTTTTTATATATCCTTTTACATTAAAGGAGGAGTATATGGTCTATTGAAATAGGGCAGTATCCCTCTAAATAGTTTGCAGGCTCTTACCTGGTGGTCACCTTGTTCTGTTTTTAGAAGTTGACAGGAGCCAGGCAGAGCAGTAATATATATGTAGATAGGCTTTGCATGTTTGTGTATATTTAGTAAACATAAAAAGAAAAGGAGTACTTGTGGCACCTTAGAGACTAATAAATTTGTTAGTCTCTAAGGTGCCACAAGTACTCCTGTTCTTTTTCTGGATACAGACTAACAGGGCTGCTACTCTGAAACCTGTCATTAGTAAACATAGTTACTTGAGACCCAACTGAGCCCATGTGTTTTCTTCATATTGCTTTTGTGAAAAGACCAATAGACACAACAGTACTTAGGTATGGGAATAATTTTAAGCAACGAGACTGCTCATGTGAGTAAAAGTAACATATGTAAGTGTCTTCAGGATCAGGCCCACAGTTAAGCCCCTATATTCTGTTAAGGGCACTTGATGGCCTTTTGGGGGTGGGAGGTGGGGCCAAAGGAGACCACATATTGGTCAGTCAAACAGGCTTGTCTCATCCCAATATACATCTTTGTCATACATCCTAAAAAGGTAGAACCAATCTACAATGAGCCTTTTGATGTGCCAACCACTAGTTGTTGTCAGGGCCATCCCTAGACATACGCCGAATACACAGCTGCGTAGGGCACCATGAAATTTGGGGCACCAAATTGCCCCCGATTTCATGGTGCCCTAGGCCGCTGTCTGCTGCATATGCTGGGCTGGGCTGTGCCCACTGCAAGGGGCAGGGCCGCCCCCCGGGGTGTGTGGGGCCTGGGACAACTCCCTCCACCCCGCCGCTTAGTCTTCCCCCGCGCTCCGCCCCCGGCCCGCCCCCATTCCTCCTCTTCCCCGCGCCCGGCCTCTTCCCCCCGCGATGGACGCAGCCTGGGGGACTAGCAGGGAGCCTGCGCCGGCAGCAGGGGCCGGGCTGGACCCCGCACTCTCCAGCAGCGGCGGGAAATGGAGCAACCCGACCCCAGCCTGCTCTCCTCCGCCGGCCGCGTCACTCCGCTTCCCGCTGCTGGGGAGTGCGGGGGCCGCTCCTGCCCCCCGCCCACCCAAGCAACACGGCTGGGGCCGGGGCGGGGGAAGCGGAGCGGGCTGGGGCCGGGTCGCTCCACTTCCCGCCGCCGGGGAGTGCAGGGGGCGGTCCTTTCCCCAACCCACCCGAGTGACACGGCTGGGGCGCTTCCTGCTGCCGGACCCAAGCCCCCCGTTAATCCCCGGGCCACTCTGGGCCTGTGGCACCCCCCCAAAACGGCCCCCCGCAGCTCCTGCCTCCCCAGCCCCGCAGGCCTTGAGCTCAGCCCAGACCCTCCGCGGTGCCCAGGTGCTCAGTCTGACTAGGGCACCATAATTGCTAGGGAGGGCCCTGGTTGTTGTACTCTATGCTGGGATCGCTGGGTGAAATCTGTTGCCTGTGTCATAGAGATCAGACTCAAAAGTGTTTTGTTCTGGCCTTAACATCTACTGATCTGATCTTGCTCCCATTTAAATCAAGGAAAATGTTGCCATTGACTTGAATGGGAGCAAGAGTGGGCCCTTTGTGTCTACAAATTTTGCTGTGTCCATATTGTGAGAGTGTCAGAATGGTGGTGTATCATGCCTGAGAATACAATATCATGGTGTTGTTTAGCAGCATTGCAATACTACTATATGTCTTGCAAGTCAGATACAGAGCAAAAAGTGGACAGGCTGTGTTATTACCCTATCTTGGACTTGTTTCATGATGCCTTGACCTTGGCCTCAATTAATGTGGAATTATCTTAAATTAAATGTGTATATATTTGGTTCATTGCAGCCTCCTTTTGCAAGTTCATACCCTGAGAGGCCCTCATTGACATGACTGAACAGGCCAGAACCCTATCCACTGGAGTCAGAATGAAGCATGTCTAATATTAGGCCTATCAACCACACAACTACATTTTAAATCTTCATTCAGTAGCATGATTTCTCAGTGGATTTCCTATCTAGTGGCAGCAGACTGACACTGGTATCTTCAATTAGAAAATTTCAGGAGGCTAATTTTTCTACAAGAGAGACTCACTAGCACCCTTACAACGGTAAACAGAGTTTCGCTTATATCTAACATACATGACTAACTTGTAATAAGACAGCACATTTTTAGATTGGAGAAGTGGACCTTGAACCATACCCTAAGGTTACCAGGTAGGGACTTGGCAGGAAACAGGAAGTCAATATGTTGTTAAAACCTGAAATGCTGGCTAGTGCTACCACTTTGAGAGCTTATGCACAAATATTTTGAAATTCAATAACAAAGATATACAGACTATTGCAAAACAAACAAACATGCAAACTCCTAGATTAACACAGTGTAATGGCTGATCAGCTATATGCAAGAAATTCCAAGGAATGGTCCCTATTGCACCAGTAACTCTGTCCCACTGCCTTTCTATTATTTGTATATGGTGACAAGGTTTCCACCTTAAAAATACTTATGTAGATATGGTCTCTGAAATTTCAAGCACTTACCAATCAAGGCATAATTGTGATATACCACAATAACCTAACTCAAATATTTTGTGGTTTGATGATATATTCCATTCTAGGATCTCAGAGCTTTATAAACATTTAATGAATTAAACCTTACAATTAGAGAGCCGGTTGGAATTTTTCCATCTGAATTTTTTCTAATGGAAAATTAAACTTCCACAAAATCTTGAAGGAAAATCTTGTTTCCCTCTTCTCCCCACTACCCCCATCAGAAAATTATTCTGAGGCTCTGCAGTTCCCAGACTCCTTGGGAACCCCACCAGACTCCACCCTGCCCATATACAATGGCTTAGTCCCCATCTGCAGTTAGAAAACTGCACCTCACAAATGGGAGTATTAGTGACTGTGCAGCTTCTGCCTGTCCAGGAGCTCTGGCAGGAACTGTCTCCCCAAGGCAGAATGTTTGCTGGGGCTCTCAGTGCTTCCAGGTTCTCTGGCTCCTCTGCAGCCTGCGCTGACTAGTGGGATCCCTTGTTCCCCAGCTGGTTACCAGGTGGGCAGCCAGGGAGCTGCTTTCTCCAGCTGCCAGGGCTCCCTGGCTCTCTTGCTGGCTGGCTCCTCAGACTACCTGGCTCCTGGGAAGCTTGGGATACTGATGAAACAGGGAGCTTGGAAGCCTGCCTGCCCACCAGATATGCGGTCATGGAGCCTTGTGAGCCAGATATTTGTCCACCTACCCACCAGGCACGCAGTTGGCAAGGTGAAACATTTCCATGTCAAAAAGAAAAGGAGTACTTGTGGCACCTTAGAGACTAACCAATTTATTAGAGCATAAGCTTTCGTGAGCTACAGCTAGCTCACGAAAGCTTATGCTCTAATAAATTGGTTAGTCTCTAAGGTGCCACAAGTACTCCTTTTCTTTTTGCGAATACAGACTAACACGGCTGTTACTCTGAAACATTTCCATGTCAGTTCTCCCAAAACAGTATTTTTCCAGCCTTCTCTTCCCTTCCCATGAAAAACGTCAAGGTATTCCTGATTTTTGTTTTGTTACAATTCGGAAAGTAAAAAAATTCAAAATCTCAACATTTTTCATGGGAAGGAAAATCCTCTTCCCCCACAGCTCTACTTACGATACTTCTGTAAGAGAGCTTGGGGTGTGAATACAATTATCCACATTTTTGGATTTGGAAATATCTGTTAATTGACACACCCAAGATCTCAAGCAGGTCCGTGTCAGAGCTGGAAACAGAACCAAAGTGATTCATTCTGAAATCACTCTGATCCCTTGATTTAGATGGAGTTCCACCGGATTTAGAATGGTGTAACTGAAAGCAGAAGTAGGTCTCTGATCTTCTGACACCCAGACCTGCGCTCCAGAAGGCCACACTGAATTAAAGTGCTACAATTCCATTTCCAACCAGGAGATGCCATCTTTTTGGTATTCAAGCAACATTCTTTCCTCCTTTTGAGTTTGCATGTTTATTATTAATATGAATGTTGCAACCATTAAATTGCATTAAATATTAAAAGAGTGATTTCTAACACTAACACTAAAGTTTGATTCAGAAGAAATGAGGGACCAAAAGTGTTGTAATGTGGTCAGCAAGGGCTTTTACCAATATATCAGAGGAAAAAAGAGTGAGATACTTGTTCTCCGGCAGACTATGGCTTTGGTGACTCTTAAAATAAACATTTGTCCTTCACCATGAATATAGAGGGGTGCACAAGAAGAGCCAATCTGCACTGGGTGCCTGTGAGTTTCCAAATTGAGTTTGTGTGAGTTTGACATGAGGCTGGGGTCTCACACACATGCCTAACTTTAAATGTGTGTAAAACTCCAAGATTGGGGCCCAGATCTCTAAAGAGCTTGTGACCTGCCTATCTGTGAAACTGCCACTCTCCTTTTGCCATATGACCACAGCTGAATTCAGCAGAGATGCTTGACCTCCCTCAACATAAAATGAGAGCTGCTGGCAGGGTTTTCTTTGTCGGGCCCCTCTGCTTTTTATGCTCCTCATCTTGTTGGAAACAGCCCCAATTTTCTGGCCATAAGATCTCCAGATTCCTATGTGCTCTCTTTATTAGACCATGGCTGCTCCCCGGGATTTAACATATCAGGATTTTAGTTTCCTAAAATCTTACTTGAAAAAAATAATGAAAATAGTGGGATAGAAATGTTCTCATTTTGATGGACAAGTGGATGAAAGACGTAAGCAAAGGGAAATAACAAAGTGTCAGCGTAATGAATTGGGGGAAGGTGTTTACTGGAGTATAGCAGGGATCAATATTGGGTCCAGTCTTTTAACACCTTCATTAGTAAGAACATCTCCACTAGTCAGAACATCATATAAGCAGTATGCTAATTAAATTAGACAGATACAGTGGTGAGTGCAATATAAATACCTTGACAGAAACTCAGAGCAAATACTAAACTGAGAGTGATTTCAATTACTAACAAGGAGAGAAAATTAATATAAAGGGACCTCTGAATGATTAGAAACATAGTAACAAGGGTAGGTTCAGCTTGGAAAAATGCAAGATACTACATCTGGTGAAAAATGATCCAGCATTTAATGGGAGGGAGAAACTCCTCAGGCAATAATTCTGAAAGAGACTGGAGTGTCTCTTTTGCAATTTGCCAGTATAAAAGGTTTAAAAGGCTGGGGGGGGGGGTGATCATTCTTTTCTCTATAGCTCTGGTGTGGCTGCACTGGGATTTTTTATTAGAAATCTGGAAAGGTGATATTGAGAAAAACAAGCTATTGTAATGCACCTGCTGGCTCATTACTGGGCATTTTTACCTCTCAATTCACCATCTATCCAGGAGAGGGCTCCATGATCCCTCCAGCGCAAGAAAGAAGTGCTACTTGGGGGATGAGACTCCGAGACAGGTAGAAATGCTTCGTGAAAGGATGAGCAGCAGGTCTGACACAGACAGCAGCCTGGGAGCAGGCCATGAAGGGAAGGCTGAATATGAAGCAGCCTAGGACCCAGGGCTGGAGGCCCTAAGAGTAGGATACATGCATACCCTGATTGTGCCAGAAGGTACCTGTACTTTGTTACCTTCACACCCCTTGTCTAGATTGCCCCAACTGAACATAAGAAGATAAGAATGGCCATACTGGGTCAGACCAAAGGTCCATCAAGCCCACTATCCTGTCTTCTGACAATGGCCAATGGCAGGTGCCCCAAAGGGAGTGAACAGACAGGTTATCATCAAGTTATCCATGTCCTGTCTGTCACCCAATCCTAGCTTCTGGCAAACAGAGGCTAGGGACACCATTCCTGCCCATCCTGGCTAATAGCCATTGATAGACCTATCTTCCATGAATCTATCTAGCTCCCTTTTGAACCCCATTATAGTACTGGCCTTCACAACACCCTCTGGCAAGGAGTTCCAGAGGTTGACACTGTGTTGTGTGAAAAAATACTTTCTTGTGTTTGTTTTAAACCTGCTACCTATTAATTTAATTTGGTGGCCCCTTGTTCTTGTATTATGAGAAGGAGTAAATAACACTTCCTTATTTACTTTCTCTAAACCACTCATGATTTTATAGACCTCTATCGTATCCCCCCTTAGTCGCCTCTTTTCCAAGCTGAAAAGTCCCAGTCTTATTAATCTCTCCTCATACGGAAGCCGCTCTATACCCCTAATCATTTTTGTTGCCTTTTTCTGAACCTTTTCCAATTCCAATATATCTTTTTTGAGATGGGATGACCACATGCGCACGCAGTAGTCAAGGTGTGGGCAGACCATGGATTTATAAAGAGGCAATATGATATTTTCTGTCTTATTATCTATCCCTTTCTTGATGATTCCCAACATTCTGGTGTTCTTTTTTTTTTGACAGCTGCTGCAAATTGAGTGGATGATTTCAGAGAACTATCCACAAAGACTCCAAGATCTCCTTCTTGAGTGGTAACAGCTAATTTAGACCCATCATTGTATATGTATAGTTAGGATTATGTTTTCCAATGTGCATTACTTTGGATTTATCTACATTAAATTCATCTGCCTTTTTGTTGCCCAGTCACCCAGTTTTGTGAGATCCTTTTGTAGCTCTTTGCAGTCTGCCTGGGACTGGTTGGGTTACTAAATGTTGAATGGTTTCAGAGTAACAGCCGTGTTAGTCTGTATTCACAGAAAGAAAAGGAGTACTTGTGGCACCTTAGAGACTAACCAATTTATTTGAGCATGAGCTTTCGTGAGCTACAGCTCACTTCAGCGGATGAACTTATCTTTTGCTGTTTGTTTGTTGAAACTGTTAAGCAAGTGTCCCTGGCGATATTTATTTCTGGCAAACCTAGTGAAGGAATCCTGTTTTATGCAAAGTGTAGGTAGGGTTTTTTGGCAATCCAACTGAAACCTGAAGACCCCAGGGCTTGGAGTGCCTACAGCACTTGCTTTCCCGGTTGATGATACACCCATCACACTAGCAGACAGCTGAGAGACTGATGTACCACAATACACATTGACGCCCTGCAGTGGGGTTGAAGTGAGCTGTAGCTCACGAAAGCTCATGCTCAAATAAATTGGTTAGTCTCTAAGGTGCCACAAGTACTCCTTTTCCTATCGTCAAACTGTACGGAGTTCAGAGCAAAGTGATCTGGGAAATGGAGGATTTATAAGGGGATTTATGAAGAAAGATTAAATATATACTTTGGGTAAGTGATGATTGAGAAGGGGGTGCATAGAAATCTATAGATATTTAAATACTGTAAACACAAAATGAAGATAAATTATTTAGAGCCACACGGGGGTGTAAGAAGTAATGGGAAGTAACTATAGGATGGGTAAATATAGGGTGAATATTGCCATATTGCCAACTTCCTGCCTTCAAAAATCATGAGATAGTAACAAAAAATAAACTTGGGGTTCTTTTTATTTGCTTTGTGGCTTTTGAGCCTTTACAGGATGTGTTTTTCAAGCTTTTCATTTTAACCCTGGGGGTTAGAAACTTAGTTCTGTAAATGGAAGCCGAAAGTCTAAGATAATCAAACGAGTCCAGGCGCTGGGGCTTCAAGAAAAATACTATTTACTTGCATGCGATGAAGTGAGCTGTAGCTCACGAAAGCTCATGCTCAAATAAATTGGTTAGTCTCTAAGGTGCCACAAGTCCTCCTTTTCTTTTTACTATTTATCATGAGATTCAGGATCAAATCGCTAGAGCTGGCAACAAGATAAAACCTGCTGCTAGCCAGATCGGTTAGGTTGTGGAACAGCTTCCTAGCGTGTCAGTAAATGTACACTAGCCCCAATAATATACTCATACACGTGAACAGCTGATTTGGCAAAACTGCGTGAGCAGATCCGCCTTTTCTCTCTCGTGTCCATGCTGAACTGGAAGAGGTGGGGTGGGGGGTGCCCTGGCTCTTCCAGGCTCAGCCCGGCTTTCCCCCACCCTCCCTGCTTCGTTTTCTGAAATGATCAGCTGTGGCCGTGGGTTGTGCCAGGGTCAGGGGGAGTAATGCTGCCCTGCCCCTTGCTGTCACACTGTGTGTGTGTGTGGGGGGGGGGGAGATACTGTGACACTGGGCCTGGGCTTGCATTCCTGGCTACCTTTCTAGGTGCTTCCCCCCCCCCCGCCGCCGCCGCCGCCGCCGCCGCCTCTGCCTCTCTCTTCTCTACTCCCCTCCTCCTGCCGTCTGCCCCTCCCTTTTCCCCTCCCCCGGTCCCTCCCCCAGCCCCCGCTGGCGGTGCCCGCCCGGTGCTGGCTCCGGCGGCTCTTTCCAGCTGGAGCGCGCTGGCTGCTGAGCCGCTGCTGCGGCTGCTCCGGAAAATGTCCGAGCGAGGCGGCTTCTACAAGCAGGAATTGAACAAGACCGTGTGGGAGGTTCCCCAGCGCTACCAGAACCTGACCCCGGTGGGCTCCGGAGCCTACGGCTCTGTGTGGTAGGTGCCAGCCGCGGGCGGCGGGCAGGAGGGGACGGGCCCCCGGGCGGAGGGACAGCTCCCTGCTCCCCCCAGCCCCCTCCCCGACCTGTCCGGCAAGGTTTGCCCGGCTGGCAGCCTTCTGGCTGGGCGCAAACAATGCCCGGAAGCCGTTTGCATGGGGAGCCGCTAGGCCCGGGTTGGTATGGGCAAGGCCGGCACTGGGGTGTGTTTGCGATACGCCCAGGATCGGGCCGGGTGTGTAACAGCGGGAGGATTTCTCTGTGTGATCCAGGCGGGGTAGCCGCCGCTGCAGGGTAGCCATGGGCAGGGGCAATTTGTATGGTGGGGGTGCTGAGAGCCATTGAACCAAACTCTGAACCTTATATAGGATGGAAAGCACTTCCAGCCAGGGGGTGGGGCAGAACCCCCAGTTCCAGCACCTATGGCCCGTAGGCTCTTATATGACTGTGTGCTAGAGATCCTAATACTGTAGGCTCTCTTACCCCTATATATTCTATACAGAGGATCTGTGTGTGTGATTTTTCTCTTCCCCGCCCCCCACTAGGGTTAGGAGGAGGGAGAGCTGGAGTTGAAGCTCTCACAATAATGTTGAGCTCTGGAATTCCTCATGGGTTGCTAAGGGTAACCTGGGTCATTCTGGCTACTGAAAAGAGGCTTCCCCCAGACTAGATTTAAGACTTTCCTCACTGCTGAGCAGCATGCATGAATTAAAGTTTGCTAGGATGGCCCTTTTATTCACACTGCTGTGGGGTGGGGGGAATCTGGTGCATTCATTTTAGGGGGTGAAGGTGACTAGCGCTGCCTTTCGAACAACTTACCATTGCTCTTTTTAAACAAAACTTTAGGTGGGTGAATCACCAGAGCCCCTGTTTTTCCACCCCTTCAGTAGCCTGCTCACTAGTTGATATAACACTGTTACATCACCTCAGACCTTCACCTAAAAATACCTCCAGGCTCATTTAAACCTGTTTTTAGGTGTAGGGAGACAATGAGGAGTTTGTTTACAGAGTCCATCCATCTATCAAGGAGGAAGCCTTCATTTTATGTGCACTTTTAGCTCAGTGAAAATTGCAACACTACCAGGAATCTTGCAGAGTCATTGTCTCTGTGAATCAGAAATAAAACCTGGTTGCTTCTTTAGAGTCAGGCAGAGAAGAGTAAGAGTGTTAGTGCTGAGAGATTTTTGCATGAATAGCAAAGTTCTCCTTGTTAATGTTATGAGAACCTTCATTGCATTCTGTCATGCCTGTTTTAGGGTTATTGTGTGACCTATTGTCTTGCCTGCAACTCACTTGCTCCATATTTGTGTCTGAAATAATACCTCGTTTCTATGAGTTACGTGATTCCTGGCAAACAGGTTAATCAGAGTGCCAGCAGAGGAGTGGAGAACAAAGAAATAAGGAGAATGATATAGTGATAAACATTATTTGAGGTGATCAGTAGGATATATGGAGAAGCACATGACGTCAAATTCTGCTCTGTCTTATACCCCACACAGCCTTATTTGACCAAATTCAGTTCTTGGATACGCCAGTGTAAATCAGTGAAGTCAGTAGAGTTACTCTGGATCAACATCGGTGTAAATGAGAACAGAATTTTGCCCACTGACTTCAGTTGAATTGTAAGTCATGGCAGAATGGGACCCAAAGACTGTAGATTATTAATATTGTGCAGGGATCCATGATGTGTCCTTTCCATTAAACACTTCCATTTTTAATAATTGCTCAGTTATCTATCAAACAGAATTCGTTTACTTTGTGCTTCCAGTCCTGCAGGATCAAGCTACTTTTCTATTTGATTCATATTTAACTATATTTGTAGAAACTTCAAATCATTTTCAGAACTAACTCTTTAAAAAGTCACTGTCAGTTTAAAAAACATACCTCTATCTGAATTATTTTGCGTACTATTTACAACGAAACCCCTATCATGACTATAATCAAAGACACTAATGAAAAAAAAGTTCTCAATTTTGTTTCCAATTGATTTGTTTTGTGCATTTGACAAAACCTTCTGAATGGTCAGTTTCACACCCTGTATTGTCAGTTTCCGAGGGTTTTTTTGTTTGGGTCTTTCACGTAACAGGGGAAAGAGAAACATTTTTAAAATAGGAAAATGTGATTAACACCCCCCCCTTCCGCGCGTGCACACACACACACCACACAAAATAATTGGCAGGTGATCTTAGGGCAGGTGTTGTACCTAGAAGTTCTCTTAACTCATTTTCTAGAATTGACTAGATTTCAGGTTTTTCCTTTTTCTACAAAATCTGTGTGATCATTCATACGTTTCCTTCCAACTAAGGACACAATTCTGTGAATATCTCTGTTCCTAAGTTGTTTAAACCATAGTTTAAACCATAGCTCTTAGTCTGAGGATTCGGGTTTTTTCTGTTAGTTTGAGAACTAAGTTAAGTTTGCAGTTGGAAAACAAGCCTCTTAATTTTCTAATTGCACCTGATTGTTCTGTCCTTTTTCCTTAAGCTCAAATATTTCTAAGAAAAATCTGTAGTGTAATGTCAAAAACTTTTCAGTCATAATAAAGGAAATTGAAACATGTGGTGTTTCAAATGTTGCACAGCTGGTTTGTTTTCAGCTGTGGTAGAATTTACAATGTCTTCTACTTATTTTCCCCGCTCACTGATGCTAAGGAATTCCTAGCTGTTGACAAATGGGAAAGCATAGAAATTAGGAGAGAGAAAGCAGGGAAGTGCATCTGAAATGAAAGTGGTGGTAAGAGCTTATTGCTAAAATATTCATTTTTGGACCAAAGAATTACGTTGTTCCATGAGTTGACCCCAGTGAGACTATAGATGTGAACAAAAGCCCATCATTGTGAGAAAAGGATTCATGGTCTGTAAAAAGAAAAGAAAAAACATTGTACAATAATTTTAATATGCATTGATATTTTGAATGTTTTCCACACAATGGAATCAGTAATATGTTGATAACCAGCATATTCATTCTCTTGACTAATGTGTTCTGCCCCTTTGTATGACTAATCCCAACCCTATGCAGCAAAATACTTAAACCATGCTTAAGTCTTGTTGAAATCAACTGCATTTAAGCAACTGCTGAATCAAAGCTATAGTCTTGAAATCCAAACACTGGCTTTGAAATAGGATCAAAGTTTTTAATAGAATCATATGTTTCTTAACAGTATTGGAACAAATCTTTATTCGTAGTAAGATGTTCCCCTCCTTTCTCATTCAGGGTAACTGTTTCCTGTAAATCTTCCCCTTTTAATGTAACTTGTTACTTGCATCTGAGGGACTTTTGGGTAAAAAAATGTTGTAATTGTTGCATTCAATATGTTGGGCTAAATCATGTTAGTGAAGATTCTGTCAGACAACTTCTCAGCCTTGGAGTGACTTTTTTTGAATTAAATTTTGTATGTCTACATGTAAGCTTTTAAAGTAGAGTTAGAAATAAAGTGGGGAGAGATCAGGTATTTTTGTGGTCCTATAGCTCAAAATGATTTTGGTATAAAACAAATGTTTTGCAGCCCCTTTCACTAGGTATTTATTTAAATGCTGGCAACGTGCTTTGATGTTGTACCAGATGCAAAATATAATCTCTGACCCACAGAGATTAGTCTCCTCACACTGAAGATACATCAGAGTGGCGCTCGTTCCTGCAAACTTTACAAAGCATATAGCAGACCTGCCTAGTACCCCATTGGACTTCAGAGCAAGGAACTTCTGTGGAGTCCTTGCCTCAGGCACTGCACCCCTATGCTGTATTTTCATCAGTTAACTCTGCAGATGTAGGCTACACCGTCTTCCTTAGCTGAGAACTTTGCATTTTAGCCTTCACCCTTGAAGTCAGTGGATGTTCTATCATCGCCTTTGATAGGTGCAGGATCAGGTCCGTTAAGCTTAGCACAAAAACAAACAAATAAGATATGGTGTATGTAGGTCCCATAAACTTCAAAGGGTCATAACTTACAATGAAATTTGTTTTTTGAGTAATACTCCACGGCATTTCTTCTCACTTAGGGCTGTTTACATGATGCCATATATCCACTTTCAAGGCCCAGCCATTTAACACGGAGAGTTGGGTTTGTTTGCATTTCTAAAAAGTTGCAAGGATTTTTATATAATGGAAAACTTGTTTTTGAATATATAAAAATAAGAAAAAAAATCACTGAAATGTTTTAGTTTTAAACTTACTCCCAAAATTTCTTTGTGCAGAGACCAAGCATAAACATATCAGCCCAGAAAGTGAATGTTTCAGGAAGCTGAATATGACAGATAACTAGAGATTAAAATAGAAACTATTATGCAATCTTTAACTATAACCACTCATATCATAATAAAAATCAATTAGAGTAACTGTGACACCATCATGCATTTTAGCATCCTCAGTACAGATCCCTTTCTTGAAGAAATGCATACACATTAAACATCTAGGGTTAACTTCTAACTTCTCAGTGGCAAAACTTCCACTGACTTCAATGGGGCCAAGATTTCATCCCTACTCTGTGAGTTTTAAAACCACTTTGGATTTAAACTACACTTTTTCTGTTAACTTTGTATCCTCCCCTCCCCAGTGTCCCAAAGTTCATTTTGTAATATCTGCCCATTTGGATGGGAAAGTGCACTGAAGTGCATCTTGTTTCTGTTCTAGGAAGAATAAAATAAAATTGGACTATGTCATGATTACAGAGCAAGTTTGTTTTCAATCCTTTTTATCCCATTCGAGTGCACTTCTCAACTCACTGGCCTGGCTTCCCTCACCTTTTTCAAGGGTGGAACCCCAATGGTCCAAACACTCTTGGGCTACATCTACACTGCATACCTCTTGTGGCAACATGTAGCTATACACAGCAGGAAAAAAGCAGGCTGTATCTACACTGAGATGTATAGCTACAGATGACAGTGAAAGGCTCTTTCAAGGGGAAGCAGTGGGGAAAGGCTTGTTAGCAGGAGTTGCCAGAGCCTTTCCCCACTGCCAGAGCTTTTCCCTGTGGCAATGGGCCACTACATTGTTAAAATAGCAGTGTGGATGGGGAGGCACTGCTTGGGTGAGTAGAGAGCCTTGCAGGTTACATACACACAGGATTCAAGCATGACTTTATTTGAGGCACCAAAGCAGTGCTTTGCTATCTACACTGCTATTTATACTTGTGCTAAGTCTGTATGTAGCGTGTGTATTCTATATGCACCCCCTAGCACAGAGCTAAATGGCAGCGTAGCTGGTAAGACGTTGCTTAGGTGAATTGGGTAAAAATCACACTTGAATCCCTAGGTTATGTACACTACATGACTGTCTACATGTCCAAGCCATGCCTGCCCCATCTACACAGCTATATTTAGCAGAGTGATATCCCACAGGCTCCAGCAGCAAGGAAAAGTTTTGGCAACGGGAGAGTAAAGGGTCATTCACTTCTTGAGTGCTACCAAGTGGCTGGGTGTGGTACCACAGTCAGTTCTCACCCAGGGCGCCTCCTGCAGGCTGCCGGCCAACCTCTGGCCAAGTCACAAAGTCCCAATGAAACCCTTCTGGAGTACTAAAGAATCCAATAAATAAACAGTCTATTTGCCCTCAATAGGATCTTCAGCACCAGCTCTGGCCCCTTTAAATTCAGCCCATTGTGCGGGCTCCCAAATAAGCCCTGTCTCCTTCTTGGGGCTTACACTACTTTACCTGTCTGGTATGGGAATCTGGGTTCCAGTCCAGGGACCCTGTACACAGCAGCCATGTACTGCGGATTTCAGTCCTTTGGTGCTATTTCCCTAGGCCTCATCCTACTAGGCCCCTTTTATCTCCAGCCCTATCCCAGGGCCAGTGTGCTCAGGTTCTTCTCTCTCTGCAATCCCAGCTAAGTAAGTTCAGCCATAAAGTCTGTCTGATTGTTAGGCTCCTTTGCCCAGAGAGCAGCTAAGACCAGGTAGCTCCTTCTATCTAGGCCAGCCAGGCCCAGATTGGCTGTTGCTAGTCCCTCTAACCTTTGGAGAACCAGGTTTCTGTGGTTTCCAAAGTGACTGCTCCAAAGAGGCCTCTCTAGGCAGGCTTGGAGAATCCACCTTTGCTGCTGTTTCTCCCACATTGCTGATGGGTGGGGTGTAGTAGGACTGCGGGGCCTCCTGTAGGGAGCTGCAAAGGCCAGGTACACCCCACCCCTGGGAGGCAGCGGGAAAAGGTTCTGACAGCTCCAGAGCCTTTCACTGCTGTGGGTAGCTACACACGCAGTGTGGATACAGCTGGCTCTTTACTGTGGCATGTGCCCATGCCCTGCATGCTGACACTAGTGGAGTGCAGTGCAGACATGCCTTTAGACTTGAAGTCTGGGGTGCAGCCCCACCCTGTTTCCCAACCTTCTTAACTCAGCAGGCCCAATTGAGTTTGCCACCTGTAAAACTTTTCCCCCAGAAGACTGTGACAGCGGCTGATTAAAGTGACTCAAAAACAGCTTCTTCACAATAAAGCATTATTTATTCACTCAAAGGGTACACAGCATGCAGCGCAAACAGTAAACGTGACAAAGCCTATATGCATATTTCCCCATACCTATATCTTAATCTTGCCAGCTTTGTAAGCTCTCCTCTGCCCAGTTAACCCATCTCTGTATGGTACAGGCACAGACTGCCTTCTGCAGCATGCTCTTTATGACTGTCTCCCCTAGTGGGTCTCCTTGTCAGCATGCTGACCACCCACACTTCTCCCACCCCTCCCTTTTAGGTCAGCATGTTTAAAGTTTTAGCTTTCCCGTTGGGTCCAAGGTGCAGGCCTGGGAAAAGTACACCTTGCCAGACTAGCTGGAGCCAGGCAGCTATTCCCCAATCAATAGCTTCCCTGTTGTTTCCTCAAGGACCCTTGATATTCTTTATGATAGCACCTTATTTTAGCCATTGTTTCATTTCCTGTTGGTTTCCTTCTTACAACCTCCTTTGATTTAACTCTACATATTTAGGCAGGATAATATCACACTGGTAACTGAGGTGCATATTTTTGTTTTAAAAAATACACACAACTTTTTCATTCTCCACAGACTATAATAAAATATGCCCTGATTCAGAAAAGCACTGATGCACATGCTTAAGTCTGATTGACTGTAATGAAACATAAGCATTTGCTTAAAGTTAAGCTTACATACTATCCTGAAAAGAGATCCTTTCCTGAACTGGGTCTTACTTTGTTTTGAGGCATTGGAAGGAAGGTGAAGCAATAGGATTAAGGCTCCCAACTTCTAAAGTTTAAGGTCCTGATCCTGTGATTCTACTTTAAAATCAGCTTGGGGGTGCAGTGAACTGCATGACTGGAGCCTAAATTATAAAGTAATTGCTTACCAAACGCATTTCATAAATTGTCTTAGTGTTAAGAGCACCAAAACTGCTTCAGAGACCATTAAGTAGTGTTTGGGGAGGAGCGGGGGAGGTTGTTGGTATTTTTTAAAATTGTACTAAATTGTTAGACTGTAAATCACCTTTGGCTAAAAATAGAATCAGTCCTGAGTTAAGATCTTATTTGAGGACTTTTAGCCCACAGCACCTTTTTATGGTAGTTTTAAACCGCGGGAAATATTTATTTCTAATGGAAATATTAATACAGTATAAATTACAGTAACACTAAATGTATGTAAATGTACAGGAACACTAAATGTACAGTAACACTAAACTTTAAGTAAAACGTCACCTCTGTAATTTGTGTCATTTGTAAAAATGCCTGCTTATTTGAATGCTAAAAGAATACAGAAGTGATCATACTTCAGAGTAATACATGCACTTTTTGTATATAGATATATTTGAGAGCCAAAGACTTGAAGGGTCTGCAAGGGCGAAGGCTCTGATTCTGAAATCATATCTGCACCAGTGGGCCTTTGCAGAGGTAGTTGACTGAAGTGGGCTTTGTACAGTCTGAAAGGTGCACTCATTGGGATCCCTTTGCAGGATTTGGGCCTACATTCAGCCCTGGCGAGGGTTATCTCCATTGTCTTCATTGGAGGGACATCGCCTACATCAAGGCTAAACTTGGTCCTAATTATGGTTCTGCTGACATCTACATTGGTTCTGATGAGGTCTTTGTTTTAAAAAGGATAATGATTCTCACTGAAGATGACTACGCAAAGCTTTGTCATGAATTGCAAGATATGAATCTTACTTATAGGTGTTGTAGACTGATTTCAAAGCAAGGCTGGCAAAAGAGATACAAAAACCATCTCTTTTGGCAGCAAGGGGACACTTACTGCTGAGGATTTGGGTTTTTTCTAACACATTTTGTACAGAAGATGGAAGGACTCCTGCCAGGAGACAGGCTCGAGACTGATTTGTTCCCTTGAGTTTGCATTTCTGTTTCGTGGTACAAATTGAGTGACAATCCTGGTACGATGAAAAATGAACCGAGCAGAGTCTGCCTTCTTTCTGCTCTGTGACAGCTCTGCCATTTTGGGTGTTTGGCACAATCTCTCCTGCTCTCATTCAGTCTCCACCATTTCATGGTGAATCTTGACACTAGCACAGCTGAATTCTGATTGCTTGGGGACCTTGAATTATAGCTTTTGTTGTTGTTTGTTGTTGTTCATTTCTGTTACCACAGAGCCTGGGAGCCCCTAGTCATGAGCCAGGATCCCACCGTGCAAGACAATATGCAAACACAGAACAAAACGTTGGACCCTGCCCGAAAGAGCATGGAATCTAAATATGGGACAAGACAGTGGATGGATACAGACTTACAGGGTGCACAAGGAAACAATGAGACGATGTTGGTTAGCATGATGGGCAGTGGTCACAGCACACCCGCATCCTAACGGTTGTCATGTTTTTTGTACGCATCATGGCAAAGGAGAGTTTCAGGAAGGGGTCTGAAGAAGGATAATGCATTAGTTATTCAGATTTTTTCTGAGAGCTCCTTCCCAAGCATGTGAGGCAGCATGGAAGAGAGCATGAAGTTGCTTGTTTGAAAATTTAACAAGTAGGCTATGGAGGCTGGCATCACGTGTTGATCAGAGGTGGAAGTCAGCATCTCAGTAGCTAATAAGAGATGATAAATAGGGTGAGAATAAGCTGTGAAGAGCCTGGAAGTGAAGACAAGTGGCTTATGACTGATGCTTTAGAGAAAGGAGAGCCAGCAGAGGGATGCAAAGAAAGGTGTTTCATGGTTAAGCTATAGGCTAGGGAAATGATCTTTGCAGCAGCATTACAAATGGATACGAGTGGGGCAAGATTACAATTGCCAAGGCCAGAATAAACGATATTGCAGTAATCGAGATGTGAGATGCTGAGAACCGGGAGGAGAGTGCTGGCTGTGTGGATGGATCGTAAAGGCTGTATCTTAGAGAGGCAGACAGAATTAACAAGACATAGACATGGCCTGAGTGTGAGGATCTAGAGAATGGTCTGAGTCGAAGAAGACGCTCAGGTTATGGACCTGAGTGACTGGCAGGATGGTGGTGTTGTCCACAGTGATCGAGAAGGGAGGTAGCATGGAGGGAAGGAGGGGACAGGAAGAGATTAGGAGCTCTGTTTTAGCCTCATTGAGCTTGAACTGATGGTTAGACAGCCACAAGGAGATGTCAGAGATAGAAGCTGAGATTTTAGTTTGGACAGAAGGAGACAGGTCTGGAGTAAAGAGGTAAAAGGACAGAGTCCTTTGGATCCCCAACAGAAAGTTGGAAAGGGGAAGAGAAGGATCCTTTGAAGGACATGCTGGAATGATTAAAGAAGTAAGAGGTGAACCCATAGAGGTCAGAAAAACGGAAGCCAAGGGAGGACAAGATTTCAAAAAGAAGAGTGTGATCAACTGTTGCAAAGGCAGCTGGCAGGTTGAGGATGAGTATGGAGTACTGGCTCTGAGCTTAGGCTAGGAAGAAGTCGGTGACTACTGAGAGTAGTTTTCGTGGAGTTCAAGGGTTGGAATTTGGATTGGAGGCTGTCAAGGATGGAATTCAAGGAGAGGAACTCCAGACAGCGACTGCCAACAGCATGTTTCAAGAGCTTAGAAACTAAAGGGAGAAGGAACATGGGGTGGTAGTTGGAGAGGGAAGTGGGTCAAGAGTAGGTTTGATGTTAGTTTCTCCCATTAAAAAAACAAAAACAATTTTTAAGATGACTGAGGCTTGTGTGTGAGGGGAAGGAGCCGGGGAGAATGAGTGGTGAAGGAGAAGAATAAGGAAGAGGATGAGAGTGGGTGCAAGGGAGATCAGGAAATTGGATGGGGGTCACTGGGACAAATGGAACGGTCAGAAAAGGACAGCATGTGAGAACTTCTGCATCTGCGCCATGGAAGAAGAGCAATTTGGAGGCAGGAAGGTGGGAAAGAGGAGAAAGGTGTGTTGAGAGAAAGTCATATTATATTTGTCAGTTTTCTCTTGGAAGAAATTGGTAAGACCCTGTGCAGAGAGAATAGTGGAGGTGCAGGAGAGCTGGTTTGAGGACCGAGTCAAAGGTGGCAAGTAAGGTAGCTGGGATTGTGACTATGGGATTCAATTAAGCAGCTAGGAATATGGTAGAACAGAAAGAGGTGAGAACAAATTCATAGTGGAGGAAGTCAGCCTGGAGGTAGGATTTCCACCAGAGATGCCCTGCAGCACAAGAGTAGAAGCATAGGAAACAGATGTTGGGGGGCAAGCCAGAGCTACGGGTTGGTGGGGCAAAGCTTGTGATGGGAAGGAAAAGCAAAAGGTGGAGGCTAGTGAAGAATTGAGAGAATCAACGACCATATCGATGGAAGAAAGGGAAGAGAAGGCAGGCAAGAGAGAACTGAGAACAGGTGAGAAGTCATCAATGCTGATGAATTGGAAGTCAGGGAATGGTCAAGTGACAGTGTTGGGGGAGGGAAGGAGCACTGATGGGTCATGCTGAAAGAGACCAGGTGATGACTGGAGAGGGGGAAAAGATCAGAGAGAGAGCAGTGCTTGGTGAAGACCAAGTCCAGTGAATGCTCTTTTGGTGAGTGGCAACAGAGAGAGTTGAACAAGGGATGCCAGTCAAATGAAGAGGTGATGACAAGGAAACATGCAGCTAAGGGGTCAAATGGGTCATCTGCATGAAACTTCAAGTCACCAGGGATGAGTATAGAATCATAGAAGATTAGGGTTGGAAGAGACCTCAGGAGGTCATCTAGTCCAAATTGGTCATCTAGTCCAAACTCAAAACTGGACCAACCCCAACTAAATCATCCCAGCCAGGGCTTTGTCAAGCCAGGCCTTAAAAACCTCCAAGGATGGAGATTCCATCACCTCCCTAAGTAACCCATTCCAGTGCTTCACCACCCTCCTAGTGAAATAGCTTTTCCTAATATCCAACCTAGATCTCCCTCACTGCTATTTAAGACAATTGCTCCTTGTTCTGTCATCTGCCACCACTGAAAGCAGCCTAGCTCCATCTTCTCTGGAGCCCCCCTTTAGGGAGTTGATGGCCACAATCAAGTCCCCCCTCACTCTTTTCTCTTCTGCAGACTAAATAAGCCCAGTTCTCTCAGCCTCTCCTCATAAGTCATGTGTCTCAGCCCCCTAATAATTTTCATTGTCCTCCACTGGACTCTCTCCAGTTTGTCCACATCCTTTCTGTAGTGGGGGATACAAAATTGGACACAATACTCCAGATGTGGCCTGACCAGTGCCGAATAGAGGGGAATAATCACTTCCCTCGATCTGCTGGCAATGCTCCTACTAATACAGCCCATTATGCCGTTAGCCTTCTTGGCAGCAAGAGCACACTGTTGACTCATATCCATCTTTTCATCCACTGTAATCCCCAGGTCCTTTTCTGCAGAACTGCTTTTTAGCCAGTCTGTCCCCAGCCTGTAGCAATGAATGAGATTCTTCCATCCTAAGTGCAGGACTCTGCACTTGTCCTTGTTGAACCTCATCAGATTTCTTTTGGCCCAATCCTCCAATTTGTCTAGGTCACTCTGGACCCAATTGCTACCCTCCAGCATATCTACCTCTCCCCCCAGTTTAGTGTCATCCGCGAACTTGCTGAGGGTGCATCCCATCATTCCAATCATTAATAAAGATGTTGAACAAAAGAAGACTGAGTGGTGGAAGACCGAGCCAAGAGTCAAAGAGAGGAAGGCTGATGGGGAGGAGTCAGTGGCCAATAAGTGACAGAAACATTGAGAGGCAAAGAAGAGGAGAGTTGGATGCAGTGCTGGTCAAAAGAGGAGAAAAGGTGGGCAGGCTGGTCAAAAGAGGAAGAGGTGGGAAGCAGCAGGAGAGGGAGAAGAGAAGTCCAACACCCCCAATCTGGGCTGATTCATCGTGGGAATGGGAGAAGAAGAGGCCTCTATAAGTTGAGAGGCTCCAGGTCTCTGTGAGAGCCAGGAGCTGGAAAGAGCAAGATATGAAGAGGTTGGAGATGGCTGGGAATTTTTTTAGAGATGGAGTGGGTGTTCCAGAGAGAGGCAGAGGAGAAGGAGGAGGATGGGCGCGAGGTTACAAATGGGGACACGAGAAGGGCAGCAGTGGTGGCAGAAATGAGAGTAGGAGGTGGAGAGGGTGGGGAAAGAGGGAGGCTCAGGGCTGGGGAAAATGTCGCCAAAGGTGAGGAGGAGAAGGCAGAATAGGGTGTGGATGTGGGATCTGGATTTGTGCTGGTAGGAAGAGTGGAGAGATCGGGATGAAGAGGAGCATGTAGAGGGAGAGAGTAACAAGGAACCAGTGAGGGGAAAGAAGCGGGAGGAGGAGAAGGAGATGGATGGATGGTATGATGCACCAAGGGTGTGATGAGAGCCATGGGTGAGCAGCAGATGGACAATGATTCCAAGGAGGAAAAAAGGAGAGTTTGAAAAATGCTGTGCGGGTACTTGGGGTGGGGGGATTGGGACAGAATTGGTTCCCTGGTGCTGATACCAGACGGACTGAGTGCTTTTCCCATGGAGGGGAAGGAGACAACCAAGTTGTACGGTTGCAAAGATCTGGGTGGGAGGGTTGGGTCACTGAAACAGGGGTGGCTCCGTAGTGCTTATAGCAGGACCCTCTGGAGTTCTGGTGAAAAAAGTAACTATAAAAATGATGCTCTGGGGAACTACAACCTTCAGTAAAGACAAATACCAAAAATGAGCACTTGTTTTGGCAGAGCACAGTTAATTCAGCCTGCTTTTGGAAATTGAGTTGCTTCCTTTGAGTTCCCAGCGTTGTAACTATTAATAACATCCTTACTTGTTTATCCAGTGCCAAAATGAGCATGGCAATTTACAAATAGAGTAAAACAGGGTCCCTTGTCCCAAAGACCTTTAAGATCTAACACCTGGCTCACTGCATATCGCTCTTTGCAAGATCAGGGGCAAATTTAGGCATAATGACCAATATTTTCTAGACTCTTAAGTCTATATTTATGGCCTAAGTGTGGGATTTTCAAAAGTGACTTAGGAGCCCAAGATCTGCCTCTGGAAATTTTTACCATTATGGAGAAAGCGAACAAGATATGGGAGGACTTAGGGAAAAGAAGGATATTGGTAATGTAAATGAGATTATGCTTGCTTGGGTTTATGCATGCATCTTGATGGCATTATTTTAAAAAGAAAAAAAAGTAAATTTAGAAGCTGACAGTTTTAATTATAGTTTCGTATTCCATAATCTATAGCTACCTGACAGTTTTCTTTTTCAATGAAAGGTAGAATAAAATGCAGCTTGATCTTCAATAGTATATTAGCTTTGCAATGGTGACAGATCTTTATTATTTAGGCACTGGCAGCCTTTTCAAAAGCTGTATAAGATACAAATACCACATGGTCCCTGCAGTAACAGAGCTAACCATTCCAAAGCTCTAACCCAGCATACATTTACACACATGAGTAACTTTACATGTGATTAGTCCCAATGACTTCAGTCATGTCATAACCGTTCCCCCAAAAAAGTCTTTAGTGTGACTAATCATGTGTAAAGTTACTCATATGCGTAAGTGTTTGCAGGATGGAGGTCTAAAAGACAAAGATTAGACTAAATCTTCCCTGTAGCCCAAAGATTGAGTATAGTTAGTATATTGATTATTTTTATTTTATAAATTGTGTTGGTAATAGATTTATATTGACATTGGTTAATGTTTGTAGTTAAGAACTACGTTTCTTTGCCAGTAAAATAAGGAGACATGACTAAATAGAAAAATAAGAAGCAAATATGTGCAATTTTATGATATGTTTAATACCGTATATGCAATGTAAGTTAACATAATAGCTGTTTTGGCATTCAGATGTTAGCTGTAAATTCATCTTAAATAATTGACACTAGTTGTGCTGGAGTTAAAGCAAAGCTGAAGTTCTTACAAACCTTGTGAGCATTACATAAGGCATGTAGGAACAATATTCAAGTGATACTGCATTGCAAAACCATAATATATCACATCACCATTTGTAGGGTGAAGTAAGGGTTGTTCCTGGAGCAATGAGATTAGTATGTTGTTTTGCTGAAGACTATTACTCATCCTCTCTCCTTTTGTCTTGCTACCTTTCATATTTTTTATAGATTTATACTTATGCATGTACCTGTACCTAACTGTGCGTTTCCTAATGGACAAAGAAGCACTCTGTGCTTTGTAGGGTAAATGTGGCTCTCTGAAAGTTGCATTCACTAACTTCCTTGAACTGCCATAAAATAATAAAGCATTTGTTTGGGGATGAGAGATGAAGAGAATATTTCAGTTCCCTGTGTTAGTTTATCTTGTTTGTTGGCACTGCTTATCCAAAGCTGACAACGGGAAATGCTCGTTTCTTTGCATTGGGAATGCAACATAGCCCCCTCCTGATTCTGCCGTGCTGCCAATTGCTCTTATGGCACATTTCCTTGTGGTTGGATTGATGGCGTATGTGCTCTTTCCCAAGACTACGCTCCATAATTCGGTAAACAGTGGCTGCTTTAAGAGCAGTCTCTTCTGGGTCCTTTCCAAGACACTGATGTTTGTAAACTTTGTGATATCTTCTCTATTTAGCAGGAGTTTTTTTTTATAAAAACTAAACACATTGTCATTTTCACTCACCTCTATGGCATAACATGCGTAAAATAATCAACATTCATCAAAACTGTACAGAAACCAAATTTCATGATTGGGAATGGTAAATGTATATAAGTAAATGCTATAAAATAAAATCATTAGTTTCTTCTGAACTGATTCAGAAGCACACTGAAATAAACCAAGAATTCAAAATGATCATGTAATTATTTTTTACTATGTCATGCAATTCATAAGCATAAACCACACTTTTTATTTATAAACAGCTGTACTTCCAATCCCAAGTATTCCAAAATCATGAGTCAGGATTCCAAAATCATGAAATTGGTTTGAAAATCATGAAATTGTTTTAAAATATTACATTTTGCGTTCTTTTCATTTGACTTTTGGTTTCTGAGCTACTCTTCTTTCAGCTACTCTTGCTTCATGGTTGCCGAGAAAAGCAACAACACATGAAGTCTGGAAAGTTACTTCTTTTAGGAAGTGAAAGCTCAGAGTCTCACATGATCTCTTGATTTAAGCAGCTGGGGCTTTCAGAAAAGCACTAAATATCATGAGAGTAAGCAACACTGAAACAGTCTCCCTAAATTAAGCAGTGATTTAAAATTACACGGAGCAGATGGTTTTGAACAGTGCCAAAACAACACTATTGCTCAACTGGATATCTCTTGACCACTTCCAGATAGCAAATAAATACCTATAACCACTGAGAGTTCTGGGTTGACTGAGATCACATCTGAAAGGGACACTGCTAAAATAATTTAAGGTCCCAGAGTTAGCTTTTATAAAAATAACATCAATGACAATGTTTTCAATAAATTAATGCTTTTGAATTTCTGTGGGGAAAAGCCCACTTAAAGAAATATTTCCCAGCAGTGTTTGCAGCCTGAACATCACGGCAGCCTGCTAACATTTGAGAACCAGAAAGTGAAACTAAAAATATGCAGTAACAAAATTGAATAGTTTATTTTCATGGTCCAAGGTGAATGAAATGCAAACAGTGAAGAGCATAAATGGTGGAAAGGAAACTAGATTTCACAAATTTCAGTTTTAATATCCAACGTGGATGGGGGAGCTGGTGAGACAAGTGAGAGAAACACTTCAAAAATATAATGGGCCAGATCATCACTTGGTGCAGTCCACTGGCTGTACAGGAGCTGTGCCAATTTAAACCAGCTGAGTATCATGGGCATTAATTTTATATGCCCAGTTTTGCTTTAAAAGTCCCACAACACGGGTCGCTACTTGCTTTTTCTCCCTCATTCTGTTCCAATCTGGTCTAAGCACCTGCTGGTTTAAGAACTGCTGAGGCTAAAAAGCAATGCTTTATACCATCTGAAAGCTCTGACTCATTCAAATGGTAGAAAGCAATCCATCACTAAGTTGAGCGTTTATCAAGCTACTGAATCCCACAATTGAACTGAAGTGGGGGAGAAGATGTTTATCAGAATGATGGGTCTTCCTAAGTCCTTGTAGAGAGCACCCAGGTTCTGCAAGGCTTTCGGGTGCCAGCAAAAGTATGAGTGGAGGTATATGCATTGGCACAAATAAGGTCAGTTACCTGCTAGGCAGTGCTCTGCAGTAAGCGTTAAGCCACCTGTGTATCCATTTCCTTCCTCACAAATGTGCCAAGTTTAAAAGAGCTAGAATGTAAGTGAAGAATAGGTATTCCTGAGGCGACATGGGGTGAAATATTGGCCCCATTGAAATCAATAGATTTCATTCATTGACTTCAGTGGGGTCAGGATTTCACCCTAGGATTTAGGTTTAGTCCTCATCATGCTAATGAGGCATGTGGCTACATATTTCTCTTATGACTTACTCCTATCCACATCGTCCCCTTTTCCAGTCATGAAAAACATAGCCACTAAAATCACCTTCTTTGCCTGTACTTCTGATCACACCAGCCCATGTCTGAACCCCTCTGCTTGCTCAAGCATCACATCAGATTGTGTCTCCTTATCACCATCATGTCTTACATAACTCTGCCTCCTCCCAACTTGTCAGGCCAAGTCTCTTATCATATCACTCTGCCTGCGCCTCCTCACCGGAGATGCCAGCCTTTTCCTGCAACTGCCTGTGCTTTCTTCCCTTTACTCATGGAGTCTCTTTTCCGGAGTGCTCTACAGAGCCACTACCCTCTCCACCCTTAAACCCCTCTTGAAGATCCAGTTCTGTGATGCTTACAAACTATCTGACTAAATAATCACTTATTTGTTTCATTCATCTCATGATTGACTCACTTCTTCGCTGATCCCTACAAAAAACTTGCTGATTAAGTCTACTTCCTCTTTCAGTGTAACTATAATTAAAAACAAATTCATTGCTCCATCCTGCTTTGCATTGGCCTTTGTTGAGTTTCCATGTAATCTAAGATAACTAGTTGTATAATGAAAAGGAGTACTTGTGGCACCTTAGAGACTAACAATCTTACTGATGTTGCCCTGGTTCTTCCTCCTTTACTTTTCCCCATTGTCTTGTTTGCCCCTTTTTTTTTGCATCTAGTCAGAAAAGAGGTCCTGATCCTGCGACGGGCTTCAGATGAGTAGACCTCCGCTCCACATGGAGCTCCATTCAGTTCAGTGAGGTGCCATGCAAATGTGGAGCTCCGTCCACATGGAGTACAGGAACCGGGCATTAGTTTGTGAACTACTTATGGCAAAACTTACGTCTTTATGCAGGAGCTCTTAGCACAATTTTGGGAGCCATTAAAATTATATAGTGTGACTCCTAACCATTGCCATCTCACTCTTACACATACTATTGTTGTTGAATTTTCAACTAGATTTGTTACTCAGTGAAAGGATTCCTGTAAAATAATGTGTTGAAGATTATCTCTTTATGCTCATTCTGTCTCCAGCAACTGCAGATTGTGTTATCAACACTTTCAGTAGGCAACTTCACAGTTTTCTTAGCTGAACTGAATTTATTTTAAGGGGAAAGTAAAAATGCAGAGATGGTATTAAATAGGGGAGGTAGAGTTGGATTATTGATTAACCAAACAAATAGTTTTCAAATGTCCTATGCATTGTCAGGAGATAAAGTGTAAATGAACCAATTTTTCCCTCATTCGCAACATAATGAGCAGTATTTGTTTGGGGTTTGCTGTTGGTTATATAGACTTACTACTGTGTTGAAAATTAAGTCCCTATTCCTTCAAATGGTTACATACATGCTTCACTCTGTGTATCTGAGTACTCCTGCTGAAGACTGTGGGTTGCTCAAATGTGTAAAATTGAGTGCACGCTTAAATGTTTGTGGGATTGGAGCCTTAATTCCATGTAAATTCATTTATACTGGTGATTTGTTTGTTAGTAATGGTTCCTGAGGCAACTTTTATAGTCTGAGAGTGGCTATTTTGAAATTTTAATTTGGTGTCAGTAGATTTGTGAAGATGTCATATACCATGCAAATGCTTGCTAGGCATAATTAATATTTGCTAGACAGTGTGGCAGCATCCCTATAATTACTAAAGGCTCCAGTCTGTTCACTAAGGGCTAGAGTTCAAATCCTTATATTCCCTGAGAGCGCCTTGAGTTTGGGCAGGAGTTGGAAAGCAAAATTAATGAAGCTAATTCTCTGGTTATTTTCCATGCCAGATGGGGACAGGGTAATATCTAGGGATGAACAATATCATTAGGAGTTGGCAATTTGTTAGGAAGATTGCAAGAGAGTATCTTTGAATATTGGAGGTTGTTTCCAAATAGCTCTCCCAGAGATCGCTTTCAGGTGATAAAGCAGGAGGAAACAGAATCATAAACCCAAACTTTCTCACGTTGTCTTTGGACTGTTAAATCATGAGGCCCTAGCAACGCCAGGGTAGATCATGTTTTTTAATTTTTTTAAATTTTCTCTTAGTTCAACTTATGATACCAAAACAAGACAGAAGGTGGCAGTAAAAAAGCTTTCAAGACCTTTTCAGTCACTTATTCACGCAAGAAGGACCTATCGAGAGCTTAGGTTGCTTAAGCACATGAAACATGAAAATGTAAGTGAAGAGTTTGTACTTTGCATTCTGTTTCTATAAATGAAAGTTTATAAACCAAAGTTTAACTTACTTTACCTATGCTTATATTGGTAAAGTATACGTGATCCCTGCCTTTCCAAGAAATAGTTGCTGTTCCAGGGATTGATCCTAATTCCATTGAAGTCAATGGGTATTAATAGACACTAACAAATTGTCTTTTGTTGAAAGTGTGTTGTTACACTAGTAGAGAAGGGCAGAGTAAAGCATCGAACCTAAATAAAACTCGGATCTGCATTTGTCAGTTTGGGATTCTACTGAGAAATTAAGGCCAGATTCTGTTCGCATATATGCTCATAGAGCTCTCACTGAAGTTAATGGGAATATAACATACTTATCAGAAGACTGGGTTTGGTCTTTGACCTGGGTGCAGGCTGCTAGGATTTATGGCCCTGATTCAGCAAGGTGCTTAGCATGTGTCTAACTTTAAACGTAGTCACATCAATTTCAATGGGGCTGCCAATTTACTAAAAGTTAGGCAGACGCTTAAGTACCTTGCTGAATTGGGGTCTGAATGCTGTTAATTTCCCAGACTTAAACTAAAATGAAAATGAATCCAGTCTCTGAGAGGAAATTACTCAATACTCATAGTTGAGAAGTGGTGTTACAGTAGATTGAAAAGTATGCTGGAGGGAGGTTACAATTATTTCAGTAAATGTGGTTACAAGAAAACATGTAAAGCATTACTTAGCTTTAAGTACAACAGAAGCAAATCAAAAATCATACACTACTTGTTCTATACAATTTTGTTCATACAAATGGGAGATTAGGTCTCTTCCTTCTTGACTTTAGATTGTCTGAAGTCTTGTTCCATTTTTTCATAAAGTAATATAATTTTGGTTTGCCCTGAAAGAGAATTTTTCTTCTCGAGGCAAAAACAAAACAAAACAAAACAAAAAACCAGTCATCTCCATTCAGGTTCATCCAACTACTATGCTGGTTTTGTTAAATATTCAGGGTGAAATCATGTTGTTCATATGCATAATTCTAGGGATTCTAAGGACAGCTAGCGTAAATGATGTGTTATCTCATGAATTTCTGAAATAAAAAGGAGATCCCCTTTTCTGTTTCAGGTTATAGGATTACTAGATGTTTTTACACCAGCAACTTCAATAGAAAATTTTAATGAAGTGTAAGTAAAATTTAACATTAGTGTGACTAATTGGTAAGATATGAAGATAGATGCTGCAGTGTTGCTGGAAAACAGATACACAGTTTTCTGTTCTAGCTACAGCCAAAATGAGCTTTGAGAGACTAATGTGCCTTTGGTCCCCTTTTCAAAAAAACGGGAAGGGGATTCTGCCCAAAGGCCTTAAGGCATGGTACTTAATAGATTGCAGGGACTCTATTACTGTACCTGGCATGAGATTTGATCTTCTGTATGTCCCACTAAATTTGTGGTCTGATCACCTTAACCTCATTTTGGATGTGGAGTGTTTATTCTAGGCAGTATGTGTGACGTCAGTCATGTAAGGAATGCAGGAAAATATTCTGCAGTGGGTGATGTCATCTCTTGGCTTGATTCTCGTCTCATCTAGTATTAGTTTTACACTAGTGTAGCTTCATTAACATTAGTGGAGTTACTCCAGTGTAAATCAGGAGCAAGTGAGAGAAAAATCAGGCCCTCAGTCTTTTAGGAGAAACACTGGGTGAAATTCTGACTTTATTGACGTCAATGGCAAAACTCCCATTGATGTCAACGGGGCCAGGATTACACTCTCAGAATCTAGAATCTAAGACAGAGCCGGTAAATTAATTGGTTTAAAGTTGATAGAATGCTTTGAACACTTGAAGTGCCAATAAATAAAAAACTGATTTTCAAATGTTTGTTTTTAAAACGTAGTCATTTATAAGTATCAGCCTGGATGTTTGGGGTCTGATCACATAACCCTTGCTCTCTCCATTCATGGGATTACTCATGTGATAAGGGCATGAGGTACCTGAGATACAGCTCCCATGAGACACCATAGTTATTCAAGTGGACACATTTCAATGTTGAACAGAGTCAAAACAAAATACTTCAATCTTGGTTGACAAACCAAAATGAAACGTTTGATTCAGGAATGTCAAAATGTTTTTGTTTCAGTCAAAAATACAGAATCAAACGTTCTGGTATTTCCAAATAGAAATTTTTCAGAATTTTCCATTCTGTGAATTTGGACTTTTCATCCCAATTTAGGATGAAAACTAATTTCAAAATATCAGAATTTCCCAAGGGACTCAAATTTTGTCCATTTCTACTCATTGAAGGGAATCTGTGTTGTAGCAGGAGCCTTACAAGCAAAACCAGGCCTGACGTTTTTATGGAAGATTTGCCTTTGATTTCAGTGGGAACAGATGGGAACCCAGATAGATTCAGTGTGGTCTTTCCTGACCAACAGTTTTCTTGTTCTATGATCATTGTTTGGCTTGCTACATTTGCAGTGAGAATACACTGACCACATACCTATGGCTATGAACTGCCATTGTTATATGATATTTTTTTCTTAACTCTGAGTTTGTACGAACTTGTCTGGCAAAAAGACATTAAATGTCTTATGGACTGTAAGGATCTTTTCTTAGCTTGGCAGGTTATTAAACTCCTAATTTTGGGAAGGAAGGGATTTTTATCTCACGATTGATGGATGGAGAAGGAATATGCACGGGAGTGAGTAATTAGTATGAAATTAAACAAATTAGATTTACCTGCTGCTTGTCATAAATAAGTTATTTTATTTTTACAGGTATCTTGTGACAAATTTAATGGGTGCTGACTTGAATAACATTGTAAAGTGCCAGAAGCTAACAGATGACCATATACAGTTTCTCATCTACCAGTTACTTAGAGGTCTTAAGGTACACACTGCATGATGGCATTTATTTTATACTCAGCAACCAAAATGTTGTAATAATGAATATTTCATTGCAAGGGCAATATTTAAATTCATTTTCAGAGCTGAATGGACTTACAAATACTCATGACATCTCTGGTGATTTATTTTTATAAACCGTAGTAAATTGAGAACTCCCCAGATTCCTTTCAGAACTAAAGACAAGACCCCAATCCTTCAAATACTTACCCACAAGTTTGACTTTACACACGTGAGTAGCCCCATTAATTTCAGTGGGACTACTTGTGTGTAAAGTTAAGCACCTCTGTAAGCATTTGCAGGACTGGGGCCTATGATTTGTAAAATGGTAGAGTGGGATTACAAGATTATAGACTTGCAATAAATTCATAGCTAATCAGTTCAATTTGTACATAAAATATATATCTATTTTTCTAATTGTCAGTGCTGTAAACTCCCCCCTTGGATAAGAAAATCACATCAGGTTATTTCTCTCTTGGATATTGGCCTCAGTAATCAAGATCCTGCAGGCCTAATTATGCCCTCTTTACTATTATTGATGTGCCAAGAAGGAAAAAACCCATCTTGACTTTCACATCCCAAGGCAAATTCACAGGGCTGAAAATTATAACAAACAAATGCATCTTTGTACTTGTAACTGATCAAAGCTTGATAAGGAAACACTGAGAGACAATAAACGTGAAACCCCAAGGTGCTGTTTATACAGTCATTTTTCAAAGTACAGTTGCTCTTCAAACTTTAGGTAAGTTGTACCTGAAAGATGGAAGTGTTCTTTTTTAAAACAGTCCTTGATCAGATTTCATCTTATCAGCATCCTAAGAGTGTTTTCCTCTTGTTTGTTGTGAAAAGCAAGGACTCCCTTTAAAATGAGCACATGAATATCTGCTTGCAGTGAACCCACCACCCCTCTTCAATAAAAATGCAGTTACACAGCCATGTATTTTGTGTGTGAAGATTCTAGCTGGTAGCTAGGGTATGCATCCATTGACTTGCATAGGAAGGCGGCATGTGGATCCAGATGATCAAAATGGAGGTCCAAACTGAAATGAAATGAATGTCTTTTTATCAAATACTATATAGCCAATCTTCTTTTGATAGAAGGGTGTGTATTACAGCTTTAAGGATATCAGTGTAGTTTTAATGGTTAGTGGTGACACTTGTGCTACCTGCCCATTAGTATTTGTGATTGCTGCTCAGATAGGAATGTTTCCTGATCTAAATCTTAACTCTATATAAAACCACCAAACATAGAGGACAAAAAAATATGAATAGAACAAGTGGCTGTTACCTTTTTTCCACTTTTTTTCTAATCTTGCTTTCTTATCTTTTTTTTTTTTCTTTATTCCACAGTATATTCACTCAGCTGGAATCATCCACCGGGTGAGTTCAGTTAGCTAGAGAATACAAATCAATGCAGTGTGCACTGCCCAATGTCAGGCTTGATATTGTTACAATACTAATTTAACCTTATTAGGTGTGCATGACTAACGCTGTGTTTGTTCTGATACAGGACTTGAAACCCAGTAACCTAGCTGTAAATGAAGACTGTGAATTAAGGGTAGGATTCATGCTATTGTGATGAAGGTTCTTGTAATATCTCTGGAACTAGAACTTTTCTGAACCAACATTAACTGCCATTTTTCTGTTAGTACACATCCATGTATTTAGTTACTGTTGCTTTACTGGCAGATAAAAAATAAATTGCATTAACAATATTTGTGAGGATACAGATATTAACCGCTATTTCAGGTAGCATGTACAAATTGTTTACTGTGAATAAAAATCCTCTTCACATTTAAAAATTGAGAATAGGAAGCACTTAGGTTAAAAAATGGGCTTAGGGCCCAAAATTTTAGCTGATACTCAAAGTGACAAGACTCCAGGATCTGGCCCCAGATGTCGAGGTGAAGCAGTACATACCGCAACTACCCTACATCTACAGGACATACACTTATAGAAAGTTAACAATGATTAAACTGGCTGAAATATATAAATGGGTACTTTGGTAATGCAAACACCAGTATTACCAACCACAGGTGTTCAAAAGTCATGAGTCAGGCCCCAAAAATCATGAATTTTTTTTTTAAAATAAAGTGTGGAATTTTTTTTTTTTTTTTGGCCTTCTGGACTATTGTTGTTGGTTGTTTAAAATTTGTATCATTGTAGCACCTAGAAGCCCTAATGTTGGATCAGGACCCCATTGTGCTAAGTGCTGTATAAACAGAACAGGAAGACGGCTCCAACCCCAAAAAGCTTAGAGTTTTCTGAGCCTTTAGGGTACACTCTCTTCACTTTTTCAAGCCTTTCTCCACAGTCATCAGAGTCAGAACACATTTCATTTTCATTTTTTTTAATGAAAGCAGAGATATGATGATGATGGCTTTAGTCTGAAATTTGAAAGAAAACACCAAATTTCATGAGACCTGCAACAAAATCACAGTAGCTGACAACACACCCAGTACAGTGCAATTAACCTGAGGACTAAAGCACATACAGCTTTTGTTCACCTCAGTGGAAGCTGAGGAAGCTCAACAAATATCATGACTGGCCTTTAATATTTTCATACCTGTATATGGAGTCTCATTTTTGAGGTATTATGGGAAGTCTTTGCCTGATCATTCTCTTTATAAAAGTCCATGTTATTCTTTATACTCTACGGTGACAAAGAAGACTTTAAATCTTCTTTTCTAGAATTTACACACCACCCAATCTCCTCTCTCCTCACCTAGTTTTTGGCTGGGTTACATTCATTTTTTTCATTACTTATTCGCTTGTATGATGCCAGACTGTTATGGGAAAATCTAAATTGGTGGTGCTTTAAGGCATAGCCAAAAAGGAAATAAAAAGTGTACCAACATATTTGAGCAAGAAATGATCAATTATGGAAAAATGTAAAAACACATCGCTGTGAAATGCCCTTTCCTTGTACTAGGCAGATGAAATTTAATGTTGATGATAAATGCAAAGCATAGTCCCAACTATACATATAAAATGATGGGGTCTAAATTAGCTGTTACTACTCAAGAATGAGATCTTGGAGTCACTGTAGATAGTTCTCTGAAAACATCCACTCAATTTGCAGCGGCAGTCAAAAAAGCAAACAAAATGCTGAGAATAATTAAGAAAGGGATGGATATATAGGACAGAAAATATCATGTTGCCTCTATATAAATCCATAGTACACCCACGTCTTGCATACTGTGTGCAGATGTGGTTGAACCATCTCAGAAAAGATACATTGAAATTGGGAAAAGTTCAGAAAAGGGCAACAAAAATGATTAGGGGTATGGAATGGCTTCCATATGAGGAGAGATCATAGAATCATAGAATATCAGGGTTGGAAGGGACCTCAGGAGGTCATCTAGTCCAACCCCCTGCTCAAAAGCAGGACCCATACCCAATTAAATCATCCCAGCCAGGGCTTTGTCAAGCCTGACCTTAAAAACTTCTAAGGAAGGAGATTCCACCACCTCCCTAGGCAACGCATTCCAGTGTTTCACCACCCTCTTAGTGAAAAAGTTTTTCCTAATATCCAACCTAAACCTCCCCCACTGCAACTTGAGACCATTACTCCTTGTCCTGTCCTCTTCCACCACTGAGAATAGTCTAGAACCATCCTCCCTGGAACTACTCTCAGGTAGTTGAAAGCAGCTATCAAATCCCCCCTCATTCTTCTCTTCTGCAGACTAAACAATCCCAGTTCCCTCAGCCTCTCCTCATAAGTCATGTGTTCCAGACCCCTAATCATTTTTGTTGCCCTTCGCTGGACTCTCTCCAATTTATCCACATCCTTCTTGTAGTGTGGGGCCCAAAACTGGACACAGTACTCCAGATGAGGCCTCACCAATGTCGAATAGAGGGGGACAATCACGTTCCTCGATCTGCTCGCTATGCCCCTACTTATACATCCCAAAATGCCATTGGCCTTCTTGGCAACAAGGGCACACTGCTGGCTCATATCCAGCTTCTCGTCCACTGTCACCCCTAGGTCCTTTTCCGCAGAACTGCTGCCTAGCCATTCGGTCCCTAGTCTGTAGCTGTGCATTGGGTTCTTCCGTCCTAAGTGCAGGACCCTGCACTTATCCTTATTGAACCTCATCAGATTTCTTTTGGCCCAATCCTCCAATTTGTCTAGGTCCCTCTGTATCCTATCCCTCCCCTCCAGCGTATCTACCACTCCTCCCAGTTTAGTATCATCCGCAAATTTGCTGAGAGTGCAATCCACACCATCCTCCAGATCATTTATGAAGATATTGAACAAAACCGGCCCCAGCACCGACCCCTGGGGCACTCCACTTGACACCGGCTGCCAACTAGACATGGAGCCATTGATCACTACCCGTTGAGCCTGACAATCTAGCCAACTTTCTACCCATCTTATAGTGCATTCATCCAGCCCATACTTCCTTAACTTGCTGACAAGAATACTGTGGGAGACCGTGTCAAAAGCTTTGCTAAAGTCAAGAAACAATACATCCACTGCTTTCCCTTCATCCACAGAACCAGTAATCTCATCATAGCAGGCGATTAGATTAGTCAGGCATGACCTTCCCTTGGTGAATCCATGCTGACTGTTCCTGATCACTTTCCTCTCATGTAAGTGCTTCAGGATTGATTCTTTGAGGACCTGCTCCATGATTTTTCCGGGGACTGAAGTGAGGCTTACTGGCCTGTAGTTCCCAGGATCATCCTCCTTCCCTTTTTTAAAGATTGGCACTACATTAGCCTTTTTCCAGTCATCCGGGACTTCCCCCGTTCGCCACGAGTTTTCAAAGATAATGGCCAATGGCTCTGCAATCACAGCCGCCAGTTCCTTTAGCACTCTCGGATGCAACTCATCCGGCCCCATGGACTTGTGCACGTCCAGTTTTTCTAAATAGTCCCTAACCACCTCTTTCTCCACAGAGGGCTGGCCATCTATTCCCCATGTTGTGATGCCCAGCACAGCAGTCTGGGAGCTGACCTTGTTCATGAAGACAGAGGCAAAAAAAGCATTGAGTACATTAGCTTTTTCCACATCCTCCGTCACTAGGTTGCCTCCCTCATTCATTAAGGGGCCCACACTTTTCTTGGCTTTCTTCTTGTTGCCAACATACCTGAAGAAACCCTTCTTGTTACTCTTAACATCTCTGGCTAGCTGCAGCTCCAGGTGCGATTTGGCCCTCCTAATTTCATTCCTACATGCCCGAGCAATATTTTTATACTCTTCCCTGGTCATATGTCCAACCTTCCACTTCTTGTAAGCTTCTTTTTTATGCTTAAGATCTGCTAGGATTTCACCGTTAAGCCAAGCTGGTCGCCTGCCATACTTACTATTCTTTCGACACATCGGGATGGTTTGTCCCTGTAACCTCAACAGGGATTCCTTGAAATACAGCCAGCTCTCCTGGACTCCTTTCTCCTTCATGTTAGTCCCCCAGGGGATCCTACCCATCCGTTCCCTGAGGGAGTCGAAGTCTGCTTTCCTGAAGTCCAGGGTCCCTATCCTGCTGCTTACCTTTCTTCCCTGGGGCTTTTCAGTTTGGAAAAGAGACGGCTAAGGGGAGATATGATTGAGGTCTATAAAATCATGACTGGTGTAGAGAAAGTAGATAAGGAAGTGTTGTTTACTACTTCTCATAACACAAGAACTAGGGGTCACCAAATGAAATGAATAGGCAGCAGGTTTAAAACAAATAAAAGTAAGTATTTCTTCACACAACGCACAGTCAATCTATGGAACTCCTTGCCAGAGGATGTTGTGAAGGCCAAGACCATAACACGGTTCAAAAAAGAACTAGATAAATTCGTGGAGGATAGGTCCATCAATAGCTATTAGCCAGGATGGGCAGGAATGGTGTCCCTAGCCTCTGTTTGCCAGAAGCTGGGAATGAGCGACCAGGGATGGATCACTTGATGATTACCTTTTCTGTTCATTCCCTCTGTGGCACATGGCACTGTCAACTGTCAGAAGACAGGATACTGGGCTAGATGGACCTTTGATCTGACCCAGTAGGGCCATTCTTATGTTCTTAGTGTTGCAGAGTCTAGTCGTTATTCATATGGCTCTTGCTTCAGATGTTGTAATTCATTATTTGCTTACTTAGAGAAAATTAATAAATAGAAAAGTTATTTTTAAAGTATATTACAAGTAAGGGTGGGATTTTAATATATATTAATCACATGTATTAAAATCAGGTTAGTTAAGTAGCTGTTTTAAAGAGGAATATTTGTACGTAACATAACATTAAAACTGGATTATCACTAGGGAGTTTGAGTGAAATCCTAAGTGTTTTCCTGCTCCCATTGGAATTGCTGGGAGTTTTGCCAGTGGCTTCACAAGAGCAGGATTGGATCCCATCACACAAGATGCTGAGTGTGTCCTGTGATAGTGGTGGTGGGGGCCAGATTTTTAAAAGTATTTAGGTGCTTTTATTTCCCATCTCACTTGAAAGATGCTGATACCTCTGTTGATTGGGTCAATGGACTAGAATATTTTCCATCAGCGCCTCTGGATTTAGGAATGCTTTTACAGCACAGTCATTGTTAGGATGCTGACTATCCCAAATAAAGAAGTAGATAGCAGAAAGCAAAGAAATATACTGAAACATAATGTTTTCTCTTGGACATGAGCTTTCCAAAAGGGGGCATTCAGCGGGCAATATTGTGCCATCAAATGCATGTGTGCTATTTTTAAGAAAAACTCCCTTTTCATTTCAGTGGGGTGTTAGATGGTACTCTGTGAGCTTTTCCTTATACAACTTACATATGCCTCTCTTAGTGGCATCAAAATGTGTGTGATTGAATAAATGCTATATATGTTACAAGGCCTAAGCACAAGTCGCTGAGCTAAGGAAACAAGGGAACATTGGGGCATTTGTAAGTAATATAGTTGTGCTTTTAACATGTCATAATCTGATGTTTTTGGGTGTTGGCATTTTATACCTATACAATTCAGGCTTAATTTTCTTTGTTGATATTCTTCAGCTCTGATATACTAGTGGTGATTATTGCTATCAATGTAATGTTACAAGGAAATTAAATTTAAGGTCAAATTCAGAGTTTGTGTAAAAGGGTCCAATTCCATTTAAGCTCCAACTCTACTGTCATATTACCATGAAGAGACCCCGGCATCAACATGTAGCCCCGATTACTTTAATGGGGCACTGCATAAGTCGGTCCACTGACATCAAGGTCAGGTTCTTAGTCATTAAAGGACTCCATCTTTCTTAGTATTACCAGAAAGCATGAGCTGGGGAGCAAACTTGGGCTGGGTATGAAATGTTGAGGGTCAAATTCATTGCAAGCTGAGGTGTTTTAACGGCTGAAGTAAGCCAGAAATAAAGAACAGGGAACAAATCAACTCCTATAATAAAAATAATGAGAAATCTTGGTTTTTTTTCATCTGTAGATTTTAGACTTTGGTTTAGCCCGACAAACTGATGATGAAATGACTGGATATGTAGCAACAAGATGGTACAGAGCTCCAGAAATTATGTTAAACTGGATGCACTATAATCAAACAGGTAAAGTAAGATACTTATTTTTAAACTACAAACAATATAGTCACAACAGGAAAAAGCAACTGCATTTAACCATTTTTATTATGTTTATCATGCATATCCCTCTCTTCTTATTTTTGGCAGTTGACATTTGGTCAGTGGGATGCATCATGGCAGAGCTATTGAAAGGCAAGGCTCTTTTTCCAGGAAATGACTGTATCCTTAACATAAAATGCAGTTACATAAAGTGCAAATGCACCACAGTTCTTCCTGTTCTCTAATCGCCAAAATGTTCTTAAGGCTATATCTGCCAGGTAACAAGCCTTCAATACAGCAAACTGAGCTTTGCTAATAGTTCAATTTACTATACATAACTGCTGAATGTAACAACCATCAGAAGAAAAAGCAATAACAGATGTTCTTAAACCACAAGACGCTACATGCAATCTTTATTTTATGTCTGATATTTAAATAATGACCTAGTTAAATAATGACCTAGAAGGATTGATTTCTTTCATTTGTGCAGCTTCTCAAAAACAACATGCATTTATTACAGGGTGACCAGATGTCCCGATATTATAGGGACAGTTCTGATTTTTGGGTCTTTTTCTTATATAGGCTCCTCTTACCCCCCTACTTCCTGTGCTGATTTTTCACCCTTACTGTCTGGTCACCCTAATTTATTAAAATTGAATTAATATGCATGTCACTTATTGTTGTAGAACTGCTGTTTTTATTTGTATGTAGGCAAGAGAGGCAACGTAAAAATCCCTCATTCCAACATAAAGTAGTGGGACTATTATGGTTTATGGTGCAATATTGCTGGGCTCTATTGCAGCCTGTGTTGTTTCTCTGACTGACAGGAGGGCAGAAAAGGCCATTGCTGAGTAGAGTAGAATAATAGTAAAAGGAAATGTAGAGGAAGTAAAAATAGAGACTGAAGAGAGTGTAAGATAAAGAAATGATTGCTAGATCACATCAGAAAACCTCTCTCCATTCAAAACAGAGGCACAGTGTACATCAGATTCTGTTGTGTTCCACACTAAGGGCACGTCTACGCTACTGTCCTAACTCGATCTGTGTTAGGTGAACTTGCAGCCACTGCAGTCGTTATTGTAATGGCTGATGTCCACTCTACCCTCCTTCTGTTGGTGGTGTGCATCCTCACCAGGAACGCTTCCAGTGACTGCAGGGGGACTGAGAGCCAGGACTCTCCGCTCCACGCAGCTCCCTGCTGGAGCCGCCTGGACTTCTTGCCTCCCTGCGTGGGAAGTTGGGAGCCTTTGGGCAGCAGCCAGTCTGGGAGCCCAGCTGCCTCTAGCTGCCCAGCTTTCTTGTCAGTGTCTGGAGCCGTGAAATTGACAAGACGGCCAACAGCCGATGTAAGTGATGCAGTGTCTCACATTGCATCACCCTAACTGCACCGACATAAGCCCTGCACCTCTTGTGGAGGTGGCGTTATTATGTCAGTGTAAAAGGGCACTTTCATAGTAGCTGCTTTACGTCACCCTAACTGTGTAGTGTAGACCAGGTCTGACTGTTCTCACTACTCTGAAAAGCGAAAAAATCCTAACATTGCAGCTAAATCTACAATATGGCCAGGTGTGGAAAAGGCATGATGATATTATAGATCCCTGAAAAACAGCTAAGACATGGTAACATCTTGCCATTGAGCTTTCTGTGGTGTTTAAATCAATCAGACTCTATTGTCAACAATGGCACGAGGGCATCACTCAGATGTTCTTAATAATACCTGTTGCTTTGCATCCCTTGACTAAGTGGTGTTTCTGACTATTTTTGGTAAGCTGGTGTGTATTGTTTGCAAAAATAGGATTTTTGCAAAATATAGACTTACCAGGTTTTTTTTTCTTTCTTGTAAAATACAATCTAGAGTTACAGTGTTTCATCAACTTCACTGAGACTTTAAATTAATCTTGAATCACTAAAGGAAGTGTTAATGTGGTTCACTTTTCAGGTCATATACGAACTCAGAAAATGTACATTTTAAAGATTATGGGCCTGGTTCTACGCAAAATGGGTGTAATATGCTACCCAGTCAGAATTCTCCACTCAGCCCCCGAGTCAGCAGTCATCCCGGTTCAGCAAAGCACTTGAGCATAGGCTGAAATTGTTAAGCACATGCTTAAGTCCCATCCAACTCAAAGTTAGGCATGTGACCGTGAACTGGGACCTCACACTGGTGGTAGCATTTTACACTCACAGTCCGTAGGTGTAAATGAATACACGAGGTTCTGGACAGTGGACAAGAAGACACTCTGGACATAATCTTCAGCTGGTATAAATTGGCTAACTCCATTGCAATCAATAGAACTGTGTCACTTCCTCCATCTGAGGATCTGACCATCTGTGCAGGACTTCAGGGTTTATTTAAACAAAAAAGGCTTGTCTGTTGCTTACTTTTACTATCTTTCCTGGAGTTTTCTTGAATACTTGCAGATATTGACCAACTAAAGAGAATAATGGAAGTTGTGGGAACACCCAGTTCTGAACTCCTCAAGAAAATATCATCGGAACATGTGAGTTCACCGTTCCATAATTTAGCTGAGTTAATAATTTAGTTTTTCATGGACTGTCACACACTGGTTACACAGGCAGTTAATATTTTTCACCTTAATGAGTCCGATTGTGTGTGTGTGTGTGCATGTGTGTGCCCCAAAGGGTGGGTTTATTTCAATGTGCTACTGCAACACTTAATGCAGAATATAAGAGCTGTGTAGGTGACAAGTAAATAAAGCTGGTCTAACACCTTTTTGCTAATTTGCTGGATTTCTAACAGTGCTTTATTTCTCATTCTGTGAAGGCTTTTTTTTTTTTTTGGCCTTTGTGTGTGTTTAATGTTTTTCTTACCAGCATATTCATATCTGTTGAACAATTGAGGAAACTAACATAGCTAGGCTAACACTCCATTTTCTTGCAACTTCCAGCTGTTTATTTTTTTAAAATGTAACTGTTATGGGCTTGGGGGAGCTCCACAGTTTGTGAGCATTCAGGCTCCTGGGAAGAGTTGAGGCAGGAATTAGCTGATACGTTGGCTCTCCCTCCATACCCTGTGCTGAGAGATTGGGCCAGCCAAGAAATGTAGGGAAGGTTCTCCAATGCATGGTCACTTGGTTGTTCTTGAGGCCAGTGTAGTACAAACCTCTGTGCTTTGCACCTATCTTAGGTTCAGAGGCGTATCATACGTAACTCATGAATGTTCAGAGTAATTTTGTGGGCTCACTGATGGGGAGAGTAGACTTCTTATTATGGTGGCTTTTGTCTTTTCATAGTTCGTTTCTTTTGTTTTAGAGCCACCTTAATGAGTCAGATTGTGTGTGTGTGTGTGTGTGTGTGTGTGCCCCAAAGGGTGGGTTTATTTCTGGTGGTAATATTTCCTTGAAGGTTAAATTCCTAAGACTATGCCTTATCTGGAGGGCAAGTCTGTTTAGTTTTGTGAGAGTGTCCCAGTTGGGCACTAATTTTCCTGTACAAATATTTGTTTGATATTTCTGTACAGAGTTTTACACAGTATTTTACTGTCTTATCTGCAGATGTGAAACTCGTTTAATAACGAACAATTGCATGTTCTTAGATGTTCACTGACTAAAGCCCAGTAAGTTTAATCAGTGGATGCCAGGAATCTCTTTTTATTTATTTTTATTTTTTCCCCTTTTTATAGTTCATGGGTTTTTTTGCAAAGGTTTCTTTTGTGATTCCTTGGAAGATCATGTGATGGGATATGAGGTTTAAGAAGCTTCAGAAATTTGTATTTTGGTTTGTTTGTAGATCTAAAACTTGATTATTAAAATTCTGATCTTTCTCAAGCAATTGGGAATTTTTGGGGGAGGAATTCAACCTTTGCATTGTATCCTAGCTGCTCCAAAGTAGTCACAACAGGTCTATACAAACCCTGCCTCCCCCATCCTTTGGTGTATTCCCCCCACTGCAGAACACACACCTCTACCCAGGGCAGAGCCATCTCTATATCACCTCCAAAGAAGCCCTGGGACAGGGGGAATTCTGGAGCGGGGGTGGGGGCATATTGGGGACCAGGAAAGATGAGATGAATGGAAGTGTGACACAGAGAGACCTGCGCTTGGTGATTCCTCACTGCTGCAGGCCCCATAGGGGAAATGGCACCAGGAGGCACAAATTAGATCAGCCCCAGAGCTTGCCCTATATTGCAGCTTGGGCACCAGCAGCAGCAATAGTATAAGGGCCTTTGCTGGCTGTAACAGAGAACTGTTACCACAGAGATCTGGCCTGTCCTTGAGGTTTTTAGCCTGACGGGTCAGACAAAACAATGGAGCAACCTGGCATAGTCATTGAGGCCTTCGGGTGTTCACCAGTTTCTCAGAATATTTGGCTCTTGGTTAAAATCCCTCTCTCTCTAAATTTAAAATGGAAGCCCATCCTCTTCTCTCATACATTGAAAAAACCTGTTGTCAGTTTTTTAATCTAGGTAAAGAAGAAGGTTTTATTTTGCTTCCTTATAGCTTCACCCTGCACATCGCAGGTTAAAGAAGTTGTGTGTACAAGTGAAGAAGTGCTGTGCAGCATAGAGAGTACAGGAGAACCAAGAGCAGCAGACCCCAGTTAATGAGAGTCCTGCAAGCTAATGACCAGTTAATGACCTCCAAGTTACATCACTCTCGTAGCTGGAGTAATGCCAGGGAAGCTGATCCATAACTGTGTACGTTGTTTTCAGGCTGAGGATAGCACTTACCTCCTCATCTCCTCAAGTGAGCCCGTTCCCTGCATGCATCCTGTTCCTTTTACTTTTCAACTTCTGCTCAGAGGACTACGTCTACTTTTTAATGTTGCTTGTGGCCTCCATTCATATTTGTCCTGAAGAGCAAAAGTTGTGCATTCCCAGCTACGCTCCACTCAAAGCAGGATCAAGACTTAAATGGAGAATCCAAACTTATTTTCAGAGATAAACAGAGGATTAAAGAATTGGAAAAATAGAGGGAATCTTTATATAAACTTCACCAGATGTTTCAGAACAAGTCTCTGAGTTAGTTTGTAGATCTGATGTCTTAAATTGGGGTTAGCCCATAATCCCACTTTCAGTATTTCCAGATTCAGAATTATTTAAATACTCTGGGCTCCAATAGGTGGGTTTCTGTGGAGATGACAAGGACATGGAGGAAAGGCTGGTGAGTAAACAAGGTACAGCCAAGCTGATATTGGTCTCAGTTAGCAGTAGCCGGAAGACAAAACAGGCCTGGTCCCCTACAATACTGATGGATTCTTGAAATGAGAAATTGGGATGTGAATAAATCAGCACAGATTAGGCACAAATATGGTCAAATGCACAGAAGTCTGATGATTTCTGTTGAGTAATGGTTGATTTCCATCTTAGCCCATAGTTTCCATGCAAGAAAGTGTAACCGCTATATATTTTAAAACTGCACAGCAAGTTATATTAACATATGTCCCTAAAGGTCTGATTCTCTGAGGTGCTGAGCTCTCTCAGCAACCATGGGAGGAGAACATGCTCAGCATCATCTCCCAGGCGTGCACAACATCTTTCAGGGATGTATTCCCATGGGAAGGGAAATTAATCCTGTTCTCTGACCTTTAAACCTGTACTCTCTGTAGATGACTGGCTGCCACTGGTAAGAGCAATCACACTTTTAGAAAGCTGAGTTGCCAACCTCCATAATAAAAAGAGGAAAATATATTGAAATATATTAGTAATGGCAGCCATATTGGTCTGACTCCTCTTGACAACTTCCAGTAAAATAGAAAGTAAAAAAGAAATATATTTCTACTTCTGGTTTCACAAGTTTGTTGTATGTAAGTTAAAGATTAACCCTGTACTTGGATACATTTTGAATGAGACTGTGTCTTGGAATGACCTCTCAGAACACTTTAAAGTATCTTTTGTTTTAGTGCATAACAATTGAAAAGCTTAAAAAGATTGCAGGGAAATTAGAGATCTATCAGTGATGCGTTGTCACACAGAACTGAATTAGGAGCAGGATTCCATCTCTCCAGTGGCTGTGTCCTGAGCCAGAGTACATACCAGGAAGGCTCACAGTAACCTCTTATTACTGTGTAAACCAGGATATGCAGGGCCAAATGATCCTGAAGGTTGTCGGATCCAGAGGAGAAAGAAAACATAAGTCTCAATGCCTGCTCTCTGAGCAGGAGCCAGGGAGTTGGTTGGCATGAGCTCACCACCAGTTTGAGCAGCTCTTTTCATAATTTGTCCCTCTTGCTGTCTTCTGTGGGGCCCTGGAGGGTTTCTCAGTTTCCTGCAGTAACATGTGAAGAGGGGAAATAACCCATGTATAGGGAAGAGAGATGGTCAGGGATGAAATCCCTGTACTACTAACAACCTTCCTTAAAGAAACTACAGTTTTCTCAGAGACTCTCTTTCATGCATGCAGGGATGCTCTGTCCTCTCTCCTTTGACGATTCCATTTTCAGAGCTGTCATCTGCAAGGGTCTGTCTGTCTACCCTCAAGATCCCCATTTGGTCTCCTCTGTCCCATAACCAGTAGGTCAGCTGCTCATCAGCTTGGACATCAGGAAAGCAATATCTTGGATGATGTCAAGTCCCAGCACCTTGCCTGCAATATGTGGGTTGGGCAGCTGAGTATGTGTGATGTGGCTGTCTCTAGGGTGGGGGCCCTGAGGATTCCAATTCACCCCCACATCCATGGAGCCAAGGCAAGCTACAAAGGTCCTAAGGCTCTGCACCTTGGAGGCATCTTAGGTCAGGATTTGATCCTTAGTTGATTAAACATTAGTATTTGAGAGTGGGTAGTTTAGTACATCTTTGCCAGTGGTAACTGAAAGGAGATATATGCTGACTTCCTGGTTGAAAGACATGTGGCAGATAGTATGGTTATTTTAGGATCTATGGTGATAAACCAGTTGTGCCGGTAGATGAAAACATAAACAAGTTTTTCCATGTGAAATAACTATAACTTTAACTTTAAGGGGAAAATTCCACCTTTTAAAACCCTCTTGCCTGTGGGCTTTATAATTATAGACATATAAAGATGATTGTACCTACACACACACACACAATGAGTTTCTATAGACAATGTCTTCCATGAGTAGGAAATGTAGCAATTAGAGATTTTTATTTTCCAGCATTTGCCATATTTACTATTGAGCAAAATTGTAATCTGTATATATGCTTTGATTTATTCCCAGGCTAGAAAATACATTGAATCACTACCACATATGCCTCAACAGGATTTGAAAGCAGTATTTCGTGGTGCCAACCCATTAGGTAAGAATTTGTTAGGGTTTTCAGACTGATGTAATTTGGTTCCTTCACCAGCATCTGAGCTCAAGTTTTACTGTTGCTATACTAAACCCAGCCGAATGACAACGGGGTGCAATGTCATAAGCATTACCAAACCTCTTGATTCTGAGACCACCATTTTACCCTAATTAAGCCTCTTCAGACCCTTTTCTGGGTAGGAAGAATAGACAGGTAGCTCCCAGTGAACAGCAATTCATGGATTAGAGGGCAAATGGCTGCTTTCAAAAAATAAAAGCCAGTCAAATATTGCATAGCTACACAGATAGAAAGAGAACTAGAGTTAGAGCAAAGAGAAAATTTGGAACTGCCTAACAGAAAAATGATCAAAAATGTTTTATTTGAAATGAGTACCCATCATCTTTTTGCTCCAATGTGGTTCAAACCAAAGATCCTAGAATGTAACGACTCTTCTGGGACATATTAGGCCATCAATATTTTATTTAAATGGGGTTCCTCTTAAATATGACCCACTGTTAGAAGAAAATACATAAATACCGAGAATTAATGAGGCAACGTTCTCAATAAGCAAATTAAAATGTAACTAAATCTGTAGAAAAATACGGGGTTTAATCCTACTCTGCGTCAACTCACAATAAAAAATTTAAGTTACAATGTGTCAGTTTTTCTAATCCCATGCAAAGGTAAAGCAGAAACGTTTTTAATAATTAGTATTTTTGTCTGATAGAGAAAATATACTGAAGTTAAGCAACGTGTTTATTGATAAGGTGTTGATTTGAGATCTCACAATTTAACTGGGAAATGGAGTGCCGTTCTCTGATACAAATGAATTAAAAGATAAACTGTCTGAATCAACATTTTGCCACTTGCTCTGGGCCACTAGAACAAATGTAAGCAGCAGATAGTGTGATTTGAGAAAGATGCTAGTAAGAAATATAATGCATTAAAGAGGAAAAATCAAACAAAAAATCTAATGGTGATTGTTTATATGTTAAAGCAATAAAACTGCTTACATTTTCATATATAAATTATAATATATGTATATTAAAAACATAATATATAAACCACTTTTAGTCCTCCAAATATCGTACATGTATAATATTGTATAGTTTTATGCAAATTTAAAATGAATACATTTTGTACATATTCTGTGACTGTCCCCTTTAAGGCCACTTTACAATCGTCATATGAACATTTTTTATGGGTACAAATAATTGCAAGTAGAATCTTGCACTCACAATTTAGGTCACTTTGGTCCGAATACTGCAGGCACATATGCATATGCTTAATTTAAGCATGTACACTCACGTGCTTAATTTTAAGCATACGACTACTGATGTGCTTAACATTAAACACGATCCATGTGCAGGGCCAGGGCCTTGGAAGGAAGTCTAAATCAGGTCATTTTAGACATCTGAATCCTAACTTGCACCCATTATAACCTATGTCATGCACCAACTAAAACAGAGGCCTGTTTAATGGCTGAAAATTCTACTCTGAATGTGTATCTTCATAAGCCATGGGCCGTATTGCACAAAAGAATGCTTTTTACATGATCTTGGGAGAAATGATGATATACTGTGTGTATATAGACACAGTTTGTGTCTGATATAATTTTTTTCTCCCATTACTTTTCCTTTTTCTTGCACTAAATATCAAGAACAAGGAAAAGGGTGATTCTGAGGTAGTATGTAAACTTTCACTATGAAATATCTTCACTTCTAGACTTTCTCTTTAGCCACGTGACATGTTTTAAATTTAATTTGAGTGTCTTTTTTGCCCTAGCTGTAGATCTTCTTGAGAAGATGCTTATATTAGACAGTGATAAAAGAATAACTGCCACAGAAGCACTCGCACATGCTTACTTTGTTCAGTATCATGATCCTGATGATGAGCCTGAGGCTGAGCTATATGATGAGTCGATAGAGAATAAAGAACGAACCATAGATGAATGGAAAGGTAAGGGAGAATTGTACGCAGCTGTGCAAACGAGCAGCAAAAAATGTATTTGCTTAAAAAACAGTTTTTGTCTGGTTCTTGCCCAGGGAATTGCAACACAACTTGAAGTCAGAAACTTCAGAATAACAAGGCAAATCTGTGTGTATTTCCCCCCTCTGGTTCTAGTCCCTCTTCCCATCATCTGATCACTGGATTTTCCTCAACATGCACAGCCCCACGTGAAGGCAGGTGCAAGTGATCTTGTAAGGATCCTGTACTTTTATTCTTCTGTAGACTCTTGTGGGCCAGATCCTCAGCTGGGATAGTGGAACAACGCCAGTTTACATCATGTGAGGTTTTGGCTCTGACCCTTCTTCTGCAGTCATAGCAAACGTGTCTACAAATGGCCTGTTAATGGTTTCCTATGCATGCAATCACAGTAAAAGCTAAAGCAAATTAGGAGTGCGCACCCAGGGTGAAGTTTCCCTTTGTGTAGAGAGCCAGCCTGTGGCTTTTGCACCATTTCAATTCCAAAAGAATTATGTGGGATTAAAGTGCTGAGTATGCTTTTTGTTATCCCTTTCTACAGGGTGAATCTGAACCCCAATGCTTGCCCAAACTGTTTTTCCAGTTGTATAGTGGGCTTCCAGAAATTTGGCCCCATATGTGCATGGCCAGCTGCTATGGCCATTAAAAGGTCTGTTGCAATTCTACCTTTCAGCACACCCATGTCAATAAGAAACTCTCCCTCAATATTTTTGGACATTTTTTTACATATTCCTTTTGAGATGGAGGAAATTGAAAACATGGACGATAAAGTGGAGTGCACAAGACATCTTGAGTCTTTCTTAAATCTCCCATCCATGTGGTAGTTGGAGAGGGTGCAGGAATAATCATTGCCCCTGGCTGGGTTCTCTGAGCGCATGCTCTCTATTTAGCACCTCCTCCTAAGAGTCGCAGTCCAGCTGCCTAGCCCCTGGGACCAGTGGTGATCCCTTAGACACACTTAGATCCCTTAAGCACACCCTTTCCCAGGATTCCACCTCCTGAACACTGTGTGTTTACCATTTAACTCTTCAGGGGCACATGACAATGAAAGCCAACAGACATACAGACAGCCTTTGCATGGGATTCTAAACACAATTACCCTTTGCTTACCATGAGGAATACACAGATCTAATAAACACACCTATATGCATTTTCACTGCCTCCGTTTCCTTACCACTCTGTAGAGTTCTTTGGGGTGTCCAGGATCCTTCTCCTGCAGCTCATGGCTTCTCTTCAGAAACTTGGAACTTCTCTCCCTCTCTGTCAGCTAACTTTCTCTGACCTCGGCTGATCCTGCTGTTAAACAGGATGCTCCTCTCTCCTGCCCAAAGCTTTCCTGAATCTCCCTGACCCACCCAGCTTCAGTGGCTTTTAAAAGCCAGCATCAGTCCCTTGGTTTCTTTGTGCTGCTGCTGGGGATTTTCCACTCCTACTCCCTTCAGCGAAGTTTGAGTAACTAACTCCCAGCTTCAGCCAACCGACTGTCCCAAGGTGATTCCACCAGAATAGGTAACCATTTTAGGTCTAATGACCAACCACTGACCCTGGTCTGATTGACTTAGAGACGTGATACAGCCCCTAACAGCAAACAGTGGGTTCCACATACACAGGCAGTCAGAAATACAGTAATTTCATAACACCAACCAGAATTCATATATGGTACATAGACAGATTCCCCAAATTATCATAGCGGTACACAGGGGGATAGTCTGTGGGCAGAGGATTGTGTTTATTTTTGATTGGCACCCAGACTCTAAGGTTTTGATTCTGTATTCCATCCAAACTACGCGGCTTCATGTAGCTGGATGCAGCCCCTTAGTTCAGGACTGACCAGTGCAAAGGCAGTACTAACGTACGTGTACGTATACTACTGGCATAAGGGACTATACTCCAGTGGAGAATCTGTGTAGTGAAGCTCCAGTCTGGCATGCCCCCTTCTCTCTGAGCCCTGTAAGGTAAGTAAGGTAGCAGCAGCAGCCCGGGGCTCCGGGGACAATTTAAAGAGCCTGGGGCTCCCCTGCTTCTACTGCCCCGGTCCTTTAATTAGCCACCGGAGCCCTGGGGAAGCAGCGGGACTCCAGCGGCTATTTAAAGGACCAGGGCGGCAGAGGCAGCTGGAGCCCTGGCCCTTTAAATAGCCCCTGGAGCCCCCGCTACTCCAGGGCTCTGAGGTCTCTTTAAAGGGCCTCCAGCTCCCCTGCTTCTACTGTTTCGGTCCTTTAAATAGCCTCTGGAGCCCTGCAGTAGCAGTGGCGGGGCTCCAGCGGCTATTTAAAGGGCCGGGGCGGTAGAAGCAGGGGAGCCCCAGGCCTTTAAATAGCCGTCGGAGCCCCGCAGCTGCTACCCCAGGGCTCTAGCAGCAGGGCTCTGGAAGCAATTTAAAGGGCTTGAGGCTCCAGCCACTGCTGGGAGCCCCAGGCCATTTAAATTGCCCCCGGGGAAGCCAGGCTGCCCCAGTCCGGTGCACCGGCTCTTGCCAGTACGCTGTACGGGGCCATACCGGCTTACTTTCACCTCTGACTAGTGGAGGGTTTGCAGGGGAGGGGGGGAGGGCAAGAATTCTGTCTCCAGCCAATTTAAAGCCACTTTGCACTGTTTACATAGTGCTGAGTGGCCCAAGCAGAGAATCCTGCCCTGACCCTTTATGCGGTTCCCTCATCACAAAATGGATATGGCAGAGCTGGTTTATACAGCATATTTTAGCATGTAGTTTAGCTATAGGGAGCCTGGTTAATTGTATACTCTTCTATGGAGTTTAGCTATGTTGATGTGAGTGCTATAAAGGGGGAGCTTGAGGAAACTGCTCTAGACTAGATCCTGAGCTGTGACTGGGGAGGTCTCAGTGCAGAAGGGGTGCTGCAAAACTAACTGTAAAGGATCTTTGCACTCCCCCAGTTCTGAAGCTGGTCCCTGTTGTAAGTGAGAGCAGACTGATGGCTAGTCCCAATTCCACTCTTACCCAGAGCTCCAAGGATCTGTTCCAGCAGCTGGAGATACCTGTAGTTTAAGGGATCCTCTCCAGTGCTTTCTTATCCTCCCTTTCCCTCCCACAATCATGTTCCCTTAAACTGGCTGCCTATATCTGTGCCACCCAAGAATCCCTCCACACTGGTGAAATCCTACAGAGGCTGAGTTATAGTAGTGGTGTAAAGCTATGCTAATGCAGGGCAGGAAATGGGCCACAGTGTCCAGTCAGGGAAGAGCAACCCTCTGTTAACCTGAGGAGGGCTCTCTCATAATTCTGCTACCTCTGGATAGATGATGAAAGCTGATTCATAGAATCATAGAATATCAGGGTTGGAAGGGACCTCAGGAGGTCATCTAGTCCAACCCCCTGCTCAAAGCAGGACCACTCCCCAACTAAATCATCCCAGCCAGGGCTTTGTCAAGCCTGACCTTAAAAACCTCTAAGGAAGGAAATTCCACCACCTCCCAAGGTAACGCATTCCAGTGCTTCACCACCCTCCTGGTGAAAAAGTTTTTCCTAATATCCAACCTAAACCTCCCCCACTGCAACTTGAGACCATTGCTCCTTGTTCTGTCAATTCTATGATTGCCATCAACTGCTCCCTCCACAAAATTTGTATGCTGCAAAGCCAGCACGTGTTGCCTTGCACATATCTTGTCTAATATGAATCCGTGCTGCATTTGCTGCTGTAACTACAGGTGCTTAATTTGTTTGTCTGCTATTTCCTCAGATGGTTGAGCCCTTGACAGGAAAGTTTAACAATTTCCTTTTCACAAAATTAACTCCTCTTCATGATGCAAACCTCTTTTTAAATGGTTGCAGGGGCAAACTTGGCTTAACACTTCCTGAGCTGAAACTGGGGATAACTTCTCTATAAAAAGCAAGAATGTTTTATGCAGCAGCAGCAGATTCTGGTGCATCAAAAAGATGGTGAAATTAACCCTTGTTAACCCTTGTTCAAAGGCCCAGCCCAAGGCCTATGGGCCACGTAAGCCTTCAAAATAGGGCTTGCATAGAATTGAAGCTGATCATAGGCCTTGTTGTTGGACCTCTGCACAGGGATGAATTTCACCCCAAGAGATGTATAGCTCTCCTCATTCTCTTCTCTACATACTTCATCTGTCATTAGAAAATGGCCCTTGAAAATACCTAATGCTCTGAAAATCAGACAAATACTAAGTCTGATTCTGTGGTCTGATTATTTCAGTTTAATTATTTTGATTTTTAACTGTATGAATAGAAGCAGAAACATCTAGGTGATCAAACAATTTCTCTGAGGAAAATCACAATTAATATTTCAGATGCTGCATTCCAGCAAATGTGTGTGCTCATTCCATGTGCTGAATAATTAAGTGCATAGGCAATCTTATATAAGAATTATTTGAGAGGTTTGTTTGGTTAGCATTTCTTTAATGAGTTCAGGTAAAAGCATTCCTTAGTGAGGCTAACCTGGTTGAAATTCTTGAAAGGGGAGAAATCAAGAGTTTTGGATTGTTTAGAAAGAAATGTCCTTATCTCCTTTGTAGGTCTAAAGAATGGCTTGATTGAAATAATATTTTTGCAGCTTTAGCTAGGAGAGCATTAAAACATGGCAAAATATTGTCATTTTGTTCTTATTAGGGAAGAATAATATTCCAAATGAAGGAATAGAGCCATTTGTGCATGATCGCTTGTAGACATTTACTAGAAAATCCCGCACAAAACTGAAGAAGTTGCAGATCCTCTAATCTGATCACAACTGAGTTTCTGTATTACAAGAAACTGACACATTATGAAGCTTTGACATAGTATTTTTGCCTCTTTTCTGTTAGAATTTCTTTGGAGACTAGGAAGCTGCTTCTTCTGAGTCTTAAGGCATTTATGGCAATGTTACTGCTGTATTGAGGGAGGGTTTATGCTGCTTCCACCACATATACAAGTTCTTGATTTTTAACATTAAAACATTTACAGTCCTTGGTTTTGCTAAGTAAAACAACTGTATAGGCCCAGTTATGGGCTGCTTTACTAATGCTTTACTAAACTTTGAATAGAAGTTTTTAATCCTTGGATATATTCCATATTTGAAGCTTATTTATAACAAAAATGTAAATAGCCATTTTGTAAGTATTACAGCTTCCTGGGGGCCAGGGGTGAGAGATGGGTTAGTTAATATGTTCCTGACAGTCAGTGGAGTTTTGGCTGAGAAGAGATGCCGTGTGCATTCAGACCTGCGAAGTATTTACATCAGTACATTCAAACGGTTGTGTTATATTGACAAAAAATGCATTACCTGAGGTTTGCATAGATAAGTACTCTATTAACTTTATACCATAAAGGAAGGACTACCAGGAACTAAAACTCCAGCACAGAATTGTGGTTTATGCTGCTCTGAATGCAAGAACTGTCACTTTCTTGTGCAAGTTGCCCATTTCTTATTTTATAAGGTAATACATTCAAACTTGTACTTGAAAGGTTATTTCGGTTCCATTTAAGAGGAATCGAGTTTTCTTTTTCCTTAAACATTGTTATTTGTATTGTACCAATACTGTGGATTAAACTGAACACTGATTAGACCTTTGTAAACTAGCTATTGGTATTTTTAATTTGAAGGGACTCTTTGAATGGCTACATAGTCGGACGTGAGCTCCTCTTAAACTATGAATCGGAGAGTCATAGCTTACATAATTGAAAAAGCAGTGTTACCTAGATCTTCAGTAAAGTTTCAGGTTTAATGTATTGGCTACATCTACACTGCAGCACTTATAGGAGCACAGTGGTGGAGAGCTCTCCTGTCAGCTTAATAACTCCTGCCTCCATGAGAGGCAGTAGCTGTGTGCAGGAGACCCCCCCCCGCCCCCCTCCCCCCGGCGCGCTGACATAGTGCTGTCTACACCAGCGCTTGGGTCGGTGTCACTTACGTCCCTCGGGGGTATGGATTATTCACACTCCTGAGCGACATAAGTTATACTCAAGTAACCTGTGGAGAAGGGGAGAGTTTGGCCATTTGTTTAGCCAAACGGTTCCTTGACTCGATTATTGTCTTTTTTTAAGAAATGAAGTTACAGACAAGTGCAGTGGGCATGTGCTTTTGTTAAACCATGTTTTCCTTGATGAGGGTAGAAGGGTGTCCATTGAAATGTTGATTTACTACCTAAACGAAAAAGACAGGGATAGGGTTTTTTAAATTTTTCACACAGCTGCTCAGCTCAGTTTGTGGATCTAGTTTCCTATCAGTTTGTAAGATTTTTATGCATGTCTCTCCTCTAGCTTTTATGGAAATAACTCTTGTCCCCATCAATGGAAGAAGTATACTGTATTAAAGAATCTAATGTGTGCGAGACATTTCTATTCCATTTCTGAGGAATTTCATGGGAAAATTCAAACAACTAGGGGAAGAACGCACATTGTTCCTTTTTTAGTCTGTTATTAAAAATATATTTTAATCTGAATTTTTTTTATTGGTTTGTAAGGAAAAAACTACATTCGATTTAAGCACATTCACAGAGTAGTACAGTGTACTTCATTTCGTTTTGGGACATTGAAAGGGAGATGTGGGAGGTATAACAAAATACCGTCCCTTGTTGGTTGTCAATGGTCTCGGGAATGAATGAAACCGCTAATCTCACATTTTGTAAAAAGTTCTATGAAGGATCTGTTTTCTGAGACATGAATCCTGCAACATGTAAAAACAGCATGTTGCTTTAACATCTGTGTAGTAATACATTTTGAACATTCTGTTTTGCATGCACATTTTAGAATCAAAAGCCTTAAATACTGAATTATTTACCTAGCATCACTTCATTGCAGGAGTTACAGTGGAATGGGGTGGTATTTTTATATATCAAACTTTTTACATGCTTTTACTCATAATATCTGTTTGCCCTAAATCTTTAGTGCCTATGTGTATTTTGTTGAGGTTTTTTTATATCTGATATTTTTCATATTTTGGTATTTATATCCCATGTGAGCAGTAATAAAGGACGGATTAGCAAACACAGAATTTACTATATTCCCTAACCAAAAGCATTGGTAAGGTAGAGTTAAGGCTGTAAATCAGCCATTAATTGATGATGTTTTAATAATACGGTGATTTCAAATCAGGGGAATTTGGGGGTGGGTTAAAAGTCTGGAATTTCAAATGTTTTAGTTATTGAAAAACAAAATAAAAAAATCCATCACCTAACTGCCAAAAAGAATACTCCTGCTGAGGTACCCAAAACAACCTTAACTCTGCCTGCTTATCCTACTTCTCCTGCCAGTGAGAGAACCCCACTAGCTGCAACAATAATGAAATTAAGAGCCTGATCCTCTTTTTACTTATATCAACCAGTGAAAATCAAGAGTAACTCAACTGAAGTCAGTGAAATAACACCTGTGTTAAGACAGCTAGGCTTGGTCGTTCCTGTTTCACATATGACTTATTCTTAGAACTGATAGAAACGTTTTGAATTTCACTTTTTGACAAAAGAGAAATTTGTCTGAGAAAATCCTTTTATCTGCAAGCAGCTCCAATTATTATGCAATGGTATTTCAGTTTTGGGTGATACAACCCACGGCTACCCTTCTAACTTAGATCAGGGATGGCATCTCAGATGTGCTTTGGCAGTACATGAAGGGTCGTATGGTTTTTGGTCAATATGTTCAGGATCAGGCAGTCCTAAGAGATTTTGAGAGGATGTACAAAAAGTACCCTAGGAGTTCTTGTTTCCCAAAATTCACACGATCCTCCCTCTTAACACTTGTCTCCCTACTGCCACCTCCCAGCCCAATTCAGTCAGCTCTTTTCCCCCAAGAGGCTAAAGCTTTTCAGCCAAAATTTGTGACCAGACTGGAACAAAAGTATTGTACTTTGCTTAACAACATGTTAGTAACTTTAGAAGAACTGACATTTAACGATTCCACTTTTGAAGTGTACACCGCCTTAATATTAATCAATTCATATAGAGATTCTTTGAGCTAGCTTATTGCCCGGGGGGGGGGGATTATTCCATTGCTTTGATACATACTGTAAAAATCTGAGGAATAGTCTTCAAAGAAAACGTAATCAGCAATGACAGAATATCGCCAAGTGCTTAGGTGTCTGGCTTCCTTTATTCAACTCTCAGGTGAGAGATTCTCTGGTGGATAAGCCTGAGCTTATGTGTAATTTTATTTAATGAAAGCCATCTCGATAGTAGAAAAGTCCTACTATATCCATGTAGTCAATAGAGCAGGACATGTGAAATGGATGACAATAGAATAATCCTTCTAGGAAGACCAACAAAACAAATAAGAACATTCCAGTCAAAATGTTTGAATTTGGGTGCTTAAAGTTAAATCCATATTTATTCACCTAAATGAAGGTGGCCTGATTTTCAAAGGTGCTGAGTGTCCTCACCATCCATCAACACCAGTGCCAGTTCAGCAGCTCTGCAAATCAGATTAGTCTTTCTTTTAGGTGCCTTAATAGGTAGTTAATCAGGTGGCTGACTTTCAAAATGTGGCTTTTATGTTTATAGTGACTCAACTCTCTGCAGGCAACTGCAACTCATATTAAAGTAGAGTCAGGTTTGTTTGACTCAGCATTTCGCTATGTAGTAGAAAACTGATTTTCACCCAAACGATATACCAAGGGAAACAGGGTTGCTTTTTCTTCTTTTGATTCAATTCTGTAAAGTTAAGTCTATTTTTATTTTATATTATGAATAATAATAATTAATAAAAGGAAACACGTAGCATTAATTCAAGTGCTTACCCAATTATCTTTATACAAACAATCTAAAGTGTTAACACTTCTTGAGAGAAAACCGAATAAACCAATTCTGGATTCCTAGATCAAATTGTTTTTGAAAGATGTGGCAAAAAAAAGGGGCAAAGATAGATTTCAGAAAAAGTGCACTGTACTGATTTTCCAGCCTGTTTCAAGAATGCCCTGTCTGATTTCCTCTAAACATTCCAGTATGGATTTTCCTTGGCACAGGATAACACAAGAAAACTTTCAGATTAATAGATATAGGCTAGATGAAAGTAGAGGAGTGATCATAACTGGGACTTTAATAGAAACCAACCCATAACGTTAACTGCAGAGAGACTATGTCCTCTCATTAATCCATACAAACTCCAGGCTCGTGTACATCTCCACACTGACAGCATTTCATGATGGAAACAAATAATCTCTTTCCATGAATAATATGATCCTGAATATTTCCTGCAAGCAGAATTTCTACAAGTTTTATTACGACAATTAATATTATTTATTACTGCTTCTTAAGTACAGTAAGTGCTACCTCGGAATAGGGAGACCCTGAAGGCCTCATTTACATAAAGGATTTCCCCGAGTTGTTAATGGAATATTGGCCTAATTCCAAAAAAAATTGATAGCACATTTCTCCCTATTTTTTATCCTTCAAACTTAAGTCCCTAAGTGGTTGATGCTGAGCAGAGAACCGAGCACCTGAAGTTAATGGGGGTTACAAGTGCTTGGCATCTCTCAGGGTATGTCCTAAGAGCTTCCTAAGTCTCCATGACATATTGCTGAGGTTTGTAGCCAGGAAATTCCTGGCTGTTTAATCAGTTAGAAAATATCTCAGAATGCAACGGCTCGGCACACCCCATTTGGAGTTGAATGCATTATGCAGTACGCTTCCTTAGCTGCTGCAGCTCTTCCACTCATTTTGGCACAACATCTGCAATTGCACTCTCAGTAGAATAGATGGCGTGAGAATAGAATAAGCAGTTTAATAACTGCAAAAGCATAGCATACACAGCCTCCAGTATTCATTTCTAATACCGTCTCCGACACCAAGTTTTGAAGAAATTAAGGCCTGGACCCTGAGGTTGCATCTGAGCAAGGCTCAGTGGCTCAAGGCTGCTCTTTTTTACACCAAGCTGTCTTAGGCTCAGAGGGGCCATTCTAGGAGCTAGGGATCAATCACTGGGTCACAGAGACAGCCCAACTGTTCCCGCCTGTATCCCAGACATGGGGGATTGTGCAGAGTAACACAACTCAGGGATTCCTTTCAACTGGGGGAATCCTCTGGTAGTCAGTAAAGCAGTCATCATGATTGCTTTGCACCACCTGAGCAGTGCAAAGCAGCTACTGCAGGGGCCAGGATCCGGCTCTAAGACGTTACTGAACATTGAAAGACTATTTTAAAGAAATGCCATTCATGCTTACTGCGTACGTGCACACTCTCTCTCTCTCTCTCTCTCACTGCCCCAGTACATGGATCTTTTTACTAAACCAGTTCACATGAGCAGGTTGATCAGCTCTAAACACTGGCCAGTGATCAAAGGCTTGTTCCTGTGCCAGAGTGAAATATGTCATTTACTTCAGTGTGGAGAAGATCAGGCCCTTAAAGTCTCTTTCCAGTTTGAGAAAAAGGTGCATTTAACAAAAAGGAGCCATAATTGTGATTTTTTTTTTCTGTCAGTTAAAAGATGTAACTTGCTCCTCGCTGAAGGGAAATTGCTGTCATCGTGGAGAGAAAAGGGGCTGGGCAAGAAGGCAGGGCAAAATGACACTGCATTTTGGGCAAGTCTTGGTGTAAGCAGGCTTGAGAGCTAACATGCTGTACAGCAAACAAATATCCTGTAAGAAAACCTTAAATCTACATACATTACAGCACTACCCTCAAAGGACAAAGTGTAACTGCAGAGGTTCAAGTGTTTCATTTATGTTTGAATACAATGGATTGAGAAATGGAGGAAGAACACTTTTCTGCAGCTAAAGAAATGTGATGGCAACATGTACATTAAAATAAACATGTTTAGGCTTTTCTAAAGGTTGCATGTTATATTATATTTTGTCTTTCATTAAGCCATTCTGGCAGCTCTTTGACAGCATACTCTGCATTTCCTTTTCAGGGCTAGTGTGTTTTTGTAGTCAACTGCTGAACAAAAATACGTTATAAAATAATATCTTAGAGCATGATCCACTGTCTATTGAAGGCAATGGAAAGACTCCCACTGACTTCAGCAGGCTTTTGATTAAGTCCGTAGTAAGGTTAGAAATACAAATAATTTCATTGTACCTGTGTTCTGTTTTGCCTTGAATATTTTCTTTTTAAATCAATACCTGTATGGTGCTTGTCAGCTACTTTAGGCTAAAGGTCTACATGCAGTCACTACTTAAATGCTATGTATTTCAGATAGTTCACACCTATTTTTCTTTTTTGTCCCCTCCAGAGATTACATATGAAGAAATGATTAGCTTTAAACCACCTGATTTAAAAATGGATAGCCTGGAAATAGAACAGTAAATACAACCAGCTGTGTTTTGCCTTGCTGCACTATCAAGACTGTTGAAAACACAGCATTACAATTTAACCTATAGTCCCAAGAGTAGATTTTACTATCCAAAGATGTTGGAGAAGGAATGGAAGAGCAGGTAAATGATACTGAAGCCAGATGGCTTTTGCCTTGTACTATGAATGTAATCACAGAACATAAAAGGTGATAAAGAACTGCTTCATTCTGACAAAATGATGCACTGAGTTCTGTTTTCCTGGATTTTTCTGCATGTTTCATTTTATCAGTTGTAATGCCAAAAATGAAGGTAACTTTTTTATTATTTTGAATAAACTTTTTTTGAAATTGTACATTTAAAGCATGAATGTGTGCAAACATGAAAGTAGACGTCCATACACGCAACCAGTTGTTTCCTGGCATTACCCTAATTTTATCTGTTTTTCGTTTTTTATTTATAGCTAGTGCCTTTAAGAAAAAGAGGGCATGGTAGTGAGTTAGACAGACATAATATGCAAATGTAGTCATATCTGTGGTGGTCTTATAAACATATTGGCTGTGTCTTGAGTGGTTTAACACCAGTTGGAAATCAATGAATAAAGCTTTGTCATGTTGCCATTTAAAGTGTCTGTTCTCATTATTTTCCATATAGTCTTTAAAACTGCAGAGGATAAGTTTTTGAGAGACAGTGTTTCTGTGTGATGCTACTACGGATTGTGTTATCAGCAAAGAGTTAGTGAATTTGCACAGATTACAAGAATTCAGACCACAGACACTTTGTGGAATTTCTCTTGTTTTCCAGAAATCTCACCAAAGATACCACAGATTGTAACGTAGAGATAATGTGTTCATTCATTGAACTCAACATCTCCCTACTCTATTCTTTTCCTTCAGTCAATCCATGAGAGGCCAACATAATAAATGAGATTAAAGAACAAAATAGGGATAAATTTTAAGAAGAATTTGGACAGTTGTGAAAAGCAAAATACCACAATCTCATTGGAACTGCATTTTTAAAAAGCAATATTTTAAAAGGCCCAATGTCTCTGAAGAGTTAGACAAACTAAATATAAAGCTAATTCCTAGCAGGATATATCCGATGCCAAGATGTCTTAAAGAATTAACTCTATAATCTCATTTATCCCCTGGAAGTGTAACCATGATAAAGGAACATTATTATTAACATCTTTTGGTCTGAGATCCTCTGGTTAATATATGGCCATGTTTGTCTCATTCCTTAGTGATTCACAATTGCAAATACCAGTAGATGCTGACCATTTTTTGTGTATTTTGTCATGCCATGTCTCATTCTGTCAGTGTCTCATTTTGGGGGGTTGCTTGTTTTTATATTAATGTTTTTACTTTGTTTTGCTGTGATGACTTTGTCATTAGTTTGGCTTGTACAGCTATTCTATCAGCTGATGAATTTGCATACATTTATTTACTTTCTCTGTAGTTTTGCTGCTTGATCTTTTTTCTTAATAAACTACAAAAAAAAGCAAAAGGAAATTTTATTTTCCATAGCACTTGACTACTATCAATGATTGAATTAACCTAAATTAAAATATGTGAATATTGTACAGTTGCAGGAGGTACCGTATATACTCGTTCATAAGCCGAATATTTTTGGTAAAAAAGTGACGCATCAAAGAGCAGGGGTCAGCTTATAAACGGGTCTACATCAAAATTTGATGATTTTAAACTCTATGGAATCATTGAATTGAATATCTAATACATTGTGGTTTTGTTTACCTGGAGTGTCTGCAGGCATGGAGCCCCTCAGCTCCCTGTGGCCACAGTTTGCCGTTCCCAGCCAATGGGAGCTGCGGGAAGTGGCACGCCACTTCCCACGGCTCCCATTGGCCTGGAACGGCGAACCGCAGCCAATGAAGTGAGCTGTAGCTCACGAAAGCTCATGCTCAAATAAATTGGTTAGTCTCTAAGGTGCCACAAGTACTCCTTTTCTTTTTGCGAATACAGACTAACATGACTGCTACTCTGAAACCTGATCTATGTGGGTAATAATTCTAGGAAGGGAAAATAAGTATTCACTTCATGGTGAATATTCAGATGCAGCAATATAGTCTTATTTGTGAGAACTTTAACTTTACTGATTAATGAACAAATCTAGTGCTTGTGTTAAGCCAATTGAGACTCAGTAAAACCTGACCATGGGAATAGTTTGTCTTCATGCTTTTTTTATTTGAAAATTGTGTGTATCAATCAAAGACTACTGAAGGCAATACAAAGTCTATTGAAGGCAATGGGAGTCTTTCCATTAACTTCAGTAGACTTTGGATCAGGTCCGTAGTGGCCACTGAGTGATTTCTTATGATTTCACATTGATTAAATCAGTCAGATTTCCTAGGAATCGTGAATTTTGTGTAAGCCACCCTAAAAGACTGCCCTGACTGTATAATGAAAAAATCATGATCAGTTCATCTCCAGAAATAGAAATATCATGTAATTGATCTACTTTTTCTCTTAGCTAGTAATTAATGGCAAATCGTCTTGAAATATTTTAATGTTGATTCCAAGCCTGCTGTGCATCTACTTTAACACCTAAGAGCCACAAATAATAATGTTTGTGAACATAAGAACGGCCATACCGGGTCAGCCCAAAGGTCCATCTAGCCCAATATCCTGTTTTCCAACAGCGGCCAAAGCCAGGTGCCCCAGAGGGAATGAAAAGAAAAGGTAATCATCAAGTGATCCATCCCCTGTCGCCCATTCCCAGCCTCTGGCAAACAGAGATTTCTAGGGACACCATCCCTGCCCATCCTGGCTAATAGACATTGATGGACCTATCCTCCATGAACTTATCTAGTTCTTTTTTGAATCTTGTTATAGTCTTGGCCTTCACAACAACCTCTGGCAAAGAGTTCCAAAGGTTGACTGTGCATTGGGTAAAGCTATTTTAGACCCCATAATTTTATATGTATATTTTGGGATTATGTTTTCCAGTGTGCATTACTTTGCATTTATCCACATTGAATTTCATCTGCCATTCCACATTGTGGAATGTTTTGCATGTGGTACTCAAGATTTCAATGTGGGAACTGAGAAAGACAAGGTGGGTGAGGTAATGTTGTTTAGTAGAACAACTTCTGTTGGTGGAAGAGACAAACTTTTGAGCTTCACAGAGCTCTTCTTCAAAAAGCTTGTCCCTTCCACAAAGAGAAGTTGGTCCAGTGAAAGTTATTACCTCACCCACCTTTTCTCTTTCATATCCTGGGACCAACATGGCTAAAACATAGGAACTGTCATGCTGGATCAGACCCAAGGCCCAGTAGCCAATACCAGATGTTTCCAAGGAAGGTTAAGAGCCCAGCAGTAAGGAGTGGATACAGGATAATCTTCCCTCAACACAGGTCTCATCCTGATCTCTAATACTTAGAAATTGGCTTAAACCCTGATGCACAAGGTTTAATATCCCTTCCAAAATTTTTTTATTAATTATGAAAATTCTGGATCTTCTTGATATCCATATAAATATTCAATCCAAGATATATGGATTGATTAACTCTATTTTGCACTCAAAAAAGTTGTCAGTCTTCCATAGGATGGGTTTAATGCTATAAAGCTATATTAACACACACAGATTACAGAATCATAGAAATGTAGGGTTGGAAGGGACCTTGAGAAGTCATAAAGTCTGGCCCCTTGTATTGAGGACCAAGTTAATCTAGACTATCCCTGACAGGTGTTTGTTCAACTTGTTCTTTAAAACCTCCAGTAATAGGGATTCCACAACCTCCTTTGAATGGCTATTCCAGAATTTAACTATGCTTATCATTAGTAAGTTTTTCCTAATATCTAACTTAAATCTACCGTGCTGCAGATTAAACACGTTACTTCTTGTCCTACCTTCAGTGGACATGGAGAAAAAATTGATCACATTCTTCTTTATAACAGCTTTTAATGTATTAGAAGACTGTTATCTGGTCACCTCTCAGACTTCTTTTCTCAGGTTCTCATGTCCAGTGTTTTTAATCTTTCCTCACAGGTCAGGTTTTCAAAACCTTTTATCATTTTTGTTGCTTCTCTGAACTTTCTCCAGTTTGTCCACATCTTTCCAAAAGTGTGGTGCCCAGAATTGGACACAATACTCCAGCTGAGGCCTCACCAGTGCTAAGTAGACCAGGGAAGTTACCTCATGGGTCTGACCTATGACACTCCTGTTAATGTACCCCAGGATGATATCAGCCTTTTTTGCAGCTGTATCACATTGTTGACTCATTCACTTTGTGATCCATTATAACCCCAGATCTTTTTCAGCGGTGCTACCACCTAGCCAGTTATTCCCCATTTTGTAGTTGTGCATTTGACTTTTCCTTCATAAGTAAAGTATTCCACACTTATCTTTAAGGAATTTCATCTTGTTGAATTCAGACCAATTCTCCAGTTTGTCAAGGTTGTTTCGAATTCTAATCCTATCCTCCAAAGTGCTTGCAACCCCTCCCACCTTGGTGCCATCTGCAGATTTTATGAGCCTGCTCTCCACTCCGTTATCCACGTCATTAAGGAAAATATTGAATGGTACCTGACCCAAGACTCACCCCTGTAGAACCCCACTAAATACGTCCTCCTAGTTTGAGAGTGAACCATTGATACTTTTTAAGTATGATCTTTCAATCCATTGTGCACCCACTTTATAGTAATTTAATCTAGACCACATTCCCTTAGTTGTCTTATGAGAATATCATGTGGGACTGTGTCAAAGCCTTAGTAAAATGAATGTACATCACATTTACTGCTTTCCCCCTCCCCTGAGCCCCATCGAGTAGGTAAGTAACCCTGTCAAAGAATGACAGTAAGTTCACAGTTGCAGTTAAATGCCAGGGTGTGATTTAGTTTAGGGTATGTTTACACAACACCTGGGAGGGCTCTTTCCAGCACAGGTAGACTGACATGTGCTAGCTCTGCTCAACCTAGTGTGGTAAAAATAGCAATTTGAAGACAGTGGCACTGATGGCAACTCAGGCTAGCCACCCAAGTATGTACCCAGGGGGTTGATTGGGGTTGTTGCAGCTTCAGTGTTATTTTTAGCTGTGATGACATGGGAATTTTCTGTTATAGTTTTATGAATCCTGTGTATGCTTCAGTTTCCCCTATAAGCTGCCTTATTAGAAAAGGACTGTTTGCTCTCAGGGCAGGCTAAGAGACACAGGTATGAATATTGCCTAGTTGGCTGAGACTAAATGGATCATTGGAAAAAGTCTGGCTGAGGCTGACCCCATCTCAGTGGAGAATCTGTGAAAACCATGGCAAAGCCAGTCTCCAGGCTAGATTCTCCCACCCCTCAGCAGGGAAGGTGAGCATAATTCCCATGCTGAAGTCCAGGCTGTCATCTGGAGTCTGATCAAGGAAGTCAGACTTAGGCTATGTCTACACTAGCACTTTTGTCCGTAAAACTTATGTCACCTAAGGGGGGTATGAAAAACCACCCGCCTGACCAACGTAAGTTACACCAACAAGCACCAGTGCAGACAGCACTATGTCAGCGGGAGACGCTCTCCCACTGACATAGTTAACGCCGCTTGTTGGGGGTGGTTTAATTATAGCAATGGGAGAGCATAGAGAGGCTACACAGGAGACCTCACAGCAGCGTATCTGCATCGGTACAGGTGTGCCACTGTAAAGTCTCGAATGTAGACACAGCCCTGAGAGAGAGACAGACAGAGCTTGGCTGGGCTAACCAGAATGGTCTATGCTTTGACCTTCAGTTCCCTCTGCTAACCTGAGGACTTCTTATGCTGTGTTCCACTTGACTAATAAACCCTACTGTTTTGTCAGTGCTGCTTGAGTGTCACTGCAAATGTTTGCTGAGGTGCATTAATCCCTGAAGAATGCACAAGTCTCTACCAGGAGTCTATCTCAGTTGGACGCAGTAAATAGAGCTCACGGTGTGAAGCGGGAGTGCTGAAGACCCAGAGGTCCAGTCTAAGGAGGCAATGAAGCCACCTGGCTTACCCTGGAGGAAGAGTGAGACCCTCTAGGGGATCTCGCACACCGAAGGGGTTCCTTCTAGAGACTCTTCCAAAGTTGGGGGCATAGCACCAGTCCTGTAGATCTGTGACATTAGCATGCTAGCTCAAGCAGAGCTAGTGCATGTCTGTCTAGCCACTCTGGGAATTACATCTCCAAGCTGTTGTGTATGCATACCCTAAGTATAGGCTAATATGAGCTCAGTTATTTCTACTGAAATACAATCACAAGCCATAAAATGTCATTATCTCACCTGAATGCCTAAATAAATGGAAGTCAGGGGGCAACCTTCTTTTCCCAGACTTTTCAAGTTCTGGGAGATATTTCATAGAAGGGTACTAAGGGCCTTTTTTATGAATTCACTTAAATCCCAATAATCAAAATATTTTCCAGTTTTAGGTCAGAGATTCTCCTATGCTATGGCAATGTGATAAGTTTATCAATTTACACTGGCAGGACAGGGTAACTGAAAGGGAGTTACCCCCTTGAAGTGAATATGTGGGAAATGTATTGCTAGAAATGCTTATCATTTGAAAGCAGGTGAAGAAATCATTTGTCAGCCTAGCCAAAATAGGCTGTTTTAATGTAGGTAAGCATTTTAGGAGCAAGTCTCTTCATGCCTAATAGACCTACAAGGCATTTAACCAAAAAACCACACATAAACTGGTGAAGATTTTATTTGGTTTGGTTTGGTACTTTTACTAAAAACTTCATTTTATGAGGAAATTGCTTGTTTGGCTCCAAGTTATATTAATAGAATTTGCAGTAGTGGAGTGTATGTTCTTTAAGATCCTCACATTTTGCTTAGTCAGGTTATTGCAACCACATTTTAATAGGTTCTTTGTACATAGTGTGTGTATTTTTGTAAAGAATTTCATATTCCTAGATTTTAAGGCCAGAAAAGACAATCATAATAATCTAATTTGACCTGCTGTATATCTCTGGTTGAACTAGAGATTGTCTTTTAGAAAATCATCCAATCTTGATTTTAAAATTTCCAGTGATGGAGAATCCACCAAAATCCTTGGTAAATTATTCCAATGGTTAATTACCTTCACTGTTAAAAATGTGCATCTTATTTCCAATGTGAATTTGAATAGCTTCAATTTTCAGTTAATGGATCTTGCTATGCCTGCTAGACTGAAGAGCCCTCCATTATCAAATTTCTAACTCTAATCCATTTTAAATGCAATGCCAATTAATAAAGCTTTTCTTGCATGTCTTGTACATAGCACTTGACTACTGTGCCATATTCATTAGCAGCCCAGTATACATTTCTTCTAATATTTGGTACTTTGGAGCTATCCACCTGACTGGCACCCGAAGGACCATAGTAGAGCATAAACCCCCAAGCCCAAGAGTTATAAATAAATCTGAAATTCATGTACCATGTCCAAAGCAAAAGTACACATTAACTAGAGAAATCGCTAAATTACAGACACACTAGTAGGAAGTAAAGTTGTGGGGACTGATGAGGAAAAGCATATCATTGTATTGTATCTTGTACCATAATCCTCAGAGTGCTCTCCTCACAGGAGAATGTAGAAAAAGGTTAAATATCAGAAGAAATGTACTTGGCTGCTGATGCATTTTGGAATTGGTAGCAGAACAGAATCAAAGTAGGGAAACTACACTCCACAAAACTGTAAAATATTGTTGCGGGCACCCAGTGCCGAGAGGCTGAACAACAGCTTGAGTGGTTCGTTACCCGGTGTGCTACACCCAATAATCACAACGGGGTGGAGAAGCAGAAAAGTTTATTTGCAGCTGCAAAAAGGTACAGGGAGAATAAAATCTCAAATCCTGCACAACAGAACAGGAAGTTACACAGGCTTTTATACATCCTTTTTCCCAGCATACTTATCCAATAGCAAGCTGCCCCAAGTATCCATATAGCCAGCCAATCCAGTTCCCAGCTAGTTCCCTGATTCTCTGTATCATTTGTTAAACTATACATAAAGCTGCTTTATTCAGCATTGTTCTTCCATATCTCCCCTGTTTGGCCTTGCTTAGTTTCAGGCAGTCTGACTCTGCAACATACTGTTGCAGATTCTCAGCATAACTGCTGTGTGTGCCTCCAGGCAGGGGGGCCAAGGACACTTGGGCCTAGTACGCAGAGCTGCTGCAAGTGCCTCCAGGTGGGAGGGGGGGCCAAGGACACCGGGGCCTAGTGCGAGGGGGCTTCATTGACACTCGTGGTCTTCCATCCCCTCGAGTTACCTAGTGGCCATGCCCCAGTGTCCCCAACAATATGAAAAGCGCATTATGCAGCTATGGGTCAGAGACCCAATTACTTGATAAAATAGTTTTAAAAATCTTATTATGGATTCACAGATTCCAAGGCCAGAAGGGACCATTGTGACCACCTCGTCTGATCTCTTGTATCACACAGGCCATAGAACTTACCCCAAATAATTCCTAAAGCATATCTTTTAGACAAACATCCAATCTTGATTTTAAAATGGTCAGTGATGGAAAATCCAACATGACCTTCGGTAAGTTGTTCCACTGGTTAATGACTCTGACTGTTAAAAGTTTACGTCTTATTTCCAGTCTGAATATGTCTAGCTTTAACTTCCAGCCATCAGGTAATTTTATACCATTCTCTGCTAGATTGAAGAGCCCATTGCCGAATGTTTTTTCCCCATGTAGGTACTTATAGACTGTAATCAAGTCACCTCTTAACCTTCTCTTTGTTAAACTAAATAGGTTGAGCTCTTTGACTCTATCACTCTAAGGTATGTTTGCTAATCCCTTAATCATTCTCCTAGCTTTTCTCTGAGTCCTCTCCAATTTGTCAACACCCTTTTTGACTTGTGGACACCAGAACTGGACAGGATATTCTAGCAGCAGTTGTACCAGTGGTAAAGTATGTGGTAAAGTAACCTTTCTACCCCTACTCAAGATTCTTATTTATGCATCCAAGGATCACATTTGCCCTTGTGGCCACAGCGTCACGCTGAGAGCTCATTATCCACTACAACCTCCAAATCTTTTTCAGTCAGTGCTTCCCAGTATAAAGTCCCCCATAACGTAAATGGCATCTCCATTTTTTTTAAAACTACTGCATGGGATTAAGGAGATGATGGCAGAAGGGGAACTCAGCACCTCACAGGATCAGGCTTATTCACACTTTTGTAAAAACTTTTAAGGATACAGTACAACATTTACTAGAAAAAGTTATCTTCAATTCGTTGAGGTCAATGATCAGTTTCCACCCTTTCCTTGAAGTTGTTGAAGAGCATTCAGTGTAAAAAAACCACTTCCTTCCTGCATATTTTTAGATCAAAAGAACACACACACTACTCTAATTCTCAGAAGCTGTCAAAGATGACTATGAAGAAAGTACCTTCACTTGGGGCATGTTTAACTTCAGTCAAAGATTATCTTAATATCCTTTGCAATATTAGAAATCACAGGCTCCACTCATGAATCTCTGAAAAATTTGCTGGTGATACAAATACAGTAGAACCTCAAAGTTATGAACATCAGAGTTATGGACTGACAGGTCAACTACACACCTCATTTGGAACAGGAAGTACGCAATCAGGCGACAGAGACAAAAAAAAGCAAATATTGTGTTTAAACATAAACTACTAAAAAATGAAGGGAACGTTTTTTAAAAAAAGATTTGACAAGGTAAGGAAACTGTTTCTGTGCTTGTTTCATTTAAATTAAGATGGTTAAAAGCAGTATTTTTCTTCTGCATAGTAAAGTTTCAAAGCTGTCTTCAGTCAACGTTCAGTTGTAAATTTTTGAAAGAACAACCCTAAAGTTTTGTTCAGAGTTATGAACATTTCAGAGTTACGAAAAACCTCCGTTTCTGAGGTGTTCATAACTCTGAGGTTCTACTGCATCTTTGGGTTTTGTTTGTATTTTTCATTTCATTCCATTCTGGAAAAGTTTTTTATACCTAGGCTTGTAGCACAAAACCTGATGGCTGTTCCCCGGATAAATTCTATCCCTTTTTTAGTAGCAGCAAATCTTTCAATCTAGCCACCCTCACAGTGTCAATCTTATTAGGAATCTAAGTGCTAATTACAGCACCTCTATTTCTCTCAGCAGGGGTAGGAGCAACAGCAGTGTTTGTTGCTGCAAGGTGCTCCATGTGAACTGAGCAGCTAGCACTCATAAGCACATTGCTATTCGTTAAGCCTGACTCTTTCTCTTGAAAAAGCAGCACTTCCTAACAGAGTGGTCAAACCAAGTGTGGCTCATTTATGAGGTTGTAATGTTGGTTTTTAACACAGTGTGCAATGTGCATTACTAAATGGGTTCTGTGTAAGTAATGAAGATGAAAATGTAAGGATTTTTATGTGACTAGCATCAAGAAGGATGGAGAACTGCAGGAGTGCAGATGCCGGTGACCTTGTGTTCTCCTGTAATATAAAATATCAAAGTAACATTCATAAAACTGTCTATACTGTTTCCACTAAAAAGCGTGGATACACTGGGAGGTGTCTGAATTTCTAACCCACCAGATGTCTAATCTGTTGTACTGTAAGGCTCTATAACAAGCAAAACTGTTAAATTAGGCCTCAGTCCCGCAAACATGCACATGCTTAATTTTACATTCATGTAGACCCACTGGCTTCAATTATTGTCAAAATAACTTGTTGGCAGGATTGGGGCTATAGTCAGTTAGAATTCCTAGCCTTTTAATTACAGATCTGAACTAAAGCAAAAGTGAAATGAGTGTAGTGGTCTCTACCAAAAAAAAGAACAGGAGTACTTGTCGCACCTTAGAGACTGTCATAAATATAAAGGGAAGGGTAATCCCTCCTGGCCAGAGGAAAAATCCTTTCACCTGTAAAGGGTTAAGAAACTAAAGGTAACCTTGCTGGCACCTGACCAAAATGACCAATGAGGAGACAAGATACTTTCAAAAGTTGGGAGGAGGGAGAAAAACAAAAGGTCTGTGTCTGTGTGATGTTTTGGCCGGGGACAGAACAGGAATGGAGTCTTAGAACTTAGTAAGTAATCTAGCTAGGTATGTGTTAGATTATGATTTCTTTAAATGGCTGAGAAAATAGCTGTGCTGAATAGAATGAATATTCCTGTCTGTGTGTCTTTTTTGTAACTTAAGGTTTTGCCTAGAGGGATTCTCTATGTTTTTAATCTGATTACCCTGTAAGGTATTTACCATCCTGATTTTACAGAGGTGATTCTTTTTTACTTCTATTAAAAGTCTTCTTGTAAGAAAACTGAATGCTTTTTCATTGTCCTTAAGATCCAAGGGTTTGGGTCTGTGGTCACCTATGCAAATTGGTGAGGATTTTTACCAAACCTTCCCCAGGACGTGGGGTGCAAGGGTTGGGAAGATTTGGGGGGGAAAGATGTTTCCAAACAACGTTTTCTCAGGAACCCAGATAAAGTTTGGTGGTGGCAGTGGAAGTCCAAGGGCAAAGGGTAAAATAGTTTGTACCTTGGGGAAGTTTTAACCTAAGCTGGTAAAAGTAAGCTTAGGAGGTTTTCATGCAGGTCCCCACATCTGTACCCTAGAATTCAGAGTGGGGAAGGAACCTTGACAGAGAATAACAAATTTATTTGAGCATACGCTTTTGTGGGCTACAACCCACTTCATCAGATGCATAGAATGGAACATATTGTAAAAAGATAGATAGATAGATATAGATAAGTTGGAAGTTACTATACAAATTGTAAGAGGCTAATTAGTTAAGATGAGCTATTATCAGCAGGAGAAAAAAAACTATTTTTTTTATATCTTCTTACTATATGTTCTATTCTATGTATCTGATGAAGTGTGCTGTAGCCCACGAAAGCTTATGCTCAAATAAATTTGTTAGTTTCTAAGGTGCCACAAGTACTCCTGTTCTTTTTCTGGATACAGACTAACACGGCTGCTCTGAAAACTGATCTCTACCTAGTCTCTAGTGACTGAAAACGGCCACATAATGTGGTGTAGTTGGCAGCCTGTGATCAGCAGTACCTCATTCTTTACCGTGCTTTCTAGCAGCGTGCAGTAGATTAGTACTGGCCTAATATCACCATTTATTTTACAGTAGTCCAGTCAGGATTGAGCCCCCATTGTGCAAGGCACTGTACACAGATAATATGACAGGCTCCTGCCTGGTCCAGCTTCCAGTCTAGTTAAAACAAACATGAAAAATGAGTGAAATAACAATACAAGGGGATCAGGGAAGAGAGGATGAGTGGCACACTAGTAAGCATGGTTGGTTGCATAAGCCAGCGATATGCATAACTCCATAATGCCAAATAATTTACGTAAATAACACCTCAGGCTTCTACCCATCCATTTATCAGTTGGCAGTTTCATTTAGGCATTGCTGTGCATGAGGGTCCTAAGGCAGGATTTGAAAGAAGAGAGGATAGTGGATATGTGAGTCAGGTTACAGACAAGTGTGTTTATCAGTCATGACAGTTAACATACCACCCCATCCTACTGGTTTTATTTCCTCTGCTTTTCCTACCAACAAAACAGTAGATAAACAGCTATAGGTCAGCCGTAAGTTATCACTGTAACATCCAAATTGATTGACTTGTAAAATGCAAATTCATGAAAAGAATTCAACTGGCTGATGTTTATTCCATTTCACTTAGTGTTGAAACTGTTATTTATTTAATGACCAAAAATGTACTCAGTGCTTTACATAACCAATCTGAATGAAAGGACCTAGCCAAGAAGTCACAATAATAGCAAAACCAAAACTCTGGGCAGCGTTTCAGGCATGGAAGGGTGTGAAGACAACCATGAAGAGAACAGCATGAAAAGGATTTTTCAGCAGAAAAAAAATGATTTTTGTTTAGTTTTTTAAATAAGGAGAAATAGTGAATGAAATAATTCTATTTCCTTCAGACAAACCAAGTTCTACTGATTAAAAAAAAAAACATGCTTTTTTAAAAAAAGTAGACTAGAAGGAGTATTATGAATGTGCCTAATTAAAGTGGGGAGAGGAAGCTGTTTTAAGAAACAAATCAATTTACACCTAGGAAATACCCTTTAATGATGCAACAAGACAGAGCCTTATTTTATATTTACTGAACTGTTTTTATCGCAAAACGTAAGAATATGAGCAATAGAACTACAGCCTGCAGAGGCAGTGTTAATAAATCTCCTCATTAAAAGCACGTAACTAAGTAGACAGTAAGAATCATGTGCACTTTTAATTTGTTCTGACTGGAAATATACATAATCTATCATTTAAGCAGCTGGGCTGGGAGGGGTTTGCTTTTCCTTCTGAGTTAGAATCACCTCATTTCCACTGGCAGAACTCATGCTGCTGGTTGCCTCGAGTGTGGGTGCAGTAGGGTAAAATACCTGAAAATACCCCATCTCCTCTCTCTCTCCTTACCCCACCCCACCCAACCCCGGCTCCAGAGTTGACAGGTTAGCACACAAAGTGGGTAAGGATATCCCAAGAGTGGGTGTGGCTGTGAAATATACTGATTCAGCACCTCTCCCAGGCCTGGGCTGGTGGGGCTACTACTGAGTCCTGACCAGAATTTATAGTTATCATCCCCAGCAGAACCCCACAAGGTGAGCAGAGTTAATCTCCCTGCAGCCATCCTGTAGGGCCAGGGATGAGCCTTCCTCTGGCACAGCTTGTCCCTATGGGTGAAATACGGTGCAAACTAAATTAGCAGCAACTGGGGGAGGCGGCGGCATATAAGAGCTCCTGTACTTATCCCGTGACCCAATCTTCTCTTGTGCCTCTGCACTGCTGGCAACCTTCCAACAGGCTGTGGGTCTGGCCCTTTTAAAAATAAATACATTTTTTGACAATAAGAACCTTGCCACCTATTGCCCATTTGCAAACCTTCCCTTTCTGGAGAAGGGCATTGAGAAGGTGGTGGTGATGTTCACATAGTTAATATGTTACTTTTTAGAACTGGAAATGCCCCCATCACTATTGACAGGCCTTGTTTTTGGACTGTATTTAGATCCTTTCAAACAGCACATGTGACTCGTACTTACCATGCAAACCTTATTTCATGGTTACATCCTTTTCCTGCTTTCAGCACAGATGTTTGTTTTATCCACTTATTGTGGCTTGTCATTATACAATCATGGGTATGTCTACACCACAATCGGTGGTGTGATTGCCGCATATGTAGACAGAGCCTAGCTAGCCCAACAGCAGCAGCAACAAAGCCACAGCAGCATAGGCTTCAGTGCACTCCAGCTGCTGACTAAGTACCAAGGGCTCTGGGCAAGCTTTTACAACCTGAGCTGACACCCATGTTACTATGGCTTTGCTGGTATGTAGTCACACTAGCTAAATCAAAGCTAGCTTGGGTATGTCGACACATGCTGCAATCACACCACCAGTTAGAGTGTAGATACGCCCCAAGATTATAAATTCTAGGCGTAGAGGCTGTTTTTTTGTTTCACGTTTATACAACACGTTGGGTCATGGGACCTGATTCCCTGACAGCTGCAACTACTGTAATGCAAATCATTAAGTAATGTGCCAATGCCAGCCACAGCTAAGATCACTCTTTTTTTTTTATTATCCCCAATCAATCTAGTTTAGGACTGGGCTAAGATATAACAGTAGCACTGCCTGGTGAAAGCCACTGCACCGCGCCTGGGGGAGGTCGCTGTGAACTGCGCCCTCCCCGGTACTGACAGCCAGTTGCGACCTGACGTGGTAGTCACCGACGAGGCCCATAAAAAGATCCTCCTCGTCGACGTCACGGTCTCCTTTGAGAACAGGACCCCGGCCTTCCGCAAAGCCCGAGCTCATAAGCTGGAAAAATATGCCCCCCTGGCGGACACCCTGAGAGCGAAGGGCTATGAGGTGCAGATGGGTGCCCTGATCGTCGGAGCCCTAGGTGCCTGGGACCCCTGCAATGAACGTGTGCTGCAGACCTGTGGGATCGGTCGATGCTATGCACAGCTCATGCGGTACCTCATGGTCTCAGACACCATCCGATGGTACAGGGACATCAACATTGAACACATCACCGGCCACTGACAGTACCAGGAGGTCTGAGCTGGAACGACATCGTGCATCAGTTACGAGAAAGGGACTGAGAGACTTTTTCCATTGGACCATATGAACTGGAACCATAAACTTACTGAACATTAAATCTCACCAAATGAGGGTAAATCCATCCTCATCATCGTATCCACTCATTATACTCAACACCTGAACATAGCCATTATATGAACAACATATCCTCCTATCTCAATGTCTGTACTTTGACCCGTTAACCTTTTAACCCCAATCAGGGATATTGCAGATTATGTATTCCTTATGCCATCTGATTCTAAACTGAACTTTGTACCCCTTGATAATCTGTACCTTATTCTCTGATAACTAGACACTTCTACGCTTAAACTCTGTACCATTTTTTTTATTTTAACATCATCTTAGTCTCAGTGATAGATTTCCTTTAACCAGAAGACAATGTCAGACATCCATGTTGATACTATTAGATGTTCCAGCAGCTGTATACTGTTGATCACAAGTGCTGAGACTTGACTGTAAGATCTGGCAGAGGCGGACATAATGTATGTTAGTGTCACTGTTCATTCCTTTCTCAGATATCACAGAAGTGCTTATCAGGCAAATACTCTTCCTCACCACCTCTCATAGTAGTAATTCCTAATCGTTTCAGGGAAGGCTATTTGCTCTTTTGATGGGCTTGTTCTGTATGTCCCCCTGCTTATTGGGAAAAGCCTGTTTTGCATTTGATCTATCCTGTCATTGCACCCAGATGCAACAATATTGGGCATATTATCATTATTTGTAATAGTAACTAAGGGGAAAAGAGCAAGATTTAGCCTTAGGTGTTTGGGAAGGTCTCTACTAGAAAGAGTCAGCCTTTGCTCTAAAATCCTCTGAGCTTCTGGCAAGTGAAAGTTTTGTCCTGCTGCTGGTTCTGTTCATCACACGCTGTCAAATCAACCACATCTCTCTCCCCCCTGACCAAAAAAAAAAAAAGTTCTGATGGCATAATTTTGCTAGAGCCTGGAATGGGAAAAAGGGCAATCAGGTGCTGGGATGTACTGTGGAGGGGCCCGCACCCACTATAAAATTAGACACAAGCATATATTTGTTCTAGGTATGCCTGATGTATATAATAGATGGGCTGAAAATTGAATAGGAAGCAAACTTACTCCAGTCAGCCAATGACAGTCCCAGCCTACCTCTAACCACCCCAGGTTTCATTGTAGCCAACTCATCCCCTAAAAGTTACCATCCTCTGTTTGTTAGTACATTAATTTTAGTAAAGCAATCTTACTGGAGTCCTGGCTTTTTAAAAAAAAAAACAGTTCTATATTGTTAATCTAACACTATACACACAGAGATTGTACTACAGTATCTGCCAAACAGGAGTGCAAGTAGGGCGGTACCCTCCAGTACGCAGTACCAGCAAGCGATTTTTAGCGGATATGGGGTACTGGAAAGACTTGGGGCTAGCCCCGCATCTGGAGGGTGGGTGCGGCTGCGCTCTGCTCCTTTGGGGTTAGGGAGGGCATTCATTCTTTAAATGGCTTTAACAGCACAATACATATGCTAACAAACTTAAACAAAGGCTTTGTTTAAATTTGTTAGCATATGTATTGTGCTGTTACCTTGGTCAGGAGTCCTCAAGACGGGAGGGGTGGGGGGGACGGAAGGTGTTTAAACAGCGTTTTTGATTTTGTTTCTCCCCATTGGTCTGAATTATCCATGACATCCACACTGCATCACATCAAGTCCAATTCATTAGAGGAATGCCTCTGCTTGCACTGACCAGAGGATGTTTGGATTCTGTTGTCAGCCCAGTTCTGCAGCTTTACAGGAATCAGGTGTTGTTCCCAGTATACACAGAATTCTTCTTTGCAGCCAAACTAGTCTAACATGCATTTTGTTAAGTGGGACTGGAGCAGCTAAACAAAGAAAACAAATGCCTCATTTTCCAGCTTTGTGGGTGAGAGAAATATAAGTAAAAAGAAAAGGAGTACTTGTGGCACCTTAGAGACTAACCAATTTATTTGAGCATAAGCTTTCGTGAGCTACAGCTCACTTCATCGGATGCATACTGTGGAAAGAGTAGATCTTTTATACACACAAAGCATGAAAAAATACCTCCCCCCACCCCACTCTCCTGCTGGCAATAGCCCACCCAAAGTGATCACTCTCCCCACAATGTGCACGACAATCAAGTTGGGCCATTTCCAGCACAAATCCAGGTTTTCTCACCCCCCCCCCCACACAAACCCACTCTCCTGCTGGTAATAGCTTATCTAAAGTGACCACTCTCCTTACAATGTGTATGATAATCAAGGTGAGCCATTTCCAGCACAAATCCAAAGTTTAACAAGAACGTGGGGGGGGGGGGTTCCTCAGACGTTCTTGTCAAACCCTGGACCTGTGCTGGAAATGGCCCACCCCAACCACCACACACACTGCAAGGAGAGTGGCCACCTCAGACAAGCCACTACCAGCAGGAGAGTGGGTCCAAGTGCGCGTGTGGGGGGGCGAGAAAACCTAGACCCGTGCTAGAATTGGCCCAACCTGACCATCACACACATTGCAAGGAGAAAAGGAGTACTTGTGGTGCTTTGTGTGTATAAAAGATCTTCTACACTTTTCACAGTATGCATCCGATGAAGTGAGCTGTAGCTCATGAAAGCTTATGCTTAAATAAATTGGTTAGTCTCTAAGGTGCCACAAGTCCTCCTTTTCTTTTTGCGAATACAGACTAACACGGCTGTTACTCTGAAACCTGAGAAATATAAGTGAAGATTATAATGCTGATGGCCTTAAACCAGCTGTCTCAGGAATCTGCCAAGAACTTTGCCGAAAAATATGTTCCTCTTCTTAGCAATGGAGCTAAGACTTATCACACATCTGCCCACCTTTATTCGAATGAAGCGCCTTCTGATCTGACAGCTCAGGCATTGTCAGTTTCATCCAGAACAATTTACAAACTTGGAACCTAATCCCCTGTAAACCCTTAATCATTTGATCAAGCCCATTGAAGACAATGGGACTATTTGCATGACTATGGACCACTTTTGTGAACTGGTAAGAGTTTCAGGAGTCTGCTCCTATAAAGGAAGTTGAATCCCCCATTGAAATGCAATGTTTGGGTACAATACCATAAAGCACTTTAGGATACAGTTCTACTTAAAATTTGTCTTTTAATAAGTCATACAAATGCTGAAATGGCTCCTCACCCAAATCTCATATTCCATATAAATAGACTGAATACTACATATTTGTGAGTAGTTAAGCATGATGATGTTTGTATATATATATATATAAAGGGGGGTGTCAGAGAGGACGGGGAGAGCGTGGGGGCCCTGGGCTGGGGGCAGGGTGGGGAGGAGTCACATGGAGGGTCATGTGGGGAGGTCACGTGCCCCCCCTTGTATCCCTCCAATGAGTGCAGTACCAGCAAGAAATGATTTCTACTTGCACCACTGCTGCCAAATGTCAGAAAGTCTATAGTTTCCATGTTCATTAAAATAGTGAGTCAAGCAGGTCAGCTATCAGTAGAAAATGGCCATGGAAAAATATCTATGTTGTGAAAGGATGTCAGAGCTCTTCTGGTGTGGCTGCAAATTAATTTACAATGTGTCTCCACAAACAAGTTGGAAAGCCTATTTTTCTCCTGTGTCTGACATCTAAATCATCAAATGAAAAGAGGTGGGGCTGTTTTTCCAAACTTGTTATTTACACATGAAGGGGAACGGATCCTTGGCAACTACCAAAAAGGTGAAAGGAATGATCAACTTGTCCACAGGTGGAGTTTGAGAGCCCATTTTGAGCTATGCCACAAATAGAACTCCAGTGACAGCTAGCCTGAATTATCTAACCTCAGCAACATTGCTTAGGGGTGAAGTCAGACAAAACAAAGGGTTTACCAGCTCCCAAAGGAAAAGAATGTTAATTATATTCACACAGAGAAAATGTAGAACATTTATAAAAGTAGGTGTTTGCTCTACACATACCTTACTGCAGTGGTCCCCAAACTGTGGGGCATGCCCCCCCTATGGGGGTGGAGGAGGAACATTCAGGGGGGCACGTGGTGGAGCCCAGGCCAGCCCCCACAGGGGCAAGGCTCAGACCAGCCACACTCCACCCAGTCCAGCTCCATCTCCAGTCACAACTCCTTCCCCAGCTGTAGTTTTGCTCCGCCCCAGCCAACCTCCGGCCCCAGCTGCAGCTCCACTCTGCTCCGTCCCCAGCCCAGCTCTGACTTCAGCTCAAGCTCCTCTGCTGAGCCAACTGTATGAAGCGGGGTGGGGGTGCGGACAGATTCCATTACTGGCAAGGGAAGGGTGCGACAGATAAAGTTTGGGCATCACGGCCGTACTAAAGAAGTACTGTCAAGGTGCTTAAACTTCATATACTTGTACTGAAATTGTTCTAAGCTGCTGTAGGCACATTTTCTTGCAAATGTGCACCAGGCCGCTTGCACTGAAAGACTGTATAAGTCAAGTGTAGGTTGGGGCTTTTTTATTATTATTTTAAAATGTTGTAATTTGGAGTGTGCTCCTGGGATAAGGCTGAACAGCAGCAAGCACAATCCATGGTGTAGATGTGCAAAGGGACTTAAAGCTCACTTTTGCACTCCCTGCTCTAACTTACACCAGGGGGCAATGGCAAATAGAAGGCCAAAAAACAACCAAGCACTGACACAGCACAAAGAAAAGGAGTACTAGTGGCACCTTAGAGACTAACCAATTTATTTGAGCATAAGCTTTCGTGAGTTACAGCTCACTTGCATTCCATGAAGTGAGCTGTAGCTCACGAAAGCTTATGCTCAAATAAATTGGTTAGTCTCTAAGGTGCCACTAGTACTCCTTTTCTTTTTGCGAATACAGACTAACACGGCTGCTACTCTGAAACCTGACATAGCACAAAAGCAGCTAGTGCAACCCAGCAGCAGGAAGGGGAAATGGCATAACAACCCCTCCATATGGTGCTGGAGAATTACCCTCACACAGCAGTGGTGCCTGCTGCCCCAGGTAAGACTTCTTATCTGTCTACACAGTCTTTCCACTGCTAGCGCAATTGCCTTTGCAGCTTCTGCCACCTAATACTGCTATCATGCGGGTCTCTGTTTCATTGACTCCACAGAGACAATTCTCTTTCAATTTACATCCTCTTACTCCAACATAATGCCAGTAACTGCAGTGGATTCATGATTTACTCTGAGGTAACTATGAGCAGAGTTAAGGTCCGTTTCTCATTTTAAATCAAAATTGAAAATAAACCTTTTCTCCCTTGCCTATAACTTTTCATTTCTTCCCCGCTCTATTGCTATTTTTACTTTTTATCCCCAAACACTTCAAAGAGTCAAATGCAGTTGCAGGTTAGATAACACATATTATATGAAATAAAGCTGGATCGGAAATGGTGTAGTGTAAGCCCTTTGTGCATACATTAAAGAGAAGCCTGGGATGTAGAAATTCATAGTTAAGGTTCTTTGTTTGTGCTTAACTTAACCATTGTGCAAAGGTGTACCACAGTACAGGTCTACCAAGCCTCCCACCGGAGGTGGTATTACCCCATATTACAGACCCATTCCCCAATAAGCCTCTAATTTTCTCGAGTTAGTTTTTGCTCCCCAGTCTCTGGTTCTAGGCTCCGCTGCCACAGCAAAGACCCTGTGGTGCTCCAGAAGCATCAGAGCAATGGACTTCCCAGTGAAAATGATCAGACTTGGGAATTTTCCCTTAGCTTTGCACTTACAGGGTTTGCGACCCACGCAAGTAAGACCCTTACTGCAACAGAAACAATTCAGTCAAACAAAAACTTGAGAACAATGGATTTTGAGCACCATATGCACTAAGACAGGTCTCAGTGAAAGCAGAAAGGAAAGTGAGTTCTTGAGACATTGAATCCTGAAAACCACATTTGTAACAAGATTCAGCACGTGGAATATGCATATTTTGCATAGTATGGGAAAGCTGGCACAGGTTACATGAGAAATGAAAAAATACCATCTGAACATACCTGGTGTCAGTGATACAAGATTGGCAGGGAATGGCAAGATGGCATCTGATGGTGTTATACTCAGGAAGAGGAACACACAAATGTGATGTAGGAATTACGCTGGATCACATCATAGAGAAGACACTTGGGAGCCAGTGAAGGACAGACTAATAATAGCCAGGGCAGCAAACAAGACATGTCAAGTGTACAATAATAAGTATATGCACCAACAAATGCAGCAAATGACAGTGAAAATAATACATTCAAGGAGCAGGTGCAGCAAGTATCAGATGACGTGCCTAACCACGACATCAAGCTGATGATAGGCAACTTCAATGCACAAATCGGCAACAACTTTATTGGCTGGGAAGGAATCATAAGCACAGTAGTGGAAGGCATCGGAATCGATAATGGCTAATGGCTCTTGAAAGTCTGTGGCACGAACACCCTAAAGATAGAAGGTAGTCTCTTCCAACTCAAGAGGATTCACAAGCTTACATGGAGATCACCAGACAATGTAACTGTCAACCGGACAGACCATGTGTGTATATCTAAGAGATGGGCATCTTCTTTGAGGCATGTCAGAGTCAGCAGAAGTGCAGATATTAGCTCAGATTATCTTTTAGTGGCCATGTTACATCTTAAACTAAAAAAGACCATGAAGCTGGTCAAAAGAATGTTATAGCAACAGAGAAGTTCAATGACAAAGAAATGCAGATCAGATTCCAGATTGCACTTAGCAACCATTCTAATGTTTTAAAGTACCAGGCATAGGCGCTGGAACTAGGGATTCTGGGGGTGCAGCAGCACCTCTTCGCTTGAAGTGATTTCCTTCACATACAAGACTTATAGTTTGGCTCTCAGCACCCCCACTATATAAATTGTTCCAGCACCCCTGATATCAGGCTGATGAAAGCCTGGAAGACAGATGGTCAAACTGGAAGATGGTACTTGAGACAGCAGAGGAAGTAGTAGGCCATCAGAGAGGGTCAAAGAAAGATACATGGATTACATCTGGAACATGGTCAGTGACTGATGAGCTGAAAGCTCTGAAGGCAAAAAAGGAACAGTGCAAGACACAGGCAGAACTCTTAGAGGAGTTTACGAGATACAGAGAAAAGGACATAGAAATAAAGAAGAGATGCAGGCAAGATAGAGATGCCTCGGTTCAGGAGAAGGCTGCAGAGGCAGAAGAAACAGCACAGAGGGGAGATTTCAAGCAGCTCCGTAGAATAGCTGGCTGTATTTCAAGGAATCCCTGTTGAGGTTACAGGGACAAACCATCCCGATGAGTCGAAAGAATAGTAAATATTAATGGTGAAATCCTAGCGGATCTTAAACATAAAAAATAAGCTTACAAGAAGTGGAAGGTTGGACATATGACCAGGGAAGAGTATAAAAATATTGCTCGGGCATGTAGGAATGAAATCAGGAGGGCCAAATCGCACTTGGAGCTGCAGCTAGCCAGAGATGTCAAGAGTAACAAGAAGGGTTTCTTCAGGTATGTTGGCAACAAGAAGAAAGCCAAGGAAAGTGTGGGCCCCTTACTGAATGAGGGAGGCAACCTTGTGACAGAGGATGTGGAAAAAGCTAATGTGCTCAATGCTTTTTTTGCCTCTGTCTTCACTAACAAGGACAGCTCCCAGACTGCTGCGCTGGGCATCACAACATGGGGAGTAGATGGCCAGCCCTCTGTGGAGAAAGAAGTGGTTAGGGACTATTTAGAAAAGCTGGACGTGCACTAGTCCATGGGGCCGGACGAGTTGCATCCGAGAGTGCTAAAGGAATTGGCAGCTGTGATTGCAGAGCCATTGGCCATTATCTTTGAAAACTCGTGGTGAATGGGGGAAGTCCCAGATGACTGGAAAAAGGCTAATGTAGTGCCAATCTTTAAAAAAGGGAAGAAGGAGGATCCTGGGAACTACAGGCCAGTCAGCCTCACCACAGTCCCTGGAAAAATCATGGAGCAGGTCCTCAAGGAATCAATCCTGAAGCACTTACATGAGAGGAAAATGATCAGGAACAGTCAGCATGGATTCACCAAGGGAAGGTCATGCCTGACTAATCTAATCGCCTTCTATGATGAGATTACTGGTTCTGTGGATGAAGGGAAAGCAGTGGATGTATTGTTTCTTGACTTTAGCAAAGCTTTTGACACTGTCTCCCACAGTATTCTTGTCAGCAAGTTAAAGAAGTATGGGCTGAATGAATGCACTATAAGGTGGGTAGAAACTTGGCTAGATTGTCAGGCTCAACGGGTAGTGATCAATGGCTCTGTCATAAATATAAAGGGAAGGGTAAACCCCTTTGAAATCCCTCCTGGCCAGGGGAAAGCTCCTCTCACCTGTAAAGGGTTAAGAAGCTAAAGGTAACCTCGCTGGCACCTGACCAAAATGACCAATGAGGAGACAAGATACTTTCAAAAGCTGGGAGGAGGGAGAGAAACAAAGGGTCTGTGTCTGTCTGTAGTCGTCTTGGCCAGGGACAGAACAGGAATGGAGTCTTAGAACTTTTAGTAAGTAATCTAGCTAGGTATGTGTTAGATTATGATTTCTTTAAATGGCTGAGAAAAGAATTGTGCTGAATAGAATAACTATTTCTGTCTGTGTATCTTTTTTGTAACTTAAGGTTTTGCCTAGAGGGGTTCTCTATGTTTTTGAATCTAATTACCCTGTAAGATATCTACCATCCTGATTTTACAGGGGGGATTTCTTTATTTCTATTTACTTCTATTTTTTATTAAAAGTCTTCTTGTAAAACACTGAATGCTTTTTCATTGTTCTCAGATCCAAGGGGTTGGGTCTGTGGTCACCTATGCAAATTGGTGAGGCTTTTTATCCAACATTTCCCAGGAAAGGGGGGGTGCAAGTGTTGGGAGGATTGTTCATTGTTCTTAAGATCCAAGGGTCTGGGTCTGTAGTCACCTAGGCAAATTGGTGAGGCTTTTTACCAAACCTTGTCCAGGAAGTGGGGTGCAAGGTTTTGGGAAGTATTTTGGGGGGAAGGACGCATCCAAACAGCTCTTCCCCAGTAACCAGTATTAGTTTGGTGGTGGTAGCGGCCAGTCCAAGGATAACAGGGGTAATATTTTGTACCTTGGGGAAGTTTTGACCTAAGCTGGTAAAGATAAGCTTAGGAGGTTTTTTCATGCAGGTCCCCACATCTGTACCCTAGAGTTCAGAGTGGGGGAGGAACCTTGACACTAACCAATTTATTTGAGCATAAGCTTTCGTGAGCTACAGCTCACTTCATCGGATGAGGTATATAACTGTAACCCTTCTGCCAGGCCGAGTTGATAGCAGCAAGGGTCGGGTTCAGTACACAAGGGTTCCCTCTCATCAAAGCAAATGCAAAACTGGCTCGAGCCCCCACCCAGTGACCTGGGAAAATCTTATACACACCCCTGGGTGCCTCAAAGAGGCAATACTTCCCCTCTCACAAGCACAGAGTCTCGGTGTAGCAGAGAATCTTTAATAATATGAGGTAAACGACATCAGCATTAAATTGGGAAAACACCACAACTAGGGTTCATCAACCAAACCATGAGCAAAGACCCACCCCAGCAAATTGGGCCATATCCTTCCCCTCGGGTCTCTTGAGTCCAGCAACCCAAAAATCACTCAAAGTCCAACAACCCAAAAGTCCAGCCCCAGAGTTCAAAAGTTCATCTGCAGAGTGTTACTTCCCAGTCTGGGTGAAAATGTGTGTGTGGGGGGGAGGGGGCAGCACGGAAGAGGTAAGGGGCACCTTACCTGATCTGAAGCTTCAGTGCTGGTGCACCATAAGGCCAAAGTGAATTCAGCTCAGCACCTATAGCCAGACTCCTAGTAGACCCAAAATTAGCTCTGATGTTTTACAGTGGAGACGGATGGAGGTGCAATTGATGTTTCAGGCCCTCACAAAGGGGCCCACACCACCAGGTACTAATACCTGTCTCCAGCTTCTCTCAATTCATAGAGTTTTGGAACCTATGACCCTTGCCTAGCGAGTGTTAGTTAGTTGATGGCGAGTCCCTCCATCATAACAAAAGGCCAAGTACAGTTCCACTGTCCTTGATTCCCATAATCAGGATAATAACAATTTATTCTTCCTGACCCAATAACAGAGACACTGGGGATCCCACAGAAGCCAAAGTGACCATTTGGGCAGCTATGGGCTCATTCTAGGCGGGGTGGGTGTGCCTATGCAAATGAGATCAGCCCCTGAAGTTCTTTTCCACAACTTGCCACACCTCACCACCAGATGTCAGGGTGAAGCTCATCCTGACTCTGCTTACATCCTCCCCCCAGCTGAGAATTTGTCATCCCGACAAATCATACTCCCTTTATACCAACTCATTGGTTTCCTCCAAAGGGCCTCAGGAAGCCCACTTTAGCATCCACAAGCCTGTGTGCCAAATGTATTGGCTCCTTACTAGTCACCCCAGGTGCATCATAAGGTAACCGTTTTACTGGTCTTATCACCCTGTCTCATCTATTGAGAATCTCTGTTGCCGTGGTAGGGGAAACATCCTCTTGAGTGATGGATGGAGAGGTTTCCTTCGAGAGTCCCTCGGCTACTGGTATAGGCCCCTGCACTTCTAGTTCTAACACTGGAGGGTCCAAGGTGCCCAGGACAGCTTCTACCAGATGTCAGGGTGGAGCTGATCCTGACTCTGCTTATATAACATATCATTTAAATCAGCTTCTGTACGAGAGGACTGGAGGATAGCTAATGTGACACCAATTTTTAAAAAGGCTCCAAAGGCAATCCTGGCAATTACAGGCCGGTAAGCCTAACTTCAGCACCAGGCAAATTGGTTGAAACTATAGTAAAGAACAGAATTATCAGATTCTGATAATAATTTTATTATCAGATAATTATCTATTTTTTATTAAAAGTCTTCTTGTAAAACACTGAATGCTTTTTCATTGTTCTCAGATCCAAGGGGTTGGGTCTGTGGTCACCTATGCAAATTGGTGAGGCTTTTTATCCAACATTTCCCAGGAAAGGGGGGGTGCAAGTGTTGGGAGGATTGTTCATTGTTCTTAAGATCCAAGGGTCTGGGTCTGTAGTCACCTAGGCAAATTGGTGAGGCTTTTTACCAAACCTTGTCCAGAAAGTGGGGTGCAAGGTTTTGGGAAGTATTTTGGGGGGAAGGACGCGTCCAAACAGCTCTTCCCCAGTAACCAGTATTAGTTTGGTGGTGGTAGCGGCCAGTCCAAGGATAACGGATGTAATATTTTGTACCTTGGGGAAGTTTTGACCTAAGCTGGTAAAGATAAGCTTAGGAGGTTTTTCATGCAGGTCCCCACATCTGTACCCTAGAGTTCAGAGTGGGGGAGGAACCGTGACAGGCTCCATGTCTAGTTGGCAGCCGGTGTCAAGTGGAGTGCCCCAGGGGTCGGTCCTGGGGCCGGTTTTGTTCAATATCTTCATAAATGGTCTGGAGGATGGTGTGGATTGCACTCTCAGCAAATTTGCGGATGATACTAAACTGGGAGGAGTGGTAGAAACGCTGGAGGGCAGGGACAGGATACAGAGGGACCTAGACAAATTGGAGGATTGGGCCAAAAGACATCTGATGAGGTTCAATAAGGATAAGTGCAGGGTCCTGCACTTAGGACGGAAGAACCCAATGCATAGCTACAGACTAGGAACCGAATGGCTAGGCAGCAGTTCTGCGGAAAAGGACCTAGGGGTGACAGTGGACGAGAAGCTGGATATGAGTCAGCAGTGTGCCCTTGTTGCCAAGAAGGCCAATGACATTTTGGGATGTATATATAGGGGCATAGCGAGCAGATCGAGGGACGTGATCGTTCCCCTCTATTTGACATTGGTGAGCTCATCTGGAGTACTGTGTCCAGTTTTGGGCCCCACACTACAAGAAGGATGTGGATAAATTGGAGAGAGTCCAGCGAAGGGCAGCAAAAATGATTAGGGGTCTGGAACACATGACTTATGAGGAGAGGCTGAGGGAACTGGGATTGTTTAGTCTGCAGAAGAGAAGAATGAGGGGGGATTTGATAGCTGCTTTCAACTACCTGAGAGGTGGTTCCAGAGAGGATGGTTCTAGACTATTCTCAGTGGTAGAAGAGGACAGGACAAGGAGTAATGGTCTCAAGTTGCAGTGAGGGAGGTTTAGCTTGGATATTAGGAAAAACTTTTTCACTAGGAGGGTGGTGAAACACTGGAATACGTTACCTAGGGAGGTGGTAGAATCTCCTTCCTTAGAAGTTTTTAAGGTCAGGCTTGACAAAGCCCTGGCTGGGATGATTTAATTGGGGATTGGTCCTGCTTTGAGCAGGGGGTTGGACTAGATGACCTCCTGAGGTCCCTTCCAACCCTGATATTCTATGATTCTATGAATAGCGAAAGACATTTAAGGAAGAACCAGACTGTAACAGGTAGTGCCCAGCGGGGACTCTCATGGACATGTGCTGAAAATGCGTGAAGAACAAGCCAGCCAATGGAACGAACACTTCCATTCTATAGTAAACTGTCCAGACCTGATGATCACACACAGCTTGGAGAGAAATGCCAATGATAAGTTAGAAATAGAAGAGACCAATAACATCCAATGAAATTAAAGCAACCATCAAAGGACTTAAACAGGGGAAAGATCCTGCGGTTGACAGGATTCAAGCAGAGGTAATAAAGGCTGGAGGCAAAATTCTGACTGAGCAGCTAACAAAACTCTGTTACAAAATATGGGTAAAGTAACAAGTGCCACAAGACTGGAAAGATGGTACCATTGTGGCATTGCCAAAAAAGACTTATCTAAGTGCACAAGCTGGAGAGATATTGTATGGCTATCAATCCCAGGCAAAGAACTGGCTACTTTTATGCTGAATAGAATGAAGGTGGCAGTGGATGAAAGATTACAAGAAAAGTCTGGGTTCTCTCCAGGTAGGTCATACTATGAACAGATATTCACTCTTTGACAGATCATCGAAAAAGCTACTGGTTGGTAACACCCCTTCTTAATTAATTCTATCTATTTTAAAGAAAGCAGTGTCCACAGAGAGACCCTGTGGAATATTGCTAGAAGTTATGGGATACCAGACAAGCTTATCAACATAATATGATGGAAGGAGATATAAATTAAGATGAGATACAGGCCTAAGTGAGTGGTTTGATATTGTGAGTGGAGTCAGACAAGGGTGCATGTTATCACCAAACTTCTTGGCATTAGCAATAAACTGGGTGATGAAGCGAGCAACAAAAGGCATCATGGACAGCGTAAAATGGGTTAGCAGAGATGAGTTTACATGACCTTGACTTTGCCGACAACATTGCTTTACTAAATATGACATGGAACTGAAGGATTACCCTTACATCAGAGGTAAAACAGGAAGCAGCAAAAATTGGATTGAAAGTAAATGCATACAAAACCAAGATGATGAACGTAGGAAACTGGACAACCGATACAAAGATGTACACTGATGGAAAATAAATTGAACAGGTAGAAGAGTTCCGCTATCTGGGGAGCATGATGACATTTGAAGGTGGTTGTGATAAAGATATTCATATGAGATTAGGAAAAGCAAAGACCACTTTTGGAAGGATGAACAACATCTGGCCTGACAATGATCTTTATACCAAACTAAGGGTCAGATTATACCATACAATTATACTGAGCATGCTACTGTATGGAGCAGAGACTTGGCCAATGACAATTGCTATCAAAAAGAGACTGGAAGCTGCCCTCCATAGATGGCTAAGGAAGACACGACACATTTCATGGGAAGACAAAATAACAAATGAGAGAGTAAGGGAGCTGACAGAGCAGGACATGCTAGAAAATATTAGCAAAGAAAGAAGACACAGGTGGTTGAGACGTGACACTGTGTGGAAGATGGGAGACATGCTAAGTAGAAAGCATTGAATTGGTTACCTGTGGGAGGAGAGAGAAAGCGAGAAAAGTCAAGCAAGAACTGGCAGAAGTTGGCGGTGGGCAGCTTCGAGTCTCTTTTTGTTAGCAATTGTCATTGGCCAACTTACGGAAGTTACAAAAGTTATACAACTAAAATATATACCAAATTTTACTGCAAACCCACCTTGCTTTTGGTTATTCTCCTCTACTTAGGTCTGTGCAATGTTTATCTAGGATCAAACTGCTCCTGGGGACAAACCCATGGGCTCCATACAGGCAACTAAATGGATTAGCCGGTAGGTACCAGTTTGCAGGATTGGTTGGTGCCTTACAAACGGCTCTTGGTAGGAACCTTCTCTGTAATGCAGAGTGCAAACCTTGCCTTCTTCCTTGTCTTGTTGCTTGCATGTTCCAGCACACTCTATTTAAATAAGAGTGTGCGATTCAGATATTCCCCCCCTTCCCCCCCGACACTCACACACACTGGTTTTTTTATAAGAACTTTTCAGAGAGGGAATCTCACATAGCTGGAAGGTTGCCTTCAAATACAGCAGCTTTCACTGAAACAGGCTAGAAGTGGCTTTTTGGAAGGGGAGGGGAGTGTGCAGAGATATCTCACCACGTGATCTGAAACAAAAAGGCCAGTTTTTAGTTGGTTTGAGAAAGCCGAGCAGCTCCTCCCTAGCCCCTGGGCCCAGCCTTGCCACCAGGCAGCAACCACACACAGGAGAGTTATTTATCTGTCACAAAGCAGGCAGCCCCCAGATGCGGGGAGGGGGGTTCATTCACGGTGACTCCAGCAGGACCTCCTCCTCTGAGAGGGCATGCTTGGGGCGGAGGGGAAAGAGAAAGCAGGAGCCACATTCAATCTCCGTTAAGAGAGGGACACCCCCCCCACACACACACATACACCTCGGGAGCGCTTCCAAGCCCAGCCCCTCGCAGCCGCCGCAGCTCCCTTCTCTCTGCTCCTCAGGGCTCTTTGTTGGAAGGCGCCGACAGGGGGCTGGGTCACCATGTCCTCCGCCAAGAAAGGCTTTTACCGGCAGGAAATCACCAAAACCTTATGGGAGGTGCGGGAGCGCTACCGGGACCTGCAGCCGGTGGGCTCTGGAGCCTACGGCGCTGTCTGGTGAGTGAGGCAGGGGGTGGGTCTCCTCTCCCCAGGACACCCCCTGGCCGGGCGGGGCCCCCTGGTCCCCGCAGCGCGCCCCGGCTAGGAGGGGGCTGGGGGAGGGGGGGGTGCCTGCGCGCCCCGGCTAGGAGGGGGCTGGGGGAGGGGGGGGTGCCTGCGCGCCCCGGCTAGGAGGGGGCTGGGGGAGGGGGGGGGTGCCTGCGCGCCCCGGCTAGGAGGGGGCTGGGGGGAGGGGGGTGCCTGCGCGCCCCGGCTAGGTGGGGGGAGGGGGGGGGTGCCTGCGCGCCCCGGCTAGGAGGGGGCTGGGGGGGAGGGGGGGGGTGCCTGCGCGCCCCGGCTAGGAGGGGGCTGGGGGGAGGGGGGGGGTGCCTGCGCGCCCCGGCTAGGAGGGGGCTGGGGGGAGAGGGGGGGGTGCCTGCGCGCCCCGGCTAGGAGGGGGCTGGGGGGAGAGGGGGGTGCCTGCGCCCCCCGGCTAGGAGGGGGCTGGGGGGAGAGGGGGGTGCCTGCGCGCCCCGGCTAGGAGGGGGCTGGGGGGAGAGGGGGGTGCCTGCGCGCCCCGGCTAGGAGGGGGCTGGGGGGAGAGGGGGTGCCTGCGCGCCCCGGCTAGGAGGGGGCTGGGGGGAGAGGGGGGTGCCTGCGCGCCCCGGCTAGGAGGGGGCTGGGGGGAGAGGGGGGTGCCTGCGCCCCCCGGCTAGGAGGGGGCTGGGGGGAGAGGGGGGTGCCTGCGCGCCCCGGCTAGGAGGGGGCTGGGGGGAGAGGGGGGTGCCTGCGCGCCCCGGCTAGGAGGGGGCTGGGGGGAGAGGGGGGTGCCTGCGCGCCCCGGCTAGGAGGGGGCTGGGGGGAGAGGGGGTGCCTGCGCGCCCCGGCTAGGAGGGGGCTGGGGGGAGAGGGGGGTGCCTGCGCGCCCCGGCTAGGAGGGGGCTGGGGGGAGAGGGGGGTGCCTGCGCCCCCCGGCTAGGAGGGGGCTGGGGGGAGAGGGGGGTGCCTGCGCCCCCCGGCTAGGAGGGGGCTGGGGGGAGAGGGGGGTGCCTGCGCCCCCCGGCTAGGAGGGGGCTGGGGGGAGAGGGGGGTGCCTGCGCCCCCCGGCTAGGAGGGGGCTGGGGGGAGAGGGGGGTGCCTGCGCGCCCCGGCTAGGAGGGGGCTGCCCACTGCCTGCGCGCCCCAGCCGCGGGAGCCGGGCTAGCGGCCCCCGCACAGCCAGGGACTTTGCCCGCCCTGGCGCCGCAGGCAGCTCCTGGGGGAGGCGGCTCGGTTCCCTGGCTCGCGGGGACAGCGCGCCAGTTCCGCGGCCACTTTCGCTTTAATTCCTTCCAACTTTTTGTTCGGGCTGCCCCGGCCCGGCCCCCGCTCCCCTCGGTGGCGGTGTCATTGCAGCCAATTCTGATGGGCAGCAGTTTGTGATATCGCACCGCCCCGGCCCGCTCCTGTGCGGGGGGAAGGTGCTGGCTCTGCCCAGCCCCGCTTTGTCCCGCCCCGTTTCCTGCTTTGCGGGGACTCCACGCCCATTTGCCCAGCTAGCCTGGGGTAGGGTGACCAGCTGTCCTGATTTTATAATGACAGTCCGGATTTTGGGGTCTTTTTCTTATATAGGTTCCTCTTACCTCCCCTTCCCCCCCATCCCCTGTCCCCTTTTTTCACACTTGCTGTCTGGTCCCCCTAGCCCCCAGGGGCTTTCTGCTGCGAAGTTGCAAGGAAAGCCCAGAGCAGACAGTTCTGCAATAACCTGCCCCTAGGGGAAATCTCTTCCTCAAGGGCCAGAGGAAGCAAGCTTCTGCCCTGAAGCATGAGGGTTTCTGTCCCTTCTGTTTTTCTTGTCCTGCCTATGGTAAATTTGCATGTTTCCATGTTCCCATCCATAGAACTGCTCAAGCGCTTTCCCAACCACCCTAAAGTCTTGCCCTCTGTGGTGTCCTGTGGCAGTTAGTTCCACAGTTACAGGGTCCTGTAAAACTGCATTTCGCTATGATCCTTTTGCATTTCTACTTCATAAAAATGTTCCACTGTTTATTAGAATATGAGAGCTGATTGACCTCTGTGCCATCCATTACTTTATAGACTTCTGCTGTGGCTCATCTGACTTGGCTAAGGGAAATGGTTTATTTTGTAGCCAATTCTTAATTTCCCCTCTTTCTACCTTTACCAAAAATCCTTTCTTAGTCCAATAAAATATAGTGGAATTAAGACATCTCTTTTTTTCCTGCCTAAATGTTCCCATTTACAGTTTTCTAATTCTAGCTTCTTATCGTCAAAGGGTCTGGGAGCCTGCTAGAGTCTCAATATCCTTGTGAGGTACTTAGGGAGTTATTATCCCCACTTTACAGTAGGATAAACAAAGACACAGAGCGGTTATGTGACTTTGCCTCTGTCACATGGCAGAGAACAGCCACACACCAGCAGTCCTCTAACCTATTGTTCAGTGCATCTTTGGTGGCAGGACTTGCAGCATCACTCCAATCATCACTCACAAACTCTATTCTTGTTCTCTTAAAGCTCAGCTATCGATGGAAGAAATGGCACCAAAGTGGCTATCAAGAAACTGTACCGCCCATTTCAGTCCGAACTCTTTGCCAAACGAGCCTACCGGGAACTGCGCCTCCTGAAACACATGAAGCATGAAAATGTGAGTTTAGTCACTGGCATATCCCCTCAAGTCTGCAGCTTGCACAACAAAATGCGTACACGCCACCATGCACACTGCCTGATCCACTGCCCCCCTTCCTCCACTATGCCCATAATCTGCCAAGGTAGATATGCCCTTGCACAATATCATCAGTAATTTAGCTGTATCGGAGATTTTTAGCCATGTATTACTAAAAGTCCTGATAAAGAGCAAAGCCATCAGTGGGTCAGCATACAAAATCTGATGATGGGGGGTGTGTGTGTGTGTGTGTGTGTGCCATCAGAGAGGAGCCATCAAAAAGTGACTACCACTTCTATTGTCTGCATGATCATACATTTGTAACACTTGTCTTTCCTTCCTTTGTGGCTGCTCCGCTGTCTGTGGCTATCCTGAAGATTGTAAACTGCAAAGGTTAGGATTTTTCTGTGTGTCTATACAAAGCCTAGCACATTTGGGGCACTACCTCCTAATACAAACAAATCAATAAATATACACATATATACATAGTAACCTATACTGTGAATATGCCTGTCTCCAGCAATGGAAGGCTTGTTGGAGTGGAGGGATATATGAGTAGCTTTGAGGATCAATTTAGGGTTGATTTGGAAGAGAGTAAAATGGTTTTGAGAGGAGCAGCAGTCAAGGCTGGCATTATTGGTGGACATACGGGATGGGGGAAGTGATAAGAGATAAGTGAATAGGGAGAGGTAGAATTGTGAAGAGCCATGAAGATTAAGGATATGTCTACACTAGAAACTTCAAAGTGTTGCCGCGTGAGTGCTCCCACGGCAGCGCTTTGACATGTGTGTGTGATCATGCACGATGGTAATCCTGGTAATCCACCTCCACGAGGAGAATAGCTCTCCCAGCGCTCGGAGCCTGTCCACACTAGCACTTTAAAACGCTCAAAGTTGCTGCGCTCAGAGGGGTGACTTTTCACACCTCTGAGCCAGCAAGTTAGAGCACTATAAAATGTAAGTGTAGACGAGCCTTTAGAATAACATTTTCAAAAATGCCTAAGAAATTTAAGAGCCTTAGTCCTACTGATTTTCAATGAGATTTAGGCTCCTAAATGCCTATGGCAGTGGTTCCCAAACTTGTTCCGCCGCTTGTGCAGGGAAAGCCCCTGCTGGGCCGAGCCGGTTTGTTTACAGTCCACAGGTTCGGCTGATCATGGCTCCCAGTGGCTGCAGTTCGCTGCTCCAGGCCAGTGGGAGCTGCTGGAAGTGGCGCGGGCCGAGGGACATACTTGCCGCCGCTTCCAGCAGCTCCCATTGGCCTGGAGCAGCGAACCACGGCCACTGGGAGCCGCGATCGGCTGAACCTGTGGACGCGGCAGGTAAACAAACCAGCCCAGCCCGCCAGGGGCTTTCCCTGCACAAGCAGCGGAACAAGTATGGGAACCACTGGCCTACGGTCAGGGCTACTCTCAAAAGTTAAGTTGACCTAGCTGTGTCGCTCAGGAATGTGAAAAATCTACACCACTAATTGATGTAGTTAAGATGACCTACCCCCCAGGATAGACAGCATTACGTCGACCTAGTTACTGCCTTTTGGGGAGGTGGATTATCTGCACTAATGGGAGAACCCTCCCCTTTGCCATAGTGTGTGTCTACACTGAAGCACCACAGTGGCGCAGCTTCAATGTGCACTGGCAGCACTGTAGTGTTTCAAGTGTAAACAAGCCCTAAGTCACTTTTGAAAATGTCATTTAGGCGCTTCTTGAAAATTTTACCTAAAAGGAAAAGCTTGAATTGGAGATGTTGAAGAGTGATTAGAGAGGTAATAGGAGAACCAGGAAAGGACAGTGGCAAAGGTTTCAAGGAGAGCATGATCAACTGTACCTAAGTGGCAGAAAGGTAAGGACAACAGGTGGAGGCCAGGGCCTTAAATGTAGCCAGGAAGAAATTGTAGAGACTTGGGTGAGCGGAAGGTTGATAGAGCGAAGGGGTTGAAGCCAGACTGGAAGGGGCCCAAGATGGAGGATCAACATAATGGCTACAAATGGCATGTTCCATGGGTTTAGAGGGGAAGGAAGGGAGGAGATTGAGACATGTTGGAAAGAGAGGGAGGGTGGGGTAACTGGCAAAACATTTGAGGATGTGGGACATCAGACCATGCTTTTAATTTGGGAGGAGCAGATTGCTTGAAAAGAGCAAGAGCTTGTGCAGGAGGGAGAGTGGGGGCAAGGGAGGTTAATGGCTTGGAATAGCCAATCCTTGTCATTTAAAATGATGGCATTGGCACTTAGGACACAGCACCAACACTGTCTGAGTTCAGTTTTAAAACTAATCTGTGAAATACCTTGGTTCCCTGTCTAGATGAATCAGACTACTTTAGACTTACAAACCCACTAGTGTCTGTCCCTCAGGCATTTTAGCCTTAAGCCTCCTTTTATAATTTATGGTCAATTCATTTCACTCACTGCACCCCTAAAGTAATTGTGTTCTGCTATTAGCAGCTAGCATTTTATATGTTCAAAGTGCTGTTCAGTTAATGTTTGTACATCACGTAGGCCTTTTCAGTACATTTGGAACATTCACAAAGCACTCTGACTGAACACTTAGGAGATGATGGACTCATGCAATTACCAAGTGTCCATCATAGCTGGGTGATTTTTTCCCCCAGTTTCTCAGCGTAATCTGTCCTTCACTTGGCTAGTGTTTTTCAGCTGCTGTCTTTGTGCTGTATATGCCCTTTGGGATAGTAATCTTGAACTCTTCCATGTGCTACTTGATAATTAAAGACTCTAGAAGAGAGCAGACTCTGGGGATGTGATCTCAATCCATAAAAGGCTTAAGAATAACTATATACGAAGAAAAGGAGTAATTTAAGGTCTCAGAAGGGAAATCAAGGAGCAATGACTTGGAGCTATGGGAGGAAAAGTTTAGGCTAGATATTAAAGAAGAATTCATCACAAGTCCTCCCAGAACAGAGCCTGAGTAAGTGGTATCTGTGCTGGGAATTAGTGGGGATAGGGGGGGATGGAAATCAACCACTCTGCCCAGCCAGGAGTAGCTGGACCTGCAACACAGCCCCTCTGAGGTTTCCCAGCCACTGTATGGATCCAGAGGCCCCCTACTCCAAGCCACCTCAATGGTTCCTCTGCAGAAACATGCACTGGACCCACCACCACTGTGCCCCAACAACTCCCTCTTCTTTGGACAACCCTGCCACAGAGCTTAAGTGACAATGAGTATCCTGAGGGGCCTTCCTGAATTTGAATCAACTTCTCCTGGTAACAGCAGTTAGTCAGTGGAATAGGCTATGAAGTAAGGGGGCTCAAAGTACCATAGCTGCAGTTATTTAAGAACAAGTTCCAAAAGACATTAATGGGAAAGATATAGTGGGTAGTCCTTTCCTGGTTCTACTATAAATACAATAGTTATAAAACTTAAATAGAGTTGCAGTGCTGGTTTCCAAAATAAGATGATGTTGGAACAGGACAGAGGTGAATATTACTAATATTTGTCTTATCTATCTTAGATTTTAATAGCACCTAGCCAATGACATCTAGAGTAGGCAGTATATAATAGGCAATCTATCAGCACTGCATGTCAACATTAACAGTAAAAAGAAAAGGAGGACTTGTGGCACCTTAGAGACTAACAAATTTATTTGAGCATAAGCTTTCGTGAGCTACAGCTCACTTCATCGGATGCACTCAGTGGAAAATACAGTGAGGAGATTTATATACACACAGAACATGGAACAATGGGTGTTACCATACACACTGTAATGAGAGTGATCACTTAAGGTGAGCTATTACCAGCAGGAGAGCGGGGGTGGGGGGGGGAACCTTTTGTAGTGATAATCAAGGTGGGCCATTTCCAGCAGTTGACAAGAACTGAGGAACAGTGGAGGGTGGGTCGGGGGAATAAACAAGGGGAAATAGTTTTACTTTGTGTAATGACCCATCCACTCCCAGTCTCTATTCAAGCCTAAGTTAATTGTATCCAGTTTGCAAATTACTTCCAATTCATCAGTCTCTCCTTGGAGTCTGTTTTTGAAGTTTTTTTGTTGAAGAATTGTAACTTTTAGGTCTGTAATCGAGTGACCGAAGAGATTGAAGCGTTCTCCGACTGGTTTTTGAATGTTATAATTCTTGACGTCTGATTTGTGTCCATTTATTCTTTTACATAGAGACTGTCCAGTTTGACCAACGTACATGGCAGAGGGGTATTGCTGGCACATGATGGCATATATCACATTGGTAGATGTGCAGGTGAACGAGCCTCTGATAGTGTGGCTGATGTGATTAGGCCCTATGATGGTGTCCCCTGAATAGATATGTGGACACAGTTGGCAACGGGCTTTGTTGCAAGGATAGGGTCCCAGGTTAGTGGTTCTATTGTGTGGTGTGTAGTTGCTGGTGAGTATTTGCTTCATTTTGGGGGGCTGTCTGTAAGCAAGGACTGGCCTGTCTCCCAAGGTCTGTGAGAGTGATGGGTCGTCCTTCAGGATAGGTTGTAGATCCTTGATGATGCGTTGGAGAGGTTTTAGTTGAGGGCTGAAGGTGATGGCTAGTGGCGTTCTGTTATTTTCTTTGTTGGGCCTGTCCTGTAGTAGGTGACTTCTGGGTACTCTTCTGGCTCTGTCAATCTGTTTCTTCACTTCAGCAGGTGGGTACTGTAGTTGTAAGAATGCTTGATAGAGATCTTGTAAGTGTTTGTCACTGTCTGAGGGGTTGGAGCAAATGCGGTTGTATCTTAGAGCTTGGCTGTAGACAATGGATTGTGTGGTGTGGTCTGGATGAAAGCTAGAGGTATATAGGTAGGAATAGCGGTCAGTAGGTTTCCGGTATAGGGTGGTGTTTATGTGACTATCGCTTATTAGCACCGTAGTGTCCAGGAAGTGGATCTCTTGTGTGGACTGGTCCAGGCTGAGGTTGATGTTGGAATGGAAATTGTTGAAATCATGGTGGAATTCCTCAAGGGCTTCTTTTCCATGGGTCCAGATGATGAAGATGTCATCAGTGTAGCGCAAGTAGAGTAGGGGCATTAGGGGACGAGAGCTGAGGAAGCGTTGTTCTAAGTCAGCCATAAAAATGTTGGCATACTGTGGGATCATGCGGGTACCCATAGCAGTTCCGGTGATTTGAAGGTATACATTGTCCCCAAATGTGAAATAGTTATGGGTGAGGACAAAGTCACAAAGTTCAGCCACCAGGTTTGCCGTGACATTATCGGGGATACTGTTCCTGATGGCTTGTAGTCCATCTTTGTGTGGAATGTTGGTGTAGAGGGCTTCTACATCCATAGTGGCCAGGATGGTGTTTTCCGGAAGATCACCGGTGGATTGTAGTTTCCTCAGGAAGTCAGTGGTGTCTCGAAGATAGCTGGGAGTGCTGGTAGCGTAAGGCCTGAGGAGGGAGTCTACATAGCGAGAGAATCCTGCTGTCAGGGTGCCAATGCCTGAGATGATGGGGCGCCCAGGATTTCCAGGTTTATGGATCTTGGGTAACAGATAGAATACCCCAGTGGTGTGTCTGTGCAGATTTGTTCTTGTGCTTTTTCAGGGAGTTTCTTGAGCAAATGGTGTAGTTTCTTTTGGTAACCTTCAGTGAGATCAGAGGGTAATGGCTTGTAGAAAGTGGTGTTGGAGAGCTGCCTAGCAGCCTCTTGTTCATATTCTGACCTATTCATGATGACGACAGCCTTTGTCAGCCTTTTTGATTATGATGTCAGAGTTGTTTCTGAGGCTGTGGATGGCATTGTGTTCTGCACGGCTGAGGTTATGGGGCAAGTGATGCTGCTTTTCCACAATTGTAGCATGTAGTAGTTTAGATAGTTTAGTGTCCTTTTTCTTTTGTAGAGAAGCAAAGTGTGTGTTGTAAATGGCTTGTCTAGTTTTTGTAAAGTCCAGCCACGAGGAAGTTTGTGTGGAAGGTTGGTTTTTTATGAGAGTATCCAGTTTTGAGAGCTCATTCTTAATCTTTCCCTGTTTGCTGTAGAGGATGTTGATCAGGTGGTTCCGCAGTTTCTTTGAGAGCGTGTGGCACAAGCTGTCAGCATAGTCTGTGTGATATGTAGATTGTAATGGATTTTTTACCTTCAGTCCTTTTGGTATGATGTCCATCTGTTTGCATTTGGAAAGGAAGATGATGTCTGTCTGTATCTGTGCAAGTCTTTTCATGAAGTTGATAGATTTCCACTCCATATGGCTAAATTACATTAACAGTGCTGCTGCTGCATTTTATGCATGGCACACTGCTGCCATATTGGATTAATCTGCTAGTACGCAGTTTTCAATTTGCTTTTTTTCCCCCCCTCAAGATGTAAATGATTTATAGATTCTGGAATGCCATCATAGTTAAAATTATATCCAATTTTCTATTTTGTATAATGTTTTTCTTAGAAAGTGTCTTTTGAGGTAGTTAAGCATTTAATATGGAATTTTTATGAAAAGTATTTGTCTATTATTGACAAAATGCTATAGAACGTGATGGAATATGTCAAGTAGCTAATAAAGTGAAAGATCTTACATTATGTTGAATATATATGGCTGTATTCAGCTGTAATCATTTCACTTGATGGCATATTCGGAACAATAGAAAAATATGTCTTGGTATGATGTATTTTATCAAAAACCCTTGCAATAATTCTTTGAACTTTCATCATGGTATGCTTAACTCCATCCACTACTGTGCCACAACAGTGCATCAGCACATTTGGAAGCAACTACTATCAATATTCTACAATGCCTTACTCACATGAGTAATCCTTATTGGAGCATTCCTATTGACTTCAGTGGGACTGCTCACATGAGTAAGGGTTGTAGGATCAGTCATCTAGGAAACAATCTTGCAAATATGTGAGTTGTCCATCTGAATTTAGCTGGAATGTCATCACAGTTGAAGCTACTCATGTCAGTAGATATTTAAGTATTTGCAAGACACAGCCCCAGATCATAAATCTCTGGATGCTGGGATACGTACTCTAGATATATGTACTCTAGATCTTTGTGCATTTGGTGGCTTTGAAACAACAGTACACTATTAAATGTGTACTATAGAACAAAAGTTCTCAAACTGTGGTCTGTGAGCTCCATTCAGGTGGCCTGCAGATAGTTCCCTCTAGGGTGCGCGCCTGGGCGGCTGCACACAAGAGAATGAAGGGCCACCCAGCTAATTAGGGGAGCCGCGCAGGCATGGCTCCACAAATTAGGTGTCTGGACACTGGAGAAGTTGCACATGTAAGGTGAAGTGGTAGCCTTGGGGGAAGATGGGGTAGATAGGAGGGGGCAGTGGGGTGAGAAGAGGGGGTGGCGGGGAATTTGGGATATGCAGAGCTGCAGCGGCCAGTGAAAGAGGCAACTTTCCCCAGCTCCAGGGCCGCGGCTGCCAGGGAGAGACGGCCCTCCTTCCCAGCCCCAGCTAGGGGGGCTGCCACGGTGGGGGAGAGAGGGCACATTCATCCCATTAGAAAGGTAAGACTACTGATATTAAAATATGAGCTGTGTGCTTTTATTTGTAGAACAAAACAAGTAATTATTATTAAGGGTTTTTTTAATATAGTGCTTTTATCCAAAGAGCTTTACAGTAGTTAGCTAACGGTGCAAACAACATTTGAAAAGATCATTAAGTGGTCTGCTGAGACCCTCAGCAATTTTCAAGTGGTCCGCAAAAAAAAGTTTGAGAACCACTGCTATAGAAGATTTTATGAAGTCAACAAAGTCTTGGTAATGTGAGACTTCATGTCAGCCCTCTGCTGTTGAATCCATGTGGAGAAGTGATGTGAGACCACAGAGGTTTTTTGTGTGAGGGTTGTTGAGTTTGTGGAGCAGAGAAGTGAGAACTTGGGAGATTCTGTTCCATTTGTATCCGAATTTCAAAATGAACCACTTAAGCTAGTAATGTCCATCTTTTTTTAATCTTTTGAGTTTACCTTTAATTTGAAAAGTTCTGGGTATAAGCTGATGGAGGATATTGTGGAGGTCAAGGCATCAGCCCATACAGAAAAACAGGCTGTTTACCAATGGGAGGATTTTTAGCGGTTTTTTTTTTCTTTTGAACTTGACTTTAAATCTATAATTGTGACCTTTAAAACTCTCTACGTTATAGGTTTCAATCTGAACGGAAAAGAAAAAGTTGTTTGTAATACCCAGAAGGATACAAATATTTTAATGTACCATCTTCGGACCTGATCCTGCAGACACATGTGTTTGCTTACCTCTCCTCCCATGAATCATCCCACTGAGATCAATGGAGCATAAAGTTAAATACTTGCAAATACTTGCAGGATATGGGCCTTTGTTACTTCCATTGGACAAATGATTTTGGTTTTCGTTGTGCACACTGAATGGAGCTGGCATTAACATGCCTGTTTTTATTCAACAATAATTTGTATAGCGACCTATATTAAATCAATCTTGGTGTCCTCCTGTCAATCTTGGTGTCCAATTAATGACTGTTGCAAAGCCACCAGTGGGAGTACAGAATATTGGGGGGTGGATTTTATGATGCTCAAAACCAGTGTCTATTGTTAAAATAATTTATTTTAATTTCTCAGCAATGGAGTGAAATGTTTTAAAATATCCTACTGATTAAATCTAGAGGACATCCCTGACCCAACCCTTCCAAATATAAATTCAGAACATATTTTGGGGTCTAAGCCCCTTGATAAGTGACCTATAATATTTAAAAGTTTTGAATTGGTTCATGTGCTACAGATGTTTTCTTTTCATTATAACACTGCATTTAGAGATTCATATTCAATATTTATTTAGAAGAAACTGTTCTATACTGTTCTCCTATTGATTGTTTGATTTACTGATCATTCTCTAGTGTATTCCCATGTCCAAAAAGCAATGTATGTTTTATAATATAAGAAATATTTTAGTTTTTCCTGACTTTTGGAGAGAATTCAGGTGTGTATTAGATACAAAATCAGCTCACAATCTCCCTATATTTTTCTTAGTAAGCTACAGCCCTCCAGTTTTTAGATAGAAAATATTAAATAAACTGAACTCTGTGTTTTTCAAAATTCTCATATTGTAGGGCTATTTGTTTAGACTTATACAGTGCGCCTATCAGGAAACTCTAAATCCATGAACAATTTAAAATGCATTTTACAAAATAATTCATCCTGAGGCAGTGTCAAAGCTAAAATAGCCCCGATCCCACCTAAACTGATGTTCCCCTGTCCAACCATTCATCTACCTACAAAATGCCTGAGTAATAGATAGGCTGTCCAACATGTCCTGAATGCAAATAATTTCAGGTTATGTCAGACCAAGGGAGGAATTTGTTCCAGAATAAAGTGCCCTTTGCTGAGAAACTCCCTGTCCCCAGCTGAACAAATCTTGGGACTGTCAGCCCAAACATCTTGGCTGATCTCAACTGCCAGTTAAAACATGGGAAGAGTGGCAGTTTCTAAGATACATAAAACCCAAAGCAGGAAGGAAGTTATAGATCAAAACATGCATCTTGGATTGCAACAGGAAGTGTAATGAAAGTGTGCAGTTTTTGGAGCATAGACTCCCTGCAAGGAATACTGCTATGTAATTGGACAGCCACTTTCCGCACCAGCTAAAATTTCACCTACATCAGGTTTAGACTCCAGTAAAGTGCAATGCAGTATTGTAGGCTGGAGGTGACAAAAGAATGGGAGAGTGAGAGATCACATTCAAAAGACACATTCATAACTTTTTTGCCAAGAACAGATGGAAAAAAGCATTCTTGGCACCTCTGCTGTCTGTGTATTCAGAACAGCCAAGGATCTAACAGAATCCCCAAGTCATAAACTTCCGTAACAAAAGGCTGGAAAATCTTCAGTGCAGTGACATGTCACTTCTGTCAAAAACCAACAAAGGAAGTGATAACTTACCAATTTACCTTTCTGGACCAAACTTCAGCTAACTAGCTGTCATCCAAGCCCCAAGCTTGGTTAGACACGAGGAAAGCAAATCAATTGCACAAACTTGATCCAATCAAACAGAGATGTAGAGTTGAGGGTCATCAGCATACTGATGTTACTGCAACCCACACCTTCCTTCTATCTGCCCTACTGGCCCTATATACACACTGAACAGGATAAGTGACAGAATAGAACCCTGCAGTACATCACAGAAAAGAGCCCTCAGGGCAGATGAGAAAGCAAATATTACCTTCTGAGACCTCTCAGAGAAAAGAATTGGAGCTACTCAAGCCTGACTTGAGAGTCTGTAGGCATATTGACATCACCCCTTGGTGATGTTGCTGGAGTGTTACTTTGTCACCACACAAGTCAGCATGCAATATTCACATGAGTCCTGATGTGCTTTTATTTTACAAAGACCATCATCTCCTTCAGCTCTCAGGACAGTAGTGAATCTATGACTGGGTAGGGAAGTTTTCTCCTGATTGCTCTGCTACTTTTTCTTCTTGGTTATTGTCGCAGGGTGCTGCTAGAGAGGCCTTAATCAGCTCCTGCCACTGCAGCCCCAATCAGGGGGATTGGATTGGGTCTGGGTAGATAGCCTGATGCTTGCCTGGTAACTGGTCACACCTGCCAGCCTCATTAGCAGGAGCTATAAGGCTGGGAGGAAGTGAGAGCAAGAGGGGAAGGTCAGGCTCAGAGGGAGGTGGGGAGTCTCCTAGTCTGTTGCTGGCCAGGCCTGTGGTAGACCAAGCCGCTATAAGAAGCCTGTATATAGTTGGAAACTGGTGGTGGGGACTTGATCGTAAATAAAGAGCACCAGCCTGAATTGTCAGTACTTGTAATAAAATATTTATTAGTCTAAGGGTATGTCTACACAGCCAACGTTAGAGCGCTGCCACTTTAATAAAGAATAAATAGTGGGGAATAAAGAAAAGTGGGGTTGCCCTTATAGTTAAAATCTAGTATACAGAAAACAATCAGCATATTGCAGAAAAGTGTAATTTGACATTCAAAAAAGGGATTACATATCTGCTCAAAGACGCTTCTGAAGTCTTTATCCAATTACATTGTTTTATCTATTCAGATACTTTAAAAAATTTAATTTACATCCTTCAGTCCTGCAGTCTGATCTGGGTGGATTCTTGTGTGTGTAAAGTCCTGTTAGAGTCACTGGGGCTCTGCAGGGGTGCAAGGGTCCACCCACACAGATCATACTGCAACATCTGGCCATTCTGATCACATGGTTGGTAAACAATGAAGTTTGATGAACAAATCTGGCTTGAAATTTATCCAGACCATCTTCAAATATATATGTAAAATACAAAGTTTGCTAGAAACAGAAGTATGGACAATCTTGGAAATAAAAACTCCTTATCAGACAGAAATAACAGAGGATATGACAAAACCTACATCAGAAATCCTATAGTAATTCTACAGTGCTGAAATGATGGTGGTATAACTTTTTTTCATTTGATAGTTATATTTTATTTAATATGAACTAATAAAATTATAAACAGTGTTCATTGTTCATCAAGCCATAATGCAAGGCAGAGTCAATATATCAGTCACTCAAACATTTTGAATAACAGGAATCTTTTATACCAGTAAAGGGTGGTATCCATATTGGGACACATCCCTGGCTATGAGACAGATGTCCTGCTTCATTCATAACCCACCATTCCTAGTAGCGAGGATATGTCCAGTTATGAATAAAGGCATGCTTTAGAAAGTGTTGATAGGATCAATAGAGCAACAGCTGTTTTGTAAAATATCTGTTCCTTTATCTCTGTTCCTATTGTCATAAAATTCTAGTCTTCTAAATTCAAGTGTTGCATGTAGAGGAGCCAGGTCTCATGGAATTTATTGTGCTGCTCCCTTACTCTATATGTCCTATTCACTCCTTTTAAATAGTTGACACTCATTTCCAGTGGTCTGACTTTGCTTTTAAATTTGATTTCCACAAATTCAGTACTTGGTTTCTTAATAGCTCACAAAAAGGCTTTCATTCTAGCCACCACTTGGGAAAACATCCCCAGCGCACACTGACCTGAGGAAGGCTACTAGCCAAAGTTACAAATACCTTTGTGGCCACTCCCACTCAGTTGTACCCTCTGCAGCTGAAAGGAATAAAACAGTTGTGAATGGTCTTCAATTGTAACACACTGTCAGCTTTATATTGAATTATTTTTTTTAGCTGCCCAGTAGGAGAATGCAAGAAAGGAGGAGGAGGAGAGTTTGGAGAAGCAGCCAAGATTGAGCTGCTCCCCAGCCTGCTTTGTGAAGTCATAGAGCAACAGCACTCCAAGAAAGCTAAGGGTTTGTAGCTCTTAGATTGGTTCTGACATGCCAGTGAAGCTGAACATTGGAACCAAGAAGAAAAGGAGTACTTGTGGCACCTTAGAGACTAACAAATTTATTTGAGCATAAGCTTTCGTGAGCTACAGCTCACTTCATCGGAAATCCACTGAATGCATCCGATGAAGTGAGCTGTAGCTCACAAAAGCTTATGCTCAAATAAATTTGTTAGTCTCTAAGGTGCCACAAGTACTCCTTTTCTTTTTGCGAATACAGACTAACACGGCTGCAACTCTGAAACCTGTCATTGGAACCAAGGTGTCAGTGTTAATAGCTAACACTTGACATACCATTAGATACTTTTATCCAGAGCAGACTTAGGCCAAGTTTACACTATACATTTACATCAGTATAACTACATCGCTTGGGGAAGTTCCCAATCCCTCCAGTCTTGTGTTATTCATATTGCCACTTTTGCATGCAAAAAAAAAAAAAAAAGCATGTGAGTTTTTGTGGCATACTGTATTTCATCAACTGTTTGAAAGTGGTATTTGATCAGAAATATGCATATATGGCTACAGATATTTTAGAAATGTTCTCAGACAGATTGTAGCCGTTTGTGAGAGATGTAATGGAGAATACTTTTGCTAGAAACTGCACAAACTTTTAAAGTTTTCCCTACTGTGTGGTAGGTTTTTAGGAATTATAAGGAATTGGGCCCAAAGATGTCTGCACCCTCAGTGAAGTTTGCAAATATTGCTGATAAATGGAATATACACTCATATTGTAATTACATCACAGCCTAGGTATGCTCAGAAGGATTCTTACCTATAAAACAAGAGAGTCATGCTGAAGCACAAATCTCTTTAGGAAAAAGGAATTTGAAGTTTCAGAGAGGAGGCCTGGCTCCCTCACCCTCCTTCACCACAGGCAGTAATGCATTATGAGAGCACTGAAGAATTCAACTGATCTGTTCCACAATTGCCATGGAAACATATCTGCAGATTTGAAGCTGTTTTTCATCAGCTGGGCCACACTTAGATGTTAGTCTGTCTTTGGCCACAGGTATCCCTTGCTTCCTTATGTGCCCTGATACAGGTAGGCACTTAAGCATGTTAACAATGGGATCTAAGCACATACTTACAGTTAAACATGTGCTAAGTGCTTTCCTCAATTAGGGATGTTTTCCTGAACTGTTTTCAGAGTAACAGCCGTGTTAGTCTGTATTCGCAAAAAGAAAAGGAAGACTTGTGGCACCTTAGAGGCTAACCAATTTATTTGAGCATGAGCTTTCTTGAGCTACAGCTCACTTCATCAGATGTGTGAACTGGTTTCCTCACCAGGTATGTCTACAACAGTATTTTGGAGCAAGCCTCCCAGCCAGGGCTGACAGACTTGGGCTAGTGGGGCTTGGTATAGAACACCTTGAAGTTGTGACTCAGATTCTGAAATGCAACCTCCCAACATTTCAACTTTCTACATCCTTTAAATAGGCTGTGATTTCTCTCCCTCGTGTCTTCTAAATGAATACTATAACAGTTTTTAAAAAGAATTAACAGAATGTGTCTTGTGAAAATAAGTAACCTTTATTTTGCAGGTTTCAGAGTAGCAGCCGTGTTAGTCTGTATCCGCAAAAAACAAGGAGTACTTGTGGCACCTTAGAGACTAACCAATTTATTTGAGCATAAGCTTTCGTGAGCTACAGCTCACTTCATCGGATGCATGTTTCTCTCCCTCATTCTCTTGGAATCCTCCTGTGTCATGTAATGTTTTCTCTAATCTATGATCTGAACTTGAAAGCACTCTCTAGAGCACCCACTGAGACTATTTCATGGTATTATGCAGCTCAGTAGTAAGCTTTTGCAGAATCAGCCCCCTAAATTGTAAGGTAGGGCAGGGACTCTGGGTGGAAGTCTGGGTTCATTGAAGTCAGTGGGATTTTTGCTTCGGGGAGCCAGAATTTTACCCCCATATTTTTACTCCATAAAGCACCATGCACATCTATAATGCTATACACAAATGTTCCATACATAAATGTTGATGGATACTGATAAATGAACAATAACAATTAAAGGTAGGTTCCAACGTTCTTTGTAAGAGTTACTTAAGCTAAGGAACATTTTGAAACTATGTAGCCACAAATGCTAAAATTCAGGAGAGAGAATCTACTCAATTTTTTAATCTTGATGTAATTTACCTTAATCTTAGCTTTAGCTTTAAAAATAAATAAAAAAATAACATCAGTCTTTGATAAATGTATGGCCTTTTCCACGATTTGCGTGTTCATTGATGTGCTGAGCTAAGAAACGGTCAAACTTAGCGATTAGCTCTCATCTGAGCCACGGAATTGCAGACCATGCTCAGCAAGAAAAACTATGGTTTCAACTATGCGTCTGAGAACATTCTTCAATTCTGCCACTAACTTTCTTTCAGGCATGGTAGCTGCTAACTGACAATGTATGCTGCTCACTCATTGCATGATTGGTAATGTATGCAGTATTCTTCCAGCCTCCACAGAACATTCCCCACTTTTTGGTATCAGAAAACAGGTGTCAATAAAAACAGTACGCTTTCTTCTTAGAAGGTGAATAGATGAGCCATTCTCGCTTGCCAATCTGTTTGTTAGGCTTCACATATTCAAACATTGATTTGGTCAGATAACTATTTTGATTGGTTGTACTCTCGGTTTGTCAATGAAAAGTCAGCATCTAGATTCTGGCATTTCTGTTGGCCCTTCTCAGTCCAGTGTGCCATGAGATCTTGAGAAGTCATGTCCCACCCGCCTGAATCGTTGGAGAAGGATATTTTTGTGTTACTATCACTGGGAAAGTCTTCAGAAGAGTGGGACGAGACTGCAGCTAGAGAAGTCACAGGAGGTTGCTCCTTTTCATCAGGTGCAGGCGCAGCAGGTTCACTTGGGCTGGTATTCACCTGGCCTCCTTCACCACCAGACTAAGTAGGAGAAAAAATAGTTAGGAGAGAAGGAACACCTTTCAGCACTACATCTTGTCTTTACCATCTTTCTTTGGCCTCCTTCAATTTCTGCTATCCTCCTTTCTTTGACATAGTTTCTGTTGTCCAGTGTAGGCCTACTGTGTACAAAGTTCAATATTGCTTGGGCCACAACCACTTCCTTAACCAACAAAAACAAAATCACAACCACCATAAATTGAATTCACAATCTTGATGGATTAATTTGTACAAAGCAATATCTAATAAGACAAAAAAATTTCCGATGGCCCTGCTACCGTCGCTCAGCTGTTACTTCAGTATGGAATGGAGGGCTTACATTAGGGCCTAAAAATAGGAGGGCCTAAGGTTATAGCCTTATTAGCCTATGGGTTAATCCGGCCCTGGCTCCATATCGTTGTCTGCCTCCACCTCTTCGTCAATGACTTCATCCTCTGGGTTAGGTCCATTTTCTGCCAGTTCCTTCCCCAATGAAGTATCCAAAGGACTCTTGGCAGTGGAGGTGGGGTCGCCACCAAGGATAGCGTCCAATTCCTGGTAAAAACAGCAGGTCTGAGGCGCAGCACCAGAGCAATGGTTTTCCTGCCTTGCCTTCCAGTTCGCATACCTTAGCTCCTTGATCTTTGCTCTGCACTGCAGCGTGTCCTGATCATAGCCCTTTTCACACAAGCCTCAAGAAATCTGCCCGTAGGTATAGAAATTCCAATGGCTGGAGCGCAGCTGGGACTGCACAGCCTCCTCTCCCCAAATACTGAGCAGATCCGGCAGCTCTGGTTCAAGCAGAAGAGCATTTGCTGTGTGGAGTCACCATGGTCAGCTGGGAAGACGCGATGTGAGATGTGAGCTCTCCATGTCGAGCAAACAGGAAGTGGAATTTCAAAAATTCCTGGGGCTTTAAAGGAGATGGGGCAGATGGTTGCTTACCTGGCAGCAGGGCAGCGGAGTTGGAATTGCTGACCAGAGCGGTCAGGATGAGCATTGTGGGAGACCCTCAATTAAAGTGATAAAATCAAGTGCAGTGTCTACACTGGCATTTTGGCAACTAAACTTTTGCGTATAAAGCTCTATGACTCTCATTGAGGTGGTTTTATTTTGTTGCTGAAACTGAGGAGCTTTGTTGCCGAAAAGGGCCTTGCAGTGTGCACCTCCACTGTTTCATCGCTAAAACTCTGCAGTGTAAACAAGGCCTAACTTTTACTCCAAGTCCACGGAGCATACTTTCAATATAAATCCTTAAATATTACCCATACATACAATGATTATGAGTCTTGACCAGTTATGAGCTTTCTGTACATACCTTTCGTGTTACTCTTCAAGGATATACACCCTGTAAGATGTGTTTGGTGTTGTGAGTTTGTCAGGTCTGGGGTGAGAGTTGTTTGCAAAGAACAGAGAACCCTTTGCCAAGGGGTCTCTGTGTCACAGTGGTATGTAAAGAAATCCATCTTTTTGTTTGCCAGGAATCAATTCTTTTAACAATTTAGTGTTGACTGTCTTGTCTTCTCTATCCCTAGACTTTCTTTCAGAATCTGTTCTTCTGGAAATATCCTTAAACATGGTGTTGCAGGCTGCTGCTAACGATTCCTGAGAGCAATTTAATTTTATTGCTATTATCTTTGTTACCTTGCACTCCAGATTTTCAAGATCAGTGATACTACTTTATCCTCAGAGTAGCTCCTCCTACTCTATCAGGGAAGGAGAAAGCGGGGGCTACACAAGACACTAATATTGAACAAAAAAATCTGAGTTTGATTTTTTCTCCCATACCATTCACTCCACTTTGGATCTGTCTTTAAAGGGATGGTGGAGGGACTTTCACTGAGTTTACAAGGAACCAATGAACACCGGATAAAAAAAACAATCACTCAGATGGCCATGGGTTGATGGCGTACTCACCTCATTGTGCTACTGAATGCCAGAAATCTCATCTTAAAAACTGATTGGTAAAAGTGAGACCCTGGTGGAGAGCATCACTGCTAATGTCTACCATAGACATAGACCTTTTCCAGTGGTATCTTATAGTAGCATTCCTTGTCCACAGAACTTGCATCTCTAATAACAGCAAGTGCTCTGGTGAAGCAATCAAAATATAATTGAAGAATGTTTTTCATAGATTCCAAGGCCAGAAAGGACCATTGTGATCATCTAGTCTGACCTGTATAACACAGGCTATAGAAGGTCTCGAAAATAATTCCTTTTGAACTAGAGCATATATTTTTAAAAAGTCTTGATTTTAAAAAGTGTCAGTGATGGAGACTCCACCATAAACCTTGGTAAATTGTTCCAGTGGTTAATTATCCTCACTATAAAACATTTGCTCCTTATTTCCAGTCTAAATTTGGGTAGCTTCCACTTCCAGCCATTGGATTTTGTTATACCTTTGTCTGCTAGATTGAAGAGTCCATTAGGAAATATTTGTTCCCCTTGTAGGTACTTAAAGACTGTGATCAAGTCATCCTTTAACCATCTCTTTCTTAAGCTAAATAGATTGAGCTCCCTGAGTCTATCGTTATAAGGCATATGTTCTAATCATGTAATCATTCTCTTGGCTCTTCTCTGAGCCCTCTCCAATTTATTAACATCCTTCTTGAATTGTGGACACCAGAACTGGACACAGTATTTCAGTAGGGTTGCACTAGTACCAAAGAAAGAGGTAAAATAACCTCTGTGCTCCTACTTGAGATTCCCCTGTTTATGCATCCAAAGATAGCATTAGCCCTTTTGGCCACAGCTTTGCACTGGGAGCTCATGTTCAGCTGATTATCCACCATGACCCCAAATCTTTTTCAGTCACCACTTCCCAGTAAGGGCACCGGAACCTTTGTAGAAGTGGGGGGCGGGATGCAGGGTAGCATGCCCACACAGATTTGCTGCTTGGCTTGTACTAAGCATGCTCAGATGGACTGAGCATGCTCAGTAACATCGGTTGAAACCACTGCCCTCACTGTGCCCACTATGGGCAGGCATGGGTCACCTCTTGGGGGGCAAACTCATATGTTTCTTTTGTTAAAAAGTGTGGGGCATGGCCCTCCCACTTTTAAAAGTGTGTGTGTGGGGGGGATTGCCCACTGCTCCCTTTCCCGGTTCCAGCACCATTGCTTCCCAGGATAAAGTCCTCCATCTTCTAAGTGTGGCCTATATTCTTTTCTCCTACATGTATACATTACATGTAGCTGTATTAAAATGCATGTTATTTGCTTGTGCCCAGCTTACTGAGTCTTCCAGATCACACTGTATCAGTGACCTGTCCTCTTTATCATTGTTGATAACGTCAAGGTATTTTCTATTTTATTTTATACATATCAAGTTATAAAAGAAATAAGCACCGTGTGTCGTTTGTGCTTTACTATCCAAACTGGTCTTTATGTCAGTCATTATGTTTAAGAACCTTATATTTAATAGAGGAATGGCATTCCATGGTAACAAATGTTTTTGCAGGGTGTTATGGAGAAGAATATTTCCAACATACTAACCAGTAATTTTTCTTATATTTACATTAGTCACCGAAATTATATCTTCCTTAGAGTATTTATTTTATTTTGTATCCTCTTGTTTGTAATGTATCTGCAGCAGGCTGTAACATAAATGGAAATATTAATAACTATATTCTAGTTTGGAAAAAACACTCTGAAACATAGCTATTAAATAAAGGTCACTGATGAAAAGGAACCGGAGTTCTCTCTTTGATATTTATAAATGATTAATTATTTTTAGTGTGACTTGTCCATGTCAGTTTCAATGATGTTGCTTTAGAAAATCCATTATGAAAAAGAATAAACTAGTTTATCAAATCAAATGGGTATGACAATAAAAGAGGGACAACCATCCATTGCATGTTTATAAAAATATTCTGTGTTCAGTTCCCATTTTGCTCTCTACATTGGTCTTTTGAATGGAGTTGCTGCTCTTTCCCCGGTCTTTTCAATTCCGAGGATTTGCAACGACAAAGACTGATGACAAGCTTGTCTCAATTAGTTTGCCAGTTTACCTGAAAAGTATGAGCTCAGTTCTTTGCCTCTCAGGACAAATCCTGTTGTTAACTAACAGGATAGTCCAAGTAACTAATATACTCCCGCTGACTTTAATGGGAGATGAAGAGGAATTTTAATGAGCTTTACTAATCTCCTTGATTTTTGGCTGGTATTTTCTGTTGAAATACCTTTTCCAGCTTCCCATGTTTCACAACAAGAAAAGGAGCATATAATACAGGTTCCCAGGCTTTGTTTGCCTTAAGGATACTTTTTGCAAATCCATGTGGTGCAGCATCCATACATTGCCTCATCTTCTGCGGTATCAATTACTTTTCCTGCTGAAGCTCGCTGTCACCATCATGTAGCTTACAATCTAAAATAGACAAGACACAGGGCAACAGTTCAGGTAAATGAGGACACAGAAAGTGTATTAGTTAGAGGACAAGGAACGCTTCTTCCCAGGAAGTAGTGGGTTTTAATGGGAAGAGAAGGCACTTGGTGGCCAGGCTGAAGTTCAAATACTAACTTTCCATTTATAATAACACACTCTTTAGATGCTAGCTACATATATATTAAGAATTTTTGAAACGTAGACTCGGCAAGATGCAGCTTTAGAAAAGTGCACATGCAAAGTTTTAACTAGAAGCAAAGCCCTTAAAATTCCATGATTCAGCTTCGGTGTCACTTTCTGCATCATGAGTGAAAAGTTTCTGTGGTGGATATTTATAAAACTCTGCTGTAGAAATCTGAAAAATAAAATATTTGCTATAACCTCAGTACTTTAAAGCATGGTTTTGAATACATACATCCTCTTTTACTTTATTTTTGATTGTCTAGTAATGGGTCTTACTAATGTTTTGTGGAGCAGTTCTTTCATTTTTTTATTGTTCTTTTCATGGCTCCAAAAAGACTACTGTATATACTCGATCATAAGCTGGTTCGTTTATAAGCCGACCCCCCCCCCAAGAGGGATAAGTAAAAATGGAAAACTTTTATGACCCATTCATAAGCTGACCCTATAATTCCGGGGTCAGCAAACTTTGGCTCCCAGGCCATCAGGATAAGCCACTGGCAGGCAGACATGGTTTGTTTACCTCGAGCGTCCACAGGCATGGAGGTAAACCTAAGTAAACAAGTGTCCCGGCGTGCCAGCTGCTTACCCTGAGGGGCCGGGACAGGAACTGGTCGGGAAATTTTGGGGCGGGGAGAAGCTGGAGGTCAGGCGAGTAACCCCTGTGACCACCCCCCACGACCCCACTCGTAGCCAGGGTCCCCCACACTCTCCCTATCCCATCCCTTCCCACCTTATTTGGGGAGGGTCAGGGGAGGATGTCTCTGGCCTGGCTGGAGCTGCTCTGGCAGGCTGGGCAGCGTGGCCGCAGCCTGCTCCGGTGGGCCAGACCAGGTGGTGCGGTCGCAGCATGTTCCAGCAGGCTGGGCCGGGTGGCATGGCTGCAGGGTGCTCCGGTTGGCCGGGCGGCGCGGCCACAGCCTGCCCCGGGGGGGCGGGGCCGAGCGGCATGGCTGCAGCTGCTTCAGAGGCTGGGGGGACAGCAGCATGGCCAGAAGCAGAGACTCTGGCCCCTCCTCTTCCCTTTTGGCTGTGCTGGCTGTGCTGCCTCTCCTTGCTCCCTCTGTTTGGAGGGAGGGGCTTTGTCCCACCTCTCCCTTTCTATACCCGTTCATAAGCCGACCCCCTTCTCTGGTGCTTCCAGGGCCGGTGCAAGGAGGTTTCGCGCTCTAGGTGAAACTTCCACCTTGCGCCGCCCCCTCCCCTCGGCCCGGGGAGCCCCCCTGCGGCAGCTCCCTGCCCCCGCTGCCCCCTCCCCTCGGCCCAGGGAGTCCCGTCCCCCCCCGTGGCAGCTCCCCGCCGCCCCCTCCCTCCCCTCGGCCTGGGGAGCCGCGTGCAGCAGTCCAAGATATAGAGTTAAATTCCCAATTGTATTCTTGATGACTTATGGTCACTTAAGGCCAATTATCGCTTTTCACAGGAATAAACAAGTTTAGTCCCAGGGTCCTGACCAAATTCCATTCTGGGAATTATATTCTGTCTACCAAAATTTCCCTGCAGATGAATTTGGAAAATTCATTTTATTTGCTATCCTAAATTATTTTGTGTTACTATGCATTGACCCACAGTTGGCTCACTTTTCCCCAGAAGTGACTGAATAACAATGATGGACTATTCCTGTGTGTACAGCATGGTATACAGCATTAGTTTGTTTGGTTTTATCAGCTGTTTTATATAATTATCACTCAGCCTTGCTTATATATATATAAAAAATGTACATTTAAAGCTTGTTTATCCTTAGGTCAAGCAGACCTAGTGATGGAGGTGAAAATTGATGGATAATGGGTGACAAACCTCATTTGCACTAGAAGTTGTGTGCTTTGCTATAGGCAAGCTACTTCTCATTTTTATGTTTGTAATTAATGTCTCATTTTGGTAATGTTCTACACTATATTTCTTCATTTATTATGTGGCTTGGGAATTTTGTGTTGATGAAATCTTAATCCATATATTTCTGTTTTTTCTCTCTCCTGTTTTTAGGTTATTGGAATATTGGATGTGTTCACACCAGATGTAATACTGGAGAAATTTAATGATTTGTAAGTTTTTGATTCTATGAGAAATCGTAGGCATTAGCTTATGGTTTATTTCTGAATTACAGTTTAATGTCAGTATTATGTGCTTGCCTACAAAATTTCAAAGGATTGTAAGAGAGTTAGGTGCCTATCTGCCATTGAAATTCCGTGGGAATTGGTGAATCCCTCCCTTAGGCACCTTTGAAAATCCTAGGCTTAACATACTGATTTCATATCAGAGAAACAAAGGGCCAAATTCTGATCTCATTTAAATTGTTGTACATGTAGAGTAAACCCATTACCTTCAGTAGATTGTAGTATGTTTCCTCTATTATAACTGGGATCAGAGTTGGGTCCAAAATGTTTTAAAATCACTCATCATTTTCTACTGCATGCATCCAATGAAGTGACCTGTAGCTCACGAAAGCTTATGCTCAAATAAATTTGTTAGTCTCTAAGGTGCCACAAGTACTCCTTTTCTTTTTCCTCTGGTAATACATATCTATCCCATGTTGTTTAAAAATACAGAGTTAAAAATAAAAAAGTAGAAAACGAAACACAAAAGTTGGGTTAAGCCCAAACATGTGGACTGAATGCCCTCTCTGCCCACACAGGCCTCTGAGGCAGAGACCTTACAGTCTAAAGTGCCTGGAAGGCTGGGTAAAACGTCACCCAGGAGTTCTGAGGCTGCAAGAGGCAGATAGAGGCTTCTTTTCATGACTAGAAGTGCAGAAGTCTGCTGCAAATGTGTTGTATACACTCTCAGCAAGCTCTACAGTGTAAGCAAGTACAAATGTGTTTACAGTTAAAACAGAAATGAGGGGAAGCTTTTGTGCATTAAAGGTCAGATGAGTCATTCAAGGGGAGATCTGATTGTTTAATTTTTGCCAACTAGTCATGTGGGAACTTGTTTGGTCTGTGATATGAATTTGATCTTACTATAATGCAGCTGCCTTGTGGCTCGAAACAGCAGTGCTGGGAAAGGCAGTTCCACCATTGCCAGTGCCCTGGGGCGTTATTCCTGTCTGAATCCTTTAGGAATTGGAAGGAGCATACTTTAATGTGGCTCCTACCCCTACTTTTTAGAGGGAAGCATACACTTAGGTCTGCCATCAGCATCATTCTGCCAGACAATGTGGAAGAGGTAGTAGAGCCAAAGCCCACCCCTTCTGAGACCCCAGGTGCTGTCCCAGGTGGCACCTGACCATTTCCCCCCACATACCCACACCTCCCCAGCTCTTTAGCTCAAGAAGTGCGAAGATAGGACCCTGATTCTGCAAAAATTCATGCTTATGTTGAATTTTCTGCTCTGTGAGTAGTTGTGTTGCTTTGTTAGCACTACCCACAGAACATACAGTTAACTTTATCATAGAATCGTAGAATTGTAGGACTGGAAGGCACATCGAGAGGTCATTTAGTCCAGTCCCCTCAGCTCATGGCAGGACTAAGAATTATCTAAACCATCCCTGACAGATGTTTGTCTAACCTGCACTTAACAATCTCCAATGACAGAGATTCCAGAACCTCCCTGGGCAATTTATTCCAGTATTTAACCACCCTGACAGTTAGGACATTTTTCCTAATTTTCAACCTAAACCTCTCTTGCTTCAATTTAAGCCCATTGTTTCTTGTCCTTTCCTCAGAGGTTAAGAAGTATAATTTCCCCCCGCTCCTTGTAACAACCTTTGATGTACTTGAAAACAGTTATCATGCCCCCTCTCAGTCTTCTCTTCTCCAAACTAAACAAACCCAATTTTTTCAATCTTCCCTCAGAAGTCATGTTTTCTAAACTTTTAATAATTTTTGTTGCTTTTCTCTGGACTTTCTCCAATTTGTCCACATCTTTCCTGAAATGTGGCGCCCAGAACTGGACGCAATACTCCAGTTGAGGCTTAATCAGCACAGAGTAGAGCAGAAGAATTACTTCACGTGTCCTACTTACAACACTCCTGCTAATACATCCCAGAATGATGTTTGCTTTTTTTGCAACAGCGTTACACTGTTGACTCATATTTAGCTTGTGGTCCACTATGACCCACAGATCCCTTTCTGCAGTACTCCTTCCTAGGCAGTCATTTCCTATTTTATATGTATGCAACTGATTGTTCCTTCCTAAATGGAGTACTTTGTATTTGTCCTTATTGAAATTCATCCTGTTTTCTTCAGACCATTTCTCCAGTTTGTCCAGATCATTTCGAATTTTAATTCTGTCCTCCAAAGGAATTTCAACCCCTCCCAACTTGGTATGTCCGCAAATTTTATAAGTGTAAACTAGGCCATTATCTAAATAATTGATGAAGATATTGAACAGAACCGGACCCAGAACTGATTCCCACGGGACCCCACTCATTATGCCCTTCCAGCTTGACTGTGAACCACTGATAACTACTCTCTGGGAATGGTTTTCCAACTAGTTATGCACCCACCTTACAGAAGCTCCATCTTGGTTGTATTTCCCTAGTTTGTTTATGAGAAAGTCATGTGAGAGAGTATCAAAAGCCTTACTAAAGTCAAGATCTACCACATCAACTTCTTCCCCCCATCCATAAGGCTTTTTACCCTGTCAGAGAAAGCTATTAGGCTGGTTTGACATGATTTGTTCTTGACAAATCCATGCTGATTGTTTCTTATCACTTCATTATCTTCTAGGTGTCTGCAAATTGATTAATTATTTGCTCCATTATCTTTCCAGGTACTGAAGTTAAGTTGACTGGACTGTAATTCCCCTTATTTCCCTTTTTATAGATGGGCACTATATTTGCCCTTTTCCAGTTCTCTGGAATCTCTCCCATCTTCTATGACTTTTTGAAGATAATTGCTAATGGCTCAGATACCTCATCAGTCAGCTCCTTGAGTATTCTAGGATGTATTTCATCAGGCCCCGGTGACTTGAAGGCATCTAACTTGTCTAAGTAACTTTTAACTTGTTCTTTCCCTATTTTAGCCTCTGATCCTACCTCATTTTCACTGGCATTCACTATGTTATACACCCGATCACTACTAATCTTTTTGGTGAAAACTGAAACAAAGAAGTCATTTCACACCTCTGCCATTTCCACATTTACTATTATTGTTTTTTCCCCCTCTTTGAGTCATGGGCCTACCCTGTCCTTGGCCTTCCTCTTGCTTCTAAGGTATTTATAGAATGTTTTCTTGTTACCCTCTATGTCTTCAGCTAGTTTAATCTCATTTCATGTCTCAGCCTTTCTAATTTTGTCTCTACATATCTGTGTTATTTGTTTATATTCATCCTTTGTAATTTGACCTAGTTTCCATGTTTTGTAGGACTTTTTTGAGTTTCAGATCATTGAAGAATTCTTGATTAAGCTAGGGTAGTCTCTTGCCATACTTCCTATCTTTCCTTTACAGTGGGATAGTTTGCTCTTCTGCCCTTAATAATGTCTCTGAAAAACTGCCAACTCTTTTGAACTCTTCTTCCCCTTATACTTGCTTCCCAGGGGATCTTACCTACCAACTTCCTGAGTTTGTTAAAGTCTGCCTTCTTGAAATCCTTTATCTTTATTCGCAAAAAGAAAAGGAGTACTTATGGCACCTTAGAGACTAACAAATTTATCTGAGCATAAGCATATGCATCTGATGAAGTGAGCTGTAGCTCACGAAAGCTTATGCTCAAATAAATTTGTTAGTCTCTAAGGTACCACAAGTACTCCTTTTCTTTTTGCGAATACAGACTAACACGGCTGCTACTCTGAAACCTGAAATTTATCTTTATTGTGGTGGTTTCCCTCCTACCATTCCTTACAATCATGAACTCTACCATTTCATGTCCACTTTTACCTAAGCTATCTTCCACTTTCAAATTTTCAACCAGTTCCTATTTGTCAAACAGCCTCTCCCCTAGTAACTGTCTCCACCTTCTGAACTAAAATATTGTCTCCAATACATTCCAAGAACTTGTTGGATAATCTGTGCCCAGCTGTATTATTTTCTGAACAGATGTCTGGGTAGTTGAAGTCCCCCATCACCACCAAGTCCTGTGCTTTGGATGATTTTGTTAGTTGTTTAAAAAAGCCTCATCCAGCTTGTCTTCCATAAGTCTCTGCAGGATCAGAGCCTAGGTCTGTAGTTGCTTCCTGATCAAGTATGGAAGGCGGGGTGGAGAGACTTTGCACTGTCTCTTGCCTGCTCTTTACTCCTGAAGGAATTCTGCACCAAAAAATTAAAAATTCTGCACCAAAAAAATAAAAGTTCTGTGCACAATATTTTAAAATTCTCCACATTCTATTTGTCAATAAATAAATGTGGAGGCTCCAGCATGGCAGTAGGGAGCCACTGACTGCACAGAGATTACCCTGCTTTCCCCCCATCTCCCCAGGACATAGACTCAGCAGTGAGGCTGCACCTGACCCTCATGCAGCGCAAGGGCCAAGCCTGCCCCAGAAACACCCTGAGTCCCTGTCCCTCCACACCAGGCGCACCAGATGTGGGCATGCAGTTTCAGCCTGGGAAGTGTGGAGGGGCTTAGTGTGGGGGGATCCAGGTGTGGAGTGAGAGGATTCTGTGTCGGGCAGTCTGCGAGTGGGTGGTTCAGTGAGGGTCTAGGTGCAGGGGGAAATCTGGATGCACAGGGGTTCCGTAGGGGTGTGGGGGGTTCTGGGTACTGAGGGGTGGGGCTTGGCAGAGGTGGTCTGGGTGCAGGGGTGGGGGTCTGGATGCAGCGGGTGGGGTTCAGCAGGGGGGCCCGGGGGGCTTGGTAGTGGGGTTCTGCGTGCAGGAAGTGAGACTTATTGAGGGGGGTCTGACTATAGGGGGTCCAGATGCACAGGGGTTGGGTGGATGGGGGATGGGTCTGACCTGGCCCCGGCTCCTGGTGGGTCTGATCCAGCACCAGCTGGGGTGTCCCTAGACACTTCACTCCCCCAGTGATTTCTCTCTCCAACGACTGCTCTTGGCACCTGAAATGACATGCCTGCGCTGCTTGGAAGGGGCACATGACCACTCTTGCTGCTTCCCTTTGCTTCCCTGTCAGAAAGTCATTTTTCTTCAGGGAAGCAAAGAAATGTGTGACAGATGTGAATTCTGCACATGTGCACTGGTGTGGAATTCCCTTAGGAATAGCTCTTGTATCTGCACAGTGGGAAATATAATGTGGTCTGTGGTGGCTCTGTTTTTGGTGCTGTGGCTGACAAGTGCTTCTTTATAGCCCTCTATTTGTAGGGATTAGGCTGGAATCCTTAAAGGAATTTAAGGAAGTTAGGTGCCCAACTCCCCTTGAAATTAATTGGGGGTTTTGCACCTAATGCCATCAGGCTCCTTTAAGAACTCCAGTTTTGGAATTAACTATGAGCTTTGTATACAGTCCAAATAAGCCCAGCATGTTTTTAAAGAAATAGAAAATAAAATGAGAAAACAGTCTGAATTATATCAATGGTGAATTAATATTAAAATCAACCTTTGTGCGTATTAGTACTCAAATAATAGCTGTGTTTATAAAATGACTGTCAATAAACCAAAGGTCTCTGCTACCCAGTGAATTTGAACTGGTATGTCTAGATGAGGACTTACCTCATAATATTCAACTACACTTTTGGAATTAAAAACATTTAGCAGATAACTATGCAACTGAAGGAAAATATTTTCCTCGATTAATTTCCCTTTCTTTCTTGATGAATGTTGTTATTCCAACAAGCTCCTGAGACCTTAGATTTATAACCAGATGGTCAATTTTGAGAACTTACAGGAATCTCTAGGATAACATAGAGATAGACCACACAGTCTTAGTTGGGCTGGAATTCTGCCAAAGATGGGCTGGACCGAGTGTCTCAGTTTAGCTATGTCCAGATAACCCTGAGTCAGTCTTGTCTTGACTGACCCAATCCTGAGACATGCTGCTTGTACAGGGCCTTGGAAGAATGAAGCCTATTTATTTATGTAGATTTTAGTGATCTTCGTATCCTAGAGGCATGTTTAAAAATGTTAAATTGAGGTTTTGTTCTGGAATCCTACATTGCAGCTAATTCCTTTGTCTCTGGACCTTGTTTCCTGCTCCAATAATATCCAGAAATATTGGATATTCAAACTTTCTGTTTTATTGTACCACACCTGTGTGTTTCTCCCAAAAGATTGTTCTTTATCCTGATTCTTAAAAATTCAGAAACATCAAATTGTATGTAGTGCCCCCTATCCATTTGGTTACCTCCTTTAGCGCCAATCTCCTTATGGGTTTTGATGAACAGGCCTGGGTTCTTCTGGATCCCGCCATACATTCAGCAGGGTGTAACTTCTTTTTCTTCCCATCTGAATTTATTTGGTGGTGCCTCCACTCCCTTGCTCCTTCCTGGCAGGGTCACCAGGGCAGCTTGAGGGGAAAATCCTAATCACTGGGTAACCACCACTTACTTGCCAGTTAGTTGGAGACTTCCATGAAATAACACAAACACATACAATATATTTAAGACAGTAATTATTATTAAACAGAAGATAAATATATCAAGGTAAAATACTATTCTCAGGGTCACCAGGGCCCCTGCAATATCCGTGAATTTCCCCAGTCATGCGACCTGATATAGCTAACGTAAAATTAGTGTTCTGTAGTTTGTAGGGGCTCTTGATGATCTGTGACGACAATATCATCTGTGCAGCTGTTAGCAATGTGGCTGACTGGGTTCAGTACAGCTCAAGAGACTCACAAGTGGGATAATGTGGTAAGTCCCTCTGCAGATTTAATAGGCAGCAGGTAACAAAATCCCCAATCCCTTACCCCCTGGTTTGAGGACACAGTTGAGGAGGTGGCAGGGCACCATTTCAGATTTTGGTAGGGTGGTGCAACTTTTAACTGTGATTCCAGGGGCTTACTTAGGCACTTGAAAACTGAAGTTTTTTGGCAGATAACAATTAGCTGACAGGAGTACTGTATTTAATTCTACATAAAAGAAAGAAAATTAAATAAATATTAGACCCACTCAGCACTAATACTAACATATTCTGATATCTTGTGGCAAGTCACCTAAGGGACACTGGTTAGGTTTAAAATTTGAATGTATATTCTTACTTCATTACTAACTCTGTGGAGAGAGAGCCCCTGTCAGGATTCCTGGGTTCTGTCTCATCTCTGGGAGGGGAGTGGGGTCTAGTGGGTCACAGTGGGAGGCACATACATCTGGGATCTATATAAGAACATCAGAATGGCCATACGGGGGAAGACCAGTGGTCCAAGTAGCCCAATGTCCTGTCTTCCAACAGTGACCAATATGAATGAACAGAATATGGCAATCATCAAAATGATTCATCCCAAAGCCCATTCCCAGCTTCTGGCAAACAGAGGTTAGGGACACTCAGAATATGGTGTTGGATCATGCCCCCCACCCCAACTAATAGCCATTGATGGACCTATCCTCCATGAACTTATCTAGTTCTTATTGGAACCCTGTTATAGTTTTGGCCTTACAACATGCCCTGGCAATGAGTTCCACAGGTTGACCATGAAGAAATACTTTTATTTTGTTTGTTTTAAATCTGCTGCCTATTAATTTCATTGGGTGACCCCTAGTTCTTGTGTTGTGTGAAGGAGTAAATAACATTTCCTTATTCAGTTTTCCCATACCATTCATTATTTTATGGGCCTCTATCATATCCCCCCTTAGGCATCTCTTTTCCAAGCTGAAAAGTCCCAGTCTTTTTAATCTCTGCTCATATGGAAGGTGTCCATACCCCTAAGCATTTCTGTTGCCCTTCTCTGTTTCTTTTCTAAATCCAATATATCTTTTTTTGAGATGGGATGACCAAATCTGCACGCAGTATGCAATATGTGGGTGTACCATGGATTTATATAGAGGCAATATGATACTTTCTGTTTTAGTATCTAACCCTTTCCTAATGATTTTCAGTATTCTGTTAGCTTATTTGATTGCCATTGCACATTGAGCAGATATTTTCAGAGAACTATCCACAAATTCTCTTTCTTGACAAGTAACAGCTAATTTAGACCCCATCATTTTGTATGTATAGTTGGGATTATATTTTGCCATGTGCATTATTTTGCATTTATCAACATTGAATTTCATCTGCCATTCTGTTGCCAAGTCACCTAGTTTTGTGAGATCCCTTTGTAACTCTTTGCAGTCAGCTTTGGACTTAACTATCTTCAGTAATTTTGTATCATCTGCAAATTTTTCCACCTCACTGTTTACCCCTTTTTCCAGATCACTTAAGAATATGTTGAACAGCACAGGTCCCAGTACAGACTCCTGGGGGGCACCACTACCTCTTTCTATTCTTACCATTTATTCCTACTCTTTGTTTCCTATTTTTTAACTGGAGTGCCTGGCAATGCTTTCAGGATCATCTAACGATCCTTAATTTAATTTAATGACAAGCCTTTTGTTATGTTAATCACCCTGCCTCTGTTTATAAACAAACTCCCTGCCGCAAAGGCAGAAGCTTGGAGCAGCACAGAACTCATTACAGGTTCCACTTTTATGCATCAGATGAAGTGAGCTGTAGCTCACGAAAGCTTATGCTCAAATAAATTGGTTAGTCTCTAAGGTGCCACAAGTACTCCTTTTCTTTTTGAGAACTCATTACATATCACGCTCAAATTGTGTTGCAGTTAAGAGCTCCGTCTGGGGCTAGGGCATGTGCTGTTAGCAAACCTCCAATATGAAAATGGTGGGGGGGAGCCTTGAGCCCCCCTTGCACCCCCCGAAATGGTGCTCCTGGTAAGTGGTCTCCCAAACTATTTCCCTGACTAGCTAACTAAAAGATGGAGACTCACAACTCCGCCACAGATCCTCAGGTTCAGAGATGGCTCTGGACTCCTCCGTCACTGCAGAGGGCTGACAACCACTGCTGGCAGGTGTCCTCTTCATATAGGAGTCAGGCTGCTTCTGGTGCCAGGATTTCCCCTCACTACAAAGGGGTGTAGGGTTTAAGGTGGAGATTACAAAAGTATAGTAAAATCTGGATTTTAATCTCCCACCCCAGTGCTCAGACACATTCACAGCAGGCAGCAGCCCCGGACTAGCAGCCAGAGCAGAGCTGGCCAAGTGGTGACTGATCTCACATAGAGTTCAAAACTCTACAAACTGGAAGTCACCTTTGGAGAGGGAAAGGCCCAAGCTGAGGGACCTTGCTTTCAGGTCCCCAGAGGCCAGTCCTGCCCTTTTCTTGGCTGACTCCCAGGGCCGTACTTAGGATTTATGGGGCTGAACACAGTATTATTAAACTGGTGCCCCTATGCCCGACGGCAGCCCGGGCTCACAACCCGGGGGTGAGAGGGGAAGGCAGCAAAGGAGCCACCCGGTCTGCCTCATGGTGATGGAGAGTCATAGTTCCCTGCAGAGACCCCTGTACCCTCTCCCTCACGCAGAATGTGCGGCGCTGGTGCATTTGGCTCTGTGAATACGGCCTCTGCCTAAGGAGACTGCAGCGCGCCCTGGGTGTGCGGGAGCCGACCCGTTCTTATCTGCTGTCATGGGTGGTGGGTGAAGCTGCCGCTTGGGGAGGCTAGCTCCCCAGCCCACCTCTTCTGCCTGTGGCCCCGCCCTACTCTGCCCCAGGCCCACCATCAGTCTGCCCAAGCCCCACCCTCTCCCCATGGTCTCCCTCTTCCTATTCCCTCCCCCTCCCTGCTCACCCCCTTCCAGCCAAATCCCTGAGCCCAAATGAAGCAAATGACATTTGAAAAAACACTCTTCTGCAATTTATTTCTAAAGAAAATGGAGCATATTTTCCACTGCATGCCAGTAGGTGAAGGTAAAGACTGGACATGGAGAAGGTACCTAATTAAAAGCACTAATCTTGGGAATAAAAAATGGCAGTCACAGGTTTTTTGATATACCCTCAAGTTTGTCAGAGATTTATTTGCAAAAACTTTGAGGGCAAATCAGCTGTCCTGCTGAATACAACATTAAATATTATGGAATACATGATGCAGCTCTTCTCTGTTTCACATTTTCTTAATCAGTATTTCTAAACTGATTTTATATTTTAAATGTACTCTTAAGCCTTCATAAAGTAATCATTCCAGATTACTACATATTTAATTCACTGAAACAAAGACATTATTTTAAATTAAGCAGTCACAGAGGGTTAGTGTGTTCATAACAATGTTCACTGCATTTAGAAAAAGGGAACACTAATTTACTTTGTGTAATCTCCATAACAATAGACATGTTTATGAAATTTCACCAACTTTAAAAAATATGTTTCCAAAAATTTTAGGCATAACAAAGGATTTTATATCTTACTAAGGTATTGATTTTGCTGGAGGATTCTCTTAAAATGAGTTCATCAAATAGTCAGAAGTAGAGAAGGGGAAACTCGTTTGTCCAGCTATCTGGAAGGAAAGGGATGTTGTGTGTTTAAGGGCTCTCTTCAACAGGGGAGTGAAGGAAGAAAAGGATGGACAGAAAGGACAGGAAGACTTTGGAAGCAAGTTTTTTGTACTATAGTAATTAAAATTAACATGTGTATTTTAGGTAAGGGTGGTCTTTTGAAGGATTTATTTAAAAAACTATATGTCTGAAGATCCAAGCATTTAAGGCTAAAGATGAATACTCAGATTGTGCATCTAAAAATCTATCCAAGGATTTTTTAGAGATGTGATTTTGTAATCTTCAGCAATCTTCTAATGAAATATTTTTAAAGCAAATTTTAAACTAAGGTCCTGAAGACTGACATGTTCTGAGTAAATATTACAGTAATGCACAACTGTTTTTGTCAGTAAATTCAGAAACTGAGGGTATATACCTGGGTTTGGCAAATGCCTGTTAAATGGCTTCATTACCACTTGAATGGCTCCTTAACGGTTTCAGTGTGGTGTGAATAGGTCTGGAAAGCTGGAGGACTTTTTCACTTTTAAGTTACTAGATCCCCTCTGGAGAAAGACTCACCAGGCTGCAGGAGCCAGCTGTGGGAGCCTGCAGGAAGGGTCAGAACAGTGATAGGAAGAGGAGGGGTGGGTGGACACTAAGACCCAGGCTGCCCCAAATTTTCAGGTGCCCTAAGCAGCTATGTATGCTGCATATCATAGAATCATAGGTTTCAGAGTAACAGCCGTGTTAGTCTGTATTCGCAAAAAGAAAAGGAGGACTTGTGGCACCTTAGAGACTAACCAATTTATTAGAGCATAAGCTTTCGTGAGCTACAGCTCACTTCCTCAGATGCATATCGTGGAAACTGCAGCAGGCTTTATATATACACAGAGAATATGAAACAATACCTATTCCCACCCCACTGTCCTGCTGGTAATAGCTTATCTAAAGTGATTTCCAGCACAAATCCAGGTTTTCTCACCCTCCACCCCCCCCACACAAATTCACTCTCCTGCTGGTGATAGCCCATCCAAAGTGACAACTCTTTACACAATGTGCATGACAATCAAGTTGAGCTATTTCCTGCACAAATCCAGGTTCTCACATCCCCCCCACCCCCATACACACACAAACTCACTCTCCTGCTGGTAATAGCTCATCCAAACTGACCACTCTTCAAGTTAAAATCCAAGTTAAACCAGAACATCGGGGGGGGGGGGTAGGAAAAAACAAGAGGAAACAGGCTACCTTGCATAATGACTTAGCCACTCCAAGTCTCTATTTAAGCCTAAATTAATAGTATCCAATTTGCAAATGAATTCCAATTCAGCAGTTTCTCGCTGGAGTCTGGATTTGAAGTTTTTTTGTTTTAAGATAGCGACCTTCATGTCTGTGATCGCGTGACCAGAGAGATTGAAGTGTTCTCCGACTGGTTTATGAATGTTATAATTCTTGACATCTGATTTGTGTCCATTTATTCTTTTACAGCCTAAATTAATAGTATCCAATTTGCAAATGAATTCCAGTTCAGCAGTTTCTTGCTGGAGTCTGGATTTGAAGTTTTTTTGTTTTAAGATAGCGACCTTCATGTCTGTGATCGCGTGACCAGAGAGATTGAAGTGTTCTCCGACTGGTTTATGAATGTTGTAATTCTTGACATCTGATTTGTGTCCATTTATTCTTTTACAGTCTCTACGTAAAAGAATAAATGGACACAAATCAGATGTCAAGAATTATAACATTCATAAACCAGTCGGAGAACACTTCAATCTCTCTGGTCACGCGATCACAGACATGAAGGTCGCTATCTTAAAACAAAAAAACTTCAAATCCAGACTCCAGCGAGAAACTGCTGAATTGGAATTCATTTGCAAATTGGATACTATTAATTTAGGCTTAAATAGAGACTTGGAGTGGCTAAGTCATTATGCAAGGTAGCCTGTTTCCTCTTGTTTTTTCCTACCCCCCCCCCCCGATGTTCTGGTTTAACTTGGATTTTAACTTGAAGAGTGGTCAGTTTGGATGAGCTATTACCAGCAGGAGAGTGAGTTTGTGTGTGTATGGGGGTGGGGGGGATGTGAGAACCTGGATTTGTGCAGGAAATAGCCCAGCTTGATTGTCATGCACATTGTGTAAAGAGTTGTCACTTTGGATGGGCTATCACCAGCAGGAGAGTGAATTTGTGTGGGGGGGTGGAGGGTGAGAAAACCTGGATTTGTGCTGGAAATCACTTTAGATAAGCTATTACCAGCAGGACAGTGGGGTGGGAATAGGTATTGTTTCATATTCTCTGTGTATATATAAAGCCTGCTGCAGTTTCCACGATATGCATCTGAGGAAGTGAGCTGTAGCTCACGAAAGCTTATGCTCTAATAAATTGGTTAGTCTCTAAGGTGCCACAAGTCCTCCTTTTCTTCATAGAATCATAGAATCATAGAATATCAGGGTTGGAAGGGACCCCAGAAGGTCATCTAGTCCAACCCCCTCCTCGAAGCAGGACCAATTCCCAGTTAAATCATCCCAGCCAGGGCTTTGTCAAGCCTGACCTTAAAAACCTCTAAGGAAGGAGATTCTACCACCTCCCTAGGTCACGCATTCCAGTGTTTCACCACCCTCTTAGTGAAAAAGTTTTTCCTAATATCCAATCTAAACCTCCCCCACTGCAACTTGAGATCATTACTCCTCGTTCTGTCATCTGCTACCATTGAGAACAGTCTAGAGCCATCCTCTTTGGAACCCCCTTTCAGGTAGTTGAAAGCAGCTATCAAATCCCCCCTCATTCTTCTCTTCTGCAGGCTAAACAATCCCAGCTCCCTCAGCCTCTCCTCATAACTCATGTGTTCCAGTCCCCTAATCATTTTTGTTGCCCTTCTCTGGACTCTCTCCAATTTATCCACATCCTTCTTGAAGTGTGGGGCCCAAAACTGGACACAGTACTCCAGATGAGGCCTCACCAATGTCGAATATGCCTAAGGATGGCCCTGCTGACTCCAGAGTCCAGACGGCTCCAAAATGGCTTCTCCTCTCTCCTGAGCTGCGTGGGAAGGGTATCTCTCTCCCTGTTTGTTGCTGAACAGACTCTGAGTCTGCCTTTGGCTGCCCCTCCCTATCAGGGACAGTGTGCCTCTCTCTGAGCTACCAGCACACAGAGTACCAGGAATTGAAGTAATCTCCTTGAGGGTTACATGTACATATAGCTAGTTAGTGTAATCAAATTACCTCATTCCCATCCTGTTGTTTATCACATTCACTGGTTGCATTTTGTTCTAAATTAAAGGAATTGGTGGTGGTCTGCATGCATGTCCACCCATATGTATCCGATTGCAAGCTCAGGCCCTTGGATTGTATGAGGTGTGTACAATCCACACAATTGTACAGCAGGGACTGTATCTTCACATATGTTTGTCCAATACCTAGCACAATGGGCTCCTGTCCCTACCAGTGTTTTTGTGTCACCAAAATATAATAATGAGTTTGCAAAAGCACTTAAAGGATTTAGGAGCACAAGTCCCATTGAATGTTGGATTAGTGCAGTAGTTCTCAAACTTTTGTATTGGTGACCCCTTTCCAGGGTTGCCTGGCATCCGGTTTTTGACGGGAACCCCCGGTTGAAAACGGACCCTGGCAGCTCTGGTTGGCACTGCCAACCAGGCCTTTAAAAGTCCGGTTGGTGGCACAGCGGGGGCCCGGGGCTAAGGCAGGCTTCCTACCTGCTTTGGCTCCGTGTGACTCCTGGAAGCGGCTGATAGATCCTTCCAGCCCCTAGGCACAGGGAGGCTCCTTGCGCTGCCCTCACCCAAGTGCCAGGTCCACAGCTCCCATTGGCCAGGAACAGTGACCAATGGGAGCTGCAGTGCCAGTGCCTGTGGGCGCAAGGGCAGCTCTCGGTGCCTCGGCGCCTCCCTGGCCGCCCATGCGTATAGGGGTCACAGGGACCTGGCGGGTACTTCCTGGGAGCTGCAGTAATTGCCTCCGGGACCCGCACCCCCTCCTGTACCCCAACCCCCTGCCCCAGCCCAGAGTCCCCTCCCATACCCAAACTCCCTCCTGGAGCTGCACCCTGTACCCTCCCTGCCCCAGCCATAAGCCCCCTTCTGTACCCCAAACACCTCATCCCTGGTCCTACCCCAGAACCCACACCCCCAGCTGGAGCCTTCAGCCCCCAGCTCCCCTGCTCCAGCTTGGAGCCCCCTCCTGCAGCCCAAACCCCTAATCCCCGGCCCCACCCAGAGTCCACACCTCCAGCTGGAGCCCTCACACCTCATCCGCACCCCAACTCCTTGCTCCAGCTCGGTGAAAGTGAGTGAGGGTGGGGGAGAGCGAGCGATGGAGGGAGGGGGGATGGAGCAAGCAGGGCGCGGGGCCTTGGAGAAGGGATGGGGCATAGGCGTGGCCTCTGGGAGGGGTGGGACATGGGGCGGGGCCGGGGTGTTCTGTTTTGTGCTATTAGAAAGTTGGCAACCCTACCCCTTTCACATAGCAAACTTATGAGTGCGACCACCCTTATAAATTAAAAGCTTTTTTTTTTTATATATTTAATACTATTATAAATGCTGGAGGTGAAGCGGGGCTTGGGGATGGAGGCTGACGCTCGCGACCCCTCACATAATAATATTGCGAACCCCTGAGTGGTCACAACCCCCAGTTTGAGAACCCCTGGATTAGTGCTTCTGAATCCCTTCAGCATGTTTGAATATCTCTAATAATAATTAATAATAAAAATGTTGTTAGTAAATCCTCTAGATTTTTTTCCTTAAAACCTTTGTTTTTGCTAGAATGTTCAGTAAGTTCTTTCTAGCTCACTTCAAATATTCATGGCCTCTCGATAATTGACTTTGATAAGATTGTGGAAAAAATAATATGTCCATCTATGCTTTCATTGTTCAGGAACACCAACATATTGGAGGTTAAAATCCATTGTCTAGGTCATCCACTTTATCAGTGAGAAATGTTTTTTCATGTGCCATAAATACACTGATAGAGAGAGCAGAGAGATTTCATTCTCTGCTCCTCCACTTAACTTCTGTTTCTCCACATTTTACTTGAATTAAATTGCTTAAACTTTGCACCAGAGGAAGTCTAAGGGAGTTAGGTGCCTAAATTCCATTGAAAGGGATTTGGGAGCCTCATTCCCTTAGGCTCTTTTGAAAATCCCAGCCGTAGTTCTTTGAAACTACCTTATTGTCTCCTTTCTCTGTGGTTTAACATTTTAATGTCTGTTGCTCTTTCTTTAGTTTGAGAATAAAATTTTCTATTTCTCTTTTAATGATGCTGATGCTGTGTGGCAAACCTCAGTTATTGTAAGACTGAACATAAAATATTGAAAGTCCATATATTTTAAATCAAGAAAAACCCTTTAAGACAAATTGGTGAAATCTTTATAGATCAGACAATGACAAAATGTATTTCTACACTTCATAGCTGGGTCTAGTTTTTATTACATACAGGTGCAGCCTTAAGGTTTGATCCTTAAACTGCTGGAAGTGTATGTGTCTATATTAGTTGCTATAGGCTGGACATCAGGCTAGATTCTGAATTTTGAGCTTACTGAAGGCCCTCAAAAACATGAGGTCCCCAAACTGTCCCATTCTTCAGGCTAGGCCTGAAATATCAACTTGACATACAGCAATAGTTCTCAACTTTTTCCATACCTGGACTCCCTTCCCATTTAGAAATATGGGAAGTGCAGGGTGGTCATGACCCGCTGATACTTTTTCATGACTTCCACGTTGAGAAATCATGCCTTACAGTAATACCCTCTTCTGCCTTTGATCAGATCTATTCCTGTGACTTTGACTCAGGTATGTCGTTGACCTTGTTATGGATAGTACCTACTGGTTTGCATAACTCATGATAGTTCTTCTAAGGTAAACAATGTGTAAATTACAGAGCTTTTTATCTAGTTATCTTTTAAGCACACACACTTTTATCGTGTTCAGAATTTGTTATTTCCTATTAATTGACGACAACTTATAACGAGGTTTCAGAGTAACAGCCGTGTTAGTCTGTATTCACAAAAAGAAAAGGAGTACTTGTGGCACCTTAGAGACTAACCAATTTATTTGAGCATAAGCTTTCGTGAGCTACAGCTCACTTCATCTGATGCATCCAATGAAGTGAGCTGTAGCTCATGAAAGCTTATGCTCAGATAAATTGGTTAGTCTCTAAGGTGCCACAAGTACTCCTTTTCTTCTTATAACTAGTGATTGAATTACTCAGTACCTGCTTCAGGCAATCATAATTGATAAAAATAAAGCATGGAAGTCATATTGTTTTTAGTAGAAATTATTTGGTTCTAGAGGTATTTAATTCAATGGGAGATCAAATTAACTAGTAGCTTAATTAAATGGTAAGAACTGTAATTTCTAATGATCATTGAGATGTAATGTACTGGTATGTTTCACTTTGACAAACTTGATGGAGTTATTTTGTACTCAATTTTCTTTAGCTACCTAGTCATGCCGTTTATGGGAACAGACTTGAGTAAGATAATGAAGCATGAGAAACTAACTGAAGATCGAATCCAGTTCCTGGTCTATCAAATGTTAAAGGGCCTAAAGGTTTGCCATTTTTATTACTTTCTTACTTTCACAAGTTAATTTTTTTCTCAGGAAATTGGTTTAGAGACCTGCATACATTTTGCAATATTTGAAAGCTGAGCAAAATGTAATCTCCCTGTAGACATTGTGAGCTCTGGAATTCCCCACAATGGATGTGTTTCTTGATGATGAATATTTGCTTATATTTTTTCAAAAATCATGTGTGGAGGTTGGAGTGTGAGTCCCTTGCCCCAATGGTCTGATTTTTGTATACATTTGATCCATGAAGACTCTCTTGTAGGCCATCAACACTTTTATTTTAACAAGCCAGAAAAGTCACTACTGTGATTTTAGTCCATCCTCCTCCAACAGTTGATTGGGCTGCTTCTTTGGCACACCTCACCCCTGCTAGCTGAGGTAATTAGAAACCAGGGATGAAATCCTTGCCCTGTGGAAGACAATGGCTCTGATTTCAATGGGGCCAGGATTTGATCCCAAACCAAGAATCAAACTTGGATTTCGCATATGGCGGTGCAGAGCACCAGGTTACATGGTTAGTTTTAAAAGTCTCCTATTTGCTAATCTGCAGATTTTTCAAAGTCAGTTTAAAGTGCTGTCATTAAGAGAACAGTGCTTTCCCCTGCTATATCTACTGGAGATGTGACATCAGATATGATGTCTTTCCAGTTTTTGCTTTCTCATTAGTTCTGTTTATTTTAATTAATTATCTCTGTGGATCTCCTTTCATGCACATATTACCTATGTTTATTGTAAATTTGTTTTAATCCTTTTTAGATAAGATGAATAGAGACCTTCGGGCATGGGCATCCCAGAGTAAAAACCTGCCCTTGTGAGGTGCTGAGCTTCCTTGACTCCCACTAGAGTTAATGGGAGTTGAGAGCCCTCAGCCTCTTACAGAATTGGGCCCCAGTTCAGCAAGGCACTAAAGTACATGCCTCGCTTTAAGCACATGACTCATCCTACTAAAGTCAATGGGATTGCTCACAGGCTTAATTACCTTGACTAATCAGGGTTCTAACATTACCTGTGAAATTCTAAAATATACTTCCATCTCGTAACATTTTATGTAGCCTTTCCCAATAGATCTGAGGGATCTCTGAATTCTACTAGCATGAGACAGTGGAGTGGCTTAGTGTAGAGAAAAAACATGCTAACACACACTCTGGATTTTTAGTGACAAATTAATGTGTAATGTGGCTGAGAGAAGCTAGAACTTCTTCAAAACCTCTCTCATTCCTCCACCGTCCAAAAGAAGTCAACCGTCTGTACTAAAAAATTGTAAATGATGGGGGATGAAAGATGCTGGAAACGTATCCATTGAAACAGCATCACTTTTCAATGATTTTTGGGAGCATAGTTTGATACTGTCTCAGGGTTTGATATTTTTATTTGATAATGGACATATTCAAAAATTTTAAGGCAAGAAAGGACCATTGTGATAATCTAGTCTGACCTCCTGCATAATGCAGGCTATAGGATTTCACTGTTTCCTACATTAAGCCCATATCTTATCTTTGAGCTAAAGCATATTTTTTAAAAGACATCTAATTTTGATTTAAAGACCTCAAGTGTTGAAGAAATCTCCACATCTCTAAGTAAGTTGTTCCAATGGTTAATTATTCTCACTGTTTAAAAAATTCCATCTTGTTTCTAGCCTGAATTTATCTAACTTCAGCTTCCAGTCATTGGATCTTGTTATACCTTTGTCTGATAGATTATAGAGCCTTCTGCTATCAGAAATATTCTTCTCATATGTACTGTCTTTTAATAATGATACTGTTTATAAATGATTGTGGATCACCTCTGAAGTATCCAGTCTCGTATACTAAACTGCTATACAATGTGTATGTTTGTCTTTCCCTCATTTCAGCTAAATAAACAGATTTCCATCTTCATTATTCTCGGTTTTGTTTCACTTGGCTTTCATAAGAACAGCCATACTGGGTAAGACCAAAGGTCCATCTAGCCCAGTATCCTGTGTTCCAACAGTGAGCAATGCCAGGTGCCCCAAAGGGAATGAACAAGTATCCATCCCCTGTCACCCATTCCCAGCTTCTGGCAAACAGAGGCTAGGGACACCATCCTCGCCCATCCTGGCTAATAGCCGTTGATGGACCTATCCTCCATGAAGATATCTAGTTCTTTTTGAACGCTTTTATAGTCTTGACCTTCACAACATCCTCTGGCAAAGAGTTCCACAGGTTCACTGTGTGTTGTGTGAAAAAATGCTTCCTTTTGTTTGTTTTAAACCTGCTACCAATTTATTTAATTGGGTGACCCCGAGGTCTTGTGTTATGAGGAGTAAATAACACTTCCTTATTTACTTTCTTCACACCAGTCATGATTTTATAGACCTCTATCATATCCCCCCTTATTTGTCTCTTTTCCAAGCTGAAATGTTGGCAGTCGTTCCCTACCCCTAATAATTTTTGTTGCCCTTTTCTGAACCTTTTCCAATCCCAGTATATCTTTTTTGAGATGGGGCGACCACATCTGCACATACTATTCAAGATGTGGGCATACCATGGATTTATATAGAGGCAATATGATATTTTCTGTCGTATTATCACAAAATAGACAATGATTATTAACATTCTATTTTTGAACCATGGATGATAAAAAAAATATATATATATTTTTGAACCTCCATGTTTCTGAATGGATCCTATAAATGAAAGATTAGAATCCTTCTCTTTCTAGATTAGGAATGCAAATGAAAACATTGACTCTAACTTTTAAATTACAGTGCATGTTGTTTCGGTTTTTAAGTATATTGTTTATCATAAAGGTTTATTTTTTGTTGTTTCCTTCTATTGAAAGCTGTGCATCCAAAAGGAGAGAGCTTTCTTATAAAAGATGCTTATTAACACGCCAACAACAATTTTAGCATACAGTTGAGATTTGATTGCTGAAAGTGTCTTGACCTAGTTTTGCAGGCTGAAACCTGTCTTTCGCACAGTGACAGCAATTTCTGTAGAATTGAATTCCCTTCACCTTGAGAGACAAACTCCGACAAGGCCATGGAATAGCAGAATTTTGAATTATATGTATATTTTTGGCGACTCCTTTCTCTGTGAATGTTTGGTCTTTAAGGCCTAGATCCTGCAATTTACGACACACAAGAAGAGCCTTGCACTGATGCAGAATTTCACTGAAGTTAAGATGGGTGGAGTGGACCCCCTGTGTTTTGTAAACTGCAGAATCAAGCCCTAAATGAGACAGGCGTATCATGCCTGATCAGATTCTAACCAGCTTTTCTTCTTGATTTACACTAGACCTTTCAAACATTTGAAACCAAAAGAACAGGACACACTGTGCCTGGATACTATGGTGACGGGTGCCTAGGAGTGCTGTTTTCCCCTCCCCTCTGACCTCACTCCACTACTTTGTACATTTACCCCTTTGTGTCTGTATTGTTTTCTCCTATCTCCAGATTTAGTGTATATATTTTTATCTTGTCCCTCATAAATCCTGCTCCCCCATTTATTCATTTATCCCTGGCTCCAAGTAGAAGGGTTTGTGCTCAAGGGTTTCATGAACCTTAAAAGACCAGCCTGAGTTGACAGTAGTGGGGTAGATGGGATCTTCAGGGGGAAAAAACAATTCTGAATTTCCAACTAGAGGGCTTGGTTTATCTTTTTAGAATATCTTCCTAAGGAAAAGGGCTAGAAACCTACTGTGAAAAAAAAATACATAGATTATCCCTGACATATTTAGGCCCCTACAATCATAGAGCACCCACAGGAGAAGGCTTTGTGAGCCCCAAAGGATGTCTCTGTCTCTGCTAATCAGATGAGCTACATTCATAGGAAGCTGGGAAAGCAGGTGTGAAGAGCTGATGTATGAAGCACTCAAAGCAGCACATTGGGTAAAGAGGAAATGGGAGGAAACTCCTTAGGTGACCTGGCATCCCAGGGTTTGGAGAAACTGGGGCGTTCCAGTTCCAGTGAATCTTGCAGGGATGCTGAGATAATCCTAGTAAGCCAGTATAGCTCGATACCCTAATCTTACTGTATCTTTCAATAGAAATGATTCTCTTGACTATTTGCAAAACTGCTTTCCATCTGGTCATATGGAAGAGTGTATCTCTAATCACCACAGCATTATCAGAAGTAACGTACAGCTTTATTCATCCATTATTTTTTGATGTTTTAGTCCTTTCATATTGTGAGTCAGACATTCAACAATAATTCACTTGTGATCCATGTCATTATACTTTGGATCTTTCTCCTTGTGATAATTCACTCTGAGCAAGCACTGTGTCTAGCTTAAAGAAACAACGAGGAGTCTGGTGGCACCTTAAAGACTAACCAATTTATTTGGGCATAAGCATCTGAAGAAGTGGGTTTTTTACCCATGAAAGCTTATGCCCAAATAAATTGGTTAGTCTTTAAGGTGCCACCCGACTACTCATTGTTTTTGTGGATACAGACTAACACGGCTACCCCTCTGACATTTGTGTCTAGCTGGGAAAGTCTCTAAGGGTATGTCTACACTATGGAATAAGGTCGAATTTATAGAAGTCGGTTTTTTAGAAATTGGTTTTATATATTCGAGTGTGTGTGTTCCCACAGAAAATGCTCTAAGTGCATTAAGTGCATTAACTCGGCGGAGCGCTTCCACAGTACCAAGGCTAGAGTCGACTTCCGGAGCGTTGCACTGTGGGTAGCTATCCCACAGTTCCCGCAGTCTCCGCTGCCCATTGGAATTCTGGGTTGATATCCCAATGCCTGATGGGGCTAAAACATTGTCGCGGGTGGTTCTGGGTACGTATTGTCAGGCCCCCGTTCCCTCCCTCCCTCCGTGAAAGCAAGGGCAGACAATCATTTCGCGCCTTTTTTCCTGAGTTACCTGTGCAGACGCCATACCACGGCAAGCATGGAGCCCGCTCAGGTAACCGTCACCCTATGTCTCCTGGGTGCTGGCAGACGTGGTACGGCTTTGCTGCACAGTAGCAGCAACCCATTGCCTTCTGGCAGCAGACGGTGCAATACGACTGGTAGTCGTCCTCGTCGTGTCCGAGGTGCTCCTGGCCACGTCGGCTGGGAGCGCCTGGGCAGACATGGGCGCAGGGACTAAATTTGGAGTGACTTGACCAGGTCATTCTCTTTAGTCCTGCAGTCAGTCCTATTGAACCGTCTTATGGTGAGCGGGCAGGCGATACGGACTGCTAGCAGTCGTATTGTACCATCTTCTGCCAGGCAGGCAAGAGATGAGGATGGCTAGCAGTCGTACTGTACCATCTTCTGCCGAGCAGCCATGAGATGTGGATGGCATGCAGTCCTTCTGCACCGTCTGCTGCCAGCCAAAGATGTAAAAGATAGATGGAGTGGGTCAAAACAAGAAATACACCAGATTTGTTTTGTACTCATTTGCCTCCTCCCCTGTCTAGGGGACTCATTCCTCTAGGTCACACTGCAGTCGCTCACAGAGAAGGTGCAGCGAGGTAAATCTAGCCATGTATCAATCAGAGGCCAGGCTAACCTCCTTGTTCCAATAAGAACGATAACTTAGGTGCACCATTTCTTATTGGAACCCTCCGTGAAGTCCTGCCTGAAATACTCCTAGATGTAAAGACACCCCCTTTGTTGATTTTAGCTCCCTGAAGCCAACCCTGTAAGCCGTGTCGTCAGTCGCCCCTCCCTCCGTCAGAGCAACGGCAGACAATCGTTCCGCGCCTTTTTTCTGTGCGGACGCCATACCAAGGCAAGCATGGAGGCCGCTCAGCTCACTTTGGCAATTAGGAGCACATTAAACACCACTCGCATTATCCAGCAGTATATGCAGCACCAGAACCTGGCAAAGCGATACCGGGCAAGGAGGCGACGTCAGCGCGGTCACGTGAGTGATCAGGACATGGACACAGATTTCTCTGAAAGCATGGGCCCTGCCAATGCATGCATCATGGTGCTAATGGGGCAGGTTCATGCTGTGGAACGCAGATTCTGGGCTCGGGAAACAAGCACAGACTGGTGGGACCGCATAGTGTTGCAGGTCTGGGACGATTCCCAGTGGCTGCGAAACTTTCGCATGCGTAAGGGCACTTTCATGGAACTTTGTGACTTGCTTTCCCCTGCCCTGAGGCGCATGAATACCAAGATGAGAGCAGCCCTCACAGTTGAGAAGCGAGTGGCGATAGCCCTGTGAAAGCTTGCAATGCCAGACAGCTACCAGTCAGTTGGGAATCAATTTGGAGTGGGCAAATCTACTGTGGGGGCTGCTGTGATGCAAGTAGTCCACGCAATCAAAGATCTGCTGATATCAAGGGTAGTGACCCTGGGAAATGTGCAGGTCATAGTGGATGGCTTTGCTGCAATGGGATTCCCTAACTGTGGTGGGGCTATAGACGGAACCCATATCCCTATCTTGGCACCGGAGCACCAAGCCGCCGAGTACATAAACCGCAAGGGGTACTTTTCGATAGTGCTGCAAGCTCTGGTGGATCACAAGGGACGTTTCACCAACATCAACGTGGGATGGCCGGGAAAGGTGCATGATGCTCGCATCTTCAGGAACTCTGGTCTGTTTCAAAAGCTGCAGGAAGGGACTTTATTCCCAGACCAGAAAATAACTGTTGGGGATGTTGAAATGCCTATATGTATCCTTGGGGACCCAGCCTACCCCTTAATGCCATGGCTCATGAAGCCGTACACAGGCAGCCTGGACAGTAGGCAGGAGCTGTTCAACTACAGGCTGAGCAAGTGCAGAATGGTGATAGAATGTGCATTTGGACGTTTAAAGGCGCGCTGGCGCAGTTTACTGACTCGCTTAGACCTCAGCGAACCAATATTCCCACTGTTATTACTGCTTGCTGTGTGCTCCACAATATCTGTGAGAGTAAGGGGGAGACGTTTATGGCGAGGTGGGAGGTTGAGGCAAATCGCCTGGCTGCTAGTTACGCGCAGCCAGACACCAGAGCGGTTAAAAAAGCACAGGAGGGCATGGTACGCATCAGAGAAGCTTTGAAAACCAGTTTCATGACTGGCCAGGCTACGGTGTGAAAATTCTGTTTGTTTCTCCTTGATGAAACCCCCCGCCCCTTGGTTCACTCTACTTCCCTGTAAGCTAACCACCCGCCCCTCCTCCCTTCAATCACCGCTTGCAGAGGCAATAAAGTCATTGTTGCTTCACATTCATGCATTCTTTATTCATTCATCACACAAATAGGGGGATGACTACCAAGGTAGCCCAGGAGGGGTGGTGGAGGAGGGAAGGAAAATGCCACACAGCACTTTAAGCACAGCACTTTAAAAGTTTACAACTTTAAAATTTATTGAATGACAGCCTTCTTTTTTTTGGGCAATCCTCTGTGGTGGAGTGGCTGGTTGGCCGGAGGCCCCCCCACCGCGTTCTTGGGCGTCTGGGTGTGGAGGCTATGGAACTTGGGGAGGAGGGCGGTTGGTTACAGAGGGGCTGCAGAGACAGTCTGTGCTCCAGCTGCCTTTGCTGCAGCTCAACCATACACTGGAGCATACTGGTTTGGTCCTGCAGCAGCCTCAGCATTGAATCCTGCCTCCTCTCATCACGCTGCCGCCACATTTGAGCTTCAGCCCTGTCTTCAGCCCGCCACTTACTCTCTTCAGCCCGCCACTTACTCTCTTCAGCCCGCCACTTACTCTCTTCAGCCCGCCACCTCTCCTCCCGGTCATTTTGTGCTTTCCTGCACTCTGACATTATTTGCCTCATAGAATCATAGAATATCAGGGTTGGAAGGGACCCCAGAAGGTCATCTAGTCCAACCCCCTGCTCAAAGCAGGACCAATTCCCAGTTAAATCATCCCAGCCAGGGCTTTGTCAAGCCTGACCTTAAAAACCTCTAAGGAAGGAGATTCTACCACCTCCCTAGGTAACGCATTCCAGTGTTTCACCACCCTCTTAGTGAAAAAGTTTTTCCTAATATCCAATCTAAACCTCCCCCACTGCAACTTGAGACCATTACTCCTCGTTCTGTCATCTGCTACCATTGAGAACAGTCTAGAGCCATCCTCTTTGGAACCCCCTTTCAGGTAGCCTCCACGCATTCGTCTGTGCTCTGTCAGTGTGGGAGGACAGCATGAGCTTGGAGAACATTTCATCGCAAGTGCGTTTTTTTTTCTTTCTAAGCTTCACTAGCCTCTGGGAAGGAGAAGATCCTGTGATCATTGAAACACATGCAGCTGGTGGAGAAAAAAAAAGGGACAGTGGTATTTAAAAAGACACATTTTATAAAACAGTGGCTACACTGTTTCAGGGTAAACCTTGCTGTTAACATTACATACATAGCACATGTGCTTTCGTTACAAGGTCGCATTTTGCCTCCTCCCACCACGTGACTACCCCCTCAACCTTCCCCCCTCCTTGTGGCTAACAGCGGGGAACATTTCTGTTTAGCCACAGGCAAACAGCCCAGCAGGAATGGGCTCCTCTGAGTGTCCCCTGAAGAAAAGCACTCTATTTCAACCAGGTGACCATGAATTATATCTCACTCTCCTGAGGATAACACAGAGAGATAAAGAACGGATGTTGTTTGAATGCCAGCAAACATACACTGCAATGCTTTGTTCTACAATGATTCCCGAGTATGTGTTACTGGCCTGGAGTGGTAAAGTGTCCTACCATGAAGGACGCAATAAGGCTGCTCTCCCCAGAAACCTTTTGCAAAGGCTTTAGGACTACATCTAGGAGAACCGCAAATGCCAGGGCAAAGTAATCCTTTCACATGCTTGCTTTTAAACCATGTAGAGTATTTTAAAAGGTACACTCACCAGAGGTCCCTTCTCCGCCTGCTGGGTCCAGGAGGCAGCCTTGGGTGGGTTCGGGGGGTACTGGCTCCAGGTCTAGGGTGAGAAACAGTTCCTGGCTGTCGGGAAAACCGGTTTCTCCGCTTGCTTGCTGTGAGCTATCTACAACCTCCTCCTCATCATCATCTTCTTCGTCCCCAAAACCTGCTTCCGTATTGCCTCCATCTCCATTGAAGGAGTCAAACAACACGGCTGGGGTAGTGGTGGCTGAACCCCCTAAAATGGCATGCAGCTCATCATAGAAGCGGCATGTTTGGGGCTCTGACCCAGAGCGGCTGTTCGCCTCTCTGGTTTTCTGGTAGGCTTGCCTCAGCTCCTTCAGTTTCACGCAGCACTGCTTCGGGTCCCTGTTATGGCCTCTGTCCTTCATGCCCTGGGAGATTTTGACAAAGGTTTTGGCATTTCGAAAACTGGAACGGAGTTCTGATAGCACGGATTCCTCTCCCCAAACAGCGATCAGATCCCGTACCTCCCGTTCGGTCCATGCTGGAGCTCTTTTGCGATTCTGGGACTCCATCATGGTCACCTGTGCTGATGAGCTCTGCATGGTCACCTGCAGCTTGCCACGCTGGCCAAACAGGAAATGAGATTCAAAAGTTCGCGATTCTTTTCCTGTCTACCTGGCCAGTGCATCTGAGTTGAGAGTGCTGTCCAGAGCAGTCATAATGGAGCACTCTGGGATAGCTCCCGGAGGCCAATACCATCGAATTGTGTCCACAGTACCCCAAATTCGAGCCGGCAACATCGATTTAAGCGCTAATCCACTTGTCAGGGGTGGAGTAAGGAAATCGATTTTAAGAGCCCTTTAAGTCGAAATAAAGGGCTTCATTGTGTGGACGGGTGCAGGTTTACATCAATTTAACGCTGCTAAATTCGACCTAAAGTCCTAGTGTAGACCAGGGCTAAGCAACTGATCTAAAAGCAGGGACATTGCCATGCTGTTTGTCTGAGTGATGCTCCCACAGCACCAGCCCTTGTTACTTTAGACTCAACTTAGTGCTATTAGACTCTTGTTTTCATGAGCACTAAATTCAGTCATTCCCTTTTTTCCGCTTAAAAAATATTTGCAGGACTTCACTTTGTAAACTCCCTTGCCATATCTCCCTGTATTGATTATACTCTAAAATTCTCAAAGGAGTTGATCCGAAAACTGTTGAAGTCAGTGAGAAGATACACATTTGGATGAGGCACCTTACTCTGTCCTCATATTTTATGTGCAGCCAAGAACACTTATTATCAGGTGTCTGATGATCAAGAGTTTACCAACAGGGTGCAGTAACTTACTGAACTGAATTTGCATAGGGTACCAAAATTTGCCTTTTAGCTATTCCCAAGGTTCCTGTACTACAAATCTATTTGTTCACCCTAATCAGAGAAACAAGACCAGTTGTTAAGATGAAATGGTGACAATGTTGTGAGGGAAATGACTGCTATGGTCTAAATACCTCTGCTAATCCATCATTTTAGGAGAGAATGGGTAAAAATCCATAATAGGAGAGTGCAAAATCCCATTTTAGAGAGAGACTCCATCAAAGTGAAAATATTCTGAACTAAGCAGTTTCCTCAGTATTGGAGTACACTGCAATGTAGATTCAAATATCTTGATTTACAAAGAAACAAATATTTATGAAAGAAACCTGGCATCAGAAATGAAATGCTAAATAATTTGGTCTCACCATCTCTCTATTAAGAAGAGTGTTTAGTAAACATGTAAATTATATCCAGCGTGTTACATGAGTTGTTTTTTCCTCCTTTGCATTTCTAACACTCATTCCCGGGTATGGTGAGGGAGAGACCATGAGCGAAAGTAGGATGTTTAAGGGAAACTATTCTCTTCCCTGAAGGTGCCTGAGGCCCATTTTTACTAAAACTCCTGAGGCTGAAATTCTTTTAAAATTCCTGTTTCTAGATCCTGCGTTCTTGTGCAGAAGTCCCTAGGCAAGAGATGTCTAGCCTTTCCTTGTTTGTTTGTTACCATTCTTTGCTGGGAGTCTGACTTCTAACAAACGCTTTCCATAGGAAAACTCTCAGGACTCTGTACCCAAGTGGCAGGACTTCCTCTTGCTTAAGCAGGCTTCTCTCATCCTGATATACTTCACCCTTCCATCCATGAAATAAATAGTACTTCATAGTTGCCAGTCTTCTCCAGTCAGTGGCAGAAGTAGTGCTCCAGGCTATATTCCATGGCACCAACATCTTTCCCCACTTCTCTCTACAGTAGTCAGTTCTTTGGAACCGAGTATGGGAGGTTGTTTTTCATTCCCTAGTGAGGTGCTAGAACTGTCTGGTCTTTAGGCAATTCACAAATGGAACTGATCCTCCAGCTGGAAATGTCCAGTATATGTGGTCCCTCTTCCAAGCCTACTCATTTATTGTGGCACTTTTTGTTATGACTCCTCTTGCACCCTCTGCTCATATTATGTCAAAACAAGAAACTACTTTATAATCGCATCAGCTAAGGGGTGGTCTAGGAGAACATAAAGCCAAGGGCAGACAGATATGTCCGAATATGAAAGCAACGCTAGGAAGGCAAAGATGGAGCTTGTAAACTCACTATTGTAAGCAGTTCAAGACCAGGCTGGCTTTCAAAACAAATTATGTAAGGTGAGACAGAGGGAACCTCTGTGTAATGTGGTGGGATGAGGAGTTATTTAGTCTTTGCAATGGCAGAGATAAAACGGACTCTGAACAGCATTGCTCTAAAATTGTATGTCTAGCTGCATGGGAAGCTTGTGTTCTTGCTGTACTACACTGGGCCTGATCTTCAAGTATGGGTACAGGTCACTAGATTCCAGTACTGACGCTTAGATTTCATACATGGAAAAGAAAAAAACGCTACATTTTTGTCTATGAAGGTTTGTTTCCCCTTGCACTAAATGTAATAATAGTAGCTAACTATATAATCTTAATCGCTAGATCCTTAAATGATCTGATGTATCCATTGATACAACAAAGGGAAAGAAGATCACAAAACTAACATATGCATGGCAGGCATTTCAGCCGTGTCATATTATTCCAGATTTTAAGCAGCGTACACCTTGAAATACTAGTTCCTCTGCTGGTCTGTTTCCTGTAAACAGAGATCTAAAACTAAAATACACAATATGTCTGCTGAGGAAGATGGCTAGGACACCAGTTAGGGTTGCCAATTTTGATTGAACCTATTCCTGGAGGTTTCATCACATGACATAATCGTTAATTTAAGATTAATATTTAATTCCTGGGGACTCCAGGACAACCCTGGGGGGTTGGCAACCCTAACACCCATCTGTGACTCCCCTTCCTTCTTACAACTGTAGGGTTTATGGCTTGACTTCATGGTTCCTTTTTGGGGTGGATAGAGGCAGGATTTGTGGACGGCTGCCCAGAAGGCAAGGAGCTCATTTGCCTGAGCTCTATACCAAGTTTGGAGCTCCTCTGCACTCCTAGTACACCAAGCTATTGGTGAGCCTTACTGTCCCGTCCTGCCACTTAGGTTCCAATCCTGATCCATCCCTGATTGCTTGTTTAGTGTTCGAAAAGCACTTTGCATATGGACATAACTGCTACTAACACACCCATTATAACCCACCTGGGTCTGGGTTTGCAACAGGCTAGCGGGTCTTGCTCAAACCAGGCAGGGTGCTAGAGTCCTAAGCTGGCAGGGCAGGAAAACAGGAGCAGTAGTAGTCTTGGCACATCAGGTGGCAGCTCCCAGGGGGTTTCTGTGATCTAACCCGTCACACCCACCCATTATAAGTCTGTTGGAGAATTTCTGTACAAAATGGAATTTTCTTTTTACAATTCATACCAGCAGAATATTCATCAATAACTACTCTGCTCTCTATGGAGATTTTGTGGACTGTTGGAACCATTAACCCAGCTGGGAGAGTCAGAGATGGAACTAGGCAGAACCATTCTTCTTATAAAGTGTGAGGATGAAGGTGGTAGTTTGCCTTCTGGTTGTTTTGTTTAGAAGTTGAAGTGGTTTACAAATCAAGAAAAGTCCCTTTTTGAGTAAAACCGCCATGCTCCTGAGCATTTAAACTGAGACTACAAATCCAAACACACAGAGATTTTCATTTAACTCCCAAATGGTAATATAGTGAGCTTAAAGAGTCTGTCGTCATGGTATGACATATTGCACAATAGCATATAGCACACTATAGCACAATAGCATATAGCACAATAGCATATAGCACACTATTCCAAGTGGACTGTCAAAACTGGTCTAATTCAAAATGCTACTAATACCAAAAAAGCAAACATTACATACATCTCAGTCTGGCTTTTGCATCTTTCTTGTTGCCCCTTTGAGGAACCAAAGTTATTAGACATAATAGTAATGTAACAACAATATTATCTCCCTTATTTACCAAACTGTCTACGGAACTGCAGAAGGTCCTAGTAACTGGAATGTACACATTGGCGTGTCCCTATCAGAACATAGCCAGTGCTGCTCAGAATGGTATAAACTTCAGTTTCTTCAAAACTCTAGTCCTTGGACATCCATTAGGTTGAGTTATGTGTGTTTTGAAAACTTGAGCATCCTCACACAGAGCCCTGGAAAGATGATGAAAATATTCCAAGAAAGTAAAATGTGTTTTAAGATTCCTTTCAGGTTTGTTTGCATTCAGGCCTTTATTCAGGAAAGGATATCTATTCAGGAAATAAAGCACTTATTTAAAGCTGAGCATCTGCTTTCCTAAAGTTAAACCTGTGCTTAAATCCGATGACTGCAGTCGTACAGCACATGCTTTCCTCTATCTGGGCTTTATCAGAGGCATCTGAACTTAATCTGTGATTGTGCAGTTTAGATTTCTGTTGTAGCTAGTTCAGGAATTTACAGTAAGTAAACAGTCGGTTTTATTTTAATCCATATATTTCACAACCCAATTTCAGGATGATTTTATTTTTCTAACAATGCCAGAAAGTTTCTGGTCACAAAAATGATTTGTGAGGAAATTAAAAGTGAGGAAAAATGGTGACTTGATTCAATATCAATGTTCAAATAGCGCTACAGGAATAATGATTATAGGTTGAAAAAAGCAGCAGCTTTATACTTGAGACTCTTTAGAAAGCAAAAATAATTTTATAACCTTAAATTTAGTTTTAGGAGGCCAGTCTGACCTTCTCTAAAATCATTCTCTAATCTCTCTGGCAGGAAATCTGTAGGGTGAATGGGTTGCAATTGTATCATAAAATGAGTACACTTTTACTTTTTTTCTTTGAATATTTGATGTAAAGGTGCATAAACCTGACTATCACCTGCCTCTGACATTGTGATCTCTTTTCACTTTTCTACTTGGTATCTAATGATATTTCAGTTTTTTTATATGACAACACATTTGATTGACTCGTTTTCTAAAAGGTGTATTATTAATTTCAGATCACTTTTAGCACCACATAAGGCCACGTTTTCACAGAACTGAAATAATAATTTATTTAGAGTCCAGCAAGTGTCAATTAACAGATCTTTTTGTTTTCACAGTATATCCATTCATCAGGCATAATTCACAGGGTAAGTGAAAACAGTATTAAAAGTACTTGTGTTTTTTTTATTCAGATTCTGTAGATCATGTTTGTGCACACGTATGTCCATAGATATAGTTCTCACATCATTCTTGACTTGATTCATTTTGGTTGGATGTTTTTTAATTGATATGGTCTGCACAGAGAGGGTTTCAGAACAGCTAATGACTAACTGGAACTGGTAGAAAATTTTCCATCAAAAATTTCTTTTTTTCTTTTTTTTTTTTTTTGAGGGAAAATTGGGTTTTAGACTATACAAAAATTTGCATGAAAAGGCAGCTTAGAAGTAAGGTCATAACATTCAATAAGGTTTTTTGAGACTATTGCAAGAAATTGCTCTATCTTTCATGTAATGCAAGTGTTTTTATTTAAAAAGTGTATTTTTCTGTTTGTTGTAAAAGTCCATCTCAAACTTGATATATTTACAGGATCTAAAGCCTGGAAATTTAGCAGTAAATGAAGACTGTGAATTGAAGGTAGGAAACACTTCTTGAAGTATGCAGTTGAATTTGTTACAAACACACTGCATAGGAGAACATGAGTGAAACCAAGTCAATGACAGAACTCCTATTGACTTCAGTTGGGCTAGGATTTTACCCTATGACTTTTGAAGAGTCATGGAGAAATGTGGAAATCCCAGGAAATTGAGGTGAGGGAGGATCAAATGTGGTCCCAGGACATTAGCAGGAGGAAGAACCAAATGTGGTACCAGTCTTCCAAAAGAAGAGTGGTTCTGAATACTGTTGTCCCATATGTCTGGCTTCAATCCATACTAAAATAATGGAACCTATATTATTGAGGGGGGAAACTGACCTTCAAAAGCCTAATCATCTCATTGGGTGTATCTACACAACTCTGAGTGATTGCAAGCAGCTGATTGGATGATTGACCTCCAAGAGGAGGAGTCAGGCACCCCCAGGGAAATTAGGAAGTCAGCGCTTCTGCTTCTAAGACATTTTTACATGGAAAGAGGTGTGAGCTGTTTCTTATGTTCCATTGTCCCTGCATATGAGTCTGCCCTAAGCAGATTCCTGCTGAACTGTTGTGCAAGTAGGCGTTGCCATCTGCAAGCTTCCCTCTAGATCATTAAACTGAAATACTGAATCGGATTTTATCACTCTGCTTCTTCTCTGTCTTGGGAATCTTCCAATCCATCAGTGTGTTAGAGCATAATATTTATTCTCCAGAAATAATTATGCCAACTAGCCCAGACCCCACAATATGTATATGCTTAATTGTAGTGAAGAGTTTTATGGAAAGCAGATAAGAAATCTTTATTAAATGTGATTTATACATGTCTCCATCAGCTTATTATAAGACTTAGAATCATAGAATCATAGAATATCAGGGTTGGAAGGGACCCCAGAAGGTCATCTAGTCCAACCCCCTGCTCGAAGCAGGACCAATTCCCAGTTAAATCATCCCAGCCAGGGCTTTGTCAAGCCTGACCTTAAAAACCTCTAAGGAAGGAGATTCTACCACCTCCCTAGGTCACGCATTCCAGTGTTTCACCACCCTCTTAGTAAAAAAGTTTTTCCTAATATCCAATCTAAACCTCCCCCACTGCAACTTGAGACCATTACTCCTCGTTCTGTCATCTGCTACCATTGAGAACAGTCTAGAGCCATCCTCTTTGGAGCCCCCTTTCAGGTAGTTGAAAGCAGCTATCAAATCCCCCCTCATTCTTCTCTTCTGCAGGCTAAACAATCCCAGCTCCCTCAGCCTCTCCTCATAACTCATGTGTTCCAGACCCCTAATAATTTTTGTTGCCCTTCGCTGGACTCTCTCCAATTTATCCACATCCTTCTTGTAGTGTGAGGCCCAAAACTGGACACAGTACTCCAGATGAGGCCTCACCAATGTCGAATAGAGGGGAACGATCACGTCCCTCGATCTGCTCGCTATGCCCCTACTTATACATCCCAAAATGCCATTGGCCTTCTTGGCAACAAGGGCACACTGCTGACTCATATCCAGCTTCTCGTCCACTGTCACCCCTAGGTCCTTTTCCGCAGAACTGCTGCCTAGCCATTCGGTCCCTAGTCTGTAGCTGTGCATTGGGTTCTTCCGTCCTAAGTGCAGGACCCTGCACTTATCCTTATTGAACCTCATCAGATTTCTTTTGGCCAAATCCTCCAATTTGTCTAGGTCCTTCTGTATCTACCACTCCTCCCAGTTTAGTATCATCTGCAAATTTGCTGAGAGTGCAATCCACACCATCCTCCAGATCATTTATGAAGATATTGAACAAAACCGACCCCAGGACCGACCCTTGGGGCACTCCACTTGATACCGGCTGCCAACTAGACATGGAGCCATTGATCACTACCCGTTGAGCCCGACAATCTAGCCAGCTTTCTACCCACCTTATAGTGCATTCATCCAGCCCATACTTCCTTAACTTGCTGACAAGAATACTGTGGGAGACCGTGTCAAAAGCTTTGCTAAAGTCAAGAAACAATACATCCACTGCTTTCCCTTCATCCACAGAACCAGTAATCTCATCATAAAAGGTGATTAGATTAGTCAGGCATGACCTTCCCTTGGTGAATCCATGCTGGCTGTTCCTGATCACTTTCCTCTCATGTAAGTGCTTCAGGATTGATTCTTTGAGGACCTGCTCCATGATTTTTCCAGGGACTGAGGTGAGGCTGACTGGCCTGTAGTTCCCAGGATCCTCCTTCTTCCCTTTTTTAAAGATTGGCACTACATTAGCCTTTTTCCAGTCATCCAGGACTTCCCCGGTTCGCCACGAGTTTTCAAAGATAATGGCCAATGGCTCTGCAATCACAGCCGCCAATTCCTTCAGCACTCTCGGATGCAACTCGTCCGGCCCCATGAACTTGTGCACGTCCAGCTTTTCTAAATAGTACCTAACCACCTCTATCTCCACAGAGGGCTGGCCATCTCTTCCCCATTTTGTGTTGCCCAGCGCAGCAGTCTGGGAGCTGACCTTGTTAGTGAAAACAGAGGCAAAAAAAGCATTGAGTACATTAGCTTTTTCCACATCCTCTGTCACTAGGTTGCCTCCCTCATTCAGTAAGGGGCCCACACTTTCCTTGGCTTTCTTCTTGTTGCCAACATACCTGAAGAAACCCTTCTTGTTACTCTTAACATCTCTGGCTAGCTGCAGCTCCAGGTGCGATTTGGCCCTCCTGATATCATTCCTACATGCCCGAGCAATATTTTTATACTCTTCCCTGGTCATATGTCCAACCTTCCACTTCTTGTAAGCTTCTTTTTTATGTTTAAGATCCGCTAGGATTTCACCATTAAGCCAAGCTGGTCGCCTGCCATATTTACTATTCTTTCGACTCATTGGGATGGTTTGTCCCTGTAACCTCAACAGGGATTCCTTGAAATACAGCCAGCTCTCCTGGACTCCTTTCCCCTTCAAGTTAGTCCCCCAGGGGATCCTGGCCATCCATTCCCTGAGGGAGTCGAAGTCTGCTTTTCTGAAGTCCAGGGTCCGTATCCTGCTGCTTACCTTTCTTCCCTGCGTCAACCAACTCATGGTCACTGCCTCCCAGATTCCCATCCACTTTTGCTTCCCCCACTAATTCTACCCGGTTTGTGAGCAGCAGGTCAAGAAAAGCGCCCCCCCTAGTTGGCTCCTCTAGCACTTGCGCCAGGAAATTGTCCCCTACGCTTTCCAAAAACTTCCTGGATTGTCTATGCACCGCTGTATTGCTCTCCCAGCAGATATCAGGAAAATTAAAGTCACCCATGAGAATCAGGGCATGCGATCTAGTAGCTTCCATGAGCTGCCGGAAGAAAGCCTCATCTACCTCATCCCCCTGGTCCGGTGGTCTATAGCAGACTCCCACCACTACATCACTCTTGTTGCACACACTTCTAAACTTAATCCAGAGACACTCAGGTTTTTCTGCAGTTTAGTACCGGAGCTCTGAGCAGTCATACTGCTCCCTTACATACAGTGCTACTCCCCCACCTTTTCTGCCCTGCCTGTCCTTCCTGAACAGTTTATAACCATCCATGACAGTACTCTGACAGTACTTCTGGTTATATCCCTTATATGAGGTCAGTAGATTCAGACTGCTCCGAGCTGCCACTTCACCTGGAATGGTCCCTTAGAATATGTGTTAACTACTTATGCTAAACTATCTGTTTTTATTTAGTATTTAGCTGTGACACTCTTAGTACCTTTCCCAGACCTGAAGAAGAGCTCTGTAAAGCTCAAAAGCTTGTCTCTCTCACAAGCGAAAGTTGGTCAAATAAAAGATATTACCTCACCTACCTTGTCTTTCTAATGAATTAAAAGGTATTCTCTCCCCAAGGTTTGGAAAGTCTTATTTATTTTGTGGAACTTGTTTCTGTGTGAGCTATCTTACTGGAAGGATTGCCAAGCTTATGCCCAAATAAATCTGTTAGTCTTTAAGGTGCCACCAGACTCCTTATTGTTTGTGTGGATACAGACTAACACGGCTACCCCCTGAAAGTTATAAACATCACCCTCATAAAAGGCTAGTAAGTGATTCAACAATTAAACTCAAAAACTGTGTAGAGTCAATCATTCAAATATCAGGAAATACAAAAGCAGTATTGTTAACACCAAGCATTCAAAAATCATAAGTCAGGCTTCAAAAAAGGATGAAATTGGCTTAAAATTTTAATTTTAAACAGTAATAAATTTGGGGTTTTGGAGTTTTATTTGTTTTCTCTCTGTCTCTCTCGGTTTTTGAGCCTATTGGTTACACATGGGTCATGTGTTCTATCTTTTCTCCCTGTCCTTCTAAAAAAAATTAATAAATAAATAAAAAGTTAAAATTCTCCCCTAGTTGCATGATTCCAGGACTGGGACTTAAGAAAAACATCCAGCAGCCCGAGATTCACGATAAAATTGGAAGAGTTTGCAACACTGAAAACTTAAGTTTTAGTGCACAACTTCAATGCTCAGTACCTGCACCAAGTCACTGTAATTAGAGTTGGTTGGGGATCTGTTGACAAAACATTTTTGGTTGGAAAATGCGGATTCAGCAAAATCAAAACTTTTCATGTGAAAGGGTCAGGTTAGACAAAACTTGTATTGGGCAGGTTTTTTACGTCCAGGACAGAATTTCTGCTCAAAGCGAGAGAGAGACAGAGAGACCCATCCTAAAATAGCAAATAGCCCAGTGATTAGGGCAAAGAAACTCTAGGAGAGATTTAGAGTAGGAGCTTGAACCTAGGTTTCCCACATCCCAGGTGAATGCCCTAACCACAGGGATACTGGCTATTCGTGGGTGGGTGGTTGTCATTTTGTTACAAAACAAAACATTCAAAAGGTCACAGTTTTCTCCCAATGTGAAATGGAAAAGATTTTTAAATACTGAAAATGTGTGCAGGATGGGAAAACCATTTCCTATCCAGCTCTCATTGTAATATAGACTCACTCCAATTCTCTAGAGCCTTAAGTCTGCTAATAAAGCAGATTTAACTTGGTGGATCCAGCCACTTACAGATTCCCCTTGTTAAAGGGATACTATAACCTTAGATACACAATAAGATAAATTGAGATCACATAAAGGCATTTCCTGACTTTCAAGTACTTAACTTTGCAGACCCTAATGTTGCAGTAATTTCTGAAGTTTATTGTATAAAAACAGGAAAAGAAATATGCAAGGCTGGTAATTAACAGGCATCAATTGTGAAAAGATACCTATTACCAGTAAACAACAGGCAGCAATCTATAAAAGGTAGACTAGTCTGTGTAAGAAATGCAGGCGAAGGGCCTGATTCTTGTCTCATTTATACCAGTGTAACTCCATTGACTTCAGTGGAGTTATAATGCCTCTGTACAGAATTGGGGAAATGTGGTTCCAGTCAGGCTGTAATCTCATCACCACTGCAGGTTGAAAAACTAACAACCTCTGTCACCTTCCCTGGGAGTGAAACATTTTGCAGAGCTTGCAAGGTGCACAAGTTCACTGTTCACTAACAGTGACTAATAAACTCCACTGCTTTTATGAGCACACTTTGAAAGCCTCTTTCTCCACAGCTAATGGGCCTACGGAATATAGCTGTTCTCTTAACTGTGCACCACATCGATCTTTAAATCCACAGCTAAGACCTTAGCATAACTTTCTAAATCACATGCTCGGTCATGCATTTTCAGTCATCAAACTAATTTTTTTTACCTACACTTTTAAGAAAATGCATACTGGACATTAAGCCCTGTTTATAGGCTATCTTTGAAGTGTCAAAGTTCAATTGTGTTTTGTTATTAAGGTGGAAAGCTGGAGTTTTATTTATTTATTTTATTTTTGCAGTGGGGAAAAATGTGTTTTCCACCACCCTATTCTTAATTTTAAAGTGGCTAAAGGGATTTTGCCCAAATTTGTTCAAAAAATCACTTTCCAGCATGGTAAATTCCAGCCCAAAAGGTTAAATGTTTAGGTCAAGAATGTATGAAAACAGTGACTTGATGTGGAAATTGTAGTGCAGCCTTAAGTGTGATGATCTTAACATTTATAATTAGAAATCTGTTCATAAGAATGAATAAACGTTTACTTTGTAAAAACAAAATGAAAATTCTAAAATGGCTGCATGACTACAGCTGGGTAAATAACGGATTTTTTTGTTTGCTGACAATTCCAAAACATTTTTTTTAATTCCATTTTGGTTTGAACCAAAACCAATTTTTTAAATTTTTCAGTGAATTTAAAAGTAGGAGGGGGTGTTTCAGGTTAAGCAAAATGCTTTTTTTTTAGATTTTGACCATTTTAATTTTTTAAAACATTTTAATAAAATTATCAAAAATTCTGAAACAAAAGATTGTTTCAAAGTGAAAAAATGAAACATTCCACTTAAAAATGTCAAAACAAATTTTTGGGGGGGGGGTGTGAGTGGGAAGGGGGTTAAGCTTTTTTTCCTTACCAGAACAATTTGGCAAAACTAACACAAATTTGTGAAATATTTCTGTGTTGCTGTATCTGCATTTTTTGCCTACCCCTCAAAAAAAAGTGAAAAATTTTGCCCAACCCTATGCATAACATATGTTCTAACTATTATTGTAATTGTTAGCTACCTATACTAAATAAATAAACCAGGATTTGCAATATATTGCAACTGTTTCTAGCTCTCAGTGAAACCACAGATCTTAGTCTGGCAAATCAAAAAAACTGTATAAAATAATAATAAATTTTATGTAAATGATACAGACCGTAGAAAAGCATCAAAGTGTTGCATTTCTTTGATGTCTTCTGAAGACCTAGTGGAGAACACATATAGGATGTCTGGATGCTTCATTTAAAAGTATATCTTGCTATCCTGTTTCTGAAAATATTTATTTGCCTTGTGTCCAGTATTTAAATGACAAAGTTTATCAGTGATGTAATATAAAATAGGGATTAAGTGCCATTGAGCAAGGTGGAAATTATTGGTAAACATAGCAAATCTCTTGTTCCACTTTGCATCCCATTTCTGTTTTAAATGCAGTTGACACCTCAGCTGATAAGGGGGAGGGATAGCTCAGTGGTTTGTGCATTGGCCTGCTAAACCCAGGGTTGCGAATTCAATCCTCAAAGGGGCCATTTTGGGATCTGGGGCAAAAATTGGAGATTGGTCCTGCTTTGAGCAGGGGGTTGCACTAGATGACCTCTGGAGGTCCCTTCTGACCCTGATATGACATGGAAATTATGTTAAAGTGATGCAGTGAGAATAAAGCCATAATATTTACATTTTATATCCTGCATCCATGAATAACAACATCATATAACTTTCCTTTTTCATTAGTGCCAGGAGAGTGATGATACTATTTTAATTGAATAGTGAAGTATTTTAAATGGTTGAATTATAGTCAGCATGTTACAAATACTATGTCCTTTGGCAGTGTCAATGAGTGTTTGTACTATAAATCTCTGCCCATAAGGTATTCATGCAGTCTGGTAAGCATGGAAATTTTTGCAGTTATTTATTTAGTAGATCTACATATTCAAGCATGTATTATTATTTTTTTTTAATCTTCCCTGCCATAGATGGTCCATTCAGTTCTATTTTTCAACAAGCCAGTAGGTGGGTACATTTTTTGTCATAAATCTGTTAATTCACCTCATCCAAGAGACTCAATTTTCTGGTTAGGAATTTCTCACTGCTGAGTATGAGCCTGTTATTTCAAGAATTAATTTTCACCGTTGGCCTCCTGCTTTAGCTGGTCTCTACTGCTAATCCTCTAATTTGGACCATTTTGTAGAAGCTGATCCAGGCTTATACTTGTATTTTCAAGTGGCTGCCACTGGAAATGGCTAGCTGTATAGATAAATATCCAAGAGACTGCAATAATAGTTTAATGAATAAGTAAGTTTAATCATATATAACTTTGTAATTCTGAATGGATCACCTGTGGGCCTTGAACTCCTTAAAAGGCCCTTCAGAAGAGGAAGAGAGAGGAAGGTTGGTTAAAGCAGTAGCCTGAGTCTCAGGAGACTTAGGTTCAATTCCCTGCCCTGGCTTGCCTCAGACTTCATCTGTGACCTTGGACAAGTTTCTCTCTGCCTCTGTTCTCTATCTGTAAAATGGAGATAATAGTACTTCCCTACCTTATAAGGGTGCTATTAGGATGAATACATTAAAGATTGTGTGGCACTCAGCTGCAACAAGAATGGGGCCACATAAGTACCTAAGATGGATAGCTTCCTTATAACCCTGGAAAGATTTGATAGCGATTCCTCGGACAGGGTGTTTTGTTAGTAGAATGAAATATTTGACCAATATTTTAATAAAATTAATTAAAGAATTTACTGTTTCCTTCAGTATGGTTACAAAGTTCAGCATCTCCATTTTTGTTAAAGTATCATAAATGGGAGAGAAGCATTCTGAAACATAACTTGTATACTATTTCTGTCTAAATTTTACGATGCAGCAATAAAACGTCAATGTGAAATGTTCACTTTTTCCTATTGTCTCCAGTTGGAATGTCTCTGCATTCATGTTATTCTTCTAATATAGATTCTGGATTTTGGGCTGGCAAGGCATACAGACAGTGAAATGACAGGCTATGTGGTTACTAGATGGTACAGAGCCCCGGAGGTCATACTTAATTGGATGCATTATACTCAAACAGGTAATGTGTATGTGTGGGTGCTAGGATCAACATCCTCTCTCTGAACAGTCTTAGTAGCTCCCACATATGCACTGAATTAAGTAATATATAACCATATCTTTGTTCCTCAGGGGGAAATGAAAAATGGTGGTGAGAATATGTGAAAATTAGGGGTGTCGATTAATCCCAGTTAACTCACATGATTAACTCAAAAATTAATCACGATTAAAAAAGTCATCACAATTAATCGCACTGTTAAACAATAGAATACCAATTGAAATTTATTAAATATTTTTGGATGTTTTTCTATATTTTCAAATATATTGATTTCAATTACAACACAGAATACAAAGTGTACAGTGCTCACTTGATATTATTTTTATTACAAATATTTGCACTCTAAAAATGATAAAAGAAATAGTATTTTTCAATTCACCTCATACAAGTACTATAGTGCAATCTCTTTGTCATGAAAGTGCAACTTACAAATGTAGGGTGTTTTGTTACATAACTGCACTCAAAAACAAAACAATGTAAAACTTTAGAGCCTACAAGTCCACTCAGTCCTACTTCCTGTTCAGCCAATCGTGAAGAGAAACAAGTTTGTTTACATTTATGGGAGATAATGCTGCCCACTTCTTAATTACAATGTCATCTGAAAGTGAGAACAGCGTTTGCATGGTACTCTTGTAGCTGGCATCACAAGATATTTATGTGCCAGATGTGCTAAAGATTCATGTGCCTCTTCATGCTTCGGCCATCGTTCCAGAGGATGTGCTTCCATGCTGATGACGCTTGTTAAAAAAATAATGCATTAATTAAATTTGTGACTGAACTCCTTAGGGGAGAATTGTATGTCTCCTGCTCTGTTTTACCCACATTCGGCCATATATTTCATGTTATAGCAGGCTCTGATGATGACCCAGCACGTATTGTTAGTTTTAAGAACACTTTCACTGCAACTTTGACAAAATGTAATCAAGATACCAATGTGAAATTTCTAAAAATAGCTATAGCATTCGACCCAAGATTTAAGAATCTGAAGTGCCTTCCAAAATCTGACCGGGATGAGGTATGGAGCATGCTTTCAGAAGTCTTAAAAGAGCAATGTTCTGATGTGGAAATACCACCAAAAAGAAAGTCAATCTTCTTCTGGTGGCATCTGACTCGGATGATGAAAATGAACATGCGTCGGTCCACACTGCTTTGGCTCGTTATCGAGCAGAACTCCTCATCAGCATGGATGCATGTCCTCTGGAATGGTGGTTGAAGCATCAAGGGACATATGAATCTTTAGCGCATCTGGCATGTAAATATCTTGTGATGTCGGCTACAACGGTATTATGTGAATGCCTGTTCTCACTTTCAGGTGACATTGGAAACAAGAAGCAGGCAGCATTATCTTCTACAAAGGTAAACAAACTTGTTTGTCTGGGTGATTGGCTGAACAAGAAGTAGGACTGATTGGACTTGTAGGCTCTAAAGTTTTACATTGTTTTATTTTTGAATGCAGGATTTTTTGTACATAATTCTACATTTGTAAGTTCAATTTTCATGATAAAGAGATTGCTCTACAGTACTTGTATTAGGTGAATTGAAAAATACTATTTCTTTTGTTTTTCACAGTGCAAATATTTGTAATAAAAAATAAATATAAAGTGAGCACTGTACACTTTGTATTCTGTGTTGTAATTGAAATCAATATATTTGAAAATGTAGAAAACATCCAAAAATATTTAAATAAACGGTATTCTATTATTGTTTATCAGCGTGATTAATCGTGATTAATTTTTTTAATCGCTTGACAGCCCTAGTGAAAATGTAAAACAGTAAAGTAATTAAGAGCAAGTTCCCTGCAGTTAAAAAATTTGGGTAATCCTTTGTTATTGTCAGTCTTCAGAAATTAAACTCCAGTGTAGACAGAGAAAAAGGTCAATCTAGGTTTGGACGTAGATGGTAGCAAGCTCTACTCTTTCTATATGCTGTAATCCTGCAGGATGTTGCAGACTGTACCCTAACTCCAACTGGAAGGGCAAACCATTCAGCAAAGAAGGGGTACTAAAGAAGCATGAAGGTAGCTGTAGTCCCTTCCTAAATGACTGGAAGAATTACTTCCTATATGCATCAGCTTAATATTGACAAGCTACCCTCTCCCTGTATCCTGGTCACGAACACCAGTTACCTTATTGCAACTTGCTTTTGGTAGACATTTATTTTCTGTATAAAGGATCAACTATATTAATATGCTTCTTTTAAAAAGTATAATAAACTGAAACTGTATTTTAACCATACATTTGTGAGGGGATTCAGAAATATAATTCGGCAATTTAATGTTACTGATTTTTTTTATTTCAGTTGACATCTGGTCAGTGGGCTGTATTATGGCAGAAATGATAACAGGGAGGCCACTGTTCAAAGGAAATGATCGTATCCTTTCATGATGAATTCCTGGCAGTAAGATATGAAAAGTGTGTCGGTATTTGTGTGTCACAGTAAGTTGGTTTCATAATGGATATAGATTTAAAACAATGGTCAGTTAATTCTCTCCCTCACCAACTTTCACCTGCCTTTAAACCTTGGGCAAATTACTGGATGTTTGTGCCTTAGTTTACCCATCTGTAAATTAGAACTAATATTACTGAGCTACTTCACTAGAGAAATATGAGCATTGAATCATTAATGTTACAAAGCACTCTCAGATCCTCAGGTGGAAGGTTCTATGCACAAAAAAGGCAAAATCTTCAATAGCAGGCACCCCAGTTCAGGAGTGTGCACACACAAACCTGGTGCTGTGTGAACACTCAACCTTACAGGTACATACAGAGCACAGTTTAGATATGTACCTCGAGTTGGGTGCACACACTTCTCAAGATTTTATCCAGAATTGTTAGGATCTGGTAAGGAAGGTTCTCCATATTTGAAATAGAGTTGTATCATTCATTGCTGAGAACTTAAAACTTAAATCAACTTAAAAAAAATTAAAAATCCCACTTCAGTCTAGACATTTTTGATGTACTATTGTTACAAGTAACTCTGAAAATTAATATCGCTCACCAGGAATTAGAGGGGGAAATTGTCTAATTTTTTCTGTTTGTTTTGTTTATTTGAGGGGGCTTGTGTATAACCAGTTTCACTCTTTCCCTTGAATATGTATTCATTAAGGCCCTGGTTCTGCCAGCAGTTACCACACATGCTTAAAGTCAAGCATAAGATTTTGGGGCTTTAGTATGTTTCTGTTTTGCTTGTTTGTGTCCTATTCTTCCCTTATTATGTGAGAAAAACACTTCAAAATAGAAGAATGGGGATTGCAAAACCACAAAAATGAGACAATGGGACTAGGGCTGCTGCAGTACCTGAAACTATTTTTACCACAATTTTTTAAATTAATTAGATTCAAGTATGTGTCCTTTGTTAACAACAAAATACAAAAATATCTTTTCCTGCTGGCCTAAGGGCAGCAGTTAACTAACCCAGTATTATTTCTGAAGCTGTGCTGGCCTTGAGGATACTTATGTAATGTTTATGCATGCACAAGGAAACAAGTGAGTCACAATTTCAAGCTGCACCAGAAATTCAGGAGTGGGAAAACCAGTATTTTAATAATCTTAGGAGATGAATATTGCAGAATGTATTGGGTGAAGTTCTACAGTCGATGTTATGCAGGAAGTCAGACTAGTTAATCATAATGGTCCCCTCTGACCTTAAAATCTGTGAACCTATGTTAGCTGTTGCAAGGAGAACACAATCTTGTTCCAGTCCTTTTCAGCAAAGCAAGAAATATAATTTTTAGTTCTTTTGTTTTAGTTCCATAAATAAATTCTGTTGCAAATTTGATACCAAATAATTTTTTTAACATCATTTGTAAAAGCTTTTTAGCTTCATCCATCATCTCCCTCTGACTCTACAGGCATTTGAATGTGTGATCTTCATGTATTTGGAGCTCTGCAATAACAATAGGCAAAGAGGTGCAACGCCTGACAAGAGCTGCTTTCTATGGCATCAGCCCCTGGAAATCTGCTGGAATCCCTGGAAAAGATAATGCCGGTACTGACTAAGCTATACTTCCTTAGGAGACATAAGATCAGGGACTACTCACCTTATCCCACCCAGGTTGTCTCAGGAAATCTCAGGGTTTGGAATGGAGCAAGGGGGGAAAAGACTTTAAAAATGCTACAAAAACATTTCATGGAATATTTGTCAGAATTTCAAATTTTCAAAAAATTTCAACCAGCTGTAGTCAGGAAGCTACCTATGATGATAATTAGCTGGTTACCTCAGTTTCGAGGATGATGTCAACAATCATAGTTTGTACTAATGGGTCTTTGTGTGACTCTATAGACCAGTTCAGGAAGAACAACATTTACCACGCTGGCCACAGAACCATTTGCTTAATTGTGTTGATTGAGCTGCACATTGTTTCTATGCCTGGCACTGTGTTTCCAGCTGCTCCCATGATTCTTCTCAAAGTCGTGGCCACCCACCGTTACGATGTGGCACCAGACAATATGCTCAATCGCCAGTTGCTCAAAAGACGAGTAAGAAATGTTCATTTTGCACAGTTTTTTTTCAGTGTCTTTGAAGAGTTTCATCTGCCCTCAATGCTTACAATTGCCAAAACATAATTCAGAATTATCTGAAAAAAGAAAAAAAACAAAAAGATTTGTTTTGATAGATGGGTCTCAGGCTGGCCATGTAATTCAAATGGCCATCTCAATTGGGTGTGGATCACATGAGCCTTGATGCCAACTGAACCAGCTTGCACCAGGACTTCCATGTTGGAAACCCAGTCCTGCCATTTCATGTGCAGCAATCATCATAGGTGATGCAAATGGCAATTGGCAAGGTTTTTAATGTGTCGTCAATAACGGGTCCATGTTTCGCACGCATAGAGCAATGTCATGAGGACAACAGCATTATAGACTTTGATTTTTGTCTGCAGACAGATTCCATGTTGCTTTCAGATTTGGTGATAGAGGCGATCATATGTAGTGCTGGCTTTCTTAATTCGCACATCCACTTCATGATTGACTATAGCTCCGTTGTTCAATATGCTGCCAAGATATGTAAACTGTTTGACAGTTTGCAGCATAAAACTTTACAACCTTATTGATGGGTCTTGGTAAAGTTGTTGAGGAGCTGGCAAGTATATAATCTCGATTTTCGTTCAGCTGATGGTGAGGCCAAAGTTACAAGCTGTTGCAGCAAAGCAGTAAGATGTATAAAGTTTGGTGCTGATTGTGACATTTTTCCTGTAGTAGTCTCATGATGAAGATCATGTCAGCAGTGCTCCACTGAGCATGAAAGCTGCATTGTGATTCAGCTAGCATGTTGTCGATGATTTGGGTCAGGAGTGGTTCAAGAGGGTCCGTGCAAGAATCTTGCTGGCCACAGAGAGCAAAGAGATACCTCAGTAGTTATCACAGTCACTGTTTGAGCCTTTACACTTATAAATAGTGACAATGTTGGCATCTTCCAGTTGTTGTGGTATAATTTCTTGAAGCCAGACATGTAAGAAAAATTCAAAGAGCTTGCTGATGAGAAGATTTCCTCTGTGTTTGAAAACCTAAGCTGGAATGACATTATTTAGTGACTCATCAGAAACAGTAGATGAACAAATAAGTAGTCCACTGAAATGTTCATGCCACCATTAGTGGATGGCAGTTCGATCTGTGATGAGAGATTCACCATCAGCACTTGGTAGTGGTGTCAAGACAGATCGGTTAGCCATACACAGCTTTGACTGCCTCATAGAAACCTTTGGAGTCATGTTTATTAGTAAGGGTGTGTGATTCCTCTGCTTTATGGTCAAACCACATATTTTGCATTTGGCAGAATTTGGATTGGAGTGTACTGCAGGCTGCCCTATATCTGGTCTATTTCAGCTAAGAGCACAGCATGGACTTGTCACCTAACATCAAGGAGATTCAATATTTTATGATCATTTTCATCAAACCAGTCTGCATGATGGCATTTCGTATGCCCAACACAATTCACGACAGTGTTATCAATTGTGTCATGCAAGGATACCCATTCGGCAGTTACGTCATCACTGATCATTGGAAGAGTTTCTAAAAGAGTAGTTAGCTGTGTTGAAAATTGTTTGCCAATTGACAGATCATTCAGCCAAGCAATATTTACAAGCTTGACTGATGGTTTTTTACACATTTTTGGCCAAATAGTGAGGGAAAGCTTTGATGGAACAAGATAGTGGTCAGTACAACAATTAGCTCTGTGTAATACCCAAGTTATGCGCACATCTTGTAGGTCCCATTGTCAGACCAACACCTAGTCAATCAAATGCCAATGACTTGAGCAAAGGTGCATCCAGGTTGTTTTATATTTGTTGGGGAGTCAGAAGATACTGTTTTTAATATTTCGATGGTGCTCAGCATCTGTCCTTAGCAGAAGTAGGCCATTGCTGTTCATCTTGTTGATGCCATGTTTGCCAAGTACACCATGCCACATAGAGTCATCAAGGCCAACACAAGCATTAAAGTTGCCTAAAACAATCAACTTTTCTTCAGAGGGAGCCAATCGGATCAGGTAATTTAGTTTGAAATAAAATTCCTCCTTACCCTCATCAGAGTTAGTCATTGTTGGTGCATAAGCACTAATCAGTGAAGCATTACATCTGCCTCTTTGGGCAATCTTTTATCTATGGGTATGCTCTCCAAATGAGAGACAAGATTCTTTTTGATTGCAAAGCTTATTCCTGCATTGTATGGCTTATTTTGTGGGCATCCCTTCCAGGAGAAAGTATACCCAGCATTCTCCTCAATCAACCGACCCTCATCAGCAAGTTGCATCTTGCTCAGTGCTGCAATGTCAATACGTATCTTCCAGGCTGTAGAGCAACCAGAGCAGTCTGCCTGACAGGATGATCAGTTTGGTTTGGACAGTGAAGGAATGTACGGACATTCCATGTCACAACACTGAGACGAAAATGAACTTTTCAAGGCTTATTTGAATTTCGACACATGATGGGCCACCCTCCAGCTGTGATAAGCTGGTCAGGGCTGTTCAAGATAAGCAATTATTAGAGTACCTTTTTGAGCCCCCCTCCTTGTATTGAGGTCCCCTGTGCTGTCCCTGAATAGAGCAGACAAGTCGATCAAAATGCTGCTGGACTACAGCATCACCTCAGGTCAACACAGAGTGACCAAAGTCTTGACCTGCCTGCATGCAGGTTCACAACTATGAGTCCCAGCAATGTCCATCACCTGTCACTTTCCCCATTCTCCCATAACCGCCGGACTTGTTAGACTGTTGAAGGCTGCATGAGAATTTGTTTAAAGTGAACGAGTAGTTGCACATTAACTTGCACACACTTTTAGCCAACAAGACCATTTCCAGTAGCAAGGTAAACTGAGACAACTGAGGGACTTGCTAGCTGCAGGTTTATTTCTGGAGTATACACCTCCCGGAAGTCCAACCTCTCCTCCCCATGGCATGGTGGGATGGTGGAAACAGGGCAAGTAGGGGATTGCCCTGTAGGGCAAAGTATGGTGGCGAGCTTTGCTTTCCAGGCTGCTATGGTGGCCATGAAGGCCTACAGGGTTTTACTCCAAAACACCTGGGCTAATGGGGCTCTGGCTGGGAGGACTAGGCTTGTTAGCCTGAGTAATTGGGCAACTGCTGTTGGAGAAGGAAACTACTTATACCCCATAGGTGGCTAAACCATAGCTCCAATCACATGATCCATTGCAAATTTCACAAGTATAAACTACCGAAGGGGGAGGACGTTATCTGGTCCATAAAGTTGGAATATACTTGACTTTAGGTGTTTCAGTGTCTTCAACTTTAGCAAAAGAAAAACAGAACCTTGAGCTGCACAAATGTAAAGTTTCTCATTTCACCTTTATGTTGTGTGTTCCGCTATGATCTCAATTGGCAAGGAAATTGCATAATTTTTGTAGGGCTTTTAATTTTGTCACTGTACAAAAATTTGATTCCTGACGTCTGGTATTCAGATCTGGACCAGCTCACAGAAATAATGAAGATAACAGGCACCCCAACTCAAGATTTTGTTCAGAAACTACAGAGTCAAGATGTGAGTATATTGCTTGGTATTCTGCTAATATTCTGCTTGTTCTCGTTTCACATGCAAGAAAACTTAATGGAAAGCTGTTCTCTGAATCTCATCATAAAAATATTCAAGAATTTTTTTGAAACCTTATTGGTTTAGTTCATTTAGTCAAACACAATCATCAAATAGGTTTGAATCAAGTACGTTGCAATAAGGTAATGGCCGACATTTTCAGAAGTGTTTATTAATTACAGCTACCCAACCTGAGATCCCGGAGCCTTTTTTTTTTTTTTAGAAGACTTGAGCATCTACAGTTTCAGCTGAGGTCACTGAGAGCTGCAGGTGCTCAGCATGTATGAAAATTGAGTTCTCTCTGAAGGTGGTCATCCAAAACTAAAGCGTTTAAAAATTAATGGTCACTTGGAAATACGTATACCTACGTACTTAAAGTTTCTTACATATGTGGCACATCAACAGCTCTAGATGATTGGCTGCTACCTTTATTGAGAGCACACTGACGATACATATAATGTATTTAGAAGACTGACATTTGTTCTTCTGTTTTTAACTTTGCCTTCCCTGGTCCCAGGTGCACACTTCTCTAGAGAGTTTAACCCTGTTAAATGCACCTTAACATTCCTTAAAATACCTGTAAATTTTAAATATGCATTGAATATATCTTAAAAAGAAAGATCTACTTTTCTAGAAACTTGTATCAACCCACAGTGGGGAAAAAATAATTATAACTCTGTTGAATGATGCATATATTTCCCAAACTAAATAATATACAGGCTATAATAAACAGTACGAAAGCTCAATCTTAGGTATTGTTTCTCTCCTTTTTCTTAACAGTTGCAAACAATGTGTCATTCAATCAGTATATAAAGACAACAAGGCCCCAGAATGATCTTAAAATAGAACCCCATTAATGATGTCCATATGCATAGCATGCTCTCACAAAACTCATGAATATTTACCTAGCAAGCATATTGCTAAATCTTATCAGATAAAAAGGAAGAACTGTTCTAACCAATGTTCATGTTTATTTTAAGGCAAAAAATTATATCAAAAGCCTCCCAAAAGTGCAGAAAAAAGACTTTGCAGCCATTTTGAAGTATGCAAATCCTTTAGGTAAGAAAATATGTTTGGGTTTCTACAATTTGTGGTGTGCTACAGCAGGCCAGCAGCTGCTGCTATAAATAAGGTTGCGTTATGGTAATTAAGGTTGGATTCTAACCCCTTGTTTTCCATTGCTCATAACTTTCATCTTAAGGATTGAAATTTTCCAAGACTAGTCCTTGGATAAGCAGGACTTAAAAAGTTAAGCAAAAGTAGTTTATGCTGTTGGCCCTGATCCAGCCAATGCTTAAATGTTTTGCTGGATCAGGGTCTTTGTGAATACCAAGAAATCAAATATAGATAATATAATTTTCCTTTTTTAAAAAAATGATTCTTAAAGCCCTATTCTGAATAACTGATAGGGGTTGAAAACTGAAATTTGTCATGAAAATAGTCCTCAGTGAGAAGTATCTCAGGGTTCCAGAGAAAATTGGTTTTGATTTGGTCGTTCTGAAGATAACATACTGAGTAAGCACAGTACATTTTGAATTTTTCAGTAAGCTCACATAGGGCCTGATCCAAATCCCACTGAAATACACGTAAAGATTACCATGGATTTCACTGTGTTTGCATAGCTGAGAAAATCGGTGCTATAGGTATACATGTGGCAGTCTGACGGCACTAGTGGATTGAAAGTGTACTGAACATGTGGACTGGTTCATAATGAAGTGGTTTTTGTATTGAATATCATAATGATATGACTTGACAGCAGCAAAACACTTTGTATCTTTATTTTCTTCTTAAAACATCAGATATATATGAAATGAAATAACTCATCTTTGTAACCATCTGTAATTCTAAAAAACAACAAAGGCACAACAGCTTTAAAATCCAAGTTGGATTCAGTGGCAATATTTGAATGTCCTGTTTGGCTTGTGTTGAACAGCTGTAAACCTTTTGGAGAAGATGCTGGTGTTAGATGCGGAGAAGAGAATAACGGCAGGAGAAGCTTTAGCACATCCTTATTTTGAACCAATTCATGATCCTGAAGAGGAAACGGAGGCAGAGAAATATGATGACACATTTGACAATATGGATTTGCCACTGGATGAGTGGAAGCGTAAGTCCATTATGGTGGGGCTAAAAGGGACGAAGCAGAAGGGCTAGCTGAGAAGTAAAAACACTGTTATCTCCTTACAAATGACTTTCCTTGGTCTTGGCAGAACATAGGCATCAGTGGGGTCTAGAAACATAAAATGAGTCAGTGCCCCCATCTCACCTTGTACCTCCACCTAAGGTTGCCCCTGTGCTAGTTCCATATCTCTCCAGGGAGCCCACTCCGCTCCGCCTCCTCTGCTCCTCCCAAACCCCCCATGCTTTATCTGTTTTTCTCCCTCCCGTCCCTTCTCCATTCCCCATCAAATTTTCTCTTCCTGAGCTCTTTCAATTCACCCTTCTTGGTCCCACCAAGGTTAGCTAAGGTTCTAACAAGCCTTCCCTGACCCATATGGGAAATGCCTTTAGATGACCAGAGATTTTCTTTACAGTGCAGCTATTTATACAATGAATGGAAATAAAAAATTACTTAGCAGTGAGGTTAAGCAAAGCTAGCTGGTAGATCTGAAGTGGCTTCTGATCTTTATGGAACATTCTGGATTTTTATCAAACATTCTCACTGTCCAGTGGTGTCTTGAAAGTGGAAAATAATTAGATGTATACTGTTTGTAGAACACTATTACAAGGTTTTATTGCTATGTATATGTAACTTTAGCGCCCTCATGGCCAAGATGGAGTCTGCTCTGCAGGCAGCTCTGGCCAAGAGAAGGTGCGTGCAGGAATGCAGCAGGAAAAATCCCTTTCACCCCAGGGGTACCTGTTCCAAACCCCCAGAGTGAACACCCACACCCACAGGAAAAGTACAATGGATATAAGAAAGGGAAATATTTATTGAAGAGGGATGAGAGGAGAAAAACAACAAGGGGAAATATAGGGGGAGCCGTAAAACAGGGTTGCACCCAAACCAAGGCCCCACAGGCCCAGTGGTAGCACAGTCTGAAAGGACAGACATGAGCAAAGTTCCAGTCCGTTGGTGAGTCTTGGATGCTTTTGGTCGTCTTCGGCACCAGTGAACTTTTCCCAACAAACCCCTCCGGTGTCCCGTTCTGCCACTCTCTGCAAAGCTACACAGACCACCTCCCCACTTAACTAGCCAGCAGCCTCCCTCCTTAATCCCAGTGCAGCGTCACAAGCCCCAGTACTCACAGCTCCATGCAGCTCTGGGAAGCAGTGATACTGGGTCCAGCGCCGGCCTGTCCTTCTTGGGCAATTCCTCCCTGGCACAGTGCTCCTCCTGGCTCCTATCCTGGGGTGTCTCCGATCGGCCACCCTGTCCTTCCCAGGCTTCAGGCAGGTTCTCTGCTGCTTCACTTTGCGAGGGCCTGCTTGCTGCAGCCCTTCTTTTCTCTGGAGCTCCAGAGCCACACACCCTGGAGTTTCCCTCCTTATTCCCACTGCGCCCCCTCTCCCCTTAGGTAAAAGATTTAAAGGGGCCATGCTCTTTAAACCGCAAAGGAGTTATATATAGAATAAACTTAAATGATAATTTCCTCTTCTCTGAGGGAAAGAGGAGTTGGAATCAGTTATTGAGGATTTGGGTTCACTTTTTGTTGTGGGTTTTCTTTTTTTCATTTCCCTAATTCATACATCACAGGGATAGGAGTAGTGATGATGGATTGTTACAAATCTGCCTTAACTAAAACAAACCTCTGCAAAGCTATCAACACCCTCCCATCTGCACGTGCCTTCCAAAGGTTGGCAACAAATGACAGGTATTAGCCTGTGCAAGGGAACATAAGAATAGTATTCAGTGTGCTGTTGGCTCCAATGACTGAGTGCAGGTCACAGTTGTTACCTTAGCATAACAAATGTTGAAAATGGAGGGGAAGAGGAAGTAATAAGTTGTACTTTGATCTCCTGGTTTTCTGCTGAAAGATACCTTGAAATGTACAGAAAGGAGGCATTTCTGAATTCTTATGCTGTGTATTATTGCTTACTGCCAATGGAGCTGGAGAATACTTCTCCTAAACCTAGTGAGCTACTGATTATGCTTGGGTGTCCCGTGAGTGGCTACACCTTCATATTAAGCAAGTTATGCAGTTGCATAATTAATGCATTTCAGTGATATGCCTCTATACACAGAAGAGATTGTGCTGATTATTGGTTACTTATATACTTTTTAAATATTTTTAACATGAATAATTGTTTTTAATGTTGCTGATTTTTCCACCTACTCTTTCCCCTCTGCTACTGGGTCTGCTGGCTGTCCTCTTTCTAATCCCCCATTTCTAACTGCTTTGTTTGGTGTCACTCAAATTAAAACCAAATTCCCTTAAATTTCCTAAAATGACCAAGGCTACCCTCTAGAATCTACAAAACTTGAGTCTGCTGACTTTTAAATAAATATAAATGTTGAGTTAATTTAACTTTCCATTAAAAAACAAACTAAAAAGGAAATTTCTAGTCCTCACCCCATCGTGCAAACCAGGCTGTTTCTGAGATTCATGCTTTTCTTTCATTTCCTCACATCCTTACTTGCTAGTGTTGGCCAGGATGAGAAATACTAAAATGCCATCAGAAATGATGTTCTTGCAGTATTTCTGTGCTCACCAGAACTAGGAAGTTGTGGTAACTAGATTTACAGACTATGATGAATTAAAAATAAACTTCAAGCAAAGGAAGCAACTGATGTTCCTCCACAGGGGGATTGGATACTTAGTATGCAAATGTCTCATAACGAAACAAGACACAGACATCAGTCGCTCCCATACATACCTGGCTCCGGTTCTGGAAATCTAAGGCTGCCTTCACCCAGATGTCTGGCAGTCAGAAAAGTGGGGATTCAGTTCCTTTTTCCCTAACAGCTTCCTGCCTGCCTGTTCCTGACTGAACTCTTTTTTGGTTTACCCTTTTATTAGGAGCCTTTCACAGCATGTTCTCCTGGTAGCTGGTGCTTTGAGTGTGAGACTGACAACCAGCTGTAGTCCTAAGGTCTCTACCTATTGCTACGAGAGTCTGAGAGACCATCTCTTTCTGATGAGATTTGGGGCCTCAGTTTTGGTCCTGATTGACAAACTTTGGCACTTAACTTTCGGTGCCCATATTTAGGCCCCTAAGCGAGAGGGCCTGATTTTCAGATTGCTCTGCATGGCAGCAGCTGCTGAAGATAATGCCAGCTGTAGATGCAACACTGACACTCAGGTTGCTTATTTAGGTGCCTAATTTTAGGCATCCACTTTTGAAAACTTGAACCCTAGCTCTTTGTATGTTTTCTTTCCCTCACCCATGTCTCATCCCCAAATAGACAACGTTCCAGCCATTTTGGGATTGGCTCCTCACTACTGTCTGAGGCTCCTTTTATGAACATATTAGCAATACTCTCTCTTACTGTTGTTTTTCAGGCATTACCTATAAAGAGGTAATAAACTTCAAGCCATCTCCCCTGCCTGAGTCAAAGGAAACGGCAGTGTAACCGTATGAACCGTCTCTTCAAAAATCAAAAGAAGCAGGAAGGGTGTAAATGCTTGTGATAACTCAGTTGTACAAACCTTTTTATAAATAAACTGGATGTAATCTGTTATATCTGTATGGTAAGGAATACTGTAATGGCGTTTTTACTCTGACCAGGACGCTAGCACCTTTGGAAGTAGCATTTCAAGACTGTCTGGAAACTTACCTCTACCCAAATTTTCTCATCTTTTTGTGCAAATTTGTGGTTTCATTTAATCAAAGTACTCCTCAACATACCAGGGTTTTCATGAATGTGCTTTTAGACCAGGTATTGCTAGTTCAAGTCACAGGGTAATAGAGTAAATAGTGAACACCTTAAGCAATCTGAGGCTAAACGGACAAGTGTTTCCATCTTCGTACATGAATGGAGGGAGTATGAGCCCAGAAGCATCAAAGGGAGTGTGCTAGCTTCCCTCTTGGTTCTTTCCTTCCTGCAGAAGCCAATTTGTAGATGATCTGTAGATTGTGAGGGAATGAAAATGTTGCTGGATAGGCTCAACAAGCCTACTGTGAGGGGTGTGCACAAGCGGCAGCAGTGGCGGTCAGGGACCCCCCCTGGCCACAAGAGGTTTAGCAGGGGCCTGAGAGGAGCCGCAAGTGGTCCTGATTTTAAATGACATTGTATTTTCTTCCTCTTCTGAATAACTTGCTCTCACTTTATATAGTGGAGTAGAGGTTCCTGATTTCCAGGGGAAAAACTGTGAGGATTTATAACATTCTATAAGCTCTGTAATTCCTTCATGGTTTTGATGTAGTGATTGAAAATGTACATAGTAATCGGGGGAGGAGGGGGGATCAGTGTGCCGATGTGAGTTAGAAATATAGCTACATGCAAAGTGTCACTTCATGACAATAGGGATGGGGATGATAATACTTTTATTCTTCTTCTGACCCTCAGCTAGATATTTTGTTCGTATTCTGCATAGGCAGTGTTAGGTGTACAGAACTAATTATTTTTAAATCTCCTTATCTCATTCACTTGTGAAAAACAATCCCTTGACAGAAGGTACAATATCCACAAGAGACATCTACCTGATGAGTTACTCTGGGATATTGGTTAGAAGCTACGATGGGTTCTTCAGCTGTGTTCATCTCTTGCACTTTCCTAGCTGCTTAGTTCATAGTAATCTCACAGGAGCAGGAAATGGAAAGTGACAAACCTTTGTACATGTTTTTATGGTTAAAGTTCATCTCTTTAAAAACTGAATACTTGCATTAGGGTTACTCCCACTACAATGTGCTGCTTTGCATCGGTGCCAAGTGGAACATCTGTGGAAAGAGACATTTGATCTTAGCACCTAATAACTGGAAAGGAACCCAGTGATGGCTCAGTTGACTTATTTTTTTACTCAGTAAACATTTTAAACTGGAAGGCTTCATCAACTCAGTTTTTAATGATTGTTTAATATAAAGCTCTATAAATACCAGTATCTAGCAGGAAGCTATTTGTGACAAACACTGAGCAGCCGGAAGAGGTACATGGAGAAAGGAAATGGTAGCTAAAACCCTGCAATTTTATGCATCCATAAATAAGCCTTTAAAAAAAAACCATGCATAAAAAGAGGCAATAAATGCAACCCAAAGGGAAACCTCTTAGCACATAAGACACGAAGGAATGCACATGTTGGGAGTTATGTTTCATTTTGCCACTACCATTTGCTCTCACCTTGAGTTTGGTCCTGTGGTTAAAGTAAATAAGTGCTTTGCCATTTACTTCAATGGGCACAGGATCAGGTACTCTAATATCTGAGACCTTCTGTATATGGAAACTCTGGGCCTGATCCAGCAAGGTGCTGAGAGCAAAATACCTTCAACTCTCATGGAAGGTAATGGCAGTTAAGGGAGTTCGACAGAGCTAATCAGGAAAAAGGGACAAATACTTCAATTCATTTTTTTCATAGTTTGTGTTGCTTCATATTTTTTAAATACATTTCAAAATTCTAAATTTCACCAGACTTTTGGAAATTTTAAAAATTCCTTCCTGCACTCCAGTTGGTCAAATCTCAGGATGAATGTTTTGTAAAAAATTTCAATTCTATTTTTCCTGTCTTTTTGTTTTGTTTTGTTTTTTTAATTTAATTGAGTTTTGGAAAATGTTGACCAGTTCTAGTGCTCAGCACTTAGGATCATGCAATATCTCCTGCATTGGCTTGAAGATGGATTTTTGCCTCTCAACTTACTATGATTTCTAAATGTAGAGCTGGACAGGCACAATGAGGCATAAGCAAAATAATTTTAATTTTTCTAAAACATCAGTGAATATAGGACTGTCTTATTTTTTTAACCCTTTCTTGGAAGAAGAAGAAGAAAAAAAAAGATGTTGGGAAGAGAAGACCTTAATGAAATATACAGAATTCTGAATGTACCAGAGAAGATACAAAAAGAAAAGGAGTACTTGTGGCACCTTAGAGACTAACAAATTATTATTATTGTTTATTTTTGGGAGGGGATACAGACTAACATGGCTGCTACTCTGAAACCAGAGAACATGCAGTAGATGATGCAATATTATGTGAGCTTGTGTCAAATGACCAGGGATCATAGAGTTAACAGAAGCAGGAAGTAATATCTCTGCATCATATATCCTCAAAGAGCTTAAGATAAAAAAAATTGCTGGGGAGAGCAATAGGGATAATTAGTATGAATAGCTTATTAAAAGAAATGTGAATGTAGAGGAAAGTATACTTTGTGTGATACAACTGCTGATTCAAAGGGGGAGGCAAAGTTTTGTAGGTTTTTATTTGCTATTTCTACTGGTGCTAGGCAACTCAGGACAATAAGAACCCAATTTCTGTTTGCCTTAAGGAGAAATGTAAATATGATCTGCATGTACTCAACATATATTGTGAAAAATAAACTGTTTTTTTAATAATAGTGGTCTCATTTTCCTACTCCTTGACCCCTCTCCTCCCCCCACCACACACACAAACCAGCTGTATTGTTGATGAAAGATGTCTGGGTAAAATATTTTTGCTGTCAAGAAATTGTATGAAACCCGATATTATAGATGTATCCCATTTTAATAAGAAACGGTGGCTTTGTTTATTTTGGAATGAAATAAGCCCATAGATTCTAACCTCTTCCAGTCCAATGTCCAGCACTGCACATCAGCTACACAACATGACTGAGTGTAGTTTTTGCCACCTGGTTATTTCATAGGCATTCTCAGTTTAAAACCATTCCCTAACCTGATTAAAGAACCACTGGCTTCCTGTCCACACTGACAATTAGTAAACCTGTTATGACATCAACACCTCGTAAGTATAGAAGTATAGCAGCGTTCTAGAAGTGGAGTTGGGACCTAAGTCTAACAACCTAAATGCGTACTGACCATTTTACAATACCAGTTCTTCCATTAATGTTCACTATCCACTGCCCTAAAAAGCAATTGCTTAGAATAAAAAAGCTTATGAGCTGCTCGTTTGAGCTTCCTGCTGTCTTACCGTTTGCAAAATTCAAATATCAAGTGCCTTTTCCACCTGCTCCAGCTAAGGTTGTGTCAGATCTTATATCAGAAATTATTTCTTTATTATAACTTGGACTAAAATACTCCCTTAGGGCTCATACTTGGCACATGCACATGGTCAGCCCAGAAAGCAGGCTATTAAAAATGACGTTTCCATGCTAACCATTTGAACACTGAGCAGCAAAGTCTAGAACCTAGATATGCTATAGGTTTAGAGAGGACAAGAATGAAGATGGTTTCAGAGTAGCAGCCATGTTAGTCTGTATCTGCAAAAAGAATCGGAGTACTTGTGGCACCTTAGAGACTAACAAATTTATTAGAGCATAAGCTTTTGTGGGCTACAGCCCACTTCACTGGATGCACAGAATGGAACTAATAGTAAGAAGATATATATATATATATATATACACACACACATACAGATAAGTTGGAAGTTGCCATACAAATTGTGAGAGGCTAATTCCTTAAGATGAGCTATTATCAGCCGGAGAAAAAAACTTTTGTAATGATCATCAAGATGGTCCATTTAGACAGTTGACAAGAAGGTGTGAGGATACTTTACTTAGGGAAATAGATTCAATATGTGCAATGACCCAGCCACTCCCAGTCTCTATTCAAACCCAAGTTAATGGTATCTAGTTTGCATATTAATTCAAGCTCAGCAGTTTCTTTGGAGTCTGTTTCTGAAGCTTTTCTGTTGCAAAATTGCCCCCAACTAAAACCTCTCCAGCGCATCATCAAAGATTTATAACCTATCCTGAAAAATGATCCCTCACTCTCACAGATCTTGGGAGACAGACCAGTCCTCACTTACAGGCAGCCCCCCAACCTGAAGCAAATACTCTCCAGCAACTACACACCACAATACAAAAACACTAACCCAGGACCCTAACCTTGCAACAAAGCCCGTTGCTAACTGTGTCCACATATCTATTCAGGGGACACCATCATAGGACCTAATCACATTAGCCATGCCATCAGGGGCTCATTCACTTGCACATCTACCAATGTGATATATGCCATCATGTGCCACCAACGCCCCTCTGCCATGTACATTGGCCAAACCGGACAGTCTCTACGCAAAAGAATAAATGGACACAAATCTGACATCAGGAATCATAACATTCAAAAACCGGTAGGAGAACACTTCAACTCTGGCCTCTCAGTAAAAGATTTAAGGGTGGCAATTTTGCAACAGAAAAGCTTCAGAAACAGACTCCAATGAGAAACTGCTGAGCTTGAATTAATATGCAAACTAGATACCATTAACTTGGGTTTGAATAGAGACTGGGAGTAGCTGGGTCATTACACATATTGAATCTATTTCCCTAAAGTTAAGTATCCTCATACCTTCTTGTCAACTGTCTAAATGGGCCATCTTGATTATCACGACAAAAGTTTTTTTCTCCTGCTGATAATAGCTCATCTTAAGGAATTAGCCTCTCACAGTTTGTATGGCAACTCCCAACTTATCTGTATGGATATATATAGCTTCTTACTATATGTTCCATTCTATGCATCCGACGAAGTGGGCTGTAGCCCACGAAAGCTTATGCTCTAATAAATTCGTTAGTCTCTAAGGTGCCACAAGTCCTCCTGTTCTTTTTAAGAATGAAGATGGTAACTTTGGACTTGTTTTTAGGGGAAGGTCCAGTGGGGAGCTGGTGGGGGGGTGCTTTATCTGTAGCTACGGGGGAGTTAGTGACATGTCTGGAAACCTTCCTGAATATGCTCTGCCTGCCAATCCACCTTCCATCTCCTAATTCCACGTCCACTCCTACATATGAAGTAGGACTTGACTTACTATGGCCAGTGGTTCTATCCAGTTCGGTGCATGGGCCACCAGCGCCCCAGGCAGACTTCTAAATGGTTTGAGAACAAAGCCTTAAGTTGCCGGCAGTGTAGGAAAGGAGGGTCTCTTTTATGTGTTCCCCTCTCCCCTCCACACACACACACACACACACATTTACAACTGCCCTATGCTGTTGCTAGGTGATTCTCAGTGCTCAGCAGACTATTTGCACTCCCGCGTGATTGTTATCCCACTATTTAAAAACGTACATTGCCACCTAGCAACCGCTTGCATCTCTCAGACATGGGAAGTATGTAGCTTGTTATGCTGCTGGTAGCAGCCTCCCTCCGGAAGAAGGCAACTGAGGACAAAGAAATTGGTTTCAGAAGGCAGTGTTACATAATACTGCAGTACAAGACCACCCCACCCCGCTTTAGTCCTGCTGAACTTCCTTCTGCAGTACAAAGAACAGGAGTACTTGTGGCAGTTTCCTTGAGCTCTCCATGATCTCCTACATCAATCACTTGTGTTTTACTGAAGGATGTGGGGACTCTCCCAATTGGATTTGACTAGTGCACTAATCCCCTCACAATATAAACTCTACATCGCTTGTACTGATGTATTTGAAACGCTCTTTTCACAAGTGAAGTGTAAGTGAAATAATGCAAATGTAAATTGACTGCTATGCATGAAATCAAATGAAACAAATTATTGTTCAGATCCTGTTTTAGAATCTGCTCATTTTTGCTGTGGAAAGTACTGTAAACAGGGCAGGGAATGGCTAATTCTGTTTGGACAATGCCTAGCTTGGCAGGGCTCTGATCCTAACTGGCACCTCTGAGCACTACTGTAATATAAGTTACAATCAAAGGCAGTGACTGGGGCCTAATTCAGTGCCCAGTGAAGTCAATGGAAAAACTCCCATTGATCTCTGCAGACAATGAAAATACCATACAAACTGTAATACTTTTGAGACCACAATTCTGGCCACCAGGGGGCTGCAGCAACTAAGTTTCTGTTCCCTTTCCCAGAGGCTCGCTGTTTGTGCAGGACAGTGCAGTTAGTTTTGTTGTCTTTGTGACACACGTCATTTGGTGTATATCCAACCACTTGCCGTTTTCAGGAAACTCCTTCCTTTTTTGTTTTTCATTTAAATTATTTAGCTGATATTTTTAAATGCAGTGGATCATTATTAGGGGGAAAAAAAGAATTGGAGAAGTGTGCACAGAAAGGTTTCAGAGTAGCAGCCGTGTTAGTCTGTATTCGCAAAAAGAAAAGGAGTACTTGTGGCACCTTAGAGGCTAACCAATTTATTTGAGCATAAGCTTTCGTGAGCTACAGGATGCAACCGATGAAGTGAGCTGTAGCTCACGAAAGCTTATGCTGAAATAAATTGGTTAGTCTCTAAGGTGCCACGAGTACTCCTTTGCTTTATGCACAGACAATCTTTGAAACAAAACCAAGGAGTTTGCTTTCTGAAAAGCATTCTTAAGATCTGGAATATATCGCAACATGAAACAATGTTAGTATTAAAGGTACTGAAACTACCATTCAAATAAAAAGACTCCTGAACAACAGTGGAACCACTTAGGCATATTCAATTAGAATAATCTGAAGAACAGCTCTGGGTAGCTTGAAGGCTTGTCTCTCTCACCGACAGAAGTTGGTCCAATAAAAGGTTTCACCTCACCTATCTTGTCTCTAAAATAACCACACAACATTGAACTCCCAAGTGAATGAACCCTGGTGAGCATTCTTTCTAGTGCAGCAACTAACATGCCACTGCAAAACCTCCAGTTAAAGCAGGCAGAGTAAGGGTGAAAAGGCCCCAGTGAAGTCAACTGGAGTTTTGACTGTCTGTCAAGTGGATGGGCAGATGCCAAGAATTGTTCATCAATTCAGACCAAAATTGTTTGGGGCACTTCTCTTACTGTAGCTAATACAAATGAATGTTGTGACTCTGTTTGCTCTCTTATAAGGTAACTAGGGGATTTGACAGCTTTTGATCCGATCCTAAGGTGTGATGTGGCTAGCTGCTTTGCATTGCATTGTTAGTGGGTTCCAGCCCCAAAGCTGTTGTACCTTGCCATGGTAGGATAACCCCAATATAGAGGATCCTCCTGTGCTATACCCACACCTCATTGGATACTGCTGGCTGCTGTGTGGCCCTCAAGGCGATAGGCAGCTACTTACAGGCTCCTCCAAATCATGCCGGGAGAACAGCCCAGGATCAGGGCAGTGCAAGGGCTGCCTTTGTACATACTTCTCTCCTCAACCGCACTATGTTCCCCATCTATAGACAAAAATCTGGGCCTTTTGGTATTGGATTTTGTTCAGAGGAACACAGCTTTTGTTTTTATATTTAATTTTGGCTTCCTGCCTGACAAAGCAATAAACACTTTATATAACACTGTTATGTAAAGCAATGGCTAGGTATGGAGTTCCATAACTAAAAGGGGAATTTGCCCTGAGTAATACATTTTCTTTTCTTTTCTTTTCTTTTCTTTTCTTTTAAAGACAGGTGACTTCTTCGCTCTGATCACTCTGTTTGTATGTTGGATCCTGTTTCCCCACCTTTCATCTGTTATACGTCTTTCTAGATTATTTTATGCATAGTTTCTAGGACAGTAGTGACATTCAGCCTTCAGTGCAATGTAGTACAATACTATTAGCATTGGTGCTGGCAGAATCACCTATTATTGAGGTAGTCTGATTCGTCCCATTATTACAATACCCTCTTTTCAGTTGCTTATACCTTTGACAAACTTTAATCATCAAGACTGCAATTCTTTCTACCACTTCCCCTCTCCTGCAGACAACACAGTTCGGCTATTTTTGATAATGAGGCTAGGGGGAAATACATTGTTTTGCCAACATTAAAAAATTCTGGTAACTTTTTCTTTCAAAAACTCTAGCACCCCATACTTTTGAGCAGGGGTATGAAATTTAGCCAGGGGGAGAGTGGCCTTTAAGTCAGGGAAGTCTCTTTTGCCATTCCTGTAAAAATCCCTTCAAATTTGTCCAAGTTATAAGCCTATGAAAAGTCTGAGTTTGCATATGCTCAGTAAGAGACAGATTTTAGCAGCTAAAATCTCTAAAGATTTTGTCCTCACTGAGCATGCTCAAGCCTTTCACAGCTCCTAATGCTGACCAGACTGCGCATTCTCCCTCTAGCCCAGGACTACAGGGGAAAAGCCAGACTGTCCCTCTAACGGCGGTTCCCAGCTGCCCCAGGCTAAGGTGTGGACAGGCACCGGAACTGAGAATAGGGAGACTTTCTCTCTTGCGCTCTCAGTGACCTCCCTGCTGGCACCCAGGCATGACAGAGGAGGAAGCCGCCTGATCAGAATGCAGACGGGACAAGAGATGGACCAAGTCACAAAAAAAGCCATAATGGGTGGGCAAGTGAAATTGTGACTGGCTGGGCAAGGATACTGGTACTGGGAGCTTGAAGAAGAGGATGCAAAGTAGGTAAGGTCAAAGAAATGTACCTTGCACTTATGAGGTTTGTGGTGGTCCTTTCTTCCCATGTGAATTCATTGCACAGTTTTGAACTGGCCCCCAAGAAAGGTCTGTCTCCTGCACCAGACCAGCTTTATCTTTGCTGCAGAGAGTGGGCCAAAGGAGAAAAGTTGCACCCAGGGTCTTCATCCCAGACCTTACGTCAGTCTTTTAGATCTCTTGGACCCAGGCTATGAACCAAGAGTTTAAACTTGATGTGATGTTCTATGGGAAGCCAGTGTAGAGAGTGGAGGACAACAGTGATGTACTTGTGGTAGCCTGTTTTTCTGAGAAGATGCACTGCAGTGTTTTGTACTAGATGGAGTTTCCTAAGTGCAGCCGAAAAATGAGGAAGGTGTGAATGACTGAAGCCAGGTCATGGTTTGCCAGGATAAGATGGAGTTTTGAGGTAACTAAAGATAGATGCTATTATGTGAGAGCTTAGCATCAGTGAGGAATCCAGGAGCACTCCTACGCTATAGACTGAATTGACCAACTGTGGGTGTGTATCTTCAACCAAAGGAGACTGCCCTGTGGCTGCAAATGCTTTCCTCTGCCCATCAGCACAACTCTCTTTCACTCGGTTGGGTCCAGCTTTTTGTGTTCTTGCCACACAGAATGCATCCAATGAAGTGAGCTGTAGCTGTAGCTTATGCTCAAATAAATTTGTTAGTCTCTAAGGTGCCACAAGTACTCCTTTTCTTTTTACACGTGGTTATGGGTCACAACATTATTAGTCAAATTACATGACAAAAACACACCCCTGACTGAGAAAAGTTTCACCAACAAAAGTGCCAGTGTGGACAGTGCTATGTCGGTGAGAGATGATCTCCCTCCGCTCATTAGGGGTGGTTTAATTATGCCAGCGGGAGAGCTTTCTCCCGCTGGCATAGAGTGTCTACACAGGAGACCTTATAGCGGTGCAGCTGCAGCGTCTGTAGTGTAGACATAGCCTTAGTCTCTATGCCTCAGTTCCCCAACTATAAAATGGGGATAATACCATCCCCTCACTTCACAGGGGTACTGTGAAATAAATTAATTAGTGCCTGTGAAGCACTCACATACTATTGTGATAAATGGCAGAGCAAAGTTCATGAGGAAATTAATAATTCTGTATTCAGAGCACAGTTTGAATAGTGTGCAGTAAATAAGGCCTGTGGCCATACATTGAACACTGAGAAAACAAAATATTGAATAGCTTCATCTATCCTGTGGACTGAATGAGGCAAGGGTCCTGTGGAAAAAACAGTATGTAATCATATAGCTAAAGATTGTATCATAATGCATATGCACAAGGGGACCAAATTAAGGTTGCATAGGCGACCTTAATCCTGGTGTTTCCTACGTTTCGAGTGCTTGACTTTGCAACCTTAATAATAGAGAGCCAAGGTGGGTGAGGTAATATCTTTTATTGGACCAATTTCTGTTGGTGAGAGCTTTCAAGCTTCCCCTGAGCTGCTCAGGTTTGGGAAAATACTCAGGGTGTTACAGCTAAATACAAGGTGGAACAGATTGTTTAGCAAAAGTAGTTAACACGTATTTCAAGGGACCATTCAAAGTGAAGTGGCCCGTTAACACCCCTCCAGTCATAAGGATTATAGGAACAAGGCATAAATCTAATGTCTCTACTTAGGTCATGATTTTTAGTATCTAGCAAAGGTGTGAATTTGAGCTCCCAGACTCATGTTTTGACAGTGTTGTGCAGGTTTCCTTTGCGGATGAGGACTGATAGGTCCGATATAGAGTGATCACTTTGTGATTTGGAGGTTTTGTCTTTTTTTCCTGTGTGAGTTCATTCGAGAGCACAGTGATTGGCTGGCTGGTTTCATGCACACAGTTGCTATTGGGGCAGTTAGTGCAGTGGAGGAGGTACACACCACATGTTGAGATAGGCATGTGTAGGACCCAAGGATCTTCAAAGGTCAGTTCAGGGTGGAGGTAGTGTTGATCATTGTAGCAGTGGAGATATGTCTGCAGATTTTGCATCTGTTGTTCTGGAAGGGTCCGGTGCTTTTTGAGTTGGTGTGTCCTGGTCTGTGCGGAGCTTGCCTCTGATGATGAGGCTGAAGAGGTTGTGGGGTTGTTTGAAGGTCAGAAGAGGGGGTTCAGGACCTAGCCCTGAAAGAAATCTTTCCTGAATCTTTCTGGCTTCTCCTGTCGGCATAGATACTCCACCTCCCAGAGAGGAGGTAGCAGTGTTGACAGGAGAAGCCCTCTCATCAACATAGCACTGTCTACACTGGGAGTTAGGTCGGTATAACTGCATCGTCCGGGGTGTGTATTTCCCACACCCCTGAGCAACGTATTTATACCGATATAAGTTGTTCGTGTAGACCAAACCTTAGGCTATGGCTACACTAGACAGCTTACAGCAGCGCAGCTGCCTCATCTAATCTGACAGGAGAGATCTCTCCTGTCGACTTAATTAATCCATCCCCAGTGAGTGGCGGCTACTATGTCAGTGGGAGAAGCTCTCCACACCAGCGCTTAAGTCAGCATAAGTTATATCACTCAGGGGGTGGCTAATTCACACCACTGAACAACATAACTTGTGTCAACTTAAGCTGTAGTGTGGCCATAGCCTTCGTAAATTTCCCAGACTTGAAGCTGAGCTCTGTATATGCCCAGAAGTTGGTCCAATAAAAGATATTACCTCACCACCTTGTCTCTCTTAGGCTATATCTACACTGGCACTGTTGTCACTCAGAGGTGTGAAAAAACACCTCCCTGAATGACAAAATGTTAGCGACGAAAAGCGCCTGTGTGGACAGCGTTTTGTCGGGGGGAGCCGCGCTCCTGGTGACAAAGCTACTGCCCCCATTGGAGATGGTTTTATTTTCTCACCGGGAGAGGCGATAAAGAGCAGCCACACAGCGCATCTTACAATGACGCGGCTGTGCCATCCTGGGATTGACACAGCCACAACAACACTGCATACCACCTTATTAATATTCTTTTAATGTAATTTTGTATGTGTGTGTGTATAACTACCATGTCTTATTGCTTATGTTCAATATTCAGTTAATATTAAACCTGCATATTGGATCTCCAAGCACTTTACACACTACCTCAATACAGCATCACTGAAAAGCTGCTACCTGGGATAAAGTGTAAAAACCATCCAGCACATACCAGTGTGTCAAAGGAAACTCTTGGCCAAAGACACTAGCTAGCCCTTGTCCTTATTTTTTTATGAAAAGTGCCATCAGATCTTTAATCAGAGAACCTCTGTTTTTAAGTGAAACACCCACAAACTTCGTAACAGTACTTCGTGATCTATCTTGGGAGGATGAAGGCTTGACATAACCCTCCTGAAATTTGAGCCTGCCGGTTTGAAAACATCTAGTATTTCAAAGCTGGTTCTTAGACCAGGCATTCTGTATAACAGCATGATTGAATTATGGCTGAAAACATTTATTCATAATTCTTAAAAATAAAAGGAAACATATTAGAAGTTTTCCTGTCATAGGGCGTGATCCAAAACCTACTGAAGTGAATGAGAGTCTTTCAGTTGATTTCAACAGGCTTTAGATCAGACCCATAGTAAGTGCAACATTTAAAATACTAGGATATGTAATTTGCCCTAGCAGTGACTAGCTTGTTTACATGTGCAGCAAGCCCTCACCCCCACCACAAAGATTAGGCTTGAGACAGAAAGGAAACCTAATGCAAACAAGTGAAGAAGTTCTCTACATCTGAAATGAAACCTTCACACTCATGAGATAAGTCAAACCACTGAAGTGAAAAAATTGCTAACAGAGACAGAGTTCTTCAACCAGCAGGGTGAGAGGACAGAGGCACCAACTACATAAACACACTTCAAATCCCAGGTTACACAGGACAGGCTTCCAATATAACTCCTCTTATGGATTCCAAAATAAAACTGCCTGGTGAATTTTAAGTTAAGGTTGCTAAATTACAGAACAGCTGTGAAAGAATGTCCTACTTATTAAATTTAAAGATGCAAGAGTTTAGAAATTCTCAGTGTCTCAGTGTGACTTTCTCAGTTAATATTAATTCTCTAAAATTATAATTAATGGATAGATTAGCAATACCATCATAAGTCTTAAAAATGGAACTTTAACTCTATCTTCCTGTGCTGTAATATTAGGGTATGTGGAATTATTGGGGATTCTACAGCCTTCTATGGATTATGATTGGATTAATGCTGTGTGTCACTGATCTGATTCGATCAGTATAATGAGCTTGCTGCGTGTCTTATTGCATTTGAATTGCTCTCCCTAAACGGTATGTGTCTTCATTATTGGAAGCGCTTTGAGATGTATATTATTTATGAAAATGGAAGATTTTCCCAAAACTATATCACCAGTGCTGAGAAATGGCATATGAATGATCATTCCTCGGCACTTTTTGATGGAAGTCCAAAGGATAAAGCTGAACAAGGAGAGGAATATATCACCCAAGGTCAGCTATACCCAATGTGCTAAATTCATACTAGAGTATGCCTATACGCCCCTATTGAGGTTAATGGGGTACAGTGGTGTGAGATCAGAACTTGGCATAATGTATCCCTTATGGTCAGCTACCTAACTTTAAAACAGGTTCCATTTCCTATGGCTCATCCAGCCCAAAAAGTTAGGCTTTAAAAATTTGGGGATATCCACAAGATGGACTATAAAAACTCTTACCCCAAAAGTTTCCTCCTTCCTGGAAATATATTCTCTGCCACACAAGACTGATAATATGGCATTGAGGCCCCAGTTCAGCAAAGCAGTTAAACATATGCTTAAGTACAGTAGTTAAGCACGTTAGGACTCACTGAAGTCAACATCACGTAAGAAGACACAGTTCCTCATTCCTCTTCTGTTTTGTTGCTTTAAAGTCCACAGAAATTTCAAAATGCGAAGATATTTCAGAGGGGTTGTGTGAGTGTATTACAAGCTTTCATCAGTTCATGTTCGAAAGGAAAAGACTGGTGACGCCAGCAGTATTACATTGAACTTACACTTGCCAGCCACAGTTTAGACTCCAGAAAAAGAACGGGAGGACTTGTGGCACCTTAGAGACTAACCCATTTACCTGAGCATGAGCTTTCGTGGGCTACAGCCCACTTCATCGCATGCATGCCGTGGAAAACACAGTAGGGGGATTTTATATACACAGAGAACATGAAACGGTGGGTGTTACCATACACACTGTGCATCCGACGAAGCGAGCTGTAGCTCACGAAAGCTCATGCTCAAATAAATGGGTTAGTCTCTAAGGTGCCACAAGTCCTCCTTTTCTTTTTCCAGATACAGACTAACACGGCTGCTACTCTGAAACCTGTCAGTTTAGACTCCTTATCTGAAAAGCTTTTAGAAGCAATTGCCTGTAGGACCTAACAAGTGAACAGAAAAGACATCTTTTTCCCCAGCAAGTACAATTTCTCATACAAGAGTAAAATGAAATATGATCTATTTATAATTTAAATAGATTAAATTTATCATTTAAGTAGATTAATCTGCCAGCAGGATAGGGTGCTGAGTGCTAAATAAGGCACAAAAACACGCACACTTCCTAAGAGGAGGTCACAGACTAAGCAGGCAGTCCAGACAGAAAATGGAGTGAGAGCCAGAGGATGATTCTAACAAAGGGCCCTACATAGATCTGGTTTTACTGGAGAAAGTTGGGGGTGGGGGGCCAAAAAATGTGTGAGAAAGTGGGGAGTCAATAAAATGTTAAAGTGAGAAAAAGTAACACTAGGAAAATTGGGGGTGGGAGGGAGTCAAAAAGGCAGAGAAAGTATCTCCCTCTCCCATGCTTCATCCTTTAGTGTTATCTACCAAATCCATTTACCAAATAAAAACCAACATTTCTATCTATGCAGCCAGCAGAAGCAATCATGGTCAGGCTAGTGGCGTGATGCAAACGGAGGTGGAGGGCCAAATTCAATTCCGCACTTCCGGTATCTTTATCCCTGGGTGGGGCAGAAACTCTGTGTAAATAATCTGCTCAGCCCAAGGATATGCGAGCGGACTTTAAGTGGCAGAAGGCATTCTCTCCCCTTCAAGTTAGGCGTGTGCATCTGCAGCATTCCTAGCCTTTGCTGGCACAGGGATTCTGAGAGACCAGGATTTAGGGGATTATTTTAGCCAGTCTCCCATGTGCCAGTGCAGCATACTGGATTGAGGCATCGTTCCCATCTTAAATCCTTTTAAACATCCTGTTTTATAAATATGCATTCTTACATAACTTATACCTAAAAGTCAGTTGAAAAACAGGAGTAGTATGGGTGGTCCATTTACATACAGCCAGGTGCTGTCACCTGCTCCTGTGTCGAATAGTGCTGTACGCCATGAGCGGTCCACTGAAATCAGTAGGACTGTTCATGATATATGATGATACTTAGCATGAATAAGGGTGGCACAACCTGGCTTTCAGGGCTTGATTCTGCACCATTTAAGTCACTGGAAGCTTTGCCATTGACTTCAATGGGCAGGATCAGGCTGCCAGAGAGTAGCTTCATTCTACTTTCAGTGGGACTCTTCACTGAGACAAGTACTACTTAACATAAGTAAAGGTGGCAGAGTCTGGCCCCAAATGGCAATTCAAATGTAACTATCTCCTGTGTTCAGAGGTGGATTGCTTTCAGTGCAATGATCCAGACCTGCCAACCGTCCCCATTTAGGAGGCACACTCCCTTAGTTTTCTTTATTTTAGAAAAGTATCACTTTTTCTTTCTGTGCCTCAGGAAAACTCTCCTGCACCGATATATTAATGATGTTTAAAAGGTTTCAGAGTAGCAGCCGGGTTAGTCTGTATCCGCAAAAAGAAAAGGAGTACTTGTGCCACCTTAGAGACTAACCAATTTATTTGAGCATAAGCTTTCATTAGCATCCAATGAAGTGGGCTGTAGCCCACGAAAGCTTATGCTCAAATAAATTGGTTAGTCTCTAAGGTGCCACAAGTACTCCTTTTCTTTTTGCGGTGTTTAAAATGGTGTCCTTACTTTTGTCCCCTACTGTTCCTGAGTCTAGCCTTCAAATGTTGTCAGCTAAAACAATCCCACCTCTAATCTATTTACTCCTCTATTATTTTAATAATGAAAATTGCCTCTTCAGAGCATCAAGTGACTCAAACATTACAGTCATCAATCTTAGGCCACAAAACCCAGTGTGAAACCGGTAGTGTTATTTAGAGAATGAAACCCCTGCTGTTCGCTAAAATCACCCTCTCCAGATAAAATATTCAGTCAATTACATGCATTCCAGGCTCAGCTTTCCTTCCCTGCTCCTTAGAAGACCAGTCAAAGCAAACCGCATTCTTAAAAATAATTTTAGGGCACCATTTAAGTTTAAACAGTTTATAAATTATTGCCTGGTAATTTTTTCCCCATTTATTTGTTCAACTCCTGTTGTTCATTCAGCTATTTAGGCTGGATTCATCTTAATTTAGATCCCTGCTAGCACGGTTGGAAGAAAAGTGACCCAGAGACAGTAAATGACTGTGCAAGCCAAGCTATGTTATATTTCACACAAAGGCAAAATATGTTCTGTATCCAGACTAGCAAATGGGTGCTGGAGTCATGGCCTTCTAATCCTCGCCTGGAGGCTGAGCTGGTTCCATACATTTATTTTAGTCTGAATAGAATTTAAGCATTAGGGTGGAGACATCTTTATCAGTGCACCTCTCAGCAAGACATGATAATAGAAAGCAATCGTCTTTGATCTCAATATAGGCAATGTGTGTTTCACAAACCACCATGTAAAAGGAACCTGCCTTTGCAGTTGTATAAACCTCCTATTGAATGGAGATAGTGTCGCTGGTATCATGGAGGCTGAAGAAAAAAATGTTATTTCCCTGCACATCTTTCTCTGGTGATTGTTGTGTCTTTTGCTCTCTACACAACAAAAAGAAAATGAAACAATTTCAGAATGTGGGGCTGAATTAAGGAAGTTCACAGAGTGTTGTCAGATTGGAGAGCATTTAAATGCTGCATTAAGGGAGTGGTTAGCGGGTGGGATGCAAAGTGAATCAATACAACCACCACTGTTGACTGAGGCTGACTGTATCCTAGAATGTGCCCCAGAAATTATTATATTAATCGAGACACCGACTCACAAGGTCAGGGAGCAATCGTTGCATCTTTTCTTTATTTACAATAAATGTAAATAGTAATATGAAGGCACCACAGCAGCACATTGGGGGCCAAGAGACCAGGTTTACTAAGAGCTTTTCTACACGTACAGCACAGCAGCTGCACCAGTGCAGCTGCGCCACCGTAGGGCTTAGTGAAGATGCTGCCTACACCAACAGGAGACCGTCTCCCATCAGCACAGCTACTCTGCCTGCCTGAGAGGCAGTAGCGATGCCGAGGGTTAGGTCGGAACAACTACGTCACTTGGGGTGTGGATTTTCCACACCCCTGAGCGACGTAGTTATACTGACATAAGTTAGTAGTGCAGACCAGGGCTAAGTATATACAACATACAAGGCCTACCTACATGTACACACTACTGCTCGGGTAGGTTTCTAAACACAGACCGCAGAGAGTGCCACTAGAGGACTCTAAGACTTTTTAAAGGGATACGGCCCAGTTCCTACACAATGCAGAGATAAAAATCAAAATTGTTCATACTTTTAAAACATGGCAACTTGTTCTGCAAACCTATTGCCACTTTGACATTTAAATCGGGAACTGTACTACTGTTCATAAGAGCAGGTAATATATCTAACATAATCTCTGTAAATTAGTAGGAATTCTAGAACAATGTATTTGGGGGGTGGTGCAGCTTTGGAGTATTAGATGAGGGTGTCTGACTGTGAAGTCATGTTATAAACACTCAGAATCCCTGATTCAAGGTATAGATCTATACCTAGAAAGAGATATATAGTGGGAGGTGATGTAGCAGTTAAAGCAAAAGACTTGGTACCAGGACTCCCGGGTTCTATTCCCAGCCTGCCACTAAATGATATGACTTCTAGCCTCTCACTGAACCTCTTTGTGATCAAAGGGAAGTAGTAGCATAAAATACAGCTTTTGGCAGAGTAACAGATGGCACTAGTGGGAGTCCCATGCAGTCATCCTTATCCAGAAAGGGAGTGTCTGTAGTAGGGGGTCTCAAATGGGTAGGAGGAAAATGAAAACTAGGGAATATTCAAGCCTTTTGCAGGTATTTGGAGGAGTCCCATTGCCCCTCTGGTAGGGGGCAGTGGGAATAGAACAGAACTATTCCAATGGGAATTGTTTTTATAGTGATCAGGAACAAATAATTATCAGACATTTATATACCACTAGGATGTACATGATGCTCTATACAAGACAGTCACTGTCCTAACAGTTTTATACCTAATGCAAACATATTTTCTTTTTCATGAGCTCAGAATGAAGTTTCCTAAAAACAAGCTTGGTTATAATGTTCTATCAGTTGATGGTTTAAGACACAGCCATTTCTTATAAGGGAGCTAGCCAAAAGAGTCATGTACATTTACCTGTTTGTGTTTATCTGAATGCAAAAGTTTGGAAAATCTAGAAAAAAAATCAGAATCCAAGAATACTATTCAAGTAGAAAGTTCAAAAGTAAAGACTAGTATTTCATCTAACAGTTTTTTCTTTGTAGAATTTTTAAAAGTAAATCCACTTACTTAAAAAGAATGTTATTATCTTGGTAGATTTATAGCAGGATCTATCAAAAAGAACCTACCAAGAAAAAAGAACAGGAGTACTTGTGGCACCTTAGAGATTAACAAATTTATTAGAACATAACTTTGCTCTAATAAATTTGTTAGTCTCTAAGGTGCCACAAGTACTCCTGTTCTTTTTGCGGATACAGACTAACATGCTGCTACTCTGACACCTACCAAGAAGCCACCAGACAGAAACACAATGCATCTGCAGGCTGTTGCTTTGATTATTATTTGCTGACAAATATTATTTTTAAATCCCTGTTCAGCAAAGCCATTTGAAAATAGAATTTTCATTTCACTCATTTATGTTACGATATATTTTTCAAATTAAGTAAGTGGGCCAGACCTTGCCGTCATTATTCAAGCAAAGCTCTCACTGATGAAAAAGATCTCAAGATTTGACAATAAGGCCCAATTCAGCCTATGTACTTAAACCTATGCATAATCTTAAACACATATTTAAGACTATCCCTATTCTGTAGACCATTTAACTGTATGTTTCACTTTTAATCACATGATTCAGTCTCATTGACTTCAACTGGGTTACATAAGCCGCGAATTTGATCCTATGTTTATTATTATGAATGGCAAGCCACAGGGTTTTTTCCTCCAGGAACATAGAATAATATGACAGGTTTCAGAGTCGCAGCCTGTGCTAATCATATGAAGTAGGATTCAGGAAGCTGGCAAGTCCAGTTGAAAGGAGCAGCTCCCGGCTTAATGGAGTCAAGTGAGTACTCACCTGAAAGTTTTACTTTCTTAACTGATTTGAGCTATCTCCAGTAACAGCAAGAGGCCAGACATAATTTTCAGGTCTTGATGTGTTTTTGTCTTATCATGCTAATCAGTAGCTGACTACAGGCCACAGACAAAGGAAGTGCTGGGAGCAGACAAGATGACCCTGTTTAATTCCTCAATGAACTACAAACAATTGGTATGTATTTGCTGTTTACTTTCATCCAAATGAATTTATCTTTGGCTTATGTTAAAGCATACATATACAGCATCTTTGGAACTATTATTACTTAACTTTTTCTTCAACAGGGGCTGGCAAATCATTCAATACACTCTTCTGTACAGCGTTGTCTTCTTTAAATCATCCTGTAAATTATTCTTAAAACCTGCATATTCGTTCCTATTATTATTTACTTACTGGGAACAAAGCATTCTCAGTGGAGGGATATAGCTATAAAATGAACTTTGCGGGAGATTCGGCAAAGCCAGACTCTGACCATCTTTACACAATGCTGAAAAATCTGCCTCTTCAAAAGAATCTTTCCTCTGTAACAAGAATGACAGCCCCAACATTGAAATTCCACCTACCTAAACAGGACCCCACTTTTGTGCAAAAAAATTAAATTAAATTAAATTAAAACCAAGTAAATTAAAAAACACGAAACTAAAAATTAAAAACTAACAATAAATACAAACAAGCAACTCAAACCATCAACAATAACCACTATCCCCTTATGCATAGGTTAGTTTTTAATCCCTAACAAGGGGACTCCATGAATCCACTAGAGACTTGGCTATTGCTACTGATCTTATGTGCAAGGTGCTCACACAGAACAGTGATGGGCCACAGAATAGAATCCCAATATAGATAGTATATTTCTTGCACCTACAGGTCCCAGTCAGGAGCTGGAGCCCCAAGCTCTAAGCATTGCACAGACACCTAATGAAACGATGGTCCCTGCCACACAGAGCTTATGTATGTTTGAAGAGCAGGAATTTAACTTTCATTATAATAATCTTCAACTCTTGTCCTCCTTTTCTCCTTCCACTGTCCTCTCAGAAACAACCTGTGTTACACACAGCATTTACCCCACAGCTGCCTCTAACTTTACTATCGCCTTTGTATTGCCATCCACCGAATGCAGCCTACATATACTTCTAAGGATGTTTTACCTCTTTGTAGGGCTGTACTGAATTGAGGTTCTGAGCCTAAAAGCTTCTCATGCAAATAGTCCAACTGACTTCCATGACTAATGATTACATAGGTGAGGCTGGACTGAAAGCAGAGTGGCCTCAGGAGTAGTGCATTGGATGGGGATAAAAGGAGATGTGAATTCTTCTAATCCTGCCTTTGCCACTAACAACTCACCTCACTGTGCACCTCACTGTGCACCCTGTTTCCTAGCCCAACCTTTGTCTAGCAGATCTAGTTAGAAGCTGTTACTTACTCACTCTTTGTACAGTGCTAAGAACCCTTGGCCCCTGGCACTACTGTACTGGCTCCTGCCGGTATTTCCATGGCCCTTATTACCATTGTATCTGACTGCCTCACAGTCATGGGCAGTGGGTATCATTGGCTGGGGGAGGCTGTATCTCCCCAAACAGCCTGGCATAGCCCTGCCCATGCTCTGTCTCCAGGTCCCTTCCTGCAGTTCCCACTCTTCCCTGGCCCAGGCTGGTTGGCCTGCCACCAGGACTCAGGGCGGCCGGTACTGGGGCTGCGCCGCCTGCCTGGCGCTTGGGGCCCTCAGGTGACCCAGGACTGGGGACTGCGGTAGGGGTGCTCTGGGCTCCTGCGTGGGAGGGCAGACAGAAGGGGAGGAGGAGGGGCAGGCCCTTGAGCAGAAGGGGAGGATCCACGGGTTAGCCTTCCCTAATGGCTGGTTCACCAGCTGCCCATGTTCACAATGATTAATGTGTTTAGCGTCACCACACCCATGTGAGAATAGAGAAGTGCTATTATCCCCATTTTTCAGATGGAGAACTGAGGCACAGGGAGATTAAGTGCATTGCCTAGTGTCACTCAGGAAATCACGCAGGGAATTGAACCTGCGTCTCCAAAGTCCAAGACAAGCACCCTAACCATTGGACAATCCTTATTCTCCAATAAATAATTAATAGTAATAAAGATAAAGATCCTCATTTGTAGCATCCCAGGGCAGTAGCCCTGTTCTCTTGAACTATTTATTGCACTATGTGCACCTACAGCTCTTTTTAAATAAAAATAATATTTCTGATTTTTAAAAAATTAAAGCATATCTTAAAACCATTCCTATTAACAAATTAAAGAAAACCCTTTCAGTACCAAACACAACTATTCCTCACAGTTATATTGGTGCCAGTATCTATTTACCATCATTTTTTGTAATCCACCAAAATCAAAACCAAAAGAAGAGACTATGAAATAATTGCTGTCATGGAAGAAAGCATGTTCGTGTGGCAAAGTACAAAGGCAACTGGAATGTTAAAGTACAAAATATTTATTGTACTACTGACAGAGCAGGGCTTCTTGGAAATCTCTCATTAGGACTGAGAGTGGAGGCACAAAGTTTAAGGGTTGGATCCTTTTCAAACCGTCTTGCATTTCTACAATTATTTTATTTTGTTTGATATGGCTAAATACCGCACCAAATCGTTAGTTTAACTTTTTTTTTTTTAATACTTAGTTTTCTAATCTGTTCAGATTGCCCAAACAAACTCCTGCCTTCTTTGAGGAGAATTCCAGTCCCATTTCTTATAGAGTCTGATCAGTGGCTCCTCATTAATCTCTGTCTCCCTGGGAACAGTCAAAGGAAATGAAGGGAACAGGGTAGAGGAGGAGGGTAGTCTCCAGTGACTATTCAAGTTATCAGGGTCCATCAACAGGTGACTGTCTCTCATAGTCAAGAACAGTAAATATGGCCTGTGGCTAAGGGAGTGACCTCACAACTTTCTTCAAAAGTCTTGAAAAGAATCAAGCTTGAATCACATGTTCAGGAACAACATACCTGTAAAACATGGCAATTACTTTTTGACTGGACAACATTACATATTTCAAAGCTAACAAAACTTAGTTTAATAATAATAATAATAATAATAATAAAAAAAGGCATGTAGGCCCTGCAATTTCCTCACTCAATTTCCTCAGCAATTCTTACTTTCTTTGTTTTTTGTAGTCCTTACTCAGGCAGCCCTTCCATTGAAGTCCCACAAGGATTTGGAAGAGCAGCAAGAGATGCAGCACAACCAGATGAATGAAGTGAAACAACGCATCAAAGTGGGATGGGGGTGGTGAAACACATAGTAAAAGGATCCCCTTATGAAGCCACGTGCAAATTCACATGGCAACTTTTCCACACCATGCTGATGAGTTAAGTAGCCACAAAAAGAAAAGGCAACTCGTACTCCTGTAACTCCTATTTCTGTGGAGGAGTCAACATACTAATTGATGTGAAGTGCTCCCCAAGCCATGTCTCTGTTTAGTGACTGGCTTGCCAGAGTCTTGTTAAAAATGATGACATATAGCCAACTGCTGTCAGACTGCATGTCAATCAGAGTTCCCTCCATGGAGGATGTCAAACTACTGAGGCCTACAAATAAATATAGCCAGGAACTTCCTTGTACTTAAGACTGAACTGTGAATGTGTGGAACTGAAGTCTCAGAATGGAGAAGGCTTACCTGGGAAATGATGCTGCTGAGAATAGCACAGGATAAGCAATTTGACACAGCTAATACACCCTTGAACTAGATGATTACCAAGGTGCAACAGACTCAAGAGCCCAGTCCTAAGGACTTTGTTTTCTGGCAGAAGGCAGCCAGCAAAGATAACTAGAACTATGGCCTACTAGGTAATGGTTTCAGTTGCTGCCTCAAACCAGAAACAGTGACAAATATCAAGCAGAAGGGGTATGTGTTTATGAAAGCTAGCGATCACACTAGGGCTGTATGATCACTGGCTTTTGATTCACAGGAACTAAAAAGCTGAAAGTGTATTTGAAACCATCACATTTTATAGCTAACAATACATGTATACATTTTTTCCATACTCAAGGAGCAGATACTTTTAGTCAGAATGATAAGAGTACACAGCAAAACAAGAAAGGGCAGAAGTGAAGCCTCCATGAGAGAGCACACAGTATGTGTCTCTTCTGACAGGCTGCACTGATCTCTCTGAGACAAGAGGAGTTGTCCCTCCAATCCCTGGTGGAGGCATATTGAGAGGCCAGCATGGAGACGCTTGATGTGCTCGTTCTATTGTGCTGTACCTGTTCTATATACTGAGGCCTTGTGTCTCCAGGATGCTCAGTCCACCTGCCTCAATAAGCACCACATTCACTCACACACAATAGTTTTCTTTACAATTAGAAAGTGCAGATCCTTTTAAAGACAGAGCACAGTAAGCAAACATGAAAACTGATTTAACTTCCTGCAGTGCAAATTTGGGACTAGAGTGAGTCTTTAGATACAATGCTGAGTAAGTGGTAGCTCATAACTGCTCCACCCAGGAACAGCCCCAGGAAGAAATTGTGACTCGGAGATTTCCAATTCCGTACTTTGAAGGGGAGAGAAGGGGATTGTTGCTATATAATACAGCCCTGGAAAAGGTTCCACTTGCTTCCCCACTCACACCTGGCCAGCTTCTCAGAGCCAGGGCCCCTCCTACTTCCTACCTCTCCCCACCCACTTGCCCACAACCCAGAGACCAGCAATTGTTCTCCATTCTACAGACTGGAACCCATGTAGGCTGAGCAAGAATTGGAGTGTTTAAACCCCATTATTCCCTTGCTTGGCTGAGAAACGCATGGGTACAATCTCGCCATTTGAGTGAAAGAATTAATGTTGCCTGCAACAAGCTGAGAATTTGTCATAGGTCTATGTTTTGCCATTATATAATAGTTTGGAAGAAATCAAATAGTATTTTTATATAAAGAGTGTGGGAATTATGTTCAAAATAGTTAATAGCCCTCAGGCCTTTTAATAATATATGTTTTACAGCACTCAAAAGTGTGCTAGGAAGCTCACATTACAAATAAGAAGGCAGGGTCCCAATGCTGGAGAGCTTCCAACATGATTTCAGACATAAAGCAATGAAAAACACAACAAAATAATTCTGAGGGGCTGAAGGAAAGGGGTTACAACAATAGGATATGAGGTTACTCAGCAAAGGCTTGTGCACAGCATGGATGAATACAGAACTCCTTTTGGTTTGTTTATTTTGGACACATTGGGGTTCATTGGCATTGTACACATTCTCCTGCAGCTCCGAAATATGCAGTGCCACTAAGGCTGAGGGATGCAAAAGGGGCTGTAAACCACCTTTGTGCTCTCCTAGTCCTGCTTCAGTTGGGCATTGGCCAGCCCATCAGCATATGTTACATCACCTGTCAAAAACCTGAAGCAATTGTTACAGCTGCCAGGGATTGCAAGGACACAGAGAAGTCTTGATCTCAACTCTGCTTCTTATTTATACCTCCTACTTTGACAACGAGAGGGAGTGGTACCCTAAGGGCCTTTTTGGAGGAGGATTTTACCTACATGGTGTTATCTTCCCATGGGTTATATATGTTGGGTGACCCCATTAAGGCTTTCCCCATTGACTTAACTGGAAGTTATGTACATAGAAGTTTTGCAGGATCAGGTCTATGACTTAGCTCTGTGCACACTGGGCAGTCAAACCATGTCAGAGGAGTTTTAAAAGTTTCTTTGAATTGGTTTGAAACTCAGGCCCAGATTCTCCTGTGTTAAGGCTGCTTTGTGCCACACTGTTGTTGCAAAGTAACTCTAAAGCCAACAGGTAAAAGCCTGGCCTAACTGAAATCAATGATACTAAACCAGTTTCTTTGGAACTACATTTTTATTGAGTTTAAACGTGGCTCCTAAATTTGAGTTGAAGATGAAGCACTTGATGAACTTGACACTGATGAATAAAGGCTTGAGGTGTTTCCCCATAGCCCTAATTAGTCTTATTTTGTACTGATCTTCTCTAGTTTGAGGAAATGGAGACAGGTATAAATAAACCATATTTGTCCTCAGAAACAAGGAGCAAGAAACAAAACAATAAAAGAAAAAAATCCATGGAATATTTGTTTTTCCAAACAACACCATTAATCCCTGGGAACTTTTATGTTGTCTTTTATCAGGGTATTTAAACAGATCCTGTAATTTTCCTGCTAGCATACAAACAATAAAACAAATATGTACGGTGAAATCCTGAGTCCCGTGGGAGTTCTGTCATTGATTTCAATGGGTCTAAGATTTCACCCCTAGACATTTACACACAACTACTGATATATAGTGTATTGTCTTTCTCAAATCTGTTGAGGCTAGAGGTCTGAAAACATTCTGGAAGAGTCTAATCAAGCACTATAACTGCCATGTCTGAGCCCTTCAAAAAGATATTATGAGCCTATTTGTTTTAATTATATACACATCTATTTATCAGAGATAGGTTTCAGAGTAACAGCCGTTTTAGTCTGTATTCGCAAAAAGAAAAGGAGTACTTGTGGCACCTTAGAGACTAACCAATTTATTTGAGCATAAGCTTTCGTGTATGCTCAAATAAATTGGTTAGTCTCTAAGGTGCCACAAGTACTCCTTTTCTTTTATCAGAGATAATACTTTGTATTAGATTTATTGTGATTAGGGCCTGACATTTTATTAATATCTAAAAAGTTCTTGAAATAAGTTTACATATTGTAAAGCAGCCCAATTACTGTCTGTTTCAGAGTAAAAAATCAATTATTTGAGGAGAAATGGATCAAGTGATAAGAAATTGATTTTAAAAAATTGATATAAATAGAGCTGATGGAAAAATCTGTTTTCATCAAAATTTAAAATTTCCATTAAATTTTTTTTCTAGTTTGAAACTCAAAAATTTTCAACCCTCTTTTGATATAACTTTTCTAATAGCAATATGTATGCTAGCTGTAACTCAGATCTATATGGCCTCAACTAGTCTGCTCCCTTCTCTGGTATATCTGGCATCCTTTGTTTTAATACTATGTAAGAAAATAACTTGCACTGTCAGCAATTCTATTTATTTTTAATTAACAAAACTGACAATTGAACTTGTGCTAAAAAAGGGTGATGGGAGTAGTATTTGCAGTTATACATTTTCATGTATTTATAAAATGTTAATTAAATGATATTCATTTATTAGTAAAGTAATTAAAATACATAACCATCTGAATGCCTTAAATGTGTACCATCTTTCATCTCAAAGAGTCCCAAAGTCCTGTACCAATTATAAGCAATATTCTGGCTTTGTGTAAGTGTATGTTGACATAGATGACTGTAGTTGAAGCCAGAATATGGTCCTATACTATCCACTTAGAAAAACTTCTCCCACCTCTGAACTTGAATATACCTTCTGCTAATCTAGTCAATGAAAGATGAGAATTCCAAAGCTAAATATATAACCCTGCCTCTGGATATCCTAATGAATGAGACAATACAGTAAATTCCGTAAGCACTCATTTCTGTGACTCTTACTGAAATCAACAGTAGTTGTGGTGCACTTAACGCTTCATGGGATTGGGACCTAACAGAAGTTTCCAGACAGAATATTCTTTTACTAACAGAAAGCTGTCTCCTTTGTAGTACTTGACCACATAAAGAAAGTGCCTCTTGAAGTTGTAAAACAGTGCAAGAGACATGGTGCAATTACCAAAAGCAAAACATTTTCACTTGATAAGTCAATCTGAGCTGTTTTTTTCTGCCAAATCAGCAATGTCTGACAACAAAAGAGACACACCAACCCCAGGAGACAGCCTGTCTGTCAATTACTTTTCTAGGGGGTCACTTAATTCGATTTAGCAGGCACATAGCAAAACTACCACGTGTCACAATTTAATATGCCACATAGTATGCTGCAGCACTGACATTTTCAGACTCATGAAATCCCATATGTAAATTTTTGCATTTAAAGTCATCGTCTCCACCTCCCTGGTTATCACAACAATCACTTGAATGGGCAATAAGCCCAGGTCTTGTCTTGAGTGTTTTGATAAGCTGTTGATAACGAATGGGGCAGTGAGCTCATGGTGTATATAAACCACAAGGCTTGTGTGTCTGAACACTGCAGAAGGACTTGACAACCCCATATTTAGCAACTCAGGAGTCACACAAAGATGTTTCCTGCAGCAGAGATGCTCTTTGCTCTGAGTGGCTTCCTAGGATTGACAATGGGTTTTGACATCGGATTATCCACTAAATGTGTAACGATACCTATGGAGATGGGCATGTGCCACAGCATTGGTTATTCTGAAATGAGGCTTCCCAACCTGATGGGACACACAAGTATGGCAGAGGTTATTCCAAAATCTGCTGAATGGCAGCACTTTGTGCAAAGTGGCTGCCACCCTCATGCAAGGACATTTCTGTGCTCTCTGTTTGCGCCAGTCTGTTTAGATACGTAAGTACTATGTCACGTTCTAAAATTCTGCCTTGTGTACCTGAATAGATATCAATCTGAATGTATGTTGTTAAATCTTAAAATGAAGATAATTCTCAGCCCAATTGTTTCTCTTTTGCTGAAGAATATTTATTAACCTTTCTTTTGCCTGCCTGTTCCAGGAAAAAATTCCACACAAGAAGTGTTCTACTTAAACGTTGGTCATGATGTAAAAAAAGAGAGAGTTGTGATCAAACAATGTTGGGTTTTATTTCGTTTGATTGCAGTGTTATTCATATTAATAATTTAGGGCCCAATCTAATTACTGCTGAAATCACTTATTGGACATAGAAGTAGGCCCTTATTGAGTGCCTATCAAAAATGACGTACAGGTATTTTTCTTAAAACAATGTATGACTTCTAAAAGCCAGCCCAAGGCCCAGATACAGAACCCCCAGCAGCACCCTCTGTCTGTGTGGACTTGCATCACTGATGAAGACTGAGGATGTTAAACCCTGACATATAAGAAAGACTTTCACAACTCTGTACAGAATTTACTGTAGGAATAATCACTATTGTCACTGACTTCCAATAAATTTAACTGGTTGGACCTGATTTTTATTTTTTCACAGCTTCATCCATCCTTGCAGGAGTATGTGTGTCGCTGTTCGTGACAGCTGTGCTCCTGTGCTCCTCTGCCATGGACTGGCTTGGCCTGACAGTTTGTACTGTGATCGTTTCCCTGCTGATGAGGACATGTGTTTAGCATCTCTTAGCAAAGAATACAAACATATTCATAAAGGTAGATGGAGTAGATGGGTCGGATTGGCTGTGAGCTGTTTTAAAATCAAGTGTACAGAATCAATCAAATACAACTTGCCGGACAAATTTCAAAAACAGTCTCTTTTGTAAACAGTCATTTCCTTGGGTGCACATTTATTGTGCATGCATTCAGATCCATTTTGCACCCGATCCTGTGAAGTGCTGAACACCTTCAGTGTAAACTGGGCCAGATTTTAATTGGTATAATCAGTATAACTGCACTGTAGTCAAGGAAGGATGGTCAGATGGCAGGAGGAAGGCTAATACAATCATGCATATATGCAGCATAATCACCACGGTATCTACAGAGCTCAATGTATTTTATTTATTTACTGATAGGAGTGTCTATGGCCCTCATCACCATGTATTTGAGTACTTCATATACACAATAAATTTGTCCTCACAACAGCTCTGTGAGGTAGGGAAGGATTCCCATTTTAGTGCTGGGAAACTTAGGCACAGAGAGATTAATGCCCAGATTTTAGCACCCAGCAGCTCCTATTGAAGTCACCTTTGGAAATCTGGCCATAAATGACTTGCCCAAGCTCAGACAGGAAGCCTGTGGCAGAACCAATACTATTTCCGGAGCCCTAGCCCAATGCCTTAACCACAAGATCTTCCTTCTCGTGAATTTAGCATAGCATCACCAATAGAATTACTCCAATACACATGCCATAAATGGTACAAATTGATACCCTTGTCACTCTTAGCAAGCAATGTGAAAGGGCATGGAAAATGAACCCCCTTTTCATCCATAGAAGGGGCCCATTTTCAGAGCATTGTCTGGAAGCTTGCCTACATCACACCTGGTCTGTGGTTAAGTGAAGAATGTTACTCTTCAGGCCTGTCACTCTTGCACCTTTCATTGGCTCTAAATTCAGACAGCGGACAAAACAATAACAAGACTTTAATATTTCTTACCAGAATTGCCAAAGCCTATATGCCAGACCTGCCCAGCAGTGGAGGAATTCTTTACACAGAAAAGAGTTCTTGATGTTTTCTGTGCCAATAATTTTGGTAAGTTCTTGTTAATATATGTACAATTAGACACCAGTATTTTTGATTCCTGAATAGTGGACACACTTCGTCACTTCAGATGTATTCAAAAACTATCTCTAATATAATTGGCAGTCTGTGATGTCTCTGTGTGTGTGTGCGTGTGTGTGTGTGTGTGTGTCTCAGGATTTAGCCCCAAGCCAATATCTTCTGGAAGTTCTTTCCCCTATAAACAATATACAAATAGGCTCCACGCTGATTTTGTTTGAATGATGAGGTTGCCTTATTGTCTATTTTATAACCAAGTGGCTTTTTTGTTCTAGTCTAATTTGCTGTACTACAGTGTACTTTATGGATAACATCTGTGGCAAAAAGGAATACTTGTGGCACCTTAGAGACTAACAAATTTATTTGAGCATAAGCTTTTGTGAGCTACAGCTCACTTCATCAGATGCATTATGCTCAAATAAATTTGTTAGTCTCTAAGGTGCCACAAGTACTCCTTTTCTTTTTGCAAATACAGATTAACAAGGCTGCTACTCTGAAATCTGCGGCAAAGGAGTGAAGTGGCTTTTATTGGCAGTTAAAACCAAAAGAAAGCTGAGGCACTTGGCTGTTTGACATTAAAAGAGGAAAGTTCCTTACTGAATGTGTACTTGTGCATTATTCCTGTTAACCACACAAAGCAAGATTCAGCAAATGCTAACATTAAAAAAAAAAGTCTTACCTGATGAGGGTTTGAAAGTTCTGGCTGCTGCCTCGTTGGGCTTCCACTGACAATACTTTGAGATTACAGCTAGAAGCCTCTTCCAGAACCCACAGAAGTCAATGCTAAGACTTTCATTGATTTCAGTTGACTTTGGACCAGGCCTTAGGAGAAGTGGGCATGGAAACGCAATGATGCAGTTGGATCTGGGGAAATAGCTGGATGGGAAGTTTTACTGAGAAAGGGAAGAACGATAAAGAAGGTGGAGCAAAGAGCAGGCAGCAGTAGCCAGATATTTTGTTGGTTGATTCTGCTGAAAAATGGACAAAGTCACAATTTCCATAGGACCAGCTGGGATACCTGGGTTGCCCTACAAAGCTGGAATGATACCAGGGTGCTGGAACATCTGGTCACCCTAGTAGTTGGACACATGCAGTGTCACTAAAGATATATGACAGTGATCTTTGTGAGAATGTTACATTTTCCTGGTTGTGTGATTCAGTGAAAAACTTCTCTTATCTATGTCCCTCTTTAAAAAAATACTACCATAATCTATGGCAATGACCCAAAACAAAGGTATGACCTAATACTTATACTGTAGAATTCACTATGGATTCCTCCACTGCTCATTAGGCAGTATTCCTTGCTACACTTAAACAGTTAAAGCAACTTATGTGTTTTTTTCTCCCTAGCGGTAAAGGTAAAGCTGTCCAAAAAGAGAACAGTTTCTGGTGATCAGGAGTATAATATTGAATGCCAGGTGGAATTCATCAACCAGGGTTTGCTCTTGCCTTATGATACTCGGAACATGATACAACAGTGGTTGCTTATGAATGAAAATTGTACTCAGAGGATGACCCAGACCTACCGCCCCATGGTGTATCTCATTGTGGGGAATATTGAGGAAGGTACCGTTTTAGTAAACCAAATTTACCGCTGGCAGAGGAGGGACTCCCAGCTAACTTTGGCCACACGGAAGTGGAAACACCATAAATGTTTATAAATATTTATCTTATGATCCCTGATACATGTAAAAGGTGACTACTCTCCTCATACCAATGCAGTCTTGTAAATAGAAATGTATTATAAATGCAATGTAAAGTCTTAATGTAATTTTTTAAAAATATGTTATAACAGGTTGAATTCAACTTGGGTGTAAGTGGACATAATTTCTGTGTGGTAAATGGTGTTCCAGCCACTTTGGCCCAGCATGTATAAATGTGTATCCTCAGATTATTGTGAAAAATCTTGCATAATATGTATAACACTGTCATAAAACACTTTCTTGTGCAAATCATAACAATGAATGCTTCTAATGCTGTTTGAGGTGCTCAGCACCTCTGAAAATCTGTCTGTCTACAGTTTCTTAAGTTTTCTGTATTGCCCATCACTGTAATATCTCAGTATTGACTTTCACATGCCCTAACTGTGGTTTTAGGTGCCTAATTTTAGGCACCTGCTTTGATAAAATTTGGCCTACATCTACACTAATCTACTTAATTTCTTACATTGATGGAGTGTTTTAAAAGAAGGTGGCCCTCTACTGGACATTTCTATATGGACAAAATGGTTTCCTTTTCTGTCAAACAAACATCAGTTTGAGTGCCTCAGAAGGACATGGTTGGGGTGGCTAGTTTTATTTTATAATGGGTAGCACTTACAATAACATAGTATTAATATTTTAAAGCATAAGACAAGTACAGGTTTTGAAAAAGTACTTTCTTGATCGTGTGTGATCATTTTGAAAAAGTGTACACTCCTACTGGAATCTGAATCAGAACTCTACTGAATGCATCTAATCTGTTTTCATTTTATTAACTCAAATAAAACATTAGTTACTTTAAAAAAATCAACCCAGGTGCTTTACAAGCTGTCTCTGGGAATTTCACGGGACTAAGACAACTGCAAAAGACACTGATAATATTCAAGAAATGTAAAACATTATACTGCCCAAATTATTGTAATTAGCATCTTCAGTTGTAGTATGCCTGTGCTGATCTTAAAACACAGTGGTGATGGATTGGGCTCAATTTAATTTCAAACACATAAGAACTAATTTCATAAAGATGTATAATCAGCACAAAAACATGTAATAGCTACTGCATAAATTATCAGCTACACCAGTAATATGCTACCTGTTGTATCTGTATTTTTAAAAAGTTTAAAAAAGCATCTGGATTTTTAAAGCAAGGTCCTAAGGTCCCAACTACACCAACTAGAACATGATTCTCTACCATGCTCCAGGGCATCCTTATTAAAACTAAGCACATAGTTTTTTAGTGATTCATTAATCACCCTCTTGTTCACTTACATACAAAAATTTAAAAATTTAGCTTACACTTAGCTAATATATACAACCTTGTGTTCCTAACACTGTTAGCCCTGGCTTCTTGGCTTCTCTCCTCCCACCATTATATCCTATTCTCACCTGTCACATCTTGTCCTTAGTTAGACCCCAATCCTTTAATAAACTCTTTGATTGAGTCTACCCTTGCAGAGCTCATTGCGAACTGTAAGCTCTCGGGGGCAGGGACTGTCTTCTGTTCCATGTTGCTCAGTTCCCAGCACCATGGAGTCCCACTCTTTGCCTAAGGCCAATAGTAACAACATGGCTTCTTCTTACCAATGAGGACAAGAAAATATGGGACTGAATCAGATATTCCCTGATAACCAGAAACTTCTATGCCTAAACTCTGTACCGTTTTCTTTTTATTTCAATATTTTAGAGCTGTTTTCCCATCCATACAGGTAATAAAAAACTGTATTTAAATGGTTATAACAGTGTCCCCTATTCATAGCAGAGAGTTGTGTACAAGCATGTTTATTCAAGTAGTGCAGATAGGCCCCAATATGAATCTTTTCTAATAATTAAAATCCATATGGCATAGAGGTTTCTGTATATATATTGTGGAACTCTTGTTATGAATTGAGTAGTATTGTTACTGGAACAAATCCTCTTGGTGGCCACAATTCCCATTGACATTAATTAAATGTAAATCATTTTCCAGAGGAAGTTGTGAAGGCCAAGACTATAACAGGGGTCAAAAAAGAAAAAGATAAATTCATGGAGGGTAGGTCCATCAGTGGCTATTAGCCAGGATGGGCAGGGATGGTATCCCTAACCTCTTTTTGTTAGAAGCTGGGAATGGGCAACAGGGAATGGATCACTTGTTCTGTTCATTCCCCCTGGGGCACCTGGCATTGGCCACCGTTGGAAGACAGGATACTTGGCTAGATGGACCTTTGTTCTGACCCAGTATGGCCGTTCTTATGTTCTTATATACATGCATTTGAACCAGAGCCAGCCCGTAGTTTGCTGTTATGGACTGGAAAACTAATACAGATTGAGAAATATCCAGAAGCTGAAACAACCTATTTTAAAGCTGTGTTGTATAATGAAGCAACTGCTTAAAAAAGCATGTAGTTGAAAAGCTCAGGTCATTCTGTCCTGTGGCTTGTGTGTCAATCTCTGGTGGTAAAATGGTAAATATTTAAAGAATTCTGTCAGTGCTTATACAAGTTCCAACTCTCCCATAAAGGTCACATTAAAAGGCTCTCTTCATGGTAACATTCACACCCAGCAGTGGGTGACCCATTCTAGAAGCACAATACCTGTCAGAATGGTCAGCAACATCACTAACCTGGTTTTGATCATACTAAAAGGTACACTTTGAGAATGATCCACAGGGAATTAGATTCATGGTTCTTTATAAAAATAAATTTCCTCTGAATGCTTCCGATGAAGTGAGCTGTAGCTCACGAAAGCTTATGCTCAAATAAATTGGTTAGTCTCTAAGGTGCCACAAGTACTCCTTTTCTTTTTGCGAACACAGACTAACATGGCTGCTACTCTGAAACCTATAAAAATAAAAGGAGTTATTTCCTTAGTTTAGTTTTATTTACCTTTATATTGGGGAATTTAGTCAGGATTTAGGTTGAAGGGTTTTGTTGGATTATGGCAAAAGTTTAATAAAATACTCCTGTTTTAAACTGTCCCTGACTGGGAGTGTAACAAAGACTGGCCCGGAAAACACATTCAAAACAATCCCTAACAAAGGGGCTGATGCCAATTTGCACTAACAATATGTCTACACTACAAGTGCTACAGCGGAATAGCTGCAGCGTGGCAACTGTGCCACTGTAGTGCTATAGTGCAAACACTTGCTACAGCGATGGAAGGGATTTTACCTTGAGAGGTGGCAGCGAGGGCCAAGCGAGAATTCTTCTATTGATTTACCAGTGTCTATACCGGGTTTTAGGTCAGCGGACAGTCTCTGAGGATGTGAATTTTTCCCACCCCGGAGCGACGTAGCTAGGTTTCAGGTGCAGAGCAGGACTAAGTCTACTTTACACAGTGTAAGGGGGCCTCAGAATGGATAAAACTTACACACGTACCCACCATAAGACCTCTTTACACACGAGAGAGGTGTAATGTGGCCTTCGTGTAATGAGAACCAGGCCCTTCAAGTTTCCTCAGTGAGGTTCACACACACACACACACACACAGTGCCCAGCCACCCTTGTCCCTTACACACACACACAGTGTCCTCCCACCCCAACCCACTCACACTGCCCTGTCCCTCACACGCAGAGTTCCCTGCCTCCAGAGCCCAGCCACGCGAACCCCGCGCACACACCGTGCTCTGCCACCCCTAGTCCCAGTCCTAGTTTTCTCTCTCTCTGTCTCTCACTCTCACACACACACACACACGTGCGTGCCCGACCATTTGACTCCTCCCTCAGAGATCGGTCACGTGAGCCACTTAAATGGGAAGGACGGAGGAGGGAGGTGGAGCAGGTTGGGGGTTTCGCTCCGGGTTCACGGGCTGGCAAAGGAAACGGGAAGCGAAGACAAAGGGGCCGCGCCGTAGCAGCGGCGCAAAGACAACCCAGGTAGGGGACGCAAGGCCCCCGCTCAGAGCAAAGATACAGTCACCTTCCCGCTTCTCCTTTGCACCCGCCCCTCTCTTCCCCCGAGGGGCGGTAGCCTGAAGCCCTTTATCGCCCCCGCACAGCCCAGGGAGGGAATGAGAAGTGCATGGCCTCCCCCTCCCGCAGTTTGCACCGTCTTTCATTCCCCTACCCCCGCCTTTATTCCGCCCCCGGGGTGGTTGGCTGCCTGCAGGACTGATGCATTCTCATACCCTCTCCCCCAACTTCTTTTTTATGTGGTTGCACTGCTGAGCCAAGGGGTCTCACGGCCTTTTGCGGGGCGCCACTGAGCTCGGGGCGCTAGTGAAGTGTCAGCGCTCTCACACCGGAACCCAAGTGTTCAGACAACTCGCTCTTGGGATTATTGTTACTGCTGAGGGTGGGGTGACTGGATGGTCTGATTTTGCGATTGGTCCTGCTGCAAACACGCGCGCTATTTAAATAATAGGGAAACGGCTTTGTAATTTAGAAGTTATAAAATAAACTGATATGAGACTGAACTGGAAAGCTGAGCTGATCTGGGCAGTTCCAGGTTACATATTAACATCCCACTGGCTGATCTCTGGTCCTTGCCTTTGATGACACCAGTTTATTGTTTTGCATTTGAATTTGCTTTTGTCGCTTTATATCCGTTTTTAAAATGAATTTCTTTGTATATCCATAAGACCCATCCTTCTAAAAGTAAACCTGACAAAGGTTAATGTGATCAATTTATTATAACTGTAATGACTATGGTATAAATAATAACACTTTGGTTTCACCAGTCTGAGGATTACCCAATACTTCACAAACATACATTCAGACCAGCCCTGACAGATAGGTATGTAGCACAATGTTACAGTTTGGATAACAGAGAAAGTCTAGTGCTCTAATGGCCAACAATGTTGGCTTGCTGCATATTCAGACAATTGCAGGGCCTGAAGTGAGCTGTAGCTCATGAAAGCTTATGCTCAAATAAATTTGTTAGTCTCTAAGGTGCCACTAGTACTCCTTTTCTTTGTGCTCCAGTTTCTGGATCACTGCCTCTGCTTTGTATTGTTGCCTCTGTAATGTGGGCATTCATCCCCAAAATAGATTACACAGGATAAGATGATGTATGAACAGTTCAATCCTTTTTTTGTAATTTTTGTTTTCTGCCTGAATATGCAGAAATGTATCTTGGGATGTCTGTTTTGTTTTGTTTTAGCAATGGCTTCAGGAACAGCTTTGATTTACGATGATGAAATGACAAGTTACAAACTACTTTGGGATAAGTAAGTCAGCTGCAGGTTTGCTGCATTTTCAATGAACAAACCATTATTAGAGCGTTTCTAGAAATGTTGTGTACAAGAGTTGATGGGTGGCCCTGATTTCCATTTTGTGAGCTGCATTTTCTTGGGACCCAGAGAGTTTCTTTTATTTTTACGGCTTTTGATCAAAGTAGAATCCTGCTGTAAATCCCCTTTTTCTTTGCTGGCCTTGAGCATTATTTATCTCTGATACTCTTTTCATTTGAATACTCCTGCCTTCTTTATTTTAGGGCGCGCTCTCTCTCTATTTATTTATTTTATTTTGGCTTCGTTCTTTGTTGGTTGCACTCCTGATGTTTTTAAAGAGCCACATAAAATTTCTTCTTACTCATGCATTTTTATAACCAAAAAATGTTTGTTGTTCCCCCACCTCCCCAATTCCACAAACTGGAAAGTTTTCAAAGATCTTTTTTCTCTTATTCACCCCTACAAGAAAAATGAATCTTTTCACAATGAAATATTTGTGCGCAAGCATCCCTGACGAGGATTTATAATAAGACTTGTTGATATTGTATTGTAACAAGATAATTTTTGTTTATTTGTAGCCCTGAGTGTGATATTGAAGTGCCGGAAAGATTGTTATCTTCCTATGAGCAACTTAAACGTTATCATCTTTTGGAAAGATGTGTCCATGTACCTGTCAGGGAAGGAACGGAAGAAGAGATCATGTTGGTTCACAGGTGTGATATCAAGTATAATGTTAATTTAATCACCTGGATTTAATCACCTGGATTTGATCTTTACAAAAACTGTTCATATATTTTGCTGCTATGAAAGGTCCTGACCCAAAGCTCAGTGAAACCAATTGAAGGATTCCCCCTGATATCAGTGGGCAATGGATCAGGCCCAAAATGAAAGACTGGCTAGATCTAGGTGTAGTGGGGGCAGGTGCTGAACAAACTTCCCTGCACAAGTCTGTAATGCCCCTAAATCCTGTCTGACAATTTTCTTGGTTTTCCTATTCTGGGCTTCTTTTGAGCAGAGATTGCCAATTGTATCCAGCACTAACTGCATACAACTGAGGCTCTGTACTTGTAAAACTTTAAAAGTAATCTTTAAACAAAACTGGTCCAACTTTGCCAGAAAAAGTGAACACAGGAAAAATGGTGATTTGTATAAATCAAATAGGAAGAGATGTTGAGGGGAAATTATCTAAGATAAATTGAATCAAATAGAAAGGCATTGTATTTAATTCTGCAGAAGGCCCTGGGCCTAGAGGGACTGTGGCATACATACTCAGAGAGGGTGCCCCAGAGATGGGATTCCTGAAATCAGAAGGCTCTGGCTGTAGCCCTGGTCCAAACTTAATTGTGGCATGTTGTGTAGTGGTTTTTCAGTATGGGCAAGTGTTGATTGTACATTAGGATGAAACCACCAAGTTCAATTTTATTTGTGATCTGGATCGGTGCCCACGCATGTAGAAAATCAGGCCCAAAAGAGGTCCCAGGGTGACCCACTCTGCCACCTGCCTCCCTCAAAAGACATGTAAAGTTCTTACTCTTCCTAGAGGATACCGCAATGGATTGGGACTCAAGAGACCTGGGTTCTATTCCTAGCCCTGCCATTGGCCTGCTGGGTGTCCTTGAGCAAATAAGTTCCCTTCCCTGTGCCTCACGGGGACAAGGATACTGACCTCCTTTATAAAGGTGCTGTATAAGAGCTAGTTAATAATTATTTATGTTGAAATGTTTTGTATGTGTTGTTCACACCTGGTGCCTATGGGTTTAAGTTAGCTCTCTTTTTTTTCTTTTTTCTTTTTCTTTTTCTTTTTCTTTTTTTAAATACAGTGAATTTGGATCCTACTCCTTAGTTCTTGCGAACCTCTTCATTTGGAGCCACTCTTTTACATCTGTTCCTATTAGGCAGCTGCCATTACTGTGTCTGTCTTCTACCTGGAGTGAGACTGTGGCTTGTGTTGCATGACCCCACATGAGAGTAAGCAGGCAGGGTGTAAGATGCATCATATCCTAAGTCACAGAGTGGAGGACAGAACAGGTTCCACTGGGATGCCATTCCCATGCAGTTGGACCAGGAGGGGCAGGGACAGACAATGGTTAGAACATTGATTCTGCCCTTCCAATGCACTTCCAATGCCAGCAAAATTGAGCCAGTGTGGAGATGCAAAAAATATAAACCTGATAAAGGGCTGATTCAAATTACTTCTTCCATGGAGCAAGGGGAGGATTTGGGACTGAACTGTGACTCTCAGAATCATAATATCATTCCCTCATCAACTCTTGAGGCACAGCATCTCTGCATTGCTCTTTACTCAGGGCAGATTACAAAGGGACAATCTCTCCTTTGGACAGTAAGGGTGTAGAGTACAGTGTGTAGAGTACAGATGTTGCATGCCCAGCTAGCACAACTGGAAACACAACTGGAAACAATGAGGTATGGCTTCGGTGAGTAGAGTGGAATGAAATGCCCAACACACCTGAACCCCAGGGTGCATGCCCTATACAGGCTCTCTACACCCAAGCAGTCTCCCCCACCTGCTACACTGCTATTGTTAGCTGTGTAGGATCCCACTGCCTCCTCACTGCCAGAGCCTTTCACCACTGCCTTCCCCTGCCAGAACCTTTCACTGTGACGTGTGGTTACACACCACAGTGACAAGTAGCCTGTCTTTTACTGCAGCATGTAGCTACATAGGTACACGCCACCATAAGTGTACACAGCCTAAATGAGTGGCCTCCTTGGGGGCTGATAGCAGTCTCCAAACTGAACAACACTGCAAACCACACTTGGTTCTGCTCAGACAGGTTGCTAGTAGAAATGATAGTTGTCACGCTCTCATATGACCTAACATCTCGGTTTTGATCCCCGGAACACCACCGGATATGGGGGGTTGACATTCTGAAGCTAGGTCTCACATGCTACCACCAACCTCTCATATTATCACGTAGTCTTTTGTTTTCTCTTTGCATTAGTAGAGATTTTTCAGGCCATATCTGAGCTCAGTTAACCTGCTTTCTCTTTTTTTTTTTTTTTTTATTAAAGTTCAGAATACTTGGAAGTTGTAAAGAGCACCCAGACAATGAATGAAGAAGAACTCCGAAGAGTCTCAGGAAATTATGATGCTGTTTACTTTCATCCGGTACGTGGGCATGGCCATTTATATAAGTGTTTGTACTGTTGCGTTAGAAGCCCATTTTTTATAGCTGGAATTAAAATAGCCAACTTTTTTTCTTTTGTTTAAATATACTTGTCGTTTTTTTCACAAGGTACTTACGTTTGTCAGTTAAAATTACTACACTGATACTTGTAACAGCTCCACAGCTTCTGCTCTCTAACCACACCACCCGATTGAAGTATAGTTCTGGATTTTAACTTAAACTAATAAAACTAAGGAGACTGATAGTTAAGGCCAACACTTTCCTCCCATAATTCTTCCCATTTGTGCCTGTGTATTGCTCATGCTTCAGAACAGTGCATGATATACACAAATATTTCTCGTAAAAGTCACACTTGAATTTCTATTGTCAAATTCTGCTCTCAGTTACATTCATGCAACTCCAACTTCACTAGGGAGGGAACACTTCAAATAATTTGTTATAGTGATGCAAAACATGTCAGTTATATTTAGTTTAAACCAACTGGTGGGTGGCTGATGATGATAATGAGATTTTTTTTTTTCTTAGAATACTTACCGCTGTGCTAAACTAGCAGTAGGAGCAACTTTGCAACTGGTGGATTCTGTGATGTCAGGAAAAGTGTGCAATGGAATGGCATTAGTAAGGTAATGAAGTACTTAGGAGTTTTGTTAAGGGTTACTGGCAGCAGGAATCAAACATGGGACCTCTTGAGCTAAATATATGAGCCTCTATTGCCTGAGCTAAAAGATAGGCCTCAGCCATGGCTGTAGCAGGGTCATCAATCTATAGCTGGCCTAGCCACCACTAGAGGGGGACAGAGTGCCACTCTAACCAGGAAGGGGTTACATTACTTTTCAGCCAAAGTTCATTCATAGTGAGTAACCATGTCAAGCTTTGTTTCAGGCCTCCAGGTCATCACAGCCAGCGAACTGCAGCCAATGGATTCTGTGTGTTTAATAATGTTGCCATTGCAGCTCAGTATGCCAAAAGAAGATACGGTCTCCAGAGGTTAGTGTATATTTGTCTCTGGGGTAGGTTTTCAAAGGCACAAATGTCAGTTAGGTGCCTAACTTCCACTGAAAGTCCATAGGCGTTCGGCACCAAATTGCTTTTGTGCCTTTAACAATCTTCTCCTCTGTCTGTTACTTACTATCCTCTTGACATGGTTTGCTGTGGTTCTTCTAGTGAATATTTCCTTTTGATTCATGCAGAATTCTCATTGTTGACTGGGATGTGCACCATGGACAAGGAATTCAATATGTATTTGAAGAGGATCCCAGGTTTGTAAATTTTTTTTGCATGTCCAGTTGGTTTATTTTTGGTCTCCTCTCTGTAGAATAAAACCCTTCTTACTTTGAAAATGGAAATTCCTACAAAATGACTCTCATTCTTTTAGGTACTTCATTCTCTTTGAAACTGTATTTATTTATTCTCATTTGTCAAACAAAGCGAAACAAACCTTTAAACCTAATTAAAAGTAATTTGTAAGTCTACTCTAGAAAAATTGACACAATATGAGCCCCGTGGCTGCCTTTGTTTGCTGATAAAAAGCTCTCTCCGCACCACTATCCAAATATTCAGTGAACAGTTGGTCTATGCTGTTTTCTGAAAGCTAAAAACTTTGAGCCCATCAGCAAAACCCCTCTTTCGAAAATTCTTTTTCTCTGGCCCTAGAGGAGTCTATGCCAGAAACTTACAGCAAAAGTGCCCTAGCTGAATTTAACTGTTGTGCTAGACTATACGGAGCTTTTCAAGTAAGTGGGTGCCAGTTTGTTCAGAGATTAGTGGAGAGAAAGATGAGGAATATTTGCTACTTAAGGCCTATTTTCATGCTTTCTGTGAAATGAGCCAGAGAGGGTCAGATGTGAAAAGATCCTTCATAACTTTTGTTTCAGTTGGGTTTGTTTATTCTTTCTTTCAGTGTTCTCTATTACTCCTGGCATCGCTATGAACGTCAGCAGTTCTGGCCCTTGCTCAGAGAATCTGATTATGATGCTGTTGGTCAGGGAAAAGGAAAAGGATTCAATTTAAATGTACCTTGGAATAAGGTAAATGTTGCTTGATAGCATAACAGTGGAAATTCAGTAACTTTGTCATGCATTCAGGGCAATGTTGTCTTAGCAGTTTTAGAAGTAATACTTTTTATGAGAAATGCATTGACTTGATTACTTGGCAGAGGTCACGCGTTCTGGTGAATGGAATGTCTGCTGAGAAAATGACTTCCAGTGTGATGATTTAAACAATCTATCACCAATTCACACATTCCCCTTCCTTTATCTGTATGTTATTTAGTTAGGCCCCAGTACAGCACAGCATTTGAGCACATGTTGAAATCCATCCCTCTTCAGCAAAGAACTTAAGCACGTGCTTAAGACCCATTGAAATTGGATGCTTACATACTTTGCTGAATAGGGATGGATGGCTGTACTGGGGCCTTAAAAGCTAAGGCTCCAGCTTTGTATTCTGTTCCTCCTGTTTAACCGTTGCTCCTGGCTTTCCCTAAAATCTTGAAGGAACTGAGACCTGGATCCACAGAGGGACTTAGGCATTGCAATGCTTAACTTTCATGCACCTTGAAAACCACAAAGCCTGAGTTAGGATTTTAGCCCCTTTGTACAACACTTGGGGAGAGATAGGCACCTGAGAATGGGATCCATAAAAGCCAGCACTTTAGGCGGGCCAATGGGAGATGCTGACAAGAGGGGGATGTCCTAAGTCCCTCCGCTCTTATAGAGTTAGGCACCTAAGTCCAGCCTGCAGAGAGGCACCTGTCTCTGCTTGTGGAAACCCTTTTCCTGGAGTCAGGTGACTTAGGTGCCTAAACTATTTTGTAGGGCCTGTCTCACTCCACACAAGATGGCAGGGAAGGGAAGAGGAGGAAAGCTCCCTAATAACCTTTAGCCCTGTGATTATCCTTTTTCAAATCCCTTCTCTACATCAGGTAGAGGAAGGAATTGAACCAGGGTCTCCCACATCCCAGGTGTGTGCTCCAACCACTGGGCTAAAGATCGTCCTCACTGCCTATTTTGTTAGTGTTAGGCATGCTCTGAGCTTGTGTGTTGGACTCAGGTAGGATAAGCATTCTTCCATCTATCTTCTCCTGGTTTGAGCATCGGTCTGGGGCTTAGCCATGAGATAGGCATCCTGATGCCTGTCTTAGGCAGCAGTGCGCATGCTTAGAGGCAGAAACTTACCTGCCTACGGGACTTTTACAGCAAAAGTTTAGGTACTGAGTGAATTTAGGTACCTGTGGGGTTAGGTGGCAGCCAGCTGGGGGTTTTGCAGATTGCAGTGGTGCCTAAAACTGGGACATAGGCATCTGTCATGGGATTCTGGATACAATCCAGACCAGTGAGCAGTTGTGTCACCATTTTCCCTGAAACCCTGCATGCCTTACAGTGCTTTGCTGCTGTAGCTCCCAGCCTGGGATGTTCACCACCTACAAACATGCAGCCTACAAGCATGCAGGTCACACCCTGAAGTGTCTGTGCGCTAGACAGTCCTGGTTCAGCAGCTCTGACCCCAGCAGCCTGTCTATAGCCCCACTGTGTCTTCCACCAGCCTTGGTTACAACCAGCAAGGTGACCCCAACACATTCCCAATCCCAAATTTTCTCAAAGCCTGTGTGCTCTGCAATGTCCAGTCCTCACCTGTTTCAGAGTAGCAGGACAGTGCAGAGAAATAATAAATTTCATTTGTTTCTCTAAAGACACACAAGCACATCATAGCTTATTAACTTAACTTGAGTAAATGCAGCTTTCCCTTTAAACTCAGCACTGAATTGGTTTATAGTAAAAAATAAAACAAATTAATTAACAACAAGACATCGGTTCAGTGATACCAAGTAGAAGGAATACACCTAGAAAGGGCTACAAGCAAATAAAAGTGAAAAACACACATCTAAAACTCAATCTAGCAAGGTATAAGCTTTGTTCAAGATGGTTTCTCACCTACATTCAGTTTCCAGAGACTTCAACTTCTCCTTGGTTGAAGGACCCATCTTTCTCAGCTTGCAAGAACTCTGTTCCCTTGTGTCCATCTAGTGATGGAAGCCGAAGATGGCTTCTATCTTTGCTTATATCTTCCAAAGTTCAGTGACTTTGTTTCAAGAGGTGGGATGATCTCATGCTGTTTTCCCCTTCCTGTGGGCTTCCCACCTCCCTGCATGTAAATGGGCTTCCATTGTTTTGATTCCACATGCTTAATTTACAGGAGAATAGTTTACAGGTAAATAGTTGCATTTTATCCTGTCTGGGAGGGAAACTGTTTCACCTTGTTTGGCCACAGACTTTAAAGCATAATATCATTTAAGTATCCATATTTCCTCATATAGTGTTAGTAAATACCTTTCCCAATTATATTAATCACCAGTGTGTCATTAGCTTCCAGAAAAGACCTCTGTACACTGTATACAATATTACAGTCTTATAAAACTCAGTTGATTCAGTTGCTTATCACTTGAGATTCGCCACCCTGTGCTTATAGACCATTAAAACTTTGAAACAGATTCTTCTGAGGGTACCCCTCAAAGTAAAGTTTATTCAAGGTGTGAGGAAATCACCATGGAATCTGGTGATGAAGGAAGCTCTGTGCTCTTTTCCCCTCTCTTCCCCCACTTGTTAGCTTTGTTACCTAATATTTAAAAGTGGACCGTCATTGTCTTTAACTGAATACTGGGCTGGTCAGAGAATCAAATACACATTGCTTTGTGTAAGTCATTCCTGTTTACCAGCTCCCCCGACATACCTGATTTCAACACATTTTAGTCATAATTCTACCGTATATCCATAACTCTTAATATACACTGCATACATATATCACACAAGAATATAAATAGTCAGTGTGTTATTAATTTTTAAATTATACAACACAAGGCATATTTTGTACAAAGATTATTACAGTAGTGTGCAGGGTGTGAATACAGGCATACTTAGGATCACAGCACCTAAAATCTTTTGTGGATCTGGCCCCTAGAAAATAAACACATTACTTTCTCAGAAAAAAGAGCTGCTTCGTATCTCATGCATTGGTTTTGCAGGTCGGAATGGGAAATTCAGATTATCTAGCTGCATTTTTCCATGTGTTGCTTCCAGTGGCTTTTGAGGTAATGTTTTTGTTCTAGTTTTTGAATAAAAATAATAAAAAAGAACCTGTTACCCTTTCTAAATACTTTTTAAAGTGGTGTTTTTATAAATATCTGTAGGTATAGGAATGCTATATGCATTTGAAATGCAGTCGGTCCATTGTTTCTACTGAAAGGAGTGGCTGAATGATTGATGCCTGACTAGTGAAATATTGAAATAAGTTAGGATTTTATTTTTACATATTCAGTGTAAAAGGCTGTAATGAAAACAATACAAAGGCTAAGTCTTGAATAAAGAATTTTCCTGAGTAATGTGTGTAGTCCAGTTGACGGGACTGGGCCCAGGGATTGCAAAAATTCCATATAACATATCTTGTTTTATCTTAGTTTGTTCCAGAACTTATTCTGGTCTCTTCTGGATATGATTCAGGAATTGGTGACCCGGAGGTAAGCAATTTTACAGGATTTTGCATCTTTTCTCATTCATAATTTTATTTTAAAAGTATACTTATATTTTAAATGTCCTAATTGTCCAGCTATTGATAGATAGATTTTCACTTTGACCAAGAATAAAACCTCATGTTTCAGCCTAATTCCTAAAAGTTCAAGATTATTTTCAGGCCTGAGACATTTATGGGTTGGTGGGGGGAGGTACAGATTTTTCCACATATTGCACATTTGTCTGAAATATCTGGTGCTGGAACCAGGATACTGGGCTATGTGGACCATGGGTGAGCCACTATAGCAGTTCTTATGTTACCGGCTTTGTTGACCAAGGCTTCTATTTCTTTCTAACATTTTCCTGGTTTTTAGGGTCAGATGAATGCTACTCCAGAGTGTTTTGCCCACCTTACACATTTCCTAATGCAGTTAGCTAATGGAAGGCTGTGTGCAGTTCTAGAGGTAAAGCTTTAAACGTGTCATTTTTTTGTACATTTTGGAGGGGAGGGTCTCTGTATAAGAGCCTCACCCTAGCCTGAAACTAGAAATAAAAAGCTCAGCAAAATAAATTCTTTCCCTATGCATGTGAAACTTTACTAGAATGTCTTTTTTGAGAACCAGGAATGCAAGAATGGTTAAGATTTTACAGTGCTCTTGTGAGTGTGTAAAAAAGCTGCATCTCTTTTAAACTAACATTTTGTAGTCTACACTTTTTCATAGATTCATAGATATTTAGGCCAGAAGGGACCATTATGATCATCTAGTCTGACCTCCTGCACAATGCAGGCCACAGAATTTCACCCACCACTCCTAAAAAAGACCTCACACCTATATCTATGCTATTGAAGTCCTCAAATTGTAGTTTGAAGACCTCAAGGAGCAGAGAATCCTCCAGCAAGTGACCCATGCCCCATGCTACAGAGGAAGGCGAAAAACCTCCAGGGCCTTCCAATCTGCCCTGGAGGAAAATTCCTTCCCGACCCCAAATATGGCGATCAGCTAAACCCTGAGCATATGGGCAAGATTCATCAGCCAGATACTACAGAAAATTCTTTCCCGGGTAACTTGGATCTTACCCCATCTAAAAACCCATCACAGGCCATTGGGCCTATTTACCATGAATATTTAATTACCAAAACCATGTTATCCCATCATACCATCTCCTCCATAAACTTATCGAGTTTAATCTTAAAGCAAGATAGATCTTTTGCCCCCACCACTTCCCTCGGAAGGCTATTCCAAAACTTCACTCCTCTGATGGTTAGAAACCTTCGTCTAATTTCTAATCTAAATTTCCTAGTGGCCAGTTTATATCCATTTGTTCTTGTGTCCACATTGGTACTGAGTTTAAATAATTCCTCTCCCTCTCTGGTATTTATCCCTCTGATATATTTATAGAGAGCAATCATATCTCCCCTCAACCTTCTTTTAGTTAGGCTAAACAAGCCAAGCTCCCTGAGTCTCCTTTCATAAGACAAGTTTTCCATTCCTCGGATCATCCTAGTAGCCCTTCTCTGTACCTGTTCCAGTTTGAATTCATCCTTCTTAAACATGGGAGACCAGAACTGCACACAGTATTCCAGGTGAGGTCTCACCAGTGCCTTATATAACGGTACTAAAACCTCCTTATCCCTACTGGAAATACCTCTCCTGATGCATCCCAAGACGACATTAGCTTTTTTCACAGCCATATCACATTGGCAGCTCATAGTCATCCTATGATCAACCAATACTCCAAGGTCCTTTTCCTCCTCCGTTACTTCTAGTTGATGCGTCCCTAGCTTATAACTAAAATTCTTGTTATTAATCCCTAAATGCATGACCTTACACTTCTCACTATTAAATTTCATCCTATTCCTATTACTCCAGTTTACAAGGTCATCCAGGTCCTCCTGTAGGGTATCCCTGTCCTTCTCTAAATTAGCAATACCTCCCAGCTTTGTATCATCTGCAAACTTTATTAGCACACTCCCACTTTTTGTGCCCAGGTCAGTAATAAAAAGATTAAATAAGATTGGTCCCCAAACTGATCCTTGAGGAACTCCACTGGTAATCTCCCTCCAACTTGACAGTTCACCTTTCAGTAGGACCCGTTGTAGTCTCCCCTTTAACCAATTCCCTATCCACCTTTCAATTTTCCTATTGATGCCCATCTTATCCAATTTAACTAATAATTCCCCATGTGGCACAGTATCAAACGCCTTACTAAAATCTAAGTAAATTAGATCCACTGCGTTTCCTTTATCTAAAAAATCTGTTACTCTCTCAAAGAAGGAGATCAGGTTGGTTTGGCACGATCTACCTTTTGTAAAACCATGTTGTATTTTGTCCCATTTACCATTGACTTCAATGTCCTTAACTACCTTCTCCTTCAAAATTTTTTCCAAGACCTTGCATACTACAGATGTCAAACTAACAGGCCTATAATTACTTGGATCACTTTTTTTCCCTTTCTTAAAAATAGGAACTATGTTAGCAATTCTCCAATCATACGGTACAACCCCTGAGTTTACAGATTCATTAAAAATTCTTGCTAATGGGCTTGCAATTTCTTGTGCCAATTCTTTTAATATTCTTGGATGAAGATTATCTGGGCCCCCCGATTTAGTCCCATTAAGCTGTTTGAGTTTCGCTTTTGATGGAGAGAGAATTTATATGATGATTTTATATTTGGATTTAAAAAAATAAAGCTTTCAATGTGGGTTCATAGTGCTTGTGCACAGCAACTGGAGTGCTACTCCGAACCATATCAGATCCATTAAGAACAAGGCTGCATTATGGACATTTTTGCAAGTAAACCTTGCCCCAATAGAGCTTTTAAAGTCATCTGCCCAAGTACATATTTACCCAGTAATGGAGTCCTTATTGATTTCTCATTGTATTTATTAAAAAACCTCTACACGACCTACTGCTATTGAAAGCTATCTTTTTAACTAAGAAAATATTTTATCTTTCTGAACATTTCATGGTGCATCCTTCACACTCACCCTCTCGACAGCATCCTAAAGAACTGATGGCTCTTGTGGGCATGTTGAGTTTGTAGAGATATTACTACTCATTCAAGGCATCCAAGCCTGGTTTCTCTCCTAAGGCGAACCCATTTCTCATCCTCATTCTCCATTTAATTATTCCTTTTAAACCTCCTCTCTTCTGCCTGTTACAAAGTTACAGTTGCAGTCCCTTCTTTCTAGCTAAGACAGAAGCAAGCATTGTTCTCTGAGGCTAATGCCATGGCTGCTCCATAAGCAGGCTGCAGGAAGCACTTTACCAGCTGCAACCCAAGTACCTCACCTCTGATGGGCCATCAGGCCAGCCACATCTCATAATTTTAACAAATGCTATTTGTGATATTGCCTGGCCCTAGTTACAATCCATTAGTCTTAGCAGAGAGGCCAAGAACTGAAAGGGCATGGAAAGTAAAATACTTGGAAAAGACTCTTGTACATCAAAATTAATGTACAGTGTGCCCGTGTTGCCAAGAAGGCCAATGGCATTTTGGGATGTATATGTAGGGGCATTGCCAGCAGATCGAGGGACGTGATCGTTCCCCTCTATTCGACATTGGTGAGGTCTCATCTGGAGTACTGTGTCCAGTTTTGGACCCCACACTACAAGAAGGATGTGGAAAAATTGGACAGAGTCCAGCAGAGGGCAACAAAAATGATTAGGGGACTGGAACACATGACTTATGAGGAGAGACTGAGGGAACTGGGATTGTTTAGTCTACGGAAGAGAAGAATGAGGGGGGATTTGATAGCTGCTTTCAACTACCTGAAAGGGGGTTCCAGAGAGGATGGATCTAGACTGTTCTCAGTGGTAGCAGATGACAGAACAAGGAGTAGTGGTCTCAAGTTGCAGTGGGGGAGGTTTAGATTGGATATTAGGAAAAACTTTTTCACTAGGAGGGTGGTGAAACATTGGAATGCGTTACCTAGGGAGGTGGTGGAATCTCCTTCCTTAGAAATTTTTAAGGTTAGGAAATTTTTAAGGTTGACAAAGCCCTGGCTGGGATGATTTAGTTGGCGATTGGTCCTGCTTTGAGCAGGGGGTTGGACTAGATGACCTTCTGAGGTCCCTTCCAACCCTGATATTCTATGGTTCTATGATACATTGGTCTTTTACCATTCTATACCTGTCAATGGATGAATAGTGGATTTCAGTCTCCAGAGGTGTCAGTGTTGCAATCTTTGAGCACTAAGGTGTATATCAGAATAGATACTTGCAGATGAAAATGAGTTTAATAGAGATGAAAGCATCATGGGTGAGATCCTCACCCCCCCAATTCTGACCCTTTTATGTTGGGTAAGAGGGCCAGAGCAGTATAAAGGGGCCCTAAAATTCCTTGTTCCAGCTGGGTGAGGAATCCCCTTGTGAAAGCACTCTAGGATCCTGCAAGGTGGGAGAGTCCCAGAGCTCAGGCTAAACATCTACACTGCAATTAAACAGCCCCTTAGCCTGAGCCCTGTGAGCCTGAGGCAAGGGCCAGCCGTGGGTTTTTAATTGCAGTGTAGACGTACCTTTAGTGGCTCAGTACGGAATCTCACCCCAAGTTTCCCAATTTTTTATTTTTTTTATTTTTTTTGGTAATAATATAACTGATTTCCAGTAATGCAGTCCAACCATATTATGCTCATTGGTGTCATTTCACAATGACGTATTTTAACAAGTTGCTTCTGACTAAGTGTTTTCAGACTGAAACAGAAACTGTAGCTGACTATTTATTTCCATGGCACTAGCCATTAGATCCTACTTTCCATTTAGCTAACATGCAGGCATATTTCAAAAGGTGGATGTAGAATATTTTTAAATGAAAAAATATACTTTCTACAAGCACGTTTTACAGATAGTTTATTTAGTACGTATTTGTTCTTTGCATTGCACAAAATATAGTTTAATTTTCCTAGGGTGGATACCATTTGAAGTCATTGTCTGAATCAGTCTGCATGACTGTAAAAACTTTGCTTAGAGACCCTCTCCCCCAGATCTCTGGAGAAATGGCACCGTGCTTAAGGTATGGATCAAGAAATATTTTGTTTCATGCTATATGTGTCTGTTCTTCTTGTTTATGGAAGACGCTGATTGTACATTGAACTGGAGCTATTGGACTGTGAGCTAGAAATCAAGTCACATGGGCATTTCATATTATTTTTTCTACTTGTATCATCAAGCCTAAAAGTGTAAAGAAAACTACCTTAAAACCTGAATGTGGGAAACGCTACAATTTCCAGAAAATAATTAAAGTGCTCATTCCTTACTTTTTTAATCCTGATGCTCAAAAATATTAAACAATATTATGATATTGATAAATGCAAATTAAGAAGTTAGGCCCCAGTTCAGAAAGATACATAAGCACATGCCTAGCCTTAAGCACATGAATAGTTCCATCAATGGGACAGTTAAGCATGTGCTTATTATACCTTGCTGAATCAGGGCTTTAATATGCTGCTACAATGCATTATTTTTCTGACTCTGATCGCTCCCACTTCAAAATGATCCATGTATTTCTGGTTTTGTTTTCCTTTTCTGGGATTATTTCCAATTAAGCTTAAAAGGTGAAAGAACTCAGGAGGGGAATTTTTTTTACTATCTCTATCCTTAAGCCTCGTTTCTCTATAGACATCCACCTCAGTCAAAGCTGAACTCCTAATGCCGTGACTGGCAATACCAGATGATAACAGCCAGTGGGAGAGTGAGTTTGTGGGTGTGGTTTTTGGAAAGGGGGGTGGGGGGTGAGAAAACCTGGATTTGTGCTGGAAATGGCCCAACTTGATTATCATACACATTGTAAGGAGAGTGATCACTTTAGATAAGCAATTACCAGCAGGAGAGTGGGGTGGGAGGAGGTATTGTTTCATGGTCTCTGTGTATATAATGTCTTCTGCAGTTTCCACAGTATGCATCCGATGAAGTGAGCTGTAGCTCACGAAAGCTTATGCTCAAATAAATTGGTTAATCTCTAAGGTGCCACAAGTACTCCTTTCCTTTTTGCGAATACAGACTAACAGGGCTGTTACTCTGAAACCTGTCAGACAGCAATGTGTTCGTGTAATGGAACACTAAATTGTATTATACTGTTCAGCCTCTAGGTTGCACTGTGTGAGAAATACCTTATTCAAGCTAACCTCAGCCATACCTGCGGGCAGAGCATTAAAGGATGGTATAGTGAGCACATCTGGTGTCTCTCTTGCTCACAAACAAGCTCTGTACTCAGTCGATAGCTGATCCAGGACTACAACACTACACATTCTCTTTCATTTTCTGTGGCTGACACTTGCAAGTAATCATTCCAAGTAACATGCCCTTCTCTTTGTTTTTCTAGCAAAAACTTCAGAAACGGAGTCTTATGTTCAGCTTGGCAACCTTCCCTATATTTTCATCTGAACTGATGATGCTAATCACTTGTCTTTTGTAGTGCTGTTGAGTCTATACAAAATGTGAGAGCTGCACATAAACCATACTGGAAATGTCTGATGTATGAAGGTAATTGGTCTTCTGTTTCTTTTCGCTAATGTGATTGATAAATGTGATACATACTTGAACTCCAGAAAAGATTTATAATTAATATCCATAGGTTCAAATAACCTACCTACTTCACGGAAGTATTGTGAGGGATCACTATTCAGGGCCAAATTCTTTGCTGGTGTAATTTGGCATAGCTCATAAGAACATAAAAATGGCCACTTGGGGTCAAACCAATGATCTATCTAGTTCAATATCCTATCTTCCAACGGTGGCCAATGCCAGATGCTTCAGTGGGAATGGACAAAACAGGGCAATTCTCAAGGGATGGATCACTTGTCGTCCAGTCCCGGCATCTGGCAGTCAGAAGCTTAAGGACGCCCGAAGCATGGAGTTGCATCCTTGACCATCTTGGCTAATAGCCATTGATGGACCTATCCTCCGTGAACTTATCTAATTCTTTTTTGAACCTTGTTATAGTTTTGGCCTTCACAACATCCTGTTTCACAGGTTGACTGTAAGTTTTGTTTCAGAGTAACAGCCGTGTTAGTCTGTATTCGCAAAAAGAAAAGGAGTACTTGTGGCACCTTAGAGACTAACCAGTTTATTAGAGCATAAGCTTTCGTGAGCTACAGCCTAAGTTTTGTGAAAAAGTACTTTCATTTGTTTGTTTTTAAACTGATGCTTATTAATTTCATTGGATGACCCCTTATTCTTGTATTATGTGAAGGGGTAAATAACACTCCCTCGCTCACTTTCTCCACACCAGTTATGATTTTATAGACCTCTATCACATCCCCCATGTAGTAGTAGTCTCTTTTCCAAGCTGACCAGTCCTACTCTTATTAATCTCTCCTCATATGGATGCTGTTCCATACCCCTAATAATTTTTGTTGCCCTTCTCTGTACCTTTTCCAATTCCAATATACCTTTTTTGAGATGGGGTGATCAGAACTGTATTTAGTATTTAAGGTGGAGGTGTACCTTGGATTTATATAGTGGCATTATGATATTTACTGTCTTATTAGTAAGGCTGCAAGTCTGTCATGGAAGTCATGGATTTTGTGACTTTCTGTGATTTCTGCAGCGGCCAGTGCTGGCTTAGGGGCTGCCCAAGTTGGGCAGCCCTTGGGCCAGCAGCAGCAGTTCAGGGGTGTGGGAGGGGACTCAGGGTTAGGGGCAGGGGGTTGGGCAGTGTGTGTGTGGATGCTTACCTTGGGGTGGGGGGCTCCCTGGTTCCCACTGGCATGGCCCTGCAGCTCCAAGGCAGTGGAAGGACTAGGGGGCTCCGTGTGCTGCCCGTGCCCATATGCCCCTGGGCCGCAGCTCCCATTGGCTGCGGTTCCTGGCCAATAGGAGCTGTGCAGCCGGAGCTGGTGGCAGGAGTAGCGTGCAAAGCCCCCATGGCTCCTCTGCCACCTAGGAGCTGCAGGGACATGCGGAGCCGGGTAGTGAGCCTCTGCCAGCCCTACCAACCATCCAACTTCCCCCAGCACCTGTGGCCCCCTGCCCAAGTTTTAGTTAGGGGTATATAGTAAAAGTCATGGACAGGTCATGGGCTGTGAATTTTTGTTTACTGCCCATGACCTGTCCATGACTTTTACTAAAAATACCCAGGACTAAAACATAGCCTTACTTATTAGCTATCCCTTTCCTAATGGTTCCTAACTTTCTGTTAGCCTTTTTGACTCGCTGCTTATTGAGTGGATGTTTTCAGAGAACTATCCATAATGACTCCAAGATCTCTTTCTTGAGTGATAACATCAAATTTAGACCATATCATTTTGTATGTATAGTTGGGATTATGTTTTCAAATGTGCATTACTTTTCATTTATCAACATTTGAATTTCATCTACCATTTTGTTGCTCAGTCACCCAGTTTTGTTCGATCCCTTTGTGATGCTTCTCAATCAGCTTTGGACTTACAAAATTACTCAAGAAAGTTAAGTTATCATCTGCACGCTTTGTCACCTCACTGTTTACCCCTATTTCAAATAATTTATGAATATTTTGAACATTTATGAATATGTCCCAGTACAGATCCCTGGGGGATACCACTATTTACCTCTCTCTATTCTGAAAACTGACCATTTATTCCTTGCCAGAGTTTATGCTCCTTTCTATTTTTTGCTTCTAACCACCACTTTCACTCTGTTTTTTAGCCATGGTGGCACTTTTTGTTCATCTTACTATTTTTTTTTAAATTTTGGGGTATACATTTAATTTGAGCCTCTATTACGGTGTTTTTTAAAGTTTACCTGCAGCTTTGTCATTTCACTCTTGTTACTGTTCCTTTTAATTTCCTCATTTTTGTGTAGTTCCCCTTTCTGAAGTTATATGTTACTGTGGTGGGCTTCTCTGGTATTTCTCCTCACCCCGAAGGATGTTTAGTTTAATTATATTATGGTTACTATTACCAAGCGGTTCAACTATATTCACCTCTTGCACCAGATCCTGTGCTCTGCTTAGGACTAAATCAAGAATTGCCTCTCCCTTGTGGGTTCCAGGGCTAGCTGCTCCAAGAAGGTCTAGAAAGTCTAGAAACTTTATCTCTGCATCCTGTCCTGTACCTAGTCAATATGGGGATAATTGAAATCCACCATTATGACTGAGTTTTCTATTTTTATAGCTCCACTGATTTACTTACTCCAGCTGAAAATCTGGTCCTCAGTGTCTCAAAAATGCTGTGACATCCTTGGTTGGAAGTGCTAATATGTATTACAGGATGCACAATCAGTATTTGGTCCCCAGTGAGCAAAGGGTTAACCTTTGGTCAGCTTCCTCCTCCCTTTGTATGCTTACTCAGATTGGCTGCTTGAGAGACAAGAGGGGCAGAGGATGCTTTTGTGAAGGTTTGGCACCAGTGTCATAAGTCTGGGTTAAATCTCATGCTGAGGAGTATTGTGTGTTCTTTTTCTGTTTGTTAATTTATTTTGCTTTCTTCTTACAACTACTAGTGATATTTCTTTGAGGCAAAAACCTTGCAAACTGCAACTGGTTTTCTTTCTGCTGAATCATTCCACCAATTCAGAATATAAAAGCGGTACATGTTGTTGTTTGTTTCGTTCCTTCTACTGTGGTCCATCCCAGCTAATGGTACACATTGTAGGCTTTTTCAAATTGAGGTTGTTGGGTAAAAGCATCATATATAGGATTCTAATCTCTTGAGATTTACACAGATATTCCCAGTAATGTTTATGGCTTTTATTCAAGGATGAGTATACCTTTAGGCCCCAATCCTGCAAACACTTCCTGCAAACACTTATACAGGTGCATAACTTTATGTACATGAGTGGGTCTGATGAACTCAGTGCAATTAATTCAGTTAAGCACCTGTAGGATTGGGGCATCAAAGAATACAGAACAATTTATTTTACATTGCAAATAAAAACTTTTAGAAACAGCTTTATTTGCTTATCTTTCATATTAATCAAAGGAAGGTTGAAGCCATATTATTATGAAAACAAAAATGCCAAATATCACTTCTGAAAATTACATATTTCTTTGTAGCATAAATATGTTGAAATCAGCACCTGCAAATATATATTTGCACCAGCCAGGCAAATGCACCCCTCTATGGTAAATAAATGCAATTACTGTACATGTTAATATATAACATTTTTAGTGCCTAGGAATTACACTTGCGTTTTATGATACTTATGAACCCAAAAAATGCATTTTTTTTTTCTAGAAGCAACTCCTTTACACAATCTCGTTACCAAGTCAAAACAGATGATGGAGGCTGAGCTAATTCAAACTAGTACACATCCCACAGCAAAGCAAGCGGTTGGGAAGACTAACAGTGATGAAGCTATCAAAATAGACAGGTTTTTGGAATCACACATGAAAAAAATTCTCTTTCCAGTGCCTCCTGTTAAAACAGCAGCAGCAATTGTCTCTAAAGCTGATGCACATTTGCTACCAATATCTGTTCAAGTGGAGATGGAAATGAATGCACAAGAACTGAAAACTCTTGTCAGGTTGGTTTTATTTATGTGGCTGTCAACTTAATGTTGCGGAGTGGGCATGGTATAGTGATTTGACCACAGGACTGGAAACCAGTGACTCTTGTCTTCTAATCCTAGTTCTCTGATACTAACTTTCTCTTTGGCCTTGGCCTTCCTTAACCTTTGCCTCAGTTTCTCTATCGGCAAAATAGGGTAAATGATATATATCTCCCATGTCGGCAAAGCTCTTTGCAGAGCTTGTCAGAACATTTGTGACTAAAAGTAATTTAATCAAATATACTGGGTTTTTTTGTGTTTTGTTTTTTCCAAAACTAAAACACTTTGCAGAAACATACCGATTTCAATGAAGTTTGCAGTAGGAAGTTTTCTGAGGGCCAGGGCTCTCTGTTCACTTCTGACCAGAGAAAGGTAGAGGGAGACCTGAATTGAAAACCTAAGCTTTTCAATCCATAAACAACTGTTTCAACACAATTCTGTTTTGGAAAGTGTCCCAAAGGGTTTTGTGGAGTGAAAACAAAGTTCAAGATCTCAAAAATTGTCATGAAACAAAATTGTCATCCTCTGACCACCTCTAGTTCTTTGAGGACAAATGTGTAGCACTTATAAAATGCTTTAGAAACATTTATTAATTAACATTACTATACTATTCAGACTATAACAGATTATTATTCATAACCCAATTTTAATTAGTTTTAAAAAACTTATTTTGCAGTGCACTTGATGCAGAACTTGTGAAGGAAGAGAGAGCTTTACTCTCTCTTCAGAATGTGGTGGCTATCCTAGATAAAATACTAAAGAAGAAGGTAATATTAACTGCCTATATTGTTTTCTATGTTTCTTCTGCTCTTTGATTGATCTTCAGTGTTAGCTCAATATTAGTTATGTCTTTTCCTATCCTGCTAGTGTCCGTCAGATTGTATCTGTGTTAAAATTGTGACTACTTACTAGAGTAAATGGGAAAGATAAGAGAAAATATATATGAACAGCAGCTTACTTCAGTAATTTTTTTGATTGTGTTTGATCAAGATTGTGCCCTGCCTTTATGTGAGCAGGGGCATATGAGGGAGCAAGAATCCTCCTTGTTCTGTAGGCCTACCCAGATCATTGCTCTGACTCTTAAGGGAGTGCAGAGGGCTGTGCACTTGATGCTTCAAGCAAAACTGGGAGGGGAGAAGGTAGAGCCAAGGCGATGCAAATGGAGTATGTTGCACCCCATAAAGAAGCGTCTCAAATTATTCCTTCCCCAGTGCACATTGGGAGTAATTTTTCCTTTTTGATCCTACCATTAGGGCAGTGCAGTTACGTATCCTCCCTTATTGTGGGTTGCATGTTAAATGTACAGTTTAGCCCTTTTATTATTATATCTGTTGATGTCTGAATAACAGTTTACTCAGAACTGAGCTTTTCTCTCTGTTTAACTCTCCAGTGAAGCAATAATCCTCTTTGTTTTGTTTAAAACATCAGTGTATTGCCATGAAAATTAATGTGATACCCCAAATTCAGTGTGATGATTTCACTGCAGGATCAGGAACTAAGGAAAGATGGGCTTTGAAGTATCAAGACTATATTTAAACACAACTGTTATCAACAATTAGCAGGAGTGACCAGAAGAATTACAAATAACAAGAGAAACATAAATGAGTTTGTATTTTGTCATTGTACAGTTGCAAACTTTCTCTCTGGATGAACATCTCATTCTAAAGTGCAGTACTTGTCAGAAAAGTAACTGTCAAAATGACCCCTTCGTACTCAACAGGTCTGCTTCCTGCTATTGATATTTAGAGTCATATTTGCAGATGTTGGTGGCAAAAGCAAGTTGTTTATGTCTGCTAACATTACCAACCCCACTCAGCTCTGGGAGAGGGAGCTGGATTGTACAACAGTCAAGAGAACTAATAACTAAATTGCAGTTGGAGAACCTTTATTGTTCAAAATCCAAAAAGTTCCCATTTTGACTTTCAGATTCTAGGCTGAGCTTCCCATGCTGGGAATTGTGAAATCCTTGTTTTACTCCATATTTATGTAGCATCTGAAGACATGACACAGACATTAGCTAATTTAATCTTTGCGGGGGTAGGTATTGTTCAGATAGGGGGATGGGAAGGTGAAGGGATTTGGCCAAGATCACAATGACAGTGACAGTTAGAACTTGGCACAGCCTGATTCCCAGACCAGTGTTTGTTCCTCTTGAGCAGTGCCTACTTGTAAACTGAGCAGATTTATCTGTAAGTCATTGAGTGACAATAAACATGGAACCCCATGGTGCCATTTTTACAGAGTCACTTTTCAGCATAGAACAACGCTTTTAAATAGGTTGCCAGACAGAGCAACTATGTAGCATAACAGCCAAACACATCCTCTTTGTAGGTAGTGGGCCACGAGGACTTTTACCAATCTTGTTAGGCTACATCATTAATGTTCCTTTCACACAGCTGTAGCTTTGTTTGCATTTATATATAATGTATAGACAAAAACAGGTTCAACTGGTACAAATTAAAAAATGGTATGATATAGGATTTATTATGATTTATTAATACAAATTTTTATTTTTAGGTGTGCAATGGAATTGCAGAATCATCTCTGGCTTCTGTTTCTACAACCTTTGCACTAAAGCACTGCTTTGATTTTGGATTACAAAGGTGAGCTATGCTTATTGGATATGGTGCTCTCTTATAAAATTTGAAAATGTGATGCAAGTTCATAAACTACAATGGGCTGCATTAAAAACATTTCATTTGCCTCTGTAATGAAACAACATCACCTCAATATGTGCAGCATTGCCTATACTAAATATAGGCAACCCTGTAAATGTGACCATAAAGCTATCTAGTTATCAAAGGCAAAACGCAACGTTTTAAGAGTGATTGTTAAATAACAGTTTTTCTAACTCTGTTTTTTGATTGCCTAAGTCCCCATTATTTTTATCAGCCTGTTGTATTATTTGTTTTTTGTCCTGAACTGTCATGAACCCGTATGCTATCCCATTGTTTTTTATATTGCTAATAGGTCAAATTCAGAGAAGACCCACGGTTGTTTATTATTTTTTCTGGATTGAATTCTCTTCCACACATGTAAACCCCTTAGCTAAATGGCCACATTTTCAGATTTTTTTTCTTGTACTGATTACTTAATTGCACTGCATGTTTTTAAAAGTTAGAAACTTATAAATGTAAGTTGTGTGTGTGTATAACACACACACACACACACACACATATAATTATTCTTTGTGTTCTGTAGAGTGCTCTGCATAGTTGTTGGAGACGTGGATCTTGAACTCGATTTAGATGATGGGTAAGACTTTCCATTTGTTTCAGGTGATTAAATCCCAGAGGATCATTTCTAAATGATTCTAGGTGCACATATGTCTGAGGAAACTTGCATTAAATGACTACCCAAGCACCCGACAAACATTAGTTGTTTAATGGAGTTGATACCTAATAAAGTTGGGGCAGAATTGTACTCAGTATGTTTAGGGATATTTTGGGATGGCCTCTAAAGACAGAAGGTTGCCTTATAAGGGTTGTCTCGGGTAGGTTTTGTTGTTGGTTTAAAGTATAATACTTTTCGATATTATTGAAAATTGAGATTGAAATGTCAGGCTATTTAAAAAAGGGATCTAAAAAGAGCAATATGTGATCAAATGTATTGCTGTTAATTACAGATGCTTTATTTAAGTCACTAAGAGCCCAGCACAGGTGAATGTGATGGTGGGGAGAAGGCACAAAATATCTTTTGCCTTCACATTCATGTGCCCCTACAGAGGGGCCAGATACATTCCCAGTCCTTGTCTGAGGTAATGCCAGCTCCAGGCTAGAACAACAGTGAAACCAGCCTCAACAAAGGGTCAGACCATGGTCATGCCCTCTTGAACAACCAGTAGAACTGGCACCAGGATTAGGAACTGTATGATGCATGCTGTAAAAGGGTTAGCGGGGGGGGGTCATCTTGCCCATGCTCATCTAGAACCCTAGACTCAGTGGGACTCTATGTTGTTCTCTAGATTTGTATTAGGAGAGGAAGAAGCAGGACTGGGCAGATAGCAAGGAGAGGGCGTGCATACATCATTTCCCACCCAACTCTGCAGTTTATCTACAAAATGGCTATATTATCTTTTCCATGGGGGTCTCTCCATGGCTAGGACCCCTCTTTGAGGGGGTTTCCCTAGCCAGCCATGGGGAATGGAAAGCTACCAGGGGCACAGAACGGCTGCAGAGACACAAGATCTCCCTGTTGCTGGCTCCAGTCCACAACTGTTCCTCCAGGATCCATGTGGGTCACAGGGGACACAAGATTTCCTCCATCTGAGTCACCTCCAGTGGGTGTTACCATGGGGCTGGAAGCTTTCTTGGCAATCCCAGCAGAGCAATGGCACAGATTCTCAAAGGTATTTAGACTTCCACTGAAATCAATGGTTGAAATTCAGTTGATTTCAGTGGAAGCTAGGAACCTAAGTATTTTTGAGGATCTGGGCTAATATGGCTACACATGCTCATCACAAAGCTGTGCCTTAAAGACACAGTGTATTCCAAAATGTATACAAAATACCATGTAGGACTTGAATTTGCTAAACGGCATCAAACTATCTCAGTATTAGAACCTAACATGGAAGGCAAGTTTCTTGTTGTTTGTACAGATGTAGGCATATTGTGTGTGTACAGCACCTAGCACAATGGGGTCCTAATAAATAATAATGCTGTGTAGAGGTTTGTGGGGCAAGCCAATTGTGACATTAGACTCAAACTTTACATGATCTTGATGGTTCCCCTCGCTCACCCAGTCCTGTAATAGATCCCTAACCTCTGGCTGAGTTACTGAAGTCCTCAAATCAGAGTTTAAAGACTTCAAGATTACAGAGAATTCACTATTTACACTAGTTTAAACCGGCAAGTGACCCGTGCCCCATGCTGCAGAGGAAGGTGAAAAACCCCCAGGGTCTCTGCCAATCTGACCTAGGGGAAAATTCCTTCCTGACCCCAACTATGGCGATCAATTAGTCGCTGAGCATATGGGCAAGACCCACCAGGCAGATCCCTGGAAAAAAATTCTCTGTAGTAACTCAGAGCCCTCCCCATCTAGTGTCCTGTCTCTGGCCATTGGAGATTTTTGCTACTGGTGGTCACCAGTGAGCCACATGCCATCATAGGCAGTCCCATCATGTCATCCCTTCATCAAGCTCAGTCTTGAAGTCTGTTTGGTTTTTTTACCCCACTGCTCCCCTTGGAAGACTGTTCCACAACTTCTCTCCTCTGATGGTTAGAAACCTTTGCCTAATTTTGAGCCTAAACTTATTGATGGTCAGTTTATATGCATTTGTTCTTATGTCCACATTGGGGCTTAACTTAAATAATTCTTCCCCCTCCCTGGTATTTATCCCTCTGATGTATTTAGAGAGAGCAATCAAATCTCCCCTTAGCCTTCTTTTGGTTAGGCTAAACAAGCCACGCTCTTTGAACCTCCTCTTATAAGGTAGGTTTCCCATTCCTTGGATTATCCTAGTAGCCCTTCTCTGTACCTGTTTCAATTTGAATTCATCTTTCCTAAACCCTGGAGACCTGAATTGCACAAAGTATTCCAGATGAAGTCTCAACAGTGCCTTATACGCCTCTCCCTGATATAATATGGTCCTCGGGAGACAAAAAAAAATCTCACCGCGTTATAGGTGAAACTGCGTTATATTGAACTTGCTTTGGGCCCCCCTTTCCTTGTTCCCTGACCATCCCCTACCCAACCCCCCTGCTCCCTGTCCCCTGACTGCTCCGACCCCTCTCCACACCCTCTGCCCCATGACAGGCACTCACCAGCAGCAGCAGGAAGCGGAACAATACGGCTCCAGCCCGCTCCACTCTGCCACCTCCCAGCCACAGCGCTCTCCTTCCCGCCACCAGTGAGTACAGAGGGCGTCCTTTCCCGAACCTCCCCTCACTCACCGGTGGCGGGAAGCGTTGGGGAAAGGATGCCCCCCGTACTCACCTGCGGCAGGAAGTGGAGCACCGCGGCTGGGAGCTGGTGGAGTAGAGCAGGCTGGGGCCGGGCTGCTCCACTTCCCACCGCTGGGGACGGGGTGAGGGAAGCGGAGCGGGCTGCCCCCGGCTAATCTCCCGGGCCACTCTGGGACTGTGGGGCCCCCAAAAGTGCCCCCCCAGCCCTTTCCTCCCAGACCCTGGGGGGTGGGGAGGAGCCCCTGACCACCCCCAAGACCCTCTGCCCCTTATCCAACCCATCGGCCCAGCCCGGCCCCCTTAACATGCTGCTCAGAGCAGCGTGTCGGAGCTTTACCGCGTTGTATGCGAACCCCCATTATATCGGGTCGCGTTATATCTGGGTAGAGGTGTATAATGATACTAACACTTCCCTGTTTCTACTGGAAATACCTCACCTGATGCATCCTAGGACTCCATTAGCCTTTTTCACAGCCACATCAAACTCATGGTTCATAGTCATCCTGTGATCAACCAATACATCCAGGTCTTTCTCCTCCTCTGTCACTTCCAACTGGTAAGTCCCCAGTTTATAGCAGAAATTCTTGTTAGTCCCTAAATACATGATCTTGCACTTTGCACTATTAAATTTTATCCTGTTTCTATTACTCCAGTTTACAAGGTCATCCAGATCTTCTTTTAGGATATTCTGGTCCTCCTCCATATTGGCAATACCTCCCAACTTTGTGTCCTCCACAAATTTTATTAGCTCACACTCACTCTATGTGCCAAGGTCAGTCATAAAAAGATTAAATAAGATTGGTCCCAAAACCAGTCCCTGAGGAACTCCACTAGTAACCTCCCTCAAGCCTGACAGTTTACTTGTCAATATGAACTGTTGTAGTCCCCCACCCTTAAACCAGTTCCTTATCCACCTTTCAATGCTCATATGAATCCCCATCTTCTCCAATTTAACTAATTTCCCATGTGGAACTGTATCAGATGTCTTACTGAAATCCAGGTAGATTAGATCTACTGCATTTCCTTTGTCTAAAAAAATCAGTTATCTTTTCAAAGAAGGAAATATGGTTGGTCTGGCACGATCCACCTTTTGTAAAACTATAATGTATTTTATCCCAGTTACCATTCACCTCTGTCCTTAATTACTTTCTCTTTCAAAATTTGTTCCAAAGACCTTGATACAATTAAGGTCAAACTAACAGGTCTGTAGTGTCCGGGATCACTTTCCCCCCTTTCTTAAAAATAGGAACTATATTAGCAATTCTCTAGTCATAGGGTACAACCCCCGAGTTTACAGATTCATTAAAATTCCTTGTTATTGGACTTGCAGTTTCATGTGCCAGCTCCTTTGATATTCTTGGATGGAGATTATCCGTGCTCCCTGATTTAGTCCCATTAAGATGTATGAGTTTTGACTTCCACCTCAGATGCGGTAATTTCTACCTCCACATCCTCATTGCCATTAGCCACTCTGCCACTACCCCTAAGCTCCTCATTACCCTTATTAAAAACTGAGGCAAACTATTTGTTTAGGTGTTGGGCTAGGCCTAGATAATATTTACTCTCCACCCCCATCCCCAGTGTTTAGCAGTCCCACTTCTACTTTCCTTCTTTTCTTCTTATTTATATGGCTATAGAACCTTTTACTGTTGGTTTTAATTTCCTTTGCAAGATCCAACTCTGCTTGGCTTTTGTGAGTTCTCACTTTATCCCTACACTTTCTTACCTCCAAGAGGCTAGCTTTCCTTGCTGATCCCTCCCCTCTTCCATTCCTTGTAGGCTTTTCCGCTTTCTCTTTATCACCTGTTTTGTGATGCTTGCTTATCCAGCTTGCTCTGCCACTCTTCCCTACAAATGTTTTCCCCTTGCTAGGGATGCAGGCTTCAGATAGTTCCTGCAACTATGACTTAAAGTAATTCCAAGCCTCCTTCATCTTCAGATCCTTGAGTTCTTCAGTTCAGTCCATCTCTCTCACTAATTCCCTTAATGGTTTAAAGTTAGTTCTTGAAATCAAGGGCCCTTGTTGCAGATCTATTTTTGTTTATCCTTGCATTTAAACTGAACTAGCTCATGATCATTCAAACCAAGGCTGTTCTCTACAACCAGTTCTTCTATGAGGTCCTCACTACTTACAAATACCAAATCTAAAATGGCATCACCTCTTGTTGCTTCAGCGACTAGTTGGAGAAGAAATCAGTCAGCTATCACATCCAGGAAAATCTGGGCCCTACTATTATTGGTAGCACTTGTCCTCCAATCTATATTTGGGAAGTTAAAGTCTCCCATAATCACACAAATTCCAGTACTATTTATTTCATTAAAAACATTAGATGTTCATATCCATATCCAAATTAGATCCTGGTGGTCTGTAGCACACCCCAAGCACTATGTCAGGGGAACTTCTAGAAGCTTTCTTCCCCAAAGTGATTTTGGCACAGACTCACTCTTATCTTATCCATTCCATCACTTCTAATTTCTTTACGTCTATCTTATCATTAATATACTTTGCTACTCTACCACCTTTGCCTTTATTTGTCTTTTCTGAACAGCACATACCCTTCAATACCTGTACTCCAGTCCATGTCTACGATTCCACCATGTTTCTGTCATCCCTATAATATCTGGTTTCACTTCCTGTACCAATAGTTCTAGTTCCTCCATTTTGTACACCAGTGCAGGGAGCCCGGGTAACAAATGTCCTAATTGTTGCTGCTTGGCTTCCCCGACATTCATTGCCCGATTGGGTACAGTCATTCTACTGCCAGTATCACCACTATTCTTCCTCTTAATGTACATTGTTGTACCCCCTGCTGTTCCTTTCTCCATTCCTGAATCCTTTCTTACTTGATTTTCCTCGCCCTCAATGTTAAAATCAAGTGTGGAAATTACATGAGCATTTCCCCTAAGTTCCTCGTTTTAAAGCTCTTTTAATGAGTTGTGCCGACCTCCATCCTAGAAGTCTGTTTTCCTCCCTACTCAGGTGGAGTCCATCCCACAAGAACGGTCCTCTGTCCATGAATGCCTCCCAGTGGTCAAAGATCCCAAAGCCCTCCTTATAGCACCATTGCCTGAGCCATCTGTTGATCATCAGAATCTTGTCTCACCTTCATTCTCCTCCTCTAGTAATAGGCAGAATCCCACTGAAGATCACCTGAGCCTCCATTTCCTTAAGCTTCTTCCCCAGCTTGGCATAGTCTCCCAATTTTGGTACTGTGAAAGCAGTTATTTCTTTATTGCATACTATGAAAATGTGCTTGCTAATCATATGTGGGGCTGGGGGGAAGAAGAGTCAAATAGACAATTCTTTATTGAAGGCCAACTTTACATATCAATATCCTACTTCTCCAGCTCCTCTTTCCACTAAAAGTGGCTTGACCATTATTTTCCTAAAAACTTTAATACAAAAAAATTACTTTTATTGAGATTTCAGTTTTAACTGGTATTGACCTTTTTTAATCTTACTTTTCACAATTTAAACAAGGGACTACAATGATTCAGAAGTGTTTGCTGTTGAGATAAATTTGAGATCAAATTTATATAAGGGGCCACGAATATCATCCAAAGAATAATTTTTAATATCCACTTTCACTAATTTCACTAGTATTATTTATTATCTCATTAGAAGTTGTTGATGAAATAGTGAAATGTATTTTTTATCTACAGAAAAATACTTTTGATGAACATTTGCCAGAAACAGCAAACTGAAAAGACCAACTCCAAATATCATATTTCTCTGAACTGGAGAGAGGTACATTAAAAAAATTCTGGAAACCAAATAAGATAAAGGACTTCTTTTTTTTTTTTTTTTAAACTAAGTTAGAATAGAATCAAGTATATTTACTAGTTCGTAAAACTGACAATAGTGTCTAAGATTATCAATTTGATTCAAGTTTTTACTAATAAAATTGGGGGGGAAATTTCAAAGATACAAATGGGAGTTAGACATCTAACTGCCATTAGGCCTTTAAAAATCTCCCCCTTCATTTGTGTATAGTGCATCTTAGGCACCAAAGTTGTGACAGCTTGAAGAAGGTTAAAATGGCCTCTGACACTAGTCCTGGAGGGGTGGAGTTGTAATGAAAGGGGAGATGAATAATGCATGATGCGTAATTAATACAAGTAATGATTCATATGAAAATAGGAACACTACATGAGATCAGAGAAGTATCCTGTTTTCAACAGTGATCTATTCTAGAAGTTTTTTATAGTTGTTCTCCTTTATTTCTTTGTTTTGTTTATTTTTTAATCTCTGTTTTTTGGTACATACAGGGATTTTGGAGTTTCACATAAATGTTAAATTGTTTTCTGTTTCTTGTTAAAGGATGCTGAAAGAAACAATTTCTTTTGTGCTGTACTTGGATTCATTCTTCCTGTAGCGTATAGCTATCAACCTGACTTAATGATAATAGTCATTGGACCAAACAGGAGCCTTGGTATAAATGGGATTTCTCTACTTACTTGTTTACTGCAAGGATTAGCTGAGTCTCGAATTCTTGTGGTAATTCAGGTAAGAAGTGGTGCTAATCTTGATTATCCTAAAATCCTTTTAGCTGACAAAGAAACTATTCTATTTAAGCACCATTGTCTTGAGTAGAAGTAGCAGTAGGCTGTCAGCATCCTCATTTATCAGAGCGTCACCAGAATACACCGTGCTGGGTGATATTCAATTTTATTTGGCTAGTTCACTTTAAAATAACAAAAACAAAACATAGTTTTTTAAAAAATATTGCTATGTAAAAGAAGCCTATATAATGGTAGGGGTGTATAAGTGAGTGACTTGGACTAGGCCACAAACGGTCATATTTGTAAAGGTGGTTAGATGCCTAAAGATGCAGATAAGTGCCAACTGGAATTTTCAAAATCACCTGTGCATTGAAATCATTGGGGGTTAGGCACTAAGCTATTGTTGAAAATCTCGCTAGGCGCCTGGTCTGTAAGCATCCAAATACCTTTACAAATGTGGCTCTTACTTTCTCTACTCCAGATGTGTAAAACTGGAATAATACTGCTTTACTTACCACAAAGGTGTTATGCACTTTAACGCTTTTTAAGATAATTACATAGAAGGTGCTATTATAAATACAAAGTAATAGCAGAATTATGTAGCAGGAAAGAAGCAAAAAAGTGGAAAATGTAAGTTACCATGAATCCATTTACAGACTTACTGACAAGTACTATGTGGGGTAAATGTAACATTTATTTATTGTTTTAATGTAATGAAATACATAAAATGGAATCTCTTTCCTGGAAACTGCCCCAGTTAGGGACATGTTATTTCTCAAGATGTCAATTAAGTAATCTTACCATACTTTATTCTACATTTCTCTAGAATTTTCTTTGAATTTACTGTGCTATGATATTTAAATTTTGTGAACTAAATCTGTATATTGTGTGATACAGCATGGCCAGAGGGGAGCAAGAGAGTGTAAGAAGGGAGCCTTATTCCCTGTAGAGGGAAGAAAGTTTGCTATAGATTAATTAAAGCACCTGAAGCCAGTCACCTGATTTAAAAAAAAACCCTGCTTCAATCGGACAGGAGGAGGATTTGAAGCAGAGTGGATTGGGGTTGGCGCAGAGAGCAGTTTGGAGGGAAGCAGAGGAGAGTTTGGAGAAATGCTGCTGTGGGCTAAGAAGACCAAGACCCTAGGTAAAGGGACACCTGGTTTGTGCAGAGGGAGGGCAGGAAGCCCCACAAGCTGAAGGGCAGGAGAGGAAAGTAGTCCAGGGGAAGGAACCACTAGTTCAAGTGGTTTACCGCTATCCCTAGGGCCCCTGAGCTGGGACCCGGAGTAGAGGATGGGCCCGGGTCCCTCCCTCTCCACTCCCCCCCTCCAGGACACTAGTGGGGCAGTTAATACCCCAGTTCAGGGGCAAGAAACGGTGCCCTGAACCGCGTGCCCCCCCTCCCCAAGAAAAAGCGCAAGACCCATCATAGTAGCGCCGGCAATTTGCCACAATTGATATACAGTATTCTGAAATATTTGTGCACACTAACTAGGAGCATTCAGCTGGGAAGAATTATTGGGAGTCTGAAGGGTAGGCTGAGAGATGAAGGAGGAGCTTGGATGGACATGTGAGCCTCTAATGAATGACTGAAATAGATTTATATTAACACTTAGCGGGTAGTACCTATAATAAAAATGTGGAGATTTTATATAGCGTGCTTGGCTTCTTAGAAGAACTAAAATCCACGTTATCCCTTTTCAATGAAATTCAGTAACATTATTGAAGAATGAAAATAAGTGACATGCTCTTCACCATTAGTCACAATGACCACAGAAAATGCTTTCAGTGACTTTAGAACATTGATTTAAACTGTTAAAAGATTCTAAAAAATTTTTATAATGTCATTACTGGTCAAAGCAAAATAAATCACTGTTTATTAGTGACGGAAAATTCAGTGATCTATGACGTAAATAAGACCTATTTTTCTCCATTGTTCCATCTTTAATTCTGTGCTATTTCTTTTGTCTCATAAAAGAGTAACTGAGAGGTCATTTGTATTTGCGATAAATTAGCTTTATAGGAGTTCACAGTATGAATTCCTTCGTCATCTGCTTCAGCTCCTCCACTGGAGTACTTTCAGACTTGGAAAACTGAAAGTTACTTCATTATTACTACTGATACTGCCAACTTCATTACAATAGGTTATAAAATATTGCATTCTCTTGCTGAAACAAATAAAAATTTGCTTCACCACTATATATATTTTTAAATAGGACACAGAAATAAAACTAGTGCAAAGTGTGGCCAAAACCTTATCAGGTGTTCCTGCACCTGACTTTGGAGCCTATGCACCTGCTTCCCAAGAAAATGTACTTGAAATAAAACGATTAAGAAACCAACTTCAACAGGAATGGAAAATGCTTCGATGTTCAGGTAAGTAATCTGTTTGTAGTTCCGCTTCTTGGTACAGTTAGTATGTTTCTGAAAAGGCTATAAACTTACTAAGGGTTCAGTTGTGTACCATTAAAGACAATGGGAGTTTTTCCATTGACTTGAACGGGAGCAGGATCGATCCCTTAAATGCCTGGTGAGATCTGTCTTCCTGGGGTTCCCATCACTGAAGTAAGAAAGCACTGAATTCAGTACCACTGTGCCTGCATACAACATGGAATGCAGCCACTTCAAGTACTTAACGTTAAGCACTCACATTGAAAAGTAGTTTTCGGATCAAAATATTGTATATTCAGTGAACAATTCAGAGACACACAGGCTCTGAATCTGTTAATCTTTTCAGAATGTGGCTCAGTCTTCTATCACTTATTCACTTGCTTACTATTCTCGCATGAGTAGTCCCACTGAACTTCATAGGGTCTACTCATGTACTCAGAGTTAAGCACATATATAAGTATTTGCAGAATCAGGGTCTGGGTTGGTACAGGACTCTGATTTTAGCAGGGAAATAGGCTTTCAAACTTCTGTATCCAGAAAGCTTCCTCTTAGCCAATACATGTATATTAGGGATAGGGCACACCATAATAACATTGTGTTATATCCAGCAAGTGGGTGATTATGTTAACACTTTTGCTTATTTATGTCAAGACAGAGAGATCCACAATTGTCTGCAGAGTAAAACGTAGCTTTTGGCAGTAGTGAATATAAAACCTGCCACAAGCAAGATACATGAATATTTGTCTTGGTACAAGCTTAGGAAGTGCCTTCCCACCTATTGGTACCTGGAATGTGGTATACCAGAGATAAGGAAAGGTACAGAACAACAAGTTAAGAAACTGGTATGAACTGGTGGGTTGGATCTTAGGTAACATATAAAGTGCTTTAACTTGTATAAAGCCATGACATAAAGGTAGTTTTGGGGAAATATCTTTTGAAGTGCACTTACTGGGTAAGGTGAATATGCTGTGAGATAAAAATTGCTTCCTGAAATGTCTCTTGCATATTATACAATCTCTTGCTTTAGGCAGTAAACTGGCTGAGCTTGGTTATTTGGTCTCTTGAATATTTTTAATATGGAACCCAACTGTAGTCAAACACTCTCTACTATATAACTTTTTGTTTTGGAAGGGAGGGGAAAGGGAACAAGTTTAGACAAACAAAATTAAAAATGGGGATACAAACGCCCTCCACCCCCGCCACACGCATACACTAAAAAAAAAACGTGCAGCTGTTCGTGGAAGTAGGTTGAGATCATCTGACCAGTTCCTATAGACGGTAAAAATGTAATCTGGATTTTTGGGATTCTGCTGTGTATCTTGACTAATAATTGCGCTCTTATTTTTTCTCTTTGTAGTAAGGGACTGGATTTTTGGAAGCTGAGGTCACTTGACTACCTTTGGGCTCCATCATTTAACACATTTCATCATGACCGAAGGAAAAAGTGTGTCACTTTTGGTTGTTTTCTTTTAAATCAATGAACAAAGATTATCAAGATATGGCCACAGCAAGAGCCATTCACAATTGTTTTACGACTATTAAATATTTTTGTTCAAGAACCACATTTTCAGCTAAGAGCTCTTGCTGTGTGTCCGCAAAAGCGTTCATGTATCAAGTTGTGCATGCAAAACCTGCATTTGCTTGTAACTGCCTGCCAAATTATGGACCCAGTCCTGCAAACATGTATAGGTGTATCTTTTCATGCATAGAATCATAGATGTGTAGAAGTGGAAGGGACCTTGAGTGGTCATCTAGTCCAGTCTCCTACACTCAAGGCAGGACTAAGTATTATCTAGACAAGGGGTAGTCAGTAGGTGGACCATGGGCCAAATCTGGATCGCCAGATGCTTTTGAGCATACCCCGAAATCTTTTTATGTACGTATTATTATTATTATTTTATTTTATTTTCTCTGGAGTCTGGACCTTGACTATATCCTGACCAAGAAATTTGGACCTTGACAAAAAATAATTGACTACCCCAATCTAGACCATCCCTGACAGGTCTAGCCTGCTCTTAAAAACCTCCAATGAGAGAGATTCCACATGAATGGTCCTATGTAACTCAATGAGACTGCTCATGTGTATAAGTGTTTGCAGGATTGGGCCTATGTGATTTATGAGTGCAAAGATGAGTTTTGCACATGCAGTAAGCTGAGTGTATATGAATTGTGAAGCTGACTGGAAACTTGGGCCCAAGAGGAGAGCAGGGAGAAAATGAGTGGTCATAATACAGTAATTGAGGAGTTTTCTGAATTACTCCAAAGTATGAACAAATACTCTGCACTGCCTTCCAGCAACATGTATCAAACACATTTAATTCTGAATTAAACTTTTTATTGACAGTCCTCCAGCCTCCTTTTATCATCCACTAATCTCCTATTGCAAGCTTCCATCTTACTTTCCATGGACTAGATGCTGGTACCCAGGTTGAATTGCAAAATAATTTCACTTAGGTCAATGGGACTACTTATGGAGTAAGGTTATCATAACCTGACCATATGTTAGTAGTCACCATTCCCTACAACTCGCCCCACACAAACATAGCCACACTTTCTCTTGTTTCTTAATTTTTTTTTATCAACAGTTATCTGCCTAGCTATTTCCAGGAAATAATTTTAAAAGAAAAACACTTGGGGGCATATTATATTTTGAAAATATGCATCTGGTGTTAATGTTTAATATCCTGACATATACAGCATTCTTTTATTCTTTATATTACTTTATTCAATTTATTCAGGCAAGGAGCCAGGAACTCCTGAGTTATCTTCCCTTTGTTAATGGCTTCTTCTGTGGCTTTTGATAGTTCTCTGGCCAGTCTCTGCCTCAGTTTCTCCAGCTGTAAAATGTAATAGTCCTCCCCTCCCAGGATTAAATAGTTCATTTCTGTGAAGTGCTTTGTAGCTGAAAAGCACAATATAAGCACTAAGCAGTATTATTAAATGGAATGGTTTGAATAGCTAACACTGAAGTAGGCTCTGTTTTTTGTTTCTTTTGGGATATTTACATAGGTGGTAGCAAGGTGAGCTGAGAAGTGTTTTGATTTGTTGATGTACTTCATTTTGTATGACAGATTTCTATAGTAGGAGGGATGAGCTGGAGTGCCAATGAGAAGCGCAGTCAGGAAAGTAACAAATACTTTCCTCATGGACTGTATTTTCTAAATGGACAACTAACCTGATTCTCAATTACTGGGGGACAATCTCCACTCATTGACCTATTTTTGCTTTCCACAACCAAATCTCTGCACAACTTTTCATGAGTGATGTACCCGAGTATTCGGACTCTAGATTTTAACAATACAGTTGAGATGATATTCACCTAAATCTGGGTTATTGCTGATCATGTACTCTATGTATCATATGACTTTTAAAAAAAACCCTAATTTTGTATTTGTGGATAATCTAAGCACTATACCCAGATGTACAGACACTCTTCTCCCAACCTATGTGTGTTATAACTTTAACATTAGCTTTAATAAAAATTGTCAATCTATTGGTGCTGTTAAGGCTCAGCAAGGATTGATTAGGCATAGAGACTGGACTGAACCTACACTGCAGTTCATGCAGTTGCACCTGTGCTAGGTGCAATCTAACTAGCTTGCTAAAATGAGCAGTGAGGACATACCAATGCAAGTAGGTACCCAGTGGGGCCAGGTGGGCTTGTACAGCCTGCACTGAAGCCCATGCCACCATGTCCTCACTGCTATTTTAGCTATATTACAGCTAGTGCTGGTACATCTACATGAGCTGCAAATTACACCCCTGGATACCAATGTAGATGTAGCCTTAGAAGCAGTCCCGTCCAGGTCAGGCTTGAAGCACTGCTCTGCAAGCATTGTACATGTTCAGTGGACTTTTCAGGCCAGCCTCTTTCATGAGCAGAAAGTTCCCCATACAACGAAGATTAAAAATAATAAAAAAAAATAATAAAAATAAAAAAGGCAGGGAGTGTTGCAGTGCTAGAGTAATATGCCCTCCCTAATGTAACTAAAGTTAATGTATAGATTCTGAAGCCAGAAAGGACCACTGAGATTATGGAGTCTGACCCCAGCACACACACATAACGAGGCCACAAAATAATCCCTGTTTTGAACTAAAGTGTATTTTTTAGAAAAACATCCAATCTTGATTTTATGATTTCCAATGATGGAGAATCCACTACAATCTTTGGTAAATTGTTCCAATTATTAATTACCCTCACTATTAAAAATTTATATTTTATTTCTAGTGAAGGCCTAGGGCACTGGGATTAATAGCTTTGTTGCTTCTGAACACTCCAGGAATGTTTTGGCAGAATACACCTGCTGTGTCGTTAAATGTGGCTACCAACCTTGCATTCCACTGTTTTCAATGGAATGTTAATGGGCAAACCCCTGCATAGCAGGGAACAGTCAGCTACAACAGTAGTGCTTCTTGATCAGCGTTGGTGGGGAATTAGTCCCAGATACAGCATTGTTTTTGCTTATTATTTTGTTGCTTTTAAATGCATGTTCTGCTAGGGATGTCATTTACCATATGAATTCTCTTGATATACCCAGCAACTTTCTACATGAATTCCAAGGTTTGAATACTGTAAATTCTTTGTAGCTAGCTCATATTGAAACATACATAATTTTAAAAGTACTTTATTCACAGGGACTTTGTTCTTCACTCTCCCAACTAATACTGGAAATTAGTAGGGTCTGTAAATGTTAAATGCAAGATTTAATTAAAAGAAGAAATATCATATTTAAAAATAGAGCACTTTAACTACTAACATCAATTTTAAATGTTCCAAGCAATGGAGAGATTGTATATTTCCTGTATATAGAAATATTAATATTTTATCTGATAAAGCAAGATGAACAAGGTGAACATTTGAAAATGAATAAGAATAGCCTACTTGTTTATCTGGTGACATAGTTCAGTTCTCAGCTTCAAAAGTAATGCTTCTAGCACAATGAGATCAGAGTATTAATTCCAGGTTCTAATACAAAACAGTGTCTTTTTACTTATCTCTACCAAGTCCATTCCTGTCACTGTGATTGAAATAAATGGTAGATATTTTTTTCATGATCTTCATCCTTAAAACACATATACTTTACATGGTTAACTTGCTCAAGTCAAAGGTAAAGTTATCAAAAGCACCTAAGATGAGCCACAGAAGGAGGAGCCTAGCCAGCCATGGGAGCCCCAGCAACTTTGGTCCCTGCTAAGGAGGAGAGCCCCCAGAGATCCAGTTCTAGCTGTGTGTTATAGAAGTTTTGCCAAATCTGCAGCAGATTTAAGAAAATATTTTGGTCCAGTGCCTCAGCCTTTACTGAAAATTTCTGACTAGCTCTACTCATAAGTTACTTAGGCTCCTACATCACATTTAAAGTCGGTGAGACTGAGGCTTCTAAGTGACTTTAGATGCTTTTGAAAATTTTACCTAAAGTGACTACTTGCATGCTTACAATTTAAGCATGTGCTTGTAAGATTGGGGCCCATATGGGGATATATCACTTAACAGTACTTATGTCCTAAACAATCTGAATATCACAACTTTAAATTGCAGTAGAATTCTATTAAGAGAGGTCTTCTATGGCTATTCCTATTTTAGATTTTCTAGCTCATACTGACTTTTGACTTGAGGTGGGCAGGAAAAGGTTTTCCCGTTCTGCAAGAATTTTTGAGATTTTGAAAACTTTTACTGTCCCAAATTGGGATGAAATGTCAACACCTCAAATTCTCATGAACCAAAACATTCAAATCAGGTGAAAAATTTGTTTTAAATTGGAAAATTGAATTTTTTGTGTCGGGGACATTTTGACAATTTCAAAACGAATTTTACCAACAGTAAAAAAAATTTTGAATTTGTCTAAACCAACCCTTTCCTGCAAAATGTTTGTTTCAAATGATCAGCATTTTCTGATGGGGGGGAAAAAACATTTTGTTGAAAAATTCCCAACAAGGTCTACTTTTGACCTGCCTTCATTAGATTGTAATATTCTATAGCCGATCCTTGAATCCAAGATTGTAATATTTTTAATATAAATTATTAGGTTCTTGAGCTCTTGATCAAATTAAATGGAAGATTTTCCAGTATATTTTTTCAGTAGGATTACTTTGCAGGTAATGTCAGAAGATTGTTTCTAATGTTGATATGTATTAGAAAGCCAACTATTATAATATACAATAAAATGATGGCATTCTTTGCTATAACTTTGTCTACACAAAAATATATTGGAAGAGTAAATGCTAAAAAGTGTGATGCAACAATAGCAATCAGCCTAAAAATAAACCACCAACCTTAGTTTGAAAGGAAAATCCAATTTGGGGTATTGGTTTCAAATGATTAGTAAGGTGAACCAAAACGACAGACAGACTTCTTCAAAGCACTTTACAGTAACTAGCGGTGGATATGAGAGGAGCACCTAAAAAGAGGCAGCGTAGTCTAAGGCAGGGTTCTCAACCTTTTTCTTTCTAACTATTGAAAACTCCACTACCCACCGGTGCCACAACAACTGTTTTTTCTGCGTATAAAAGCCAGGGCCAGAGTTAGAGGGTACAAGGAAGGCAGCTGACCGGGACCCCACATCATAGGGGGCAAGGTGAAGCTAAATTGCTCAGGCTTTGGCCCTGGTCCCAGGTGGTGGGGCTTGAGGGCCCAGACTGCAGTCCTACATGGCAGGATTTTGGCTTACTGCCCTGGGCCCTAGCGAGTCTAATGCCAGCCATGTTTGGTGGACCCCCTGGAACTGCTCATGGTCCCTCAGGAGGCCCAAGACTCCTGGTTGAGAACCACTGGTCTAATGGATAAGCCTACTCCTGGGGGAATTCTGCACCAAAAAATTAAAAATTCTGCAACAAAAATTTTTAAAATTCTGTACACAATACTTTCAAATTCTGCATATTTTATTTGACAAAGTAACAATATATCACACCAGTTTCAATTATTTTTAGTCATTTATTTCAAAATACCTGTCAGCAAGTATGTCTGTAACAATACAGACAACAAAAAAGATTCAGAATTATTTTGACAAATAGATTCCTTACTAGGCATATTAATACAGAACTCCGAGTAATAATTCATTTAAACTACAATACAGAACCATATTTCCCGCACCCCCAGAAGCAGTGCAAAGTCTGGGAGGAGTCAGGGGTAATGGAGGAGCAAAACTTGGAGGGTTGGTGGGTGTGGATGGGAAAAGTATGGAACAGGTATTTTGAGGGTAGGGGTGGGGAGGGACTGTTAGGGAGCTTCCCCCATGCAGACCCTGGCTGTCCCCTAACCTCTCCCATTCAGTCAGGCACATGTGTCCCTCCACCTCCACTCAGACACCCACTCCCCCCATCCCCATGTGGCCCTGCACCCCCTCCCCATCCCCATGTGTGTTTTTGCCCCTACTCAGACACCCTCAGTTCCTATGTTGCTCTGCACTCCCTCCCCCATTACCATGTGGCCATGCACTTCCCTTCCCACTACGGCCCTGTGCCTCCACTCCAATTCAGCCCCGGCCCCAGTCTGTCCTCCCCTACTAGCCCTCATGAGCCCCTGTCTGACCCCCGTCAGCACTCCACGCTGTCTCCCCATAACCGCTATCTCCTGACCTGGCCCGCTGCGTAGAAGCCTCTGCAGGCTCTTTCTCTTCCCTAGCTTGCTGGGAGCTACTGATTTGTTCTATCACCCTCTGGTGGGCAAAAGGTAGCACTGCAGAAGTTATTTTCTGCTAGGAGCTGCTGCTGCGTTCTGTCACCACAGTGTCCTCTGGTGGGCAAAAGGTGGAACTGCAGCCACTTTTCAGCAGAGCCCTTCTTCTGCACAAAAAATTAAAATTATGCACAGCTAACTAATTATGCACATGTGTAGTGGCACAGAATTCCCCCAGGAGTAAAAAGGACTAGGAGCCAGAACTCATCAGTTCTATTCCAAAGTGCTACACTCTGTTACCTTAATACTACTTAACATATACAGCATATCTCATCCAAGGATTCAAAAATATTTTACAAATATTCTTTACGCCTTGTATTCCCTGTACCATGACATAAATATCACTGTTCCCATTGTTCAGGTGGCAAAATTTGAAGCTCAGAGTGATTTAAGTGTCTTGCCAAAAGCTACAAAGTGAGTGAGTGGTAACGCTACGATTAGAACTCAAGTTGCCTGACTGTCCCGTATCTAATCAATTGAGAGACTTAAACTGTGTTCCATGCAACTCACTTAATTCCTCTATTCCTATTTGTGTGTATATAAAACAGGGATAACTTATTGATCTTGTGCTTTGAAAACATAAAGTAATGTAAAATTATTATTATTACTGGGGCAGATCCAAGAGCAGCACTACAAATAGACAAGTAAACATTTCTCCCTTCATCTTAGCTCTGCTGTCTCCAAAAGCCAGCAAAATCTTAGCTTGGCAGGAGAAGCTTGTTAACAATGATGCTGAATTCAGTTTTTAGTGGACCAAAATATGGCAACCCTTGAACTACTGGCTAGTGTGATACGTGAAAGCCCATGTTGTACATGAATGTGTTGCAGAGCTCCTCTTAAAATTAAGTTGCTCAAAGCCAAAGAAAATTCCCAGACACAAAATGTTGACCTGGAGTTAGTTGTACAATGTAACTGAAACTTAAGAGGAAAATACCTTTGAGAATTAAGCATCCTTGGGGCTAAATCACTGTTATGAAAATGTTTAGAAAAATCATGTACACAGGTAGCACATACTATCATTTTAATGTACAGGCTCATTTTGTAGCTCAGAATCAAGTAACACATATACCTTGTTATAACTTGACACTTTTTTCACTGACAAATACACATAACAAAATGATTATTAAAGATGCAAGTCTTCTGAAGCACTTCTTTCACATATTTGTAGTAAAATCCCACCGGAATAAAATGTTAAAAGAATTCACTAAGATTGTATTATTTTATTTCGGATTCGAACATACCATTTGGCTTTCACGTTACTGAAAGAAACAGGAAAGTCACACAAAATGGCTTATCTTTTATTCCTGGTGTTTCAATGTCTGAAAGCCAGTAAATTCAAAACTGAGGTTACACTTTTTTTTTTTAAGGCATGGAAATGCAGAATGGAGGTAACCGGAACTACTTTACTTTTGTCTGCCCTTCTTTTGCCCTAAATCAAGACAATCATCTGTCTGCAGGTCAAGCAGTTTCAAAACTGTTCCATTGATCTACCCTGACTACTGACAGAGGAAAGAGAGGAGTTTAAATAGTACTTGTGGAGGAATTCTGCACCACTGCATACATGCAGAATTCATGTCCCGCTCAGATTTCTTTGCTTTCCTGCAAAAAAAAAAAAAAGAATTTCTAATGGGGAAGCAAAGGGAAACTGCAACAGTGGTCACGCACCCCTCTTCAGCAGCCTGGGCGCATCATTTCAGGCACCCAGAACAGCCGGCAGAGAGGTAAATCACTGTGGGGGGAGGGGAAGCTGGGGACGCCCCAGCTGATGGCTCCTACCCTGTACTGGGCTTAGCTGCTATTCCCAGCTGGGCTGGGGAGGACAAGACTTCCTCTTCCCCTGCAAGGAGTGATGGGGTTTGTTTGAGACCCCCACCCCCAGAAACCTCCCCTGGCTGCAGGAAGCTCTTCCCCCTTCCTGCCCCCATCACTCCTCAGCCATGGGAGGAGAGGTCACTGAGGATGGGGAGCTGCTCCCCCATCCACCCAACTCCTATGTATCTGGACCCCCCATACCCAGACTCCCCTGCTGAACCTCACCTCCCCCAGAACTCCCTCCATTCAAACTCCCACCCTGCCATGCCTCACCCCCTGCATCTGGAGCCCCTCCGCACCCAGACACTTCCCGCCGAGCCACAACCCCCTACACTCAGACCCCTATCTGCTGAGCCCCATCCCGTGATGAGCTCCGGACTCCCTTCACCTGGACCCCCCACCGCATCCCATTGCTCCTGCACCCAGAACCCCACAACAAGCCCCTGTGCATTCAGCTTCTTCCTGCACCTGGGTCCCCCAGTGAGCCATAGAGTAGCCAACTGTCTATTTGCCCAAACCCAAACACCCTTACCCCCCCGCCACACCCCTTCCCTGAGGCCATGGCCCTGCCCTGCTCCTTCTCCAAGGCCCTGCCACCCACTCACTCCATCACGTCACTCGCTCTCTGCCACCCTCGCTCACTTTCACCGAGCAGGGGGTTGGGTGCGGGAGGGGGTGCAGGCTCTGGCCTAGGGCCGAGGGGTTCGGAGTGCAGGAGGGGGCTCCAGGCTGAGCCTGGGTCAGAGTGTTGGGATGCAGGAGGCGGTGCGAGATCTGGGAGGGAGTTTGGATGCAGGAGGGGGCTCAGGGCTGGGGCAGGGGGTTGGGGTACAGGAGGGGGTGAGGGCTCTGTCTGGGCAACACTTACCTCAGGTGGCTCCCGGAAGCGACCAGCACGTCTGGCTCCTAAACTCAGAGGCAGCCAGGGAGCTCTGTGCGCTGCCCCTGCCTGCAGGCACCATCCCCGCAGCTCCCATTGGCTGCAGTTCCTGGCCAATGGGAGCTGCACAGTTGGTGCTCAGGGCAGAGCCTCTGTGCCTAGGAACCAGAGGAATATGCTGGTTGCTTCCGGGCCCACGTGAAGCCAGGGTAGTTAGGGAGCCTGCGTTAGTCCCACTGTGCTGAGGACCGGACTTTTAGTGGCCTATTAAAATCTCCTGGATTGGTTTCAGTAGCCAACAGGAGATCGATTCTGATTCCGGGAGACTCCTGGCCAATCTGGAAGAGTTGGCAACCCTACTGAGCCGCCTGCATCCAGACTGCCCCATACAGAACCCTTTCCCCCACACCTGGATGCCCCCACACTTGGATCCTGCTGGGCTGAGCCTGCCTACCCACACCTGGTGCAGAGGGGCAGGATCCTGGGGTGTTTCTGGGGCAGGCCTGGCCCTTGCACTGTGTCAGGGTTGGGTGTAGTCTCTGTGCCTGCGGGGGGTCCTGCAGGGTGATCTCCCATCTCCGTGCAGCCAGTGGCCTGTGCTACCCACTGCCATGCTAGAGTAGGGTTGCCTGGTGTACGGTTTTCAACCGGAAAGTTTGGCTGAATGTCCAGTTAGCACTGTTGAGCGGACACTAAGTCTGGTTATCTGCAGTAACTGGCGTCTGGGGGCGAGTAACGTGGGGCGAGGATGCAGGAGAAGAGCAGCAGCTGCTAGAGCCTGAAGGAGCACCAAGGAACGGCTCCCTCCCGAGGAGAGAGGTACCGGTGGGTCCCGCTCCTCAGTGATGAGCTGCCAAAATCTTAACAACCGGTTCCCTCCTCACCCCACGGAGGGGGTTGTGGCCCGCCCCCATCCCCCAGGACGCCTGCCCCATCCACCCCCCTGTGCCCTGACTGCCCCCAGAACGGGGCAGGAGGATCTCATGGGCCACCGTAGTGGGTGCCCACCCCACTCCTAAGAGCCAGAGGGACCTGCTGGGGGGCGAGATGGGGAGTCCTGGTGGTGCTTACCTGGGGCGACTCCCAGGAAGCATCCGGCAGGTCCCTCTGGCTCCTAGGGGCAGGGTAGCCTAACTAGTGGGGGAGCAGGGGAAGCGGCCGCTCCCCACACTGATCACGTCAAAAGTGGCAACTTAGGCACCAACTCTGTGGGTGCTCCGGGGCTGGAACGCACCCACGGGGAAAATTTGGTGGGTGCAGAGCACCCACCGGCAGCTCCCAGCCCCGCGCCCGGCCCCAGCTCACCTCCACTTCGCCTTCGCCTCCTCGCCTGAACCTGCCGCCCGCTCTGCTTTGCCGCCCCTCCCCCCCCCGCTTCCCACGAATCAGCGGTTCGCAGGGGAAGCCTGAGGGCTGAGAAACAGGCGGCGACTTTGTGTTCAGGCCCAGGGAGGTGGAGGCGAGCTGGGGTGGGGAGTGGTTCCCCTGTGCGGCCCTCCTCGTGCCCCCCCCCAGCTCACCTCCACTCCGCCTCCCTGGGCCTGAGCACGACTTGCTTCTCAGCCCCCCCAGGCTTCCAGTGCGAACAGCTGATTCGCGGGAACCGGGCGGAGAAGCAGAGCCGGACAGCGCGTTCAGGGGAGCAGGCAGAGAGGAGGTGAGGCGATCTGGGGCCAGGCAGGGAGCTGCCGGTGGGTGCTCCGCACCCACCAAATTTTCCCCATGGGAAACCATGCAAACCATGCAATTTTCCCCATGCAAAACCACCCCGCCTTTCGCAGCGACCTTCACTACTCCCCACAATCACCAGCAACCACAAACCGCCCGACCCCAAGGGGCGGCTTTACGAGCCCCTTCCCGCGCTGCCCCCTTAACCCCTTCTTCTCTCCCCCGTCAGTGCACCCGCTAGGCGAGCCCCGCCCCCTCTGCCGTCCCCTCCCCCTTCTGTGAGCCCCGCCCCGCAGCCGCCCCAGGCCCCTCTTCCGGTTCCTACGCCCACGAGCCGCGTCCCCCACCCCTGCTTCCCCCGCCCCTGGCTGCCGGGCCCCGTCGCTCTCCCGTGACGTCCCAATGGCGGCGCCCGAGCGCGGGGCCGCTGGCTGCTCTCGGGCTCGAGCGGCCGGTGGGCCCGCGGGAGCGCGCAGCCCTGAGAGGCGCCTGGGGCTGCTCAGCGCGGGGTAGGGGCAGGGGGATCTACCCCTGGGCTTTGGGATGGGCTGCCCCAGGCCTGGCGGGAGGGGGCTGCCCCGACTCTTGGTGGGGGCTGCCGGCTGCCTCGGGTATTGTGGAGGGGCTGGGGGGGGTCACCCCCGGGGGGGGGGGTCACCCCAGTCACCGGGCGAGTACGGGCGTGCTCGGCTGGGACCGGTTACAGTCACTATACGCTTTGAAGGGGACGCGGACTGTGCAGATCTTTTGGTGGGAGCGGTGGGGACAGGGTGGACTAGGCACTGCTCTTTTTACCTTTGTGTGCCCCTGGGGACAGGGTGGACTAGGCTCTGCCCCTGCTTTTAGCAGCTCTTGACTACTTGCCCTGTCTACACTAGCACTCGAACTGTTACTATCACCAGAATAATTTTGATCTCACACTCTTTTTGCACTGTATTGTTTGAACTCCTAGTATAAATATAGCTGAGTTTGCAGCAGAAAGTTATTTTTGTTAATCAAGTTATTAGTGGGAAATATCCTGAAAAAAGTTAGTATTGACATGTGGATGTGTTAGTGCTTGACAGTGAAACACTCCTCTACCATGGTAACCTGTGTTCATTCAAGTACCAGGTAATCTGTGTTCGTTCATGTACCACGGCAGGCTTTTTATCTATGGTGTAACCTGTCCTCTTTATATAAAAAAAAAGTGTGAGATCAAGTGTGTGTGTGTGTGTATATGAAACAGAGGTTATGATGTAGCGGTTTGGCTTTATCTGTAACGCTGCACATATTGGACTAACTCTATTTTAAATTTAAGTACATTAACACATACTTCCAGAGGTTCTACATGTGTGATTAGTCACTAATGTCTCTTTTTTTTTCTTTGTATTTTCCAGGTCTTGAAATGGAATCAAAGACCAAACATACAGTTATATTTGCAATGAATTAACTTTACCACTTATTTGTGTTGAAATGGAGAGCATTACACAGTTGTTTAGTGACTTGTGTGAAGCGCACATGACAGGTTTGTCATGGAAGGTCCATCTGGGCAGACAGAAGATCTGCAAGAAAAGGGCTAAGCAAAATCTAAAAAGGATTGCGTATAATGCCCTGTTCATGAATCTTTTTCAAGAGGAGGCCCGTAAAGTGCAGTCAAACATTTCCAGACTTCCAGTGAAAAACAAAATTTTAATGCTGTCCTTCAACTTGAGAGTTGGCGGAATGGGCGCTCAAGCAGATAGGCTGGAGAAACTCGTGGAGGAACTGGAAACATCTGATTGCTTACCATTTACGGAAATTAATTCTATTCTGGATCTTCTAGTACAGCTTGTAGGAACTGGTCCTCCTCAGCTTCTACCACAAAAAAAGGACTATTTTCTGAACAACAAGTATGTTGGGAGAAATGTTAAATATCAGGGTTATGATTATTATGATGTGAGTGTATTTGAAGCTGATATACAGACTTTAATTACAAATGAAGAGTATCAGTTTAATCACACAATTCAAAAGACAGTTCAGATAATGGAGGCTGCACCCGGCACTGGACTTCCTGCCATCGGATTATTTTCACAGAACTACCCTGTTGGTGACAAGTTTGAGAAGGAAACACGTGTCTCACTCTTTGGTGCTCTTGTCCATAGCCGTACATATGACATGGACATCAGGTTGGATCTGCCACCAGTACCTGACAATGCGGATTTGTCTGGACTTGCGATTAAAGTATGGTGTCAATTTATTTTCACTATACTTATTATTTTACTTCAGAGTATATACATACTTCCAATATGCCTTTTTGAAACTTTTTTTTTTAATACTACTGTACGAAATGGCTGTTTATCAGCATTACAAAGGTGTGGATTTAAAACATTTGCTTACATCATTCCCTGCTCATAATATTTAATTTGCATGTGAGCATCCCTCTTTACATCTCTGTTCTAGTATCCAGTTGACCAGGTTGCAGGTTTTTTTAATTGGAGCCCTTCTTGAGATGGTTTTATGTAGCTCCCCGCTACATGCAACCTTTCACTAAGCAAAGTTTCCACTATCTCTTTTTTGGTATCATTTTTCTCTTTCGTCCTGTATTGTTATATAGCACTGATAAGAACTGCAGAAGAAGCTAGATTAACAGATTTGATTTTTTTTTTCTTTCTGACTATGGGTATCTTTTGCTTTTTCTGTTTTTAATCTTTCTTTTTTCTTATTTTATTGTTGCCCCTGTAATTCTCCCATTTAAAAGAGAAGGCTACATGCTTCTTAGGGTGAAGATGGTCCAGTAGCACAGGGGTAGCCAACCTATGGCACGTGTGCCAAAGGCGTCACACAAGCTAATTTTCAGTGGCATTCCGGGGGGCTCTGCATTTTAATTTAATTTTAAATGAAGCTTCTTAAACATTTTAAAAACTTTATTTACTTTACATACAACAATAGTTTAGTTATATATTAAAGACTTCTAGAAAGAGACCTTCTAAAAATGTTAAAATATATTACTGGCACACGAAACCTTAAATTAGAGTGAATAAATGAAGACTCAGCACACCACTTCTGAAAGGTTGCTGACCCCTGCAGTAGCAGTTTCTTTTGCCTTGGATGTGTATGCTTTTGCTACTGAGCTGAGTTTGGTGGGAGCAGAGGCATGGGCTAGCACAGTGGAGGGCAACCTGCGGCCCACCAGGGAAATCCGCTGGTGGGCTGCGAGACAGTTTGTTTACATTTGCAGGAAGCGGCAATGCTGCAGGGACGTGCTGGCCGCCGCTTCCCACAGCTCCCATTGGTTGGGAACAGCGAACCACGGCCACTGGGAGCTGCGGGCGGCTGTGCAAATGTAAACAAACTGTCTTTACAAACAAACCTGAAGGGGCCGCAGGTTGCCCACCACTGGGGTAGCAGGTTGCTGGCTGAATCTGTAGCCCTATACACGGTAATTGCAGATTCAGCTTTCATTAGGGTTTATGACAGGAACATGGAAGGAAGGCTGGCATGCTTAAAGGAGCTGTATGCCACTTTACCTGTAGCTGTGTATGCACGTTGTAGTTAAAGGGGTGAGTCAGATCCTGGGTCAAGGAAGCAACTCTTTTTCTTTACATGCCTGTACCCCTTCTATCAGGTTGGAAAACACTGTATTAAATGTTCTTAGGAGCAATCTGCGTCCAATCAATTTGACCTATTACACAGATTTGGGGTATTACACTGCACACCAAGCTCCCAACAAAGTCAGTGGAGTTCCATGGTTGGGATGTTTAGAGGCCCTGATCCTGCAAACCCGTGCCTGATTTTATACACATGAGTAGTCCTAGTGAAAACAGTGGAACTGGTCATGGACACTTTAATCACATGCATAAGAATTTGTGCGATCAGGGCCTTATTATAAGTCACTTACTTTGTGAAAAAGAAAAACAAAACAGGTTTATTGTTCTGGAGCATTATGTATTATTGGACATCTAGTTTCTGAACTGACGTTATATTCAGAGTAAAATATTTCCGCGTCTAATACTAACATTGTTAATATTTTAGTTTGATTATTCCATTGGCTACCAAAAAAAAAGGCTTGTCAGAAATTGAAGTGGATTTTATTGTTACAAATAGCAAAGTTTCGGTTTGTATAAATAATAAAGCCTGAGTACTTAAAATGAGTATCTTTGATAAATTGTTAAAGTGAGACCAACAATTAAATGGCATTAGCGTAATATTCCTCAATAAATGTTGCATATATGTGTACAGTTTGAACTCTCATGGTTATTTACAGGTTCCTCAAAGTATAGATCAATCAGAAGATGAGGGATTCCAGTCAGCATCCAATCTGACTCCTGATTCACAATCGGAACCCAGCATGACTCCAGACATAGACCTCTGGGATGCCGTACTTACTTATGGACCCAGCAAACGAAGATGCTGGGAAAGAATTGGATGGTATGTGTCTGATGTTAAGATGAAAAAGAATTGTATGGTTTGTATGTATTTTAGTTGGAAGTGACCTTAATTAGAATAAACAAGCTAGGAATATACCATCTGATTTGGAACATGGAGTTCAATATCTTGAGGCTCAGAAGCTTATCTCTGTTCCCTCCGAGCTATGTTTTTGCCAGATAACAGTGTAGTGCTCTATGGCATTTTTCAAGCAGAGGGACAGTTTTCCTTGCTGCCATTTAGATTTTGAGTTTTTAGTGGCATGGACTGTGTCTTCATATATGTGTGACAGAGACTAGCACATAGTGGGTGCTATCGTAATAGACATCAATAACACTTTAGGTCGAGGGAGTATTTCTCATTTTATGAACAGCTATTCTTGTTCTAAGGGGGGAGGAGATTTGCATATGTTAATACAAGTACTTGGAGCTTATAGGATCCCATTTCCTCTTCAAAGCAATTAACAAACATTAACCACAAGTTAGACAAAGTGTCTTCATTTTGCTGATGGGGAAACTGCAACATTTTCAGGGCTATCGAGGAAGCTGGTAACTCCAGTCCAGTGTTCGTTCTGTTTGTGAACAGTTGACACAAATAATCTATCAATATGAACTCTTGATGTGTATATAATCCCCTTCACCCTATTGACTCATTTCAACCAATAAAATGGCATCATGCAAATTAACAGTAGCATGCTAATTAACAGTTTTAGTTGATTGGTTATGATGATTGTCATTTTGTCAAATGACAGCATTTAAGAATAACTTAAGCTTTAACATGGCCTTGACTACCCAGTAACAATTATTAATGGTTGATATTTTTAATTTAGCTAATTTCAACCTATTTTCTTCAAATGGAACCTTTGCACAAGGTTTTAATATGAATTATATGGAAAATGTTAAGAGCCTGTTTTGTTCCATTATTCAGATCATTTGGGTGAAGAAAAAGACAGGGAATGCTGAATTTCAAAAAATGATTATTTTTAAAATATTTGCGCAAGGGAATATAAGGAAGTACTTAATCCAGAAATTGATTTAGAATATTCACTTGTCCTGTGAAAAGCAATTATGCCAAGTCTTGAAACAAAATTCATTAATTACACTGGATAATAGGCTAAACATTAGCTGTAATTACCTATCAGTACGTCCATAATAACTATGTACCCACCGAACCGCTGTGCGGTGGTGGCATTCACAAAACTGTGTAGTCTGGAGGGAGTATTGGTTAGAATGGTAAATATAGGTTTCCTTCTTGCATGAATAAGTAAAAACTTATTCTTTTAACCTTTAAACACTTTAAAAAGGTGTGTGTGTCATTTCCTAAATAAGAGCAAATGCTTATTTTGAGGTCATGTCCAAATAATACTTTTGGATGTCTATCTAAAGAAGAATTGGTGAGACAGCATTAATCATTTTTCCTTCCAAAGGGTGCATCATATTGTGAAAGGTCTAGGTTTAAGTATGTTATGTTTTCAACATGGGTAATGTGCACTTTTAAATTTAGGCAAAACATCAGTGATGTCTTAGCACATGTGTATGAACATGTAAGCTGAACCGGGGTGTGAGAGATTGCATATAGGAGGAAGTGGTTGCAGAGGCACTTAGGAAAATGAAAAAAGAAGAAAAGATTTGGGCCGGTGAAGTACCAGTGCATGTGATGAAGTCATTGGGAAGGGAAGGCATTAAGTATCTTAAAGTTTGTTCAGTTATATTCTTAAGAAAGAGAAAATGCCGGATGAATGGCATAGAAGATTAGTAGTGCCTATTTTTAAATATACAGGAGATATTACACTGTATGCTAATTATCACCCAGTTAAGCTGACATCACATGTTCTAAAAGTATGAGTGAAGATAATTGAAAAGTGTCTGCATGGAGTAGTTGAGATTTGGAAGGGACAGTATGGCTTCATGCCTAGTAGGAGCAGAACTGATGCCATATTTGCACTACAAATCCTCATGGAAGAGTTCAGAGAAAAGAGATGGCAATTGGGTATGGTCTTTGTGGACCCATAGAAGGTGTGTGATCATGTACCATGAGAACTATTTTGGTGGATTTTGTAGTGGAGAGGTGTCCCAGAATGGTATGTCCATCTTATCGAAGATATGTACGATGGAGTGACTACCGTAGTCAAAACTAAATGGGGCTACGTTAGAGAATTTCCTGTAAGTATTGGCCTACATCAGGGATCAGCACTGATCCTCTTTTTGTTTGCAGTTATAATGGATGTGGAAAGTGAGAATATACAAAGAACTGCTTTGGAAAATGCTGTTCATTGGTGACCTAGTGATATGTGCAGAAGTTTGTGAGATCCTGCAAGTCAATTTTGAATAGTAGCAACGTAGTTTTGAGCAGGCAGGACTTAAAGTGAACATTGATTAGACTGTGGCTATGATAACTGAGGGAGAAGGACTCTCCATAAAGGAAATCACAGAAAGCTTAGAAGAGTGAAATAGTTTAAATACTAGGATCAGTGGCTGCAGATGATGGTGTCCTCCTGAGTGATATCCAGCATAATATTAAAGCTGTGTGATGCAAATGGCAGGAGTAGATCCCAGTTCTCTGTGACAAAACGATGCCAGTAAAGTTAAAAGATAGACTATATAAAACTGTAATTCGACACATCTTAATGTATGGAACAGAGACTTGATCAGTCGCAAGAAATCAATATGCTTAGAGCCCTTCGCGGATACAAAATTTGTATCTGCATTCGATCCGCAATCTGCAAAAATGATCCGTGGATATAAAGTGGATATCCGCAAATTTGCAGGGCTCTAAATAGGCTCTTCACCATGGAAATGAAGATGTTGACAGAAGCTTGGACGCTCCATGATAGAAAGTGAAATGAGGTTGTAAAGGGCCTAGGGCAGGATGCACCAACTGAACACAAATTGAGGGAGGCAAGGCTCTGTTGGTATGGGCATATCAGTGGAGACTAGAGAGTTCTATCATCAGCAGAGCTCTTGCAATTGTTGTGGATGGAAGATGACCAAGGAGGAGACAAAGACTCAGTATGTGGACCAGATATCAGCAGAGTACAGTGAGCGCAATCTGTACAAGAGCCTGGCATACAGTCATGAGTTTTGAAAGAAGGCTATAAAAGTTGCTGACCCCGAATAGGCAAGTGGAATGAGAGGAGGAGAAGAAGTGCCGTTTTCACTCATATGTTTTGTTTTAACCCAGTAGTTCTCAACCTGTGGTCTGCAGATCCCTAGGGGTCTGCAGACGATGTCTAGGATTTCCAAAGGGGTTCGTACCTCCATCTGAAATTGTTTTAGAGGACTGCAAATGAAAAAAGGTTGAGAACCACTGTTTTAAAACCACTTATAAGTTTGCCCAGGATCTTTGTAAGAAAATATCCATTCCAACTCCAGTTCTAAATTGTGCACAGATATGAAAGATGGAATTAAAAGATGCATCCTAGAACACTGGAAAAATCTAGTTCCTTTGCTGTATAAGATATGCTGACTTGTGAATGAACTTGTGCTTAAGTGTTGTGGGGCCAGGTCATGTGTGATTGTTTTCTAATGGCTTCTCAATGCCATTTAGCAATAGTGATTTTTATAATTAAGTTATTACTGGAAGCTGTGGGTAATATATGAACAGTATTTTGAATGTTTTGTTTCGGTGTTTAGATTTCAGATTCTTTTATGCAGGGACATGCCTTTCTGTTTGTTCTGTAAATTCTCTGGAACACATCTGGTGCTGTAAAGATTATCGTAATTAAGAATGGGTTGGTAGTGGAGAGATTTTTAGGTTGTAGTTCAAAACTGGCTCTTGGCAGTTGCCTAGCGTTTTTAACATTTGCGCTGCAGAACTTCACTTACTATTTTAACAAAAGTTATTTGTAACTTCAGCAGTTAATTTGTGTAGGTAATTTTGTGTAAGCAGTGGTAGTCATCTTCCCTTCCTCTTTGGGAACCCACCCTGGTCTTTTCACTCTTCCTGTCAGGAGCTGGTGCAGACAGGATCTTAGGGTCAAATACATCTATCGCTTTCTTCAAGAATGCCATTTCCTGCATGCTTTTGACAGTTGTCCACACAGCCTCCTTATGCAAATGTTGCATTGTAAATAATCCACGAGGGTAAAACATTTTTAATGACTGTGTAAAGTTCTGAAATGTCTTTATTTTAAAGGAAAGCAGTTGATTTATTCTTGGCTTTTATTGTTTCTGTATTTTTTCTGACACAGCCCACCTGGTAAAAAAGAGGAACCATATCTTACTGAAGCTGGAAGAGAAGCTTTTGACAATTTTTATAGGCTTCGAGAAGGGGAATTAGAACTATTTAGCAATACCATTCTCCAGCTTCCACAGCTTGTGCTAATGAAAGAATTTGAACTGGTTAAAGATGTTTTGAATGTCCTTATTGGTGTGGTATCTGCTACATTTTCACTTAATCAGGTATGAAAAACTTTTCTAAGAATGATCATGTTCAGTCACATCAGATTTCATGATTTTTGGTAGAGATTTTTGCAAGAGAAATAATTTTTTTGCATTTGAAGTTTTGTGATTCCTATTAGTATAACTTAAAATAATCAGAGAACTCTTTTACTGCAGTTTAAATGTCCAAAACAGTCTCCAGAGATCTGTACAAGAAAACATGTGAGAAAGTAAATTAATGGATTCCATGAATGCCTTAAAGTGATTAAAATAATGTATAGAGAACTGTTTGGTTAAAAGATTAAGTAACAAGAATTTTTATATACACTTTAATATAATTATGATTTAATTTTCCTCCTAAAATTGTGCTACCTTTTATATCTGTTAATCTTTTTGTCTCAGGTATTTAACTCCAGTCACCATAATAAACTGCAAATCTGTGTGCCATTATTTTATGGGGGTTTTGTTTTCAGGCAGTTTGGGGTGAGGTGGTGTAATTATATAGCACTGAATATATAGTTCTGAAATAACTAACTGGTACTATCTCCCTTTCTGCACAATTCTAGGCTGCTCAGACATTTGTGATAAAGCAGGGGATATATGTATCTGGAACATCACCTGAGAGCATGAACAATCTCCTGTCAGAAGTTGCTGAATATGGAACATATTACACACGATTGAGTCGCTTCTCTCTTCAGCCAGTCTTAGACTCCCTGTACAACAAAGGGCTTGTATTTCAGGTAATGTACTTGAATGGTGCTAGCCTGCTCAATAGTGTGTTTGTTGTTTCTGTAGAGGAATGATCTTGACATGCTGTTTATTGGGAGGTAAAGGGTGACTGTTTCTCAAGTTCTGCAGTATTGCTAAATATTTGATTAGTAAATATATTAAAAATATAATAGCTCTTTTTTGTAAGTGTAAATGCACTTCACAGTGTAAAAGAAATAAAATGAGGGAAACAGTCCACTTTAATACCTTTTATTAGATCATGTCAGTTTGAAATTGCTTACTGCTTCCTTGTAGATATTAATTCTCCAAATGTGACTTGGATTAAGCAATGCGATGAATCTTCTGTGTGTGGTGAGGTGTAATTAACTTTGTTGTTGGCAAATAAGTATTCTTTTTTAACCAGAGGGGCAAAGGGAATCTTCTTTGTTTGTAATACCCTATTAAAATTAGGTCATTTTTATTTTCATAGTTGTGATACATTCTCTTTTTAAATACTCAGTGTAATTCACATTAATGTTAATAGGTGCTGTCCATATGCATGAAAAGGAAACAATCCTGTTATCTTTCAAATACACAACTTTTCTTGTCTTGCCATTGAAACTGGACTTTTTTTTTTTTTTAGATAACGTACCCAAATTAGAATGCAGTAAATGTGTTTTAATGTTAATGTACTGTAATCAGTGTGAACATAAACTGAGCACTAATAGTTTTAAAAGCAGGGTGTTGTCAATGTTTTTTCTTCTACTAGGCATTCACAAGTGGATTGAGGAAGTACCTTCAGTATTACCGAGCATGTGTTTTGTCAACACCTCCCACTTTAAGCCTTCTAACAATCAGTTTTCTCTTCAGAAAATTAGGGCGACAGCTAAGGTAATATTATAATATTAAAGCATTGTAGACTGAAAAAATGAACACTAAAAAGCCACTACTAGAGAACCCTTCCTATTCAATCTCTGGTGTTCATTTTGTAATATTTTCACAGAAAAAAATCTTTAAATTCCAGAGGCTGGTGGTAGTAATAATACTACCTAGCTCTAATAGTCGTCTTCATCAGTAGATCTCAAAGCACTTTACAGATAAGCTCCTATTATATCTCCCCACTTTTTACAGATGGGGAAATTGTGGCACAAGGAGGTGAAGTGAGTAAGGATATAAGGACTAATAGACTAGATAACTTTAGTATAGATAGTTAGACCTAGAGTCCTGGCCAAATTCCAACTTGAGTCACCATCTGCGTATCTAAATACTTTCTATAGCTTGAATTGGAGAAATGTTCTCCACCTCCCCTCCCTACACCTGTTATAGTTTGATGCTGCAAAATGATAGCCTCATGCTACCCAAGTGTGGCACATTTCATTGATCACTGTAAATGACCTGGGATACTTCTGTCTGAAAGATGTTACATAAATGTAATTTTTTGGTTTAGGTATTTAGCTGAGCTCTGTGGCATAGGAACAACTGTTCTGGGGATCAGCAGAGGTGCTGGTGCTTCATTTCCTACGGTGATTATTGATCTTTTTTGGAAACCTATTGTTTTAGTTTTAATATCAGTATATCCGCTTCAAATAAATTGAGTAGGATTTTTTTAAATGTTCAGTGTTGGCCTCTGCTCCCAATGAAGTCAATGGGAGTTTTAGCAAAGAACGCTATTAGATCAGTGCTGAATGCTTTTGAAAATTCCACGTAAATGTTGCATGAAATGAGAGAGAGAGAATTCATATACTGATTATAAATTGTTAAATTAATGTTGGATGTCTGTCACTGTTCTGCAAGTGGGTATACAATAGAAACACTTTTATAATATAACACACACAATTTTAAGTATTTTTCTGTTGTATTAGCAAGATAATCCAAGCATTAAAAGCAATGCTCAACAGAAGAAGGCCTGCTACAATCCTTCCTATTTAGCTTTGCCCCTCTGAAAAGTTTCAGTGAATAGATAAGACCTGAAGGTGAACATACGGGCTCAGTCAGACCAAAGAGGAAATGTGAACTTCAGCGTCTGTGGCTTTCTAATGAGAATGCCGTGCCAGCCCCAAATATTTAAATATTGGGACTTTGCCCTAGTGATTTCAATGGATGAAGTAAAGCTCAAAAAAAGTGAACCCTAAGATATTCAGGACCCAAATTAAAGCCTTTTATTAGAGTTCAAAACCAACCCCTTGAATTGTCCCTGGAAACTGGTTGGAAGGTAGTGCAGTCTATCGAGCACTGGTGTAATATGCTGTATCCTTGAAACTCTGCTATGTATGTGGGCTGTTTACACTATTGAAGTTTCTATGGTAAAGAGGTACGGCCCCACGTAGAGTATTGCAGAAATTCAGTATATAGAGGTAGTAAATGCAGGGACAATGGTGGTAAGGTGTACATCTGGTAGGTAAGATTACAATCTCGTATTCAAGTAAAGATGAGAAAAGTACTCATGGCTACAGTTGCTATCTGGGTATCCAGAAACAATCCAGGATCCAGAAAGAATCCTGACGATTCCAATAAAACTTTGTTAGTTGAAGGGGCATATGTCACCTCTACCATTTCCTCTGGTTGTTGTTGACCCATTCCACCAATATCGTTTCAGTTTTATCTAGACTGAGCCATGACCAAATTGTCTCTGTCTAATAAATAGATGTAAAGATGTGTATATTATGAATCTTTTTTTTACTAATAGTACGATGGATTTTACTGTTTTGAAATGTAGTTGTTTTATCTTTTTTTTTTTTTTCTTCCAGGGAGTAAGATTGCTTTCATACTTGTACAAAGAGGCTCTCAATAACTGTAGTAATGAACATTACCCAGTTCTTCTGTCATTGTTAAAAACCAGCTGTGAACCATATACCAGGTGGGTTGCAGACTATTTGTTTTATAATTGTGCTTAGCAATGACTGTAATAATAACCTACTGGTTTTCCATTTGGGCATTTTTAATGTAATAACCACTTTGAAGAAGTGGATAACTAGGCTGGTTTAGTTTATAAAGGGCAGACCATTAGCTTGAAGATTTTCAGAGTGGATGTGAATTATTTTTAATGATTTAAGGTGTGGTTCGGCTCTGAAAAGTGACTGCAAAAATGGCATTGTGTGGGTCCATATTTGCTTTCCAATGACTTCCGTAGCAAAACCTTTTTTCTTTTTTTTTAACAAATAAAAGGATATTTTTTTCCTAACTGCCAACCCAACAAATTCACTCAGGGATCTGAGACTCAACCAGGGTTCAGTTTCTTTCCTTCTTGTACATCATCACCACCAGTAATAAATATCCTGCAGCTGATATTTAATTACACACAAAACCAGGAGAGATCCCACCTCACTCTCTCAGACCTGTGTTGGCTTTTCAATGTTAATAGAAGTTCAAAAGTTGTAAAAACATCTTTTATATCACTAACATAAGCATAGCTGTTGAGTAAGAAGTTGTTATCTTTAATAGAGTCCCTTGGATGTACCAGTTTCTTTAATCAGTATCCACACAACTTTGGAAATTGCTTATCTACTTCTATAGCAATGCTACGGAGTGTATAAAATATTAGACATTTTTAGGAACTACAATAGTAATTTAAAAAAATCAGTAATAATGGGGCAAGTATAATAAAATTAAACAGGACAAAACAAACCCATCAAGATATTCTGAACTGAAGACTCCACCCACTGCCACCCTTTCCCTATGTTCAGTTCCCAGTCAAATTTTGAGCCTCAGACTTTCTCAGCTGTAAACCTGTTGAAATACTTAATTGTGGCTTCAGTTCTGCAACTTATACCTTGACAGACCGTTGAGTCTTCATTGTGTTTATTGCAGGAGTAGGACAGTAAAGTTATAAGTACATGCATAAAAATTTGCAGGATTAAGGCCTAAATGAGTGTGTAACAAGTCACTATGAGAACATCAATTGTTTAAGCAATAATGGTTGCTATAGAGGTCATTTCCTGCCAGCTAATGTCTGTCTTGAGGATGTTAACCCAGTCATTAATTCATTAACTTCCAGGAAATGTACCACCTGGAAGTTGTTGTTGCTGTTAGAAATCATAAAAATATAAGGATATTAACACACAAGGCCTTATTTTTAATTAGGTTAAAGTTGAACTGCGGTTGCTATGGATACATTTTTCTGTTTACAGTACCAGTCTGTTCCTAGGCATTAGACCTTTACAGTAACCAGTCGAAAAGAAGGACTGGGCTGATGCTGCTATGGGACCCTGAATTTCAGTATCTGTAATTTATGATAATTTTGTTTCCTCTGTGCATATAGGGAGGATAACCTTTGATTCACACTGGGGTCAAGAAAGTGTTGTTATAAATATATGAAAAAAGGAATATTTTCTCCCAAAATAATAGTTCACGTTTCTCCAGATATATGAAAAGCTGCTCAAGCTCAAAGGAAAAGTTGTCTGAATTTGTGTCCTAGAGTTCTATAGCCTCTCTTCTCCTTCTAAACAAGTTGCATCTAATTAAAATTCTTTCTTCCTCCCCCCTTCCCCATAAAATGTATTCTATCATTATGACAGTGCAAAGGTTTTTATGTTTGTCCAGATCAGTATAAAAGACTGTTACTGGAATTAGAATGATTTTAAACTAAATGTTTGCAGTTAAGATTCTCTAAAAAAAGATGCTTCTTATGCCAAAAATGAGGGTTTATATTTTTTGGGAATTAACTGTTGATGTGATTATGCTTAACTTTTATATTTATCCTCAACATGACTTGAAGATTTACCTTTTTGTCATGACTTTGACAAATATGCTGCTGGTACAATATTTGCGGCATGTGCATGCATGCACACGTGCATCCATACTGATTGAGATATATATGTATATATATATATGTCAAAGAAAATAATCTGTTATGTGTATTGGTTCAAATAAAATAATTTTAGAAAGGAAAGAGGGACTTAACTCCGTTGTATAATCTTTATTTTTTAGGTTTATCTATGATTGGGTGTACAGTGGTGTATTCAGGGATGTTTATGGCGAATTCATGATTCAAGTGAATGAGGATTATCTTAGCTTCAGAGGTACAGTACATAGATGTAGAACTTCTAGTTTGTTCAGTTTGCCTTTTTGTTATCTTTATTAAATACAATATACTTTGATCTTTCTTGTCTTTGATCTATAGATAAACATTACTGGACCCATGGATATATTTTGATTTCAAAAGAAGTAGAAGATTGTGTCCCTGTGTTTCTGAAGCATATTGCCAATGATGTATACATTTGTGGGAAAACCATAAACTTATTGAAATTGTGTTGTCCCAGGGCAAGTACTTGCTTGGTTCTTTCATGTTACACTACAAAAACAAATTCTTAGCATATGTTGACTGGTTCTGTGGCAAGTAAATTTAAATTTATGCTTTTATTGATAAGTGGCCCTGCCAAGGATGGATGTTGAAGAATGTTATTTAGTTGTTTACATTCAAGTATTCATGACCTCAATATTCCAGTGTAACACAGGTCTTGATAGCTAATTGACAAACTGTGAATGTGCAGAAGCAAGTTTAAAGTACCCTTTTTACAACTTTAGGTTTCATATTTTCCTTTGTGAAAACCCTGAATGTTTTAGGCCTCCAAGCAATTGTTCTCCAACACCCAGACAACACTGACCAAAGCAGGGGGCCTCCTCTCCCTAAAGACCTGAGTTTAGATCATACCTTCCCCCCCTATCATTTTGGCTTTTTTTGCTGCACACTTATTCAGACACACTGTAATAGTTCCACTGTACACATTTTTTGCAAAACAGATCTGTTTGTGGTAGGAAGAATGCTTGAAATAATAAATTTAAAGTTCCCTTTAATTTATACTTTGATCTTTTCATCTGATTTCTAAGATCTTGTCTTTTTAAACCTTTCAGGTCTCAGTCACAGGGTGTAGAAACATGATCCTGTTATATCAGTTCCATTTTCATATCTGGATGTATGTGTTGTACCTAAAGGCAAGCAGTGGCTGTTATCGGACATGTAATGCCATAAGCTATTCAAGAAAGTAATATGATTTAAAATAGACATTTAAACATCTGCAGAATGGCTCAGAACAAGACTCCTCCTAGGAAGTATCTCAAACAGTTGATATATGCATATACAATCATAAAGCCTGATTAGTCATTTAAATTCACAGGCTTTTTTCCCACTATTTAACTGTATAATATTTCTTATTTGTAGCATTACATATGCTGGTCAGATATCCCTGTTCCTCGGATTTCTGTTATTTTTTCCCTTGAGGAGCTGAAAGAGATTGAGAGAGACTGTGCAGTATATGTGGGTCGAATGGAAAGAATTGCCCGTTACAGTTCTATTAGCAAGGAAGAAAAGGTAAATGAATATTAAAGAAGAAATAATTTTATATAATTAGTATATTTAAAGAGAGCTCAGATTTTTCATTTGATTGTATATGTAAAAGTACTGACATTCATGACTATAGTCTTCCTGTGGTGGTCTGCTTGCTTTGTATTGCTGTCTTGGGGGAAAAAAAGACTAACATAATTGCTTTTAGTTTTGTTTAACTGGCATGTCATTATTGTTGACATTTTCATGATTTTTGGAAATAGTTTTGGAGGATGTTCCGCCAGAAATTTGTTGCATCTGCTTTAATCTATTAGGGAAAGGTAATCAAGACCCAACTAATACACTATCAGAGCCTAACTTGTTTATTAACTAATCAGATTGTTCCATTTGTCAAGTCCTTTAAATAATTTGCATGGCTAATTTATTTTAGTAGAACTTCATTACTGTGAGCAGATCATTGTGTTAATAAATTTTAGTATAACCTTAGATTCTACGTTCAGTGATTTGCCTAATCAGGTGTCCCATTTATTAAGTGGGTATAAATCCTGGAAGCCAGCTACCTGAGGACATTATTGCTATGTGTACATGGAATGAAAGCGTGCACTTTAAATTGCAACACTATCTCTTCATGTCTGAAAAGCATAATAAAACTATATATATTTATCTCCTAGGATTTGCGCATGGAGATTGCAAAACAGGAGTTGATTGTTCATGCTAGAGAAACAGCTAGTAAAGTACTAAAAGCCATTAATGGTAAGTTTCAGTGGGGTTTTCATCTAGTGAATTTTTTCTCTGTTTTTTCAGTATGTTGATGTAAAGTAACAGTATTTTCAATTTAAATACAGATCAACAAATATCAGAAAGAATGACTTTGGATGCAAGGAAACGGGAACAGTTTCAGAAATTAAAAGAACAGTTTGCAAAAGATCAAGAGGTATTTCTGTGGCTTGATTGCTTTGAGAATTATATTATTTGCTAAAGAAAAACAAAGAAATTACAGTTTTACAGTGAAACACCAATTATTATGAAATCTAATCTTAGGAACGGCCAGTTATACAAACCATTTTTCCTGAAGGAAGGGAAAAATCCCTACGCAATAGTGATGTCTGTGAAGAAAAACGCAGCATCCCTTCACGTTCCGATGTTTTCAGTACATTGGAAATCACCTTGCAGTGGTTTGAAGGACAAGAAGAAAGTAATGCAGTGCACCGTACTACAGTTTATGCACAGTACCTACTGTAATTTTGAAATGTTCAATGTTATGACCTCCTCAATCCCCAATTAGTTTATAAAATAAGGGGTTTACTACACATTCTGAAATTGCTCAAACACCTAATGATATATAGTTTTAAAAGCTCTTTAAAATGTGTACATCTGTTTGACTGGGTTGGTGCTGAGAGTGATTTTTTTAAGAGTTCTAAATGTTTATGTAGCGTCGACTTACGATGAAACAGGAGGAGATTGATGATGATTTCAGCTATGCCCGAGAGCTCAGGGAGAGAGAGAAAAGACTGAAAGCCTTAGAAGAGGAACTGGAAAAAAAGGCAAGGTAATGTATAAAGAAACAATATTTGTGGTTAATCTCCCAAAGGTTTCAGATCACATTTTCCCATAAGGTCTGGTTTTAAAAAACAATTAAAATATTGCTCTTCATTTTGGAATCCTATCAATGCTCTAAAGAACAGACAGTCTACACCAATGACATCCAGACTGGTTTTTGTCATAATCATGGCTTTAGAAAAACTTTAACAACAAAATTTGTGATCAAAAGCTGCCCACACAGCAAAAAAATCGGATGTGTCAGATTAGATTAAAAACCGGTATGGGGGAATTAACGTAGACTTTTTTTTTTGCTTTACTGCTAATGTTAAATGTGGGTTACGATACTTTCCTCTGAGTCTACATGGACCCCGATCTTACTTCAGTGGGGCTCTACTTGGGCCTAGTGTCCACCAAAGTGGATCTGATTGTATGGTCAGAGCCACAGTTTATACATTGGTGAATGCTATTCGATTTTATTTGGACTATGAATAGCTGTCAGAGGTTAAGGGCTGCATTTTAATCATTTAATCAGGCATACATTGATGGTGTCCTAGTATGTAAGGTGAAATGTATATCTCAGTCAGATCCTTTTAATTTGATATATAATCAGCACTCGGATGCAGGTCAGTTGGTAGTTAGTCATTAGCAGGGATCGAGCCTTGGGCTTCACCACATACCTTCAAAATCTCCAGTTGGAAGTGGTGGATTCTCCGTCTCTTGATGTCTTCAACTCAAGACTGGATGCCTTTGTGGAAGATATGTGTTAGCCAAACACAAGGTACATGGCTCAATACTGGGTAACTGGTTTAAGGGCCTGTTATATATAGGAGGTCAGACTAGATGATCGCTCCAGGGCATACTGTAGCCAGGAGTCATTACTGCTCCCATTAACCATCAAAAGGACACACAAAAGATATTTATGTGATTAAAAATTAAATTGATGAGGACAGTGCCATGGGTGTGGTGTGGTGTGCTATTTTTAATTGTTTTTCCTTATCAGATAGACTTAAACAGTAATGAGCAGGAAACAAAACACTTTTTCAGTGTTAAAATCGGTTCTAATTAAGGCTGCATGTCTGTCACAGAGGTCACGGAAGTCATGGATTCCATGACTTTTCATGACTTCCGTGACTTTTGCAGCGGCTGGTGTGGCTGGCTCAGGGGTTTTCCGAGCACTCGGGCAGCCCCTGGGCCAGCAGCAGCAGCAGTTTGTGTGTGAGAGGGAGCTCAGGGCTGGGTCAGGGGCTTGGGGCATAGGGCGGCACTTACCCCCGGGGTGGAGGGCAGGGGCTTCTCGGAAGCAGCTGGCATGTCCCTGCAGCTCCTAGGCAGAGGGCCAGCTTGCAGGCACCGCCTCCACAGCTCTCGTTGGCTGCAGTTCCCAGCCAATGGGAGCTGCAGAGCCGGAGCTCGTGGCGGGGGCAGCGCATGGAGCCCCCTGGCCTTCCCTCCCCTTAGGAGCTGCAGGGGACATGCTGGATACTTCTGGGGAGCTACGTGGAGCTGGGTAGGGAGCCTGCCAGCCCCTCCAACCCCGCCCCTCACTTCAGTAGGGGTCTTGGGCCATGCACTGCCGCCTGGTTCCCCAGCACCAGCAGGGGTCCTGGGCCACCCAAGTTTTAGTCAGGGATATATAGTACAAGTCATGGACAGGTCACAGACTGTGAATTTTTGTTTACTGCCTGTGACCTGTCCATGACTTTTACTAAAAATACCTGTGACTAAAACGCAGCCTTAATTATAATCGATATAAGTTCTGCATAGTAATTATAGCTGTTACAAGCTTTGACATTACTTATCAATATATACAGCTAATTGTAATTTTTCTTTGTTTTCTATCATACATTTAAGCACATTTGTTATGAAAAATTAGTCTCCTAATAACATGGTTCTACAAAAACTTATTGACAAAAAGTACCATCCTATTTTCATTACATTTTCTCAACTGGCTTCTGTACTGTGGATGAAACCTCTGGTTTTTAATTTTAAAAATATATAATCTGAGAGATCTATCATTTCCTTGCTCTTCTACACCAGCATGTGGTCTCAATGTACAGAGTGCAAGATGAAAAATAAGCAGGTGGAGTGTCTGTAATATAGTATCTTTACTCTCCTTCAGGCAAGAAATAATTGATCATTATAGCAAACTTTCTGATGATGCAGCCCGTAGGGAGCAAAGAGCTTTATGGAAAATCCAGCGGCACAAACTGGAAACAGCCCGTCTCAACTTTCTATTAGAAGATCAAAAACATATCGAGGTATCTTTTAAATTTTTAAAAGAAATATCATTTGTAGCATTTTAACATTTGATATATTAAAAGCTTTTTGGTTTTGCTATTTTGATTTTTAGGAGATGCTTGAAAAACTTCCTAATGGGAAGTACAGGAGGAAATTAGACATTATTCCGCATAAGCAATGCCAAACAGTTTCACTTGTGGACGCAGCTGTAGAAGAACCAAGCTCTCAGGTTAGTTTATTTTCTTACAGAAGCATTGCATGACAATTCCAAGTTTTCTAATGTGAGTTTTGTAAATGTTTGATCACTAAACAGAAGAGTCACCATGGCAGAAATGTGAATGAGTATTACAGTATTGTGGTGCTGGCAATAAAAGGGCAGGACTGGAAATAAAATCTTGTTGTGGAAAAATAGTTTAAAATACATACAAACTGTATGTAAATAGCTGAAGAATGCAATAATTATTTGTGTTTTAGGTATCTTCTGTGGAACCTGTGCATTCTGACAATAATGTTGTCAGAGGTGATTCTGAATCTGGACTGAAGAGTGTTACTTCTGCTGAAAAACCATTGGCTTTGTCCCGGCCAGTAAATACTCATATTAATCAACGGCCTGAGCAAGATGCAGCAGGAACTGAATCTCAATTACTAAGTACAGAACAAACATGGGATCCATCGCAGAGTGCTAATTCTCTGCCTGAATCCAGTCTAAATATTGAGGATTTCCTACCAGAATCACAGGAAGAACAACCTGCTGCCGTTGGCTCTTTACTAGATGAAGGATCTTTACTAGACGAAGCATTTCAAAATATTAGCTCAGAACTTCCTGAAACTACTCAAATAAGTGAAAGTCAGCGTCTTTTGATAGAAGCACTGCAAGGAGAAGGTAATACACAGTTACATCAGCAAAGTGAATATGATTTTAATACAATTCTCAGGCCAGCTGCTGTTTCACAAGGACATGGCAGAGTTGGAGAAAATGTGTTGGTGGAAACTAGGAGACTTCAGTGGAATATTCATGGACATGTATCCAATGCCAGCTTTAATGTAGGGGAATATGTGCCTTGTGCAGAGACTTCCCAGTCACATTCAAATCCATATGGACATTCTTCAGATTCGCACATAAAGATTGGGGAATATACCTCTGAAGTTGAATCTAGTCGGCCTCGCTGGAATATTCATGGGCATATTTCTGCAGCTCATATTAAAATTGGGGAATATACGTCGGAGGTCGAGTCCTCAAGGCCCAGATGGAATGTTCATGGACATGCCTCAGAAGCCAACATTAAGATTGGTGAGTATGTGTCAAACATAGAGCCTACAAGGCCTCGGTGGAACATCCATGGTCATGCATCTGATGCCAATATCAAGATTGGAGAGAACGTGTCTGAGCCTGTACCATCTAGAGCTCGGTGGAACATCCATGGCCATGCATCTGATGCCAATATCAAGATTGGGGAAAATGTGTCTGAGGCTGTACCATCCAGACCTCGGTGGAATATCCATGGACATGCTTCACAATCACACATTAAAATGGGAGAGCTAGTTTCAGACACTGAACTTTCAAAACCTCGTTGGAGCCCTTTTGGCCATGCATCTCAGTCGAACATTAAAATAGGGGAGTGGTCTCCATCCACAGAAAGTGATCCAATACCTCATAATAAAACCATCTCTGGTCACACATCAGACTCTACAGTTCAGACATTTCAGTGCAATGGAGAGTTTTCTCCCTCTGTTGAAAGTAAGAGAGACAATAAATCATCAGAAGGCAAGGAAGAGGTCTTACCCCAATCACAGTCCTCAGACAGTGTTCCAGTCCTTTCAGATTCTAATATTGAAGGTGAAAAGCAAGAAAACATCACAGAAGAGAGAGAGAAACAAGAAGGTGAGAATAAGACAATCAAACTGTATTCAGTTGGTCAGTAGTTTTTTAGGACCTTATAAAAATTACTATCAAGTGTGTTTGTTCTATCTGGATACTTATGAGTTAATTCATTGAGTATATGGCTAAACACTATTAGAATTTAGAGGTGAGAATTTGCATGTAGTCTTGTCTCCTGTATGAAAAGGGTGAAATATTTGTTAAAATTTTCCACTGGTTTGAAACTTTGCAGACCACTTATAATTCTAGTGTGGTTTTAAATAGCTACTTTGCACTCTGAAATTGAAGAATGTTCTGACAGTACTTTAAATATATTAATGCTAATAGTGTCACTGTGTAATATATAGAAGCATGTGAAGCTAAAGTTCCCTGTTTTTCAAGTGCAGTGTAATGGTGGTTTTGTTACAGATTTTGATCCGGTGACTATAGGCAGTCAGCTGTATTTTGTATGTTCATGGGTTGTTTTTTTTCTAATACTGTTTCAATTTGTGTTATTACAGTAATTGCAAAAGATGTCAGCAAAGATCTCCCTCCAGAGCTTCCTCAGGGTTCACAGGTAAGGAACACATCATTTCTGCATGGGATTTATGAGAAGATCGGCTCTGAGAGAAGGTGTTAGTTATTGTCTGCATTTTCTTAGACAGAGGAACCTGAAAAATCGATTGCCCTGACTGTTACACCTCAAGAAACTTTACTTTCTGAGGCATGTGCTTCTGAGACTAAAGAGAAGGAAGATGATGATGATACGTGGAGGAAAGAACAAGCTTATCTGAAAGCCTTATCAGACCAGTATTGCCTTGAAAAATACCAAGACAGCTATGATTTAATGTGTGAGTAGAACTCTTGAAATGGTAGTTCAGCAAGAATATGTAATGATCTTGAGTGAGAAATCAGGATTTTAGCCTAAGGAAGAGTTCTTAGATGATCTTTATCATCAAAATTATTAAGTACAGGAGCAAAACTATTTTTCTTTGCATAAAAATCTGAAGTCTACGGTAGCATGTTTTTGACTTTTCTAATCTGGAATGACTTTCAGGACATTAATTGAAATAGCTTAAGTATAACAGCATACAATTTTTGTGTGTGTTCTTCAATTTAGCAGAGTTGCCAGTTTCCCATCTCTTGCATCATGTGATACCCAGGTCATACACTTTCCCAGTGGATCCTTTGGTACAGTCAGCAACAGATGAAACAGCTGTACAACTAAGTGAGCTTTTATCTTTGCCAGTGCTGATGAAACACTCTATTACTGCTCCACTCGTGTCTCAGTAAGTATTAATTAGGAATAACAAATCCACTTTTATTAACTCAGTTATTTTTTCTTTGCTGGTTATTTTCCCTTGAGACAGAGCTGTACGAAAATCTACTTACTACTACTTCGAGTGCTGGTCCGGTCCCTATGTGTATTCCACACATGTGTACACATGCATGCCATGTGCCTGAGTCTGGAAGTTCTTCAAAGCAGTGTCCCTTGACTCACACATGCGCATTAGCTTCCCTCATGTTCCCAACCAAGGGTATAATAGGTGGCACGGGTTGATGCCTCTCCAGTTCCTTCTTAACACTGCATGGCTTTGGTTGAAATTGTGTCCTTCATTGTATAACCTGTGAACTAAACTAGATATAAAATCAATTTACAATGAGTTTAGTTTACAAGTATAGGGTATAGGATAATTTCCTCCCACCCCTGCCTTTGGGGAAAGTCTTCCCCGGTCTCGGGACCATCCCCAGAGTTCCAGGGTTCAAGAATTGCATCTCCTGCCCTCTCTCCTTCTCTGTCAGTGACTAGCATCAAAGGTGCCTGTATTGCCTGGGTGAAGTACACATCTCTGCAAAGATACAGACATGACACTTGCTTAACCAGTCTGGATCCCACCAGATGAAAGCTTCATAAAGGGAGGTTACTGCTAATGTGTTTTCCTATGATCCATGTAGTGTCAGTCTTCAGATATGCTAGCAATTCCAATCAAACTATAGTTCTCAGTAGTGGTAGGTTTTAGTTCTGTGTCATCCTGGATATTATCTGTATATAAGGTTTCTCCCATTTTCTTTTGTGCATGTGAATGTCAGACAAGCTTGTACATTATGCTAGATACTGAAACGTTAATTTGATAGTAATATCCATGACTGCATTTTAATAGCAAGGAAAGAATTGTTCTTAAGAGTGATTGTCACTTCATGTTTTTATTAGTGTTTCCCTTGTGAACAAAGCGATAGTCGATTACTACTTTGTGGAACTGAACATAGAGAAGCATTTTGAAGCACTAAGACATTTTTTGTTAATGGAAGATGGAGAGTTTGCTCAGTCACTTAGTGACCTACTATTTGAGAAGGTATTTGCTGGCTTGTTTTATAACTCTGGTATTTGGTCATTTGCAATAGGCATGATGTCTGTGAACCTCTAGTATCTCATACAGTGATATTAAGGACTGTTCCCAGCGTTGACATAGGTAGCTAAAAAAAACCAATATGAGTAAGGGTGGTAGAGAAGTGTGGGTTAAAATCCTGTCTGCTATTTTTCCCCTTACCCATTTTGTATCCCCTTGTGCCAAGGCAGCAAATTCTGTAACAAAGAGGCCCTGCTGAGGCCCTAAGGACTGTGGGCCAAAATGCACCCTCTCTTAGAAATGCCCATGAGAGGAGCTACACGAGGCTCAAGAAACTCTGTAAGAGCAGTATATTTGGCTGATAAAGTGCTAAAGGTGAAAATTCAGAGGTTTATTTCACAGTATTAATTTTGATTCTGTCATATTAATGTGTTGATTAGGTTGTTCTGACGTTGATCATCATGGTACTGAGCCAAAAGACTAAGGGCAAAAATTTCAAAAGCAGCCAATTCCCATTTTCAAAAATGAATAAAACACTTGTGGCTAAGCCACTTTTGAAAATGGGACTTAGGTCATTTAGGTGCTTTTGAAAAATTTACCTTAAAGCAAGAACATGACTTGTATGTCTCTAAAAATTGTGTGTAATTAAGATTTCTTTTTTTCAAGCTTGGTTCAGGGCAAACTCCTGGTGAACTTCTGAATCCACTGGTTCTCAATTCTATCTTAAATAAAGCATTACAGTATAGCCTTCACGGAGACACCCAGCTTGCTTCCAATCTTTCTTTTGCACTCAAGTACCTTCCAGAAATGTTCAAACCCAATGCTCCTGATGCTCTGAACTGCTTGGAGCTACGGTACAAGGTAAGAAAGCATATAGAAAAGATTATTTGAAAGTTTTATACTTTGCTCTTATACCATAATCATTTGAGCATCCATGTTTCTTGTTCTTTGATGTATAGTAATTGACGATTTACTACCTCCTGGAGGAAAAGAGTCAAGAAATTAGGCTAATCTAAGTGAATTTATAGGGTTCACTCATCCTGGGCATTCTATGATGCCATTTATAAATTCATTCAGTTATGTTTCAGCAGCCTGTAGTACCTGTGACTGAAAGGGTTGTGAAATGTTCTGAAATGATCAAATATGACATGGACAGGTAACATTAATGGCACTTGGTTTTATATATATATTTTAGGTTGATTGGCCTCTGAACATTGTCATTACCGAGAGCTGCATGAATAAATACAACAAGATCTTCTCCTTTTTGCTGCAGTTGAAGCACATGGTGTGGACTCTCAAGGATATTTGGTTCCACTTAAAACGTACTGGTAAGATAAATTAGAAAAGGTACTGCATAAAAATGTGTTTAGCTCCATGTGCCAGACAATAGATTGTAAACATACCATTTAAAACAGGTACTTTGGTCCTTAAAAGTCAAAATTTATTCAAGGAAACTTGTTTGGAATTTGAGACAGGTTTCTGCTAATAGTTTTGTCAAACCATGATTTTTATGGGAACAGTCTCTACAGTGTCAACAATAATATCTTTCTGTTTTTATTTTCAGCATTAGTGAGTCGTGCATCAAATTCTGTTCAATTTCGACAGCTTCAGCTGTATAAACATGAAATGCAGCACTTTGTTAAAGTTATTCAAGGTTACATTGCTAACCAAATATTGCATGTAACATGGTGTGAATTTGGAAATAAACTGTCTTCTGTAGGAAACCTGGAAGAAATTCACAGAACACATGCAGAATACCTCAACAAAGCAATTTTCAGGTAAGCAAAGCAGAGAAACACTTGAAGTCAACTGAGCTGTTTCAGCTTACTCCAGCAGTGGATTTTGCCCACTCTTTTGTGTAAATACGGTATATGGCGCACGCACAGTCTGTGTGTGTGTGTATGTATATATATGTATACACATAAAATGATTTCAACAAACATACACATTAGTAATTATACCAAAAAAAAGATTGTAAAGACTTTGCATAGGTACAACAGAAGCATCCAGAATATTAGTGCTGTGATGAAAAGGAAGTTCATGATTTGTAGTTAATTCCTACTACTTAGGGAAATGAGTGTTGTCTGTCTGAATAAGTAGTATGTAGAAATAATCCAAATTCAAGGATTGCACAAGGGCTGTCTATATACATTGTTTATACTTTTAATACTTATGCAGAGCTAATTTCAGGCTGCAGGATCATACCTTGGCAGAGCAGTTGTCATCTGATGTACCCAAATATTGTCTCTTAAGAAAGACCACCACCAGAGTTCATGAATAGTGGAAGTAGTACTACTTGCTTTATGAATCAGAGGCTGCTAACACTTTGGGTCTCATACATTACAGTTGTTACTAACACCAAACTGTAGAGGCCCTGAGATGTTGTGATAGAGAGCAAAGAGGAGAGTAATAGGATAAGGAGAATGGAGTTGAGAGGTAAGTAGATATGGGAGTGGTGGGATAAGAAAGGAAGGAATAGAGAGAAAAAGAAGAGGTCAGAAATGACAAGGGAGGAAGATGGCGAACAGGAGGAGTAGATACAAGAAAAGGCAAAAAGAGTGTGTCCCACTAGAAGTGGCATCTCTTGTTAGTTACAGACAAGAACAGGTGCATCCAGAAAGACCAGTTCAGGCATTGGGAAGTGGCAGAAATGATGACAGATTTTTAATTACCTGGGCAAAGTTAAGAAGAACCAGAACATGATACTTAAAATTTGATCCCACCACCATAAAAGTAAAGGGCAAGTGTCTGGATTGAGCTCTTCATATGTAAATGTCAGCAACCTTGAAGAGTAGGTAAATCATACTGGACTCAAGAGTTACATAAATTCACTCCTGTAGGGTTCCATGTTTTGTTTTGAAATGATTAGAGAGGGAACCCAAAGGATTCTCTCTGCCTTCTAACCACTCAAATAAACAATGTCTCTTTAGTTTTTTAAAGTCTATTTTTCTTTTTCTAGAGGACTATTGACTGAGAAGGCCACCCCTGTGATGAACATTATTCACAGCATCTTCAGTCTCATTTTGAAGTTCCGCAGCCAATTAATCTCTCAGTCATGGAACTTTGATGCTGGCGAGCAAATGGCTGTTCATCCCAACTTTGGTTTGATGCAACAATCTTATAATACTTTCAAATATTACTCTCACTTCTTATTCAAAGGTAGGAACTGGTATACATTATTGGGCTAATTTATATTGCCTCAGTCAACTGACACCTGAAAAACCCATCAGTTCTTTCAGTTGTCTCTGATAGTATAGCCTAAAATCAGGAGAAATATTGAACTCATTTTGCTTAGTGCATTACTTCTGGGAAAGCTAATCTCTCCATGTCCACTAACATAAAGCATCAGAAGTCTGAATTTCTTGGCATGTGTCCCAGAGCTGACAATAAGTATCACATTGGTGGTTTACGGGGAGTAAATCCATGGTAAATAATTGCTTCTTAGGCTGATATATCTTATATTTACCATTTATCTGCAATGTAGTCTTTGAAACCATTTGACAGACAAAAGTATCTAAAATGGCAACACACAAAAAGTTCTTTGAACTGTATTTTACATCTTCCTACAAGTCAAATACTACATCTTACTGTGAGATTGAATTTCCTGGCTCCTGCAAGGGGTTAAGAGACTAAGGTCCACAGTCTGCTCACCTACTGCAAGATGTAGTTAAATCTAGTGCTACAGGCAAGAACTTTGCCACTGTGCAGATTTCTTGCCATGTAGTTCATGTTCTTTTTCACAATAGAATTCCTCGCGGCTGTCACCTCAGCTTGCAGGGTGTGTAAGTTAGAGAGACCCTATCCAATCTTCTACATTTCCCAAATAATACTGGTCTTACAGACCCTTCCCGTATTTCTACCAAAAAAAAAAATTCACCTTTCCATGTGAATACAGGCAGCTCCTCACTTTCCTTTGTTAGCAGACCCAATATCCAAAGGAAGTGCCACTTTTTTCTTTAAATATCAGTCTCTCACAAAGGGTGTGATCCAAAGCCTACTGAAGCCAGTGGAGAGTCTCCTGTTGATTTGAGTGGGCTTTGGATACTCTAATCCTGTATATTCTACACCTTTCTTTCTTACTTGCATGCTGTTACTGCTTGCTAATCCCCTTGGTGTATGAGATGTTTATGAAGCCAGGGCAATTTTTCTTTCTTTGATTTAAGGCCATATATTGGAAAGATCTCTTCTTTATTGTGAATGATGGTTAGCATTAGTAAGTTTATTATTCAATTTATAGTTAAGATTTGCAATCATCCCAGGTGTTTGTCTCATGGTCCCTTCAGTAACAGTGGTCTTGGCATAAGAAAACTAGCAGAGCTGCTTTCTTTTACAGAGGTCAGGCAACTCAGTAATGCCTGCCCATTGGTTAATATGATGTTATGGGAACCTAAAATTGTACTTTTATAATAGTTTGGATAAAGTGTACTTGTAATTAGAAGAATAAAATTCCATTTATATGCACACTGTCTAGGATTGACACTTCTATTCCTTGCCTTGCATCTGATTTGTTGTACAGACAGTGAATGAGAGTACTTTGTAATTCCACAAATAGAGGCAGGGGCTCTTTTATACAATATTAACAGATTTGTTTCCATCTACATCAGACATCTCCAATAGGCCTTTTCCATGATAGTATTCGTACATTTAATTAACAGATAGACTTGTTAGAGGTTTAAATTAAGATTTGTGTATTTGCTTTTCCTACAGTGGTAACCAAACTTGTAAATAGGGGATACCAACCTCACCTGGAGGACTTCCTGCTGCGAATCAACTTTAACAACTACTACAAAGATAATTGAGCTCTAGTATAGTGTAAGGAATACTGGTAGCATGGTAAAGAAAATACAGCTACAGCTTTATGCTTACTATTTATGGAAATTGATGCTAATAACAGAGGCTTATCTTAAGAAATAATCCATTGTTCAAAATAACTTTGAAGAGGTTCCACACAGCACTTAGAATATGATGCCATTTAGAATCCATACAAATCACCGCTTCATCAGTACATTGAGAATTGATCCCATAATTACAGATATAGGGAAGAATGGGGCCTTTTGTTGTCATGGAAAGGGCATACATGTAAATCGGTTAATGTATAGTATGCATTTTTCCTTTCAGTGTTGTGAATAGATGTTCAATGTAAATATATGTTTGTGAAATAAATAAACAAAAAGATATGTTTTAAAACTTCTTGATGTTCAGTATGCTCAAATTTGGTCCATTTAGTTTATTTAAAAACTGACGCACATTCTCAGTCTAAATCACATTTACATTTACTGTTCTGTAATTATTTCTACAAGGCTGGTAGTCACAAGGAATTAATAATATGGCTGAAATATGACATTTTGAGTACATCATCTCAGCTGCTGGAAAGTGAGACTGGATTTGGAATATTTGTGAGAAACAGGAGGTCATTGGATCACATAACACAAAGCAGTTATTTAAAAAAGCAAACAGTTTGGTTGAAGATGTGCATAAAATGAGATTGGTATGAAAAATGGCAAACAAGAAAGTTTAGTATCCCTAACACAAATCAAAGCTCTAACTACGAATAACCTCAAATCAGTGATTTTTTTTAACCAGTAGAACTAGAAATCCCATATACTTATAAACCATTAAGTTGCAAAGATAAATCATATATTCATATATAGTAGAGCTGGTAGAAACTCAGAATTTCCAAAATTGATTTTGTTCTGATTCACCTGGTGGGGCTATCCCAAAGCCACAGACCCTGGAAACGCAGGGTTCCCAGCACTGGGGCAGTGTGCATAGTGGGGCAGTTTTGAAAATTTGAGCCAAATGTGTTTATCCTTTTAGAGTTTTTTTTTTTGGAGTATTTTTTTCCCCCCTCTTATTCCTCCTCCTCCCCCCCCGTACATTACTGAATTTTGAAGATTCACAGTCCGCATGGAATTACTGTTCAGGGAAGTGTAATGCCTATACTAGGTTTGAAATATTTTGGTTTTGAGTTACAATTTTTTACAATGTCACTTTGTGCATGCACAGTAGAAAGACCCTAATAAAGCCTACAGGTGGGTGCTTAGCTGAACATGTGTGTTCACTATATATATGTGTGCTCTTCACACGTGTCTATGCACCTGTGTACATGCTCAGTTACTCACAAGAGATACCAGAGGTGTTTGTTAGCTGGTGAAATGGCGACCTTTTCTTTCCGTGTTTCTAAAAGATACCTGAGGACTTTAATGCAAAAACTTAATATTTCATTGTCACTAGGTTGTGAAATCAAACATTTCGGTCAGAAAATCCCAAGTATAAAGTTGGCTACCAACTTTAATCCCAAGTATAAAGTTGGGAGCTGAGGCTGTTCAGTTCCTTGTAGGGGCAATCCCATATTTAATATTAAAGGATTGCAGTGTTCAAATAAGGCAATGTGTATCTCAGACTGTTTCATACCTGTGTCTGTATATACATACTTAGTGTCTTTCTTTGTCCTCAGTGGGAGGGGGAATTCACACCTGTAGAGTTATTATATAGGTTTACTCTCCCAAAATTTAGCCAGTTAATAATAAATAACTGGCTAAATTTGGGGGGAGTTAAACCTAGTCACAACAGCAATACTTTGGAGGGGTAAAATAGCAACAAAACAGCAAATTTCTGATTTTTGTCTGTTTTTGTGTTAGCCTCCACTAGAGATCAGCCAAACAACTTTGAAAGAGAATAGTGGACCAATAGAAAGAGTTGCCTGAACCACACAAATCTTTTTCTATAATAAAATTTCAGAAGCACAGTGTTAATTTTCCTATGGGTTCAGTCCACTTATCTCTGAGTCAATGGAAAGATTCCCACTGATTTCAGTGGGAGTTAGATTAAGTGCTATGTTATGAAGGGAAGATAGATAGTAATGATAGGAGAAAATTAGACATGGAAGGCACCTATAGCTTACCCAGTTCTTCTCCCAAGAGACTCTTTGCTAGTAGTTGATCTAGTTAGTTTTTCTTGAGCACTTTTTGAGAATGATTATTCCACAGTTTAATATACTATTCAATGGCAAAAACTACATCAAAGCAGAGTTGAGGTTGCTTGGTGATAGAATCATAGAATATCAGGGTTGGAAGGGACCTCAGGAGGTCATCTAATCCAACCCCCTGCTCAAAGCGAGACCAATCTCCAACTAAATCATCCCAGCCAGGGCTTTGTCAAGCCTCACCTTAAAAATTTCTAAGGAAGGAGATTCTACCACCTCCCTAGGTAACGCATTCCAGTGTTTCACCACCCTCCTAGTGAAAAAGTTTTTCCTAATATCCAACTTAAACCTCCCCCACTGCAGTTTGAGACCATTACTCCTCATTCTGTCATCCGCTACCACTAGAACAGTCTAGATCCATCCTTTTTGGAACCCCCTTTCAGGTAGTTGAAAGCAGCTATCAAATCCCCCCTCATTCTTCTCTTCCGCAGACTAAACAATCCCAGTTCCCTCAGCCTCTCCTCATAAGTCATGTGTTCCAGCCCCCAAATCATTTTTGTTGCCCTCCGCTGGACTCTTTCCAATTTTTACACATCCTTCTTGTAGTGTGGGGCCCAAAACTGGACACAGTACTCCAGATGAGGCCTCACCAATGTCAGATAGAGGGGAATGATTACGTCCCTCCATCTGCTGGCAATGCCCCTATTTATACATCCCAAAATGCCATTGGTCTTCTTGGCAACAAGGGCACACTGTTGACTCATAGCCAACTTATAGGTCCTTTTCTGCAGAACTGCTGCCTAGCCATTCGGTCCCTAGTCTGTAGCGGTGCATGGGATTCTTCCGTTCTAAGTGCAGGACTCCGCACTTGTCCTTGTTGAACCTCATCAGATTTCTTTTGGCTCAATCCTCTAATTTGTCTAGGGCCCTCTGTATCCTATCCCTACCCTCCAGCGTATCTATCTCTCCTCCCAGTTTAGTGTTATCTGCAAACTTGCTGAGGGTGCAATCCACACCATCCTCCAGATCATTTATGAAGATATTGAACAAAACCGGCCCGAGGACCAACCCTTGGGGCACTCCACTTGATACCAGCTGCCAACTAGACATGGAGCCATTGATCACTACCCGTTGAGCCCGGCAATCTAGCCAGCTTTCTATCCACCTTATAGTCCATTCATCCAGCCCATACTTCTTTAACTTACTGGCAAGAATACTGTGGGAGACCGTGTCAAAAGCTTTGCTAAAGTCAAGGAACAACATGTCCACTGCTTTCCCCTCATCCACAGAGCCAGTTATCTCGTCATAGAAGGCAATTAGATTAGTCAGGCATGACGTGCCCTTGGTGAATCCATGCTGACTGTTCCCGATCACTTCCTCTCCTCTAAGATACTGAGCTGATACAGAACACTGACCTGAGCAACACAAGGAAATACACAGTAAAGGTTGTCCATGCAACATTAACTCCGCCCTGCTTCAGCATAGCCCCAGTTTGCCCTGTTAATATACATACCTTTACTCTGCCAACCGCAGAGCTGCTGAAATGTACAAGCTGTTTATTTCATTTTAAAACCCATTCACTCTCACCCATAGCATTCCATCTAACACTAGTAAACACTATTAAAGGACAAAAAAGAAAAAAAAGTTTCCCACTAATCAATTGCTAATACGTGGCAGCAAAGTCCGTGCAGTTGCCCTGACCATAGCACAAAATTGTCAATTTTTTTAACAGTCATTATGTCCTGAATTATGCATAATGTTACCATGCCAAAATGTATCCATAACTATTTTACAGTGGAATAGTGTTGGGTGCGCTGGCAGTGCATGCCTCTCTCACCTGAGCTCCCACTCTCATCTCCCCTACCATGCATCCCCATTTATTCCGCTCCCCATAACCCCCCTCTCCTCACTGCAGCCCCAAGCCCCTGACTTCCTATTCCCCCACTCCTCTGCCCGCTAATAGCCCCTCCACAGAAGCATTCACATGTCTAATTATTTTCCCCCGAAGACTTTGATTATATTCCCCCAAAACAAAATTGTCACCTGTAACTCCCAGCCAATGAGTTCAAAACTCCTTTTGCCTTAAACAGAAGCTCCCAGCTAATTTAGCCTTAGTTTTATGTTAGCTGAAGGGGGAATTCAGTCAATTAGAAGTCTGTGATTCATCTAAAGAGACAAGATGGGTGAAGGTAATACCTTTTATTGGACCAACTTCTGTTGGTAATAGGAGACAAGCTTTCGAGTTTACACAGAGCTCTTCTTCAGGTCTGGGAAATTCAGGCTTGGTCTACACTGGAGAGTTAGGGTGACTTAAGGCAGCTTATGTCAGCCTAACTATGTCAGTGTCTACACTATGGCCATGCTGCTGTTATATAAGAGCCCTACTACACTAATATAATAATTTCATCTCCACAAGAGGTGTAGGCTTATGTTGGTGTAGTTAGGGCAAAGCAGTGTCTGTGTAGATGCTGCATTCCTTACATTGGCTGTTGGCTATCATTCTTGTCAATTTCAGTCATGAAATTGACAAGAAAGCCAGCTCCTGGCTCCCCAGCCAGGCTGCTGCCTGTCTCTGCTTCAAGCTGGGCTGCCACCTGGTCTCCCCACTCCCCAGAAGGAGCCCTGCTTCCCCTCTGGGTGAGGATTTACCTGCTGGGGGTGAGAAGCCCTGGGTGGCCGCCTCCCACCGAGAAGTGCCCCGGGATACGCCAGGGAAGGATGGCAGAAGAGATGGGGTGAGCCATGAAAGAACCCTCCTTCTCCCCGCTTTCCCCAGCAGCCTGGCTGAACCTGTAGAAGGATCATTAATGGGGTTGCGACTGGGGGGCAGCTGGGCTCCTGGCGGGGAGTTGCACAAAGCTAAGAGACCTCACTCTCAGCCCCCAACACTGCCCCTCCTCAGTTGGTGGAAGCGCTCCTGGTGAGGATGCACACTACTAACAGAAGGAGAGTAGTGTGGACATCATCCACTGCAGTGGTGCACTGGCTGTAAATTGACCTAACATAGGACGACTTAAGATTGTAGTGTAGACATGCCCTAAAAAATGTACATTTTCTTAAATACTATTCTCAGTTCGGGTCCACCAAGGATTTAGTGGGTACCATGCACTGCCTTATTTAAAACTTGATAGATGGAGACCATTTTGACTTGCACCACATCAATAGTTTGATCTCTAGCTCTGAGCAAAACAAAAACAAAACTCAACCTAGAAACTTTTTTTAAAAATGGCTATTTGGGTGGTTGTTTTTTTTATCTTTGGAACCCCTAGCTCAAATACCTCCAAATTTGGCTCAATAACCCTCCTGAGGCACACCAAATTTCAAAGAAATCCAACTGAGCATGTCAATTTTACATGAATTAGAAATGTTTACCTTTAAACAGATGTCATGACACAAACTAAACTATAGTGATGCAACCTTAACTACAATGCAGCTAAAGTTTTCCTGATATTTACTCTAAAATCCTCTTATTCCTATTTTAATTAATAACTCCTTCTACTGTGCTTCTTTCTGCTTGGCATTTATCCCTTTCAAAAGCTCTTAGAGAGATTGTTCTTGTTTTCACTTAGCTAAGCTGCAGTTATTTTAATCCTCTTTTGTAGTTCCTGCCACCCCTGTAGTTATAATTGCTGCTTTACTCTGCACTTCTTCTCCTTTCTAGGTATCTGTCTAGCACTGAGGGGTCCAGAACTAAAGGGAGCACTTTAGATTCAGTCTCAGCAGATCCTTATAGAGAGGGGACTCTCTTTTTAAAGACAAAAATAGCTTTGGCAATTAGAACATAGCTTCTAAAATATGTGAAAGTCAATTGGGTTTATATTTGAAAGGTTTCTTAGTGAGAAAGTGCCAGTCTGAAGGTCTATATATTATATCAACCAATAAAAGCAAGGAAAACCAGTGCTATGGCAGACAATGTGTGTAACAAATGCTACTCCATCTAGTTCCTAATCACTAAAGATTTGATATTTTACAAGAAAAATGCATGTGTGGGAGTCACTGCAACACCAGTATGCTCCATAGGAATATTTTGCAAAGCCAAGCTTTTTTTCCTACATACATGCATAGGGAAACCATTAATCATAGTGGATCAAAATGAAAGGCAACCAAGTACTGAAGAACTGAATCATTACAGATTCGTAGTGTCCAAGGTGAGAAGGGACCATCATGATACTGGCTAACCTAGTGAGGAGGGCTTTAAACTAGGTTCACTGGGGGAAGGAGACCAAAGCCCTGAGGTAAGTGGGGAAGTGGGATACCGGGAGGAAGCATGAGCAGGAGTGCATGAGAGGGCAGGGCTCCTGCCTCATATTGAGAAAGAGGGAGGATCAGCGAGTTATCTCAAGTGCCTATACACAAATGCCAGAAGCCTGGGAAACAAGCAGGGAGAACTGGAAGTCCTGGCACAGTCAAGGAATTATGATGTGATTGGAATAACAGAGACTTGGTGGGATAAGTCACATGACTGGAGTACTGTCATGGATGGATATAAACTGTTCCGGAAGGACAGGCAAGGCAGGAAAGGTGCGGGGATTGCACTGTATGTAAGGGAGCAGTATGACTGCTCAGAGTTCAAGTATGAAACTGCAGAAAAACCTGAGTGTCTCTGGATTAAGTTTAGAAGTGTGAGCAACAAGGGTGATGTCATGGTGGGAGTCTGCTATAGACCACCAGACCAGGGGGATGAGGTGGACAAGGCTTTCTTCCGGCAACTCACGGAAGTTACTAGATCACAGGCCCTGATTCTCATGGGAGACTTCAATCACCCTGGGACTTCAATCTGCTGGGAGAGCAATACAGCAGTGCACAGACAATCCAGGAAGTTTTTGGAAAGTGTAGGAGACAATTTCCTGGTGTAAGTGCTGGAGGAACCAATCAGGGGCAGAGCTCTTCTTGACCTGCTGCTCACAAACCGGGAAGAATTAGTAGGGGAAGCAAAAGTGGATGGGAACCTGGGAGGCAGTGACCATGAGATGGTTGAGTTCAGGATCCTGACACAGGGAAGAAAGGAGAGCAGCAGAATACAGACCCTGGACTTCAGAAAAGCAGACTTTGACTCCCTCCGGGAACTGATGGGCAGGATCCCCTGGGAGAATAACATGAGGGGGAAAGGAGTCCAGGAGAGCTGGCTGTATTTTAAAGAATCCTTATTGAGGTTACAGGGAGAAACCATCCCAATGTGTAGAAAGAATAGAAAATATGACAGGCGACCAGCTTGGCTTAACAGTGAAATCCTTGCTGATCTTAAACACAAAATAGAAGCTTACAAGAAGTGGAAGATTGGACAAATGACCAGGGAAGAGTATAAAAATATTGCTTGGGCATGCAGGAGTGAAATCAAGGCCAAATCACACCTAGAGTTGCAGCTAGCAAGAGATGTTAAGAGTAACAAGAAAGGTTTCTTCAGGTATGTTAGCAACAAGAAGAAAGTCAAGGAAAGTGTGGGCCCCTGACTGAATGAGGGAGGCAACCTTGTAACAGAGGATATGGAAAAAGCTAATGTACTCAATGCTTTTTTTGCCTCTGTCTTCACAAACAAGGTCAGCTCCCAGACTACTGCACTGGGCAGCACAGCATGGGGAGGAGGTGACCAGCCCTCTGTGAAGAAAGAAGTGGTTCAGGATTATTTAGAAAAGCTGGACAAGCACAAGTGCATGGGGCCGGATGCACTGCATCCGAGAGTGCTAAAGGAGTTGGTGGATGTGATTGCAGAGCCATTGGCCATTATCTTTGAAAACTCATGGCGATCGGGGGAAGTCCCGGACGACTGGAAAAAGGCTAATGTAGTGCCCATCTTTAAAAAAGGGAAGAAGGAGGATCCTGAGACTACAGGCCAGTCAGCCTCACCTCAGTCCCTGGAAAAATCATGGAGCAGGTCCTCAAGGAAAAAATTCTGAAGCACTTAGAGGAGAGGAAAGTGATCAGGAACAGTCAGCATGGATTCACCAAGGGCACGTCATGCCTGACTAATCTAATTGCCTTCTATGATGAGATAACGGGCTCTGTGGATGAGGGGAAAGCAGTGGATGTGTTGTTCCTTGACTTTAGCAAAGCTTTTGATACGGTCTCCCACAGTATTCTTGCCAGTAAGTTAAAGAAGTATGGGCTGGATAAATGGACTATAAGGTGGATAGAAAGCTGGCTAGATTGCCGGGCTCAACGGGTAGTGATCAATGGCTCCATGTCTAGTTGGCAGCTGGTATCAAGTGGAGCACCCCAAGGGTCGGTCCTCAGGCCGGTTTTGTTCAATATCTTCATAAATGATCTGGAGGATGGTGTGGATTGCACCCTCAGCAAGTTTGCAGATGACACTAAACTGGGAGGAGAGGTAGATACGTTGGAGAGTAGGGATAGGATACAGAGGGCCCTAGACAAATTAGAGAATTGGGCCAAAAGAAATCTGATGAGGTTCAACAAGGACAAGTGCAGATTCCTGCACTTAGGACGGAAGAATCCCATGCACAGCTACAGACTAGGGACCGAATGGCTAGGCAGCAGTTCTGCAGAAAAGGACCTAGGCGTTACAGTGGACGAGAAGCTGGATATGAGTCAACAGTGTGCCCTTGTTGCCAAGAAGGCCAATGGCATTTTGGGATGTATATGTAGGGACATTGCCAGCAGATGGAGGGATGTAATCATTCCCCTCTATCTGACATTGGTGAGGCCTCATCTGGAGTACTGTGTCCAGTTTTGGGCCCCACACTACAAGAAGGATGTGTAAAAATTGGAAAGAGTCCAGCAGAGGGCAGCAAAAATGATTTGGGGGCTGGAACACATGATTTATGAGGAGAGGCTGAGGGAACTGGGATTGTTTAGTCTGCGGAAGAGAAGAATGAGGGGGGATTTGATAGCTGCTTTAAACTACCTGAAAGGGGGTTCCAAAAAGGATGGATCTAGACTGTTCTCAGTGATAGCAGATGACAGAATGAGGAGTAATGGTCTCAAGTTGCAGTGGGGGAGGTTTAGGTTGGATATTAGGAAAAACTGTTTCACTGGGAGGGTGGTGAAACACTGGAATGTGTTACCTAGGGAGGTGGTGGAATCTTCTTCCTTAGAAGTTTTTAAGGTGAGGCTTGACAAAGCCCTGGCTGGGATGATTTAGTTGGAGATTGGTCCTGCTTTGAGCAGGGGGTTGGACTAGATGACCTCCTGAGGTCCCTTCCAACCCTGATATTCTATGATTCTATGATCATCTAGTCTGACCCCCTGTATAACACAGGCCACAGAACTGCCCTAAAATAATTGCTAGAGCATCTCTTTAGAAAAACATCCATTCTTAATTTAAAAGTTGTCAGTGATGGATAATCTATCACAACCCTTGGTAAATTGTTCCAATGGTTAAGTACCCTCACCGTCAAAAATGTATGCCTTATTTCCAGTCTGACTTTCCAACTTGGAGCCACTGGATTGTGTTCTATCTTTCTCTGGTAGATTGAAGAATCTATTATTAAATAGTTGTTCCCCATGCAGATATCTATAATATAGACTAAGCAAGTCACCCCTCTTTGTTAAGCTTAATAGAATGGGCTTCTTAAGTCTATCACTATAAGGCATGTTTTCTAATTCTATGATCATCCCTGTGGTTCTTCACTGAATCTTGTCCAATTTATCAACATCCTTCTTGAATTGTGAGCACCAGAACTGGACACAGTATTCCAGCAAGGGTCACACTAGTGCCAAATCCAGATGTAAAGTAACTTCTCTGTTCTATTTAAGATTCCCTTGATTATGTATCCCAGGATGGTATTAGCTCTTTTGGCTACACCTTTGCACTGAGAGCTCATATTCAGTTGCTTATTGGCCACAACCCCTAAATCTTTTTCAGAGTCACCGGTTCCCAGGATAGTGTCCACGATTCTGAAAGTCTGGCCAACACTCTTTGTTCCTAGATGCATACATTTACATTGAGCTGCGTTAAAACGCATATTGTTTGCTTGCACTCAGTTTACCAAATGATCCAGATTGCTCTAAATCAGTGACCTGGCTTCTTCATTATTTACCACTCCCTCAATTTTTATGTCATCTGCAAACTTTATCAGTGATAATTTTATGCTTCTTCCAGGTCATTGATTAAAAATGATAAAATATGGTCAAGAACCAATTGCTGTGTGACCCCCTAGAAACAGACCCACGCAATGAAGCTGCCCCGTTTACAGTTATATTTTGAGACCTGCCAGTTAATCAGTTTTTAATTCATTTAATGTATGCCATGTTAATTTTATATTGTTCTAGTATTTTAATCAAAATGTCATGCAGTAAAAGTCAAGCGCTTTACAGAAATCCAAGCATATTACAGCAATACTATTACCTTCTCAAATAAATTTGTTACCTCATAAAAAAAGTTAGTGTGACAGGATGTATTTTCCATAAACCCATGTAATTCATGCAAATCAACATTACCGGTCTTTATTAATCGAGTCCCGTATCAGACACTCAGTTATCTTGCCCAGGATTGATTTCAGGATGACAGGCCTATAATTACTCAGGTCATCCCATTTACCTTTTTTAAAAACTGGCACAACATTAGCTTTCTTCCAGTCTTCTGCAACTTCCCCACTGCTCCATGACTTATTGAAAATCAACATTAATGGTCTGCAAGCTCTTCAGCCAGTTATTTTAAAACTCTTGGATGCAAGTTATTTGGATCTGTCGATTAAAAAATATGTAACTTTGGTAGCTTAACATCCTATAGAGATACTAATGGAATAGAAAGAGTGTCTCATCACATATAGTGATAACTATATCATCTGTGTTTTCCCCAAATACAGAGCAGAAATATTTATTGAACCCTTCTAGTTTTTCTGCATTATTATTGATAATTCTACCATCTTCATTTAGTAATAGACATTGTCAGGATTCTTTTTGTTCCTAATATAGTTAAAAAATTCCTTGTTCTTATCCATAATGCTGCTATCCCTAGATTTCTCCTTGTGTTTCTTGGCTTCCCTTATCAATTTCCTACAGTGCTTACCTTCTGCTTTATATTCATTACTATCCACTTCCCCTTTCTTCCATTTGTGTATACGCTCTCTTTCTCTCTCTCTCTCTCTTTTCACTTTCCCTATAAACCAGGTTGTTGTTTTTTTAAATCAGCACAGCCGTATTCCTTGACTGTGGCTTTTGGGGCATTTAGGAAAGTGTTCTTAACTAATTCTGAATTATCATTCACAATTTTCTGATTAAATTCATTCTCCCAAACTGGTCTCACAGCTGTGACTAATGATAACTGATAAATGGGAGCCCTCTTCAGCTCTGGATAATAAAAGAACATGGAGTATGGGCTATGAGCTACTGTTTTCACCCATTCAGCGGATTAATGAAGGGCCAGATCTATTTATGTTCACTTGTAGAACCCACATTAAAAGTCTGAGGCTGAGTCCTAGATAAGGAAATTAACTATATATTCTGCATTTTCTAACAATATTATGAAGGACCCAAATTTTCTCTTTGCTCCTGACAGTATGGAGGAATAGCTGTCTAATATAATTAATGGTGATCATTGAGGGTGCTGGATAATTCTTGAGCCATATGACAGACTGTGATGAAGTGGAGAAACTGCCTGCCAGCACAGTAGGGGTTAAAGCCAGCCTCGCCTCCATTGTACCTGCTGCCAATGCTAGGCCTGGATGGGGGAGAAAAGGAGAGAGCCTGGCTCAGTTCAACATTGACTGGCAAAGAGGTAGGCGCTAGCTGTCTCCCTACCTGAGTGGAGGGGTCACTAGCCTTCCAGCCTGGGCAGCCACCAGGGACCCCAGCCAAGGGACACTGAGGAGGAGACGTAGGAGTCTCCGGCACATGCGGTAACTGGGTGATTGCAGCACAGAGACATTGTGTGGTTTGGCCTCACCAAACTTATGCCTGCCCCACCCAGAGGCACCTAGGACCATAGCAGGGTGCTGCCCAAGGTTCATGAGGGAGCTCAGGAGGCAAGCCATGCTCCAAATGGAAGGGACAGTGGTAGGAAGTAGCCAAAGGCAGTGTATTTAGACTTTTTGCTGGGAGAGTCCCCTGTTCAGGGGTTGGCTCACACAGGACCTTGGGTTGGGACCCAGTTGAGAGGGAGGGTCCCACTACCTAAAAGACTAAGGTACTTCAACTCAGGGAACCAAAGGATTGGAGGTTCGGCCTGCCAATCACTAGGCAGCCCAGTCCTCCAAGCTCCCTGTTAAACATAAAACTGAGAAGTTGCCATTCTACCACCAACTTCAAATTGGGCACAGTGCCCTCAATAAGATAACTAGTTGTTAATCACTACTGTTCTGTTTCTATTGATAGTATATGCCTACAGGTGTTTGGAGGAGATTAACCTCAACCACATACTGTCGGTGTCTGAAAATAGCTCAGTTCAAACCAAACTACATGCATGGTTGGGAGCTAGACTAGAATAAATCTAACAGGCCAAAAATAAGATAAAATATGATTGAAATGAAAGTGTAACAGAATTTTTCAAAGAACTAGTGGGTCAAAGGAGAGGATGGCTGAGCTCAGGGAATGAAAAAATACCTACACAATTGTGCACCTGTTTCCATGTGCAGAATAGGTGAATGAGCATGATAATGGCTAGCTAGAGGCACAGCTATTCACTTATTGTTCATTCACCCAGTTATTGAACAGCTGAATGTGCTGAATTTCACCGTAATCCATCCACCTCATTTTGTTTGTTTGTTATTCCACGCTATTTTATTTAGTCCAACATGGTCATTTGTAATCCAGCTTCTCTTAGTTCATTTTGGATATACAATAGCTGTATACTTGCTTCCAAGTACAACAGAAGAAAAAAAAAAGAGGAAACAGGATTTCCACTCTTTATTGGAGTTTTACAGAACTAACGTGAAGTACATTTTACTTTCAGCTCACTAAAGAGTAATGAATGAATCCAATCCCAAGTTCCCCAGTACACTCCAGACAGCCAGCCCTGACATGTTTCTTTCATATGCCACTCTCCATTGAGATTAGCCATGCCACAGTGACTGAACCACCACCCGGAATAACCTATATCCTGGGCATAATTGGTGTATGCATGTCCACCAGTTATACATACATTGCAGCCATCATTGTCTCTGTCATAGGTAGTGAAATTATGGCCATTTTGATCCCCAAATTCTTCTGTGCCTCTGAATGCATCTCCTAAACAAAGAAAATGCTGTCATTGGAATTTCAGTGAGATGGTGGCATTCAGTGATATGGTAAACTATGGCATCTTACAAACTTTTTTTTTTTTGGCAGGAGTTGGGGAGTCGGGGGAGAGCAAGCAGCACTGCACTCTGCAAACCCAGAACTCCCACTGAAATCAATGGCAATTTCCTGCAGTATCTCGGAAGACCTTAGTGAATTAAGTTTAAGTATCTTTGGGATCCATTGTATTAAATGAATGGCTTATATATTATTGTGAGCCAGGATTGTATGTAACCTCTCGAGTGAGGAGACATGTGAGCCCTGGGGGTTTAAAAGAACTACATTAAACAATAAGAAAAGGAGTACTTGTGGCACCTTAGAGACTAACCAATTTATCTGAGCATAAGCTTTCGTGAGCTCCAGCTCACTTCGTCGTCTGATGAAGTGAGCTGTAGCTCACGAAAGCTTATGCTCAAATAAATTGGTTAGTCTCTAAGGTGCCACAAGTCCTCCTTTTCTTTTTGCGAATACACACTAACACGGCTGCTACTCTGAAACCTATATTAAACAATGTGTCAGACAAGAATGGACTCTTGGAACAACAAGAATTAAGTGGCTTTCCTGGGAAATATTTAGGGGGACGTACATGCAAATTCCCCACCTCCAGTTATGCAGCCTTTTGAAGCATCTCCCTGAAGAATGGGCATTGTCTGCTGATCACCTGTTACTTGGCACCAAAATCAAAGGCCCAAGCTGTATAAAGGAAAAACTGAACTATTCACATTTGTTCTCTTTCTGAATCTGAGACAAGGATCCGTAACCATGGGGAAGTCCCAGTTGTGGATTTTGAAGGACTGACACATACCAGAGCCTGAGGTGGAGTTGGGGCTGACCACTGGTAAGGTTTTTTTTAGCATGCATGTAGGTTCTTTTATCGTTTTTAATATGTTTTATTTGTAATGATTTCACCTTTAGAATAAATGTGCTTGCTTAGGGCTTGTCTACACTTAAAACACAACAACAGTTCAGTATAGACACTACCTACCCACATGAGTGGTTCTCCCATTGACATAGTAATCCACCTCACTGTGACAGGTAGTAGCTAGGTCGTTGGAAGAATTCTTCTGTTGACCTAGTGGTGTCTCCTTGTGAAGCTAGGTCATTTTAACTAATCCACTCAGGAGTGTGGATTTGTCACACCCCTGAGTGATGTAGTTATGTCGACCTAATTTGCTAATGTAGACCTGCTCTTAGAAAGACTTGCAACTGTGCTGTTCATGGCCTCTGGAGAGAAAGCAAAGTCCAGATGCTGACTTCTTAGGGAATCTGGCTTGCTGGGGATATCACAGTGTAGTCAGGGAACTGTGCACCCTGGAAAACCTCCAGTCAGGAAGCAAAGAGATGCAGGTTTCTCCCCAAGAGAAGTGATGGCTCAGGAGTCTCGAGTGGGTACTCTTGGAGGACCACAGAGGGGAAATACTGATACAATTGCCCTGAGCTGAGACAGTTATAGTGGAAAAAAAACATATAGTTTGGTAGGGATTTTCTACATTTTCTTTTGGGAATGGTGGGAAGTAAGGGGTCATTATCATCCTGCAACTATAGACTAATTACAGGAGCTGTTACTGTGGTACCTCACCCTACAGGATAGGCTTTTCTTAATTGGCAGCCATTACTTTGCTTTATTAGTATGTAAAAAGCCAGCAAAGTAAAACAAAACCAAAACAAAACCCAAACCAAACAAAAACCCAACCTTACAGGGAGGGGAACTTTCCAGCCTCTTTTATACATTGTAAAGAAGCAAAAAAGGGCACAACTAACTTTCCCCCTTTAAGTAGTCGCCGTTAAATCTTTTTGTTTGATTGTTCAAATAGCATTTTCCTATATGGGAACGAATCCTACTTCCACTGATGTATATAGCCATCCTTCCACTGATTTTTATGGTTGGATCAGGACATAGGTGAAGAGTTCTCCACTGGACTGTCCCCATTCAGAGATTTCTACCATATTTTAACTCTTCTTCCCCCGCCATCTTGCACTAGGCGTCATAGTTAGGATTGCTTGCTGAATAATGGTATATGCCCATCTTGAGTTAGGAAAAGGAACTGAACTAGGGGACCTTTGGTTTGATCATCCACAGATTCTACATGTATGTTAGGAGGTGTTAAATTTTTCCCTTCCCCCCTCCCATTTTCTGACACACTCTGGTATCTAATAAAAAGATTTTTACTATCCTTTTACATTTTTGAATCAGCTTGACTTCTTGGAGTATTTACCTACATTTCCTGTAAAGTTCCCTAGAGAAAGTTGGTATAATTCACTTTCATTGCCAATTTTGAAGGTATCATATAGCACATATGCGAGCTCTTCTTTGCAACTCATCATATCCACTCTTAGCTGGCACACTTTGCCTGGCTGCTGGCTCAGAGCATTAATGCAGTCCAGCCCCAGCCAATGTTCATCTGGAAGAAAGTTTATATAGTTTCTCTATCAGGATGATGGTGTCTGAGAGTTTTATTTCTCTTCTATATAGTTTCATATACCATCCTCATCACCACAGAATCCTAACACCTTCCACTAGTCCATTAAGTGCCATGCCTAACATATCTCCAAATTAAATTTTACCAAGTTAGTGATGAGCTGCCAGCATGTTAACAAAACTGTAGTTTAGGAATTGGGTAATATCCCTTTGGGAGCTGTCTAGTGGCCTTCCTGCCTTCTGTTGCAGAAGCCACCAAAACCTAATAGGGTTCTGTATATAGCCTTGGATGTTTGCATATAGTTAATAAACATGGTTATTTGGAGCCCCAGCTGTGGCTGTGTGGTTTCCTGATACTCCTAATGTTGTGTAGAGAGCACAGACACAATAAAATTCCTCTCTTCCCCCCCCTCCACTCAGGCTGTGGTAAACTGTATGCGTCACAGGCATAAAGAGCAGGGAAGAACTGGGGAATCTATTCAAATATTTTTCTCATTTAAACAAACATATTTCCTGAACAATAACCAAGCAAGAAGACAGCATCACTTGGCCAACAAATTTTAGAAGTGCCCTTTGATGGAAACATTTATGCTTGTTTCCCCCAACACAATATACAGGCCATATTATTAGTACTGTACAGTGTCCAACTTGTGATATTGAAATGGAGGGTGAGAATGTGTAAAGACCTTATCAGAGGTGCAATTATATGTGTCCTCACTTTGGAAATACTTGACACTTGGTGCAAACTTCTACAACAGCAATTTAAAATGTGTGCTCTTTGAAATTCTTTCCATGAGCTGAACAGAGAAGTGAACACTGACAGAACTGATAGATCTGTTGTGGAACTAAGTTAAAATTGGAGTTCTTGATCTTCAGATCCTAGGGAGGCCCAGGATATAGTGCAGGGGGAATCTAATGGACCAAGAGCCTTCCAGGTAAGACACCATTCTCTAAGTCTCTACTAAAGCACATGGTGTTTGTCTTGTTTGGTTGGGGGGTGTTGGTAGCTACCAGCAAGTGTCTTTGATTTATGGGCAATCACAGACCTTGTTGAAGCTGATGGGAATGCTAATCATCCTTGATTCAGTCTAAATGAGGGAGCAGTTAAGTGCCCTTTTATTTGGAATATGAGACATGTAGGGCTGGGAGGGACCTTGAGAGGTCATCAAGTCTGGACTGAGGCAGGACCTAGACTCTCCCTGGCAGGTATTTGTCCAACCTGTTCTTAAAAACCTCCAATGGCAGGGATTCCACAATGTTCCTTTTTAACCTATTCCAGAACTTAAGTACCTTTACAGTTAGACTTTTTCCTAATATCTCATCTACAGCTCCCTTGCTGCAGATTAAGCCCATTACTTCCTGTTCTACCTTCAGTGGACTTGGAGAACAATTGATCACGTTCCTCTTTGTAACAGCCCTTAACATATGTGGAGAGTGCTATCAGGTGCCCGCCCTCTCTGTCTTTTTCTCAAGATGAAATATGCTCAGTGTAACAGTGGCTTTATGGAAATATGCTTATGAATGTAAATATATAACTGGAATATGTTTTATGCTACATATGCCATGTAACATATCTCTGTAGAGGTTATGATCTACTGAATCTATTAATCCTATGTGTATGCACGTATCATTTTTGTATTCAAAGTTATGAACATTGGATGTGTACTGGCTTGATTTCTAAGTAACCTTAATAGAGCATTTGGTCAGTTCCTTGAGAAAGGAATGTGCAAATTAGGTGCCCAATCAAGAAACACTTAAAGGACAATTTTCAGAGTAACAGCCATGTTAGTCTGTATTCGCAAAAAGAAAAGGAGTACTTGTGGCACCTTAGAGACCAATAATAAATTGGTTAGTCTCTAAGGTGCCACAAGTACTCCTTTTCTTAAAGGACAATGACTCTTGTAAGGCTCCAATCCACATAAGAAGTCTACCTGAGGCCATTCGAGGAAGCATGTGAACCATGGCTGCCACCCGTAAGTTCTGAGTCATGCATGGACATGTGATTTGCCCATGTGACTCCAAAATGGCATTTTGGGATGTATAAGTAGGGGCATAGCGAGCAGATCGAGGGACGTGATCATTCCCCTCTATTCGACATTGATGAGGCCTCATCTGGAGTACTATGTCCAGTTTTGGGCCCCACACTACAAGAAGGGTGTGGATAAATTGGAGAGAGTCCAGCGAAGGGCAACAAAAATTATTAGGGGTCTAGAACACATGACTTATGAGGAGAGGCTGAGGGAGCTGGGATTGTTTAGTCTGCAGAATAGAAGAATGAGGGGGGATTTGATAGCTGCTTTCAACTACCTGAAAGGGGATTCCAAAGAGGATGGCTCTAGACTGTTCTCAATGGTAGCAGATGACAGAACGAGGAGTAATGGTCTCAAGTTGCAGTGGGGGAGGTTTAGATTGGATATTAGGAAAAACTTTTTCACTATGAGGGTGGTGAAACACTGGAATGCGTTACCTAGGGAGGAGGTAGAATCTCCTTCCTTAGAGGTTTTTAAGGTGAGGCTTGACAAAGCCCTGGCTGGGATGATTTAACTGGGAATTGGTCCTGCTTCGAGCAGGGGGTTGGACTAGATGACCTTCAGGGGTCCCTTCCAACCCTGATATTCTATGATTCTATGAAAACTCCATCTTGGAACTGGACTTTGCATAGGAGAGAGGAGGGGGTCTCCATTCACAAGAGAAAATCTATTTAAGCCCATGGGAGACCCCTTCATTTTGTCTTTGGCTAGCTAAAGAGAGAGCCTCTCCACCCCCAAGGATACCTGAAAGAAACTGGAACAAAGGACAGTAACTACGGGGTGTGCGAGTGATTGCTGGATCCGGACTAGAAGGAGATTAGTCCGTAAAAGGAAGCTTCCTGGAACTGGTGAAGTTTTGTCTGTATTCAGTTTTATTAGACATAGATTTGCGGGTTTTATTTTATTTTGCTTGGTAATTCACTTTGTTCTGTCTGTTACTACTTGGAAACACTTAAATCCTACCTTCTCGTATTTAATAAAATCACTTTTTACTTATTAATTAACCCAGAGTATGTATTAATACCTGGAGAGCGGGGGGCAAACAGCTGTGCATATCTCTTTATCAGTGTTATAGAGGGTGAGCAATTTATGAGTTTACCCTGTGTAAGCTTTATACAGGGTAAAACAGATTCATTTGGGGTTTGGACCCCATTGGGAGTTGGGCAAGTGTTAAGGACAGGAACACTTCTTAACTTGCTTTCAGTTAAGTCTGCAGCTTTGGGGCATGTGGTTCAGACCCTGGGTCTGTGTTGCAGCAGACTGATGTGTCTGGCTCAGCAAGACAGGATGCTGGAGTCCCAAGCTGGCAGGGAAAGCAAGAGCAGAAGTAGTCTTGGCACATCAGGTGGCAGCTCCCAGGGGGTGTCTGTGATCCAACCCATCACACTCAGTTTTTCTTTAACCTTTCATCATAGGTCAGGCTTTCTAAACCTTTAATAATTTTTGTTGCTCTCCTTCAAAGTGTCCTCCCAGATTGGTGTCACCTCTAAATTTTATACACGTGGTTTCCACTCCATTATCCAAGTCATTAATGAAAATACTGAACAGAACTGGATCCAGGACAGGCACCTGAGGGACCCCACTAGATACATCTTCTCAGTTCCACAGTGAACCATTGATATCTACTCTTTGAGTGGGGGCTTTAACCCAGTTATGAACCCACCTTATAGTATCTCTAGACCACATTTCCCACAATACCCTAGAATGTCATGTGGGACTGTGTCAAAACCCGTACAGAAAATGAAGATATCACATCTACTGCTTCCCCTTATCCAGTAGACAAGTACCATGTCAAAGAAGGAAAGTAGGTTGATTGGGTATTATTTGTTCTTGACCAATCCATGTTGGCTATTACATATTGCCACATTATCCTCTAGATACTTACAAATTCATTTAGTTTAGTGATAACTGAAACAACAGAATGACAGGTTTCAGAGTAGCAGCTGTGTTAGTCTGTATTCGCAAAAAGAAAAGGAGTACTTGTGGCACCTTAGAGACTAACCAATTTATTTGAGCATAAGCTTTCGTGAGCTAATGCATCCGATGAAGTGAGCTGTAGCTCACGAAATCTTATGCTCAAATAAATTGGTTAGTCGCTAAGGTGCCACAAGTACTCCTTTTCTTTTTGAAACAACAGAAGTCACTCACTGCCCAAAGCCATAAGACCAGCATGGCAAGGCTAGAGTAGCAGCTGAGCTATTGGGGTGAGGGTTTTCCCTGGGAACTTATTGCAAACAGGGTTTGGGCACTGGATTCCAGCTGGGTGTGTGATTGTGTGTGTCAGTAGCAGAAAAGGAGCAGGAAAACTGGGAGAAAGCCACAGCAGTATTAATAGTGTGGCCCTGGGAACAAGCCAAGATAGAGAGCTTCTTTTGGGCAGTGTACTGGCTGGCAGCAGGCTTAGATTTCTGAACAAGAGACCTGTCTCCTGGTGTGTGTTCTTACTGCATTAGGGAATCAGGTTTCATGTACATTCTTGGTAAATAAACAGGATTGAATGCAAGAAATACCTCACTATCTATCACCAATCTCTGCTCCTAACGGAAACAATTCAGAAAGGCCCTGAATATTGGCTAACTGTTCTGGCCTAAAGAAGCAACAATATATTCTCTCTCAGCTCCCACAACAGCAGTATCCAGCGCTGGGGGGAGGGAGGGAAATCCTTCGGGCCAAGGAAAATCACCTGAATTCTCTGGTTTATTTGTGGGAAATTAACAAGTTGTGCCCAAAAGTCCTTTCCAACGCTTTGCACTATGTGGGTGGAGCAGCTGCTTTACTGAAAAAGAACTGTACACCAAGTGCCTGTCTTCTCAAACCACCTGTTTCATGAAGCATTCCAGTTACAGAATGTCTGCACTCCATTCTGCATTGCATCAGCTTGTACCTGAGGACTGGAAACACTTTCAACTGAGACACTATGATTTGCCTGGTATATCAAGTCCCTCAGGTGCATGGCCAGACAGATAGTGACTTTAATCCACCTTTGCTTTTCCCTGATTCCAAGGCCACCTTGGACCATTCAGGTTGCTCTAACTTATTCCTGGCTACCTACAGCCCCAAAATGCTGTTCAGGTAGCTAGGAATCAGCTGGACATACATGTTCTGGCCACATCCCACTTTGCTCAGCCATATCTCCCAAATAGAAGATCGTAGGAGCTGTTCAGAGGGCTTATGCCAATAGGAGATTCTGCATCACAGAAATCCCCCACTGCCTGGATCCACTGGATATACAGTAGGGCTGGTTAAAAAATTTTCTTTCAAAATCATTTTTGATGGAAAATGGGGATTTGACTACATTACATTTTCTGCAAAAATTGTCTGCTTTCGAAGGAAAATGTTGACTTTTCATGAAAAAAAACGAATGCCCAAAACCAAAAATATATTGATTTGGAAATGCTGCTGCAGTGCCTCCTGGGTATTGTAGTTTGGTTGTCTCATGTCACTATTCTTTTATAAGGGCTGGACTACATTTCCCATGATACACTGCCTCCCTGCCAAGAGAGGAGATCATGGTGCATGATGGGAGATGTAGTCTATCCAGGGAGCCAGCCCACTGAACAGAGTAGGCGCTTGAGATACCAGAACCACAACTCTCATCCCATAGCAGCATTTCCAAATCAAATATATTTCAGGGGTTTTTTGTCAAAAGTTTTCAATATTCAAATTTCTGCCAAAAATTGAAGTTTTCAGTGAAAAACAAAACCATTTTTCATCCAGCTCAACTACCAAATCATTCTGAGACGGTGAAGCAGCACAAAGTGGCACAGCATGGCCATGAATCTGGCCCTATATTTAAATATTATAGTTAATAGAGGGAAAATAGAGCTGACTTGAGTGTTAAAACAACATTTAATTACTCTTAGGAAATTGGCAAATCCTGAGGCTTTTGGTACTGCTTAATTTCCAGGGTTGACTTGGGACTTAGGATCATCAATTGCTGTGGGGCAAAGGCCTTGGTTTGACTTTTCAAAAATCTATATGCTCCATTTTTGCCCCCCCCCCCTTCCATGACTTGCAGGATATAACATCATCCCATACATGTTCTAGATGAAGACACAACTTCCCCCCGTGATGACTCTGGGGGGGCTGCTAGGGTGCACTGCAGTAAAGAGAAAGCAAGGTCTGTGCTTGCCATGAGAAGGTACTGGAGTAGGCTGGGATTGGCCCAAAATCATTACCAATAACCCCACACCCTCTTCCCTAATGTATGTAAGCTGTCCTGGCCAACCTTACTGCTGGGCCCATCTCCTCCTCATACCCGGAGGCATTACACAAGCAGCTATGTAGGGAGCACTGGCGAGCCCCACTGAGCTGGTCATGGGCACAGATGGGAGAGGCTAGGGGCAGAGTGCATCCGATTCATGACCATTCAGAGGGGCAGCCTTTTTTAATACCTATCCACTGGGGTGGGAGTGGAGAAAGGCTTGTTGTGTGGATCTAGGAAAAGAAGGAAGCCAAGACTACTGCAAAGGAGAAAATGATGCGGTTCAAATATATATATATATTTTTTGGATCCAGTCTGTTATCTTAGCTGGTGACAAGTGTAACCCTTCTGCCCGTCAGAGTTGGCAGCAACAAGGGCCGGGTTCAATATCTAGGGGTTCCATTCCAATAACACAATGCAAACCGGCTCGAGCCCCCACCCAGTGACCTGGGACAAATATATACCACCCCCGCTGGGCGCCTCCAAGAGGCAATACTTCCCCTCTCGCAAGCACATAGTCTGAGTGTAGCAAAAGTCTTTTAATAACAGAGAGAAACAATGTGGCATTATGTTTGGGAAACACCACCAACAGGATTCATAACACAACCCATGAGCAAAAAAAAACCCACCCCAGGCAAATTGGGGCATGCCCTTTTCCCTTTGGTTCTTGAGTCCAGCAATCCCAAATCACCCAAAGTCCCAAAAGTCCAATGCCCCAAAAGTCTCTGTCCCTGGTCAGGGCAGCCCCAGAGTTCGAAAGTTTATCTGTGGAGCTTTACCTCCCAACCTGGGTGGAAATGGGACAGGGGTAAGAGGCACCTTACGTGATCTGAAGCTGACTGCCCCATAGCTCCATAGCGGCGCTCCGCTCCGCCAGCCGCCCCACAAACTCCTTCGCTCAGCTGCGCTCCGCTCCGCCAGCCGCCCCACGAACTCCTTCGCTCAGCTGTGCTCCGCTCCGCCAACCACCCCACGAACTCCTTCACTCAGCTCCACGGCCCACAAGCAGCTCCTGCCATCCACACACTGCGCCGCGTCGAACTGCTTCACCAGCCGTCCCGCAAACTGCTCCACAATATATCTTCAGGCTCCCCCACTACTTAACACAACACTCAGTGATTTCAGCTCATAATAGGGGAGCCCCAGTGCTGGTGCACTGTCAGCCCAAAGTAAGCTCAGCAGCCTATAACTAGACTTCTAATGAAATCAAAATTAGCTGTGATATTCTACAGTGGAGAGAGGAGGAAGTGCAATTAGCATGTAAGGCCCTCACCAAGGGGCCCATGCCACCAAGTATTACTACTTGTCCCCAGCCTCTCTCCATTCACACAGTTTTGGAACCCATGACCCTTGCCTAGCGAGTGCTACTTAGTTGATGGTGAATCCCTCCATCATAACAAAAGGCCACGTGCAGTTCCAAGCATAGTTCCCATAATCAGGGTAATAACAATTTATTCTTCCTGCCCCAATAACAGAGACACTGGGGATCCCACAGCAGCCAAAGTGACCATTTGGGCAGCTATGGTCTCATTCTAGGCGTGGTGGGTGTGCCTATGCAAATGAGATCGGCCCCTGAAGTTCTTTTCCACAACTTGCCACACCTCACCACCAGATGTCAGGGTGGAGCTCATCCTGACACTGCTTACATCAGTATACCTGTTCTAAAGGTTTAACTGTAATATACACTGTACAGGCATTTAGACTTCAGATTTTGAGTCTTAATTTTAAGGCCTATTTAAATGCAAGCTTCCTTGTAGGAACATTCTTACATATATGCAACATGTCCAAATCTTTGTTTGTAGCTGTCCCAGACCCTCATGAAGTTCACTGGTTGACCATTTTCACCTTTTCCATGGCGCCTCTGAAAAATAGTCCATCCTCCATCTTCACGCTTCTCACAGAACACCTATGAGGCAAAGACTCAACCTAAGGTAACGTTACAGCAGATTATCCACTTCATATACTGTTATGAGCAGGGTGGAATCTTATTATGGGTTGAATTGAAACCCCTGTCCCCCGAGACAAAAGGAGTGTGTAAACCCACCCAGGCGCTTTTGACTGAGTGTTGTTTTGGGTAGGGATGTGTCTGTGGGGGGTGGGGGAGACAGAACAAGAAAACCTGAGAACGAGAGCCTAAAGTTGCTGCTGAAAGCATGGTGGCTGATCCTGGAAGACACCTGAGAAGGGTTTCCGGGGCAGGGAAGCAAGCTGAAAAGGGTGCTCTTGGTGCTATGAGAAAAAGAAGCTGTTCCCTGATATTTGATTCTTTCTGCATTAGAAGACACAGAATTTGTACATTCTTTGTAAATAAATTGAACTGCATCAAAGAAAATACCAGACTCCATCAATTTCTATTTCCAGCTGGAACATCCCCAGGGCCCTGAAACTTTGACTAGCCACTTGGGTCAAAAAGGGCCAACAATACTATAATGAAAAAAAGGGAAATGGCCCAGGTCTTGTTTACCTGCTAATTCTGTCTGGTCAACAAATAGTACAATGGAATTCCAGGTTTAAAGTCAACTTTTAATTTGACTTTAAGCTAGAACAAAAACTTTTAGAACATAGATGGAAAAAACTGCCATGAAGTTTAGTGAAGTCATCTAATTAGCCAGTAAACATTGGGCTCATAGAGTGGACTGTTTCCTTTTCAAAGGAGATGGGGACACAGAATCAGTACGTTGTCATAGCTTAGTTACATTAAAAACATTTCAAGGCAGATATAGCCTTGAGCAGCTGTGCCAATTTACCTACACAGCACTTCTCTTGAACAACTCTGTGTATTCCTCAGTCCGCACAAGCCCTAGGTGCGTTCCCTTCAGTGGAACTGCCCTTTCCATTTTCCCAAACAGGCTGTGCACTTCAAGTCCCCCAACAAAGAACACATTTCCCGTTGTTGTTAGCTTAGCTGTTTTACCTCTGTAGGTTATACAGGTACCTTACCATGGGCGGTGGGTATAATAGGCCAGTGGAAGCGCCTCTGGACACCTGGGCTGTGGTGGCCCTGCCTGCACGCCACCCCTTCCCTGAGATCCCCAGCAACCACTGCTGCCTGGCGAGTCTCTTCTCTCCTCCACTCCACCCCCTCTCCGCAGGTCCCCGCCCCTCACCACATTCCTCCTCCCCTCCACCTCCTCTCCCACAAGGCTGCCCGCCTCTCCCCAGCAGCCAGTGAGGACTCAGCTCCAGACGGCAGCCTGGGGCTTGGGCTGGCTGGCAGCTCAGGGCAGCTCAGCCCAGAGTTCAGGCCAGTGCTGGGGCCAACAGCACAGGCTGGGCTGAGCTGGTGCTCAGGCCAGTGCTCGGGCCAGTGCGCAGGCCAGCCCTGGGGCTTGGGCCAGTGCTCGGGCCAGCTTGGAGGTTGGGGCGGTTCGGCTGGGGCTCCTCTGGCCACGGGAGGATGGGGGCAACTCAGGGCTCCGGTGTGCGAGGGGGGAGAAAGGGGCGGGGTAGTGGTAGGGGCACGGCCTTAGGTGGAAGGGCTGGGGCTAGCCTCCCCAAAGGGGGTTTCACCCACCACACATGTACCTTATTCTCTGCTAACCTGATTCCTCTTTGGGTGCAGCCATTTTGTAGACACAAGGCAATCCACTTGAAATCAAATATTAAGGAACTTCAAAAACTTCAACTTGGCAATGTCTAGTTAAGGGTCAAGAACATATTGCCACTGTATCTAAATGAAGGTTTTCTAACCATCCAGAGATAAAATTACAGCTAAACTACTGTATAAAGGACACAGGAGATGACCTTCAGTTGCCAGCGTGCATTGTCTGGGTCATGTTTTTTTCTTAATAAAACACAGATGACCATGAAGCACCTAATTGGGAAGATATTTTCACAGTCTAGTTGTAAGTATTCTGGCGCCACAGTAAATTAGTGAGCTGGATCTCTAGAAAGAGCAGTTCTCAAAGTCTCTTTATAAATGCTTGCTTTCATAGTTGACATCGCAGTTCACAAAGGCCTTGATCCTGCAATCCAATCTCCATCGGAGAACCCTTGCACTTGTGTGGCAATCCATTGACTTCAGTGGCCCTCCCCGAAGGTGTAAGGGTACACCCAGACAGATCGGCGTGGAGGATGGGGGCCAAAGTTTGGCTATGGATATTTTTATAAGTGTAGGGCTGTCTGGATCCAGGATTTTGATACAAGACCAACAAGAAATGTCCAGAATTTTTGGATTTGTTCTGTTTGCTGGAACAGGGTTAATGGTGGCTTAAAGAATTTGTAACAGTCTTCTGAGCAATCTGAGTACAAAATTCATTTCAGAAGAAGAGACTCCCTTATGACTGTCTGTCTATCTAGTGCCAAATCACAGTATCATCTAAGCATTCTATCAACACTTTATCTAGTGGCTGATACAGAAGAAACAGCTAGCTATTTGTACTAGATGCTTTCTAGACAGATCTGAAACAGCCCCAATACTGGAAATAGCATCTTACCTTAAAAGGCTTTGCAACTTTTTCTGGTTTTATCAGGTAAACTCCACTTTCAGCATTAGGATTTTCAGCAAATATTTCTGTGCAATCACATCCTTTAACTGAAAAAAATTACAGGGTTTTTTTTTTTGAGGGGTGGGGAGGGATTGATTTTGTTTGTTTTTAAAGCTGAATGAAGTGTCTGAGGTGGGAAAGGGTGCTATATACTAGCATTTTTATTACACCTGGTCAAAAAATGTCCATTGAAACTTTTCTTTGACAGAACATGGCTTTTGATGGAAATTTTTGCCAAAAAATTGCTTGCATACAAAATGTTCTATTTTTCCATAGAAAAATTGCATATTTGTAGGGCAGGGGAAGATAACTATTATGAAAGCCAAAATATTTTGAAGAAAAATTTCAGCAAAAATGAGCGTTTGTTTTCATCAACAATTTTCACGGGAGAAAAAATCATTTCCTGTCCAAATCTGAAAACCAGACTACTTATTTTATGTGCCTTGGCGAAATGTTTCAAACATGGTTTATGTGTCAAACTCCACTAGAAAAGCCAACATTTCTTTTGGTTGAGGAGTTTGAAATTTACTGCCCTTGGAACTCTTCCAGTCCCACCAATCTTAAGGCTTGATGCAAGAAGCCATTGAAGGACTTCCATTAATTTCACGGGGCCTTGGATAAGGCCTTTAGAACACCCAGTTTTCACTGCTGTGGGCACTATGGAAATAAGTAATAATAATTTATGTAAGATCCATAAATAGAAAAAGAAAGACGCAAAGTTATATTTTGGCAGTGCTGCCATTCTTAAATTTAACATTACCATTGCTCTTGATGTCTGAAATTATTTTAGCTTATCACATTCTCTATGCAAATATATTTATTTATCTTTGTACTGGTAGCTGATTAATATCTGAATTAATAATGGATTAGTGGCTAAAATATTTACTCAACTTCTATCATATCATTAGCAGCCTCTGCGGTCATCACCTGCAAAGAGATTGCATAGTGTTTATTTTACACTAAGCTATAACACTAGTGGTACAATGCATAGAAGTTTTGCGTAACTCAACAATACAAACAGATGAAAACTAAAAGAATTCCTCCTTTTAAAAGGATTTCTAAGAGAAGGAAGAGCTCTGTAAATGAAACATTCACCATCTACTTTTAAGATTTAATATATGAGAGAGACAAGCTGGGTGAGGTAAAATCTTTTATTGGACCAGCTTCTGTTGATGAGTGAGACAAGCTTTCGAGCTACACAGAGCTCTTCTTCAGGTCTGGGAAAAGTAATCAGGGTTTCCAGACCTGAACAAGAGCTCTGTGCAGCAAAAAAGCTTGTCTGATCCACCAACAGAAGTTGGTCCATTAAAAGACATTACCTCACACACCTTGTCTCTCTCATATCTTGGGACCACTATGGATACAATACTGCAAACATTTAATATATGAAGTATTTTTAATCCACACCCACTCATTGTGGCACTCTGTTCCCCTTTAGTGGTGGCTGGGCCAAACATAGAGGCTCATGAGCCTGTTACAGCCTGGACTAATAGACTTGGCTCTCTTACCTTAGGCTGCAGCGACTCATGCTTAAAGTTCTAGAGGGTCAATGTTCAACCCCCACTGGCAATGACCCATCCAAGGGAAGGCAGTACCAGGTTGATGAACATCTGTATGTGGCCCACCCACCACTGGGTTACAGATCATCACTTGACACACAAAGTGGCTGCTTGGTCCAATGAACATGGGATTAGCCTGGGAGGCAGGAAAGCTGATTTCTCTACACGACCACAAGACTTGAGAAAGCCACTTAACCTCTAAGCGTTTCAGTTTCCCCATCTGCACAATGACGATTATAATGCTTACTCACCTTTTGTAAAGCTATTTGAAATCTGTGGATGAAAAGTACTATTTAAGTACTAAATATTGTTCTGATCTGTTATTAAAATGTAAAATTCACTCTCTAAGTCAGTATCAAAACATAAAAGCATGAAATAAGTCAGCTTGATTGGTCAGTGAAAACTCCAATTTTCATCAATTTGGGCCAATAAACTTGTGTTTCTTTTTATGCGTATACTGAAGTAATGGTATATCTCACCTTTGCACTTGCTTGCTGAAAGTACAGGCTTAATAAGACTATTGCAATGCTGTTTAATCAGCCAAGAAAATTCAGTTTCATAACTGAAACAGAAAAAATTTAGAGAAATAAATTCAAACTGTTGTGTTCCTTTAGCTAAGAAGAGCAGGGAACAGTGATCTCTACCATCCTAGCAGAGGATTAGCCACTGCACAACATGATAGTGGGCTAAATTCATCCATGGTGTTAGTTATTTAAGTCAATGGGGCTCCTTTTGAACCACTGCTTTTATTACTGACCATTTAATGTAAGAACCTATTGCAAAGGAGGTGATTAGTAACATTTATTCCAGAAAATTATATACCTGCAACAAATACTAGTCTTAATGGCACTGCATGTTTTCAGTTAAATTTCATTTATTGTTGTCGCAATTACAGGGCTAGCTGCACCTCTGTCCCCCTCCTGGTCTGAGTGCATCCCCTCAGGTGTCAGGTCTCATGCCTTTACCTGTCCTGGGGTGGAATCCCACAATTCTCCTACTCTTAGACCAGGTCCTGGACTACCATAACCTGTGTGTCAGCCATTCCTAGCTGCAGCTCAAACTGGGCTCAGCACCTGTGGTTCTTCCCTTCCAGAGACTATGTCCAGTGACAAGACCGCCTTCTTAAAAACCATGTCTACCTTACCTAATGGATCACCATTCCCTGACTGTGATCTATGCAGCTCTAACTTCTTCACCCCCCAGTTTGTATCTGTGCCTGGTTTCCCAAACATCTAAGCCCCTCCCTTAAGATAGAGTCTCTGTTTAAAGTGTCAGAGGTCTTTTGTGCTTCTGAGTTTCTGGTCTTGGCCATCGTCATCAAAACCGGTTTTGTAGGTTGGCTGGAGCCGGAGGTAAAATTATCAGAGCGAACATATCCGGCTGACTCGTAACAATTCTCATATGTTTGCTGAGAGATGGCTTATCTTTTTGCTCCCTGCTTACTTTTCCCAACAGGCCCCTATTAAACTAATCCAATATATTGATACAATAAACATTCCAATAACAAGGCCAACTTAGAGTATTTATAAATTATTACAGAACAGCTCGAAATCCATCACAACTATACATATAGCAACAGGACCTGGGTGCTATACAGTGCAAGAAACATGAACATATCGCACTCCCACAATCTGCAGCCCAGATGTATGTCGCAAGCAGCACTGCCCACCGTTCAGCTCTGCCCTCACCCTGCCTAACGCATCCCACTAACCAGAACCAGAAATACAAATGATGGAAGAATAGAAACAAACCCAAGAGCAATTCAAGGAAAAGCCGGAGGGAACAAAAACCCTTGCAGCGTGACCAGATTGAGGCTCTGGCTCAGAACACAGCCAGAATTAGCAAGGCCCAGGACAAGCTATGGAAATGAGTCCAGAATAGCCCCAAGGGACAATGACGGTTGTTGGCAAAATAGACATGGGAAAGTGAGCTCAAAACCTTACTCCCTCCTGCAAATCTCACCTCTCCCAGCTCCCCCCAGCTGCCCCCTATAAATCACTCTCCCACCCCCACATCAGTCAGTTGCAGAAATCTGCCCTTTATCCCTTCTACCCCCAGGGGAGTGGAGCAGGACAGAAATAACTTTCCCAGGGACCTGGTGGGGCATGGTGCCAGGAAATGTTCTCTCTCCTTCCTGAAGGAGAGCTGGCATTGGAGGGAGGGGCCAGGGGTCCGTAGGAACTTAAATCTCAACATTTTGGCCATTGCATTTAATTAATATGGCATCTCTGATTTTTAGGAGGTGAAGTAGCAGCATCTCCAGTTACGGATGAGGAGCTGAGGAGCCTTTATCCATAAGGAATTGGCCTGATTTTCAAAAGTCCTGAGCACACACAAATCCCATTACAGTCAGTCTGAGCTGTAGGTGCCCCTCTCCTTTGGGAATCAGGCCATTTACATTTAGACACAAATATGAATTTAGGACTCCAACTCTAAACACCTTATTTTGAAAGTGTTGGGAATTATCACTGCCAGCCCAGCTCCCCCTCAGCCCTCCGCCTTCCTGCCAGCCCAGCTCCCCCTCCCCACTGTGCCTGCCTGCCCGCCCAGCTTCCCCTCCCCACTGTGCCTGCCTGCCAGCCCAACTCCCCCTCACCGCTCTGCCTGCCTGCCAGCCCAGCTCCCCCTCACTCGCCCTGCCTGCCAGCCCAGCTACCCATCACCACTCTGCCTGCCTGCCAGCCCAGCTCCCCCTCACCCACTGTGCCAGCCCATCTCCCCCTCATCCACCCTCCCTGCCTGCTAGCCCAGCATCCCCTTGCCCCCGCACCCACCCTGCCAGCCCAGCTCCCCCTCACCCACTCTGCCAGTCCAGCTCGCCCTCATCCATCCATCCTCCCTGCCAGCCCAACTCCCCCTCAGCCCTCTGCCTTCCTGCCAGCCCAGCTCCCCTTCACCTGCCCTGCCAGCCCAGGTGTCCCTCACCCATCCTGCCTGCCATAGAACCAATATATGCAGTTTTATCTTGCTATCCATGTTCCGTATTGGGAAAAGTGTAAGAAGCAGGTTACGCAGGCTGGTTCTGTTAATCCACTCTGGCACACACAGACATTGGCAGTCTGTGTGCCAATGCACCTATAAATGTAAACTCAGCTGTAACTCCACCTGCAACAGCAGCAGCAGCTTCCTTACCTACTGTGTTCAACAGAGCATGTCCTCTGCTTCACTGAGAGAATGATGAGAGCAACAGCGCTCTGGGTGAAAGGGACGCCCGGGAGGAAGAATGTAGCCAGGTGGCAGAGTGGAGGCCAACTCTCTCCTCCACCGAGAGGATGAACCATTGCCTCTCACCTGGAGGTGGGAAACAGAGGTAGGAAGGGGAAGGCCTGAGCCTTGATTACCTGGTGCTCCAATTGTAGGCACAAGTGCGGGGAGAAGCAGTTTATCTGAAACATATTAAATAATTGTACAGGCTTAGCCTGACCATGGTGAGCCTGACCCAAAGCCCCTGAAGGAAATGCCGACGTTGCCATTGGTTTCACTGGGCTATGGATCAGGCCCAGAATGAGCAGAGCTCCTGCCTGTCAGAGTCTAGACATTTGTGGTCGTATTTTCAAGATGTTTCATTCTTTGATATGGCACAGTAGGGTTATAGCACAGGTGGTGCCTAGCCCAGGCCCACAGATGCATGGAAGCTGTCACTAGGGATCTTTGGGGAGGTCGACTGGGGACTCGCTTTGTAACACCATTGAAATACACTGCAGGAATTGAAACAAACTAATAATGTCCAGGAAGGAATGTACCAGGGTGACACACTATGATTGTGACCTAACTCGGGGAAGGCATGTCCACAGTGAGCACACACAAACACACACACCCACACGAATGATAGGATCTGCCATATTTAAAGAGAACAAAGGTCTGGTTAGTTCAAAATTCTGTCTCTCGTGGTGATCTGTTTTAAATGGCGGTTTAGATGCGGGCAAAAAACAAACCAAGCACACACCCTAAAAAACCTGGACAACTGTACAGTATTTTTCATCCTGGCCCCAGCAGGTGGTCAGGTTATGCTCTGCAGCATGACATATTACCACTCCTTTGCCACTCTATTGAGTGCACCTGCCTTCTCATCTAATGTGCAGGGCCAATTGAGTACATATTATGTAGAGCTGTAGTCTGACTGCCTGAACTTAAGCATTGGAACAGTATTGCCACAGGGTGAAATTCCAACAGCCAGCTAACCCCTTTTGAGGCGGATACGTTGCGTGCCATGCAGTTTACTATGTTCTGGATCTTTCAGAAGAGACCTTGAAAAGCAAGCGCTGTACAGTCAACAAAGATTGAGCTGAGTTAGATAATAGTTAGAGTTAGATAAAAACAAGCAACTGGTCAAAAATAAAAATAAGTGGCTGTATACAAATATGAGCTGCTTAAAAGAAAAAGCGGTGAATTAGACTGCCTTGTAATGGATAAAGCCTTTGATAATATAGGTATGACTGAAAGATGGTGTCATGATGCCATGACAGATGTGGAGCTGATATGTACTCATGTTATGAGTACTGAGATGTAACCTTTTTATGAACACTGTATGTGATCTGGTCAGCAACGGGAAGTTGTGGTATAGTGACTCAGACTATCCTGTATAACTATCACTCTAACTTACTAGAGGGCTGTGAGAAGAGCAAACAGGAAGGCAATAAAATCAATCTACCTGAGGACACCCCAAAACACGCTTGACAGACAATGGGTCAAGCTGTTAGCTTCAAGACTCCTGTCTCTGGTCACTAATAAGTAGGGTGACCACCTGTCCCTTATTTTAAGGGACAGTCCCTTATTGCATTGATTTGTCCCTTCCTTAGGGGGACCAGCTGTCCCTTACTTTAAGATGTATTGAAATGTATTAAAACTAGTATGTACCATTTTAAACATTATATTGAAGCTTATGGTAATTGCATTGTATACCTGAGGGCAGTAGAAATGTACACTCGAGAGAAAAATACATGATGTGTTAAGGGAAATGGTTTTTCCCTAAAAATAAAGAAGCAGTAGTTTTCATGTTTTTTCTTTCCAACGAAGGAGGTCACCCTACAAATAAGTTGCAAGCTTCACTTTGCCAAAGCTCTGCAGCTAGAGCTCAAAACGCTAACAAGTTAAAAAGCCTTTCTCAAGGGCAAAAAGGGTACACTTGTCAACAGCTGTCTAGGGAGACAGGCTGCCAAGAGGAACTCTGCAGATGGAGTCCACGTGGTAGGGCCTTTCCCCCTCCAGGGAATGGTAAACCTGAAGGGGAAAGATAGACAAGCATAAAGGCTAGTTTATTGTTTTTAAGATGTTTTCTCTGAAATGCTTTTGTTCTAAATTCGCTTTAAGGAGCCTGTTTGGTTACTGATTACCACTGTCATTGCTTCCAGAGGGAACAGAGCTGCAGGCACTAACGATAAGTCAGGCCTGCTGAGGTAAATCACAGTTGATATACAGGGGACTAAAACTCAGAGCTCAGTCTGAGAGTGGAAGAACTGTGTTACTTCACCCCAAGAGACAGCTGGAGGCCTGAGACCTACTAGAGGCAATGCACTCAAAGAGACCAGGAGGGGGAGTCAGAGGTGCGTTAAACTGACAGCCACAGACCAATGGGATACTGTAATACCTGGTTACAAGACAGACTATCCCAGAGAGGTGAGGGAGTACTGCCATATCTAAAGGATTCCATAGATACCAGTGAGATAAACATTCTGACTGGAGAGGAACACACAGTTGAATCTATGTGGATACAAATCTCAAGCTGTAGGGATGTAAATATAGACACAGGGTTTATAGTACTGGCCTGTGGATCAAAAAAAGAAGAAAAAAAAAGGAAATTGTGTGCTCAGTGTTGAGAAAGTGGCAAAAAATTGTTTCTCTAAACTTTGTCCCATCTGACCAGTTTCTGTGTGGGTAGCTGAAGTCCTCCATTATTATCACATTATTAGAGGTTGCTGCCTCTCTGATCTCTAAGTGCTTTCTTCTTGAAACAGCTAATTCTAGCTCACACAACAGGCGAGACTATGCTCCTTAGTTTTAGGTAACAAGGGGCGATAATTCAAGAAGTAACAGTGGCTGAGGTCCAGATCCTTAAATGTATTTAGGAGCTTGTCTGCCTCTTTACATGCCTAAGTCCACCAGTTAGGCTCCACTGAAATTTTCAAAGCCACCACTCAGCTGCCACCTGACCCCCATAAACACCTATGTCCCCTAGGTGCCTACATTTCCACCAGTTGGCATTTTACTGCTACCCAATAGCTAATAACCTAGCTCAAGCTGAGGCCTGGAAGCAGGCTTTTATAAGCTAGATGGGGAATGCCTATCTCACTCTCAGGGCCCACTCCTGTAAGTGTGCGCTGAGCATACCTATGATGCTTGGGGAATCTGGCTAGGCATAGCTTATGAATTCTGTTTGATACAGGGGGCTCTTTAAGTGTATCTGTGTCAGACTGCAGACTCCATTTTCAATGTGAGGCTTACTGCCTTGTCTGTTGTCCTTTTACCTCCATGTTGGACTGAAATTCCATTGGCTGGTGGCCCAGGGATAACATGAGTGGGTCATTAAGCTTTGATGGTCAGCTATTCAAATAGAAACCACTACATTTGGCAAAGAGTTTGGCTGCCCCTGAGAAGAATCGGTCTGCCCAGGATGGATGGTAATCAAGCAACAGATCACCCGGTGAAGGACATTGATCACTGGATGATGAGGCTGAACAGTGTCACCTGAAAAATGGGACAGGAGATTATAAAAGACACGGTCTCTCACCAGCCATTTGGGAGAAGCGACCAGAAGAAGCTTGGTGATGAGTGGAAGGGCATTGACTGCAGTGGTCAAAGGGAGAGAACCTGCATGATTCTGAAAAGCCATGTGCAGCAAGGGAAACCCAAACTCTGCAGAGGACTCTGCCCAAGCCCCGAGAACTCTCTGGAGTGGTGAGGAAGCCGAGGCAGGGAAACATGTAGAGGTGTGTTTATTATTTTGTTGACCTCTGTGCTAAGTAAAGAGTAATTGTGCTTAGAATCCTGTGCAAAGGTTATTTGTGTGGCTGTCAGCTTTCACTGTTATGTGCCCTGGAGAGTTAAACTGTAAACCCAGAGTGCCCAGGATGGGGAATCCTGAGAAACGGTGTGCTTAAGCTACAGGAGAGTGTGAGGGGTCTTCACTAGTCCCAGGGACTAGGCTGTTGGATTCTGGGGGTTCTCAGCACTCAGAAGGGGTTGCTTGGCAGATGATCAGCACCCTGAGATTGTGCTTAGAGACCCCAGCCAGGGGAAGTACTTGGATTCTGTTCAGACTCAGGAGGCTGACAGCACATGGGGCCCAGTGAGATGGGCCCCCAACACAACAGCCTTGTAAGTGTCTAACCAGGGTTGTGTGTGTGTGTGTCAATGTCTAAGATCTGATGTCCATCAGACTCTGCAGCAGGAGGGCTGGATGCAGGCCACAAAGCGGTGGGAGGATGCCATTAGTGAACGGGACAGGTGCAACTCCCTGGGCAAGGCTGATGCAGGAAAAAAACATTTGTCAACAGATTTTTGAGCCTTTGGCCAGTGAAATGTCCAAGGAGTGGGAAGCCGGCTTGTCTAGCTGGACGATTCCTTGGGATTCTGCTGAACCTGTGCTCACCCTGTCTGGGCAAGAGGACACTCCCAGCTGCTGAACAGAAAGCAGCAGCAATGCTGGGGACTCCCTTTCTGGCTGGACAGTCTTGGCAGTTTATTTATTTCATTCCTGGCTCCCCACCAGGAGGCTGGCTGCCCCACCCTACCCTTGGGCTGTTGGCTCCCCACTCCCCACCGGGAGCATGGCAGCCGCCCGGGCTCTCCACTCCCCGCCGGCAGCCATGGGCCACATTTAATGGAGGCTGAGAGAGGCTAAGCCTCCCAAAAACCTCATGCTACTGGGGGGAGGCAGTGGTGGAGCAGCGAGCAAGGGCGAGGCCACACCTGGAAAAGGCGGGGCAGGGGGCACAGGCAGCAGCTTCACCCACCGCCCATGAGCAGATCCTTGGTGCAGCTGGGCCCCCAGAGGGGAGTGGGGAGCCTCATTGTAGCCGGGCTCCAAACAGGGAGCTGGGCGCAGGGAGCACAGGCAGCAGCCTGGCTGGAAGAGGGGACCCCAGGCTCTAGATGGAAACTCGCACCCCCAGCTATGAGTGGCTTTCTTGTCAATTTCACAGCTCCAGCATGGAACCATGAAATTAAGAAGAATGACAGCCAACAGCCAATGTAAGTAACCTGCAGTGTCTACACAGACACTGCATTGACCTAACTACACCAACATAAGCCCTATACCTCTTGTGGCGGTGGAGTTATGATGTCAGTGTAGCAGGGCACTTACATCCGCGGGAGAAGGCACTGTACACTGACATTAGGTGGCTATAAGCTACCTTACATCAACCTCACTGTAGTGTAGACCAGGCCCCAGTATTGTCTCTTGAAGTTGTTCCATTGGGGCTACTTGCTTAAAGAGGCATTGGGCCAAAGAGCGTGCGAGACTGACACTATAGTCTAGTGGTTAGGGCACTGAGATGGGACACCCATGGTCCACTCCCCTATGCTCCAATGCCTCGTCAATCAGTTATAAAAAGTGGAACAGCTTCAACAGGTGAGATTGAGGGAACCCACGTCAGAATATCTCATTGCCCAATGGTTAGAGTGCTCTGGAAAGTTGGGAGATCCCGTGTTCAAATCCTTTCTCTCCCTCAGGCAGAGGTGGGACTTGAACCCAGGTCTTCGACATCCCAGGTGACTGTGCTGCCCACTGGGCTAAAAGTTAGAATGTGGGTAGTTCATGTGCCTCCTGCTGGATTTTGAATGGTGCTTAGGCGAGTAGGTGCGCTCTGAGCCAACCTACCAGGTCCAGCAGGCAATGTAAGGTGGGACTGTCTATCTTCCCCCAGTTTATGGGCTGCGCTGGGGCGTAAGCATCCAGCGTGACCCTAGGACTAGAATGACGTAGCAGTGCACATGCCTGGAGGCAGACACGTAGGCACCTATGCAACTTTTATCTTGAAAATTTAGGCACCAAATGAGTTTAGCTGCCTAAAGAGTTAGACAGCAGACAAGTTGGCGTGTTGGGGATCTCAGTGAAGCCTAAAACTGGGACGTAGATGCTTACATTTGAGATTTAGGTGCCTCAGCCCCTTTGTGGTGCTGGGCCTTACTGCAGATTGAGGTGTGCAATATTTCCCTTCAAGTTGATTTTCTTCTAAAACGTGAATCAAAGGCTTGACTAGCAAAAAATGCCCAGTCTGGAATTTCATTAAAAATCTTGCTGTTGGCTAACAACAAACCCACCATGATGGAGTTGCTGACATGAAACTGCTGAGTGTCCCATTCCAAGGTACAGCACAGTGGCTCAAGGCACTCCCTGCCTGCCCCCAGCTTTATGGCTATTGAGATGAAAATGTGACTGCTGGTCCTGTATCATTGACATGTTGGCAATACTGCCCCTGAGATAAAGGGTGCATGGTGTTAACAGTAGCTCACATACTGAGGCATAAAGCACAAAACCTTGTGGTTCTCCAGGCTGAAGGGGAAGCCTTCATTTATTCCACAAATGGAGGGGTAGGTAAAGAGCCTAAATGCTGCAAATGCAAATTTCAGCTTTGCTAGCATTTGACTCATATTATTATGTGTAAATTGGCACAGAGCCGGGCAAGCTACCACCACCAGAGGAAACATTTTGTGCTTGAACATTTATTGTCCACAGAGAGCCCTGATCGCCTCATTCCCCAGGCAGGGCTATGCAAGCAAAATGATTTTTAAAAGGTCTTGTGTCAGGGTTTTATAAACCTAAAAGCCAGCACCTCTTAAAGACTGATTTCCAGGGGTCAAGTTTCCTGGACCTCTTCATAGTTTTCTGCTTGTAATTACTCTATAGGTGGAGGAGGAAAGCAGGTGGTTATGGACAGTGGTGAGCTGGAGCCGGTTCGCACCGGTTCACTAGAACCGGTTGTTAAATTTAGAAGCCCTTTTCGAAGCAGTTGTCCCGTGAGGGCTGGAGCACCCAAGGGGAAAATTTGGTGGGTGCAGAGCACGCACCGGCAGCTCCCCACCCCACACCCGGCCCCAGCTCACCTCTGCTCCACCTCCTCCCCTGAATGCGCCGCCCTGCTCTGCTTCTCTGCCCCTCCCCCCCGCACCCCGGCTTCCCGCGAATCAGCTGTTTGCACGAGAAGCCTGGGAGGGCTGAGAAGCAGGCGGTGGCTTCGCGCTCAGGCCCAGGGAGGCGGAGGCAGAGTGGAAGGGGGCACGCAGGGGAACCGCTCCCCGCCCCAGCTCACCTCCGCCTCCCTGGGCCTGAGCGTGAAGCCACTGATTCGCGGGAAGCAGGGTGGGAAGGGCGGAGAAGCAGAGCGGGGTGGTGCATTCAGGGGAAGACGCAGAGGCAGCGCAGAGGTGAGCTGAGACCGGGCGTGGGGTGGGGAGCTGCTGGTGGGTGCTCTGCACCCACCAAATTTTCCCCGTGGGTGTTCCAGCCCCAGAGCACCCAGGGAGTCGGTGCCTAAGGCGCCACTTTTGATGTGATCAGTGGGGGGAGTGACCACTCCCCCTGCTGCCCCCCTAGCTATGCTTCCCCGCCCCTAGGAGCCAGAGGGACCTACTAGATGCTTCCTGGGAGCTGCCCCAGGTAAGCACCGCTGGGACTCCCCAGCTCACCCCCCAGCAGGTCCCTCTGGCTCTTATGGGCGGAGTGGACACCCGCTACAGTGGCCCACGAGACCCTCCTGCCTAGTTCTGGGGGCAGTCAGAGGACAGGGGAGGGGGGTGGATGGGGCAGGGGTCCGGGGGTGGGTGCGTCAAGGAACGCGGGGGGTTGGACTCCCTCGTGAGGTGAGGAGGGAACTGGTTGTTAAGGTTTTGGCAGCTTATCACTGGTTATGGACCTACGTTAGCAGGATGGTAGGAAAGCAGGGATCTTACTTCCTGTACGGCTATAAGGCAGGTGAAAAGGGAACCTTGATCTTTGGAAGGATGTGAGCAAGGGATAGAGGAGACCTGCTATGGGGCTAGTATGGGATCATGCTATTTGATCCTTGAATGGATTTTTAGGTGTTGCATTGCCTAACTTGTAGGCACCCTGCCACCCAGTGGAACCTGAGTTAGGCACCCACAACTGTGGGTTAGGCACCCAGGCTCCCCATACAATGAATGGGGAGACTTGGGCACATGAGAATGGAATTCATGGAAGCCAGCAAGCCAAGCAGGGAGCTGCTTAAGCAAGTCAGTAGGAAATACTGGGGAGAGGGATGGGGCCTAAGCTCTGCCCCTCAAATGGAGAGGGGGTGGGGTGTGCCCAGTGGTCAGCACAGTCATCTCAGAGGTGGGAGACCCACATTCAAATCATCACTCTGCCTAACATAGAGCCAAGACTTGAATCCAACTCTCCCAGGTGACTGCACTAGGCTATAGAGAGACTATAGCAGGGGTTCTCAAACTGGGCATTGGGACCCCTTGGGGGTCACAAGGTTATTATATGGGGGGTTACTGGGCATCGGGACCCCTTGGGGGTCACAAGGTTGTTACAAAGCTGTCAGCCTCCACCCCAAACCTCACTTTGCCTCCAGCATTTATAATGGTGTTAAATATGTAAAGAAGTGTTTTTAATTCAAAAGCAGGTTGGTGGGGGTCACACAGAGGCTTGCTATGTGAAAGGGGTCACCAGTACAGCAGTGAGAACCACTGGACTATAGGCTACTGGCTATGATGGGTGTGTGTATGTCTCTCTCTCACCTTCCTTGCCCCTGGTTTTTCAGAGTAGGGTAGGGCAGGGTTACCTAAGTGGCTGACCTGGCTGTCACCAGTCTAACTCTAGGAGAAGATTCATGGCAGAGAATCCTTAGTGAAGGTGACATCGAGTGGCCCAGATCCATGCTAGTTAGGTTTCTAATTATCTTTGAGGATTTGGCCATAAGCTCCACCCTGGCTAGCTTCTGTGAGTCCCTTGCTTACATGCCTAACTCTCCCCATAAAATGCACAGGGAATCCAGGCATCTAACTCAGGCCTCAGAGTAGCAGCTGTGTTAGTCTGTATTCGCAAAAAGAAAAGGAGTACTTGTGGCATCTTAGAGACTAACAAATTTATTTGAGCATAAGCAGCTGTAGCTCACGAAAGCTTATGCTCAAATAAATTTGTTAGTCTCTAAGATGCCACAAGTACTCCTTTTCTTTTAACTCAGGCCTGTAAGTTCCAGGGTTTAGGTGTTGCATTGTTCAAGTACCTCTGTGGATTTAGTTTCCTATCAATCTGGAGATGAAAAGTCATTTTTAGATAGTGTCAATATCTGGTCATCCAAGCTTAGGAGCCTGAGGCTTAGCAATGCTTTGACAAATGGGAACTTCTTGGCTAGTTCTTCAAAGTGTTTCTCCTTTCTGACCTGCACGCTGGGTTCAACATGAGGCAGATGCTCTTCATCTAAGACGGTGGTTCTCAACTCCGGGCTGGTTTGTTTACCTGCTGCGTCCGCAGGTTCGGCCGACTGTGGCTCCCACTGGCCGCGGTTCGCCACTCCAGGCCAATGGGGCCTGTGGGAAACAGCACGGGCCGAGGGATGTGCTGGCTGCCCTTCCCGCAGCCCCCATTGGCCTGGAGCGGCGAACTGCGGCCAGTGGGAGCTGCAATCGGCCGAACCTGCGGACGCGGCAGGTAGATAAACCAGCCCGGCGAGCCAGGGGCTTTCCCTGAACAAGAGATGGACCAGAGTTGAGAACCACTGATCTAAGAGCTCATTTCTTCTAGGCCTTCTGACATCGAGCAGTAGTGGTGGTTGCATCATCTGCAAATGATGCACATTGGTTATCATTGACATTGGTGGCAGCTAAGTCCCTGGCATCTCCTGGTCTCTCCCAGCTGTCATCATGATGACGAGCATATCAATTATGTTAATTTAGAAGCCACTTCTGAATGTCAGGTTGCTCCACTCACACACTTCCTGTGAATGCTTTAGAGCAGTGGTTTTCAAACTGTGGGTCGCGACTCATGCTGGGTTGCAGAATGTAAGGCACTGGGTCACGGGTGCTCTGATCAGCACCGCCGACAGGGCCATTAAAGGTCCCGTTGGCAGTGCTGCCTGGCTAAGGCAGGCTAGTCTTTACCTGTTCTTAAGAATGTAAGAATGGCCACACTGTGTCAGACTAAAGTCCATCCAGCCCAGTATTCTGTCTTCCGACAGTGGCCAATGCCAGGTGCCCCAGAGGGAGCGAACCTAACAGGTAATGATCTCGTGATCGACCTCCTGCCATCCATCGCCACACTCTTGACAAACAGAGGCTAGGGACACCATTCCTTACCCATCCTGGCTAATAGCCATTAATGGACTTAACCTCCATGAATTTATCCTGTTCTCTTTTAAACCCTGTTATAGTCTTAGCCTTCACAACCTCCTCAGGCAAGGAGTTCCACAGGTTGACTGTACGCTGAGTGAAGAAAAACTTCCTTTTATTTGTTTTAAACCTGCTACCCGTTAATTTTATTTAGTGGCCCCTAGTTCCTATATTATGGGAACAAGTAAACAACTTTTCCTTATTCACTTTCTCCAACAGCAGACAGCAGCAGGTCCCACTCCTAGGTGGGGGGGGGGCGGAGCACGAGGCTCCACGCACTGCCCCTGCCCCAAACACTGGCTCCATATTCCAACTGGTCACTTCCCATCCAATGGGCACTGGGGAGGGGTGAAGGGCAGTGCCCGCGGGTGAGAGCCATGTGGAGCTGCTTGGTGCCTCTGCCTAGGAGCCAGACCTGCTGCTGGCCGCTTCTGGGGTGTAGCGCGATCCGTGGTGCCAGGACACACAGGAAGCCTGCCTCTGCACCCCTGCTGCACTACTGACCTGGAGCCGCCTGAAGTAAGCCTGTGCCCCAACCCCCTGCCTCAGCCCAGGGCCCCTTTCTGCACCCCAAACCCCCTGCCCCAGCCCTGAGCCCCTCCCACACCCCAAACCCCTTATCCCCAGCTCTGTTGGGTCACAGGCATCAACAATTTTCTTCAGCTGGGTCGCCAGAAAAAAAGTTTTAAATCCACTGCTTTAGAGCCTTCCAACACACTTCTTTTCCTTCCTCTGCAACCTACTTCCCTGACATGCCCTAGGCACTCCTCCAAGCCTCCCTTCCTTGCACCTACGTTCATTCTTACGATTCTGGCATTGAGATCGTGACTGGCATTTGCTGGGGAAGCCCACATGGGGGACTGGAGTTGTGGGGGAATGAATATACATTAAAGAAGTTGCACTAAAGGTGGGTGCCTCACAAAAATAGGCATGCACAGGAAGAGTAGAATAATCAGGAAGCAGGAGTTTCTTGGAGAAATGTGTTTCTACAGCAGCACCTCTGGAGAACCAGGTCATAACTAGCTTTCCCTCTTACTTCTCCATAAAGGCATGATGGAGCAGGCCAGCTCATGCATGTTTAGTAACTGATGGCATTTAGTAACTGATGGCAGAAGTTACAACTGTAGCAAACAGCGTGACTGGCCAAACCTCCATTCATGCATTATTTTCAGTCTCAAGTTGCCCTTTCTTCTTGCTAGAACACTCTGCTCCACGGCAGATTTCAAATTTCAAGCGGAGACTTCCAGCCTTGGCCCCTGAGCTGCTGGAATCTCTGCACCTGCTTCAGCTCCTGTATGGAGAAGTTGGGGGAGATAATAGTGCATGCATCTTATTCTAAAATCCTCAGAAGGCAATATAAAAGTATTCATATTTTTAATCTTCTAGCAATGAGCTAGGTACTACTGTAAATACAGCTACTTCTAAAGAAACCAAGCACACTGTAATAAAGAGTGCAATAGCAGGCCAGCAATTTAAAGCATTAACAAGGAAGGCAAAATTGCAGCTTTATCTCATGGTACACTTTTTTTTTTAAAGAGTAAGATATGAACACTTTTTAAACTGTACACAAGTAAACATGAATTAATGGCAAAACAGGCAGCTGTAAATTTACAAGCTTATGAATAGAGATTGGTGGTTACATCTTATTCAATCATGAGAGCAACACACCACTGGCTTTATGCTACTGGAAGAATTCAGAGACTTGCCCTGTCTTACATTTCTCATTTGAAAGCTCTGCAAGCTGCTACAAGGTTATATCTACTCAGGAGTAGCTCAGATAGGTGCCAAAGTGCTTTTGAAAATCCCAACAGGCACCTAAATAGCTTTTAAAAATCCAGCACTGAACTTAATCTCCTGGGTCCAAGTCCTGCCTTAATATAAAGCCCCATATCCAAAGTCAAGCACTGAGAGACTCCAATAGTCTCAAATAAATTCTTAATAGAAATATTTGTTTTTCATGCTACAGGTGGTCATGGCACTTCAATTTATCTTAACATTCTTCCTGAATGCCTTCACCTGTTGGAAGAATTTAGTCCAAAGGGGAAAATGATTTGTGATAGACTGACACAGATTCACATGAACGTACCACATCACCTTGGTCTAAAAATTTTCTTCTTTTGGTCTGAATCTGGTCTAACAGAAGTGAGAGTTGATCTGATTTAGAAAGAATCTGAATCAATTGAAGGCAGATCACTGTTTTTTCAAACTTTAGTCAACAGGGCTTTTGCAACACTCCTCACAGTGCTAGCAGCTTTCCCCTTCCCTTTCTGGGGTGATATTTACATGGTATTGACTCACTCTGTTAAACAAAACAAGCTTGGTTGCATGGTCTGTTTTCAGTGCCCTCAAATTCACATATGGAGTGTTAATCCCGGTTGGCAGTCGTTTCACTCACAAAGCCAGCAACTGAGAGAGAACTCACTTGTACAAAGATGAATTCTTTCTAAAAGCAAGGTAAGTTGTACCTGCTAGTATTTCTCAGATCCGCATGTCTACGACAGCCACTCTGTCCTTTGACTACATCATACCACCATTGGTCTGATACATGTACAAGTAGACATGTTTGGATTTATTTTTTCAAAGAAAGCCAACACAAAAGCACCTCTTAAGACATACTTTTAATATGTGGCATTCTGTCAATGTCAGTCTGAATAGTAGTTTATGAAGCCTTATGTATTAATGTGTTATGTAATAAACTCTTTGGTATTCTTCTTCCACAGGTAGAGAAACAGTGTGATTGTTTAAACTGCTTTATTTCCAAGCTTGTCAGCATTTGAGGAAGATGTTAGAGTAGGACAGAGCAATCCTAATGAACAATAAAGTTTTTTCTATGTGACTATTATACTGGGAGAGGTGTTGCCATGGTACATTTGAATGTCCCTAAAATCAGTTTCCAATATACAGTATACCCCCTGCTTGATTTTTCTGACTGACAGATGTATTATTTGAAATGCTCAAAACCAGTTTGTGACAGAACGTGGGTATCCTCCTAATTTCTGAGCAAAGAAAGGCACAAGATTTCAATTTTACTTTTTGGTTCCATACTTTGATTAGTTTTTGCTGAGAAGGCAAAAGCTGATCAATCCAGGGAGGCTGGTTACTCTTAACAATACTAAGATGAAGCCTTGTACAGTAATTGATAAAGCACACTTTAAAAGTTTTTGCACTCCTAGTGGAAGCAGCATGGCTAACCCTTAAAATAATAAAGCACAAAGGTACCACTTGAACACATTCTATTCTATGTAACAGTGTGACTGACACTAGGAACGTACTATCCAAGTGAGTAAATATTTTGACTGTTTTGGATCTGCTGGCAACTTCTTTCAACCAGTAGCAGCTCCCTGGAGAGACTGCAATATTGCTTTCTTTTAATGTGAATTTAGATCACATTGGTTGTCATTTTAAAATTGATCTTTGATGCATATTGCCTTAAGTTGTGGTTTCCCCATATGACATTGAGAAGTACACAGCACCATGTACTATACAAGAGTGGGTTGCTGAGAAACACTTAAGGGATGATAGTGACAAACGGTGTGGAAGATTAATCTTTTTTGGTCAGTATCGCAGAAAAAAAAAGTGAAACTGGAATACTGGCCAAGGATAACTATTTAGAAACAAGTTTGCTTTACAGGGTTTGGGCTGTCAAAATCCATAACTAATACTCTTAGAAATTGTGAGTAAGATTCACAAAGTTACTCTTCCATTATTTTTGCAGAGTCCAAAAGAAATAATGAGATTTCATTCATTGTATAAGCTTCCTGCCTGAAGCAGTCTTAGTACAGGTCATAAGCCTACCCAAAAGAATTATAAACAAAGCAGAAGTTTCCAGCGTTCTTTACTGGTATGTGATGTGATCCATGGGGATATGTCTACACTGCAATAAAAAACCCACAGCACCAAGTCTCAGAGCCCAGGACAGCAGACTCAGGCTCACAGGGCTAAAAACTGCAGTCTAGATGGTTGGGCTCAGGCTGGAGCCCAGAGTCTGAGACCCCAAGCCTGAGACAGCTGACCCAGACAGCTGCAGCTATGCATCTCTGACTGCAGTGTAGATGTACCCATTATAGTCAGAGAAAGAGCTCAGCATTATTTCAATGCCCAAATCGGGAGAACCCCAAAACAGTCTGAGCTGGCTAAACCACAGAGAAAGCTTAAGGTACATAAGCTACTGCTAAGGGTTTGTTTGAGTACCCAAATTATCCCCACTGCTGATACTACAGCCATCTCTTTTTCCCACAGCACACTTATCTTTATTCAATTTCTTTTCCTTTGTCCCTGATGATAATCATGCAAACCAAGTTTAAAAACAAAAAACTTAAATCCAACCTCCACTTAAAAATATAAAATGCTATAATTTAAAAAAATAATAATGCTTTAAACTACTGCCCTCTAGACTAAAAAACTGAATTAAGGTGACTGAAGTGGCTTAGCTCTGGAATACATTTTTCCAGTGAGAGACACATAAGAATGGCCATACTGGGTCAGACCAAAGGTTCATCTAGCCCAGTATCCTGTCTTCCAACAGTGGTCAGTGCCAGGTACTTCCAAGGAAATGAACAGAACAGGGTAATTAAGTGATCCATCCCCTGTCATCCATTCCCAGCTTCTGACAGAGGCTAGGGCCACGATCCTGGCTAATAGCCATTGAGGGACCTATCCTCCATGAATTTATCTAGTTTTTTTTTTTTTTGGAACCCTGTTATAGTCTTTGCCTTCACAACATCCTTTGGCAAGTTCCACAGTGTGCAGTGTGTGAAGATGAACTTCCTTTTGTTTGTTTTATATGACCAATCAGGATCTATTTCCGACTCCCTAAGTACTATTTTAAATTAACAAGGAACAGTTTCACACTGCACATATAATGAAATATACAACATTCAGAGCTCTTCCTTTCACCTCAAACATATCATCAGTATCCATCAAAATACAGAAGCAAAACTGCATAAAGTCAACAAGAGGGGAAGTAGGAGTATCATTTATATATTCTCAGACATTGCCACCCCAGATTTTAGCAAATAATATTAAAATGGCAGCTTTCAGAGTAACATTTCCATAGATTGATGATGATGGATGGATAGATTAAAGACTAAGTTATACAAGAAGAAAGTACGAATACAAAAGTTGCATTGAATAATCCTGAACAAGTACACATCTGCCAGTTTAATGTAGAAGGAACTGCGTCAACAGCATAATCAATCAGATAATGAACGCTTATATTAAGTACTGGGTAGCTTATAGGGAACAAGCTAAGTTGGCAAAGTGATCTTGTTTAGATCAACTGACTTACAAGTTGCAGTCCAAGATTTTAATAAATATTTGTACATGTATATTTCACACAAACATATTAAAGCTGAATATATTTTTCTGCTAGGACTTCCAAGTGCAAATATGTATATCCCCCTAGGTTCTGATTTCTATACTATATATTATAAAAGAATTATACTCCATTGCTTCCCCCCCACATCAGCCTGCAAAAATTCTCTTAAAAAAAAACTGATGTTAATATGAAGGTTCACAAGAAATGAACTACTCAGTTAAAGGAATCATAGCTTCAGAGAAGCAATGATAGGCCTATTCCTCCATTAAAGAGGATCAAACATCCCTGCAGAGTAAAAGCATTAACCACATTTTGGGACTAAGTACTATTAATTCATCATCAGTCAAAAATAGATCACATTTCCGATTTGTTATTTTTGACTTCACACAAATAGTTACATTTGGATGTTCAAAGATCACTGTATGCCTACACCTAAGACATCACTAATTACAATGTGGTGAGGAGGAAAGAAAGTTGTTCAGCTCCCCAAACATTAATCTAACAACATACATGGACTGTTTGTCATTGGTCCATTAAACCTATGAACAATTCTTATTTTGATTCAATCATGGATGCTGAAGTGTGGTTGCAGGTACATCCAAATGAACTGTTTCAGTGACTTAACAGCACTTTGATTTTGCCTTGTTTGATTCTCCACTACTGAAGAAGCATCTCCAGTTTACAGTGAAAAATAAAACAAAGCGGTTACGAAGATCACGTAACACAGAGTTCTGAAGCCCAGAGTGGAGGTTTACTGCTATATGGAAGTCTGCTGCTGGCCACTGGAGCACAAGTAGCAGCTGCTGCTGCAAGTGTTTCCTCCTCTTCTTGATCTTCCTGCACCGCAGCGAGACCTTCTGTCTCTTCAAATGGATTTTCCAAGCATTTCAAAACTTCTCTTACCTAGGGGGAAAGCCGCAACGTGTTGCAGTGAGAAATTAAAAAGTAAAAACTGAACCTTCGATGGGTTCAAAGCAATCTGAAAAACTGTATTTAATGGATAAGCAGACTATGAAGAGCCACAAATGAAAAGATGAAAAAACGTGATACGCTGATATAATCTAAACTGAAAATAGAGATCTGCAATTATTTTATCGTCTATTGTAGCCTGCATGGAACACGGTATGAGCAACAGCAATTGGGAGGCTTATAGTATTCAAAGTAAAGTACCTGAACACCTTTACATTAGCATCAATACTATACATATATTAATTGTATCTGCACACTGTAGTATTTAAACATAACGTTGAGCTAAATATGATCAAATGTTGTATTTTAAAACACCATTTGGCAAATAGGGTTTTAAGTACACACTAACCCTCAGCACTCCTGTGAGTTAAGTATCATTTTATAGATGCAAAAAAAAAAAAAAAAAGGCTTGCCCAGTTGTGCAGCCAATCAGTGCAGAGCAGGGGTTGAAAAAAAGTCAGGAGTTCCTAGCTCTCTGCCTCATGCTGTATTCACCAGACAACCTGTAGCTCAAAAAAAAAAAATTGGCCCATCATATTCTATTTTTGTCTTTTAATCTTGTTGCACATTATGCAACATGTAATCTGGACTGTAAAATTCCTTGGAGGATTTTCTGAAGTGTCCTGCATACACAGCCATGTTGAATAGTAATACTGTACCTCTGTGAAGTCTCCATTCTCAGCTGCTTCAATGGCATTCTGAGCAATGTAATTTCTCAAGATATATTTTGGATTGTTTGAATTCATAATCTTCACACGTTCAGCATTCCAGACATCAGCATTACTAATACTTTCTATCTCTTTTTCTAATCGGACTCTGAAAATAAGCAAGAAGGAACAAATTAAGAATTTTGTTTGGTTCAAGATTCTGTTTTTAAAATTTGGACCCATTTTCTTGAATTTGCAAGTGTAAATGGGAATTTACAGATGAGAACATGGCCTATGATCCTCCTTGTTGGTCTGGAAAGCTCAGCCATTTTTAAATTTCAGCTACAAAAACTACCTCCCACTTCAGTTAAGAACCAGTTTCACAGTCCATTAGAGGCAGCAAACTGAAGTTCAGCATGCACTAAGTGGCAAGCATACACACTTCCCTTGAAGACTTCACATTTTTGAAAATATCATTACTTATTTGAACAGGTAAAACATGTTGCATAAGTCAGCATATGAATGTTCCTGCACTTTCGGGAATCAACTCTGAAGCTTTTCTATGCACTTTATTGTATATTTAAGTTTCTTGCATGCTTACACTGGCAGAGAGATGGGATACAGTCAAGAATCAGATCTATGACTGGTACTTATTCCTGCTAGAATTCTCAGATGTAGTGAAGAGGGTCAGTCACAGGAAGCCAGCTGTGCCTGCCATCACAAATTAAAGCAGGACTTCGCCTGCCCTAACTTACACTGCTGGTGTAATAGGCTGCTACACTATACCAACCCCATCAGTTCTGGCCCAGCAGAGATTATTCCTACCTACACAGAAGGATTTCTCTGTCAGGAATCTTGAGCTATCTTAAAGCCTTGTGGCACTTCTATGAAGCACCAAGTGACCTTAGTGGTAAAGAGAATGTGGGCCCCATTGTTTTGATTCACCTTACGCTCCCCACCTGCTCTTCTAAATTCAAATACAATACTCAATGCTCTTGGCAGTTTTTTACTAACGACCCAAACTAATTTACTAACGACCCAAACTAATTCAATCAAGTTTAGGTATACGTGTTAGAATTAAAGTCAAAATACCTGTTTGCATCCAAATGTCTTATTGTATGTGCACCAATGCACCAAACTGGGATTTAATACTAATTAATTTATGAAATTTCCATGGAAAAATATTGAGCATGTGGGGGTTTTATTCTAACTTTTGTAGCTTATTCAGATGTCGGTGATGCCAAAAAAATAGAATCTGTTTTATGTTGTAAAGCTTTGGAGATGGGGCCATGCGGTCTTTTATTTGTAGAGGGCTATGTACTGTTGCTCAGTATAGCAGAACCTCAAAGTTATGAATACCAGAGTTATGGACTGACTGGTCAACCGGACACCACGTGGAACTGGAATTAAGTAATCAGGCAGCAGCGGAGACAAAACCCCAAACCAACCAACCAAAAAACCCCAGCCAATACTGTACTGTGTCTATATTGCATCTTAAAGGTAGGCACATCTGGGCTACCTGTCCCCACCTCCACTCCCTACTCGCCACACGGGGGGCAGCCACTTTCAGACAGGAGGTGAAGATGCTGAAGTTTACAGACACAGCTGTTAAGTCCCTGAGCAGGAGCAGCACTGGGGTCTGCACTGCTTTCCTGTAAACCACGGGTGCAGGTTCCCCCTCTACCCCTGTAATCAGGAGGTGGACAAGCTTACAAGCTCAGTCCTAGCCCGGGAAAGAAGTTTCCTGAGCTCCTGATAGAACCCGACCTGGAGAGCGAGCTGCTGAAACTGGAGCCCAATCTCCTCCTTGCATGCTGTGCTCTGGAGAAGCGGCTCAGTTTTAAAGGGCCACAGCCTCCACTAGGGGCAGCTGGATCTGGCAGAGCCCAGCTTACAGATAAAAGATACTGCGGGGGGCGAAAGGGGAGGGGGGAAGAGGAAGGAGCTGGAGGGTTCAGAGCAGCTGCAGTTCTTCACATGCCCTGAAGGAAGGCGGCAGTGTGCAGGAAACTCCACACAAGCCTGGGACCCAGCATCAGGCTGTTTTCCCCTTTGGAGCCCTGAGCTCCCAGAGTTAGGAGGTGTGGGTGTCTGGGCTGGGGGGAGGGGAGGCATGGAGGGGGCATAGCTGAGGTCTGGGCTGAGGGGGCCGCAAAGCTGGGCTCTGGCAGACAGCGGGTGCATGTGAGTGTCTCGGCAGGGGGCTCTGTAGCTGGGCTCTGGGAGATAGGGGGTGCAGATGTCTAGCTGGGGGCACCCCACGGCTGGGCTCTGGGGGGTAAGGGAGCAGGTTTCTGACCCCCTGCTGGACTCTGAGGGGGAAAGGCAGAAAAACAGGGATTTACTTAACTCCCTACTCCTGGGGGAATTTTGTGTGTCTGTCTGTATTGTTACAGTCAATCACTGACAAGTATTTTGAAATAAATTACCAAAATAATTGAAACTGGCCTGATTATATCATGTTATTTTGACAAAATATGCAGAATTTTAAGATATTGTGTGCAGAATTTTTAATTTTTGATGCAGAATTTCCCGAGGAGTAGGAGGTGAAGACGCTGAAGTTTTCAGGAAAAGCTATGAGTCCCCGCTCCGAGCAGTCCGCCCTGAGGAGCAGCCCAGAACCTCTTGTGCAGAGTTATGAAAAACCTCCATTCCCAAAGTGTCCATAACTGAGGTTCTAACGTAGATATGACACAGCACAAATGTATTGCAGGCAATATTTAATAATCTCACCTGTACTTCTGCAGCCATTCTTTCCAGTGTCTTTTATTTCTACTCAATAAGTCAGCTGCTGTTAATTGCTGCAGTTTAGAAAACTGGTCTATGCGTTCTAATTCTTTAGTTATATTAGCTTTTGTTCCAATTAATGCAAACAGTTGAGGATTAGACTGAGCCAACATTAGCATCATGGAAAGTTGTCTGCAGGGAAGAGGAAAGTTATATCAGACTTTAAACTCACAGTAACAGGTAAGAACTGACTTTTTGTATCCAGACTAGTTTAGCAAGCAAGTAACCTTGTTTTTTGTCAGCAAAGCTAAATACCCTATATCCCATAATAAAAGACTAATTTATTATGCAAAAGAACATTAATTTTACTGTTATTTCCCTCCTCCCATTTGTTTAATCCACTTCTCTTGTTGTGTCAAACCTAGATTGTAAGGCTGAGAATTCACAGCCACCTAGGGGATTTAGATGCACAATTGCCCCCTGAAATTAATGAGCTGTGTGCCTAAATGCCCTAGAAAGCTTTGAAAATTGCAGCCTCGTGTTTGTAAAGTGCCAAGCATAATGGGATTTCACTTTTACTTGGGGGCCCTAGGTACTACTGTAATACAAACATCATAGAAAAGGAAGCAAAAACACTTTAGAAGAGTGGGGAATGAATGCAATGGTACCGCTTTATAATCAAGCGGTACAAAGTAATATAACCATAGACTTGTTATATATTTTATCCTATTTTGCCAGAAAGGATTGTGGACAAAAAACATACCTAATTTATGTAATTCAAACTAATTTATTGGATAATCACAGTTAACTCACACTATTAACTCAAAAAAATTAATGGTGATTAATCGCACTGAATACCAATTGAAATTTATTAAATATTTGTGGATGTTTTTCTACATTTTCAAATATATTGATTTCTATTACAACACAGAATACAAAGTGTATACAGCTTACTTTATATTTTTATTACAAATATTTGCACTGTAAAAATGATAAAGAAATAGTATTTTTCAATTCACCTCCATACAGTACTCCGTACTGTAGTGCAATCTCTATCGTGAAAGCACAATTTATAAATGTAGATGGTTTGTTACATAACTGCACTCAGAAACAAAACAATGTAAAACTTTAGAGCCTACAAGTCCACTTAGGCCTACTTTTTGTTCAGCCAATCGCTAAGAGAAACAAGTTTGTTTACATTTTACAGGGAATACTGCTGCCTGCTTCTTATTTACAATGTCACCTGAAAGTGAGAACAGGCGTTCGCATGGAACTTTTGTAGCAGCGTTGCAAGGTATTTATGTGCCAGATACGCTAAACATTCGTATGCCCCTTCATACTTCAGCCAACATTCCTGAGGACATGCTTCCATGCTGTTGATGCTCGTTAAAAAGAAATGCATTAGTTAAATTTGTGACCGAACTCCTTGGAGGAGAACTGTATGTCCCCTGCTGTTTTACCCATGCTCTGACATATATTTCATGTTATAGCAGTCTTGGGAGGATGACCCAGCACATATTGTTCATTTTAAGAACACTTTCACTGCAGATTTGACAAAATGCAAAGAAGGTATCGATGTGAGATTTCTGAAGATACCTACAGTCCTTGACCCAAGGTTTAAGAATCTGAACTGCTTTCTGAAATCTGAGGACGACGAGGTGTGGACCATGCTTTCAGATGTCTTAAAAGAGCAACATTCAGGGCAGGTCTACACTACAGCTGGAATCGATGCTCTGAGATCGAGCCACTGGCAGTCGATTTAGCAGGTACAGTGAAGACCCTCCAAATCGACAGCAGATCGCTCTCCAGTTGACCCCTGTACTCTACCCCTGACGATAAGAGTAAAGGTGTAGACCCACAGTGTCTCAACCTAAGGTACTTCAACTCCAGTTACGTTATTCACTTAGATGGAGTTGCGTAGCGTAGGTCAACTTACCGCGGTAGTGTAGACATAGCCTGAGATGCAGAAACTATAGAACTCGAACCACCAAAAAAGAAAATCAACCTTCTGCTAGTGGCATCTAACGCAGATGACGAAAATTAACATGCGGCAGTTTGCTCTCGTTATCGAGCAGAACCCATCAGCATGGACACATGTCTTCTGGAATGGTGGAAGCATGAAAGGACATACGAATCTTTAGCGCATCTGGCACAAATATCTTGAGATGTTGGCTACAATAGTACCACACAAACACCTGTTCTCACTTTCAGGGGGACACTGTAAACAAGAAGCAGGCAGCATTCTCTCTCCTGCAAATTGTAATCAAATGCCTTTGTCTCAGCGATTGGCTGAGTAGACTTGTGGGCGCTAAAGTCTTACTTTGTTGTATTTTTGAATGTAGTTTTTTTTGTACATAATTTTATACTTGTAAGTTCAACTTTCAAGGTAAAGAGATTGCACTGCAGTACTGTATTAGTATTTTTCAATTCACCTCTTATTTTTATAGTGCAAATAAAAAATATAAATATAGATTCAGCACTGTACACTTTGTATTCTGCATTGCAACTGAAATCAATATATTTAAAAATGTAGAAAACATCAAAAAATATTTAAATTGTATTATTTAATCGCAATTAATTATTTTTATCACTTGACAGCACTAAAATGACTAATATACTCTGCTAAAGAGATATGTTAATGGTTTTAACAGGACTAATTTATTAAAGGACAGGAGTTACTATGGTTAATAGAGCCAAGTTATTTTGGTGTGGTTTTTATTAGGTTTCTAAAAGCTGTATACCGTTGGATTGTGTTAGTGGGAGCTGTCCAACAGTTTTATCACTTATTCAGCTGTCTTCTCCTCCTTCTTCCAGTTTAAGTAAACATTTGTTTTTGTAATACTGTATTTTTGTCATGCCACACCAATGTAAGTGGAAGTCTCAGAATAATTTTCTAAACTTTTCATTAATGCATACATAGAAAGTAATTAAAGGACAGAAAAAAACCCAACCTATCAGCACCTACTAGCTAAAGGACAACTCATCACTAAAGATAATTAAATATAATATCTAGCAGTTTTGATTATTCAGTCTACATAAATTACCCTCCCATTTGATCTACATATGCCTAATGCAACTATCACTGGAGTGCTGTGGTATAACAGTTGTTGCACTTAGTGTAATACAGTACTGCATTAAAAAGCTTTGCTTTCATACCACTCTGATTTATTCATTACATCTCCTGCTCCTCTGTACAAAGTCTAACTATAGTAACCCAAAAGGATTGATTTGTGTATAATCAGATTTAATTCTTATTACAAGATTTATGTTTAGGCTCCAGATTTGGTTTACCTTGAAATCATAATCTAGTAATATCAACTGGCTTCTTAAGTATGGATTTCTTCCTTTTTCAATTTACCACATCATTGCTAGAACTCAACTGCCCATCTATTCAAAAGGCGATAACCAACAGTATCTCAGCGTGATATCAGAAATGTGTGAACATTCCTACTGCTCAGAGTAGAAATTAGACACTTTTGTTCACACTGACAATTCTGAGAAAAAGGTATATGTAATTATGTTGGCTTCTGCAACACTAGGCACACAAAACGTCTGCCAAACAAACAATTAATAGATCCTAGAAAAATATATAAAATCTATTCATATTAGAAACAATGAAGAACACTAAGGGTCAGTTTCACTAGAATGCTCTAATTTCCACTGTTTCCAAGATGCAAAGCAGATGTAATCCTGATGTAACTGGCCACATGAGTCAAGTTTACAGCTGCTCTGCATTGCTGAGTGGTGCAGAACAGCTAGAGTGTACCAGTAAATCTGGCCCCAAAGATGGAAACTGGATGACTCTGGGGATTTGTAACAGTATACAGAGCATCTAATACACATTTTAAATTATATTTAGCACAGTAATTGAAATATAATGCTACCACTCAGCTTGTTGGCAGTACACGTGAAATGGGTTTTGGTGATTAAAATCCAGTTTAGTGAAGTGTGTCCTTACCACAAAACTACCGAATTTGACACACTTATTAGCTTATGCCACAGAGAAGCCAAATATGGAGGAAAAAAAAAAACAAACCAAAAAAACCCCCAAACAACTAGTCTGTCAGGCCATGGTTAAAATGTCCTGGCATGGCAACACAGGAAAACTCGCACTGCTGTTGATCTTATATTCCTGGTCTGTGGACAGTCTGAGACTGTCACTCTGGCACCTTAAAGATCACTAAACTGATTTAAACATTAAAAAGCATACAAAAAACAGCTATATATAGATAGTATGCCTGAAAACAGTTCAAAATTGTCCTTGTTTACTTCAGTTGTACCTTGGATCCATCTGAGGCCTGAAAGCAACTTTTAATTCTTCCATGGAAGCACACTGCATGGCAATCTTTTCAAGGAAATCTTCCAATTTTAGAGGATCCAAATCGCCCGAGAAAGAGCTCAGCAAACGGAAAGTATTTGTAAAGTCTCCACCTGAACACAAAATTTTATTCTTCAGACATAAGACAGTCTAATTTAACTTCAACTTAAAGTTTATAGTCTAATTTGTTTCTACCCGATACATCCACATTTTTGAAATAAGGTTAATTTGTTGTCAGTGGAATATGATTCTCTGATTAGTTATTTTTCTAACATGGTAAACAAGACAACCAAGTTATGTCCTGTTTTCATCACTAACCTGTGAGATGCATAGTTTCCAGAAGTTCAGACACCAATTTATCATCATCTTCTAATTCCAAATGAATGAGACCTAGCTTCTTCCTCATCTTCTGCAAATAATGCCTCTCAAATTCTGCATCATACTCCTCTTCAAGAATGAGTTCACTGATCTCCAAGGGCAGTTCTGGGACTAAAGCTTCAGCCAGCTTCCCTAGATTCCACTTGCAGATCTCTGGCTGTTTGTTATAAGCATAGCGGCCTCCATTATCTGAACCATTGCAAATGTGTTCTGGGTCATATCTACAGACAAAGAAGAAATGGTTAGTAGTCTTCTTCTAGTTAACAGAGTGACTACTGAGTTAGATCCTTTAGGAGACTAGAAAGTGCAAGAAGGAAGAGTGCTTTTAGTTCTGACATTCCTCCAAAACTATTAATCTAAGCATGTGCTTGTATTGCCCTTCCTTAGGATAAACCCAAGACCTTTCAAATACAGAAAAGAACCATGCTAGAAAATGAACAGGTTATACATATATGGTTGTGACAGCTACAGAAGGTTAGAAATGGTTATGTCACGGAATACAAACAATTAGGGCTAACTTAACTGGACTCGCCACAAATAGGGCGTAATAAATCCACTTAGGAGGATGTTGAAAAGGAATGAAAGCAATCAGGAAAAGCATGAGGATTATTTTGCACAGTAAACACACAGTTGTACATTTCAGGTAATTAAACTATACTGACCTGTCCATAAACCCAAAAGGGCCATAGTCAATTGTAAGTCCTACTATGCTCATATTATCTGTATTCAGCACACCATGGCAAAACCCAACACATTGCCATTCAGCAACCATCCTTGCTGTCCGCTTTGTTACCTAAGAAACAAACACTTCAACTTTGATTATGACTTAGACATGTCTATATATTTCAAGGGATCTATCATTTTAACCTAAACAGTGTTATTTTACAAGGTATGACTGCATTACACTGTAGGGCTTGAAATTCAGGGGGAAAAAAACAAACGCTACTTCCACTGAAGTATGGCCTCCTGCTCCACTAACATAGTTAATTCCCAAGAGCAAACAGCGATTTAGCCCAAGTCCCAGCAGTAGCAACATTTTAGCAGCATCTCCCCCAAACTAAAGGTCTGCTCTGACTGAAATAAAATTCATATGGACTTCAATGGGAGCAGGATCTGGCCCTCAGGATGTATATATAAAAAGTTTCATTAGCCTAAATGCTGTGTGTCTGTTTCCTTTGTTCATTATGACCCTATTTTCCACTCCCACTTCTTTCCTCATGCCATTTTCTTTCCTACTACATCTATCTTAACTGACAAGCCAGCTCATACAACTTGGCCCTATGAGTCACAGTGGCTCCCTTACCGTAGCCTGCCACTGAATTTGTTAATGGTGGGTTGGGAGAAGTGATAACCAGAGAACAAAAAAAAAAAAAGACAGATGCAAGAGGCTAGGAGCGAAAGAACAAAGGAAGTGACTATTAGCACACTATGAAACTAAGGGCACCTGTCCAAGAACGATAAAAAAGGCTTCTAACAGAAGGTCAGAACCACTAGACCAGTGGTGCTTAACCTGAGGTGCACGCACCCCCTTGGTGTGTGAGATGCCCTTTCTGTGGGTGCGAAGGTTTTTAGAAGGTATTTTTAGAAGGTAAATCATTGAAAACACAAATTAAGCACAGGCATGTAAGTACAACTACTTTGTTTCATCAAACCTATGCGTTTATTAACATTATACAGTTAACAATTACTGTAATATACAAACAAAAAATATATCTAAGTTTAAAGAACTGACCTACTTCAATAATTTTTGATATGGGGTGCAAGATCATATTTTGAGAACCAAAGGGGTGCAGGCTGCAGTAAAGGTTAAGAACCACTGCACTAGACTAAGGTTGATCTAGATTGAATAAACCTTCACTATTCCAGTCTTTGCAACAAATATCTCCTGTTGCCCACTTCTAATTCCAGAACAAGAGCTGTAGGATTTCCCCATAAGAAGTGCAAGTTGGTGGGGCAGGGGGACGGGACTTACAAAGATTTAGAAAAATGAAGACGTGTTAAACAAGGATCATCAGTGTTAGACTTTGTGGTAGGGGAATATCACATTCCTTAACTATGCTAAAGAAACAAAAGATGCAAAGTTAAGTAAAAAAAAAAAAAGTCAGGAAATGCCAAAATTGAATTTTTATGTACAAGCTGAACTCTTCCTCATTGTATCCATACATTACAACAGTTTTTAAGTTACTTTTCCATAGTATTGTTTCTGCAGTGAGCAGGTTAGATGAGGTATAGCACATAGAGAAAGGCATGCAATATTTTTAAACAATTTATCAATTTCTTCATTTCCGTGCTATCTGCCAACCAATATTAAGTCTGTTCTACGAAAACAGTTATTTTAACTTTTAAAATAAATCTAATTAGTAAATCTATTACTGATCTGCTACCATTACAAAAATCACTGACACAAACTATGATTTTCAAATCCTCAAAACCTGGTCAAATCAAAACCTGTTTGCACCAGAACACTGACTTCTCCTCTGAAACAGCTATCAACTTGTCAAATTTCAAACTTCCAATCCTTCCTTCTAGAGCTGTTTACGGTAGAAAAAGTGTTTATATAAAAAAGAGGAAAAGCCAGCTTCACACAACTCTCATTCTCAAAAATGGCAGAACTGTCTTTGCTTAAACTTTCATCAAAATCAACCAACCGGGACAGGCTGGAAAATTTCAGCCCCGAGGAACAAAGTTCCAGAAAGTTAGAGAAACAGAAAGAAGGGTTTAGAACACCAACATTTTGGAAATTAACTTTATGCATTCCCCTCACCACCATTTTCCAGCTTCCACGCTGGCATGCATTATAGTGCTTTCAAGCATAACACTTTATATGGTTTCCACACTACTCAGAAGGGCGGTAGAAAGCCATACGACACAAGTTACTCCAAGCAGCTACATGTGCACAGAACTGATTAGAAATATGCTATAAACAAGTGCAAGTGGCCACACTCTGTACTATGGCTCTATGCCAGAGAGATGAGATACCACCACACAGTAAATTAATCATAAAGATGAGATCCAAGCTATTGAAAACAAAAGCTCACAGAACGATAAAGACATGTGAACTGCACGGTGCCACTGCATAAAATGATTTGTTATTCTAGCAATTTTTTTTTTTTTTTTTTTCAAACTGCCAATGAAAAGCTTGTACTGCAATTAAAACATGGATCATTCCCAAAGAAGTGTGCGCTGATTAGAATGAGGTTGTCTGTGTTCTAGCTTCAATTACCATTTCTCTCCATCACCAATTTCTAAACTTACTGATTTTTACAAGTAAGTTTTACAAAAAGAAGAGCTTGGGAAATTATATGTTACTGAAGCCCACCACTTTAAAATGCCTGTTTACATTTTACCCTTGTTAAAAATGACATCTAAAACTACTGTAACAAAGATTCAAAAAAAAAAAAAATCTGTTCTCTTTACATAAAGTGATATCAAATGCACTCACTTTTGCTCTCTGGTTTAGTTTCCTTCACAGCGGAAAAGAGGCGACAAAAGCATTTTATATATTATAGGCAGGCCACAAAGTGCTGCCTATTAAGGTTGTCCAACACTTCCATTATAAGACCCTACTTTCAGTTGCTTATAACTAACTGTCTGGTCTGAAATTTTAAAGGTCAGGTGTCTGTCTCAGGCTGAATTTTTGTGGAAACTATCAGTCATTTCCAAGGAGAAAAATATGTTGTTTTGCCCTTGTTAAAAAATACCGGGGACCTTTTCTTTGAAAAGTTCTCACACCCCCGTGCTTTCGAGCAGAGACATGAAATTTGGAAGAGGGCGGCATATGTATTAAATGTGCCTTTTGCAATCCCTGTGAAAACATGCTGAAGTTTGGCCAAGTAATAAGCTTATGAAAAATGACAGCTGACACTTTGAACAGGTTACCAAGGGAGATTGCGGAATCCTCATCATTTGAGGTTTTTAAGAACAGATCAGACAAACTTCTATTAGGGAGGGCTTAGGTATACTTAATTCTGCCTCAGTGTTGGAGGATGGTCTGCTCACCTTTTGAGGTCCCTTCCAGCCCTACATTTCTATAATTCTGTACTCAGTAGCAATTTAGATTTTAGCAGCTGAAACCTCCAAAGATGGTCTAAACTGAGCAAGCCCTGAGGCTGGAGCAGGACTTTCCCTGCAATTGCAACTCGGGACTGTTGTGTGCCCGGCTGGGTCCTGCCACTTGAGCTGAGAGAGCAGGAAGGCTGTCTCTCCTGCACTCTCAATGACTCTGCCGCTGGGCCCAGGCAGCGCAGAGGAGGAAGCTGACTGATTTGAATATAGAGGGTACAAGAGATGAACCTGGGGGAGAACATGGAGTAGTTTGGAACAAGGAGGTTGGGGGGGAGTGGGATGAAACTGTCAGGAAGATGGGGAGAGCGAAATAGGGACATAGGGTATATGTGAGGCAGGAGAACGGGTCTAGGAGCCAGGTGAGAAAGCATGTGTGGGAAACTAGGAGCCAGCAGGTGGGAGCGTGAAACAGACTGGATGAAGAGCAAGGTGATGGAAACAGGGACTGGCTAGGCAAGTTCACTGGCATGGGTGATGGGAGCCTGGAGGAGTGATTTACTAAATTAGATGGGACAAGAAGCTTAAGAAATGGAATTTGGGATGAGGAGTCTGGGATGGGAAATGGCTAGGACTGGGACAGTGACAGGTTGGAGGGAATGGAATGGGGTGAAGTTTGGGTGGAATGGACAGAGAGTCTGTGCTGACTTGAACACAATACCCAAGATTCCTAAGCCTCAGTGTCCCTAGGCTGTCACCACATATCTGTGAAACCCACCGGCAAAGTGCCCTCTCTACTGCTGGTCCACAGAAATGACGACAACCTATTACTATCATATCCTATTAGCTCAAGCCACAGAGGTCTGTTGGGGATCAAGCAGTTGCAACCCTGCTGATGATATAGGTATCTATGATGGAATTTGTGTTTTCACTTCGCTTTTTTAAAAACCCAGAAAATAAAACACAAAAAAAAAGTTAAAAGAAGATTAAGATTGCAAAGTCACACACACAGAATTCAGGAAATGCTAGAATTAAAGTTGCCTATGCAATCCGAATTTGGCACCTTTGTGCAGATTCATTATAAATTCAGTCTTTAATTACACAATCTCATACTATTTCCCCCCCCACAGGACCCCTGCCTCATTCAGGACACAGGATGGACCTACTCTAGGGATGAACCAGGATTGTGTAGCAAAGGAAACTCTTTTGCGGGAACCTTACTTCATTTGTGCAGAAGTAGGAAGATGTGGTGAACGAGGAAGGGGACTGCAGGGAGAGAAAGGAAAGTCATGGGCAAGGGCTGCCCTGGAGAACTGGATTTATAAATGTCTATGCTAGAGTCCCTAGCATCATATAGGAAAGTCACTTAAATGAAACTTTTCATAGGGGTCACTAACTGTTCCTCGGTGCTAAGCATTCACAACTGCAACTGAAGTCAGTGGGAGTTGTGCTATAGAATACTAAGTACTCTGGAAAATCAGCTCATAGGCATCTTAAACTGGGTACCCAAAAGGAGGGAACTTTTAAATTTAGTTCCTATGCCTCAGTCCCCCATCTGTAAATTGGGGATAATTATACGCCCCCACTTAATAGGTGTGTTGTGAATATAAATTAATGTTTGTGAAGCGTTCAGATACAATGATTAATGCCATAGAAAAACCCATGAGGAAATTAATAATTCTGTCTTCAAAGCAAGGTTTGAATAGTGTGCAGCTAATAAGGCCTGGGGCCACACATTAATTTAAAAAAAAAAAAAATGAGGAGAAAAAAATACTGAATAGCAGTCGCCAAGAGAGCACCATCCATCCTGTGCACTGAATGAGACAGGGGTCCTTTGAGGAAAAATAGTATGCAATCGCATAACTGAAGATTATCGTAATGCATGTGCACAAAGGGGCCAAATTAAGCTTGGAAAGGCAACCCGAATTCTGGCATTTCATAACTTGAGAACCTGACTTGCAACCTTAATGTTTTAATGGTTTTTAAGTGCAGTATTACATATAAAATGACAGACCATAATAATTGGCAGGTGGGCCAGAAGTAGATCTACTACCTCAAACTAGTTTTAAACTTTTTCCACTGACTAGATTTAAAGTAAAACTGTCTAAGGCTTGAGACAGGACAAGAATCAATGATTAATTCAGGAGGGGGAAAAAAATCAATTTGAGGGATCTTGCCAGAACACAGTGCTGTTTGTAGAATTTACATAAATTATTCTAAAATAGCATTTTTATTGTTCATTTTAAGCTTCCTAAAGTAGCTGCTGGCTATTTCCTGCTAACCTTGCCAGCTTGAACAAAGCCTTCTGAAATACTGAACCAGGTATCAAGTAGCTGAAATGGTTTGTTTTACTGTATTGGCAAATTCCTCCTCTTTCACATATACCTCCTTATGTTGCATCATGTGGCTGCGCTAAGACTTTTCATTCTTCCTTTAAGAAAAATCAGAAAAGCCCAGAAGGCAGGTCGTATGGCCGCTTTCCAGCTTCCCGATTTAGGTATTGTATTTAAATTGAGTGTACTGGACAGAGCCCCAGAAAGCACATAATATTTGAATATACAATTAATGAAACAGAAACAGAAGCATTTCATCTTCCCTAACCCCTTATTTTGCTCATTGAAAAAAGACACACTTATTTCCACCACCTTACAAACAACTAAGGAAATTGTGTGAAAAGTGGTGTTAACACAATATCAATGTTTCGATGTAGAAGTACACAACAGTCAGGAAATGTGAAGTTATAATTCCCACAACAACTTTAGCTCAGAAACATTACATATTTCTATTAAGGCATAAATTTAGCAGTATATACACACACACCAATGCTACATATCTGCCAACAGCTCAAGTAATGGTTATTGAGGAAACCATAATTGAATGTTCTGGCTTCTGAGCATTTAAATTGTGAACCTTTAATTTACATTCTTCTCAGTCAACATCCTTTTTTCCCCCCGTCTTTCACATTACAAAATGAGTACAGACCCTTTTTACATTCTAAATCATTACCTCATCAGCAGCCAATCAGGTTCCAGAACTCCCCAACATTCTGATATACTCAATTTATTATGCATAGTCTTGTACAGCTCTTCAAAAGCTAGGGGAATCTTGACTTGCTGGTGAGGAGGTAACTAGTCTCTTAAGTACATTTCAGTATACAGTTCTACCAGGAGTGTTTTTTCCAAAAGCAACAAAAAAAAGTTAAAAGATAACCAAAAGGGGAAAAAAAACAAAAAACAAAAAGTTAACTCACCCCATATTCCTCACACGATGAAGTTCTTGTACCTTACTTCTACATATACTACGAAAGGAAAGAATTATCAGTCTCATACCTCTCTGAAGAAAGCAGCATTCCTCTGAACACTGTTGTCAGAGTAAGCCTGCTGGATTTCTGGATAGAAAGTGCTGATCACATAATTAAGCATCTGTATTCGAATATCATTTCGGTTAACACTGGGACCTTTGCGTCCTGTGTGTTCATCTGTAGGTTTAAAAATCTCAAAAGATCCAAACCTGTTTTAAGATAAGACACTTCTTATTCATTTATATTACAGCAATAAGAAAATTACCACTTAGAAATATTACTGTAGTACCATCTCCTTAATTTAGGCCCCAGTCCTGCAAATGACAGAGATAATCAAAATAACAGTGCCCCTCTGAAGCACCACACAGCAAAGGTGTGCATCCACGTGCTGCCACGTGAAGGATCAGGGGCCCTAGAGAGCATTAACAGCTAATTCTTAAGAGCTTCCTAAAAATATTCAATGGAAGACAATGATTATATGGTGAACTTATTTTAAAAAGTAACAGCAAACCAAAATAAAATACTGCCTATACAAATGAAAGACATCTTGCAAAAAAATTGGAAAAAAGATTTTCCAAGCTTTATATATTTCCTATTCCTCAGCCTTTCATTAGGAATTTGTGACTTTGCAACGGACCAGAGATCTTCCATAGAGTCCTAATATGGTTTCAAGCAGGAACTACCTTCCATTTCTAATATGTAGTCTCACATTTATCACGATCTAGATTTTGACAATTTTATTCCTTATCCTAAAACCCTTCATTAAGTGGCTTTTAAAACAGTCCTCTCCCACATAATAGTCACCCACCAGCATCAGGAGTATCATAAAGACGGCTTTTCTTTGCCAGGACTTGAAAATAATTTTTTTTAAAATTTATGAAGCTTAAAAAAATTCCACTTTCCATAACACCCCACCGTGATTTTCTGTTTTACTCCCTACTAATTAATGTTTACCTGGCAGTGTGCAAAGATGCCAGTGCATCCCATCTACTGGATGGAAAACACAGAGTTCCACCAGTCTAGCACTGAAGAGCTAAAACCCCAGAATGAGAATCATATATAGATGGCCTTGTTAGAGAAATAGTGTATTTCCAACAGGATGATGGTTTTGTTTTAACAAGAAAAAAATTGAAAACAGGCTTCTCTTTACCTTATAAAGGTGGAAGCTATTCTCAGGACAATTGTGCATCTTTCATTTTTTGGATTTCCATCATAGAGTATGTCCCGAACAACTTTTGAATCGGATGTTACACACGTTCCAGCCCTTGTTGTAGGTATACCTAGATGAAACATGGCCTCACTACACAGGAATTCTCTTATACTCGACCGCAGGACCTTTCGACCATCAGCTTGTCTATAAGAAAAACAGTAATACGACTTAGCTCTTGTGTAACACTTCTCATTTCTACATCTCAAAACACTTCACAAAAGCAGAGTATCATGACCCTCATTTTCTAGGTGGAGAAATGAAGGCCCAAAAGGCAAGTGACTTGTCCAAAGTTGCCCACCATCTCCTCTTAGTTTCAATTTACAATGTGTAATGCTATCTCCTTATTGGAAACATTTATTTTTGGTATTAATACCAACATTCATAGTAGAACATATCCTCCTTTCCAATCACCTCTTTTGTTGTTTGTACAGGTTCTATACACTCCTTAAGCTTATCCCAGTATTTAAATTCTGTAGAATACATTGTTAATGGAACACAAGGGCCAGCAGAAGTGTTCCCATCATTTTTTAAATTTTAATAAAGAGCTTTTCAAACAAGTAGAAATTCATCTGCAGACCAGACATTACAGAACTTCACCTAGTATTGTAACTGCCTATAAAAAAAAAAAAAGTGAAACTGGCTTCATTATTTTTTATTATCCAAACTCCAAAAAACCACAATCTATGAACAAGTGAAATAAGTTGACTGAATTTTTAAAAGTCACTTAATCTAAGGTTTTATTAGTAATGTCTACTACCAAAGTTGACAGTGTCTCTTTAAAGAAACGATTACGACTTTGGAATTAGCTGCAAAAGTAACTTCTTTCCCCATTCCCCCTTTAAAAATGGAGATTAAACATTCACAGGATTTAGTTATCTCACACCACCGACAAACAATCCAGTTTGAATATTAGCTACCACTGAACATAAGTTACTGCAGTAGTTTTCAAACTGGCCCGTGGCCCAGATATCTACAGCTTCTGAAGCTATTAGAAAAGCATACAAACTGTGATTCCTTCTGCTAGCTGTAGCCTACTCTAGGACTTCAGTTTTAAGTTTGTTTTTTTTTGAACCAGCTGAACTTTAAAAAAACCCTTTATCCTTCATGACTGCTTCAGATCTTTCTTTGTCAGATGTCTTTAATGCAGTGGTTCTCAGCCCATAGTCCATGGGCCACTTGCGGCCAGATCAGCACACAGCTGCAGCCCATGTGACACCCTCAGGGCCATACACACAGTATATACCGTATATATTGTTTGGTCACAGCCCACATAACACAGAGAGCTACATATATGGCCCACAACGGTAAACAGGTTGAGAGCCACTGCTTTAATGTATACATTTAAATATAATCAATTTTTTTGACCATCACCAAAATTAAAAAGATAGGAAACAAACAGAAACAGGACCAAACTGCACAATAATCTGAAAGTATAGAATAATAGGAGCTAAAAATCAGTTACTCAGTCTGTGCAGGTACTCCACTATAGCACCTTTTGACTTGTTTACCTATTGTTTCCCCGCTATTTCTATGACTAAAGCTCCATAATAACGCAAACAATATGCTGGCAGCTACCAGTATTTTATCTACCAGGAGAAGATCCTGGCTGAGCTTAGTTAAACAATACAACAGAAGGAAAAAAAGGGTGGCTGCTACACACTAGCATTCCCACCACTATTATCAAATCTCTAGCAATAACAAAGGTGGAAAATTTGAGGGAAAATGCCTACTGGGGAAGGAAAGAAACAACAAATGCAAAGTGCAGGAAATGTAATTAGTTTCATCCCTCACACTAAAATATCTTTATTTTTCATCTCACCTCCTTTGTACCACTCAACATTATCTTTTTTAACCAAACATTATGATTGCTGTAGGGATGATGAAAAATCAGGGTTAAGAGTAGAGCCCTACCAAATTTATGGTCCATATTGGTCAATTTCACAGTCACAGGAGTCTAAAAATGATAAATTTAATTTAAATCTGAAATGTCATGGTGCTGTAAGCGTGGGGGGGAGAACCAATACCATTCCACCCTTACTTCTGCACTGCTGCCAGAGGGGTGCTACCTTCAGAGCTGGGTGCCTGGCCAACAGCTGCTGCTGCTCTCCAACCACCTAGCTCTGAAGGCAGTGCAGAAGTAAGGGCAGCAATACCACGACCCCCCTTGCAAATACTTTTGGGGTCAGGACCCCCAATTTGAGAAACACTGGTCTCACCCATGAAATATGTATAGTATGAAGTAAAAGTACGCAGAAGACCAGATTTTACAGGGGAGAAGAGAGAGAACATGAGCAGGGCTGTCCCTAGCTATTCTGGGGCCCTACACAGCCCCCCTGCAGGGTGTGTGAGGCCCCAGGCCTCTGCGGGGAGGGGTGGAGGTGAAGGGGCAGGACTGGCTTGGCGGGCAGAGGGGAACCACCCCTCAGCACTCACTGGCAGCACAGCAGGGGCAGGGTCGCTGCACTTCCCACAGCCACTGGTGAGTGCAGGCCCGCCCCCGCTGCAGTCCTCAGGGGAGTGGAGGTTGGGCTGGGGCGGAGCGGGGAGGGGGGCATGGGGAAGAGATGGGGCAGGGGCTGGAGCAGCACACAGCTGTGCAGGGCACCAAGAAACGTGGTGCCCCAAATTTCCTGGTGCCCTACGCAGCTGCGTACTTTGCGTATGGGTAGGGATGGCCCTGAACGTGAGTGCCCCATCTACACTAGCACACATCCCCAGCTGCCACCGCACCTGTCCCGGGCATTGGCGAGGCATTTCCCGCAGTGGCAAGCAAAGGCTCCTGGGCTGGGGACACTGTTGCGTGGCAGGATGGGCTGCCAAAGGGTGAAGTGACTCAGGCTGGCAATGGCAAAGGCTTAAAGCCCCTACGCCGAGCTCCCCAGCTGCAGCAGCAGCCCCTGGCAGCATCTCACAGGCGGGACCGGGGTGCCCCGGGGGCACCAGAGCAGTGGGCCAGGCGGGGAACCCACAAGCTCTAGGTATGATACAACCTGCGACTGACCCCGCAAAAGGGTGCGGCGCCCCCGCCAGCCCCTGCCCGGCAGAGGGGCAGGACGCGCCCGCCCGCGAATGGTTACCGGGAGAAGGGGGTGAGCCCGGCCCCCTTGAGCTGGATCTCCCAGCGCTCGCCCCGCGGGCTCAGCACCTCGCCCAGGTACATGGCCGCGCCGTCGCCCAGCTGCCCGGCGAAGCTGCCGAACTGGTGCCCGCAGTAGCAGTGCGCGGCGGGCTCCGCGCCGGGTAGCAGCCGGTTCCCGCTGAAGTACAGCGCGGCCTCGGCCTCCAGCTCCTCCAGCGCCCCGGCCGCGGGGGGCTCCAGGCCCAGCAGCGCCAGGGCGGGCAGCGACAGGGCCACCAGCCGCGGGCTCTGCACCGGGCTGGGCCGCACCCGCGAGAAGCAGGCGCCGGGCACCTGCCGCGGCACGTTCTCCTCGGACGGGTCCAGCGGCAACGAGCGCAGCGCCCGGTTATCGAAGCGCAGCGCCCCGAGGCAGCTCGCCGCCGCCGCGGCCGCGCCGGGGCCCGGGCTCCCCGGCCGGGCAGCGAGGGGCGGGGGCTCCTGCATGGCGCCGCTGCAGCAGCCGGGAGGGCGCAGGCCGCGCGGGCCCGGGCTGGGCAGCAAGAAGCAGCGGCCGCTCCGCAGCACCGCGGCCATTCACCCAGCAGGGCGAGGGGCGCAGCGACCCCGCCCCTAGCGCGGGGACAAGATTGTGACGTCACGCCCAGCGCCTTATCACAGGGCGCGCTTTCTCCGAGCCCCGCCCCGCCGGCCGCTCCACGCCCGCGGCGGTGCCTAGCCCCCCAGCCACAGGGCGAGGTCGTATCGAGGCCCCGCCCCGCCCCGTGGCTGTCCCGTGGCCCAGTGCGAGCTCTGGAGCCGCGCTGCTGTCGTGGGGCAGGCCAGATCGATCCGGGCCTGGCCCCGCCGCCCCCCACCCCTGTCTCTGCCGGGCCGAGCCGGCGCCGGAGGCCGCGCGCGAGTGCGAGCAGAACCGATCCGACACTCCAGCCCGAGGCAGACCGGCGGCCCTGGGAACGTATAAGCCCTCGCCGCCTGCGCCCCGGGAGCCAGCCCGGCGCTGCTTTACTGCAGGGTAGACTGGCCCGGTGAGAGCATGAGCCCGGGAACGATCCTGCACTGGCAGAGACGTGGACTGGGTGCTGGAGTCTCTTCCAGCTCTCGCTGTCCATATCCGCTTTTCGGGTGGAATACACCGTACAGTGCCCTTCTAATCCAGCTGCAGTGAGTTAAAACAAACGCATTAATTACACAGTTATTACACAGCAATGATTCACCTTTTGATTATATTCTGCAGAAGGCAAAACCCCACTTGTAAATACAGTGTCAGTCTCTACCAAAGACTTTTAAGAATATGTTTGTAAATGGCTACAATTCAATTGAAGGCCCAGAAGATGGTTTAAGATTGAGGGGAGTTTGTGTTCATAGACGTATTTCTCCAACACAGCCATTTATATTTTGTTACATGGTTGAAACGGTGATATAAAACAAGCCCCTATAAGGAATTCAAATTAATGCACTTGTTTATAATTGGAGGGATTAATCTATCTTCTCTCATAACAAGTTCCCAACCAGAGATGTCTTCCAGGTGGTGTACATCAACTTGTCAAGATAGTTGCAAGTTTTACAGTAGGCTACATAAAAACATTAGCAAAACAGTACAAACTAAAAGTTCATACAATGACTTATTTATATTGCTTTATATACTATACACTGAAATATAAATATTTATATTCTGTTTTATTTTATAATTATATGGTAAAAAGTAGAACAATTTTTCAGTAATACGGTGACTGACACTTTTGTCTTTTTATGTCTGATTTTGTAAGCAAGTACCTTTTAAGTGAGATGAAACTTAAGCATACAAAAGACAAATCAGACTCCTGAAAAGGGTACAGTAGTCTGGAAAGGTTGAGAGCCACATACAATTGTTGCCAACTCTCATGATTTTGTCATGAGCCTCATGATAATTATTGTTTTCCTTAAAGCCCAATCTCTGGGAGTCAAGTGGATATGTGATGATTTTCAGCCTTCATTCTTAAAGAAAAGGCAAAGTTCTGGCTCTTGTGACTGTGGAGAAAGCTTTAAAATGTATCCTAAAGGCTCAAAAAGCAGAAGGCAAATAAAAATAACATTTCTGTTATTTTTACATTCTCTCATTATTTGAAAGCTAATTTCATAATTTTTGAACATTTGTGTTTGGCAATACTGCAGTGGAAAGCTCCTTTTATCACTTTTGAATGAAATACTCAGATTAATACAGTTACAACTAAACATGACACCATCACTGTATATTAAAACCATAACAATGTGTTCATCACCAGTAAACAGTATGGGGTGGCCAGAGGTATTTGCATAATGTGAAATTGTCCACTGGCTTACCTGCTAGAGAAGGATAAAAATAAAACTTCAACCAATCACTCTTAAGGCCATGTCTACACTGCCACTTATGGCGGCAAAACTTATGTCGCTCAGGAGTGTGAAAAAAAAAAAAACCCATCCCCTTGAGCAACATAACTTTTGCCAACATAAATGGTAGTGTGCACAGCGCTCTGTCACCTGGAGGGCTTCTCCCACCAACATAACTACCACTGCTCATGGAAGTGGTTCTATGGAGATGGGAGACCTCTCTCCTGGCAGCATAGAGTGGCTACATGAGCTATCTTACATTGGCACAGCTGCAGCGGTACAGCTGGGCTGCTGTAAGCTCGCTAGTGTAGACATAGCCTTAGTTGCCTTTCTTCAAGGCTCACTTGATTTGAGCAAAGAAAATCCCTAATGGAGAGCAAATCAACACAAAATAGTGGGGTAATAACTATTAGAAGCTTTTCCAGCTTCAGTCATCTGTGAAGGTAGAAGACACATCATTCCCCTTTAGTAGCCTCATCCCTGGTCTCCCCTTAGGCTGATGAACTCAGGGCAAATATCCATACAGTAAGTTCCAAAAATGGACACCTGATTACTGGTCACATGACCTCTGGACTCTGTGCCACCCTAGGAATTGCAACTCCCAGAATGCCTGTTCTTAAAGGCTAAAGTGCCATAACAGATACAAATGCATGCACTCCAATCCCCAGTACCCCATTGTATGTATGATTAATACTTGCATTGGTAAAGTTCTGAGGTCTACTTAGTGCTGTCTTCTACCTGCTGAAAATTACATGTAGAAACTGTTCCAAGGCACTGAAACTTAAGTCCAAACAAGGCTATACTTCAGCTTCAGAATTCTTTCCGAGATTTCAGAAACCAGTTGTGATTTGCACTGTCAGATCAGGACTCTATTTATATAATTCTCCAGCCAGAGACAGATAAATCCTGTTTGTATTTGTGTTAATTGGACAACATTCAGTGGTTTCAAGTTGCTGGGGTTCACTTGAAACTCATGAGGCCCTTTTCCCCCACTGCAAGTTCCATAGAACTTCCTTTAACTAGGTGCTAACTGTGCCCAGCTGTAGATGCTTCTAGGTTTTTAGGTTGTGCTTGGAAGCCCACAGCAGAGATCTCATTCACTGTTGGGGTCCTATGGTATATATCTAGAGAATAATGACAAACAGTGGTTCTAAATTAATTAATTAATATTGTTTGGCTTTCTTATGTATATTTCTGAATGCTACTAAATGGGTGTAAATGGGGAGTGTAAAAGGGACCATTCTCCACCAGTGTTCCCTCTGATTTTCCCCCCAGGCATTTGCAGAATGAATTTTGTTATATGCACCAATATAGAGGTGATGTGTGATATATGCACCAATATTGGGGTGATGTAACAAAATTCATGTGGGGGAGAGGGGTTGAGCGTACAGGAGGGGGCTCAGGGCTGGGGCCAAAGGGGTTGTGGGCAGGCTGCCCCAGGGCTACGGTGGGAAGAGAGGACTCCCCCCAACTCTCTCTTCCTGCAGCAGCACCTGGTCTCAGGGACAGAAGCACGTCTCCCCACTGCAGCAGCTCGGGGGTTGGTGCCACAGGGGCACCTCTCCCCCCGGCCTTCCCAGGTCCGGGGCTGGGGGAGAGACATCTCTCCCCACCGCAGCCCTCAGCTGCTGCATGGCCACGCAGCATCGAGGAAACTCAGCTCTCCACCCAATTTTCTATAACGTGGACCACATCTCTTTGCATTCATGGAGCATTGGACATCACTGTACGCTCTCCACTGTATGCTGGAAAAACAAGGAGTAGGAAAATACGTATTTTTAATGATCAGAATGTGACTTGCTATTACCTTGTCTTCATCTTAATTTGTTTTATATATATTACCAACTTCCACAAAGAAATTCTTCAGGTGTGTGCCAAAATGTACACCGAAAGAAGAAAAGGAGTACTTGTGGCACCTTAGAGACTAACCAATTTATTAGAGCATAAGCTTTCGTGAGCTACAGCTCACTTCATCAGATGCATATCGTGGAAACTGCAGCAGACTTTATATATACACAGAGAATGATATTCTCTGTGTATATATAAAGTCTGCTGCAGTTTCCACGATATGCATCTGATGAAGTGAGCTGTAGCTCACGAAAGCTTATGCTCTAATAAATTGGTTAGTCTCTAAGGTGCCACAAGTACTCCTTTTCTTTTTGCGAATACAGACTAACACGGCTGTTACTCTGAAACCTGTCAAAATGTACACCAACATACTTCTAAGGTTCTGACCCAGTTTGGATGATGAAGGCATCAATGGAGGGGGCTGGTTGGTTTATCTCCAGTGTCATAATCCCACTATAGGACAGAGAAAGGATTGAACAGGAGGCAGACGACAATTGCTTTGATTTATGTCTGTTGTCAGTCACAATAGGGAGGAGACGATGGAAGAGATATGGGCAAAGTAACACGGGTGCTATCTGGACAGTTCACTAAATGATAACAAAAGGTTGAGGGGAAGAGGGAGAAAGAACTGCCCTAATTATACCTGTCCTGAGACTGACTCCTAGGCAGTTACTATATAGGATGCTTGTATTGCTAATTATGATTGATCGTGTCTGGATGCAAGTTTGTACTGTAAGAGTTTCCGTAGTCAAAAAATAAAAGTTTAAGAACTATGTGCATTTGCCATCACTGGGGAACATTTCAAAATACAACTATCCTCTTATTGAGTCCATTAGTTACCTCCACTTAAAAAAATATATATTGCTATTGTCATACCCCTTGCAGCCAGTTGATGGAACTAAATATTTTAAAGCATGCAAAATACAGCAGTTAAAGTAAAATAGGGCCAGATTCTGCCAGTATTACTCATATTGAGCAATATCTTATTCTGCAAGTAACCCCACTGAAACCAAAGGGGCTGATTTGTAGTTATGGGCCTCCGGTATTAATCAAACACCAGAGGGTCAGAAACTGGCCCTTAATTATTTTGTGCACTTTGTGTGTTACCTTCATAGTTGATAGCTGGTAGTTTGTACCATTGTTTGACATGGAGTTTCTCTTTGCTGGGAGGAGATTATTTTAAAAAAATTTAAAAAGCTGAAGAGATGCATTTATGTTTTTTTTTTAAAAAAAGCTGAACTCTCACTTCTTTCCTCAGCACAGCACACATCTAAAATATTTTGCATCAAGCTGGGATTGGGTGAGAGGTGGAAGTGACTGTATGACTCAGTTTGTTTATCCAAACCAGCAATCAGAAGTCTTCCCCTTGCAGCATTTAAAAAATAAAGAACACTCCAGATGAGTGAAAGGAAAGTGCTTACGTCAGAAGCTGTGAGCTCTTCAGAGCTGCCCTTGCACCAGCACAGCCTCTTGGAACACCAGCCAGGGCATCAAGCAAGAGGCAGGGGACACACTGCTGAAGGGGAGGACCTGTGAAGAAAAACATGACACAACCTCCTTGCTAATTGTCTCCCCCAGTTACCTCTTTTTCCCCCACTGCTAATGGGGGCAGAAAGGATAACTCCATTTCTTCGCTGCTATTGGTTCCCCCAGTAGAGGAAGCTTTCATCTGATTCCCTCCCAATAAGAATACAGCAGGCAAAAGAAGAAGAATATACATGGCAATTTGACAAGTCACACATCTGCCTCAGCATAGGAATGCCGAGCAGAACATCTCCATTTCACATAGCTGGCACAGAGGGACTCTTTGTGGCTGCACAGTGCCACGGGAATCTACCACATAGTGGTATTTCCCAATTTTAGCCTAGTTGACACTCAGCTGCTCCCCTCTATAGCTCAGACTTGCAGTCAATATCAAAAGGCAGGTGAATGAGCTTAGCCTCATGCTGGATATGGCCCTTCATCAGTGCAGCTGTAAAAATATGTTATTAGATAGGAGTTATTAGACTTGAAGTAAAGAAACAGTCCTGAAACATCAAAGTCTAAAATTAAAGTTTATTTTAATTTCAGAGGGAAACAACAAACAACTACAAGTTTGTCTTAGAATTACATAAATGACATAATTTTCCTCTTTTTTAATGTGTAGTTCCCACTACTGTCTGGCACTTTGAGATAACGTGTTATATTTCTCATAACTGGCACTTTTTAAAGGGTTTTACATTTCATATGCATAGCTTCAGATAAGCAACTTCCAGTGGAACTCTGGGTGATTTTTAATTCAATAATTTAAATTGGATTCAGTATTATGTCAGCATCTATTAAAAAGACCTTTCATCATAAATACTATCTTGGCCAAATGTATGTATACAGCAGTGATAAACAATAGATTATAAAAGTAGGTGGCTTCTATTCCTACACAAAAGAGTAGATTAAAAACATACTAGAAGGGATGCGGGTTGGAGGAGAGAGAGCATGGCATTCCTTTGATTTAGCTGCCTCACCCTAAGCACTTCTGTATACTGCATGCCCAATCATCGTGTATTATTTCCATTGGGTTAGCTAACTGATCATCTTTGCTGGAAGTGTAGTAATTTTTGTTTTACTTTAAGGCTTTTTTTCCAGCAGCAAAATGAGGGTCCAATTCTGGAAGGGAACAAGGACCCTCCTCCATTCAACATCTTGCCAGATTGGGCCGCAACTGAGACAGTACTTTCAGAACTCATTTAACAATTTCCGTGGCATGTCAGAGGGAAGTTCCATGGCTAGCACTTTATTTTAACATTTATTTAAAAACAGCGTCTGCTTCCATCTAAATAGCCTATTCAGCACTCAGTCAAAGATCACATAAGCAAAACTTCTGCTGATGGCAAAGAAAGGATAACAGGACTTAATGCTTATGCAACCCTGTGGTCATAAGCTCCCTTTCTTCACAAAAATGCATACAAATAGTATAGGCAGTTGAGTGGCAAATCACATAGCATATTCCATTATCAGTAAATCGACTATTATATATCTAACTGTGTTACATATGGATTTATTTTCAATATGAACATTATCCTGACAAAATTAAAGCTCTGCACATATATTTTTGCAAGGGTTATTTTGATTAATCTGGTCCAATTTTCAAGATTAAATAAATTCTGGTTTTATTTTGCCACAAATTCATGCACCTTTAGCCTCTTATGAGGCTCAGTCCTTCAAAGTATGAGTGTTCTGGTTCTGATCCAAAGCAGAACACTTAACCACATGATCTACTTCTTATGAAACTACTGATGTGCTCAAATTTAAGCATGGATTTAAGTGCTTTGCTGGATTTGGGCCAAGCTGTTCAGCAACATAGTCATGGTATAGAAAAATACGTTAGGTGGTGTGCATATTTTGCATCTATTTTAGTTAACCAGTATTTGTTTTTTAAAAATGATGACTAATATAAAAAATAAATGGCTTCAAGAGAAACAGTGGTTAAAATATTTTATTTGGATAACATAGAACATACTGCTGTTTACTCTAAACTGTTGTAGACTAAAAGGCACACGCTTGTTAAAAATACTTCAGATTTACATAAGATGTACAAATGCATAAAGCAAATGCACAGTTTACCAAAAAGTACAATATGGCTTCACAGGGTTGAGTGAGGGCTGGGACAATTCAACATGTTTAAATTTCACTGAATGTTGTTAACACCTAAAGGATTGATTGTAGAATACAGAAGGAAATTAATGGAGGGTAAAACATTGATCATGTTACATAGATAGTATAGCACATCAAGTATACAACATACACCACTTATATGTGGATTCATAGGATTGTTAGGTCTGCAAATTCATCAGGCATTTGATTGCCCCAGGATAAACACTTGTGGGTTTTGATGATCTGCCAGTTTGAAAACAAATTCTTCATCAACAAACAGCTTGTGTCAAGAATCTGTTTATATATTTTAAGAGATACAGAGGGGGAAACAATATACTTTTAAAAACAAATTTTGGTAATTATCAAATTGTCATTAAAATCAAAGAGTAACTGACATATCCATTTTCCAGGGGTGCAGGTAATTGTGCGCATGTGGGAAAAAATAACATACTAAGCATCTGAAAATGCTCCAAGACAATCATTTAGTGGTAGCCCCACACAAATTTAAGGCTCATTTGTCTGCAATTTTCCTTAGTTTTTTTCTTTTGTGTAAAATTACCTGAGCACAGATATGTTCACAGATATTTTAAAGCAAAAAACATTAATACATTGAACTAAACCTCCTAGAGAAATCTCAGGAGGGGAAAAAACTCCCAATCTTTTGGTAGGTCACTAAAGCCAGGAGAAGAATGGGCTTAAGCTTTTTCTTTAAAAATGTACATAAAAATGTAATAAAATTATTCAAATAGGACTGCTAACCAGGTTACTAAATTATTACAAAAGATCAAGACTCAGAATTCAGGTGGTCTTTCTAGTCTTAGTTATTTGCTAATGCTGCCTTCAAGCTCAATACAGATCACTGCTTGTTTCTCAAACGTTAATAAATGGAAAACTGAAGACGAAGGACCCAATTCCGCTGTGTCCTGCATTGTCATTTGCATCTGTGAAAAGTGAGTATGAAATACAGCCATTCTGAGTAGGCAGTATTTTACACTCCCTTGCACAGGTATATACCCCAATTCAGAAAAGCACTTAAATACATAAGTGTTTTAATTGGGATAGATTTAAACACATCCTTTAAATTAAGCATCTCCAGAAGTGGTTTCCTGGATTGGGATCTAAATAACTACACAAGGTGCAAGGAAATGGAGTATCAGGCCCAATGGACATACCAGCCTGCCAGTGATGTCAGTGGCATAAATGCAAACAGGATTAGGCCATTCATTTCTTAAGGGTTAAAGAGAAAAAGCTTCTAAAAAGACTCTGCATGAAGGTTACACGCACAAAAACGTTGGACAAAATAGATTGTGTGAAGACATTTCCCCCACACAAGACTTTGGAAACATACCCTACTAATAACCAAGCACAGTTTGTTAACCTTATTGAACTGTATGAAAACCAAAATCAACCTCTCCTTGCTGCCATCCCTCAGATTCAGCTCTTCCTCCCCACGTAAAGGTACTAGAACAGATATGGACTTCACTTCAACCAATTTGCAATTGCATAGGAGCTCCAGTAGCACATGGACCTCTTTTACATAAAATTAAGAGATTAAAACATTATTGATATGACAAGTATGATTGCTATACCATCGGGGAGGGAATAGTTTGTTTCCAAGGGCACTTATAATCAAGGGCAATCCTGTCTTATGGATACAGAAAGAACTATAAAACATAATGAACATAGGGTTAGAAGTAGATGTACTGAAAAAAAGTGTTTAACGTTACAGTAATTGAAGTCATACCCATAATTCTACAAACAAACAGCAAAGATAAAAAACTCAACCTCATAGCTAGTTAAAAAAATTAATTGATTTTTGCTTTTCTTTCTATTAAATAGGTAAAATACTCATCCACTGAAAAGTTATAGTGATAAAAAAAAAACATTTGCATGTGTGGAGGGAAAACAGTAAGGTCAAGTACTGCATATCAACCCCAGACACATTGTCCAAAGAAAGAAAGAAAAAGCTTTGCAACATGAAAAGTAAATTAGACAGTAGTTCTAGCCTCAAAAGTTTACAATACTGAACTTAAAGCCAAAAGGATTTGGCTAACTAATATGGTTAAATAATCAAATCCAAAAGGAACAGAGTGCCCTGTAAACACTGGAAGTTAACCAACAGCTGCTGATAAAGCTACTGTGTGTACCTTTCCAACAGAGGAGAAAACTATTACTGATGTCTGTAAGGAGAGATGCAATTCTAAAGGCAACGTTTCAGTTCTTTAATAAGGCTCATAAAGAAACTTGGCGGTGTACGTCTGATAGCCTGTACCATTCTGATTTTTTTTGAAAGCTCTGAAGTTTAAAAAAACCTAAATGTATACAAAATTTTCTGTAAGAAGATGTCCTTCTAAATCATTTTATAGGTGCTTAGCACCAGGAACGATCATTTGGTATTATACCGAAACACTACTCATAGAGGTGTCCTTGCGCTGTTGAGCGGAAACACAATTAAGTTACCGTATGTCGCTTTGTTCCTCTGAAAAAGTCAAGAATATACACTCTTTACACTGTCTGTACTACATCATCATAAATATATATTATATATACACATAATATATAATATGATATATAATATGTGTAACATATTTCATTTACCTCAGACTGGACTCATGTACTTTCATACCACACACTTATCAGGAAGCAGACTCATTCATTAGGTCACAGCTGGTGTAGCTTTTAATAGCAACCCATTTACTTCACAGCAATTCAGCACGGCTCAGCATCAAACGGAATCTATGACTAGAATCCTCAGTCCCTCTTTTTCATCCCAATTAGCATGTGTTGTCTTTAGCACTCTTTTCTGCAATTATCTCCAGACAGTATTTCAACTGGGCGTTCAATGTCGAGGTCTAATTTCCATCAGCCTCTGAAGACAGTTCTGTGTTGTTGGCATCGAGAGAACAAATTGAACTGTCCTTTGTCCTACCCGGTAGCAGCCATATCCCATCAGTCCGAAAACTGTTGCCTTTATGACAAATCTGAGAACCTTACTCGAAGTTGACGGTGGAGGCACACTGAAGTAAAGGTGATAAAGACAAAGTTACCATCCACATAGCTGGAAGAAAAAGATCCTTCCCCATCTTCATTAAATGCTGATGATTTTTGCCACAATGTTTGTCATTACAACACACTTTACTAGTACAGGAGCCCTTGCAAGGAATGGGTATATTAAGACAGAGCAAATGATTCTTTCAAGGTCATAGATTACATCCAACATCTTATTCCAAATCTAAGGGTAAGTAGTATACTCCTGAGAAGTACTTAGGCTCTTAACTTCCACTGAAATCAATAGAAGTCTAAATACTTTTGCGGATCTGGACCAATGACCTTTCCAGCCACATAGGGCACAACTTAATTCCCTAAGGAGCTTGACCTCTTTTACCATCAGAATCCCTAACAAACACAAAGAATGCTGTCAGGAGTATTGTGGAGAAATTGAAATCAATGCAGAATTGTTTTTAATGTGACTATTCATTTAACTACAAAGAACCAAAATCAAAGGTAATGTGTGAGGTGGCATAAGTTAAACATCAGTATGAGGATTTAAAGAGGGTCAGGACTTGCCATTACTACAAAAAGTTTCACTGGTACAAATAAGTGTATTTACATTTAATTACATTGGTGCCATCCTGTAATACAGACAAACTGGATTAAATTGAATCTCTATTACCATGATTTAAACTGGGTTAAATGTGTACATATATTAGAGATTTGCACCGGGTCACTAGGTTGATTTTAAATTAATTTAGTTACAATGAGTATAAAAGTTTCCTAATATAAACAAGATCTTGTATTTTGAGGGGTTGGAAAAAAGGTACAACTTAGAGAGAGAATGTGGGGGCGGGGGGAGGAGGACAGGGGATAGAGATACAACAACTACTTTAGCTTCCATCTTTTTATGTCCCCTTATTAGTTAGCTTTCCCCTCTTTTTCAGTCTCTCAACTAATTTAAATCACCTCTGAATATAAACGCAAAAGGGGGTTCAGTAAGTTCAATATAGGATGATCCAAAAATCTGTAAATGGAAATACACATTTGGATTCTGAATCCTAAGAAAGGTTATTTCCAGATCACTGTGCCCCTTATGAGGCATAATAAAAAGGTATCTGCAGTACAGCAGGAGAACTTTAAATCTAGGAAGAATACCCAGAGAATACACAGCCGTAACCACACAGACTGTACATCTCAAATATGCTGAGAAAGCTGAAAGTTCATACACCAGCCAAGAAGTCGGGGTTTGAGAATGGTTGTACTCTGAGGGTTATTATTTGCTTTATACTTAGGCTTGGGAAGATTCAATTTTTATCAGTAAATGGCTGTAAACATCAATTTCACTGTACACACACAAACTGACAAAACTATTTCCATTATTTGGTTATAATCAAATTTTACAGATAGGCAAAGTAAGAAAAATGCTGCTTAAATTAGAACTCAATTTGAAGATATTTACTTTTTATATTTTGACACGTGAAGTTGACAATTTGTGTTTCAACGGTTATAAAGCCTTCACTTTTTGAATCTATGCCCATTGTCATTAAATAATTTTTGTCTGACCCATCCCAGTTTCCCGCAACTGTGAAAGTGTAAACTGATAAAAATTGAAAAATGCTTAAAAATTATCAATATCTTTAAAAATTATAAAAAAATACCAAACCAAGTTCTGCCACACCTATTTATACTATTAAAAAAAACAGGAGAATTTAAGCAAACTTAGTGCCTTATGAAAGATGTTGGACTGACAACTCCTCCACAGTCAGAGCCTTGAGTAGTGTCAGTTCAGTCAAAATGTCTTAAGCTTGACTTAGAGGGATCCCCTGTGTAGGCATGAAGATAGGTAGGTGAATTTCCATGCCATTCAGTCTTCAAACTCACTAATGAAAATGCAAACAAATGTACCAATAATGCCAGTTACTGTGACTCTGATGTGGATCTCTGTCCACTAGCAACTGGACTGAGAATACTAACCAGCCATCAAAAGATACGGTCTAGTTGTTAGGGCACAAGCCTATGACTTGGAAGGCCTGAGTTCAATTCCCAGATTTCCTATGTGATCTTGGACAAGCCTCTCTGTGCCTCAGTTCCCCTTCTGTAAAATGGGGATAAAAGGATTTCCCTCCCTCATAGAGGTACTGGGAGGATAAATACATTAGAGAAATTAAGGCACTCAGGTACAACAATAATGGGGCATAATAGATTCAAGGGGAAAAAAAAAATCAAATGGTGAATTCTGGAATTTGCTAATCTGGGCTGAATTCCAAGGTATTATGAGTATGTCTACACTGCAAATCAGGAGCTGTGACTGCAGCACATGTAGACACACCCATGCTAGCTTTGAAAAATTAAAGCTAGCTTGAGGAACAATAGCAGTGAAGCCACGGCAGCATGGGCAGCAGCTGCCCAAGATGCTGAGCAGGCGGGGCTAGTCTTTGTAGTCTCCTGTTCTGCCGCAGTTTCACTGCTATTCTTAGTAAATGGATTACGAGAAACTGTGATTTTGCACTTCAAGAGGCAGTGCTGCCTGAATACAACAAAAGCCCAGAGGTCAACAATGTCTCACTCTTTGGTTAAAATATATTTGAAGCTTCTTGTTTTAACATACTACAGGTCCCACCTGTGAATCACATACTCTACACTCATTTTAAAAGCCCTAAACATAGGTCAATACAATTTTTTCCATGGCATGACAGTTTTCTGATCAGATGCCTCACCCTGGAAATCCAGCTTCCCCCCTCCCTTTACAGCTTCTCTCATGTTCTTGTTGTAAGAACAATCTGCAAGTATTATACACCATTTCACGGCTGACCCCCAGAGCCCCACAATGCCAGCTGGCAGATGGCACACCGTAGCACAACTCACATCAGGCCTGGCACACACATTGCCCCACCTCAGTGTTGTCATAACCTGTATCTAAAAAGTGTCATGTAAGGTAACCTACCTGAACTGATAATATGCTGGTCATTAATAATACTGAGTGACGTATGTACATGCAGAGTATAAAGAATTATAGACGTGTGCTGCAAATGTGTTTGTAAAAGGCATTTGGCAAGCATGCTTAAAAGCCCAGCCTGTCCTAGACAAAGGTATGTTGTTTTGCCTGCTTGATTGTGTCTCCAGTGTAAATGGAGCCTGATGAGCCCAGAAACAATGGAAGTATATTTACACATACAGTAAACGCAGCTATCAAACCAGCAAGTGGGGGAGATGATCACTTAGCACTTACAAGAGGGATGGAGGCTATACCCCTAGGAAGCCTTCCTGGCTCTTGAAACAGAGACAATGGACTTTAGGAATTATAAGTAGAAACAAACACATTTTGGCCACATCACTTGAAAAACACATGTGGCCAGAGTTCTAGACATCTGAGAAAGGTGGATCCTTCAACCAAGGGGGTTGAAGTCCCTGGGAATGTACTATAGGTGAGAGACCTGATTAGACAAAGATTGAAACTTGCTGACATTACGTTTTAGTCACTAGAAAGCATGTTTTGTTAGTAACCTTTCATATCTCATTCACTCTTACCGGAAGAGACAAGGTGGGTGAGATAATATCTTTTATTAGACCAACTTCTGTTGGTGAGAGACACAAGCTTTTGAGCCGTACAGAGCTCTTCTTCAGGTCTGTCCAATAAGAGATATTACCTCACCCACCCCGTCTCTCTAATACCCTGGGACCGACACTTAAACCTATGTTGTTTGTTAATAAACTTTTTTGTAGTAACACACGACTCTCTCTCAGTGCTGCTGTACTAAAGTGAAGTGTGGGTCTTCAGCTAACCTAACAAGCTAATGTGGGCACCATCTCTTTGGAGGCAGTGAACTTAACAACTTCCAGTGAGAGGAACTGGACACTCCAGAGAGATGTCTCTTGGGAACTGGGGTTCACTGATTGTTACCTACAAGGCAAGTTTTGGACTGACAGAGTCCTGAAGAGTTTGCTGGCAAGGCAGACAAGCTGGTGAAGCGGGGAGCTGACACTCAGCTTAGCAGCAGCAAAGCTCATTCTTGTTGAGGCAGACTGGTAACAGTGTGGCTCACGGTTCTGGGTGACCTGAGCAAGATGTTATAAGCATTAAAAACAAAGGCTACTGCAGACTGTAAAGCTGAGGAGCTACTAAATCAACACCCAAAAAGGAAAGAAAGTTACCTCATGATTTCCTGGATGTTTAAGTCAGTGTTCCAGTTCTTTTCTATTCCAGGCACATGACCCATCCCAACCACTCCAACTACAACAGACGGGATACATTTTCTGGGTTCAGCTAAGAGAGAAGAGGGGAAAAAAAATATATCAGTCTCTTCTCCAGTGAGAAAAACATTGCCAAACTGTAAGCAATCTTTAAATTAAAAAAAAAAAGTAATCATATTTCAAGGGAACAATTTCAATTACGCCCCGTAAACATGAAACAAAATTTTTCAAAAAGTTAAAAAACACATGTATAAACACACCCCCATATGTAACTTATTTTGACTAGCTCTAGTGCTACTTTAAGTCCTAGAAGCTCCAGCTGGGGCAGAATGCAGCTCCTCCCTAGTACAGCCTGCCATGAGCACATAAAATTGGGGGAAGTTTTTGCATTGCCTTCTTATTGGCTTCTGAAGGGCAGCATTCAAGGTTTTCAGCAATGATCCAAAAAGCCCTGAATGATCTCACACCTGGTCCCCTGAAAGACCTCCTCTCCTATTATATCCAGCTGTGGCAGTCAAGGTTGACAGATAAGCACTTGGTGTTGGAAGCTTACATATCGTAGTAAGTCACTCTCCATTGCCCATCTTTGGAATTTGGGTAACCTAGATCACCCGAGTCTAGTGACCATCAGGGTACAATACAAAACACGTTTGGGCCCCGAGCCTGCAAAGGGAGCTCTGCAAAATTGGACCCTTCCGTCTACACAGAGTGCCACTGATTTCAGTGGGGATCCTAAGCAGCACAGAGTTTGGCCCACCTGGTTCTCTTTACATGACTGGGCAATTATCCTATTTTTAAAGTATCTGATGGTCTTCTTTATTTTTGTTTTGGGAGCGGCATTTCCAATTTGTGTTTCAAGCACTTAATATCCCTTGCTCAAATATAAATAAAAATGAACCTCAAATCACCTTCTAATATGCACTCACTATTTAGCCCACCAAAGTCTCAAGAACAAATTTTGAGGTCCTATTTGAATACATGGCCTTTGAATACATGAACCTCAAAACATGGTATAAGGTTTTAGCTCCCCAACTTGAGTAAATGCTACAGCAAGACTGGTGCCATTCTGGTTCTCTCTGCCAGGTATGGTGGATCAGCATGATGGGGATAAATCAACATATAAATAATAAATACACAAACAAGATTCTCCTTTTTGCCTGATTCACTAAGAAATTCACACTAGTGTTTTCTGACACCATAAATTGCTTGTGACGTGCACACATGCGTGCACACACACAACACACAGTTGTGTGCTAGACTTCTTCAGCTAACAATTCAATAAATGAAAAGCCTCAGAGACAGACAATCTCCTTGAAAATCCAGCTGCTTTCTTCTATCCCCTAGGTCTTTGCCTGATCTCTCCCCTGAATTTTCTCTTTGTTCCAAATAGCTTTTATCTATCCTCCCTACTGTTTTTTCCTTTCCACTCTTTGCTTCATTGTCTCCCCTTCCTCTACTCCACGCTCCCCCCATTTTTACTTCTCTTCTCCCCCTTCACCAGCATGAACAGATTAAAGAGTTTTGGGGCCCTGTGAACTATGGAATTGGGAGCCCACCCACCTCCCTTAAACTAAACAAGAGCATGTGATATATTGTCTGCAAATAAAAGAAAAATCTACATTTATTATTAGATCAGAGGAGACTTTTAAAAATATGAAATATATTAATAGAGATAGAATATTTAAATATTCATGGCAATTTAATTTAAAAAAAAAATCTAATACCCACTCTCCTTTTTCTCCAGGAAATGTTACCTAAGTAGGCTAATCACTTGGCTATATTTATGCAACATGACTTAGAAATGAGCTTGACTATGCTCAGCTGGCTCTGCACCTCGAGGGAAAGTGATCCGGACGAACACAAAACTTGCTGGAGACCATACAAATCACACAAGAGCAAGTAGTTTGGTACATTGGGTTTCGGAGGCTCTTGAGCCAGAGACAATTCGCTGCCTTTTAAAAAAGGGGCAGAACTAAGAGGAACTTTACCAGCTCCTAAGGAAAAGGGGCATTGAGTCTCAGCTGGCTCTGGACGCAAGTTTGATCCAAATTGATACAAATAAGGGACTGAGACACTGATTGTGGGATTGGGCTTCAGCAGCTGAGGGAGCAGGAAAGCTGGTTCTTTACCCCTGGGAAGAAGAAACATGGGTGCCATAATGGCCAGCCACCAGGACCCCAAAGCAGATACCTGATGGGTCACGACACCAGTGCCAGCAAGGAGGCCCAAAGAGCCAAGCACAAGCTGAACCCTGAGAAGGGACTTGAGAAACCAGACCCCACCCTGAAGTTCCCCTACTCTTACATGGCCCTGATCGCCATGGCCATCCCAGAGACAGCCAAGAAGCAGCCCAGCTGCCAGGGTGCCAAACCTGTCTGCATCTCCCTAGGGAGCCAAACCTGAGTGGCACTGTGATGCTGTGTGGCAGGTCACAATGCCACTCACTGATGTTTGCCCCCCTCTTCCATTCATAAGCCATGGTGAGGGGGGTGTCAGAGGGCAGCTGGGCCAAACCTGGTCAGAACCCAAATAGAGCTGCCACCTCCAAGAGTCCGAAAAAAACAGCCACTGCTTTCCCCACTGCTTCAGTTCCCAGGTGCCACCCCTCCCCACACAGCCTGACCCTCCTCTTCCCCTCCCAGGTGTCCCCCCTACCACAAGCCTGAACCTCCCTTCCCCTTCCACACAGTGCCACGTACACAGCCTGACCCCCCTCCTCTTCCTTGCCCAGGTGTCCCCCCCCCACACAGCTGGACTTTCTCCTCCCCACACAACCAGATCCCACTCTTCTTCCTCATCCAGGTGCCCCCACCACTGCCAAGACTTCTCTTCTTCCCCTCCCAAGTACCCCATCCCCACCAGCCTGAGCCTCCCTTGCCCACCCCTACCCTCAGCCTGACTCCCTTGGCCTATAAGCCCTTAACACCCACCCCCTGCCAGGAGCCCCAGCCCAGGGAGCCCCCCTGCTATACCCTCCCAAACTCCAGGAGCCCCTGCTTCACCCACCACAATCCCTGCTCCTTATGCCTCCCCAATGGTAGGCCTTGGGCCCATCCTGCTTTCCAGCACCAAGAGAAGCAGGAGCTACCGTGCCAGCATGAAGAGCAGGACCTGGGTGGAGCCCCTTTCTACTCGTGTCCCTTGGAGCATCTCCTTTTTAGTGATGGAATCTAATCTACCCCCCCCCCCTTTTCCTCCTTCATCTCTCATCACCAGGCTCAATCATGCATGAGGCCATTGCCATGCTGATCTTGCATAAAGCAGTTTTGTTTTGCTGCTGGAAACTATGTGATTCTGAGCAGTTTCACCCTGGTCCTCTTGGGTCACATGGGAAGTGCCATGCAGAGAAACTGCACAAACTATCCTCCACTACTGCTGAGGTATTTGGGAGGAGAGAGGTGGTAAATTTTATCACCTTTTCTTCTCGGAGAACTCCAGACCCAACAGTAAAGGGAGACAGTTCACATGTTGCTTTGACACCTACTGCTTCCCTCATGACCCAAATGGGACTGACAGCAAAACTGAATGATTTTTCTCCAGTTTCACTCTGCTGCTGCTCCAGCTGGAATCACGGAGGAAAACACCATGTGAGGGAGCAGCAGAGGCCCAAGTGCAACATTTGTGAAATTTTAAAAGCGGGAGACAGTCTCGGTGGACCTACACTAAAGTTACATCTAAGATCTTCTTAAGATATCAGGTATAAAATAACCCATAATTTATTATTTTATGCATCCCAAGGGATTATGGATCACAAAAGTGACAGCCAAGTGCCTTTAGAGACATGAGAAACAATATTCAGTATGCGCACCCTCCCTGAAGTATATTATTGCTTTTATAAAAGAAGACTAGAGTCCCATCCTGTGCTGTAATATTGACTCCTGCATTTTTCAAACTTTAGCAGCCTAATTAGTATTTTCCTGTTTTGAAATAGGCATGATGGGAAGGAGGAATCCATTATTCAAAGCACTCTCATAAAGCTAAAAATTTCATTCTACTTCTATTTGTAGAAGAGGCTGTCATACTAATTTAACAATATTCTCCCTTATTTTTTAAGCATTATAATTTACGAAGACATCTCATTTATTACACCTGGTACCTATCTACAAAGCAAGATGGCAAAGCTTTTCAGATTTCCTGAGAAGAAGGAAAATCATGGAGTACTACATTAAGAACATATTGCTTGCTAAACACAAAGTTAAGAATCTGCTTTAAAGCAATTACTTTCTGAAGCACGAGGTAGTTCTATTCGCTTAGCTGCTTGCTTCAACATGTAGGTCAAGTAAATATCTCGCTCCGATACAATTGTTCGATGAAGATCAGGAAATTCTCCAATCATTTCAGCCATCATCTGCTCCAGTAAATCCTTCTGTTTACACTTCTCCACGTCATCTTTACTGAAAGAAAGAGAAACAGTCCCAATGTCTGTAGAGTCATATTCTAAGCAGTGTGTCTGAACTCAGTGAAAGGGAAAGAAAGTGGTCAATCATCTAAGAGCTATTCAATAGAAGTCAGTCATTACGCCTTACTCATGGGAAGCTAAACAAATACATAAATTGGCCGCACACCTGACAACGTGCCAAGGCTTTGAGGGAAGGCGCTATCACCACTGCCCAGTTAAGGAGCATTATTTACAGTGCTCCTCCTGGGGCTTGTCAAGCAGTCCTGAAGCAGCAAGATCAGTCACCACAACACAGAGCATTTGAGAGCATGCACAGGGAGAGGAACAGAAGGACACCTCCAAAGGTGTACCCTCAAAGCCATGAATTGGAGGAAACGGGAAGAATTCTGTATGTTCCTATTAAAGTCGGACACCCCCGCTGAAGATCTGAGGAAAAAAGTTCTGAGCTGGCAATCCCCTGAGTGGGAGTGAGGAATGAGGATGAGTAAGAAGCTGCAGAGCAAATTCAGCTCATTTACCACGTAGTACTGTAGTATTTCTGGGAGTTCTGAGCCTTGGGTTTGTTTCTAGAGTTGTAGCGCGGGCGATAGTTAAAAGAAACATGAAAATAAACGTTTATGTAAATAAAAGTAATGAAGACACCAAAATGTGTTTTATTTGCTTACTTTCCATATAGCTGAGTCATGAAACGTTCTGGGACTGGGGACATTGCCACAGGAGCCAAGGACAACCAAAAGCAGAAGTGTACTGTGCATTTTCTACAGAGTATCTTAAGGAGATCATTCCAGCTTGTTTGGACTAAATGTAGATATTTATTTAAAAACCCTTCACATAACCATCAGGATATGAGTGTACCAGAACTGAGTCATCATGATCTTAAAACGTTACCGCTGTCTTTCCTTACCTCCCTCTTACCCTCTATATTGTTACCATCAGTTGTTGTCACACACAAACTTAGATTGTAAGCTCACCTGTGTAGGGACATTTCCCATACACATAATAATCAACAAAATTTGCCTGTTCTTATTTAATGATCAATGTCTTCCTGGGAGGAAAATGCAGAGAGGAGTTGCACAGAAATCCACCTTTCAGTCAATGAAAATTTTCTTAAAATAAGAGCAAAATTCATGTCACAGGCTGACAATGAAGCATATTAGTTACCCCCATATTTTGTAGATCAGCTGCTAGTTAACAAGTCAAAAGAAAGAGTCAGACACTGGCTCCAAAACTGGATTTGGCAATATATGCATAAATGGAAACAGCAATAAATGAAACCTAAATTAAAGCAAGGATGGGAGACAGAAGGTGAAACCGTCTTGGTTCAGTTCTAGGTCCCTAAAAACCCATGTAGTTTCCTCTAAGCTGTTCATGGTTCCAGTCACAAGAGCACTGGACAGGTGCTATGGGTCAGACAGAATGGTCCAATGGATTTTCGCATATATCCTCCTCACCCAATCCCCTGCAAACCCACTACCACTCTTTATACATCTGCTGGGAGCACAAGTAAATTGCAAGGGCATCTAGGAATGCACTCCTCAGCCATGCAAATTAATGCTGCTTTTGCAGAATTATTTGGCCCCACCTATTTTTTTTGGAAGGAAAAAATCCACAGACAGAACAACGGGAATGGGAACCATTGCATTATTGTAACACTTCCTGGAAAGCTAACAAAGACCCTTTATAAAGGGTGATATTAATGAACAGAACAGTCAGACATTTAAAGGTTACAGTCCATAGTCTCTTCTGTGCCAAGACCTCCTTGCATAGAGAGCTGGTAATCGTATCTCAGTTCTCAAGCTGAAATATGACAGCACGCTATGGTCCCTAAGGGACCATAAAACAGCTGTGAATTGACACAGTAGAGCTCCACTTTGTCCCTGTCACAATCCCTTCTTCTACCAAAGGGTGCAGGGAGGCTGGACAGGAATAAGAACTTGCTGATAATTCTTCCTCTAGGCTGATTTTGAGCCCAATCATCTCCGACAGATTGCTGAGGACTTTCATCTCCCACTGAAGTGAAACTGAGGATGCTCAGCAAACTGCAGGATCGGTTACTTACAATCTACCTTTCAAATAAAGCTAAAAACACTTACTCATACCTGATTGGGTCAGATAAGAAGCAGAGGCCCCAGGCAAGCTTGACTTTTTGCCAGAAAGAAAGTGCAGCGATGGCTCTCTTAAACGTAACAGGGATAGGTCTGTCCCCAAGATGAAACTTACAGAAAGGTACTTTACCAGCCTGCAAGAGAAGGCACACATTAGCTGTTAGCAGATTGTTAGGACACCATTACTAGTTACACTAACCTACATGTTCTAAAGAACACTAAGGAAACAAGGGCAAATATCATCACACTTACATATCAGGTAAATGGAGGTTACTTACAGGTGACTGGAAGTTCTTTGAGATGTGTGGTCCCTATCTGTATTCCACACATGGGTATGCATGCGTGCCAGAGTCCAGAAATTCTGACAAGCAGTGTCCATTGGCCCACACATGTATAGTGGATCTCCTCATTCTCCCGACCAAGAGCACAAGAAGCAGTGCAGGCTGATGCCCCTCCTGTTCCTCTTCTTACCTCAAATCCAGCAGGATCCAAAGCAGAGGGGACAGAAGATGGGTAGTGGAATACAGATCAGGACCACAGATCTCAAAGAACAGCCAGTTACAGGTATGTAACCTTCATTGCTTCTTCGAGTGCTAGTCCCATGTATTCTGCACATGGGTGATTGACAAGCAGTGCTCAGATATGAGCAGGGTGTGAGGAAGATGCTTGCAGTACTGCAATTCTCACTGCTGCATCTGGCCTGAACTAGCACCCAATGCATAGAGAACGTATGGAAGGAGCTCCAGGTGGCCGGTCTGCATATATCTAGTATTGGAATGTCTTGTATGGATGCTGTAGAGGTGGCGTTTGCCCTTGTGGAGTGTGCCCTGACTCCATCAGGAGGAGGTATGTGTGCTAACCTGTAGCGTTCAATGATGCACCCAGAAACCCAGTTAGAGATTCTCACAGAGGATATTGCTTGACCTCACAATCTTTCTCCTTTGGCGAGAAAAAGTCTTGGTGATTTTCTGATAGGCTTGGTCCTTTGCAAGTAGAACACCAGGGCACATCTGATGTCAATGAAGTCGTGTCTCTTTGGCAGAAGCATGGGGTTTTGGAAAAAAAAAAAAAGGACAGGTAAAAATGGATACTTTGGTTTACATGGAATTCAGAAATAACCTTGGGGAGGAACTTAGGATGGAGGCAAAGAGATGCCTTTTCCCTGTGAAAAACTGTTTAAAGAGAGTCTGCCATGATTGCTCCCAACTCACTCACCCTCCTGGCTGAAGCGCTTGCAACAAAAAATGAAACTTTCATAGACAGGTGGGACATGACACATGTCACGAAGGGTTCAAACGGTGGTCTGGGGTGTGTTGACAGGAGGAGGTTGGAGGTCCCATTGAGGTGTAGGTTTGACCACTGGTGGAAAGGTCCTGACTAGGCCCCTCCTGAATCTTACTGCAGTTAGGGGGGTGAAGACAGAGGGAGGGAGGCAGGCAGGCACTAATCAGTCACTGTGAGATGGACTCACAGTGAGCTAATGGAAAGGCCCGAGTTTTTTAGATACAGGAGATAATCTAAAACAGCCGGAATATCTGCAATGCCTGGAGAAGGCGGATTATGCTCCACACAACTAGAGAAATGTCTCTATTTAGCTAGATAACAGATCCTAGCTGAATCCTTCCTACTCTGGCTAAGGATAGCCTGAACAGGTGCCGAACAGGAGCGTTCTACTCCTGATGCCCATCCAAACACCAGAATGTGAGATGGAATGGGTCCAGATTGGGGTATTTGATGCTGCCCCCCCTCCTGAATTAGGAGGTCTGGGAAGGGGCAGGTCCTGGACCAGGGGGAAGGTTGATATTTTCAGGAGCTCTGGGAACGAAAACTGTCTGGGCCAATTGGGTGGTAGGAGAATGACTCTGGCCCTGTCATGACAGATCTTTCTCAGGACTTGCAGTAGCCGGGGAATGGGATTGTTTGTCCATGACAACAGGAGATCACCATGCTAGAAGCTATGGCTCATAGTTCCTCTGAAACGGTACAGGGGAAGTTTTCCGTTTGCTTGGAGAACAAAAAGATCCCATTGAGGTGTACCCCACTGAGTAAATATTTTCTTCAGGACAGAGTCATGACTCTCCTACTCGAGGTCCACTGTGAAGTGCCTGCTCAGGTTGTCTGCTAAAAAGTTCTGACCACCTGGGAGGTACATGGCTTGCTTTTAGTCAAAGAGGAAGAGATCCTGCTCCGCCCTGTTTATGTGAAGGACCACAGTGATGCTGTCTGACATCACTTGGATATGGAGCAAATGCATAAGCCGGAGAAAGGATCCGCAAGCCAAGTGGACTGCTCTCCATTCTAATACAATGGATGTGCAGTCTGGCCTCCCATGGAGTCCAGGTACCTTGTGCAGTGGAGTTGTTCAGGTGAGCACCCCAACTCGGAAGGGAAGCTCCCGTTATGCTGGTGGCTCTGGGGGTGGAAGCATTGGAGGCAAAGCCCACTCTCACTCTCTCCAGGTTCCACCACCCAGGTGAGGGAGCCAATGACTCTGGCTGGAATGGTCACTTGGAGTTGATGTGACCTTTGTCTGGTGAATAGACTGACCAGAGCCAGGCCTGTAGACATTGTAGATGAAGGCTGGCAAATGGTGTCACCGAAGTGAAGCCATGTGGCCTAAAAATGAAAGGCACATTCTGACCACATTTCTTGGTCTGTAAGTAATCCATGTTATCAGGCTGCTCATTAACTGAAGTCTTTCTATTGGAAGGAAAACTCTCACAGAAACAGAATCCAGCGTGGCTCCAATGAAGGGCTGCTAGAAGTTGGAGCAGATACTCCATCACCATCTTGACCTCCTAGCAGGAGTGCCAATCACCCAGATATGGGAAATTGTAACTGCTGTCTCATTTAGGCTGCCACCACAGAAAAAACCTTTGTAAACACTCTGGGTGCTGTTGCTAGCCCAAAGGGGAGGGTGTCATCAGAGTAGTAGGCAGCTGGGAATAAGAAGCTGACTCAGGCCATGAGGCAATAAGAAGGAACTGGAGAGGCGTCAGCCCATATTGCCTCTTATGCTTGGTCAAGAGCATGAGGAGATTTACTGTGCACATACACACTGCTAGTTAAAATTTCCAGACTCAGGTGCATGGCGTGCATGTGCACCCATTGGGAGACAAAGAGGGACTAGCACTCAAAGAAAAATTTTATATTTTGTAGGCAAATAACATTTTCATTTTCAATGTAATATCTCAAAGGAATACTTCTTCCATGAAATGCAACAGTTATTACAATAAAAACCCAGGGCTCTATTCATATCAAACAGCACACTGACCCTCTCTATCTTCTTTTGTACCATACCGAATAAGTCATCAGCTTTTTGGCTAGGCAGAAAAAAGCTTTTTGCACATGACTGCATTTGATAGGATTGGGATCGAGACTTGGATTCAGATCTGGATAAGGTCAAAAGCAAAAATGATTTTAATTATTTTAAATTTTGCTTTCAGAGGATCTGTAATATCCTGGATCCATCACACAATATGGAGTGAGAGGCAGAAAGCCTAAGGCTGGTGGAAGTGGGATACTAGACACTACATGGCTTGCCCTGGTGAGAAAAGATTTTGCTATAACAGATCTTTGAGTCAGAGCTACGTGAAGCCACAGATCTTTTAAAGCCCTGTCTAGAACACATGAATTTCATGTTAGGTGGACCCTTACGCAAACCTCTTTCTCCGCCTCTCAAAAAGGTCCTTCCAAACATGATTTCAAAATACTTTGTTCTGTCAGTGAAGATTCAGATCAGTATCATTTTAGAAGAGGTTTGAGAGTTGGTATGGGTACTACTTTCTCAATTGGTATGAACATATTTCTGCCCAGCTTCTGCTGAGCAAGAAATAACATCTTAAGCCGGATACCACAAAAGAACCAGTCCATGGCTGGCAGCATGACAAATGGCAAATGAGGGAGAGGAACATTAAACCAAATGAAGCAAAGATACGAAGGTTTACTTCACAAATATTTAAAGGAACCAGACTCTCTATATAGTACGGGAACTTATTTGGGACAAAAGTGTCTTTCATATGATCAATAAGATAGATCACATCAAGGGCCTGATCCTGCAGTGTGACAGGATTGGGACCATAGTCACCTGGGCAAATGACTGAACTCAGTCCCATTTAGCCTTTTTGGATTAATACATTGGGGTTTATTAACATTCCAGAGGTAACTTCCCAGCACAAAATCCTGATGCTATTGACTTCAAAGGGACAAGGATTTCACTCCCTAGTGTTTTATCAAGTGATTTCTTGAGCCTTTAAATTTACTAGATGATTCAGGTAAATATGTCTAAATTGAGGCCACAAAAGATAAGCATTAAAAAGGGCTAAAATTTTACTTTAAAGTGACATCACCATATGCTCAGAGATTTGGGATAGATTTACAAGGTCCGGCTCTGTTTTCCACCTATAGGTTGCAAGCACAAGTAAAGTATTTTGGAAATCAGGTACCTGATTGTGTCTGCAAGCTCAGGAACTCAGTCATCCAGATTACCGTAGTTATATCTGCAAACAACTTTGGGCACAATTTTATGCCTATAATTACTACTTACTAGTTCCCACAAAACTATAAGTGCAACAAGAGTTAAGGCTAGGCTGAAAAAATGTGTCCCACTAACAACTATCCACCAAAGGACTGCAATAATCCTAGTATTTATGAATTCAGTTCCATGCAGATATGCAAGCATTGTATAAAACAGATTTGGTCAGTTTTGTTCCACTTAAACACACACTGGATTATAGAAAAAAACTGGAAAATATTTTTCAAATTATGACATTAAATTTCCTTGAGATTATTGTGAATGCAGAGACTAACATCAGCATACCTGCTGACACCCTCTTTCCTCTTATTTAAAAAAATAATTTTTATATTACAGCCTGTACAAAACTAGATTTACAATAGTACTTGGAGGGTGGAGGGATAGCTCAGTGGTTTGAGCATTAGCCTGCTAAACCCAGGGTTGAGAGTTCAATCCTTGAGGGGCCATTTAGGGATCTGGGGCAAAAATTGGGGATTGGTCCTGCTTTGAGCAGGGGGTTGGACTAAATGACCTCCTGAGGTCTCTTCCAACCCTGATATTCTATGATTCTATAATCCATTAGGAGTTCCAAAGACAATGGGCAGAATACCCCACTGCCTTGCATTTTGTGTAGTCATCAACACCTGTACAAAGCGGTTGTAAAATGCTACCATGCTGATTTGATACCACAGTATTTTCACTTTGCATAGGTGTAAATGACTACATAAGGGGCAGGCAGTGAGGAATCAAACCAAATGTGTTTACAAAATACAGAAATAAGTCTACTGGCAGGATTCTACTTTTCTCCTTCAATTGATAATGGACTTTCAGAAAAAAGGAGACATCAAGTTAGCAGCATTATTAAATTTAATGCCTGATGGGCTGACAAGGGTTCTGACACTGCAGAGTATTTGGTAGAACAATATGGGTCAGGACCAGTTAGTATATTACTACACAACCTTCTTGCTACTTTTCCCCCCTCCATTCCATTCCAAAAAAGGACTGGACACACACAGGTCCCATCAGATTAGTATTCAGCTTTGTGCCTCATAGCACAGCCCAGACATAGCATGATCAGTGTAACTGTATTACTTACTAATTACTGAACGAAAGCTCTGCAGTAAATGGCACTATTCACTCAATTTGACTGCATCAAAACAATTCAGCATTTAAAGATCCATGCAGTAAAACTGAAATGTCAAGAGACACTGAGTGGAGCAGGTCTCTGCTTAGTTTCCTAATACATCCAGTTCACTCCTTTCAAAGTCCTTCTACCTAGGACTCAGACTGTATTTCCCCATGAATTATAGCATATAGCTAAAAAGCAGTTTTCCTGGCATTGTTAAGCTGCAGGAGCACCATGAAATCCTTGTAGCATGTTCATGTTATCACACAAGTTTCTGTCCTGGGCTTAAAGGTGAACTGCAAACCAAACAAAGATTGTGTATGTGCCCTTTCCCTTATTACTACTATTTAGAGAGCTGCAAAGACTTTTTTCAGTCTGTCTTTTTATATTAGAGATAAGACATCTTGGATCCCCCCAGTTTTGGCTGGAGGATCCTCTGAACTAGGGATTCCCAAACTTGCCCCTGTCACAACCCTATTAGACTCTCCTAATGATTGTGGCCCCACTAGAAACTCTATTTATAACAACAGGTTTCAGAGTAGCAGCTGTTAGTCTGTATTCGCAAAAAGAAAAGGAGTACTTGTGGCACCTTAGAGACTAACAAATTTATTTGAGCATAAGCTTTCGTGAGCTACATGCATCTGATGAAGTGAGCTGTAGCTCACGAAAGCTTATGCTCAAATAAATTTGTTAGTCTCTAAGGTGCCACAAGTACTCCTTTTCTATTTATAACAAGTTTCAAAACACACCAGGCTCATGAAGAGACATCTTGTCTCAGCCAGTTTAGGGGAGATTTACCCCTCCACAGGACTGGCTACATTCTTATCTTGTAGGTGGTGTTCATAGGGTGGCTGGTTCTTCCTGCTACTGACAATAAAGGGAAATAAATGGTGCTGGGGAGCGGAGCAGCAGATTTTCACAGACACAAGTGTAGCAGAATCCATCTCTTATTCTTAGGGAGACAGCTGAATTCTGAGGCTGTCCTCATCTGTGTTCATGCTGCCGTGTTCCCCATGTGGTTCAACTGCCAGTTTAAGAAGTAGCGTTTCCTCTCTCACCCATTATGTGTATGTTCAGCTTCTGGATCACCAGACAGACAGTGCTGGCCAGCCTGCTCACACACCACCTCCCTTTCACACGAGGGATAGGAAAGACACAGCTTTTAAAAAAAAAAAAAATCAGTATTCCCCCAACAGTCACCACACAGTGCTATGTGAGATAACATTTTACATAACATGTTAACCTAAATATAGGGAAAACTGTGGGAACTGTTGGCAAATGTTGATTTTAACAGCCACCACTTCATATATTTAATTCAATTAATTACGTTTTTGCTCATTGCAAAAGTAGTACATTTTGTTAATTCAAAGTCTCTGGTCCCCTGTCCCCACTTCCCCCATAGAGAGTTCCAATGCAGTTGGGGAAATGCTGATCTGGAGAACTAGAAGGACAACATTGCCATCAGGACATAATGAACCTGAGCTGCAGCTCTCTCGCCCTCAGCTGGAAGGGGAGGAGAGGTCTAGTCAGACAGGTGGGTGTGTTTGCAATACCCATGCAAATCCTTTTGACTCCAGACAAAGGCATTGGAACAGGGTTCCACCCGCAAGGAGTTCGTTGAAGGACCAGTGCCAAAACTGGGAGAAAAGCTGTGTGTGAAATGTTTAGCAACCCCTCTCTCTCAGCTGGAGTCCTACTGTGATTTCATTATCCCCCAGCAAAAACAGAGATGTAAGAACTGAATATCACTATTTCTAGGGAGAAGACAAAAGCCGTTAAAAAAAAAAAGCCAAATTTTTTTGTAAAGTCTTTATGGAACCATCTTTATATACACATCAGAAAGGAGCAGACACCACCATTTTCCCTTCTTCTTTGTAGTTCACCTTTAAGGAAAAGATCTTTAGTTCTCTGGCCTCACCATGTATAAGGCAGGGATCAGAAAAGAGCACTCTAGCCAAACAAGTGCCTTTATTTAGTTTGACTGAGGTACAAGAGACCAATATTTTTACCTTAGAAACAACCAACTTCCAGCCCCTACCTCTTTGAAAGCCTCCCTGAATTCCCCTCCTGGGGCCATTCCCAGCTGTTCTGTGATGTGAGCAGAGACCTTCAGCAGAAGCATTTGCATCAGTCCTGACATAACTCCATTCTACCAGAAAAGGGAAAAAACTATTAAACAGGAAGTATCAAACTGTATGGATTATTGGGAAGTACACGCAGACATTGTGCCATTGACAATCACTGAGAACCATCAACCATTCTGATGAAGAAACATTGTAGCCGTCCTCTGGAGCTGATTTAGGGCTGAACACCATTCTCATTATTTCAGCTTTCATCATTTATATGCGGGATCATCCTTAAAAATGCTCTTTGAGCAAACAATCTGGTGTGTAATCAAATAAATAATTAAATAAATCAGTCTTGTTTCAGCCCCCCCTGCCCAAGGTGAGAAGAAAGCATCTGTCCATGTGAACTGTAAGAGTAGCTCATACCACACATTTGTAATTGAATGAATTAGAACAAACACTGCATTCTCCTCCGAATACAAGTAACACAGAACATGACCATATTTGCTCTGCATTTGTCCTGCTAGAGGGATAGTGGAGTGGGCTACATCTAGCAATCTAACCATGAAACAGCTAGATTCTTCAAACAGCGCTGAACTCTGGCTGAGTCCAATCAGACCTTCCTCTTTCTAATCTAGATAAGCTGAGCACCAGGTAGTTTCCTGTTCATGGACTTGCAGATGAGATCTTAAATAAAAACCCTGAGCTTGATCCACTCTGTGGGCATAAGAAGGGATGCAACTTAGGGGGCTGGCAACTGTAGCACTGCCAGTTTCCGTGAAGGGAAGACAACTTTAAACTCGACCTGGGGCTGCAGAATAAGGGAGGAAGGGTAGTGAAAATGAGTGTTCATTCACAGAACAAAGGACAAATGCTTCCACAAATTCAGGAGAGGTCCCCAGCAAGAGAATAAAAAACCAAAAAAAAAACCAAACAAACAAACCGGATGTACTTGAGGATAAACTAGACAATAAATACAAGCCCCCATCCTTAGGCTATATTTGAGTAATCTCTCAGCAGCATTTTACTCACATAATTGTTTGTGCATTTTCATTTAAGACTTTAAATCTCTTTGTCTGGACTTGTGCTGCTATCACCTATTATTTTCTTGAGTCTGAGCAAATAGGACAGGCACTGCGTTTTGGGCAGATTAAGAACATGATTGACTGAAATACACTGCAGTTATGTCCTTCTGCTACAAAGCAGGATGGAGTGTTTCCATCACTGTTCAAAAAGAAAACCCAGAACACAAGCGAGAATTAATTACATCTGTCCTAAAGAAGCAAACCGCAGCAAGTGATCTCAGCAGGAATCCAGCCTCAGCCGCTTTAGTTAAAAAAAATTAAAAAACCTCTTATTTTGCTGGGGATCTCTCCTGAATTTGTGGACGCATTTGTCCCATGCGTTCTATGAACGAACACTCGTTTTCACCACCCGCCCTCTTCCCTCCCACTCTCCTTGCTGGCCTGATGACTTCTCACTCCTGGTGCACTTCACTTGGTAGTTCCCGGTGACCTGGCCTGGCCTCACAACACCACCTCCCCAGCCACCTCCCTGTGGCCAATTTCTAGCTTGAGGAAGCAAATGGGCACCTGGCATAAGGGAGGGTGGGTCATTTCAGCCATAAGGTGTGGGGTGGGAGGGAGGAGAGAGGGAGGGAGAAATCAGGATGAGAGGCGAGGTAGCTCTTGGTTATAGGGTTTAGCAGTTTGGAATTTGCTCTTTTCCAAGAGTCCCGAACTGCCCACTTTTCAGAAACCCTCCCTTCTCCCCAGTACAGCACTCCCTGTCAGTCACTGATTGCTAAAGAACCCTGGGATGATGACTGGGTGGCTTTGACTCTTTGACTGAAATCAAGGCAAAGTTCTGCTGTTTAGGTTGAGCTTTGCTTTGTATTTTGCGTCTCCACTGCAAATCAAAACTCAGGATGTGAACCAACAAGAACTGAAACTGGAAAAGAGGCCTCAAAAATCCCTGCTAACTAATCCGGGGCGTTTCACACTGCTCTAACACATCATGCTGTCACAAACAGGGAGCAGGTTGCTGAGAACAGCCAGTTATGCTGTAGAGTAGGTGGGAAACCATCAAAAGCACAGATGACAGTTAGGGGGCGAGCTCTTATTGAGAGTCAGTGGGACTTGGGTGTCTTTGAAAATATCCAACCAAGGCAGGCTTGATTACTATTGGGAATTGGTAAGATGCACAGTGTTTCTACATATACAAAGGACCCTCATCCACAGGCAACTTTATTTATTGACCTTATATTTTGAAATGGTCATTCAAAGAACAGCACAAGAATTATAATAATTTAAAGTGAACAAGGTCCAATATCGTGTTACTCGCACTGCCCCTAGTGGCACAAAAGGAGAGTCATCCCAAGTCCTGGCAGGAATTGCTGACTACACGACACTACAGAGCTGCCATCATGAGCTTTCATAAGTCTCCTATTTAGGAAAAAATATAAAAGGTCCAACAATGATTTAAAATTAGTTTTCTATAAGATTTTCATTGGTCTTTTCCTCTAACAAAGTTGCAAGGCAAAAAACTACTGCATTCATATTTAGATATAATAAGCAAAGAGTAATATTTTGTTCCTATTTTAATTGTTTAGAAACTTTGATGATGATCCCTTGATTGCACAGAGGCTGTGTAATTTTAGTCATTGCTTAAAGAAAACCTTACAAAAAAATGTAACATTTAAATATGTTGCAATATCCTGGTCTTTGAGACTACATAAATACAAAACAGGAAGGACTAGTTATTGCTCTAGCAACAGGAGTCAGAAAGAGACCATACACACACAGAAAATTACTAACTTCTTATTCACATGTGATTTCAGATTGGCAACAAGTGTTCTTGTTTTGGGACCAAGCCTGTAAATACCAACTCACAAGCAGTCCCACTGATGTCAATACTACCTACTTATGCCGAAGGTTCAGGATAAAATCAAAATATCTGCAGTAGATTATGAACCTGTCCTTTTAACTTGATTATTTAAGACACCATTGATTGGTGACCCAATGCTTGTAGTCTGTTCAAGTTATGATAAATATACCATTTAATCAACTTTTATTTGTTGCCCCACTGAGTAATTTTTACTTCATTAAACACAAATACAATTCACTGTTTGATAAAGATAAAAAAGGGCTGAATTTATATTTGCATACACACTCACACATTAACAACCAGCCAGTTGGATAGGACCTGAACGTAATCCACTGACAACCCATCCATGATATAACACAAATAGCAAATACTAACATGATGTAGAATGGAATTAATAATGAAGGGGAAAAGCAACCAAATCTACCACTCAGAAACTATATACCCAGAACACACAGATATACAAGATGTCTGGCTAAAATTCCAGAAAATAGTGTCAAAAGAACATTAAGGTTGCAAAGTTAATCTCCAGTCCTGCAACAGGCTCCATATGGTGAAACCCAGGCAGAGCCCTGCTGACATCAAAGGGGCTCCTTGTACAAATCCAACTATAGAATCAAGGCGGTAAGCACTGAAAAGCCAGGAATTGCCGAAACCAAGGCTTAACAAACAACCTTAACTCTGAGGGTTTGTCTACACAGTGAAGTTAATACAAAATAAGCTAGGTTGTGAATTGAAAGCGCAATAGCTATTCTGCACTAGCTCCCCATGTAGACACTCTTATTTAGCACTAAGGCTATGCCTACACAGCCCCACACTTCGGGTTAGGGGAGCATGAACTGTAGCCCTAACAGTGCTTTTGTGCAGTTTAGCTTAATCCACTTCAAGAGTGCCCATATGGGGAGCTAGTGCAGAGTACCTATTCCATAACAGCTATTCCAGGCTATTTCCCCACATAGACAAGCCCTGACCATTGCAGCTATGCTCACACTAGGGCTGAAGTGCTAGTAGGCGTGGTAGAAGTTGGTAGCAGCCATGTTTCCGTTTGCTGAACTACCTTTTAGCACAGATAGATTTAATTTTCACTAAGGTAATCATACCTGCTTTATGGCTTGCTGAAGTTTCTCCAGATTGATTTCTTTGGCTTCCTTTAGCAATGTCTTTTCATCCATCTTTAACATAGAAACTCTGTATTGGCAGAGCTCAACCACAACCACATCGGGCTGCACCTCCTGTATTGTCTGAAAAAGATGAATTTATTTACATAAACGTGGACAAGATGGAGAGCTACTGCAGCAAATATTGATTTTTTTATGAGAGCTATTTGTAAGGTATGGGGCTTAATAGGAATCCATTCCAAAAAATCATTTTCAATTAACACGGCAATGAAAAATAAACTGCTTCAGGCCATTGATATTGCTCTGAGTTATCACGTGCTTTTAGCACCTGCCAACCATCTGGGGACAGGAACATGGAGTAACAATTGCGCTGGAAAAAAATCTGATTTTAACATATTCCCTGCATGTTAGCAAAGTTCATTTTAAACGGTACTTTATGACCTTCTGCATCACAAACCTAGTTGGGACAGGCCTTTCCATCAGCAAGGACTAAATGAAGAGCCCAAAGTGCTGGAGGGACTGATTCTAGCACAGATTTCCTCCTGCTCAGCTTCCAGTGCCAAGCAGGGCGGCGGGGCCAATCTATATTGCAAAGTTTGCATGGGACATGGAGCTCTGCTAGCTCTTCAGACCTGTCCTGATTCAGTTATTTCTGCCCCAAAGTTTGAGAAACAATCCCAGTTTTTACAGGCCTGTTCCACTTCCCACAGTCCTAGCACGTAGAGCAATTAAAAGTTCCTTCCAGCTTCCATTCTCAGCATGATCCCAAATGACTATGCGATAACATATGATCATGTGTTAGCATCACAAAAGTGTTACAGTTTCCTGGAATGACTATCATTAAATTATCAATAGGAGAGAATGCAAGCCCTGAAGCCAGCTACCTGTACTATACCTGCATCTGGCCTAAAAATATACAATTAGGTGCTTTTATGCCAATTACTGATAACATTTGGGACTTGCTAGCAGTTCACTTTAATCAAATTATTGTTTATACACTATGGCTTACAACTTCGTACCATAATCCTGTAGACCCAACAAGCTAACCTTAGGGAAGGAGTCTAGGAAAGCACAGGGCTGAGTCAAGAGACTTAGATTCTATTCTCAGTTCAGCCACGTACTTGTGATATGGTGATTAATTACCCTTCCACAGCAGTATTGAATCATTGACCCAGGTACTATAAAGTGTGCCATACTTTGGAGGAGATGTAAAACCAAGGTCTCAACCATGTATGAATACAACAGCACTCGTGGCACTTTGCACAAGATTAGAGCTGTGACGTCTTTGCTCTCTACACAACTTTAAGAATATGAGGAAAAAAACACAGACACAGTTGGGTTCCAAATAACTGATTTGAGGGACGGTATACAAAAATACAAGGCCTAGCTACATAAATACACTGTTGCTCTGTTAGGATCTAGTGGCTTCTGCAATAGAAGACAGGGATGTCTATTAGAAGCTACTTAAAGGGATGCTACCCAATCCTATACACTACCATGCATGTTAGTTGCAAAGTCATGGCTGAATCATGCAGTTATATTCTGCTACCCTAACCCCGAAATGCCCTGACACTATAGCAAAATTCTAATTATTATGAAAACAAGTTAGTTTCTTGTTAACTTTCCAGGATGTCATAAATATAAAGGGAAGGGTAAACACATTTAAAAGCCCTCCTGGCCAGAGGAAAAATCCTCTCACCTGTAAAGGGTTAAGAAGCTAGGATAACCTCGCTGGCACCTGACCAAAATGACCAATGAGGAGACAAGATACTTTCAAAAGCTGGGGGGAGGGAAAAACAAAGGGTCTGTCTGTGTGATGCTTTTGCCAGGGACAGAACAGGAATGGAGTCTTAGAACTTAGTAAGTAATGTAGCTAGATATGCGTTAGATTATGATTTCTTTAAATGGCTCAGAAATTAAGCTGTGCTGAATAGAATGGATATTCCTGTCTGTGTGTCTTTTTTGTAATTTAAGGTTTTGCCTAGAGGGATTCTCTATGTTTTGAATCTAATTACCCTGTAAGGTATTTACCATCCTGATTTTACAGAGGTGATTCTTTTTATTGTTACTTCTTTTTTACTGTTACTTCTATTAAAATTCTTCTTTTCAAGAACTGAATGCTTTTTTTCCCAGTGTTCTGAAGATCCAAGGGTTTGGGTCTGTGGTCACCTATGGAAATTGGTGAGGATTTTTACCAAACCTTCCCCAGGAAGTGGGGTCCAAGGGTTGGGAGGATTTTTGGGGGAAAAAGAAGTTTCCAAACAACACGTTCCTAATAAAATAAACCCAGATAAACGTTTGGTGGTGGCAGTGGAAGCCCAAGGGCAAAGGGTAAAATAGTTTTATACCTTGGGGAAGTTTTAACCTAAGCTGGTAAAAGTAAGCTTAGGAGGTTTTCATGCAGGTCCCCACATCTCTACCCTAGAGTTCAGAGTGGGGAAGGTACCCTGACACAGGCATATAATAAAATGTTACTGAATGGCTCCACCTGCATGCTTACCTTCACTACATCTCTTTTGCTGCTGTCACTGAAGTGGGCAGTACCAACCACGAACACCTTAGACCCTTCCTCAGTCACGAGTTCGGTCACAGTGCTTGGTAGATTAGGCTTTTTCTGTCTCTTCTTCATCTTCATGTCCAGGAGAATTTTAAATGCATCTGCATCAGCTACAAATTTTATTAAAATATGCACGTCTATAAAAAAAGTTTATTTTGGCCATTGCAACACGATAACATTGCATCAGTAACAATGACAAAACGTCCTCATGACCTAGTGCAACATCACTGTCATTGTAGTGCCATGATACAGAATCCAATATGTACATACCCAAGTATTGCCTAGAGAGAAGGACCCGGCTTAAACACAAGCTGGGTATAACTATGATCTCAACAACAGAACATATTTACTTTAGTTTTAAAATATGGGAGTAGATAAAACCCTAGACTAATATGCCCTTTTTTCATCATTGCTGTTTTCAGATTTGGCCTTTACAGTAGAGCTTTGGCAGAAATGATGAAATTCCCCCACTTACATGTCTACCTTTTTTACACAGGGTCATTAGCTCCTTTTTAGACTAGTCACCACATTCTTGCTAGTAGTGCAAACATTTAGCTTTACATTCTACAGTTATGACATGTCTTTTTTCCTGATCAAACTAATACATACAAATATTTGGTGATGCGTCTGAAGTTTCCTTTTGGTCATCTTCCGGTGCATCGGAGGAGGACATTGGATCTGCAGCAGCCTGCATGAAATAAGAATTCAAAGGACAATGGGAGTTATAATGAAATGGTTTATACTCCTCTCTCCTTGTTAGTCTGGTTAGTTTTAATCCATGTATAATATTTAAACAACTAAATTAGTTAGACAGTGACAGAGAGCAAAATCTGATTTTTTCAACAGCTCTTTTGTAAGCTGGAAATTTATGATACAGAAAAATATATTCAAAAGGCATTTAAAATCTTTTGAAAGAGATAGTATTTATAACTAATACAGAGCTCACACAATCTGATGAAACATTCTAATCGAGCAGACTACTCTCTAAAATATTATAGAGAAGAATCATGTGTGTTTTAGAATCATCTGTGCACAGATGATTCTAAAAGCATTGCTACTTATGGAAAACGTATTTCACAGCTTTTTAACTTGTGTACCACTGGAAGTCTAAGAAGAGTGCAAATCAGATATCACAAACTATCTACATTCTTTCAAAAGGGTCTGTTATGTATTATGCCATTTTAAGTTATATGAGAGAAAGAGAGAGAGAGACTCTGACTGACTCTGACTACAAAATAAGGCCTGATCCTGCAAACACTTATTCACAAGCTACTTCCCACACATGAATAGTTCAAGTAAATGCACACATGTAAGTCTTTGAAGGATTGAGGTCTATCCGACTTGATATCCAAATATTTACCTCAAAAATTTTACAACTTGAGATATCTGAAGCAGCTCTTTGACTAGCAAAATCCCTTCAATTCCTAGTTAACATATAAGCTTTAACATCATACAACTACAGACAATGCAGACTTGGAGCACTCCCTGTAATTCAGCCTGCAGTATTTTGGGACTGACCAAATCTCCAATCAAGTCAGAGAAATATAATTAATGCCAAAAGATACTACAAACAAAGTAAAGCCCAACTACGAGCTATGTTTAGGCAAGGGCATTATTTCAAATTATTTCTGGTAATTGTTGGGAGGATCTGGAATTCTTCATCAGCACATTCTCAAGCCAGTGACTGGATGTGGCTCAATAATTATTCAGAGTTCCTTTCAAATGAAGCACCGGTAATGAATCAACACCTACCAATATTTACTTGGTAAACAATGTAATTTCCAAAGGATGTACATTTCCTATTTTTAAACCTTCAAGTTTGTTAGTTTCTTCCTACAAAAGATGTAACAATGCCTCATAGGAGGAAACTTTTCACTACATCTACCTTATTCTTTCATACCACAATATTTCTGCTTTCAGAAATTCTAGCACAGTTTACATTTATCATGTTTGCCATCCAAGGTAAAAACAATTACAAACTTGGGTACTTAAATATCCAAACCCATATTTAAAAACCTGAACACAGACAACTTAGGTGCTTCAGTACAAATATAGCTACACCCTTTATGCATCCAAGTTTGAAAGTTTGGACCAAGATGAACAACCCAACAAACACATACCACAGTAAATTATGTATTTGGTGACTGCAAGTTCATCTTATATGGCAGTTTCAACAGCATCTACCCCATCACAGATCCCATTTAATTCATATTTTTACCTAGAGGTGCCTTTTTGGGGGCACTTTAATTGAAAGTAAGGACAGACAAAACATATCTGATGCTTGAAAGCTTTACACTACTTTTAGCAAGGAAGTTTTACTTCTCAAATCCTTGGGGCGTTTCATTAGTCTAGTCAGTAATTCTCAGTTGTTAAATACTAGGGGTGAAATCCCGCTCCTAGTGAAGTCAATGGGATTTTTGCCATTGACTGTGATGCAGCAAGGCTCTCAACCCCAGCCAGTAGCAATCAAACTCCCAACCTGTTTCTGACTTCAGCTCTGGAGTACCCAATCTAAGTAATTCAAGGCAGTGCACCACATACCTGTTCTGCAGTAAAAGAATATTTATAGACAAGATACAATCATCAATATAATCAAGTACCCACTCAGCCTCTGAGTACCCATTCTTTGAGCCTTTCAGAGTAAGCAACTCTATTCAAACATTAATAATATTTCATATTATATTTTTCAAATATGTGGCATAGAAAACCCCCTTAAATTCTGCCATTTGTAATGGCTTTATCAATATAATGAGGGTGAATCGGAGGTGGGGGTAAATACTATTTGCCAGATGAAACAGTGTCTTAATTTTATGATTATTACACACACACGTACACATACACGTCTTCCATAGCAAAATATTTCAGGAACATGGGAAAGTGAGTTGAAAGAGAAGAAGGGAAACAGAAGGAATTCAAGGGTGGAAAAAGGCATCTAGGCCACAATTCAGCAAGGTACTTAAGGTGCCTACAACGGGACTACTCGCATGCTTGAAGTTACTCCTACTATTTTACCATGAGCCCTTGAAGTCAGGTAATTAGGTAAGAATCTCAGCTTTTACTTAAAAATAAAAGGGTACACTTCTACCCCTCCCGGTTGCAAAGAAAAGCCTGAAAATAAACCCTAGGGGTCCCAAATCTGGACAGCAAACCACCACCACCCACGGTTTAATTATTTTTAAGCCAATCCCATGATTTTTGAATGCTTGGCGCTGGTAATAGTGGGCATGTGCTTAAGTACCTTGCTGACTCTGGGCCTTGTCAAGTGCTTTCTATCATCACTACTGGGGAAGAGGTTATTCCAAACCTTACCTCGGGCTGTTGCTCCTCCTGCATTACTGAAGTGTAGTTTAATTTCACTAATCTGAAGAGGCCTGTAAAAAAAATAAAAGGTGGGTGGGGGAAAATAAAAGGTTATGGGTTGTAACTAGCAAAGGTCAGAGCATTTATGAAAAAATGAAGAAAAATACTGAAAAGTATAGGCATTTCCATCCCCCACCTTCTCCAGATAAACAGAAAAGATAATAGAAGCAACCTAGAGATATATAGTACAAACTTGTTTATGGAAAACATTTTAGAGACAGCAAAAACATCTGGATCAACGGGAGTTGGAAATAATGGGGATTTGGAGTTTACTAGCCCAGCTACCCAGTGTTCTGCAATGTACAGGGTTATATCAATTTCTGCAGATCAGCTACACACAAAAGGAAATACAAGGGAGGGTGTCGGGGAAGAAGAGAGAGTTCTTGGTAATAGGAAAAGTGTTGTTCCATTGCATGTGGTTCTCTATCTTTTTCCTGAGATGACCCATATCACAACAGAAAAAAAAGTTTATGCACCCTCTCCTTTATTTTGGCGACGACTCAGCCACCTGGCTAAAGAACAGGAAGGTGCTCACAAACCCCACACCCTGGACCCATTTAGCGGACTCTCACACCCCAGGCTGAGAACCCAGGCATTAGTTTTTGCCTCCCATAACGAACATTTATATTGGTGTCATGCATCACACAAAACTTTATGAACCAAGAGGCCTGACTCTCAGTAGCCCTAAGGCCCCTTTACACACCTCTCTGTCTGGAAAAAGAGGCCTTAGTGGAACTTAAAAATCAGGCTGTTTGGAGGCTATGGTGACCAGATGCCCTGATTGTATAGGGGCAGTCCCTATATTTGGGGCTTTTTCTTATATAGGTGCCTATCCCCCCCCGCCCCCATTTTTCACACTTGCTATCTGGTCACTCTATTAGAGGCTGCTGAGATAAGTTTGCCTAATTCATCCCACTCTTGTTTTCAAGCTGCATTCTTCCACGCTGCAGCATATACCTGGAATACCTTCTTTCTCCCTGGACCCAATCATGCAAGGTTGGTAAAAAGGGACTTCAGTTATAGTCTAGGGCAGGGGCTCCCAAACTGTGGTACGCGTACCCCTGGGCGTATGAGAGATGTCTCTGGAGGGTGCGTGGGAGAAAATATGTAACGGTCACTTATTTATTATTTATTGCATTTTCATAATAGGCTACTCAGACAAAGCTTTAAAACTCTGTGGGAATTTGTTATATAAAATATGGTATTTACTTCAAGATGTACCAATGAGAACAGGTACACACAGACACTGATGTACAGAGCCCTCACCTCCAAACACTGTACAGCATGGGTTCAGTTGCCCAACAACTGTCCAGTCTAACTGAGCTCAGAACTTGGGGGGAGAGCGGGAGGGAGGAGGAGGAAAGAGGGGTTTTGTATATGTCACATTCTAACTATATCTGTAGGTAACAGTGAAATATGGACAGATGGCTAAAGACAACGTTAAGAAGAACATACACACACACACCAGCGATGAGAGGGGTAGGGGTACGCAGGCAGCTGGTAGATCTGGAATGCTGTGTGCAATAAGAAAAGTTGTGAACCTCTAGTCCAGGGCATGCAGCAGATTGTAAGAACTATTGAACTAAATGACTATTCCTTCCTTATGCAAACTTCTTCCACAGATTGTTAAACCACCAAAACAAATGTTAATACAATAAAGAAATAATGAGCATGCAGGGATTTGGAATCAGAGTCTTCTGTAACCTGGTTCATGGAGATAATATTGTTCAGACACCACACTTAGAATGCGAGCTTTTTGGATCAGGGACCAGGTTTTATTTCGTGCTCTGTACAGCACGTAGCGCATTGACGACATCTAATAAAATCAGGCATGACTTCACCCTCCATCAAGTCAGTCTACCTGAGCAGATCATGGAAGACACTCACCCAAGATTATCTTCTTTTTTGCACACTGGGATGTAAGAGACACAAAGACTGTACATACTCCTTCACCTCTATTGCAGTACATTAAAAAAGGATAGCATTTTAGTCTTTTGTTGCAGGCTAGACTTCTAGTTTTCATTAAAATGGATTTTTATTGCTTTCCGGCTGCCACTTAAAGTTGGATATTAGAAGAAAAAAATATCCAACAGGGCAGCAAGAAGCATCAGCATGTAGCTCAGACAGCTGCCCATATGAATAGACCTGCCTTAATGATTCACACGATAAGGTTGTCTAGTGCTACTGGTCACCCAGAAAACTGGAGAGGGGCATGGGGAGAACAACTGCAGTTCAGGCAACAAGACAAATTACAACGAGACCTAAAAGCCTGACTCTGCAGACTCTTTGTAGGCAGAATTCCCCATGAAGTCAGAGGAATGCTATGCAGAGAGCAGCTACAGATCAGGCTCTGAGCCTGTGGGGCAAACTACATTAACAAAACAAAAATTACTTACAAAGACTCCAAGGGATTAAGTTCCTGATGATTTGTCCATATGCAGACAAGAGTTGTACGTATGCAACATAACTGCTAACATTCTTTCAAGAAGAATTATTTTTCTTACCATGTGCAGTTAAGAACAAAACCCCCACAACTCCACCTGCTTTTTCTTTTTAAAAAAACATATGCAAAACTTAAGGTAAAGGGATGGGTGTAGCTGAAGTGCTATTTTAACTTACACCTGTCTTTTATGCCTCAGTAGCATTGTACATAAACATAATGAAAGGGAGTTCCTGCTCCAAATAGCTTGCATGCTAAACAGACAATGCAGACAAGCATAACTCCAAATTAGCTGTGCCTCAGTTACTGACCTATTCCTTTGTACTAGGTCAACTTGGCACTTGATTTTCTCATTTATGTACAAATACCCAGAGTTTTTCCAGCATCCGCATACACCTGAGCTCTAGAGGCAAACTGAAAGGTTTGGTAAGTTTGAACACATGCCTTTTACCTACAGTTGGGAGTTAAAGAGTAAATTAGAAGCTCCATTTAAAAAGCAAACTCTTATACATAGGCTTGGAAGGATTAGGTTTTTATCAGTAAGTATCACTGTATACACAAAAAACAATGAAAACCTATTTCCACCAATAATAATTGAAATTTATGGACAGACAAAGTAAGAAAAATGCTGCTTGAGAACTAGACTTTGATTTAAAGATATTTACTCTGTATATTTTGACATGTGATGTTGACAATTTGTGTTTTAGCAATTATGAAGCTTTAGGTTTTTGAATCTCAATATCTATTGAGATTCATTGTCAGACCCCCTCCCATTGTCTGACACACACCCACACCCATAATTTTGCACAACGGTGAAAATTTAAATTGATAAAAATTGAAAAAATGCTTAAAAATAAAACACTGAGATTACCTGTTGAAATTATTAAAAATAAAATAAAATTGAGTTCTGCCAAGCCACGTTATACAGAAGCATCAAGTGATTCTAAATCATCACGCAGATAAAATTTAAAACGACCATCTCCAATTCTCACCAAATTGTGAATGCCACTATGCACAATTAACAGAAAAATCTTCTCTGAACTTCACCTTGTTAATTCTAGCCTCAACAGCATCCTTGGTCTGTCCTGTCTATTTGGAATGTAAGCTCTTTGGGGCAACCACTGTCTCTCACTGTGTGTATCATGCCCATCAAAATGGGGCGCCAATCTCAGCTGGAGTCCTCTAGGCAGTACTGCAATACAAATAATGATATGCGGCACAGTAAAGCTGAGGTTGATCAACACTTTCCATTTTAAGATTCTGTTTTCAGTTGCTTATAACTTTGCCAAAGTTAATTGTTTGGGCTGAAATTTACCATGCTGGCTGTCCACAATTTTTTTTGTGAGGAGATGGAAGGAGGAAGATTTCAGACAATGGTTCAACCACTTCCAAAAACAAAACCAGAGAAAAATATATTGTTTTTCCCATGTTAAAAAATTCTTACAACGGTACTGTTAAGAAGCTTTAGCACTCCCATGCTTGGGATCATGGACTTGTACTATGGCAACACCCTTGCCAAATTTCTAGGATGTGCTTTTTGCAATCTTACTGAAAATCTGTTCAAATTTGTCCACGTTCAGAGCCTCTGAAAAAAAAAAAAATCTCAGTTTGCACATGCTCATTAGAGACTTGAGAGTTTGGCCTGAAGTTCTACAAAGATTCCATCTGTACTGAAAAGTATATGCTCTGTCCCCACACAGCTCCTATGGTCTGACCACATTTCACATGCACCATCCCATTGACTCAGAGTACTCCACCCCGAGGTTGCAGGAACCAAGCAGGACTTTTCTTGCAACTGCTCTTTTCACCGGCCAGCGACTGCTGCAGCACCAAGCAGAAGAACTGAGAGTAGGGAGACTTGTCTCTCAAGTGCTCACAATACTCCTGTGATGGGTCCCCCCTCCCCTTCGGGATGCTGCCTGGAACTGGGGTACCATTGACGCCGCCTGACCCACCAACCTGTATTGCTGCTATTTGCTGTATTGCTGCGGCAAGCCAGTCCAGCCTTCCCCCAGGCTTCAGACTGCACTTTACCAGCACACATACAGGTAGGGACACACCCAGCTGCAGCTACACACACAGATGCTGAGATCAGCTCTGCATGGGAAGGCTCAGCTAAGGAACTGCCCAGTATTCAAGTTCACATCCCCTCTGGAGTGTAAACCCAAAATTATACTGTCTTGAACTGCATAGAGAACTGTACAGCATAAGCTCATGAAATTCACCCTCTCCCTCAATGTGGAGGGGAATATACACAGCTTTCTGCCCCAACATATGATTTCAACACACACTGGTTTTAGACAAAACAAAAACAAGTTTATTAACTACAAAGGACAGATTTTAAGTGATAATAAGGGATAGCAAACAGATCAAAGCAGATTACCTAGCAAATAAAACAAATATACTAAAGAAACTGGTTATAAGTAACAAATTCTCACCCTAAATGTTTTTTTAGGCAGATTGCAGAGATTCTTGAAGACAAGCTGCATTGCTTGCAGCTTAAAACTCCAGATATTTCTTTCACAAGACAGACAACACTCTCACCTGGGCTCAGCCCTTCCCCGCAGTCCAGTCTTTTTGTTCTCAGGTGTTTCCAGCAGTCCTTTTTCTTAGGCAGGGAGTCAATGAAGAACGAACCACAATGATGTCACTCCCCTGCCTTAAATAGTTTTTGCATATGGCGGGAATCCTGTGTCTCCCAGTTTGATTCCCACCCCCCGTATTATCATGGAGTCCAGTACCAGCCAACTTGGTCACATGTCACTGCAGCCATAACTCAGAGGCTGTTTGCAGCATCCCCAGGAAGGCTTCCCGGTGGGAGATTAGCATCTTCTAAGACCTATTGTTTTCCCTAATGGCCCTTCAAAACCAGCCATCTAGACTGATTGCAGTCTGCCTAGTGGGCATTCTCCAGGTGTAATCACATTTGTAATAGATGTATAGACAATATTTTTTATGTCTGAAGTTAGGAAAAGAGACATGCATACAAATAGGACAATCATATTCAGTAAATTATAACCTTTCCAATGATATCTCATATGCCTTATCTTGCATAAAATACATCATATAGTTATGCCATAATCATATCATAACAATATCACTATGAAGAATACATGGGTATAATGCCACAACTCCCATTACTGGAGCCCAGGCAGCAAGGGGAAGAATGAGGGAATTGCTTGAGTGGCAAGGAGCTGGGCTTGGGGAAGGGCAAGTAGGGAGACTGGGATGAGGAATCAAAAAGAGTTGGGAAGGGGAACTAGGTCAAGGAGCCAAGAGGGGAATGTGAGGGAGGTGAGACTGGTAAAAACTGGAGGGGCCAAGGGCTGAAGGGTCTGTAACCACTAGAGAACACTCTCCTCCATAGCCTGGAATGGAACACAACATTCCCTAGTCCAGGGGTTCTCAAACTTTTGTCCTGGTGACCTCTTTCACACAGCAAGCCTCTGAATGCAACCCCCCCCCCCTTATGAATTAAAAACACTTTTAAAATATATTTAGCACCATTATAAATGCTGGATGCAAAGCGGGGTTTGGGGTGGAGGCTGAGAGCTCACAACCCCCCATGTAATAACCTTGTGACCCCCTGAGGGGCCCGAGCCCAAGTTTGAGAACCCCTGCCCTAGTCTCAACACTCCTATGCTGTCAGCAAATAGCTGTGAACCCCCCTGGCAAAGTGCATGCCTCATCCCCTCCTCTCTGCTGGCTGGCCTACACAGAAGATAACCTATCAGTGCTATAAATTACTCATTTAGCCCAAGTGGCAGAGGTTTGTGCTCTGGATCTAAAGGTTCCAACTCTGCTGGTGACCCACATTGGAGTCAATATGGTTCCACATAAGGATATTTGTTTTTTTCAGTTTGCTTTTTAAACACGCCCCCCAACCACCCACACACAAAATGATATTGCAAAACCCAGCCCTCAGAAATTAGGACATGGCAGCATGAAGGTTGTCTGTGCAACCTTAATTCAGCCCACTCGTTCATAGAATCATAGGGTTAGAAGGGACCACAAGGGTCAGCTAGTCCAGTGGTTTTCCAACTTTTTTTCTGGGGACACAGTTGAAGAAAACTGTTGATGCCCACAACCCAAAGAAGCTGGGGATGAGGGGTTTGGGGAGGGCTCAGGGCTGGGGCAGAAGGTTGTGGTGCAGGGGTGAGGGCTGCGGGGTGGGGCCAGGAATGAGGGGTTCAGGGTGTGGGAGGGGGCTCTGGGCTGGGGCAAGGGGTCAGGGCTCTGGGTGCAAGCTCTGGGGTGGGGCCAGGGATGAGGGGTTTGGTGTGCAGGGGGGCTCAGGGCTGAGATGGGGGGCTCAGTACTGTGACAGGGGGTTGGGGTGTGGGAGGGGGTTGGGGCTCTGGGTTTGGGGGGCTCACGGCTGGGACAAGGGGTGCAGGCTCTGGGGTGAGGCCAGGGATGAGGGGTTTGGGCTGCAGGACAGTGCTCTGGATTGGGGGGGCTCAGGGCTGGGGATGAGGGGTTTGGGGTGCAGGAAGGGGTTCTGGGTTTGGGGAGGCTCAGGGCTGGGAATTGGGGCCTGGGCTTACCTCCGGTGGCTCCCGGTCAGCGGCGCAGCCGTGGCGCAGAGGCAGACTTCCTGCCTGTCCTAGCACCACGGACTGCGCTGTGCCCTGGAAGCAGCCAGCAGCAGGTCCGGCTCCTAGGCAGAGGTGTGCAAGCGGCTCCGCGTGGCTCTCACCTGCAGGCACCACTCCCTCTCCACGCAGCTCCCATTACCACTTCCACGGTGCAGCGCGGTGTCAGAACAGGTAGGCACTAGTCTGCCTTAGCTGGGCAGTACCACCAACAGGACTTTTAACATCCCAGTCAGCAGTGCTAACCAGAGCCACCAGAGTCCCTGGGTGCTGAGCAAGGTGACCCAGTGCCTTACATGCCATGACCCAAACTTTGAAAAACACTGATCTAGTCTAACCCTCATCCAAGATGCAGGATTTGGTGCATCTAAACCATTGAAGACAGATGGCAATCCAGCCTCCTTTTGAAAATCTCCAGCGAAGTAGCTTCCACAACCTCCGGAGGCATCTGATCCATTGTCCTACTGTTCTTACAGTTAGGAAGTTTTGCCTGAGATTTAATCTAAATCTACTTTGCTATCATTTCAACCCACTGCCTCTTCTCCTGCCCTCTGTAGCAAAAGAGAACAACTCTTCTCCATCTTTTTATGGCAGGCTTTCAAGTATCTGAAGACCGTTATTATATTCCCCCTTAATCGCCTCTTTTCCAAATTAAACATATTCAGTTCCTTCAGCCTTTGCTCATATGGCTTGATTCCATCCCTTTGATCATCTGTGTCACTTGCCTCTGGATCCTTTTCAGTTACTCTGCATCCTTTTTATACATTGGTGACCAAAACTAGACACAGTACTCCAGCTGGGGCCTAAACAGCGCCGAGTAGAGCGGTACTATCATCTCCTATGACTTGCATGCTATGCCTCTGTTAATGCCTTTGCCTTTTTGCAACAGCATCACATTGCTGACTCATGTTGAAGTTGTGATCCACCACAACTCTCAGATCCTTCTCAGCAGTGCTGCTGCCAAGCCAGTTTTCCCCCATTCATGTAATTAAAGATCATCATACTGCACAAGATCCCATATTGTTTTTTTCTACAGCACCCCTGTGTAAACCAATGGGCCAACTGACCAGCTAGCGCATCATAAAGCATTCTCAGCTGCCCGATTTCAGTCCTTTTAATTCAGGGCTCAAATTTTATTCCTCCAAAATAAGACAGCTTAACTTAAGTTTGAGTTATAAACCTGTCCTGGGGTCTCCTGAAGGAGCCCAACTACTCCAAGCAGGTCTGACTCTTCAGGCCTTCTGCTTCAGCTTTCCTCCAACAAACTGGTTTCCAACCTTCCTGGTCTGCTCCCTGCAGGACTGTACTCCCAGGCCATCTATCTGGCAGTTAAGGAGGGCCTCTCTACTTCCTTTGTATATCTAGCCTGTGCCCTGAAATCAGGCTGTCCTTTATATCCCAGCAGCCTGGCTCTGAGACACAGTCTTAAGTCCTGTTTCAGAGTAACAGCTGTGTTAGTCTGTATTCGCAAAAAGAAAAGGAGTACTTGTGGCACCTTAGAGGCTAACCAATTTATTTGAGCATAAGCTTTCGTGAGCTACAGCTCACTTCATCGGATGCATCTGAGGAAGTGAACTGTAGCTCACGAAAGCTTATGCTCAAATAAATTGGTTAGCCTCTAAGGTGCCACAAGTACTCCTAGTCTTAAGTCCTGTAATCACAGGACTTATTTCCTTCAGCTGGGAAGGTGGGCTGACCTGACACAGGATGCATCTGAGCACCGACACCCTTACCACATCAGCTCACCCTATGACAACTGCCTCGTACAGTTGCAGTATCGAGAATGGAACATGCTCTGGGGATGAGTTGGGGTTGTATAGCGAAGGAGGCTGTTGTCTGTAGGACTCCTGCCTCATTTGTTGAAAAAGTCAGAAGGTTTGCAGTAAAGAAGCCCGGGGACTGCAGGAACTGAAAGGATGGTCTCATAATAATGTCAGTTAGATGCTGCACTGGAAAACTGGATTCTATCTGTGCCTCTGCCACAGAGTTTTCAGTGTGATGCTGGGCAAGCCATTTAACCAAACTTTTCCCAGGTGGCCACTAATTGTGCGTTCCTCATTTTCTGGATTTCCATCTTGACACCCCTGGGGTCTGATTTACAGAAGTGCTGAGTGCTCACATCTGCAACTGAAGTCAATGGGAAATGCGCACATAACAAATAAATAAAGTGCTATAAAACATTATATGTTCTTTGAAAACTCAGGCCCATATCATCTCAAATTAGGTACCCAAAATTAGTGGACACTTCTGACATTAATGCTTTTGTGCCTCAGTTCCCCATGTGTAAAATGGGAATACTACCACTGTAGCTCCCCAGGTGTCGTGAAGAGAAATCCATTAATGTTTGTGAAGCACTTAGATGCTACAGGGATGAATGCCATACAAAAGCGCACGTGAGGAAATGAATAATTCTCTTATCAGAGCAGTGTTTGAATAGTGTGTGGTAAATAAGACTGGGCCACAGTTTGAGCAATGAGGAAAAAACAAAAGATTGAACAGCTGCTTGTTCAGTAAGCATCATCTATCCCTTGCACTGAATAAGGCATGGGCCTCTAGAAAAATAATAATAGTATGTGATCATGTAATTAACGCCTGTATCAGAATGTATATGCACAAAGAGACTGAATTAAGGTTACATGGGCAACCTTAATTCAGGCTTTTGCTAACTTTTCAGTGCTTGACTTTTCAATTTTAACATTCTTATAGTGTAGTTTCTTTTTGTATGTAATACAAGTAACATATACAACCACATAATACTAGGGAATCTCAAGAAATTACCCAACTCCTGTTCACGGGTCTCAGCACTGCAACAAAAGAAGACTGATATTTCAAAGTTATGCAAAGCCTTCCACAAGGTCAAAGACCCCAGAGTCCGTGCAGCCTATAGCAGGAGTGAGACTGGGACATTTCCTGAAACACAGCAGTGTTGCCTAGTGGAGAGAGCATTGGATTAGGACTCAGGAGACCTGGGTTCTTTTCCTGGCTCTGCCACTGGCCTGCTGGATGACCTCGGGCAAGTCACTTTACCTCCCTGTGCCTCAGCTGCACAATCTGTAAAATGGGGAAACTGATGAAAGTTCCCTCATGAAAAGCACTGCATAAAATCTAAGTGGTGGTATTATTATCATCACCATCCTCCTCCTCCTCCTCCTGCTGCTGCTGCTGCAGCAAGACAGCTTGGGTGGGCAGCCATCTTCACTTACACCGACATTTCCTGGATTGGGGAGAAGAGACTGCAATATCCTCCCCTAAAAGAATTTTTTTTGGGAGGGGCGGGGAGGCGCGGAGCCGGGGGAAAGGTTGACTACCCAGATTTACTTGAAGATCTTTGAAGGAAGGGACATGCTTTTCCAGTAATTCCTATCCTGCACAAAATGAAATGAATAAATAAAGGATATAGTGAAAAAGCAGATTTCCCCAAAGTAAAGCCTGGCACTGTATCACACCAGGCCTTGTATTCTCCTAGCAGCCTCGTCAATGATGGGTATTCCAAGGTCAATTCAGGAAGGCATCCAGCATGTTTAGCCAACGTATGATCCGTAACACCACCTCTGCCTTGGACACTGCAGGTACACTGATGGCGGGGAAAAAGGAATCAGCGAGAGTAAGAGTGTCAGAATGCTTGCTGTCTCCTTGGGTGGACTCTATTAGTAAACTATTGGTTGCAGATAAAGAGTTTTTTTCCTAGCATATGGTGTCTTAGTTCACCACACTGTTTCAGTTCTTGTTGTATAATTAGGTACCTGAAACTGTCCCTGATCTCTTATTCTCCCCACTGCAAACAGAGGATAAACACACAGTCATCAGACACATGAATGCAGGGTTCAGACAGGACTTTAAACTGAAAGACACTAAAAACAAGTTACCATCAAAGAGTCATTCCTCACCTCCTCTGTTGTTACTATCACTTTGTAGGAACATATTTCAAGCATAGCATAAGAAGAAAGGACTTTCAGGCAGATCAGTAGAAATTGCACACGCGCGCACACACACACACGGATTGAATTTGGCCCTATATCTTTGTCTGAACGCACCTGAATATTAAAGAACTTGTTCCGTTCAGACAGTGAATTGGAGTCAATCAACAAAATGCTTTTTTAAAATTCTCTCCCTTTCTATTAATGATATGATGTGGTCAACTACTTTTTTGAAACCAGGTTTTTTTAAGCCAATACAGTATTTATTCTTCATTATTATCTCTGCAGAAACTTGAAAAATAGCATTTGTTTCACCCAACATTTTATTATCATCTCCATTAAGGAAATACAGTATATTTTTCTCTGTTTCTAGAACTGCTCTGTGTTTATTACAGTCTATGCACAAACATCATTGGTATAACTGGTCAGAAACAGCGGGAAGGAACTTGCTACAACTTGTTTTAATTTTTCATTGAAACAAACTTTCAACAACTTTTTATAAACATGCCTAATTGTCTGCAATGTCTATATAAGGTACTCATATGGCCCACCATTACCATAGTATCTGAGCGTCTCACAAACTTTAATGTATTTATCGTCATAAACTCTGAGGTAGGGAAGCAAGATTAATTGCATTTTACAGATGGAAAACTGAGGCACTGAGAGCCCAAGGGCCAGATTTTTAAATATATTTAGGCACCTGATGGGATTTTCAAAAGCACCTAGGTGCCAACTTCTATTGAAATTTCCAATCCCTTTTATTTGTGTAGAGCAAATTTGGTGCCAACAACCCTTCAGTCTGAAGTCCTCTTTACCCACAAACAGGGATAGCACACGTCTTTGTTAGCCGTGCATATTTCCCCATGCTGACGTGCCAATATGCCTCAGCCCTGCTCTTTTGGGATCAGTGCTAGGGAGTAGGGAATGCAAGAACAATCATACTGGGTCAGACCAATGGTCCATCTAGCCCAGTATCCTGTCTTCGGACAGAGCCAGGTGCTTCAGAGGAAAGACGATCCACCTTGATGCATATTCAGTCCCTGGCCTCTCTGCCAAGACTGCCAATTAGTGCAAACTGCCATATGAACATTCATTCTATGGACACTAGACTGAGACCACTAAAGTACTTCACTTAGATCACAGAACAGCCACGAAATGTAACAATGGTCATTAATGACCAGGGCTGGATTCAAACCAGCAACCACATGTAAAAGGCTCTATACTCCATTAGCAAACCCTGAGCCATCTTGTCCCATGATACTTCAATATTCTTGGACAGAACACAATTTATCTGTTTGTTTTCAATGAAAAAGCATAAGTAAAATCTCACTCAAGTCTACATACATTAAAAATCTATTGCATTCCTTTTGTATACTAAAACTGTAATTTTGTCAGAGATAGCTTTTTGAGTTTGTCAGGGTACAGCCAGCTTATTGTGAATCCATTTGCTTATGTAATACGCTGGATAAGTATGTCCCATCCCACTCTAACAAGATCCTACTACTACTCCTCACTAACCAAATAACTCTTTTTTGCATAAGTGGTAGGTGCAAACCTGTGTTTTGGAGCTGAAGATACAGGGTTCTGTCATGACTCATACTTATCACTCATCTATTGCTCCCTTTTGTGTATCTATGATCCCCTTCCCCAACCTAATATTTTACCCAGTATGAAAGTTTAGCCAGCCAACTGGTATGTTCCTATGTCTCTTTTTACTTTTATCACAAAAAAACAGAACGGTACGAAGGATTTAAGGCTGATACAATTTAAATGCTTATAAATAAAATCTTACAATATTTACAGACAAGTCATCTTCATTTCCAAGTAGTATCTCTTTCCTATTTACATACTACAAATATCCAACATGACACATCAGCTGAAATCTGGTGCCCAATGATGCAACAAACACAAATTTAGGAATTTGAACCGGTTTCAAAACCGGTTTCAGAGTAACAGCCGTGTTAGTCTGTATTCGCAAAAAGAAAAGAAGTACTTGTGGCACCTTAGAGACTCAGCTTATGCTCAAATAAATTGGTTAGTCTCTAAGGTGCCACAAGTACTCCTTTTCTTTTTGGTTTCAAAACCATCACCAAGGTGACCTATTCTATCTATGTTTTGCACATTTCACCAGCACCACCCACACCTCTGAGACTTAGCAGGAGCAACTAGCTCTGACCACAGTCGATTGCAGATCATGGTTCTGCCTTCTTGTGTGTCAGGGAATACTTGTATCAACATATTTCAGCAGCTGAATTTAAAGTGACTCTACAACCCTGAGAAGAGACAGGTTGCCAGATTTGGAAAGAGGTGATAAAGAGGCAGAAGTAGTACAGTCCACGTCTGGTCATCTGTTGAAGAATCACATTAGCTCAGGGACTAAGTGCCTGCCTAAAGTCCATGGTAAAGATATGACTTTACAGAGAAGAACCCGTTTTAACTGGAGCTAATATTCTAGACTTCTCACAATCTAGATTCAGGCCATGACATGGGACCGAAACTGCTTTCGTGGCACTGATGGAGGATTGCCTGCTGTCGATGGATAGAGGATAGGCATTTATTCTCATCCTCCCGAATCACTCTTCAGCATTCGACACCGCTGACCATGAGATTCTGCTGTCTCACCTAAGAGAGGTAGCAGGGGTCCAGGGTATTGTGCTAAGATGGTTTGAGTCCTTCCTGGAGAGATGCATCCAATGAATAGTGATGGGAAATTGCACCTCTACCACTAGACCCTCACTACATTGCACACACACTTCTCCCTCCTGGAGAAAGGATGACAGAACAAGCCACATGTGATAGATATTAGTCACATACCGTAATGCACTACTGGAAAGAGCTCAGTTATTAAGGTGATAAGCATGGTATAAGAACCTACAGCCTCCTCAGAGCTCTATATGCTAAGTGCTAGTAACCTCTGGCCTGTGGACATTTTATGGGACTAGAAATTAATTATTTGTGTTTGTTATAAAATATGAAATATGTAACTGATGAGTGGAACTGGAGAAAGTGTCAGGGTCTAGGAGGAACCTAGCTGAGTTGGGTACCAAGGACGCAGGAATGCATGTGGATTCCACTCTCCAGGCTGCTAGTTCTCAAATTCTGTAGCCCCAGCAGAGCTATGACTTTTTTGTGTCTTCAGCTTTCCTTGGAAAGAATTCTGCCATGAAGTATGTGTGTAGTATTTTATATTCATAGAATCATAGAAGATTAGGGTTGGAAGAGATCTCTGCAGTTCATCTCTAGTCCATCCCCTGCTCAAAGCAGGGCCAACCCCAACTAAATCAACCCAGCCAGGTCAAGCCAGGCTTTAAAAATCTCTAAGGATGGAGATTCCATCACCTCCCTAGATAACCCATTCCAGTGCTTCACCACCCTCCTAGTGAACATTCTCCTAATATCCAACCTAGACCTCCCACACTGCAACTTGAGACCATTGCTCCTTGTTCTATCATCTGCCACCACTGAGAACAGCCGAGCTCCATCCTCTTTGGAACCCCCGTTCAGGTAGCTGAAAGCAGCTACCAAATCCCCGCCCTCACTCTTCTCTTCTGCACACTAAAAAAGCCCAGTTCCCTCAGCCTCTCCTCACAAAGCATGTGCCCCACCCCCCTAATCATTTTGGTTGCCCTCTGCTGGACTCTCTCCAATCTGTCCACATCCTTTCTGTAGTGGAGGGCTCCCAAAACTGAATGCAATACTCCATGTGTGCCCTCACCAGTGCTGAATAAAGGAGAATAATCACTTCCCTCGATCTGCTGGCAACCCTCCTACTAATGCAGCCCAATATTCCATTAGCCTTCTGGGAAACAAGGGCACACCGTTGACTCATATCCAGCTTCTCATCCACTGTAATCCCCAGGTCCCTTTCTGCAGAACTTCCACTTAGCCAGTTGGTCCCCAGCCTGTAGTAGTACATGGGATTCTTCCGCCTAAGTGCAGGACTCTGCACTTGTCCTTGCTGAACCTTATCAGATTTCTTTTAGCCGAATCCTCCAATTTGTCTAGGTCACTCTGGACCCTATCTCTACCCTCCAGCATATCTACTGCTCCCCCCAGCTTCCTGTTTAACTTATTGTTAGAGGTAGACCCAACCAGAACACTGGATCTTGACACCCTCTAGAATTTTCGATCTGTCCACTCAACATACTCAATAAAAGATCTCTTTCCTACAAGTCTGCCCACCTGCTTCAATATTATTGCTCAGGACAGAACAATCACATTTGATACATAAGGCAATCTATATCTCAGTATTTATAAACAAAAATTGTAACCAAAAACCCACCCTCCAAAACATATTTTATTCCTATTCCAGGTGGTTCCCCTCTACACTCACCTCCCTTTCCCAAAAACAAGAAAGGCCTTAGGTCTGTGCCCGACTTATTTTTCAGCATGTAGCAGTAAGAATACACCCTCCCACCCAAAAAAATCCATTTAACACTGTCATCACTGAATTAAACAAGACATGAGTATACTGTTAGAACACTGAGATTTACGGTTAGATGCTGATGTTACAGGTATGACACACACACACAAAACAAAAAACACACAACCAATCACAACCCAAAACCTAGAAAAATCAAATTGCTGAAATGTGAGAGAGTCTGCTTAATCCACAAACAGAAAAAGGACAAGATAATGAATTCTATTAGCATACCTTTACATTTTTTTTTTCCAAGAAACCCATACAACCCACTACAGTCAAGCAATTTAAATATCTAGAGATAATGTTATGTAAATGTATTTTCCCTGTGTGTAAGCTTAATATTTGCTGAAAATGGAGGATTGAAAAATTCCTAGAAGCAAGTTTCCTCTATTTTGTGTGTGTGTTATTGACAGTACCATGCATGCACAACTACAGTGTCACTGCAAAAAGTTTAATCTCCTGGGCATTTTTCCTCCAGAAGCGAGAGTTAGCAGTTGTCAAGTTGTTTTCTACTTCAATAAATACAAAATGAAAGTCTCTCAGATAAGTAAACCCTTACAAAAAACACACCCAAAAGTCAAAAACTTTTTCTGGAAACTGGTTAAAAATAAATACTCCAATCCTGCAAACAGCAACACATGGGAATAGTCCCAAGTTTAAAGCTCACTGGAACTACTCATCTGAGTAAAGTTAAGCATGTGCTGAAATGATGGCAGGTTTGAGGCCAAAAATTTGCTACCAAGGTCTGTGTGAAACATGACTACTTTTAGAGCTTAATTCAAGCTCTTTATTTCACAGGAGTTTACTTTAAGTTATAGGACAACACTAACATCTGACAAGAAAACAGGAGTATAAGATAAAAATGGGGGCGGGAGAGAGTGGTGGTGGCGGCTGTTTAAGACTGAAGTAAAACAAAAACCAAACAAACAAACAAAATCACAGAAGTGTCCAAAGCTCTTAGAACTGTTTTCAAATCACCACGCAACCACCAAGATCCTGATCCTGCCATACTGCCTGTTAATACAGACTCATGCACCAGGATACAGACCTCTTGAAACCAACGGGAATTTGTACAAGGATTTGTGCAACCATTTGCAGGACCACTGTCTTAAAGATGGATTTTTTACTTTAAATTGGGTTTATATCCACTCTTGCTCTACAAATTATGCTGAGGAAGTTCTATGGCCATTGGCCTGTGCTGTACAGGCAATCAGACTAGAGGACAACAGTGATCCCTTCTGGCCTTGGAAACTAGGAAGCTATGATATATGAAGAAAGCCTTTTTAAATGCTTCATGCTGCTTTGTCCCTTGAGCTGCATTCAGGGCCAAGTGGTGGGAAAAATGGCTTTCCCCCCCTCTTCTTTATATATCGATTTAATGTTTTAAGTCCTGCTCTCTCTGAGCTGAATATCATTATCTCAGTTTTACAGAAAGGGGAACTGAAGCACAGATAGTTTAATGGTTTCAGAGTAACAGCAGTGTTAGTCTGTATTCGCAAAAAGAAAAGGGGTACTTGGTTAGTCTCTAAGGTGCCACAAGTACTCCTTTTCTTTTTGCAGATAGTTTAAAGCAACTTGCATAAGGCTATCTAGCAAGGCAGTGGCATAACCTGGGTTAGGGTTCCTACCTCCCAGCCATGTCCTCAGTCCACAAGAGCATGCTACTTCACTTTGTTTTGTTGTCAGCAAATCTGACAGCCATTCTATCTGGTTATTCACACGCATCAATAATTGTACCTTTATCACATTGTACATCCTGACACAGAACTTAAGGCTTACAGTTTATTTAAACCTAATATTGATTTTCAATTATTTTCTCCACTCTATAGTGAGGTGTGGGGGAGCCCTGAAAGTTGTTTAAAGTTATTCAGCAATAGATATAACAATTTGCAACGTTTGGTTTAAGTCGACACACTTTTGCCCCTTCATGACTGCTTCCGATTTTCTTTTGAAGTTTGTTAAAAAGATAACTCTTCCCAAAGCTCCAGAACTTTGCCGACTATGAAAATAACGTCAAACAGTTCTGCTTGTGAAGGGATTTCTCCCACGGAAAGAGCTGTTCATGCATGTACACAGTACCTTGCCGAAAACTTGCTAGCAATTATAGGTTTTAAAGTGCCCTGTTCCTAATTACCTGACTGTCATGAGCAAGGTGAGCCACCCCCAGCACCTGGGAAAGGAATGAAGCAGTTGAAGGAGAGCAGAGCAGGAAGTGATCAGAAGAAGCTTTTGCTTCATACAAGTACTTTGTGACACATACTTTAAATAGCACGGTAGGGTCAGTTTTTGACTGGTCACAAGACCCCTGGAAAGACTACAAAAGTCCCAGGCTATGAATTCTCTCCGCCCTCCACCCCCATATGCTACCAACTTCCTGATCAAACGAAAGCTCGGCAACTATGAAACATTTTCCGAACTCTTCCTTCACACGCACGCCCTTTGCCCAAAGAAGAAACCCACTTCAGGGTGGAGAATCACAAAGAGAGGCGATATTTTCGAGTGAAAGTCGTTAAGCAGAGGTGGGCGGGGGCGGCGTGGCTTGGGAAGCAAAGGCGGATATCCTGGCTCTTAATATTAAACTTCCCCCCTGGCAAAAAATCTCTGCCCAGAGCCTGGAATACGCGAAGCAGGAGGCACAAAGGTGACAGCCCCACCCCCCTCCGGATGCTCGGACACATTGTCGCAGGCAGGCGCGGGGCGGCCGCCGCACGGACCGCGGAGCCCCCGAGCCGGGGCCTGAGCCCGCCGCCCAGCTGCACCACGGCAACAACACGCCGCCGCCGCCGCCGGGGAACAGCCCGGGCAGCCCCCGCCTCGGTGCCCTGAGCCCGGGCGAGCCGGGGTGGAGAATGAAGCCCCCACCCCGCCCCCACTGACTTACTTGGCGGGCGCCGCCGGAGGGTGAGTGCCCCGCGAGGGAGGCTGGCTCGCGGCTGCTCAGGCACCGCCCCGGGGGGAAGGAGAAGCCGAGGCGAGCGGCGCTCTCCGGCTCCGAGGGGCACGTTAGCCGCCGGACAACATGTTGTATTAGTCATTCATACGGGGCGGGGGAGGCGGAGGGGGAGGGGGAGGAGAAAAGCGGGTCGCTCTGCACCCTGGGAGCTGTAGTTCCCCCCGGGCGGCGCCGCACCGGGAAGCGGGGGATGATAAACTGCAGCTCCCAGGGTGCACCGCCCGCGCACGTGCCAGGCTGCTGCGAGCAGTTTCCCCTCTGCCCCGGCTGGGAGCTGGGGGCGCGTGGCTGGCGCTGCCCGATCCCGTCTGCCCAGCGCGGCCGCCTGCTGCCAGAGAGGGGGCTTGTCGTGGGATGTGGCTGGCTCCCCTGCCCAGAGCGAAGCCGCTGGGAGGCTGGGGCGCGGCAGAGCGTGCCTGTCTCCTTAGCCTGGTGTGGCAGATCGCAGAACCCTAGAAGATTAAGGTGGGAAGAGACCCCAGGAGGGTCCTCTAGTGAGTCCACCCCCGTGCTCAAAGCAGAACCGACAAACCGACCCACGCGGTACTGCAGATGCGGTCATCCAGTCCTGCCCCTGCTCCTCCTTCCCCTGGAGCAGCGGCGGGGCAGGAGGCAGAGTTTAAAGTGTGTGTTTAAAGGTTATAGCTCCTACTCAGGGGCCACCTCCTGTCTCCTCATAAAACAAATCTACGGGGGGCTCAGTGTATAGTTTTCTGACATTTAAACTCTTGTTGTTGGTATCATTAAATCACCCACTCCGACTGAAGCCCTGTGCAGCCTACTGTATTTCTTCAGACACAAGTAGGGGATGTTTAGAGATAAGCCTGTAGCAAAGAGTTGGAATAAAATTTTCAATAGGACCTAGGTGACTTGCAAAAAGAAAAGGCGTACTTGTGGCACATTAGAGACTAAGTAATTTATTTGAGCATAAGCTCACGAAAGCTCATTCTCAAATAAATTGGTTAGTCTCTAAGGTGCCGCAAGTACGCCTTTTCTTTTTGCGCATACAGACTAACACGGCTGCTACTCTGAAACCTGTCTAGGTGACTTGGGCACTTAGGAGCCTACATATCACAAAGGCAATGGGATTTAGATTCCTAAGGGCCTAAGTCACTTAGGGCCCCTGAGTCATTTCAATACTTTTTGAAAATTTTACCCCTAGTCTTGCTAGACCAGAGGTGGGCAAACTCTTGCCCGCGTGACCGTCCTGCCCAGCCCCTGAGCTCCTGGCTCGGGAGGCTAGCCCCCAGCCCCTCCCCTGCTGTTCCCCCTCCCCCGCAGTCTCAGCTCACTGCGTCACTGGTGCAATGCTGTGGGCGGCAGCACAGCTGCAGAGCCGTGGCCTGACCCGGTGCTCTGTGCTGCGCGGTGGTGTGGCTGGCTCCAGCCGGGCGGCGCGGCTGCCTGTCCTGGTGCTCTGGGTGGCACAGCAGTAGCGCCGCCAGCCACCAGCGCTCCAGGCAGCGCGGTAAGGGGGCAGGGAGTGGGGGTTGGATAGAGAGCAGGGGAGTTCAGAGTGGGGTTGGGGCTGTCAGAGCATGGAGAACAGGAGATTTGAATAGGGGCAGGGGTTCCGGGGGCGGTCAGGGGACAGGGAGAAGGGGTGGTTGGATGAGGCAAGGGTCCCGGGGGGGGCAGTCAGGAATGGGAGGAGGGGTTGAATGGGGCGGCGGGGGGCAGTCAGGGGACAGGGAACAGTGGGGGTTGGATGGGGCAGGAGTCCCAGGGGCGGATATAGGGGGCAAGAAGCGGGGGGGGGGGTGTCGGATAGAGAGTGCGGGCCGGGCCATGCCTGGCTGTTTGGGGAGGCACAGCTTCCCCTAAGCAGCCCTTCATACAATTTCATAAACCCGATGTGGCCCTCAGGCCAAAAAGTTTGCCCACCCCTGTGCTAGACCCACATATCCAAATCCGGTCATCTCAGCCTTTCCTCCATCTAAGTCAGACTAATCAGTTCTTTCCAGTTTACTGTCTACATGTAATGGGGTGAAGGGTGTATTTTGGTCAAGATCTTAAAACCCAAGGTCCATCTGCTCTCCACAGACTTTAATCACATGGCACTTTCTATATGAGCAGCATTTTACTCTGGTATCCTTAACCAAAATGTTCTTTCACATTAGTGTTGGTCTCTGGCTGGCCACAGGGCTATCATTCTTCACCCAGAGGTGCTTAAATGACTTGTTTGTTTCGGTTTTCACCAAGAAGGTTAGTGGTGATTGCACATCTAAAATAGTGAATACCAGTGAAAATGAGGTAGGAACCATAGAATATCAGGGTTGGAAGGGACCTCAGGAGGTCATTTAGTCCAACCCCCTGCTCAAAAGCAGGACCCATCCCCAATTAAATCATCCCAGCCAGGGCTTTGTCAAGCCTGACCTTAAAAACTTCAAAGGAAGGAGATTCCACCACCTCCCTAGGCAACGCATTCCAGTGTTTCACCACCCTCCTAGTGAAAAAGTTTTTCCTAATATCCAACCTAAACCTCCCCCACTGCAACTTGAGACCATTACTCCTTGTTCTGTCCTCTTCCAGATGGTTCTAGACTATTCTCAGTGGTGGAACTACCTCTCAGGTAGTTGAAAGCAGCTCTCAAATCCCCCCTCATTCTTCTCTTCTGCAGACTAAACAATCCCAGTTCCCTCAGCCTCTCCTCATAACTCATGTGTTCCAGGCCCCTAATCATTTTTGTTGCCCTTCACTGGACTCTCCAATTTATCCACATCCTTCTTGTAGTGTGGGGCCCAAAACTGGACACAGTACTCCAGATGAGGCCTCACCAATGTCGAATAGAGGGGGACGATCACGTCCCTCGATCTGCTCGCTATGCCCCTACTTATACATCCCAAAATGCCATTGGCCTTCTTGGCAACAAGGGCACACTGCTGGCTCATATCCAGCTTCTCGTCCACTGTCACCCCTAGGTCCTTTTCTGCAGAACTGCTGCCTAGCCATTCGGTCCCTAGTCTGTAGCTGTGCATGGGATTCTTCCGTCCTAAGTGCAGGACTCTGCACTTATCCTTATTGAACCTCATCAGATTTCTTTTGGCCCAATCCTCCAATTTTTCTAGGTCCCTCTGTATCCTATCCCTGCCCTCCAGCGTATCTACCACTCCTCCCAGTTTAGTATCATCTGCAAATTTGCTGAGAGTGCAATCCACACCATCCTCCAGATCGTTTATGAAGATATTGAACAAAACCGGCCCCAGGACCGACCCCTGGGGCACTCCACTTGACACCGGCTGCCAACTAGACATGGAGCCATTGATCACTACCCGTTGAGCCCGACAATCTAGCCAACTTTCTACCCACCTTATAATGCATTCATCCAGCCCATACTTCTTTAACTTGCTGACAAGAATACTGTGGGAGTCTAAATAGGGAAAGAACAAGTCAAAAATTACTTAGACAAGTTAGATGTCTTCAAATCACTAGGGCCTGATGAAATGTATCCTAGAATACTCAAGGAGCTGACTGAAGAGATATCTGAGCCATTAGCAATTATCTTTGAAAAGTCATGGAAGATGGGAGGCATTCCAGAAGACTGGAAAAGGGCAAATATAGTATATCTGTAATAAATATATATCTATAATATATCTATAAAAAGGAAATAAGGACAACCCGGAGAATTACAGACCAGTCAGCTTAACTTCTGTACCCGGAAAGATAATGGAGCAAATAATTAAGCAATCAATTTGCAAACATCTAGAAAATAGTAAGGTGATAAGTAACAGTCAGCATGGATTTGTCAAAAACAAATCATGTCAAAACAACCTGATAGCTTTCTTTGACTGGGTAACAAGCCTTGTGGATAGGGGGGAAGCGGTAGACAGGGTGTATCTTGACTTCAGTAAAGCTTTTGATACTGGGTCACAAGATCTTCTCATAACCAAACCAGGGAAATGCAACCTAGATGGAGCTACTATAAAGGTGGCTGCATAACTGGTTGCAAAATTGTTCCTAGAGAGTAGTTACCAGTGGTTCATAGTCACGCTGGAATGGCATAACGAGTGGGGTCCTGCAGGGATCGGTTCTAGGTCTGGTTCTGTTCAATATCTTCATCAATGATTTAGATAATGGCATAGAGAGTACACTTATAAAGTTTGTGGACGATACCAGGCTGGGAGGGGTTGAAAGTCCTTTGGAGGATAGGATTAAAACTCAAAATGATCTGGACAAACTGGAGAAATGGTCTGAATTAAATAGAATGAAATTCAATAAGCACAAATACAAAGTACTCCACTGAGGAAGGAACAATCAGTTGCACACATACAAAATGGGAAATGACTGTCTAGGAAGGAGTACTGCGGAAAGGGATCTGGCTGTCATAGTGGACCACAAGTTAAATATGAGTCAACAGTGTAACACTGTTGCACAAAAAGCAAACATCATTCTGTGATCTATTAGAAGCAAGACACGAGAAGAAATTCTTCCGCTCTACTCCGCGCTGATTAGGCCTCAACTGGAGAATTGTGTCCAGTTCTGGGTGCCACATTTCAGGAAAGACGTGGACACATTGGAGAAAGTCCAGAGAAGAGCAACAAAAATTATTAAAGATCTAGAAAACATGACTTATGAGGGAAGATTGAAATATTGAGTTTGTTTAGTCTGGAAAAGAGAAGACTGAGAGAGGACATGATAGCAATTTTCAACTACATAAAAAGTTGTTACAAGGAGGAGGGAGAAAAATTGTTCTTCTTAACCTCTGAGGATAGGACAAGAAGCAATGGGCTTAAATTGCAGCAATGGTGGTTTAGGTTGGACATTACGAAAAACTTCCTAACTGTCAGAGTGGTTAAGCACTGGAATAACATGCCTAGGGAGGTGGTGGAATCTCCATCATTGGTGATTTTTAAGAGCAGGTTGGACAAACACCTGTCAGAGATGGTCTAGATAATACTTAGTCCTGCACTGAGTGCAGGTGACTGGACTAGATGACCTCTTGAGGTCCCTTCCAGTTCTATGATTCTATGAAGAGCTGACTATATTTCAGTGATGATGTATAAAAATATATAGGAATAAAAGGCACACTGTAAATGTAAGAAGAAAAGGAGTACTTGTGGCACCTTAGAGACTAACCAATTTATTAGAGCATAAGCTTTCGTGAGCTACAGCTCACTTCCTCAGATGCATATCGTGGAAACTGCAGCAGGCTTTATATATACACAGAGAATATGAAACAATACCTACTCCCACCCCACTGTCCTGCTGGTAATAGCTTATCTAAAGTGATCATCAGGTGGGCCATTTCCAGCACAAATCCAGGTTTTCTCACCCTCCACCCCCCCACACAAATTCACTCTCCTGATGGTGATAGCCCATCCAAAGTGACAACTCTTTACACAATGTGCATGACAATCAAGTTGGGTTATTTCCTGCACAAATCCAGGTTCTCTCACATCCCCCCCACCCCCATACACACACAAACTCACTCTCCTGCTGGTAATAGCTCATCCAAACTGACCACTCTTCAAGTTTAAATCCAAGTTAAACCAGAACATCGGGGGGGGGGGGTAGGAAAAAACAAGAGGAAACAGGCTACCTTGCATAATGACTTAGCCACTCCCAGTCTCTATTTAAGCCTAAATTAATAGTATCCAATTTGCAAATGAATTCCAATTCAGCAGTTTCTCGCTGGAGTCTGGATTTTAAGTTTTTTTGTTTTAAGATAGCGACCTTCATGTCTGTGATTGCGTGACCAGAGAGATTGAAGTGTTCTCCGACTGGTTTATGAATGTTATAATTCTTGACATCTGATTTGTGTCCATTTATTCTTTTACGTAGAGACTGTCCAGTTTGACCAATGTACATGGCAGAGGGGCATTGCTGGCACATGATGGCATATATCACATTGGTGGATGTGCAGGTGAACGAGCCTCCGATAGTGTGGCTGATGTTATTAGGCCCTGTGATGGTGTCCCCTGAATAGATATGTGGGCACAATTGGCAACGGGCTTTGTTGCAAGGATAAGTTCCTGGGTTAGTGGTTCTGTTGTGTGGTATGTGGTTGTTGGTGAGTATTTGCTTCAGGTTGCGGGGCTGTCTGTAGGCAAGGACTGGCCTGTCTCCCAAGATTTGTGAGAGTGTTGGGTCATCCTTTAGGATAGGTTGTAGATCCTTAATAATGCGTTGGAGGGGTTTTAGTTGGGGGCTGAAGGTGACGGCTAGCGGCGTTCTGTTATTTTCTTTGTTAGGCCTGTCCTGTAGTAGGTAACTTCTGGGAACTCTTCTGGCTCTATCAATCTGTTTCTTTACTTCTGCAGGTGGGTATTGTAGTTGTAAGAAAGCTTGACAGAGATCTTGTAGGTGTTTGTCTCTGTCTGAGGAGTTGGAGCAAATGCGGTTGTATCGCAGAGCTTGGCTGTAGACGATGGATCGTGTGGTGTGGTCAGGGTGAAAGCTGGAGGCATGCAGGTAGGAATAGCGGTGAGTAGGTTTCCGGTATAGGGTGGTGTTTATGTGACCATTGTTTATTAGCACTGTAGTGTCCAGGAAGTGGATCTCTTGTGTGGACTGGACCAGGCTGAGGTTGGTGGTGGGATGGGAATTGTTGAAATCATGGTGGAATTCCTCAAGGGCTTCTTTTCCATGGGTCCAGATGATGAAGATGTCATCAATATAGCGCAAGTAGAGTAGGGGCTTTAGGGGACGAGAGCTGAGGAAGCATTGTTCTAAGTCAGCCATAAAAATGTTGGCATACTGTGGGGCCATGCGGGTACCCATAGCAGTGCCGCTGATCTGAAGGTATACATTGTCCCCAAATGTGAAGTAGTTATGGGTAAGGACAAAGTCACAAAGTTCAGCTACCAGGTTAGCCGTGACAGTATCGGGGATAGTGTTCTTGACGGCTTGTAGTCCATCTTTGTGTGGAATGTTGGTGTAGAGGGCTTCTACATCCATAGTGGCCAGGATGGTGTTATCAGGAAGATCACCGATGGATTGAAGTTTCCTCAGGAAGTCAGTGGTGTCTCGAAGGTAGCTGGGAGTGCTGGTAGCGTAGGGCCTGAGGAGGGAGTCTACATAGCCAGACAATCCTGCTGTCAGGGTGCCAATGCCTGAGATGATGGGGCGCCCAGGATTTCCAGGTTTATGGATCTTGGGTAGTAGATAGAATATCCCAGGTCGGGGTTCCAGGGCTGTGTCTGTGCGGATTTGATCTTGTGCTTTTTCAGGAAGTTTCTTGAGCAAATGCTGTAGTTGCTTTTGGTAACTCTCAGTGGGATCAGAGGGTAATGGCTTGTAGAAACTCGTGTTGGAGAGCTGCCGAGCAGCCTCTTGTTCATATTCCGACCTATTCATGATGACAACAGCACCTCCTTTATCAGCCTTTTTGATTATGATAGAGTGCTTCCGCCGACGTGCACGGGCTGAAATTGTGGAAAAGCAGCATCACTTGCCCCATAACCTCAGCCATGCGGAACACAATGCCATCCACAGCCTCAGAAACAACTCTGACATCATAATCAAAAAGGCTACTCACTGCTATTCCTACCTGCATGCCTCCAGCTTTCACCCTGACCACACCACACGATCCATCGTCTACAGCCAAGCTCTGCGATACAACCGCATTTGCTCCAACCCCTCAGACAGAGACAAACACCTACAAGATCTCTGTCAAGCTTTCTTACAACTACAATACCCACCTGCAGAAGTAAAGAAACAGATTGATAGAGCCAGAAGAGTTCCCAGAAGTTACCTACTACAGGACAGGCCTAACAAAGAAAATAACAGAACGCCGCTAGCCGTCACCTTCAGCCCCCAACTAAAACCCCTCCAACGCATTATTAAGGATCTACAACCTATCCTAAAGGATGACCCAACACTCTCACAAATCTTGGGAGACAGGCCAGTCCTTGCCTACAGACAGCCCCGCAACCTGAAGCAAATACTCACCAACAACCACATACCACACAACAGAACCACTAACCCAGGAACTTATCCTTGCAACAAAGCCCGTTGCCAATTGTGCCCACATATCTATTCAGGGGACACCATCACAGGGCCTAATAACATCAGCCACACTATCGGAGGCTCGTTCACCTGCACATCCACCAATGTGATATATGCCATCATGTGCCAGCAATGCCCCTCTGCCATGTACATTGGTCAAACTGGACAGTCTCTACGTAAAAGAATAAATGGACACAAATCAGATGTCAAGAATTATAACATTCATAAACCAGTCGGAGAACACTTCAATCTCTCTGGTCACGCGATCACAGACATGAAGGTCGCTATCTTAAAACAAAAAAACTTAAAATCCAGACTCCAGCGAGAAACTGCTGAATTGGAATTCATTTGCAAATTGGATACTATTAATTTAGGCTTAAATAGAGACTGGGAGTGGCTAAGTCATTATGCAAGGTAGCCTGTTTCCTCTTGTTTTTTCCTACCCCCCCCCCCCGATGTTCTGGTTTAACTTGGATTTAAACTTGAAGAGTGGTCAGTTTGGATGAGCTATTACCAGCAGGAGAGTGAGTTTGTGTGTGTATGGGGGTGGGGGGGATGTGAGAGAACCTGGATTTGTGCAGGAAATAGCCCAACTTGATTGTCATGCACATTGTGTAAAGAGTTGCCACTTTGGATGGGCTATCACCATCAGGAGAGTGAATTTGTGTGGTGGGGTGGAGGGTGAGAAAACCTGGATTTGTGCTGGAAATGGCCCACCTGATGATCACTTTAGATAAGCTATTACCAGCAGGACAGTGGGGTGGGAGTAGGTATTGTTTCATATTCTCTGTGTATATATAAAGCCTGCTGCAGTTTCCACGATATGCATCTGAGGAAGTGAGCTGTAGCTCACGAAAGCTTATGCTCTAATAAATTGATTAGTCTCTAAGGTGCCACAAGTACTCCTTTTCTTTTTGCGAATACAGACTAACACGGCTGTTACTCTGAAACCTGTAAATGTAAGGTATCATTATTATGACATGTCCAGTTCAGAGCTATGACCACTGTGAATACGCCTGCTATTTGTTTCTTTTGTCTCCGTCCCCCTTCCTGACTTTGTTGGTCTCCTTCATTCCATTTCCTCTCTTTCCCCATGGTCCGTCCTTGCCTCTGTTGTTGCATAGTTAATGTTATACTTGTAAAACCTGGAAAAATCAACACTTGTTTAATCACAGGCTGTATAATGCAATATTTCAGAAACAAAAAATGGGACTAAACATGTAAAAATGTCTCAGATAGAATATGTTCTGGGTCTGAAAAACCTCTTCCTGTGGGGCCAGGTGTGTGAGAGCTCATTATAGGAACCGATTGTTTACTAATACCTTGTCTAGTCCCTTTTTACTGCGCCTCCTCCCTGTCATTGGCATTTATATATTCAGAATAGACAATATTTCTTCTTTATATAGAGTTTTCACTAGAACAGGGTTTAACACAAACTTTATAGTGTTCCTCATCTGGTTTTCTTCCACTCAGATATTTTACTTGATTAACAAATTATAGCTCAGAGTTGGGCTGAATTGGTTCGGAAATATGTAGTATGTGGAAATCAGGTACAAACATGTTAATGTTTCTTGATATGGCAAGGAACTACACTTTCCATTAAGAGTAATAATAGTTTGTACTTACCACGCAACCAAGGATTAGACACGGACATGGAAGAGAACATGAACAGTTATATTAGATATGATCAATTCAATGTATAAGGGGTATAACTCTTCTTGCTTCTGGACATAAGCCAACCACTGACCGATGGGTTAGGAAGAAACTTCCCCAATGAGCGGCTTATTCCACAGATGTCCACTAAAGGTTTTCTAACACCTTCTTCAGAAACCATCTGGTACAGATCACCATCCAAGACAGGCTAGATGGGACGTACCGATCTATTCTGGTCTGGCAATTCCTACGTTCATTTGAGATAGTGCGAGACCCTACTTACCTATTGTTCCCCTGGTTTATGACACTGTCCCCTGGTTATGTCAACAGGGGCATATGTTTCCACTTTTGATTATTGTTTTCTCTCCTGCTTCAGCAAGAGCAGAATGGTGGTTGAATGTGCCTTTGCAAGGACAAAGGTAAGATGGAGGGGCCTTCTGCAGAGAAACAATGTTCTTGACTGTACCCTCTGTATTGTTTCAGCCTGCTCTATGTTGCACAACATTTTCTGAAAGCAAAGAGGAAGTGCTCCAAAGGGTGGGGACTGATCAGGCAGAGGAAGCCGCAGCATGGCTACAGTCAGGGTCCCAAGGGTTGCAGGACTCAGCAGCTGCTGACAAAAACAGGCTTGCTTGTATCATTAGAGATGCCCTCCGCAGGAACTTTTCAAGTGACATAGTTGACAGTGCTGACAGCTGTGCTTTTTTTCCTTTTTTTTTTGTGGTAGTTTTGGGGAAGAGAGGATTGTTGTAAACTGAATGCTGAATTAATTGTATTGAATTAATTAGCAGTTACTAGGTAGGTTATTGCTGTCTGCTAAGTAGCTTAGCATAACAGATCTATCTGGCTTTTTGAGTTGGCCTTAATACCATGTGTCTCTTTTTGAGAACTTCATTGCTGACCTGGAACAATTTTGGTGCCAGTGACAAGAGCCAGTGGGAAACAGGGAGGCAGCAATAGGGGGGCTGATATATGCTTTCTCTCAGGATGTCACATTTCAGATTATTTTAAAACTCCTTAACATGTTTAGGTGAAACATTGGGGACTGTCAGCAAAATGAGAAAATAAAATCAGAGTAAACGAATGTTACTTTCTTCCCAACTCTATAGGCCACTCACAGCTGTTGATTATTTGGAAGAGCTTTTCCAGATACAGGATCCATGCAGGTCAGATGCTCCAGTGCCTAGACTGTATAGAGTATTTCAGTATGGGGCTCCAACATAGCACCAGCAGAAGAGCATAAGTGACTAGCCATCAACTCCCATAGAGCACAAGAACTTCAGTGGCTAGCCATCAACCACCATAGAGCACTGAAGAACATTTTTGAAGTGTCTTTAGTAAAATGTACACATTCCTCTAGGGGGCTCCAAAGCAGGACCTCACTGATCAGCTGCTGTGTCAGCACTGCAGGGCACTGAGGAGACATTAAAAGGACCACACACACACATGGAGCCTGCGCCCTTTTACGTTTCTTGATGATGTATACAGAAAATCTGAGTAGTGTTGGTGGCTTGTGTGTATGTGTGTGTGGTCTTTTAAAAAAGAACTGCAGGAAGGAGGGGGTTACCCGTGTTTTACATTAGTAATTCAGGTCTTGCCTGCCCTGAAAGACTTCATGGAGACTGGAGAACTAGTGAAGTGATGGCATCACAAAGTCAAGCAACTGAAAGTAGAGAGGGGATGTGGTTTTCATAGAGTCATAGAATGTAAAGCCAGAAGGGACCATCAGATCATCCAATCTGACCTCCTGTATACCACAGGGCACCAACCCCACCCAACACCTGCATACTACACCCAACAACTGAAATTAGAACAGGGTATTACAGCTCTCAGGAGACCAAACTATTATGTACAACAGGCAGAGAACAGAAGGGACCAAAGTGTACCAGTGCCAGTGGCCCCTGCAATGGCAGGAAATTGAGTAAGTGAGATATACCCACATAATCCTGACAAACAACCAGTGCTCCACACTGCAGATGCAGAGGAAGACAAAAACTCCCTGTCAAGGTTCCTCCCCCACTCTGAACTCTAGGGTACAGATGTGGGGACCTGCATGAAAAAACCTCCTAAGCTTATTTTTACCAGCTTAGGTAAAAACTTCCCCAAGGTACAAAATATTCCACCCTTTGTCCTTGGATTGGCCGCTACCACCACCAAACTAATACTGGTTACTGGGGAAGAGCTGTTTGGACGCGTCTTTCCCCCCAAAATATTCCCAAAACCTTGCACCCCACTTCCTGGACAAGGTTTGGTAAAAAGCCTCACCAATTTGCCTAGGTGACTACAGACCCAGACCCTTGGATCTTAAGAACAATGAACAATCCTCCCAACACTTGCACCCCCCCCCTTTCCTGGGAAATGTTGGATAAAGAGCCTCACCAATTTGCATAGGTGACCACAGACCCAAACCCTTGGATCTGAGAACAATGAAAAAGCATTCAGTTTCTTACAAGAAGACTTTGAATAAAAATAGAAGTAAATAGAAATAAAGAAATCCCCCCTGTAAAATCAGGATGGTAGATATCTTACAGGGTAATTAGATTCAAAAACATAGAGAACCCCTCTAGGCAAAACCTTAAGTTACAAAAAAGATACACAGACAGAAATAGTTATTCTATTCAGCACAATTCTTTTCTCAGCCATTTAAAGAAATCATAATCTAACACATACCTAGCTAGATTACTTACTAAAAGTTCTAAGACTCCATTCCTGGTTTATTCCCGGCAGAAACCAGCATAAGACAGACACACAGACCCTTTGTTTCTCTCCCTCCTCCCAGCTTTTGAAAGTATCTTGTCTCCTCATTGGTCATTTTGGTCAGGTGCCAGCGAGGTTACCTTTAGCTTCTTAACCCTTTACAGGTGAGAGGAGCTTTCCCCTGGCCAGGAGGGATTTCAAAGGGGTTTACCCTTCCCTTTATATTTATGACACTCCCCAAGGACACTAGTAATCAGACCTGGGGAAAAATCCCTTCCTGACCCTACATATGACCCTGAGCACGTGAACAAGTACCAGGCAGGCTATGGGCGTCGAGTCTTCTAATCTGCCGGGGGGTGCTCCCACCAGCTCTGCCCATGCCCCACCCCCATTCCACCCCTTCCCCCAATGCCCCATCCCTGCCCTGCTTCTTCCCACCCCTGCTCTGCCCCCGCCCCTCCTCTTCCCACCCCGCCTCTTCCCCACCCAGTTCTGCCCCCTCCCCCAAGTGTGCTGCGCCCTCACTCATCCCCGCCCCCCCCAGCGCCTCCTGACACCACGGAACAGCTGATCTACAGCAGACAAGAGGCGCTGATCAGCGGGACCTGATGGTGGGCGAGAGGCGCTGGGGGGAGAGAGAGGCATTGATGGGGGGCTGCCAGTGGGTGCTGAGCACCCACCATTTTTTTCCTGTGGATGCTCCAGCCCCGGAGCACCCACAAAGTTGGCGCCTATAAGCCAGGCAAGCACCCACAAGAGAGAATGCTCAGTGCCACCTCAGAGCATCAGCCCACCTTGTCCAGTTTTAATGGCAGTTTAAAACTCATTGGGGAAAATCCTGGCTCTTTTCAAATTAATGGCAAAACTCCCATTGACCTGAGTGAGCCAGGATGCCACCCACTGTTGTTCTGTTTGTTCTTGTTAACACCTTTTAAATTTCAATAATTAAACAAGATTGTGAGTAGAGATTCAGCATACCTTTGTCCTTCAGTTAAGATGTAAGAGTTCCCAATACATCTGATAATTAAAAGGTTAAAAATCAAGCAGGAAACCTCCTTAAAAGCCTTTTATGCCTTATTTATCAAAAAGAAGTTTTAATTTTTAAAAAATCCTAGGCATTTCACATCTAAAATCTTACCTCTGTAGCTTCTGAGGTCAGTCAGAGTTTTGTCACTGACTTCATTGAGTGCAAGCACAGACCTTAAATGAGCACACACACAGAACATAGCCTTAAATACTGGCCTGCCAGTGGTTACTGGTGCACTTAGGAAGAGGGGAGGTTTTAATAGAAAAGTAAAGTAATGCTTTTAATGCACCAATAAATCTAAGACTTTGAGCTCCCCTCTCCCCCTGCATTTCTTGTGCAGTGCATCCAAATGTTCCATTGACTTCAATAGGAGTTTTATGCGCTCAAAGGCATTTATCCTTAACTCAGCTATTTTTTTTTTTCAAGAATTACACCAAAACCTCCCACTGTTTTCTTGCCCCGTGTCAGAAAAACATGGGCTACAAATGGCATTTTGGCATTAGCTCAGGTTCTCCTTTTCTTCTGGTTTAATTCAGACTCATTATTTGAAGAGAGCACCCTGTGATTTAATTGTTTCTATGCAGCAACAGGACTCTAAATAAAAGCAACTTTTTCATCTTATCTTCCTCAGCTTTGACATTATGTTCCATCATGGAACTTCTTTGTGTCTCTGGTGAACAGAAAGATTAAATTTTGCATGTCACACTGGCATTCTTTAATTTCTAACCTACAAAACTGTAGCGGAGTCTACTCATGGCAGGCGTGCCTCCCTGGATTCAGCATGGGGTAGAAGCTCTTCTCCTTTGGTGGCCCCTGCCAACAGCTGCCCTGGCCCTGTAGTGGTCTGCCTTTTCCTGTGACTTGGCCATCCAGGCAGCTCACTTTTAGTCATGCCTCCTCTGGAAAAAACAAGCCAGGCAAGTCAGTGGTTTGGCACCATCACACTGGAGGTTTGCCCCAATGTCAGGCTTTTAGGGCCTGCCAGCCAGCTCTTGGCTCCAGGATCTTCACACCCCACCCTTTGCGGGCTGGGAGGGGAACCCAGGCCCACCCTTTACTCTGGGTTTCAGACCAAGGACCCTGTATGAAGCCTAGGAAGTCTGTTTGTTCAGACCCTCTGCTACATCCCTGAACTACTTCCTACCATGACTAGTTAGACCTTTCTCACAGTCTTTTCCCCCACTGACTCTTCTGCAGGTCCCAAAGCAATAGGGTAGTCAAACTAGCTATAAAAACAAATGAAACAGGCCTACCTGTCCCAACGTGGCTCTGATCCTTAAATGTATCTATGTAAGCTCTATCCCCAGCTGGTTCTTCCTTCCAGGCAGCTTCAAGGACAGCCTCCAGCCAGGGATGAAAGTGACCGGTACTGGGCCAGGCTGGCTCCGGCCCCTGGAAGGGGCAGGACCTCGGGCAGAAGGGGCAGCATCCCCCAGCCAGCCCTTCCAGGCCGCTTGGCCTGCGCCACCCGGGGCTCCAGTGGCGATTTAAAGGGCCCGGGGCTCCGGATGCCGTTGCCACTACCGCTCCCTTTTAAATCGCCAGCCCCGGGGCTGCTGCTCCCTTTGCCCCTCCATTGCCCCTCGGTGGCCGAGGGGGGGGAAAGGGGCAGGGATGTTACAGCACTGCAGGGTCCTTTCCACGGCAGCGCTTTAACGTCCCTGCCCCTTTTGCCTCCCCTGTGGGCAGCCCTGCTGGTACGGACCCTACCAGCAGGGCCACTGACGGGGGGAGGGGAAGGGGCAACGATGTTAAAGCCCTGCCGCGGCAGCGCTTTAAGGACGGTCCTTTGCCGCGGCAACGCTTTAAGGATCCTCACATTGCTGCACCTTCCCCCCGCCCCTGTCGGCGGCCCTGCCGGTACAGACCCTACCAGCAGGGCCACTGACGGGGGAGGCCAAAGGGGCAGGGACATTAAAGTGCTGCCCCGGCAGCGTTTTAATGTGGGCTGCATACGGGCCGGCGCGGGTTCTCACTGGTATGCCGTACCGGCTCACTTTCACCCCTGCCTCCGCCCCAGGCCGTGTCCCCACTCCACCCCTTCTCCCAAGCCCACCTCCATCCTGCCTCTTCCCACTCCTGCCCCACCTCTTCCTACCCCCACCCCACTTCTTCCTGCCCGGTTCCTTCCCCTCCCTCGAGCGTGTCCTGCCCTCACTCCTCTGCCCCTCCCCGCCCAGCGCCTCCTGCACACCATGGAACAGCTGATCCGCAGCGGGCAGAAAGTGCTGGGGGGCGGGGGGAAGAGGGGGAGGCACTAATGGGAGGGCTGCCCATGGGTGCTCAGCACCCACCTTTTTTTTTTTTTCCCCTATGGATGCTCCAGGGCTGGAGCACCCCCGGAGTCAGAGCCTATGATGGCCATTTCACCACCAATCAATCTATCTTTCTCAATGACGGAGTAAGCCTTTTCCCAGGAAAATATGTTTCCAGTCTTATACAGCACTGATGCTCCTCTCCATCTATATCTTGGGACAATATGGCTCCCAATCCTACTTCTGAAGTGTCTGATGCCCTACTTAGGCAATCCTTCAGTGGCTGGAAGGCCTTCTCACATTCCTTCAGATCAGTGGCCTTTTCTAGGATCACTACCTTTAATTAGGTCCGTGAGAGGGGCCGCTATCGTGGAGAATCTATGTACAAATCTGCAGTAATACCCCATGACCCTGAGAAATCTCAGAACCTGTCTCTTCATTGTTGGACCAGAGTAGGTTTTAAGGCTTGGACTTTGTCCGTCAGGGGGCGGACTTGGCTTTTCCGCAGTGTATATCCAAGTAAGCCATCTCCTACTTTCCAATTTTACATTTTGCTGTGTTTGCTATCAACCCAGCCTCCTTTAGAGACTGGAGGACTGTAACTTCTTGGTTTAGATAGGTTTCCCAGTCCTGTCTACAGATAACCACATCATCCAAAGAGGCGTTGTCATACAAACCGTGAAGATGGAGCCACTGGAAGGTGGCAGGAGCTCCATGGATGCCAAAGGGCATGGTTCAAAACTGCTATAACCCAAAGGCTGGAGAGAAGGCAATCTTCCCACAAGACTCGGCATTTTTAATATAAGGGACCTACAATCAATCAAACGTAAGCCCTGCCCCCTCAGGCCCCACCTGACCCCTCAAGCCCCGCCCCTGGCAGTATTACTTCCGGGGTCAAGGCAGACACATGACTGGAAGCAAAAGATGTCATCTGACCCCCTCAAAGAACTCCTCCCACCGCCCTCTACCAATCAAGATGGGTTCAGGCAGAAGAGGACCTCCCCAAGAGCAGATTTGACCAATCAGGGGGAGTTCCAGAGCGGGATGATCCATCCGGAAGTGGGTCGTGTGACCCCTTTAAGAACTCCTCCCATCACCCTCTACCAATCAGGATGGGTTTCTGCCACAGAGGACCTCCCCAAGAGTGGATTTGACCAATTCGGGGAGAGTTCGGGGGCGGGGTCGACCTGCCCAGAAGAGGGTCATGTGACCCCTCTAAGCTCTCCCCCTACTTCCCTCTAGCAATCAGAGCACAGCGCTGCACTGGGAAGCCCCAGTGCTGCACAGAAGAAACAGGTTTCAGAGGAACAGCCGTGTTAGTCTGTATTCGCAAAAAGAAAAGGAGGACTTGTGGCACCTTAGAGACTAACCAATTTCACTCCAAGAACGTGTGTTTTAGAACTCATGGAAAGTCTGAGAGAAAACATGGACTCCTTTACCACCCCCATGAGAACTTCAGACTTTGTTTTAGTGCCGAGGGCCTTCGACTGCCCACGGAGGAAGCGCTACATCAGCGACAGTTCCAAGGAGGAGGAGGGAGTGGTCATGGGGAGCCCTTTGGCCCAACCCTTGATGGATACACTGGAACCCAAACCCAAAACCCAAGTGCTCGCGAGGAAGAGCAACGAGTGTGAGAGCATCCCATCATCCACCCCCCTAGAGGAGGAAGGCCACCGTGGCTCATTGGAATCACTGGTGGACAAGGTGAACAGAAAAGACGTCGCTCAGGTAAATGAATGATTAAGAAGTGATGGTTGAGGATGGGATGTAATGGGGTAGGAACCGAACTGGGGGTTGCATTAATCTAAAAAACAAGCGGTGGGGCTTACAGCTGTTTCTTTTCTGAAAATCTCTCGACAGTTCGACGATGCCTTTCTAGAGGCCCTGGAATCCCCGGACAGTGTTGTATCAGACAGCGAAGATAAACAGGGCCTGCCTTGTTTTTGCTCAACGCCAGTACAAATCATTGATGAGGATGCCAAGGATTACAGCTATGTGGAGTTTATGAGGAGGGTTGGCATAGAACTAACTGAGCCAGTGCCACGTCAGGAGTGTAAAAAGTCATGCGGTCTATTGTACGTGTTGCTGTTTATCCTGGCCTTAATCACTGTCTTAGGGAAAAGCTTGTAGAAGATTGTGAGGGCTGTGTCATAGATGTGCCAGGCCAACAGCACCATGACTGTGTGACTTGAACTTCAGAGGATATAAACTGCAAGCTCCGGGACCTGTGTGCTGAACTGTGTTCGGAAAGCTTATTAAACGCTGTTATTGCCATAGGTTATGCTATGCAATAGTCAAAGTCATTAACTCAAGAACATGTAGCACAAGGTGACACCTTGTAAATGCTATGCAATTTGGTCGAGACCCTGACAGTGTTTTAAAGAAAATACACCATACTGTATAAAATAAGCATTTGCTGTAAGAACAATCAAACATTTAAAAACTATGAAAAAAATCCCTAAGAATCAAACATTTAAAGCTATGGGTATTTGTAGAGTGTTTACTATGACTGTGCTACATCAATTTTATTTAAAAACAAATCAAAACTTTAAGCATGAAAGAAACGTTTAAAAAAACAACAACCCTAAGACATACATTGATATCTGCAAGGTCCCCCCAATCAGGAGAGGGTACAGTAACATTAAGGATTGTTGTGTATGGTGATTTACTGTTTAGTACTGTAAGAAGGCCCTACAGTTTTCATTGAAACAGAAAAATGTATTTTAACTTTAAAAAAAAAATCCCAGTTGCGCAGATCACAAAAGGGGGATGTTTGGGGAGGGGTGCCTAAAATCCTTTTTTTTTTTTTTTTAAAAGAACGAGGAGTACTTGTGGCACCTTAGAGACTAACAAATTTATTTGAGCATAAGCTTTCGTGGGCTACAGCCCACTTCATCTGATGCATGCAGTGGAAAATACAGTAGGAAGATTGTATATACATACACACACACACACACAGACCATGAAAAAATGGGTGTTGCCATACACACTATAAGGAGAGTGATCAATTAAGGTGAGCTATTATCAGCAGGAGAAAAAAAAACCTTTTGTAGTGATAATCAGGATGGCCCATTTCCAACAGTTGACAAGAAGGTGAGAGGAACAGTATGGGGGAAAAATAAACATGGGGAAATAGTTTTACTTTGTGTAATGACCCATCCACTCCCAGTCTCTATTCAAGCCTAAGTTAATGGTGTCCAGTTTGCAAATTAATTCCAATTCAGCAGTCTCTCATTGGAGTCTGTTTTTGACGTTTTTTTGTTGTAATATTGTGACTTTTAGGTCTGTAATCGAGTGACCAGAGAGACTGAAGTGTTCTCCGACTGGTTTTTGAATGTTATAATTCTTGACGTCTGATTTGTGTCCATTAATTCTTTTATGTAGAGACTGTCCGGTTTGGCCAATGTGTTTAAGTATCTTCCGGGATCAGGGCCTTAGGGCTCGATCCAAAGCCCACTGAAGTCAATGGAAAGACTTCCATTAACTTCATGAGTAGGCTTGGCAGCATAGGATTTTATTTTTTTAAATAATTTTGACAGATATTAATGTTTATTTAAGATTTTATTTCCCTATTTTTATCCATTTAAAATTTCACAGTTGCAGGAAATTAGGAAGGGTGTCAGACAACAGTGAGAGTAAAACAATAATTTAACGACAATAAATGTTGAGAAACAAAAAGTTAATGCTTTATAAATTGTTAAAACACAAATTGTCAGCATCACATGCAGAATATACAAAGTAAATATTCTTAAATCATGCTCTAAGTTCTCAAGCAGCTTTTCTTACTTTGCCTGTCTGCGACTTTTGATTATCAATAGAAATATTTTTTCATCCGTTTATGTGTGTACAGTGAAATAGATGTTTGCAGCTAAAAATCTAATCCTTCAAACATATTCATAAGCATTGGATCAATCCCTAAGTAATCTTTTACTTACATGCAGCAATATTAAATGAAGATTTGACTTTATTGATTTGACAGTATGGGCCACAATTATGCAAACATTTACACACAAGAATAACTTTCTGTGGGTGAAGAGTCTCTTTGACTCATGAATTCCATTGGTTAGTAAATATAAACAGGGATACTTGAAGGTTTAATTGTTTTCAGCTAGCAATAATTTAGTCATTGGGCTTTTTGTACAATAAATAAAAGAAGACTGGGGAGAGCCAATACTGTTAGAATAGCACCTTTTCTAAATATTTATTTTCACTTTAAGAATGATTGGTGAAGAGCTCCCTGTTATTAACCAGGAGTATTCTGATCCATAAATCCCAACTTTTTCCCTGTTCTATTTTAAAGGGTCACTTGATACTTGGTGATAGGATCATGTAAACCAGGAATGTATGGAACAGATGTTTTATTGTATCTGGGTGCCTTAGCCAGAGCTTTGAAAGACAACTGGAAGAAAGATTGAATTTACTGCTGATACAATTTATATGTTACCCTTTTATATTTTTGTCTCAATTTCATGAGATAAATCACACACACCAGAATTGGAACTCTGGGTATGAATGTCAGGATACTTGATTAGTTGGACAAGGTGTCTGAGCCAGAATATTAATTCCTATGTTCCCATGATAGATCCTGAGATAAAGCGAGATTAGCTCCTGCAGGAGGTACTTATTCCATGGACAAAAACTGCTTCTGAAAATCCTAAGAACTAAACCTTGGAAAAGAACTATAAGAAAACCCATAAAAACTACTAAGGACTAATTGTCAAGAAGGTCATACAAATAATAATAACAATGTGAAGCTGCTATCAATTTCTCCTTATTTGCAGCTAAGCTTTGCTAAAGGCAATCACGTGTAAGATGAAGATGTGGAACAAAAACATTTTCCATCTGAAACCACTGGACCAAGAAAACTTTGAGTTGCTTGTTTTGGTGGTGTATTTCCTGACAAAGGTCAGGATTTATAAGGGGAAGAGGAAAAAAAAAAAAAACCTGTTGGAAAGGAATCATACTATGGAAAGTGGTGAAAAGCTACCATGTGAACACAAAGAACAGGTGCCTTCTAACTGTGATAGAACCTTTCTTCCAATGAAGGCTTAAAAAATAAGGTAAGACAAGTTAGGTTACCTTCCAAACTTGCTGCACTTTTTAGGAAATGAAGGCTACAAATGGACAGCAATGCATGATGTCTGTTACACAAACGGGAATGATTGGTTTAAATCCACGTTCACAGACTGCGTGCCACAATTAATGAAGATGCCCTGTGAGTGCTTTGCTCAACATACTGACCTGGCCGCTAACAAGAAAAATGTGGCACTTACCTACTTAAGGAAACATACTGAAGATGTTAATAAAGCAAACTCTGCAGACATCATCCATTGATGATGATGACGACCAATAGCATTTCTCAGCATAAGTCAACCAAAAACCTCTGTATATGGATTCTGTTGGTCACCTAATAGCTCGCGAATTATGAAGTGGAATAATTGGCAATGGAAGGTTTGAGAGTGCTTGTAAATTTGACCAAATCTAGTTTAAATCGGGAACTTGTGCTCATAGAATACACACACACTGGGTCCCTGTCATGAGGATAAACTAAAATCAAGTTCTGTGCAAGATGACCCTCTCCTAGAAGTGGCCATAATGCTTGGAACTGTATTACAGATGGTTCCTGTGCTGCTCTGCTAGCTGTTCCTGGAATCATTCCAGCATGCTTTGAACTGAGCAGTGAGATGAGGCATTTTTGTGCCAAATCATCTCTTTTTACTAGATGGTTTTCCATCAGCCATCAGAGATGTCATCAAGGAACTTAGACTCTAGCTTACTGAATATACCAGATGCATGACAGAAACATGGAGATCTGCAAGGTCTACGATAACACACGTGATATTATGATAGAGTATGCAGAAAAGTGGGCTGAGAGGATGCAGAATGAGAAGCCCTCTCTCAGGGCTTGATCCTTGAGTCCACTCTTGCTGCTTTGTACCAGCATGGTAGCATTTTATATCCATTTTGCACAGCTGTAAATGACTATACAAGGTGCAAAATAGTGGAGAATCAGGCACTATGTGTTACAGCCTATGAGGCTAGTTTGCTAGCTTGCTATCTTGCATAATGAATTTTCTTCATTGGTTTGATTGATTATACTGTTTGGGATTTTGTTTATACCAAATTCCAGTATATATTACTCTTAATATTTGGCTATAGTGCAAGGAACCAACAGGCCTACATCCTGTATGATTAAGCTAGAGTAAGTTGGCATAAGTGTTTGTAACCTTTGGCAAAGGTTACCTGCCAATTACCCCTATTTATCTTTGGGGAACTGAATGGAGAACCGAACGGAGAACTGAATGGGTTTACCATGAGTCTGGAACAGACCAGTAACTACAGGGTGCACTGCAGAACATGGAAGTCATGATGTAGTCCAAAGGTAAAGGTTTCGGGGATGAGATAATTGATATTAATATGTATGAATATATGTTAAAATGTAAGCCTATAGAATAAATGTACCCGAAGATTTATCTAGGTGAGGAAATAAGATTTGGGCATGGTAGATTGGGCACTGATATGAATATTCAGGGCATTGCCAGGACCTTATAAAAGGGCAAACAACCATGCAGAGGGGGTCACTCTTTTCTATCAAGCTATCAGCTCAGCTTTGGCAATATAGCTTAGCTACTCAATACTCAAACCTGATCTCGACCAACTTGGGGAGACTGGACCATCGAATTCATTGGGCATGCCAGAGATGAGGCAGACACCTAGTACGGAAACTTTCAGCCCAAACAGTTAAAGTTTGGCAAAGACACAAGCAACTGAAAAGTGTCTTATAAAGGGAAGTATTGGCCAATCTTAACTACAGGTGGTGCTACCAGCCACCTCTAATTCTTGTACAATGCTGTGGTACAAAATCATGATGATAAGCACTTGATTAACGATGATAGAATGTGATCCTGAGTGAATGGTACAACAGACAGTTTCCAAGGACAGGAATAACAACATGTTTAAGAAAATGATGAAGGCTGCCAGGCATGGGCAGCATACCTAGTGGGTGGAACAGGACCTTGCCAGTTTGGAGTAATGGCAAGCCCAGAGTCAGGGCAAAGAAACCAGCCAAAAGTCCGAACCGGAGCCAGGACTGGGAACACCAACCTGAAAGGTAAGCCGAAGTTAGTGTCAAGAAGTCAAGCCAAAGGCTGGAGCCTGAATCAGGGCAAGGAGGCCAGGATTAGACTGAAGCAGAGAGGAATCAAGGCTGGAGCAAGGAGTGAAAGCAGGGCAAGTTCAGCTGCAGGTGTGGTACACACTGAGCAGCCACTGTGCTCCTGGCGCTGCAAAGCTCAGGGAGCAGGCTGCTGGCTCCCCTGCCCACTCAGGAAGCACGACCATTTGAAGAAGGTTCCCTGGGCTGTGCTCCTGACAAAATGCCCTTACTGGGCAACTAAGCAAGATTCCCCAGCACTGAATTGGGCACAGAATATTGTTGGCAGATTATTGCAATGGCTGAAGGAAAGATACCAATGTGATGGGCTGCCAGTGCACCGTGTGCTGTCTTTGACTGGTACTTGACATATTAAAGTGATGTTTTGCTTGAGGACAGTGCATTTTTGCTCCAGTAATGCAAAGCCGCTACAAAGTTTGATAGATCGGGATATCCTCTGGTAATGTAATGAATGTCATGATAACGATTCCTACACTGAGTAGAGATTCCTGTGCAGGAAACGTGGCTGAATTGGAGGCATATATAGGAAATCCCCATGCTGTGGTGTCCTCAAACTGCTGGAGTAGCCCCTTACGATCCTAAGGCTGTTATAACTTACACAGGGATCCACCAGGGATCTTATACCAATCCCTGGCCAGCTCCAGGATTGAGAAAACAGGAAGGTGGCTTAAAACCAACTTTTCCTTTCCCCCACATCCAGTCTCATCCCAAGCACAGCTCAACTGCACTGGTGAGAGGAGGGGAGGAGTGTAGGCCTACATGTATACACATTTATGATACACTCATTGACCAGCATCAAATATAAGTTCATATATATCATTATGAAGGAATGGATGGGGCTTTTTTTAAACAGCTAACAAAATCATCCAAAGCACAGGACTTGGTGGTGATGGGGGACTTCAATTACCCAGACATCTGCTGGGAAAATAACACAGCGAGGCACAGATTATCCAACAAGTTCTTGGAATGTATTGGAGACAATTTTTTATTTCAGAAGGTGGAGACAGCTACTAGGGGAGAGGCTGTTCTAGATTAGATTTTGACTAATAGGGAGGAACTGGTTGAGAATTTGAAAGTGGAAGGCAGCTTGGGTGAAAGTGATCAGGTAAGAGGGAGAACAGCAAAATAAAGACAAGGGATTTCAAGAAGGCAGACTTTACAAATCTCAGGGAGTTGGTCAGTAAGATCCCATGGGAAGCAAGTCTAAGGGGAAAAACAATTGAAGACAGTTGGCAGTTTTTCAAAGACATTATTAAGGACACAAGAGCAAAGTATCCCACTGCGTAGGAAACATAGGAAGTAGGGCAAGAGCCACCTTGGTTTAACATGCTTTTACTAACAAAAAAGTAGGTTTTTTTTATAAAAATATCCAGTCTATCAGTTCATTCATTAACTGATAATATTATTTTCTTGTGGCCCATTCTGTGCTTCTGTAGCAGAGAACTCCACCTTTCCCCCAATCCCCTTATACCACTGCCCTGGCTTCTCACTTACCAGAGAGCTGCACACATGGGGAAGTCGTCTTCACAGATGTGTTACTCACCCTCCCACACAGATGGATTGGGAGCAGGCAAGTGGGGATGGGGAGAGGGTGGAGCCTTGGCTGATGCTAACTTATGTTGCTTCTCAGGTGGCTCCTGAGGTAGCACAACTATGGGCTGCCCTTGCTCAGGGCTTGTGGGAAAGCCACAATCTAGCCCATAGTTATCATTATGACATCTGTTCAGGATCAAGTGAGAAAAGACAATGGATCTGAAAGAAGCAAGTCCTTTAAATTCAAATAGTTTCAAAACCAACAAAGGTTAAAGGTAGCAAAAAATTATGACAAGCAAGTAGAAGAGAGAATAGATCCTTGCTGGGTGACCTTTCTAAATGCAACGGAACATGAAAGTCCCACTTATGCATATGTGTATATAGGTGAGTATAGATTAGTGTCATGTGACTTATGGACTGTCAGTATGCCTGGCTGCTGACAACACTTATTATCACATTGGACCCAATTCTGTGAAACACTGAATGCCCTCATCTTCCAATAAAGTCAGTGGAATTGAGAGGGACCAGTAATTTGTAATCAACCCTTCCCACGCTCAGGCCAAGAGTCTGGTAAATGTTTAACATGCACTGGTCTTCCATAAGCTGTTTCCTGGCCAGGAAAAGAGAAGCCTAAGTGTTTTATTCTTTTTTTACCTCTGGGATTTATATTACCAGCACTCGCCAGCCATTTAACTATCCCATATGTGGTTGGATGGGCTAGCATCGAGACCTATTTTAAAATGTCCAGTGTGTGACATTATTGACATAAACTGGGACCATATAGATCATTGTTGCAACCAAGATCCTGTAGTGGCACCAAATCTTGTATAATGAGGTGTCTAAGACAAGGTTATGGTTTGCTGGTTATGATCATGCGATCTGTATGCATGTATCATTTTTGTATTTAAAGTTAAGTATTGGCTCTATGCTGTCTGTATTTCAAACTTGTGCTATGCTTCTGGGTGACACGCCAGACAAGTTGGTGTCAGCTCTGCCTAGCCTGCTTGAAGGCCCATTAAGGACCATCAGCTACACAACTGAGAGAAGGCAGACACGCCTTGGGACTCATCAAGGTATGCAGGAACATGCCTATGGACAGAACTCTTGAGGTTTTTCCATGCCATGTGATGGACAGCTTGTCTTTGGAACAAAGAAAGAAAGACCATATGGCAAGAGAATATAAAAAGCTGCTGCAGCTCCTCCATCCTCCTTCTCTTCCTCCTTCAATCCTGCTTCATACCTCTGGAGGAACTTTGCTACACTGAAGCTTTGAACAAAGGACTGAAAGACCCATCTCAGCTATGGATGTACTCCAGAGACTTGATTTGAACTTGCAGTTTATTCCATCACTGCTACAAGCCTGAACCAAGAACTTTGCCATCACTGTGTGTAATTGATTCCATTTAACCAATTCTAGCTCTCATCTATATCTTTTTCCTTTTATGAATAAACCTTTAGATTTTAGATTCTAAAGGATGGGCAACAACGTGATTTGTGGATAAGATCTGATTTGTATATTGACCTGGGTCTGGAGCTTGGTCCTTTGGGATCGAGAGAACCTTTTTTCTTTTACTGGGTTATTGGTTTTCATAACCATTTGTCCCCATAACAAGTGGCACTGGTGGTGATACTGGAAAGCTGGAGTGTCTAAGGGAATTGCTTGTGTGACTTGTGGTTAGCCAGTGGGGTAAAACCAAAGTCTTCTCTGTTTGCCTGGTTTGGTTTGCCTTGGTGTACACAGAAACCCCAGCTTTCGGCTGTAACTGCCCTGCTTTAAGCAATTTGTCCTGAATTGGCACTCTCAGTTGGGTCCCGCCAGAACCAGCATTGTTACACAGTGTTTAAATAATTTTCTGTGATGTAATTGGAAAGAGCATTGAGTTTGTTTTGATTGTTAGACTTGAGCAAGGCATTGATCATGGATATTCTTTGGAGCTGTCGCAAGGCTTATACTGTATATCCAGGATTTAATGTTGTATTATATTTTAAGGTTAAATAAAACATTACATGTAAATCATTAATCCACAGAGTTTCTTGTCTTTGCTGTTAATAGTACAAGCAGCTGATCTACAAGGTAGATTGCTATTTTTTTCAGGTCATTTCATTTAACTATATGAGAAACTGAGATACCCACTCTTTTTATTGCTGCTACTTGAGGCACATTACTAAGAAACTTAAGGCCAGGTTCTGCCCCAAGATCACACTTGCTCTAGGCCAGGTTGTCAAACCCCTTGCTCAGCTGTGCAGGGTAGCAGGGTCTCCCTCACCCTCCTGCACAGATTGTCAATCTAGCTTCATAGCCAGATCAGGGGCTATTCACCCAATACTCTCCTGTGCAAACAAGTGGGCAGGGAGATAGCAGAGGGAATGGAGCGTGAGTGGAACCCAGCCTCCAACCAGGCCCGAGTAGCTGGCAGGGCACACAGTGTAAAAGCTGCTCCATGAAAACAATTGAAGTAACTTAAAACTTTTTTGTACTTGAAACACTCACTATAGCGTAGTAGTTCTCAACCTCTTTACCACTGTGGGCCACACATGCAGTTCTCTATGTGTTATGTGGGCCGCATCCACACAACATATATTCTCCCTATATGGCTCTGAGGATGTCACATGGGCCACAGCTGGGTGCTGAATGGGCCGCAAGTGGTTGAAAACCACTGCTATAGTGACAGGAGGTGTTCTCCTGTCAGCACAGTTAACCTACCTCCCTGAGAGGCAGTATGTAGGTCGATGGAATAAATCTTCCAGCAACCTACTGCTGTCTACACCAGAGGTTAGATCGGCTTAACTATGTTGCTCAGGAGTGTGGATTTTACATACCCCTGAATGGCATAGCTTGGTTGACCTAGCTTTTGAGTGTAGAAAGGGGGCTTTACTCTCAATGCCAGAGCAATGGGAGAGCAGGGGAGCAATTGCATGCAGTCTCTGAATCACACTTTGTTCTCTGGTGTGTTCTGGGCATGGTGCAGCTACGGGCTACCTCTTAGTCATTGGGAGATTGCAAAGTTACAAAACAGCCCTTGATAAATAGTCCTGTTTTGTTCACTTTTATACAAAGTATCACTCATCAAATCTAAGGGGAGCAGAATATGATGCTTAAAGCGATCAAAAGGCTCAACTCAAATGAAGTAGTACCTTCCTATGGGCCTACTTTAACACCTTGCTTCAGTAATAGTTCCATTGAAGTCAGTGGGACTTGTGGAGTGAGATGCTACCCAACATGAGTAAGGGTATCACTCATTCTCAAAATGTGGAGCTGTGAGAGGTTCGGTCACAGAGACCCCCTTGGGACTGTCACCTGATGTGCTGAGATTACCTCTGAGCCCGTTTTCCCTTCCAGCTTGGGACTCCAGAATCCTGCCTTGCTGAGCCAGACACACTAGCCTGCTACAACATAGACCCAGATCTGGTCCACATCCCCAAAGCTGCATATTTTAACTAAAAACTGCTCAGCAGGTCACCAACCTTCAGCACCCAGACACCCAGTTCCCAATGGAATCCAAACTTCAAATACATCCATTTTACTCTACACAAAGCTTATGCAGTGTAAACTCAGATTGTCTGTCCTGTATAACACTGATAGAAAGATATGCACAGCTGTTTGCTCCCCCAGGTATTAATCACTTACTCTGGGTTTACTAATAAACAAAAGGTTTCCTGGACCAATTCACACAAGCGGTCCATTTCCTGGACATTACAGTGCTAATAAGGGATAGTCACATAACCACCACCCTATACCGGAAACCTACTGACCGCTATACTTACCTACATGCCTCCGGCTTCCATCCAGGACACATCACACTATCCATTGTCTACAGCCAAGCTCTAAGATACAACTGCATTTGCTCCAATCACTCAGACAGAGACAAGCACCTACAAGATCTCTCTCAAGCATTCTTAAAACTACAATACCCACCTACTGAAGTGAGAAAACCGATTGACAGAGCCAGAAGAGTACTCAGAAGTCACCTACTACAGGACAGGCCCAACAAAGAAAATAAACAGAACGCCACTAGCTGTCACCTTCAGCCCCCAACTAAAACCTCTCCAGTTCATCATCAAAGATTTACAACCTATCCTGAAAAATGATCCCTCACTCTCACAGATCTTGGGAGACAGACCAGTCCCCACTTACAGACAGCCACCCAACCTGAAGCAAATACTCTCCAGCAACCACAATACAAAAACACTAACCCAGGAACCTATCCTTGCAACAAAGCCCAAGACCAACTGTCCATATATTTATTCAAGTGATACCGTCATAGGACCTAATCACATTAGCCACACCATCAGGGGCTCGTTCACGTGCACATCTACCAATGTGATATATGCCATCATGGCCAGCAATGCCCCTCTGCTATGTACATTGGCCAAATCGGACAGTCTCTACGCAAAAGAATAAATGGACACAAATCTGACATCAGGAATCATAACATTCAAAAACCGGTAGGAGAACACTTCAACCTCTGTGGCCACTCAGTAAAAGATTTAAGGGTGGCCATTTTGCAACAGAAAAGCTTCAAAAACAGACTCCAATGAGAAACTGCTGAGCTTGAATTAATATGCAAACTAGATACCATTAACTTGGGTTTGAATAGAGACTGGGAGTGGCTGCGTCATTGCACATATTGAATCTATTTCCCTAAGTAAAGTATCCTCACACTTTCTTGTCAACTGTCTACATGGGCCATCTTGATTATCACTACAGAAGTTTTTTTCTCCTGCTGATAAGAGCTCATCTTAACTAAATTAGCCTCTCACAGTTTGTATGGCAACTTCCAACTTATCTTCTTACTATATGTTACATTCTATGCATCCGATGAAGTGGGCTGTAGCCCATGAAAGCTTATGCTCTAATAAATTTGCTAGTCTCTAAGGTGCCACAAGTACTCCTGTTCTTTTTTTAAATAAACAAAAGTGATTTTATTAAGTATAAAAAGTAGGATTTAAGTGGTTTCAATAACAACAGACAGAACAAAGTAAGTCTCCAAGCAAAATAAAGCAAAAACACATAAGTCTAAGCCTAATACATTAAGAAACTGATTACAGGTAAAATCTCACCCTCAGAGATGTTCCAATAAGCTTCTTTCATAGACTAGACTCCTTCCTGGTCTGGGCCCAATCCTTTCCCCTTGTACAGTCCTTGTTAATCCCAGCAGACAGCTTAGGTGGAAAAGAGGGGTCTTCTCATGACTGGCAGCCCCCTTTGTTCTGTTCCACCCCCTTTTATAGCTTTGGCACAAGGCAGGAATTTTTTGTCTATTTGGGTCCCCGCCCCTCCTTCTAAACGGAAAAGCACCAGGTTTAAGATGGATTCCAGTATCAGGTGACATGGTCACATGTCCTGTGAGACCCCAGCCTCCATTATTCCAGGGCTGACTAGCAAGCACTCAGGAAGGTTTGCAAGTAAACAGACCATTTACAACTAATTGTGCTAGTCAACGGGAGTCATCAAGCTTCCAAACCACCATTAATGGCCCACACTTGCATAATTACAATGGGACCTCAAGAGTTATACTTCATATTCCTAGTTTCAGATACAAGAATGATACATTCATACAAATTGGATGAACACACTCGATAGATTATAAGCTTTGTAATGATATCGTATGAGAGACCTTTTGCATAAAGAATATTCCAGTTACATTATATTCACAGTCATAAGCATAGTTCCATAAAACATTATGGAGTGCAACGTCACAGGACCAGCCTTTTGTTCTGTTTGTCCAGCATGAACCACAATGGGGTCCTGATCTGTGACTGTTGCTCGTAGGTGCTTCCATTGTACAAACAAACAATATCAGCAATATACAGTGATGGCACAGAAAAAACTTGCCAATAACTCAGCATTTACAGCATTCCTTTGTAAGTAGCTTCATGAAAATCTTGTTTTGTGACTTAAGTGAACCTAGTTTGAGGATGTGGAAGTGCTTTACTAATTTAATTAAGCCTCACAGAATCCCTATCATGCAAGGAAGTATTATTATCCATATTTTACAGATAGATTAAATGAGGCACAGAGTGGTTAAGTGGCTGCCAAAGGTCAGACAGCAAATCAGTGGGAGAGGAAAGAAAAGAATGCAGATCTCCTGACTTCCAGTCTTATATTCTAACCACTAGATATTTGCCTGTCATAGCAGTTAGAGGTCACATTTCAGATAAATAAATAGACTCAGAGTAAAGAAAAGCACTATTCACTTCTTGATTATATCAGTAATTTGGTAAGTGATTTGAGCTATATTTTACAACTGTTTCTCACACATGCTTTGGTTTAAATCACTCTGTAAAACTAGTCATTTTACAGCATTTAATCTTACAGCAATTTCCTAAAATGGTCAAAAAAAAAAGTGGGTTTCCCCCCAAATTATTGAAATTAAAAAAAAAACTGCATTTAGTAAACCAAAACTTTAGAAACTGCCACAATATCTTAGTTACAGTCAGCCCCCCATGTAGCTTCAAATCTCATTTATCCACCAGATATGGTCAACATTCAAGGAAATGTAAACATGTAGACACTGTGTAGACTGACCTTCAGACCAAAACTCAGGCCAAGAGGTTTTGGGGAGAAAGAAATGACAAAACTGTTGAAAAAACTGCTCTGAAGAATGCTATAGACGGCTGAGAGAGAGAAATGAGTCATAAAAGAGCTAATTGTTATTTGTGAAGAAAAAAACCCAGTTCTGACATCTGTAAATTCACAGTTCAGTTCAAGTGGGATATCTGCAGACTTCTGTGGTTATTCATAAGCAACACACAAACTGGAGACAGGCCTAGAATAAGGCAATATATTCCCCCCTCGCCCCCAACCAATACTTTACATAAATAATGTGGTTTTAAATGTTGAAAAACTCAAGTTTCCCCCATTCCCATTTCCTCTCCACATACTTACTTACGGGGAAAGTATCAAGCCGCACCGCCCTGTTCTTCATCCCACCCACCCTTGTGCTTTGACCCACAGTCCACGTATATTTTAAGTAGCCATTCAAAGAGGGCAGGGCTGGGGCCTTACACCCCATGACTCCCCAAAGAAGCCATGTAGAACTAGGCATAACCCTTCCCATTGTGATGGGTGGAATGGGTATTGTGACATCTGACTCAGGGTACCCAGAACTATGAACCCCTGTGTACTTCTCTCAGCCTCAGCAAGAGTTTTGCTGCTGCTAAAACACACCAGCTTGTCTGCCTCGCCAGCAAACTCTTCAGGACTCTGTCAGTCCTGACCTTGCCTTGTTGGTAACGATCAGTGAACCCCAATCTGCAGGTCCCCAGAGATGTCTCTTCTCAGTGTCCAGTCCCTCTCATTGGACACTCACAGAAATTAAGTTCACTGCCTCCAAAGAGGCAGAGTACACACCAGTCTGTTTGTCTAGCTGAGGACTCACCCTACAGCAGGGGTTCTCAAACTGGGGGTTGGGACCCCTCAGGGGGTCACAAGGTTATTACATGCGGAGGGGGGGAGGTGGTGGTTTTAATTTATAAGGGGGGGTGGTGGTGTTGCACTCAGAGGCTTGCTATGTGAAAGGGGTCACCAATACAAAAGTTTGAGAACCACTGCTCTACAGTTTAATACACAGCATTGAGATGATTTTGTAATAAACAAGAATAAGTTTAGGAGTACTTGTAGCACCTTAGAGACTAACCAATTTATTTGAGCTTAAGCTTTCATGAGCTACAGCTCATTTCATCGGATGCCAAGAATAAGTTTGTTAACAAAGAACAAAGATTTAAGTGATACTAAGCAAGAATAAAAGACATAGATCTGGTTACAAACAAAATACACTTTCTAGTGACTAAAACTTAATTTCAGCAAGTTACAATCTTTGTCTAAGCAGGTATCTCACTTAAATTAAGTCTCCAGCAACTCCTGCCTTCCAGGCAAAGAGGATCCAGGTTTCATAGGATGCAGTACCCATTGAGCCTATCATCCTTTAAATAAAGGATAACAAAAATGCTTCTGTGCCCCCCCCTTTATATTTCCCAAAGTCTATTGTCTCTGTTTCATGAGCCAGAAAGGTTTCCTGTGGTGTAGATTTTGTCCCCTGGTTTGATCGTTAAATGGTCTTCTCACCAGCTGATTTAGCTTAATAGCTTTGTTTACCTTATATGTAAATGTACTTTCATTGTCCTTTGGCTTACAAAGCTTGACCCAAACAGGTCACTCCATAGTTCTTTGTCTAAGCCAAACATGTTCATCAAGGCTGCCCCCAAAACATATATTAGGAACGTATTTCCAGCACGCATACATAATTCTTTTCACGCCATATGTACATAGATCACATAATGATATTCATGACTAGTGTGCCACCAGTTTACATAAGATACCTTGCATGACACCTTTGCATTATATATTATGACAGGGTGTTGGGGCAATGAGTGAGGACAGATGTGAGTGACAATGTGGAGGTGGGGCCTCTGCCAGGTGGCATTGATAGTCTCACAGGGTCACAGGCATATTGAGTAGTTTCACTTCAGCATGACAGCAGCAAACACAAGCACAGAATCATAGAAACTGGGGGTAGAAAAGACATATTAGGTCATCACGTCAATCGCTCTGCTAGTGAAGGATTGAAGAATTCCAGATGTGGTCATCAGAGCAGTAAAGAAAGATGAACACTATGCTGGTCTATGAAAATTGCATTGGCCTTTTTACTGCCACATCTGTTGTAGGAGCAGCAGTGATCTGTATGCTCTGTATAACTATGCTATGTATAACCTGTATGCTCAAAAGGTCTGTTACAAGGGAGGGGGGTGGGGGGGAGAGAAGTGTGTCTCCTCTCCCTCTTTGAATACTTCTGAAGTGGCTTTCCCCCTCCCCTTTCCTCCTGGACTGCTTGTGGGATAAATGGGCTGGTTGAACAGCTGGAAGATCAGAAGAGCTCCCAGGTAGACAAGATGTCTGGGACTCTAATTAGGCAGCACTCACACACCCAATGCATGGACGCTGCCCGAGGTGGAGTGTGACCAACCAGATGTGGCCAAGTCATCTCTAGTCGCAGGCCATGAGGAGCAGGTCCTTAAAAGGGGAAGGGGCCATGTGCTCAGGAGTGCACTCACAAGCTTGTACCTCCTGTGAAGGCCCTTCGCCTGCACTGCCTGGCCAGTGGTTCGCTGCTTTGCATTCCATCGTGCCTCGGGAAGACTGACCTTCATCGCACCATCCATCGCTGCGCTGTGGGACACTTGTGCCATGCCTGTCCTGGGAGTGTGAGTATGCGAGCGTAAGTGTGACCTACACCCCCCTTCTTTTGAGCTTAGCTATCAGTATAATAAATGTTCTGCTTTCTGCCAAACTCTGGTGGGTCATGAGTCCTCCCTAAGCTTACTAGTTGGCCCAATTTCGGGTAACAATATCATATTGCAAACTTATGTCTAATTTGCTCCCCTCTATCAGCTCAGGCCTCCTTCAACCTCAGTTTTACATATCTGTGTTTTGATTCTTTTCCCCAAGATGTGTTAGTTGGCATTTTCCATGGTTAATCTTATTTTTAACTTCTCTTTGATACATAGTTACTTCTCTGGTAGACTGAACATTTCTGAATCCTCAACTGTTTCCTTGTTCTAACTCCTCTGTCTGTTACCATCTGTATCTCTTGTCTTATCCTCTAAAATGTAAGCCTTTTGGGACAGGGCCCATATTTTTGTTTGGTGTTTGTACAGTGCCTTGCGCAATGGAGGTCCTGATTCAGGACTGGGACTCTAATGTTCTATGGTAATACAATAAATAAATAAATAATAATATGGCATGCCACAAGACACTTTCTCCTTCAACTTAGTACACTGATGTTGATCATTACCCTTTCTTTGGCCTTTCAGTCAGTTTTCAATTCCCATGTTCATATGCAAGAATTTAAATTAGTTTTGCAAGTAATATTTCATGAGACATTGTAATGGTTTCTTTACTTAGATCCAAATATATTGAAAGCACTGAATTCCCTTCATCCACTAATTTTGTAATTATGTTAACAACAAAAAAAATCAGACTCCTCTGATAAGATTTGTTCTTTGTAAGCCCAATGCTGTTTTATTGCTTATGGTTCACTTATACTCTCAGAACCAAAACCTGCTTCCGTTACACGCACAAAGTAATCTCAATGGGGCCACACACAAGAGTAAAAAGACCAGGATTTGCATGGGCAGCGTGTGACTCCGGCATCTGGGGAGGTGAGAGTGAGTGCCGGAAGCTCTCTAGAAGTGTGGGGGGGCACCCAGACCGTGGCCCTGCCCCCTACTTTGCCCCAAGGCCCACCCCCACTCAGCTTCCTTCCCCCAAGGCCCCGCACATGCTCCACCCCATTCCACCCCTCTTTGCCCTGAGGACCCCCTGCCCATTGCTCACGCCTCTTGGCCTGCTCCTCTGAGGAGTCCCCCACCCACCGCTCACGCCTCTCCATCCCCTTCCCGGAGGACCCCCCATCCTGCCACTCTTCGGAGGACAGGCACAAGCAGCGGGGGGTGTGGAATGAGGAGTAGTGTGAACAGGGCAATGGAGAAAAAGGATGAGCGGGAGGGGGGCCTTGGGGTGGAGCACAGGCGGGGGTCCGGCCCAGGTGCCCTTTTGGAGACAGTGCTCCAAAGGCGGTGGGCCAGTGCACCTCCAGAGGGAGGTGCACCACATCCTGTTTGGGGAAGCTTAGCCTCCCCTGGCCTCTTATACCCACTGCCAATGAGGATTTGACACTCTCTATCTATGGTTAAATACCGGTGAGTCTCATGGTCCATTTGTGCCTCTTAGCAGTGGCCAGAAAACTCCCCTACACTGGCAGGTGAGAATTCTCCCAGATTTATAATCTACAGATTTATAAATCACCTTCCAGCATAGGGGCTGAGCCAGAAGTTGCCACGGTGGGGGAGAGGTGTGGCCAGAGTGCTCTATAGTTGGCATAAGAGCTTCTAGTGGCACCATTACAATCCAGAGTATTTTAGAGCATTTCTGTGGCTGCTTCATCTCCAGATGCCTTGGGAAGCAGGGGAATGCAATGGTAACCTAAAGCCACCTTTGCCCACTTTACCTATGTAAAGTGGAGCTCTGGGATTTGGGTATCATAGTATCTGATTTCCTAGAGGGTCAGGGCTAGATTATGTCAATTGTATATGGCCCTGAATGCTTGAGTCATTCGAGAGTCTGCTGATTCACAAAGCATATGTGCACAATGCACCATTCATTAGGATGATGCAGCATGATGCTCACATCTTCACGTGGCCACCCTTGCAGTCTTTGCTGTAGTAGGACAGGGTAGAATGAAGCCATAACAGTCCAGAGAGTGCAGGGATTGTCATAATCTCTGATTTGCACAGATGGCCCAACGCAGGGGAAGGCTCCTTGTTTCCTTCCTCCCTTTGCACTTACACAAGAGACAGGAACAATCTAGCCTTAGGGACCTAAAGCCAATATTGCTTCTACCTATGGCACCCACTAAGCATTCTTCTCAGCCACTGACCCGTGGTAGTCATGCTTGCTAATGATACCAGCACAGACCCATATTTTCCCCCATTCTCCTTTGCTCTTCTTAGCACTGTGCAGCTCTTGACAGAGAAAGCTGCAAAACAAATAACCCTGTGTGAAAAATACGTACATTTACAGTCTAGAAATAAAATTATTTCAAAACTGAGATGGGGGCTCTTGTTACCATTTGTTTGGATTTCCATTTAATCTTTCATTACATTTATTATTGTAGCTATAATCATTGTCTCCACTAGAAAGTTCTCATCACAGCAAGGAAACATGAGAGTGGTTTATAACCTCTAAACATGATAGACAGAGGCATCCATAGGCACCAACTTCCCCTCTTTCTCCTGGGTGCTTGATCCCACTCTGCCCCTGCTCCGCCCCATACTTGAGGCCCTACCCCGCCCCACCCCTTCCCTTCCCCAGCCCCATTCCAACCCCTTCCCTAAAGTCCCTGCCCCACTCCGCCCCCTGTCTGTCCCTATTCCAACCGCTTCCCCAAATCCCCGCCCTGGCCCTGCCTCCTCCCATGAGCATGCCATGTTTCTGCTCCTCCCCTCCCCCTCCTGAGCATGCTTACACCACCAAACAGCTGTTTGGTGGGTGCCAGGGGGGAAGCGCTGGGAGGTAGGCAGAGGAGCGGGGATGCAGTGCACTCGGAGGGGCAGGAGGAGGTGGAGCCGGGGGAGAAGGGAGTTTGGCTGTTGGTGGGTGCAGAGCACCCACTAATTTTTCCCCATGGGTGCTCCAGCCCTGGAGCACCCATGGAATCAATGCCTATGGAGGTATCATGTAGAAAGTTTCACATTCATAGAATCATAGAAGATTAGGGTTGGAAGAGACCTCAGGAGGTCATCTAGTCCAACTGCCTACTCAAAAGCAGGACGTATCCCAACTAAATCATCCCAGCGAGGACTTGGGCAAGCCGGGCCTTAAAAAACTTTATTGGATGGAAATTCCACCACCTTCCTAGTGAAATGGTTTTTCCTAATATCCAACCTAGACCTCCCCCACTGCAACTTAAGACCATTGCTCCTTGTTCTGTCATCTGCCACCACTGAGAACAGCCTAGCTCCATCCTCTTTGGAACCCCCCCCCCCATGTAGTTGAAAGCTGCTATCAAATTTCCCCTCACTCTTCTCTTCTGCAGATTAAATAAGCCCAGTTCCCTCAGCCTCTCCTTGTAAATCATGTGCCCCAACCCCCAATCATTTTTGTTGCCTTCCATTGGACTCTCTCCAATTTGTCCACGTCCTTTCTGTATTGGGGAGCCCAAACCTGGATGCAATACTCCAGATGTGGCTTGACCAGTGCCAAACAGAGGGGAAAGATCACATACCTCCATCGTCTGGAAATGCTCCTACTTATACAGCCCAAAATGCCGTTAGCCTTCTTGGCAACAAGGGCACACTGTTGACTCATATCCATCTTCTCATCCACTGTAATCCCCAGGTCCTTTTCTTTCCATTCTTTGCAGGTATCTTCTGGTTTCATCAGAAGAGAACTGAAATGTGATGGCTCTAATAGTAGCAGTGTCTCTTATTTCTTTATTTCTCCCGTCAGCTTGAATGTTACCTGCCTTTTCTCCTTTCCGTTTAAAATATACCTCTTTGGTTCTGACCGTATAAAAGCCTGGAGGACAAGAGGATATTCTGATCATAAATGGTTTTATTATTTCACTTTGAAGGACCAGATTCTCAGTTGGTGTAAATGGGTGTAATTCCATTGCTCCTCTACTGCTGAATACCATTGTCAATGGAAATACACCAATTTACACCCAGGCTCTGGCCAATAGGGCTCAATTTTTGCTACTCCCTGCCCCAAGGATGAGATTTTTTCTTCCAGTACAGCTGGCTGGAAGGGGGGGAACCATGCTTTTTTTTTGGTCCAGAAAGCATAGCTGATGCTGATCCTTGTGATGGTGCCTTTAAGCACCTACCAACTGTGGTAGGGTTGATTTATGTATTTATTGAGAGGTTAAACTGTATTTTTTCCAGTTATGTCAATGAGGACCTGCTCTTTTTAGCCTCCAGTTTTGAGATTTCAGACATACTTAGCCTATATCCATGTAGCTTCTGTCAGGCATATGACCTCCTACAGTTAATTGTGGATACTGGCATTGACACATGAGGAGAAGTTTAGACATTATATAGTGTAATCTATTGTGGTGTAACCAGGCAGACAGGAGGGGAATAGGAGTAATCTCTACTTTAGAGGCTGAAAATCCTCTATATTCCTCTGAGATTCATGTCTGTGTCAATGTTAGAGATTAGGGGTGTGACACTGATAAACCATGTGCCAGCTCTGGCCAAGGCAGTTGATGTTATCTAAGAACTGACAAACACTGACAAACACTATTTTTACTGATTTCAGTGGAACTATTCCTGATTTACCTAGGGTGCAAATGAGGACAAATCAGGACCAGAATTTACATTATGGAAGAAGGAATCAGGTTAACAAAAGTTGTAACTGTGCAGACTCTCAATAAAATTGTACACTTCAGGATTCTTTTGTCAACTGTTATTAAAAAGGTAATAAACATTTTGTAAAAGTAATAGCGTAATATAAGAAATTATTCAAGATAGAGATAGAAGACACTTCTCTGCCTGAAGGCACTTGGCATTCAGTTTTATGTCTCGCAATTCACCTGAGGAATATCTGTATCCAATGCACTGATATCACTGTGATGAACCTAAATAAAAGAGCAAGTAACAGATTGTCACATACTTTGTATGTTTTTGCCAGACCACATTAAGAAGAAATGGATTCAAGCTCAAGTTCCATGAATCACTAATTTCTAAGAAGCAATGGGGCCTAGGGACAGGGCACTGGACTAGGACTCAGCAGAACTGGGCTTTATTCCCAGCTGTCTGTGATCTTGCTTCACCTTTTGTCTGCATTACCTATTTAAATTGTAAACTCTTGGGGCAGAGAGTGTTTTTTTTTTTTGCTATGTTTGTAAAGTGCATCATGGCATCCCATCTGACTTGGGCCTCTAGGTGCTACTATAGTACAAATAATGTCCATTAATGAACATTCGTGTATAACTATTTTTTTTTCTTATTGCTCATGCTTATCTCCAGGTAAATAAAGTTAATGCTTAGCAAAGCGAAAACAGGAAGAAAGATTTCCTGTACACCTAATAATTACTCTATGGTAAATAAATCATGTTCTCCTTGACTGTATGGCTTTAGGATTTGTTTCTAGGAAGTGTCCTATGTTTGATCAAATATGGGAAATAAAATGAAAAAAAAAACCCACTATAATGCATTATTTGTATGTTTTCTTTAAAACTATTTGGATTAGGCCTCTGTTTTTAGTGCTTAGAATTAAAATCAGAACCAGTAACTACAAAGGGATAGTTCCTTTGCTGAATGTAATCCCATACCACTGTAGATTCTGAAAAAAATTAATCTTGTGGTTCCAGCAGCAGAACCTTTTCATTTGACAGTGCAGTTCAAAGGCAAGAGAGGAAACAATCGATCTGACATATACTCCTCCATTTATTGCACCATAAATCTATGGAGGGAGATCTGAAGAATTCGTTTATTTGTCCCTTCCAAAATCCCATATTGCTTGCTATGCACTAGCGGTACCAAAGGGAAGAGGTAGTTGCTTAGAACAGGTATGCCCTATCATTTCAAAGCTGTAGCCTGGTTTTCTACAGCATTTTTCTCGGATTGATGTGTAGGCTGGAAAGCAAATCTGGCTGGGAGGGATTGATTACAAGGCTCTTATTCCTCTTCATAACACAGTATTGCAGGCTCCCCTATACACCAGATACTTCTCTAGCTCCCAAGAAGAACCAGAAATCATCTGCTGGGCTTTGATGTGGGAGACACAAGCGATGGGAGTAGTTTCCATTGTGGAATTTTACCAGTGACTGAGAGAAAGGGAACGAAAGACAACCCTGTCACCAGCTTTTTAAATGCGCAGGTGAGCAGGGTTGCTTGGCTCTCCAGGTGAGGACTCCCGGCCAGCCCTCCCTGGAAATCATCTGTGCTGTGCCCACTGGTTTTGCCGTGTAGGACTTAACTGAAAAGCGGTCTCAGAACTATACACACCTGCTCTAAACGGGAAGGCGGCGACCATGACCAGCGACTTAGCAGCTGGTGCCCTGATGCCAAGGCGGGAGGACGCGCGGCTGGAGCAGCAGCAGCAGCCTCTGGAGGGCTGAGTGACCGCTCGGGAAGGAGGTGGTCCTCTCCTCCCAGCGGGGGATCCTCCAGTGTGACGGGCGCAGCTTTTACTACAAACCCAGCCGCTCGTTACCCAGGGCAGCAGTTTGCCCACGGAGACTCTCTGTCCACGGGGATCGGCCGCTGGCAGTGCCAGCAGCAGCAGGAGGCGTCCGTGGCCACCCATCCCGCAGTGAAGAGGAGGAAGAAGACTCTGATCCGCTGCAGCCGGGAGAGAGCCGCAGAACGTCCCTTCTCCAACGACTGGCCTGGAAACCCAGTGGGGGCAGAAGCACCCAGCAGCTGCAGAACCCAAGGGCACCCCCAATCTCGTCACCACCCGGGGCAGCTTCCAAGCTGGATACCCAGCAGCACCCAACCTGGACGGCCAGCAGCGGCAGCTTCCCAGCTGGACACCCGGCTCAGCACCCTGCAGGGGCAGCTTCCCAGCTGGACACCCAGCAGCGCCCTGCAGGGGCATTAGCTAAGGGTGGCATCCAGCCGCCCACAGCACCAGCTCTCCAGGGTGCCCTTCCTCACCAGCCGCAGCACCTGGTAACAGCACCCAAGGGGGCCACCCGCAGCGCCGAGGGGGCCACCATGGCACTGCTCAAGCTCTCCCTCATGGCCTTCAGCTTCGTCTTCTGGGCGGCGGGGCTGACCATGCTCACCCTGGGCATCTGGGCCAAGATCTCGCTGGGCAGCTACCTGGTGCTGTCTGCCAACCACTACCCCAACACCCCCTTCATCCTGCTGGCCACGGGCGCCGCCGTCCTGGTCTGGGGCTTCCTGGGCTGCTTCAGCGCCGCCGCCGAGCACCGCTGCCTGCTGCGCACCTACGCGGCCTTCCAGCTGGCGGTGCTGGCGGCCGGGCTGGCGGCGGGGCTCTCGGCCTTGTTCTACCGCAGGGACCTGGCCGAGGGCTTCCGGGCCGGGCTGCGGGAGGCGGTGCGCGCCTACGGCGAGGACGAGCAGAAGGCGGACGCCCTGGACTCCCTGCAGCGCGCCCTGGACTGCTGCGGGGCCGAGAGCTACCGCGACTGGCTCGCCTCGCCCTGGTCCCTGGCGCAGCCCGGGCGCAACGGCTCGGTGCCGGGCAGCTGCTGCCGGGCGCGCCGGGGCTGCCAGCACAGCCCGCTGCCGCCCGACGCCCGCGGCATCCACCGCGACGGCTGCTTCGCCAAGGTCTCCGGCTTCCTCAGCGACAACCTGTTCTACATCGCCACGGCCGCGCTGGGGCTGGCGCTGCTGCAGGGCGTGGGCATCGTGCTGGCCTGCCTGCTGGCCGCCCGCCTCCGCGCCGCGCTGAGCGCTGCCCCCGCAGCGCCCGGCCCCGGGTGTTCCCAGCGCCCGGCCCCGCCCGCCTCCTCCGCGGGCAGCAAGGCCCGGGCTGCCCCCATCGCCCCGCCCGCAGCTTCTGCCCCTGGCTGCCCTCCCCGGAGCCCGTCCTCCTCTCAGCGCTGCGGCTGTCAGCCCCCGCAGCCCGCCGACGCTAAGCCTCTCCCGGGCACCCCTCCAGCACGCCTCTGAAAACTGACTGGCCTCACTGCTGGGGGCGCTATCCTCTCCCTCCCCCAGCTGCCTGGAGAGCCGCCTGCCGCGCTTCTCCGGGGCTGGACCAGCGACACCCCACCAGCCTCTGACTCCTGTCCCCCATCCCGCCTCCTCCTCCGGGGACTGGAGCAGCAGCAACCCCCTCCCCGCGTCTTATCTGCTCCCCCACGCCCTTCCCCGCTTCTCCACCATCTGCTTGGAGAACTAGATCGGCAGCACCAGCTCTCCCCTCCTGGCCCCTTGCTTCCCCCCGGCCTCAGCCCTCCCCGGGCAGCGCATCAGCTTGTAGGCGCCCGCGGAGAGAGACGGGGCGAGAGACTTTCCCGTGTAAACAGCGGTGGGAGGAAGAACGGGTATCGCTGTCTCCCCGGCCGGCAGGCGAGACTTTCCCGTCACATACACGCCTGGCATCCCTGCAAGGGGACAGGGGCTGGGGGGTCTGGGCGCGAGAGGGGTTTGACCCGACAGCGAAGTTAGCGGAGTTTCCTTGGGGGAGAGCGGGGTTTGATTTTCCAGCGGGAGCTGTTGTTATCGCGGCAGGCAACGGGCGGCTGTAGGTTTCAGCCGGTGGCAGGGGCTTTCAAGAGAGGCCTCTGGCGGGCGGCTAGTTCCGGGGACAGTCCTTGAAAGTGCCAGTCCCCCAGTGACACCGGCCCACCCCTGCCTTTTGCTCTTCACCTGCAGTCCAGGTGCCGCCTAGGGGGTCCTCGCTGCTGAGGGAGGTTGGGCTTCTTGAACGTAAGTTGCAGCTTTCCCCACCCCCCTTCTCCTGCTGCAGCCTGCGCCCCCCGCTCCTCTCGCCGCGAGTTGTAAGCCACCCCGAGGGGCTGGGCCAGCAACAGCGCTCGGATCCGGGGGTCCTTGAAGAGGCTGCAGAGCCCGCCCCCCCCCCGGACCTCAGTAGGAAGAAGAGGAAGGTCTGCACGGCTCCTCACGCATCCCCTGGGGGAAGTGGAGTCACCCCCCCCCACCCCTCATTCGCTTCGGACACTGGCGGGCGTCCCTTGAATCTCTGCCCCCGCCCGGCCCCTTTCCGCGAGGGAGGCCCCAGAGTCTCTTGCTGGTTTACAGAGCGATTTTCAGTCTTGCAATTCTCCCTTTGTCGAAGGGTCCTGCTTCAGCCACAGCTCTCTTCCCTCCCGCCCCAGCCCCTGAAAAAGCTGCTGCCCGGAGGAAACCCGCTGTCACTACCGCCGCAGCGTGTGCGGGTGCGAAATGCGACCGCCTTGCGTTCCCCGCCGATCCGCTGCCGGACGGCGAAAGGCCGCGCCGTAGCCGCCCTAGCCAAAGGAAAAGGTCACCTTTAAGAGCTCGGTTTTGCTTCCCCACGTCCCCGCTTTAGTTTCCCCTAAAATGGGCATTTACCCTGCCGTCTTAACCTTTGTCTCCCTTCGGACTCGAGCCCTCCATAGGCAGAGCGGTGTCCTTTTTATCCTGCCCGCTAGAGGAGTGGTAAGGGGGTAAGCAGAAGGCTTTGGGGACGGCAGAAAGAGGATGGTTTCTGCAGGCGGAAGGCAGTTTCAGGCTGGAATTTTTGCAAGAGGAACTTGCTACCTTCAGTGAAATTGGCTGCAAAAGGCTATTCGCCATGGGCTGTCCGAACGGCAGGGAATTTTTTTAACAGCAGCGATCACAAGCTACATTTGAATTGAGCGAGCCAAGCTAGGAGGCCGGGAGCTTCTGGCTGACAGCGCTCCCGTCAAAACGTACAATCGCCCTCCTTAGTCATTGGAATAGCCACCTAAAGGATTAGTAGGGGTTGCAAGATCTAGCCCAAAGTGCATGAAATAAATAGACGGGGCAGTTGCTTGTTAGCATTGTAGGACTTCCTTCCAGGGAAGCCTAACCAGCCCGTCTTCTCCTAAACCCACCTCTGGCTTTTTAACTCGCTCTCTTTTGCTTGTTCCGTAGGAATGGGATTGATGGAGGCGGAGCGGGGAAGTGGTCAGTTACTAATATTTCTGCATGTCAGAGACTCTTCCCTCTCAGTAAGGAAGGAGGGAAGGACAGAGCCGGGGAACCCGCTTAGCCAATAAGCTATTTGAATGTGATTGTCCCCACGCTGCAGCCTCAAGGAGAGCTGGGTGACTGCAGTTTTCAGCTGTGCCCACTCCAAGCTGGGTGTACCTGTGCAAAGGAGGAAAGCGATCTTTCCGATCCCTGCCTTTGCAGGAAGAAAAGGTCCTCTTCTGTTACTCAGCCTGAAAGGAGCGCTGTCCACAGTCCCGGGAATTTCAATCCCAGACCTTTGCAATTGCACTGGACAAGCTCCATAGTTAAGCCCAGAGTCCGCTTACAATTAGCCGGAAAGGGGCTTGCTCGACAGGATTCCAAGTGGGCAGCTTTAGGGCAGTGGTTTTCAGTCTGGGGGCCGGACCCCTGGGGGGCTGCACTCTATGTTTAAGATTTCCAAAGGGGTCCACCTCCATTCAACATTAGGGGTCCATACATGCAAAAAAGATGCCCTAGAGCAGTGTTTTCAAGTCTTCTTGAGGGAGAAGAATCTCACCAAAAATTCTTACCTTTGGGATCAAATACTGCTTTATTATATTTCACATTATTTTCATAGCTACATCATGTGGGTCCCTGGCCTAGGCCATATACTACCTGTGGTTTGGTTCACATGGAATAATTTTTACCCATTGAATTTTCCCCCAGAATGTAGCCCTGCATTGATTCTTTGGCGTAAGAAACCATTATGGGGTGGAGGCTGGGAAGAGGTTTCCCCCATGCGAAAAATCTTTGGGCAGTAGCTCTCCTCTTCTTGCCTGTCTACATAATACCTTTCACAAGGGGCCTGGTCCTGACTGGGGCATTTAGGCACTACCACAACACAAACAACCACCAGGAGCAACTTTTTGCATGCTCTTATTTAAGACATTACTTGCACCAGTTAATTTTCAGGGGGATTCTCTTCCTCTTCAATCAGATTGCAGACTATCATTCCAACCTCCTCCCCTTAGCAGAAAGGGACACAGTTATTCGTTCTTTTTTTTTAAAGTTTAACTATTACTATATTTAAACATCCTGCTCCAATAATTTCATTTCTGGGACCCTGATTCAAATGATCCTTTTTCATTCTAGAGCCTAGTCACTAGGTGTTGTGTGTTAATGTATTAACTATAGTGCCATATTTCTCCGAGTGAAATCAGTGGAAAACTCCTATTAACTTCAAAGGGAAGAGGGTCTGGTTCTTATTTTGAAAGATGACTGAGTCTTTGTTCTTTAAAAATACTTGGAAATCTCAGTCTTTTCCATTGTTTAAAGTTTAACACCACATCTCCTGTTCTGTTACTCAGCCATGTCCTTACTTACGAGAAAGTCTGCCTGATTTCAGTGAGAATTTGTCCCGACTGCAAGTCCAGGTTTATTGAAAATGCAAAAATGTTTTCTTCAAGGAATCAGTTACAATTTGAATGTTAATCACTGTGCCTGGTTTGTCTATACTACTCAGAAAGGTACAATATCAAGGATGTGATTAACCAAGCTTAGTATTTTGCTATTTGTTTAAGAAATATTAACAAAATTACCATAGGCTTATTATTTTATAATGCCTTGATGTTGTTGACAACTTATAACATGAAGTAAATAGCTATTTCCAAGAGGAAGATGTATATGTATTGATATTTAATTGAGTCTGCTGAACAGATACTCCAAAGAATGCTAATGATTAAAAGTCATTTTTCACAGTCAGCCGGAGTGTTTAAACCAATATCTCAGTGTTTATAGTGTAAGAAGTGTAATACAACTCACAGGTAGGACAAAAGAATACAGTGCAATTCAGGCATATAAACTGATTCTGCAAATCCTTACTCACACAAGTAATATTTGCAAGACTGAGCTCTTGTTTGGAAAATAAAGGACATCAGTTCACTTACTCAGAGAATTATTCTGATCTGAGTGGATATTTTTCTTCACGAGCTGAAGGGTAGTTTTGAGATACATACAAAAACAATTGACAAAAAGTTAATTGCTGCTTTATCTTGATTGTCAATTTCCCCAGATATTAGAGCCAGTCAGGCAACCTACTACAGGCCAGCTGTGTTCATTAAGTTGCTCAATAACTAGCTCTGTTGCAGGCTGCACTTCTGTCAGTTGCAGCTCCAAACTCCTGCCCTCCTTGCTATGTTTTAGAAGGTGTAGTGGCACTAAAAAGCTCTCTTGTTTTAACTGCATTTCCTGTAGTACTATCATGTCACAACATTTATTCAAGGCCTGAGTCCTGTACCTATCCAGTGGAATGTAATGCAGAACAATCAGCCATCCATCTCACTAATTGATCCTTCTAAGTCTGGATGTAGCAGCCCTTCCGCCAATTTCGTGAACTTTCACAAAACGTTGTTATGAAACTAACGGTGGAAAATTGTTTCAATTTCAATGATACCATCCTTTTCTGTTACAATTTTGGCAACACTTATCAGGATCTGATCCTGAGAGGTGCTGAGTACCAGTAGCTCTTGCTGAGGTCCATGCTGTACAGATAGTCCCATTGATTTCAGTAGGTCTACTTCACTAAAGTAAGGCTGGGACTACACTACAAATTTAGGTCACCGTAAGTTGCCTTGCATCAAGCTATGTGTGTATGTGTCTCCACACAAATTTGTCTCCAGCAATGTAAGCTCTCCTTTACAGTGATTCAGTAAAACTACGTCCCCAAATGGCATATAGCCATAGGCGCTGACTCCGTGGGTGCTCCGGGACTGGAGCATCCCTGGATAAAAAATAGTGAGTGCTCTGCACCCACCGGCAGCTCTGTGGATCAGCTTCTCCTCCTCTCCCCCCAGCACCTCCCACCCGTCACAGATCAGCATTTTAGCAGCATGCAGGAGGTGCTGAGGGTGAGGGGGCAGAGCAAGAGTGGGGCATGCTCGGGGGTGGGAAGAGGTGGGGTGGGGCAGAATGGGGGCAGGAAGAGGTGGGGTGAGGGCGGAAAGAGGTGGGATGGGGTGGGATCTTGGGGGAAGGGGTGGAGTGAGGCGGGGCATGGGGCGGAGCAGGGGTTGAGTACCCCCAGGGAAAGGAAGAAGCCAGCACCTATGCATAGAGCTAATAGATATGGGATACCACAACAATGTGGTGTTGACACATCTACAAGGAAGTGCATGATGTGGTTGGCAGAGACCCCACCTGCACCTTGCAGGCCACCATGGATATCTTGAAGGAGCCCAAGACAGAGACCCCTGCCATGAACAGCAGGAGTAGGCAGGAGTAGGGAGAAGACTGGTGGGGGACTCCAGCCACGCGAGCATGGATTAGTCCAATGAAGGGGAAAGGAACTCAGTTAAGTGTGTGCATGCATTTTACCTTACAGAGCTTAAATTTAAAGATGTCACCTGGTCCATCCCAAAGCCAACAAGACATAGGTATTCACTTTTTGTTGTTTTACTCATATCAGAAGAGGTTGAGGTACAACAAACAGAGGTAGGGTTGACATCTGCTTTTTATTCCCACTAGGAAGTATTTGGATCAAACAGTTTTCTCATCCCCCTGGATGTTGCAGGTAGGTTATAGTTCTTAGTACACCAGCTTCCCCTGTAAGCCTGGGACCACTCTCCTCAGTTCAAGTCTTTGTCTTCCCAATGTTCTTGTTGCTTCCAGCATGGGGGGAGGGAGAGGCGGAAAGGATAAAGCATTATGTCAGGGTCCCCTATTTTATATCCTCAGTCCATGTACCTGGAAGATACTCCCCAGGCATGCTTGGTGAGCCTTGCTGAGTCAGAGGGTTGAGCAATCCCTCTGGTGTGGTCTTGTGCAACTGAGTTGTAGAGTTGAGCAGTCCCCATTGTGTGGTGCTTGCACAACTGTCATTGATTTGTAAATCCCTTGTTTACTATTACCCGCTGGTCAGTGGCTAGTGATAATCATTCAATGCCTGTCTGGGTGTTGGTCACCTCCTTTGTTGTGGTCACTGGAGAACTAGTATTGGGTGACTTCCAAACTCACAATGTATTTCACTAACAACCGTACACCAAAATCCCGTTAATTCATAGACACTAATGATATACATATTTTGACAGAACAATAGGTTTCAGCAGATCATGACCTTTCATATGATATCCTACATGGCATTCTTTGTATGAAATATATCATAATTCTAGACAAAGGTGAATATGGGGGTTCCAGGGTGCTGCTTTGAGGTACAAAGTGCCACAGACCCCTTTCCCATTGCCATGAGGACATAATCATATGTCCTGATATTGACAGGTTTTCAATCTACTCTAACCAAGGCTTACTTCAGCTACTGTGAGAAAATTTAGGCTTCTGGCTATGATAAAGTGACAGTTTTCTAAAAAAGATTCTAATTATACACTGAGATTGATTCTATTACAAGGAAAGGATTTTGTTACTCACAATGTTTCACTGACTTTTAATAACATGAGGGTCCTCTGTGCATAATATAATGTTAATGGTAGTCATTATGTGAACATTATATACATCCCTTGAATCTTTCTTGTCAGTACAATGGCATATAAAAATGCACCAGAGAGCAAACTAATCCCTTCACTTGAAGGAACCACCTTGAGCTTGTCTCTCCTTCCCTCACACTTCAGAAGTTGGTTTTCTGGGCCTTTTAAGATAATTTGTATTTTGGCAGCAGTAAATTCATGGAGTTAGCATATCCACCCTAGTGTCATGTGTAATTTTGTCTGAACTCAGACTTCATCTGTACCAGGCACTCTGCATACTAGAGAGAGAAAGTATACACTGCTGCACAAACTAACTTGACTGAAAACCATAAATTTAAATTTGCTCCAGATGCCTCCATAGTTTACTGAGACAGTGATGAACAATATCACATTTTAAAGCTCAATTTCTTTTTTCCCTCCTCAATCCTGGACTTTTACTTTCTGAGGCAATAATATTTAAGCTTTAGGTGGTACCATGGTTTTACACTAACAAAGAGGAAACAGGGATGTGTATCTGAATCCATTTTAAGTTATTAACTAAATACAGTGACAGTTATTGCTTGTGGAAGATAACAAGAGATTGCTGTGACTAGAGCTAAAAAGAAAGAAAGCAAGAACTGTTTAAGCAACGTGCCCACCCCGTCTCGTTAATACTAGGGCTGACGATTAATCGCAGTTAACTCATGCGATTAACTCAAAAAAATTAACTGTGACTAAAACAATTAATCGCACTGTTAAATAATAGAATACCAATTGAAATTTATTAAATATTTTGGATGTTTTTCTACATTTTCAAATATATTGATTTCTATTACAGCACACAATACAAAGTATACAGTGCTCAATTTATATTGTTATTTTTCTTACAAATATTTGCACTGTAAAAATGATAAAATAAATACTATTTTTAATTCACCTCATACAAGTACTGTAGTGCAATCTCTTTATCGTGAAAGTGTAACTTACACATGTAGATTTTTTTGTTACATAACTGCACTCAAAAACAATGTAAAACTTTAAAGCCTACAAGTCCACTCAGACCTACTTCTTGTTCAGCCAATTGCTAAGACAAATAAGTTTGTTTATATTTACAGAAGATATTGCTGACTGCTTTTTATTTACAATTTCACCTGAAAGTGAGAACAGGCGTTCATGTGGCACTTTTGTAGCTGGCATTGCAAGGTATTTACGTGCCAGATATGCTAAACATTTATATGCCCCTTCATGCTTCGGCCTCCATTCCTGAGGACATGCTTCCATGCTGATGCTACTTGTTAAAAGAAAATGCATTAATTAAATTTGTGACTGAACTCCTTGCGGGAGAATTGTATGTCTCCTGCTCTGTTTTACCCGCATTCTGCATATAGTTCATGTCATATCAGTCTCGGATGATGACCCAGCACATGTTCATTTTAAGAACACTTTCACAGCAGATGTGACAAAACGCAAAGAAGGTACCAATGTGAGATTTCTAGGGATAGATACACCACTCGACCCAAGGTTTAAGAATTTGAAGTGCCTTCCAAAATCTGAGCGGGACGAGGCATGGCACATGCTTTTAGATGTCTTAAAAGAGCAACACTCCAATGCAGAAACTACAGAACTCAAACCACCAAAAAAGAAAATCAACCTTCTGCTGGTGGCATCTGTCTCAGATGATGAAAATGAAGAAGCATTTGTGTGCTCTGCTTTGGATCATTGTCGAGCAGAACCTGTTATCATCATGGACACATGACTTCAGGAATGGTGGCTGAAGCATGAAGGGACATATAAATCTTTAGCGCATCTGGAACATAAATATCTTGCGATGCCAGCTACAACAGTGCCATGTGGAAGCCTGTTCTCACTTTCAGGTGACATTGTCAACAAGACGTGGGCAGCATTATCTCCTGCAAATTGTAACCAAACTTGTTTGTCTGAGCAATTGGCTGAAGTAGGACTGAGTGGACTTGTAGGTTCTAAAATTTTACATTGTTTTATTTTTGAATGCAGTTATCTTTTGTACATAATTTTACATTTGTAAGTTCAACTGTCATTATAAAGAGATTGCACTACAGTACTTGTATTAGGTTGTAATAAATAAATACAAAATGAGCGGTGTACATTTTGTATTCTGTGTTCTAATTGAAATCAATATATTTGAAAATGTAGAAAACACCAAAAAATATTTAAATAAATTGTATTCTATTATTGTTTAACAGTGCGATTAATTGCCTGATTAATCGCGATTAATTTTTTTAATCTCTTGACAGCCCTAGTTAATACACCTAATTCCTTGGCTTCATTCTTCATTCTTTCTGAAAAATCCTATAGCATCTAATATAGAGTCAGGACAGCTGGGCGATTAGTCTGGAGCGGGGCAAGAATAGGCACATGCTGGAGAAGGAGTAGTCTGTCAGAACTACCAGGATCCTGGAAGTATCCCAGGATCTATAGGACAGTCATAGGGTCTTTGCTGGGGGTAAGATATCAGCATTTCCTTTGTCAAATACATCAGCAAAATCTTGGCATTTTGCAGGGATTAATAAGCCGTTGCCTCCTTGAGTCTTCTGGACACAGAGGCAGGGGCCTTTTCCAGCCCTCTCCTCATTTTCTGGGCACCTGCCTCAGCAAGACACAGTTGTCAACAGCATCAGCTCAATTTGAATTGTATCTCTTGCATCTTCCAAGAGATGTTTGGATCATTCACTGAGAGCCAGGGAATACCAAGTGTGATTGGGAAGTATGGCAAGTTTATTAAATTAAACTGCAGAATTTCTTGATGGTCTCAGATTTTGAGCTGGAGGGGAGTGGTTTCATGGGTGACTGGATCTGAAGACAGCAATCAATTCTACTAAGTCTGGTGTGAGCTTCTTCCACACTGGCAGTTGGTTAGCTTTGTCAAAGCCTGTATCCACAAAATTACTAGACGCACCAGAATCCACAAACACAAGCAGGGTGCAGCTCACCTCAGGTATAGTTGGGATGCAAAGGTGGAGCAATATCTGCAGATGTGGAGGGTGACTGTTCATGGCTGCCAAGATACACAATGGCAGAAGAGGGGGCTTGAGTGGAGGATTCAACTCCATGGCTATGTCCAGCAGCAACCCCTCTAATGATGCTGGACCCAGTTGTTTCCTGGATTTCCTGAAGGTTTTGATTTAAGGTGGGACTCAGAAGTGTATCACAATATAGGCAAAAGCCATTCTGCCATCAACAATCCTGTTCCTGATCTGTGAGGTGCCTTCATGTTGCACCAACCTGCATAGGCTCCAGCCCTGGATGAGCTGGTAGGGACAGCCAGAATGGAGCAGGGCTAGGCTGGGGTTGTGGGCACGTCCTCTTGTTTGCTTGGCATCTCTCAGAAAAACAACTGTCAATCCAGATGCACAATTTGGTATATGAGTTCAGAACTGGGGGGGGGGAGGGGGGGTTGACCCAGGACATTTCACCTTTTATGTTGTCATTCAGATCCTGGTAGAAACAGGAGATCTGGGCTACTTTATTCTACTTCGCATTGACAACCAGATGCCAAAAGTGGGCAGCATATGTCGAGACGGGCTTCAGCAGTATGAGTGTGGTTTGGATAATTGAATATTACCAAAAAGGCATTGATGAACTCATCAGAATGAGTAAGGACTGGGCTCACCCATTCCAGAAGCAGCAAAGCCCATCTAGGGCTCCACTAGTCAATAAACTGATAAGCCCCACCTTGCTCTGTTCATCAGGATACATCACAGGATGCATGAAGAACAACAGGCAGCACTGGTTAAGAAAACCACAGAACTTCTGGCAGTTCCCATTAAATCTTTTGGGCAGTAGAACCTTCAGGCCACGTTCCAGAGAGACCATAGTCAGCAGTACCAGAGGTACCAGAGCTGCCGGGATTTGTGCGTGGAGAGAGGCATTCTCCAGTTGCAACTGGACAAGTTGACCTGAAAGTTCTCGACCAACTCTGTCATCTCAGTGATGGACATGCCAGAGCCAAGCACATAGGGAGTAGTCTACTCAAACTCTCAGGACAGCTGGTAGACTGGCTGTGGCTGAAGCAGGAACAGGCAGAGGCTGGAGTAGGAAAAATCTGTCAGGATTACCAGGCCTCCGGGATTATCCCTGAAAAGGTAACGACGTTGAGCAGACTGGAGTGGCTGCTTTCATTAGAATCCAGTATACCTGTCTTGAGGTCACCTGGTTGGACACTTGTTTGTGAATTGGCTGGTCCCTTAGAACTTGCAGGTAATTACCTCAGATGACTCATTAAGCTCAGAACACTCAGTCTTAGGGATGACTCATCATCACATACAGAAAGGATACCTTTCTGTAAAGTTTTTAAACCATTCAATAGGACTTAGTAGAGAATTATGTCTCAGGTACAGGATTTCATAATTTGGATTTAAAAAATCTATAGAAAAGATATAATTCTGTAGTTATTTAAGTATATACTTTACAGCAATTTCTACTGTGAAAGTAGAATGAATTATATTGAAATTATAATTCATTAAAGAAATGCTACTTGAAGGGTTTGTTGAAATATAGTTGTCAGGAAGAGAAACATTAAGGAGTGTGAGACAATGGGTCCTCAAACTAATTAACTTAGAGCTCCTACTGAGCTAGGAGATTGGTAAACATTAGTATGCAAATAAGATATGTATGTATATTTATCAGTTTCTGCTTCCTTTTGTCTCTTATGTTAAATTGGCTTTGGCTTAGCTGTATAAATAAGTTATCTTGAGCCTCGGAGATGGGCTCACATATCTGGGTGCATTGGCAAAGCGCTTTGCTAATAAACAGAGTGGTCTGACAAATTATGTGAGTCCTGAATCTGACTTTGACACTACAGAACCCTATTAAAGTCTATAGAAATTTTCCACAATACCATTCCTGGAATGGATGTGCATTGGCAAAGCTTTGAGGTAAAGTCCTGCTGGAAGTGTGAACATCTGACTCTCACTCTTGTTCTATTATCCCTGTTATCGCCTCTCAAAGTGCTAAAAATAGTCATTTCCAAAGATTATCATCTTGGTTTTTGTAAAGGGCTGATAATATGCCTCACACAGTACAAGGCACAAAGGAAGACATGGTACTGGCCATGAGGAGGTTACAACAAAAAGAAAGGAAACCCTAACACCTGATCTGACCAGGACTGTCAATTCTCTGGAATTGGAGATTCTTGGAGAATAGTTGTATAATATGCTGACATTATAATAAAATTTGTCCAATACTCACAGTGACTCACATTATTAACTAGATTACTCAGCCTTTCAGTCTCATACCATGCAAGTAACTTTGTAGTAACTCTGAGTACTAGGATCTTAAAGCTACTTCATGCTTTCCACAACAGTACATAGGCAATAAAGTCTTATTTGGAAGTAATTCTTAGTGCTTTTTATCATTCATTTATCCCACTATGGCACTCTGTACCTCAAAGTAGCAGCTGGGAACCCCCATATTCACTACTGTGAAATGATTATGATATGTTTTGTACAAAGTATGCCTTGTGAGGTATCATTTGAAAAATTTGACCTTTTGAACATTAATATCCTGTTGGATTATACATATTATCATTGTATGTGAAGTTATGAAGTATTGCAAGATATGTTACTTGAATACGTTGTGAGGTTGGGAGACGACCATAGCCAAGCTTTCAGTGGCAACAAAGGACCAGCCAGATATGTGCTGATGGGATTCCCAGTAAAGGGAATCCACTCGCCCAACTGCCATCCCAGAGACTTCAGAGAGAACATGTAGGCAATTGAGACTGCCTGATCTCCACATCACAGGAAAGATCTTTCCAGCAAGCTGTAAGAAAGTATAAAAGAGGGACAGTGACATCATCACTGGGCCTCTGTTTCCCCTCCCCTCCCCCCATTTCAACACCTGGAGGAACTTCTGGAGGACAAAGACTTTGAACTGTGGAAGAGTGGTCCCAGGCTGAAAGATAGTCCCAGTCTGTGTATGGAGGAACTGTAACCTGCTTGTACAATCTGTCAGGGTGAGATATTACATGATTCAATTCTTGCTTAGACTAAAAGTTCTCTTTTACATTCGTCTGTCTCCAAGCCATTCTTTCATTCTCTGTCACTTCTCTGCCAGCTTAAACACCTTCTCAGTTAAGCATGGTGTTGCCCAACACTGACTTTTCAGAATGTGTGCTTTGGCAGTTTTGAGCATAATCGTTTTCTTTTTAATCAAAATTTCTTACTACTGGATGATATTACTTACCTAAATAGAGTGTTTCAGCTACTGATTTGATTTAGGATGAGGAGCACATACTGAGTAATTCTTTAAATATTGTAAGGAGAGTGATCAGTTTAGATAAACTATTACCAGCAGGAGAGTGAGGTGGGAGGAGGTATTGTTTCATGGTCTCTGTGTATATAATGTCTTCTGCAGTTTCCACAGTATGCATCCGATAAAGTGAGCTGTAGCTCACAAAAGCTTATGCTCAAATAAATTGGTTAGTCTCTAAGGTGCCACAAGTACTCCTCTTCTTTTTGCGAATACAGACTAACACGGCTGTTACTCTGAAACCTGTCTTTAAATATGTGCATTCAGTTTAGATTTCAATATAGTTAATTATATACAAAACTACAGTTGAACATTTGTTACAAACTGACAGCTACCAAGAATTTTGCAGTTGACACTATTAGAGCTGGTTGATGCTTTTTTTGTTAAAGGAGAGGAGTGTTGGGGCGGGGTGGGGGTGTGTGTAATGTTTTTTAGTGAAGCCAAAAGATTTTTGGTAAAATATTTTGGGAGGGTTTTTTTGTTTTTGTTATTTGAAAACCAAAAATGTTTCTTACCAAGAAACCAAATGTGTTTCAGTAAAAAAAAGCAAACAAACATTTTTTGTAGGAAGTTTAGACTAAAACTAAAAATTATAGATTTCTTTTTTCAAGAATTCTCATGAACGATATTTGGTACTTATGAACCTGCTTTCATCATTACGTCACATGCCATGGCCACTTGGCATTTCACAGCAACAGCAGAGATGGAAGAGCTCCCCTTCTTCAAATGCATAGGCCCCTAGAAATTGCGCTAAAGGAAAACCTCCATTAGCTTCAATAGTGTAGAGCCTATGACATATAGTAGAGCAGTTATGATGCCACGTAACAGAGGACAGTAGGACACCTACGTAATATTCAGTGAACTGGCTAGCATGAATCTTCAAAAGGAATGGAAATGGAAATGTTAGTGTTCTTTCAGAGCCAGTTTTCTTGCATGCCTCATATATTTCATGTCCATGATGTATCCTGGGTACCATACTCCATTGCCATGAGCTGACGCTCTTTGTGTGCTTATGACATTCAGGTTTAGTCATTGTTCAGTTCTGGATTCAAAACAACCTTCCATCAGGCTTTTTTTCTGTTTGGAGGAAGCTTACCGCTGGTGTTGAACTGTCCTTTCAGCCCTTGTATATTGTATATTTCATCTGGAGTACTGTGTCCAGTTTTGGGCCCCACACTGCAAGAAGGATGTGGAAAAATTGAAAAACATCCAGCGGAGGGCAACAAAAATGATTAACGACTGGAACACATGACTTATGAGGAGAGGTTGAGGGAACTGGGATTGTTTAGTCTGCGGAAGAGAAGAATGAGGGGGTATTTGATAGCTGCTTTCAACTACCTGAAAGGGGGTTCCAAAGAGGATGGATCTAGACTGTTCTCAGTGGTAGCTGATGACAAAACAAGGAGTAATGGTCTCAAGTGGCAGTGGGGGAGGTTTAGGTTGGATATTAGGAAAAACTTTTTCACTAGGAGGGTGGTGAAACACTGGAATGCGTTACCTAGGGAAGTGGTGGAATCTCCTTCCTGAGAAGTTTTTAAGGTCAGGCTTGACAAAGCTCTGGCTGGGATGATTTAGTTGGGGATTGGTCCTGCTTTGAGCAGGGGGTTGGACTAGATGACTTCCTGAGGTCCCTTCCAAGCCTGATATTCTATGATTCTATGATCCTTTAAGTTTTCTCCAAAGCACCCTAGAGATTTCACCTTTTATTTAAAAAAAAAAAAAAGGTTGTGACATTTCTCAAGCGTACACTGCACAAAATCGTAGATTCCAATTTATAATATAAAATGCAGATAAAATACTGTTGTGACAACAAGATTAATCATTTAAATAATGTTGCAAACCTCTAGGCCATTTGTATTTCTGAGTTTTGCTCACTGGTATCTTCTAAACATTATCATTGTAGTTCCCCGACACTGTTTTCTTGCCAACTTTTCATTCTCAGATTGTAGAGCAATCAAAATGTGGCTGATCAACTTCTTGCTTGTTACACACTTAGCAAGTGCATATCTCTTGTTCCTCAACCCAGCCATTATCTTTTGATTATTTGTTTCTGACATTTACATGTCTTCAGAAAGTAGTGTATTTTTTACTGTATATTTTTACTGTATATTTTACTGTATATTTGTGTTTTACAGTAATATTTATCGGAGAGTACTATACACAGATAGGCCAGATCCTTTGCTCTTGTGTGGCACAGGAATAGGGAACGGAAAAAACAATGGCTTCAAGCCACCTTCATACCACTTGTTCTGGAATCTGGACTCTGCTTACCTTTGAACAGCTGGAGCACAGCGTATCATGGCAACAGTCTTTCCCTTCCCACAACATGCCCTCAGCCTATGCCTATGGAGCTATGGAGCTAGTAGCCTAGCAGAGCCATCACTGCAAGGCTGTCACCCTGGCACTGGCAGTATGCATTTGAGACTGGGCCCCAGATCCCTGCAGCGATGTAGGCTTAGGTGCCAAGTGAGCGTAGGTGCCTATAGGGGTTAGGCAGCAGCCAACTGGAGGTTTTGTGGAGTTTGGTGGTGCCTAAAACTGGGACTTGGGCATCTAATTCTTGGGCTTAGGCACTTAAGTACCTTTGTGGATCTGGGCCTGGTTCCATCCTTTTATAGTGACAAAGCAAAGAGGTCCCAGCCGGTCAGCTTATACAGCTATATTGTATGTGAAGCAGCACCTTAGCTCTGTAAGTTTGTGGTGTTTTTCTGGTAACCCTAATATTCTTTTTGGGGTCTGTGTAGAGACCTTAACTGAGCATTTCCTGGCTTAGAGGTTTTTGGAAGCATCTGGGGAGCAGAAAAGCCAGTTGAGTGGCAGCAACCTTAATTTTTTTGGTAAGTGAATTACATACAGGTATTATCGCAGGTAGAGAAGTAGTTGCTATATCATTATTATATGTAAATATCTACATAGATATTAGGTGCAGTATTGTTACATACTGCTAGTTTCTCAAGCAGATGGAACATGTATTCATGTTCTATTCTATTCTATTCATGTAGAACCAGGGGTCTGTAGTGGCAAATTGCAATAGTCAGGTAAGTATGCATTAAGTAGTTGTTCAGTCTATAAATGAGTGTGTCACTTCTCTGGGTACAGTACAGTGCTGCTTTAGTTCAAATTGCTATTCTTTGAGTTTGTTACTTGTGAAGTGTAAATAGCCAATTGGGACAAGCCCAGTGCTCTTCAAACTGGCTTTAGAAACATTTAATTCAAAGTCTGACTTGTTTGGTTTCATATTTCACTTAACCTCATTGACAGAGTAGGGGTTTCTCTGTGAGCCCTAGTGTGGTGCTGCATTTCCTTACTGTGGTCATAAATACTCTTCATCTTGGTCACAGCATCACTTACCTCATCTGGCACCAGGTGTAGCCAGGCCTTCATTTCTCCTCACCTCAGTTTCCCTTACTCTTGAGTAGTTGGGTGCTGAAGTTGGTGATTTGCCCTTCTGGCCAAATCAAAAATTCCTTCCCTTCCAGAATTAACAAGAATCCCAACTAATAACAAAATGCAATCTTCACCCCTCTGGGCATGGCTCCACCAAGAGACCTTTGCCTTTTCTGTGCTATAAGTCCTGCCCTTTGTTGAGACATAGCCTTCTTCTCCCTGTCTGTGTAACCCTCCCTTCTCCTTAGGAGTAGCAATACAGTCTTTTGCCCCTCAGTACAGGGATCACAGAATTCCTCAACAGAGGTTTGTTCACCACTTCACTAGGGGGCATACTGTCCCTCTGTGGCAAGCGCTTGGCCTCTTAACAACAGAGAAAACATCTGCCTTAATTCCAGAACTGCTCTGCCTCCCTGCACCACATTCTATGATGTTTGCCTCTGTTTAGGCCATCTCAGCAGTCCTTCACTGAGCCCCGCCCAGACTCCTTCCCTAGCTCCCTCTTGAGGATAGGGTTGCCAACTTTCTGATTGCAGAAAACTGAACACCCGTGCCCCACCCTGCCCCACTCCTTCCCCAAGGCTGAACTCCCACTCACTCCATCCCCCGTTCCTCCAGGTGTGGCCTCACCAGTGCCGAATAGAGGGGAATAATCACTTCCCTTGATCTACTGGCAATGCTCCTACTACTACAGCTCAATATGTCAGTGGCCTTCTTGGCAACAAGGGCACACTGCTGACTCATACCCAGCTTCTCGTCCAGTGTAACCCCAGGTCCTTTTCTGCAGAACTGCTGCTTAGCCAGTCAGTCCCCAGCCTGTAGCGGTGCATGGGATTCTTCCTTCCAAGTGCAGGACTCTGCACTTGTCCTTGTTGAACCTCATCAGATTTCTTTTGGTCCAATCCTCCAATCTGTCTAGGCCACTCTGGACCCTATCCCTACCCTCCAGCATATCTACCTCCCCACCGAGCTTAGTGTCATCTGCAAACTTGCTGAGGGTGCAATTAACCCCATCATTCAGATCATTGATAAAGATGTCGAACAAAACCGGCCCCAGGACCAACCCCTGAGGCACTCCGCTTCATACCGGCTGCCACCTAGACATCGAGCCAATGATCACTACCCGTTGAGCCCGACAATCTAGCCAGCTTTCTATCCACCTTATAGTCCATTCATCCAATCCATACTTTTTTAACTTGCTGGCAAGAATACTGTGGAAGACCGTATCAAAAACTTTGCTAAAGTCAAGATAGATCACATCCACCACTTTCCCCATAGCCACAGAGCCAGTTATCTCACCACAGAAGGCAATCAGGTCGATCAGGCATGCTTTGCCCTTGGTGAATCCATGTTGACTGTTCCTAATCACCTTCCTCTCCTCCAAGTGCTTCAAAATGGATTCCTTGAGGACCTGCTCCATGATTTCGCCAGGGACTGAAGTGAGGCTGACCGGTCCGTAGTTCCCCAGGTTCTCTTTCTTCCTTTTTTAAAATATGGGCACTATATTTGATTTTTCCAATCGTCTGGGACTTCCCCCGATCACCACGAATTTTCAGAGACAATGGACTCACATCAGCCAACTCCCTCAGCACCCTTGGATGTATTAGATCTGGACCCCTGGACTTATGCACGCCCAGCTTTTCTAAATAGTCCTTAACCTGTTCTTTCACCACTGAGGGCTGCTCACCTCCTCCCCATACTGTGTTGCCCAGTGCAGCAGTCTGGGAGCTGATCTTGTCTGTGAAGACCGAGGCAAAAAAATCATTGAGTACTTCAGCTTTTTTCACATCATCTGTCACTATGTTGCCTCCCCCATTCAGTAAGGGTCCCACGCTCTCCCTGATCTTCTTCTTGTTGCTAATATACCTGTAGAAATGCTTCTAGTTACCCTTCACACCCCTTGCTAGCTGCAACTCCAATTGTGCCTTGGCCTTCCAGATTACACCCCTATATGCTCAAGCGACATTTTTATACTCCTCCCTAGTCACCTGTCCAAATTTCCACTTCTTGCAAGCTTCCTTTTTGAGTTTAAGCTCACCGAAGATTTGACTGTTAAGCCAAGCTGGTCGCCTGCCATATTTGCTTTTCTTTCTGCACTTCGGGATAGTTTGTTCCTGTGCCCTAAGTAAGGCTTCTTTAAAATACAGCCAGCTCTCCTGGACTCCTTGCCCCCTCATATTAGCTTCCCAGGGGATCCTGCCCATCAGTTCCCTAAGGGAGTCTAAAGTCTGTTTTTCTGAAGTCCAGGGTCCATATTTTTGCTACTCTCCTTTCTTCCTTTTGTGAGGATCCCGAACTCCACCATCTCATGGTCACTGCTGCCTGGGTTGCCACCCACTTCTACTTCCCTACCAATTCTTCCCTGTTTGTAAGCAGCAGGTCAAGAGGAGCATGGCTCCTAGTCAGCTCACACAAATTGCCTTATAAAGAAGGCACAACCCTATCTGCTGGAGAGCAAGGAGAAAACAATCCTTACTATATATGACAGTTCAAAGTCTCCAGAACTTGCATTCATGCTGTGCCTCTAGGAGCAATATGGGCACCACAATTATTTACAGGTTTTGGTGAGTCTTTTTATTGCTGTATAAACACAAAATTCCATATTTAGTCAGCTGATACTGGCTTAGTGTGCAGCTCTGGCAACATAAGAGTTCTGATCCTTCATAATGTTTGATCACATGCATAATCATATGTTTAAAAATAAGCAGATTTTAAATGGGAATAAATCAGTAAATAAGCTGCCATCTAATCATATAAATTAGAGATGAGAAAGAACTATTATGTCATCCATTCAATCCAGGATTTCTCACTACACTACATTTTCCAGAGGTTTGTTCCATCCTCTTTTATCCCTTCTTTTGGGAGTTGCTTTGTGGTACAAAAACAACAGGAATTCTTTACAACCTGAACCTTTGGAGATTTTACTTTGGGATAATAACAATACTTAGCTCTTATATAGGTGGTGAGGCAATATCTTTTATTGGACCAACTCCAGCTAGTGAAAGGGACAAACTTTTGAGTTACACAGAACTCTTCTTCAGGTCTAGAAAAAGTACTTGGATTGTTGCAGCTAAATACAAGGTAGAACACATTGTTTAGCATAAGTAGTTAACACATACTCTAAGGGACCATTCAAGGCCAAGTGGGCCATTATAGCACTTATTATCAGTAGATTGCAAAGAGGCAGTATCATAATCCCCATGTTAAAGATAAGGAAACTGAGGCACAGATAAGGGACTTGCCTAAGATCACCCAAGAGGCCAGTGGCAGAACTGAGAACAGAACCCTGCCTTCCTGTGTTCAGTGCACTAAAATGGCTCGGTTTGTGGGTCCAAGTAGTGAAGAGCTTTCATCTTCCACAACTCCTGTGATATCAGAGAGACAACTTGCTTCTGAGCCCTGACCTGTGGAGATATGCTATTTTCCTTTACTGAACCTTTGCTAGTCAGTCCTATTTCACATGAGACACTTATAACACAAACCTCAGGGCAGGAAGCAAAATGTGGTTAATGCCATACACTCTTGGATGGTGACATGTTTTCTACCAAGCTAGCACATATTCTGTAGGGTGATCCAGTGACTGTAAAGTTGTAGTGAAAAATAAAGCATAGTGAAGAGATATTGGCTGAAGCAAATCAATGTCCCATACAAATTATAGGATGGTACCATAAGCTAGAATGGCCAACTCCTACAGCAAGGGGATGGGGAGGACACAAGGAGCCATCCACCCCTTGCACCCCCACTGCTTCATGTAAGAGCTGTCCCCATATGCCTTCCTGAAGGATTATACAGATTATGGTTACTGCAAAGCCACAGCTTTGCAGTTTTTTTAGAGAGATTGATAACAGCAGTGTTTTAATCTCTCTAACCACAGAGAGGACAATGGACTTTATTCAACCCCACTATCCCAGGGAGATAACAGATACACCTCACTATCCCAGCAGGGATGCTGTGCCCCTGGGGAGGCAGGCATTGATTGTTCAAGTGCCCCCCACCAGGTATTCCAGCAGGGGAGGACAGCTTTAATGTACAGTCGGGGTTCTCATGCATCATCCCCTGAGTGCTATTTCCAAGCTCCTTTCCTGGCTGCTGCTAGCCAATTTTGGGAGTGCACTGAGTCTAAGCACCTTGACGGAAGTGTTGTGTGGTTGCAGTCCCGCATGGGGTAGACTTTCCATTGCGAAGGACCTGCAGACCTGGTTTCTGTAGTATGTACCCCTGCCAGAAAATCCGAGGGCTGAATCAAGCGCCATAGTTTTAAAGAAAACTTGAAAACTACCAGCCAAATATAGAATGATGGTGTCTGGCTAGTAACAAAGGCGGCTAAACCAACCAAGTCTTCTTCACACAGAACCCCTTGTCTAGAAAACAGCTAAACTCAGCCATGCAATTTTGTGTTCTGCATCACTGAAATGTGGTAGACATTCTGTGGATGGGATAATTGCAAATGACCAAATCACCATAAATACTAACCTGCCAAGAGAAACTTGTTACTGAAAACAAATTATAATACTCTCCTCTGCATGTAAACCAAAACTGCCTTCAGCTCGGGCTTTGTTTTACAATACGCTTCGATACAATGGGTTAAAGCCCAGATAACAGCACTGTACGCATTAAAAATGAGCCTTTCCCCTGAGATTTCCACATGCCCTGTATGATTTGTATGACCAGAGACCAAAGGCCAGAGGTCTTCACCTACTTAGGAAGCAACAGTCAGGCCCCCAGCTGAAACGCTGTAAGCATGGAGGTGCCCTTTCAGTTAACCCTTTGTGCGCTGACAGATTTCATCAGTATTCTGGGGTGCTAGCTAAGCACTGATGCATTCAGCGTGGTCCCGTACAACATGCAAAATAAAGGCAGCCCCGTTCCAAGGGAATTAGAACATTTGACATGCTGATGTATGGGGTACATGAGGCAGCACCAGAGACATGTTCTTCTCCATGTTCAGTATGAGGTTATTTAGGCAGCCTTCAGGTGCTTAATGAAGATTATCAAACATGGCAGGGTATCCCTGAAAGCAAAACATACAACCCCGTTGGTACCCAGAGCCCTCATGTCATTTTATAGTCAAATTTTACCGGAATGAGCGACAATAAGAGATCTACAAAATATGGCAGCCTGCAGGCTAGAACCAATCTTTCCATTTATCAGGTGAGGTTAGTGGTACTGCTGATACCCCTACGGCAATAGAACAAGCTATATAGATCTATTAGCTTTGTGAGTTTGGAAAATACTAGGAAATAAGTATTAACATCCTACTACAGTGATTGGCCGTTAGTACTTTATATGCTAGTTAGGAAAAGGTGTTGGAGGCTGTCAAGGTTCCTCCCCCACTCTGAACTCTAGGGTACAGATGTGGGGACCTGCATGAAAAACCTCCTAAGCTTATCTTTACCAGCTTAGGTCTAAACTTCCCCAAGGTACAAAATATTCCACCCGTTGTCCTTGGACTGGCCGCTACCACCACCAAACTAATACTGGTTACTGGGGAAGAGCTGTTTGGACGCGTCTTTCCCCCCAAAATACTTCCCAAAACCCTGCACCCCACTTCCTGGACAAGGTTTGGTAAAAAGCCTCACCAATTTGCCTAGGTGACTACAGACCCAGACCCTTGGATCTTAAGAACAATGAACAATCCTCCCAACACTTGCACCCCCCCTTTCCTGGGAAATGTTGGATAAAAAGCCTCACCAATTTGCAAAGGTGACTACAGACCCAAACCCTTGGATCTGAGAACAATGAAAAAGCATTCAGTTTTCTTACAAGGAGACTTTTAATAAAAATAGAAGTAAATAGAAATAAAGAAATCCCCCCTGTAAAATCAGGATGGTAGATATCTTACAGGGTAATTAGATTCAAAAACATAGAGAACCCCTCTAGGCAAAACCTTAAGTTACAAAAAAGATACACAGACAGAAATAGTTATTCTATTCAGCACAATTCTTATCTCAGCCATTTAAAGAAATCATAATCTAACACATACCTAGCTAGATTACTTACTAAAAGTTCTAAGGCTCCATTCCTGGTCTATCCCTGGCAGAAACCAGCATACAGACAGACCCAGACCCTTTGTTTTTCTCCCTCCTCCCAGCTTTTGAAAGTATCTTGTCTCCTCATTGGTCATTTTGGTCAGGTGCCAGCGAGGTTACCTTTAGCTTCTTAATCCTTTACAGGTGAGAGGAGCTTTCCCCTGGCCAGGAGGGATTTCAAAGGGGTTTACCCTTCCCTTTATATTTATGACAGAGGCACGTGGCAGATTTTGTCCCCCCACTAGGTCTTTTTACACCGTTCTAGACTAGGCATAAAGGGCACTTAGAGGGTGTAGAACCAGCACCCAAAGACCAATGTTCCCTCTAATTTTTGACAGGCCGTGTGCGCAAAAAATGTCTTCTGTGCAAATTGTTGAGCTTCTGTGCAAATTGTTGTGTACGTGGTGTCCAGGATCTGTATGAGCGCGCATATGCCCACAGCTTAGAGGGAACAGTGCCAAAGACTATTCCCAGTGCAGGGGTGTCATAAGGGAAATCCTTGTAGGCCCCTTGTAGCCTTTCCCTGGTATAGATGCATGTTGGGGATTTGAGGGGGCATGCTGAGGATGGAAAGGGGCGTGGCCAATGCTCTATATACTTTGGAACAGTTCATTGCTAGTTGTGGGGAAGCTATTGGAAATTAGAGCAGCCCCTACGGGCTGCTGTGATTTATGTTGGGGGCCACAGCCTTCCCCCAGAGCAGTTGAGAATCTGGGAGGCTGAAAGGTGGAATAAGCACAGAATGTGGCACCCAATCGAATCTCTTTGTTGGCCTGGGGAGACACCCGCAGTGCCTTTTTATATGAACCAGTATTTACTGGTATGATTATATTCTGTCCTAGTTAAATGTTAGACTCACCGTAAAACTAGGAGCCCAATCAACAGTTTGTTATGAGTGAGAAAATCAGTAAGAGAAAGTAAATACCATAACTCCAGGATCCATTCTGGGGGGAGCTGCTTTTCAGATTGTTTATCCATGATCAAGAGCAGAGCTGTCACCGGGTCTAGATAAAATTTGACACCCTCACAAAAATTGGAAATAACGTTAATTCAGATGTTCCTTAGCAAGGTCTAAACTCACTAGGAGAGTCATCCAGGAAACACCCCAACCTTCTGTAGCCCTGAGGGGAGGTGTTTGAAGGCTTGGAGATTGAAGGGCCGGGGCGGTTTAATTAGCAATAGGGGATATGGAAGACAGAATTTCATTAATCAGGCTGAGAGGCCAGTATGACATGCTGAGGCTCTAGTGCTCATAGGCTACCAGCCTAGCCCTTGGTTAGGTCCCTCCTGAAAATAGACCCTCTCCAATTCCAGGGGGAAGTCACTGGTCACCACCACCCCAACACACACACTTTGCTTTTCTCCTGCCAGGGCAACTGAAGGGGATTATTGGGCCTTGGGAACTAAACTCAAACAGGGAACTCAGGATGAGTTGTGTTCTCCAAAGAAAGGAGAACAAATAGAACTGTTTTTACCTTAAGGCCACTGGAGCAAACAAATGAGTCCATTAGGCTAGGAAAATATCTCCCAGAATAATGGGTTATGGGATACAAGAAAAACATCATCGCGGGGACAAAAATCTAGCCTGCTAAGTTTAGTAACCTTTTCATAATTCCCTTATGTAATGTCTTCCTGATTCACTGTTCTTTTCTATATTTTCAACAAACATGTCACTTAATATGCATAATTACAAGCCCCACACATCTTATTTCTTTCAGAATCAATAGGATTTCACACCTGACACTACAAGGCTCCCTGTGTAAAGGACAGACAAGAAGCCAATTGTTCCCTTACCTCCCCATCATTTCATTTCTGTACAGAATGTCTTGTGTGTTTTGTAACTTTGGCTCTAGGAAAATGTTTGCATTGTGACAGAAGATCGGGCACTTGGCAGTAATATTAATGACATTTCTGGCAACAGGAACTGTATGTCCCACTCCTGCACATTCTCACACTGTATGTGAGGCACTATGGTGGTTCTGTGAATGCAGTCAATGGCTCCAATTAGCAGGCAGGTCTGCTAGGGCATAGAAACCTTTCGGTATTGACTGTGATTCAGGGGCCCGAAAGCTTTTTGAAACAGAACAACATTACTCTTTGTTGTTATATACCTATCCAACCACAAAAAAGGCATAGGATGATCATGGGTGGTACGGACTTGACATTTGAAGGGTATAGTTTTCTAAAGTTATATGAGCTGGAACTATTTATATAAAATTTCTAAACCTGATACAGTTGCTGAAAGGTAAAAATGAACCCCAGGCCCAAAAGACAAGTGCACACCCCCACACATACGCAAGCATGGGGGTGGGAGTGAGGGAGAGCAAGAGCCACAAATAATAAAATGAAAGTATAAGAATAAAACATTAAAACACTGACATACATAGGGTAGACCAATGCACACTTTGTTTTGTGTGGAGCTAGAATACCCTTTTAACCCCTTGCAGCTGGGGAAGAACAGCTACACAGTTGGGTAAGATTTTAAACACATATATTGTATTTTATTCAACATCTTGCTAATTATGACGTTCAGCTTCTGGCTTCTTCCTTTGATACATAGTACATGGTACAGATTAAGCAAATTGGGCCTGATTCACCACTGAGTCATTCCAGTTGTACATCTTTGAAATGAATGCAGCTGCAGTGTGCTACTGTAAAACTGGTATAGAAAGGGGAAGCAATATAGTTTAGTGGACTGGAATTACGAGACCCGGGGTATGTTCCTGGCTCTGCCACTGAAATCCTGTGTGACCGTTAGCCAGTCATTTCACCTCTGCTTCCCTTTTGTCTGTCTTCCGTAACCTCAGAGTTATGGACGCCTTGGGAATGGAGGTTGTCTATAACCAGTGATGAGCTGCCAAAATCTTAACAACGGTTCTCTCCTCACCCCACGAGGGGGTCGTGGCCTGCCCTTCCCCCCCGAGACTCCTGCCCTATCCACCCCCCCGCGTTCCTTGACGTGTCCCCCCCCGGGACCCCTGCCTCATCCACCCCCCTCCCCTGTCCCCTGACTGCCCCCGGAACCGGGCAGGAGGGTCTCGTGGGCCACCGTAGTGAGTGCCCACCCCGCCCTACCCCTAAGAGCCAGAGAGACCTGCCAGGGGGCGAGGTGGGGAGTCCTGGCGGTGCTTACCTGGGGCAGCTCCCAGGAAGCATCCGGCAGGTCCCTCTGGCTCCTTGGGGCAGGGGAGCACAGCTAGGGGAGAGCAGGGGGAGCGGCCGCTCCCACCACTGATCACACCAAAAGTGGCGCCTTAGGCTGGAGCCCCCAAGGGGAAAATTTGGTGAGTGCAGACCCCCACCGGCAGCTCCCTGCCCCGCACCCGACCCCAGCTCACCTCCGCTCCACCTCCTCCCCTGAACGCGCCCCGCCGCCCCGCTCTGCTTCGCCACTCCCCCTCCCCCCGGCTTCCTGTGAATCAACTGTTCCCGCAGGAAGCCAGGGAGGGCTGAGAAGCAGGCGGCGGCTTCCCGCTCAGGCCCAGGGAGGCGGAGGTGAGCTGGATCGGGGAGCGGTTCCCCTGCACGCCCCCCGGGTTACCTGCTGCGGCATGGGTGGCCCTCCTTGTGCCCTCCCCGCCCCAGCTCACCTCCATGGGCCTGAGCGTGAAGCCCTCCCAGGCTTCCCATGCAAACAACTGATTCACGGGAAGCCGGGGGGTGGAGAAGCAGAGTGGGGCGGCGCGTTCAGGGGAGGAGGTGGAGGTGAGGTGAGGTGGGGCTGGGAGCAGGGCGGGGAGCTGCCAGTGGGTGCTCTGCACCCACCAAATTTTTCCCAAGGGTGCTCCAGGCCTGGAGCACCCACGGAGTTGGCACCTAAGGCAGAGAGAGAATAATAGAATCATAGAATACCAGGGTTGGAAGGGACCTCAGGAGGTCATCTAGTCCAACCCCCTGCTCAAAGCAGGACCAATCCCCAATTTTTGCCCCAGATCCCAAATGGCTCCCTCAAGGATTGAACTCACAACCCTGGGTTTAGTAGGCCAATGCTCAAACCACTGAGCTATCCCTCCCCCCAAAGAGAGTGTGTGCGTGTGAGAGAGAGAGTGTGAGTGAGCAAACAGCATGCATGTCCCCCTCCCAGGGCGAGGGGGGTGTGTGTTAAAACCAGCCCGTCCTCCTCCCAGCCTGGGGAGGGGCTGTGAAAGTGGTGCAGACCTCAGCGCTGCTCCTGCTCTGCTGGCTCCAGCTGCCTTCGCCTGGCAGCCCCAGCATCTTGCTGTAAGTGGCTGCCTGACATGGGGGTGGGGCCAGGCAGCCCAGATGTATCTACCTTTAAGATGCAATACAGGGACAGTACAGTATTTGCTCTTTTTTTCTTTTGTCTCTGCTGCTGTCTGATTGGTCACTTCCAGTTTCACAGGGTGGCCGGCTGACTGGTCAGTCCCAAACTCTGGTGTTCGCATCTCTGAGGTTCTGCTGCAGAGGTGGGCAAAGTACGGTCTGTGGGCCACACCTGGCCCACGGGACCCTCCTGCCCAGCCCCTGAGCCCCGAGCCCCACCTCTGCTGTTCCCCTCTCCCGCAGCCTCAGCTCACTGTGCTGCCGGCGCCGTGCTGTGAGCAGCGGGGCTGCGAGCTCCCAGGGCCGTGCAGCTGCCGAGCCGGGCCTGACCCGTCTCTGTGGTGCGCGGTGGCGGGGCCGGCTCCAGCCGGGCGGTGCGGGAGTAGCACCACCAGCCACCGGTGCTCCAGGCAGTGTGGTAAGCGGGCGGGGGCGGGTTTGGATAGAGGGCAGGGGAGTTCGGGGGTGGTGGTCAGGGGGTAGGGGTATGGATGGGGGTGGGGCGGTCAGAGGGCGGGGAACAGCGGGGTTGAATGGGGGCAGGGGTCCCAAGGGGGGCAGTCAGGGGCAAGTGTTCCAGGGGGCAGTCAGGGTACAGGGAGTGTGTGTGGGGCAGGGGTCCCAGGGGTCTGGGGGCCATCAGGAGGCAAGAAGCAGGGGGGAAGGGGCACAGATAGTGGACAGGGGCCGGGCCACGCCTGACTGTTTGGGGAGGGACAGCCTCCCCTAACCGGCCCTCCATACAATTTCCAAAACCCGATGTGGCCCTCAGGCCAAAAAGTTTGCCCGCCCCGTTCTACTGCATAAGTTTTTTGGGGTAGGCAGTGTTTCCTACAGAGTATACACAGTGCCTAGTACAATGGGGATCTGTAGATGCTTCTATAATACAAATAAATAATAAAAAAACAATGAATTAGGCCCATTAAGTCCAGCAAATTATTCAATGGCCCCCTAAAGAGCGAAGAGTCAGAGCTACAGGAATTCCACAGCCAACAGTAGATTAAGGAACAGAACTGCAGATACCACATAATCATTGATGAAATAATTCACAATATTTGCAATTAAATTAGCCTTTAAAATAGACTCATACACACGTAGTACAAGAAGCTGGACTGACAGCCTTGGAGACTAAAGTTCTCTGCTCTGTTTGTCTAGAGAAAAGGTATGTAAGCAGTGTCAGGATGAGCTCCACCCTGACATCTGGTGGTGAGGTGTGGCAAGTTGTGGAAAAGAACTTCAGGGGCCGATCTCATTTGCATAGGCACACCCACCCCGCCTAGAATGAGGCCATAGCTGCCCAAATGGTCACTTTGGCTGCTGTGGGATCCCCAGTGTCTCTGTTATTGGGGCAGGAAGAATAAACTGGTATTATCCGGATTATGGGAACTGTGCTTGGAACTGTACTTGGCCTTTTGTTATGATGGAGGGACTCACCATCAACTAAGTAGCACTCGCTAGGCAAGGGTCATGGGTTTTAAAACTCTGTGACTTGAGAGAGGCTGGGGACAAGTATTAATACTTGGTGGTATGGGCCCCTGGGTGAGGGCCTTACATGCTAATTGCACTTCCTCCTCTCTCCACTGTAGAATATCAGAGCTAATTTTGATTCCATTAGGAGTCTAGTTACAGGCTGCTGAGCTCACTTTGGGCTGACAGTGCACCAGCACTGAGGCTCCCCTACTACAAGCTGAATTCACCTAAGAGCTGAAATCACTGAGTGTTGTGTTAAGCAGTGGGGGAGCCTGAAGATATATTGTGGAGCAGTTTGCGGGAGGGCTGGAGTGCCTTGTGGACAGGCTGGTGGAGCAGTTCGTAGGACAGCGGGAGCTGCTTGTGGGCCGTGGAGCTGAGCGAAGAAGTTCGTGGGGCGGCTGGCGGAGCAAAGCGAAGGCCTATGGAGCTGCGGGGCGGTCAGCTTCAGATCATGTAAGATGCCTCTTACCCCCGTCCCATCTCCACCCAGGTTGGGAGGTAAAGCTCCGCAGATAAACTTTCGAACTCTGGGGCTGCCCTGACCAGGGACAGAGACTTTTGGGTCATTGGACTTTTGGGACTTTGGGTGATTTGGGGTTGCTGGACTCAAGAACCAAAGGGAAAGGGCATGCCCCAATTTGCTTGGGGTGGGTTTTTTTTGCTCATGGGTTGTGTTATGAATCCTGTTGGTGGTGTTTCCCCAACATAATGCCACATTTAATAACAGAGAGAAACAAAGGCTTTTTGCTACACTCAGACTATGTGCTTGCGAGAGGGGAAGTATTGCCTCTCCGGGGGTGGTATATATTTGTCCCAGGTCACTGGGTGGGGTCTCGAGCCGGTTTGCATTGTGTTATTGGAATGGATCCCCTAGATATTGAACCCGGCCCTTGTTGCTGCCAACTCTGACGGGCAGAAGGGTTACAGGTACATGTTCTTAAAGCAGAGTCCCATACATATTTGTGGGCACACCAGGACCACTGTCTGTGATTCTTCCTGACTGCTAACACTGTAAAGCTCTCTGAAAAGCCTGTATTACAAATGCTTATTATAAGCTGAATCAGAATTTTTTCTCCATGAACGGATGGCTCTGTAATGCTGCACCATAAGCATATTCTCGTTCTAATGACCTTCGGGCTGATAAACGGCTCCAAGAGAAAGACTCTGAGTTCATGATTCACAAAATCCTTAAGCTGAAGACAAAGACAGTATTAATGTCAGGAAATCTTTATGCCTAACCATGACTGTGTGGACTGATGTTTCCTATTCAAGTGAAACTCATGCAAAAATGACATAAAATGTTGCCATTCCTAGCATATTTATGAATCTACAGAACATGGGCTTAATCCTCCAGCCTCAGGGATCCCCATATTATCAAAATATGCGACCATACTTTATGTTGCCAGAAGTTAAGATGGTGGACAGGCACATTTTGATAGAGCGCCCATGAAGACATGACGTGAAAAGCTGAGATTTGAGATACTTGCCCTAGAAACTACAGGGATGACCCATTCCTCTGTTGATGCAGCTTCTGGCCAAGTCCTTCCAGCTCTTGTGCTTGAAAAATAATCTCTGTTATCTCCCTCTTTATAGCCAATGAGCATACACAATTTTTGTCCGCTCAAAGAACAATTTTTCTTATCTGTAAATGATATTTCTCCACCAGACAAGGTGAGCCACTAACAACATTTGATGATGTTTTAATGCATAGTCTCATTTTCTGCAATGCTATTTATTTAGATTTAAAATAATAATAAAAAAGATGCCTATCTATGGCTCTTGGCACCTTAGCACATTGATAAGTAATACAATACAATGAAATACCAGCAGCACTGAAATAATCGTCCAGACAGGAATTAGCCAGACAGACACCTACTAAGACTCCATTGCTTCACACAGTAATGAAGGCAAAACAACAACCCTCTCAGACAGAAGTCTTTTGCAGCATGTCCGGAAGGTCATCAAATTCAAGCTATTTCAGAAGCAAGGGAGCAGTAAGCCCCAGTGTCTCAGAGCCCTCACAAAAAGCACCTTACCTTTGAGAGGGATCCAGCCTCGGCACCCCTGCTGACCACAGCTGTGGTGGTATTGCTTGAGGAAGAGAGGTAGTCCCTCAGGTAAACCAGTCTCAGCCCATTAAGACTTTATAGGTCATGACAGGGGTGACAGAAGCTCCCTAAAGGTGAGGGGGAGGGCACCAAAGCCTGAACCGTGGCCCCACCCCCTGCATTACCCCTTTCCCCAGGCCCTGCCCTTGCACTGGCCCCCGCTCATTCCTGTCCATCCCCTTTATCCCCATTGCTCGCCTTTACGGCAGGTAAAAAGTGATGGGCCGTGGCCTCCTACCCCACTCTTCCGTTCCAGGGCCCCTGGGTCATACCCCACAGCCTTAAACTCCACCAGAGACCAATGAGCAGCTCATGCAGATCCCAGAGTGCTGAGATTATATGCTCCCAGCAAGATGCGCTGATTAGCAAGTAGGGCCCTGCCTTCTGCACCAGATTCAGAATGGTTTTAAGGTGCAACCCCCAGGTAGAGAAATGTCTTGCTCATTGTCCCCGTGTATTTTCCTTGTATAATACTTTGTCTTCTGTTTGGATAACAGGCTCTTCTGTTTCATATGACTCATGTGGGGGTCTTTCTGCTGTTATATTTAACTTCAACCAACCTTCCCAACTCAGAGATAAATATCTTCTCTTTAATGCTATGGCTTTTCTGGTACTAGTTAAAGCACCCATGGGGCTGCCTAGTATGGTTCCTTAAGGTCTTTTCCATTGGCTGATGTGACCCCCTAGGAATCTCTCAATCCAACTGGTAAACTGTTTATTGTTATGTAGCCCTTGAGAGGCCAGACAAACTCACAACACCCAGTACTTTGCTGTCATACTATTTATCTATAAAGAATGTCATGTGAGATCATAAATGAAAGCCAGGATCACACTGATCCTCATAATCATTGTATGAAGTACATATGAATAACATTTAAGAAGTTCTGTATCTGTATTAAAACATATGCCTATGTCAAGGCAGGGTTGACACGCAGATTTTGAATCACACAAAGGAAGTTGATCCACCTGTCTCGCTATCAGCTATGTAAATTAAGCACTGTAGGCCAATACAGTGGAAGCAAAATCTGCATATGGAGTAAACAGGCAGATCGTAAGACAGTGGAGGCTAAATCACAGTTTGTTATCCAGATTCTGGGCAACACAATGAACTTTGGAGATATAAGGAGGCAGCAAAAGGACACATCTTTATACATCACTGAGGGAACAAAAAGGACAGCACTTTTTGTATTCATGAAAGGTAGATCCCAGCCGTGCTGAGAGGTTGCTTTAAGTGAGAAACTACTGCAGACAAAGATTTTAGTCTAAGTTTAAACTCTAAGAAGCATGCTATACTTTTTTGTTTTAATATGTAAACATCCTTATTCACTATCTCTTAAATCTTAGTCTTTGATAATAAGCTTATGATTGTTTTCACTATAAATGTACACCAGTGCTGTGATGTTGTAGGATGTGATCCTGAATTGTACAAGTAAAGCTGTGTGTATACTGTTCCCTCACATACAGCAAACATGGTCATTCCTGTGCGTGTCCAGTGATGGGGGCTGGATACTACAGGGGAACACGTTCAGAGGGGCTCAGAATCTGGGTATACCTATTGCTGGCAGAGCTATGAGGAGATTATTTGGGTGGCTAACTGTCAGGGCCTGTAACATGGTTGATCTAATCCCATAGTCAGAGACCAAAGAAGAGTGAGGGTCATGGTCAGGAGTCATGCCAAAGATCACAGCCAGAGTTAGAGTTAGAAGCCATGCCAAGGATTAAACCAGAGTCAGAGTCATGCCAAAGGTCAAGCCAGAATCAATAACTGGAGTTAGGACAAGGGAGCAGTAACAAGGCCACAGACAGGAACTTGGTCTCATATGTCTGATCAGCAAGGCCTAGAAACTAGTTGCTTAGACAAGAGGTATGGCAGGAACAGGAAGCTTTATACTAAGACGTGTCCAATCAGCAGTCCGCTGTTAGGCAGCTGATCCTGCTGAGTCAGCAGGTGTAGCCCATTTGTGCGGTATCAGCTGCAGTTTCCTTATCTGGCTTGCAGCACAGTGGGTAAGGCTTTTGCTTGGCAACCATATAACCCTGCATTCAAGTCCTGCTACACTTAACACTAGCAGACTGGTGGTATCAGGGAGCCGACATCCTGCCAAGCCCAAGCAAGTCTTTCTCTCTCTCTCTCACTGAGTCAAAGGGGTTAACAAGGTGACTTGCAGTCCTGGGCATCCTGAAAAGCTATCACAGATGGATATTGCAGCATGTATGATGCTCCAGCCAGTTACAATACTCCTCTGCACTTAGAGGGGGGCAGGAGGGATGCGTATGTAAACAGCCCAGGATTTCTTCACATTGGGGAATCTTAAGTTTCCCTTTGGAGAATCACAGTCACTTTGAACCACTGCTGGAGCAAAATGACCTAGATGGGGTCAAGGATTTGGCCCACGAACTTCAAGTGCCACAACAATAGGGTCCATAGAAATTGTAATATACATTTTGTTTATAAATATAACATAATGCAGGACACCAGGCTTAACAGTTCTATTCTTGGCAAAAATGCTGTAAGATGTGAAACCACAAACAAAAAGAACAAAGTTAGTTGATGAGCATAGTACAAAAACCTAAACAAATAGCTTACTTGTGCCTGTCAGCAAAGACACAGAAATCAGAGTTTAAAAGTCAGATATTCTGCTGCTGAAGTTAATTTGTTGCCGATTCTTTGCTAATACGGTGCTTATATAGAATTTCTGCAGCAGCTATTCCCATGGCAGCAAAGTGCATTAAATACAGAGATTAAAATTAAATCACTGGAAAACTGTTAATCAGAAGCTGAAGGAAATAAACGTGCCTTGTTCAAAATGTCTTTAACAGTGGTTACATTTGTTAAATGTCCTATTACATTTGATGCACTGGAAGGCAGATGTTGAAAATATTAAGAGGGGAAAGAGCAAGGGACCCCACCGCTTACCAAAGGATGGTTAAAGTTCTGTTGTATTTTTCTGCAACAGGTGATGCTAACTCTGTTTAGAGCAGTTCAGCACGACTAAGAAAAAGTAAGTCATTTCTAAAGCTTTTTTCTATTGTTAGTTGAGTTGCTGCCAAATTGGTACTGGCTAAAATACAATTTTACCATTTTGGCTTGGCCCTGCACCTACTGAAGTCAATAGGCGTGCTGCCACTGACTCCAAGGGATCCAGGATCACACCCACACATCCAGGATCACACACATACTGGACAGAATTAACTTTAACATCAGTCAGTGATTTTAACACTTCCAATTTCTGTTTGTACGTTGATAATTCCGTTCTGCCTGATAATGTTAACCACAAACTAAAAGCAATAAAACATTATTAAAGACTCCTAGCATGGCAAAAGGAAAGTTGCTAATCCTGTTATCCTGGCTAAATTTCAGATAGCATAATTACATCCTGATATTTCTGTATGCCCCCCACATGTTCACCTAGACACAATATTGTCTGTTACTGTATCCTGTTAATCAGCTGTTGTATCCCATTCAAGGTGGTTGCACTTCAGAGAGCGTAAAGTGATTCCTATATGCGCAGGGTTGCCAACTTTCTAATCACACAAAACTGAATGCCCTAGCCCTAGCCCTAGCCCTGCCCCTTCCCTGAGGCCACACCCAATTCCCCCACAGCCCTGTCTCCCACTCACTACATTCCCCCTCCCTCGGTGGCTTGCTCTCCCGCACCCTCAATCACTTTCACTGGGCTGGGGCAAGGGGTTGGGGTGTGGGCTCTAACTGGGAGTACGGGCTCTGAGGTGGGGCCAGAAATTGGGGTGCAGGAAGGGGTTCTGGGCTGGGGCAGGGAATTGGGGTGCAGGAGGGTGTGAGGGCTCTGTCAGGAGGTGTGGGCTCTGGGGTGGGACAAGGAATGAGGGGTTTGGGGTGTAGGAGGGGGGTCCAGGCTGGGAGGTGGGCAGAGGGGTTCAGGGTGTGTGTGGGGGCTCTGAGATGGGGCAGGGGGATGGGGTGCAGGGGGGTTGAGAGCTCCATCTGGGGGTACAGGCTCTGGGGATGAGGGGTTTGGGGTACAGGAGGGGGTTTTGGGGTGGGGGAGCTCAGAGCTGGGGGTTGGGGCTGGCGTGCAGGATTACCTCCAGTGGCTCCCAGTCAGTGATGTAGCACGGGGGCTTAGGCAGTCTTCTTGCCTGTCCTGACTCTGCACTGCGGCCAGCAGACCTGGCTCCTGAGTCCTAGGCGGAGGTGCAGCTGGTGGCTCTGCGCGCAGCTCTCGCCCACAGGCACTGCCCCCACAGCTCCCATTGGCCACAGTTCCCAGCCAATAGGAGCGCAGAGCAGTGCTCAGGGCAGGGGCAGTGTGCAGAGCCCTGTGCCTCCCCGCCTAGGAGCCAGACCTGCTGGTCACTTCAGAGGTGGAGCGCTGAGCCAGGACAGGTAGGGGCTAGCCTGCATTAGCTCAGCAGCACTGCCAACCAGACTTTTAACATCCCAGTTGGCAGTGCTGACAGGAGCCACCAGGAATCCTTTTTGACTCGGTGTTCTGGTCAAAAAAACCAGATACCTGGTCACCCTATAATAATATGTGGCTTGCAAAATGCTTTTGGATGAAGGATTTATGTAAATCACAGCTGTTACTGTAGTCATCTTGGATACAGTGAAATAAAAGTGTTAATCAACTAAGGAATAAGAGACAGGGATAGAGAATTAAAACTGTGTGTGCGAAAGAGAAAAAGCCCTCACTGATGAAAGAAAAAGTAAAATATTTCCTATTTTCCCCCAAGAGCCACCTTCTTTCCCACTCTGTGAATCAAATTACTATTACTATATTGTTTTCATTGCAGCACCATAGCGAGTACTTTAAATCCATATAATAAATTAACCTAAGTATGATATGTGGCAAATCTGGAAATCGATTCCCAGTCCTTCTCTTGCATTATTAAGGTTTATATAATGAGGCATCAGAAAACAGGTGTAGATGCGTTTACTGGAGTTGCAAGTGACTTCTGAAAGCAAAGGTGTCAAAACCTCACTACCTGCTGCTAAAAGAATGTCTTTGTTCAGGAGACTAGAGCTAAATTTGTTTAGTAAAACCAGAATTTCTGCTCTTTCACTGAGATTAATTCAGATCTTATTATAAAGGCACAGTGAAAACAGGTTTCCCCACTTCTGTCATTTACAGTTGGAAGGGTTTTAAATTTAGCTTTAAATTCTTAACGTTTTCATTTTATTATATATTATGACAAAACAATTACTGATCTTGAGATATGTAAGATCAGGTTGCATGGTCTACATCGTTTTTATGGATTATCACTAGATGGGAACAGGAGCAATAATTTCATAGACAGGTATGTATTCCAAAATATAAATTAAGTAATCCATTCTGAAAACTACTTGTAAATTCAATGTTATGATTCTCCTTCAGAGTAAATTTCATATAGGTAGCTTCAGGTTTCAGCTATTAGTAATATTTTAACTGATAGTTAACTCTGCTTTCTTCAACTGAGGTTTTATAATTTTAATCCGTGTGATTACGCTAAAGTAAACAGATAATTAGTTCTTCTTAGAAATTATTTAGGAAGGCTGTTGTTGATATCAGTCTCTGGGTACAATAGCCCATAGCTAACACATACAAAGAGACAATCCTTGTTCATGATTGGCTGAAAGTAGCTATCAAATGGGTTAACATGTATCAATGTTTTATCTGCTTAGCCTTAGAGGATAACAATAATGAAATTTGAAACAAAATGTTAATCAGTTAGATTGCACATTGAAATTAGTGTATCCATACTGGTTTCTAGTGTAGTCATTGAAATCACACATGGAAGTATCTGCTTTCTGAATTGTTCATTAGAGGCAAGTCCCTCCCACTCACCTTAACCTTTAACTTTATTTCCCCTTCAAAACATTGGTTTACAATCAATTACAATTTTGAAGTTAATTGACATAATGGAGACTTTTTACATATTTCTTATGCAGCTTCTCTCAACAATATTTACATCACAGGTTAATAAACCATGTTTTGTTCATCGGAATCTTGTTCTTTTGTTTTCCTCACTACATTTGTCAGGCATGATGATTAGAAAGCCTTCCGTATTGCCAGCAATTTTAGCTTAATGCTCAGACTGGTTTCTAGCTTAAAATCACGTTCCAGATAATTCATGGCCCTGAAAATAAGCAACCAAGCCAACTTTCAAGGCATTGGTCTCTAACAGAAAAAGATGCATTACCCTATGTTACACCAAAAACAAACAAGTGCATTTTAAAACAGCTGTCACTTAAGAACACAAGACCTACTAAATGCCGAAACAAATGAGTAAAAATAAATGTTTAGGCTTGGGAACATGACTCTCTTTAAATGAGCTATGACTTTTCTACATGGGGGTACAAGTTGTGATCTCAGAACTTAAACAAGATTTTGGCTTTTCAAACAACAGGGTGTAGAAGAGCACAGTACAAATATTTCTTCAGTGCGGAATAGACATGCAGAATGCTTCCCTCTGAAAAATCATACAGAGGCACGGTCTACTACCCTTTGTAGCAGGTTACACTCTAAGGCAGTGGTTCTCAACCAGGGGTCTTTTTCTGCAAAAAGAAAAGGAGTACTTGTGGCACCTTAGAGACTAACAAATTTATCTGAGCATAAGCTTTCGTGAGCTACAGCTCACTTCATCGGATGCATCCGAAGAAGTGAGCTGTAGCTCACGAAAGCTTATGCTCAAATAAATTGTTTAGTCTCTAAGGTGTGTGACAACGTTCCTGCTCTACCTTAGTGGGTCTTGCGCTTATTGGTGGATTTGCTCGCCTTGGAGCTTCACAGCAGCCCTCAGCTTGGCCATTTTTCTGAATTCACAGTCCAGGTCAACTCCTCCTGTGTCTGACCAGGAGTTGGGAGGATTTGGGGGGAACCCAGGCTGCCCTCTACTCCGGGTTCCAGCCCAGGGCCCTGTGGAATGCAGCTGTCTAGAGTGCCTCCTGGAACAGCTATGCGACAGCTACAATTCCCTGGGCTACTTCCCCATGGCCTCCTCCCCACACTTTCTTTATCCTCACCATAGGGCTTTCCTCCTGGTGTCTGGTAATGCTTGTACTCCTCAGTCCTCCAACAATCCACATTCTCACTCTCAGCTCCTAGTGTATCATGCCTCTTTCTCCCAGCTCCCCCCACCTGGGGTGAGCTCCTTTTTAAAACCCAGGTGCCCTGATTAGCCTGCCTTAATTGATTCCAGCAGCTTCTTGATTGGCTGCAGGTGTTCTAATCAGCCTGTCTTAATTGTCTCCAGAAGGTTCCTGATTGTTCTGGAGCCTTCCCTGTTGGGAAACGGAACATCCTTTGCTTGCTCCTCAGCTATTTGCTTTCTATTCTTTCCTAAAGCCCTCTGGCCTGGATTTTTCTTACTTTTTGAACTTGCCTTAGTCCCCCCCCCAGACCGGGCCAGATGCTTTTTTTTTTGCTTTGTTTTGAGTCTTTTTTTTTTTTCTTCTTGCTACGTGCTGGTCGGCCCTCAGCTTGCCGTCAGCACCCGCCCCCACCCCCACGCCTGCTTTCGGGTGCAGCTATTTGCCTCAGCTGAGCCCCCTGGAGGAGGGGGGGGAAGATTGCCGATTTTGCTGTCCAGAGGGGGGAGAGGAAACCCCCAGACCCAGCCGTTTTGCTGGCAGCTCGGACTTTACAACATTCTCAGCATGCCGGAAGCCTTGGAACACAGCCAACACAGCTGGAGAAGATTTCAGAAGACAGGAGAAATAATTCGGGGAAGCTATAAATCATCGTGAAGGGGGCCGTAAGACTGAGTAATTTTCTGAATTATACTCTCGTGGGGGGGAGTTTGACTGTGGTTACTTGCATTTGTGGCGGCACAGGGGGTGTGGCGCGGAGCCCTCCCCGATCCATCGGTGTCCCTAACCCCCCCACCATTACTACAACTGTCACAGCCCCCCGCCGTCCGTCCCTGCTGGCAACCTGCCATCTCCCTTCGGATCCAGCTGTTCGCTTTGAACTTTGCCTTTCGGACCGGACATAACAGCCGACCAACCGAGACTCTTTGGACAAACGTGTGTGGGTCTGCACCCCCCCCCCCAGATTGCTTATCCCACAGCTTGCCCCTATTACTGGACCCTGATTTTGTTTTTCCCCCCCCTCCCAGTCCAACCCCCTCGGCATTCCCCCCCCTCCCCGCCTGCAGCCTAGCGGGGAGGAACGGCTACTCCGCTTCTCCCCTCCCCCCTCCTCCTTCCGGTGTCTCCGTGTCTCTCCCTTCTCACAATGGCGGGGAACGAGAGGGGCGAGACCGCTTCAACAAAATTAGTTGTCCCTCCCCCACTACCACCCCTGCCCGACCCCCAAGGTCCCCCCCCACCACTACTGTCAAGATACTTGCCACCCCCCCCCGCTGGGGCACCGGCAGCAGGAGGCACCGGGGTGATCGCTGCTGCTGCTGCACCCACCGCCCCCCCCAGATTCTAGGAAACCCCCCCAATTGGCCGGAAGGGCCAGGGTGGGATGAAAGGAAAGGGCCCCGCTAACACCACTAAGCCCTCCACCAGGCTGCCCCCACCGCTGTGGCCTCGTCATCAACCGTGGCGCCCCCCCCCCCGCGTTTCCCTCCACCAGCTCTGCGATTGTGCCTCCCCCGGCCCCCAGGACGTATGCCTGGGAGGCAACGGGCTCCCCCCTGCCTGCCGCCTCGTCATCTCGCCCCCCCCTGCCTCCGCCACCATCACCAGCAGCCGGGGCCCTTTCCCCGCCTTGACCAGGAGGCACGGCGTCCGTTGCCTCCTGGTGCCCGCCTCGCCCCACGTGGAGACATACGTGCAGGCGTTGGCGAAGGTGGTAGGACCCACGGCTATTGTGGCGGCCTCCAAGATGTATGGGAAGATCGTTTTCTTCTTAGCCTCGGAGGATGCCGCCCAGGAGGCGGTGGAGAGGGGCCTGACGGTAGGGGGGGTGTTTGTCCCCCTAGAACCGTTAGAAGACCTGGGCGTTCACCTCGTCCTCACCTCCGTTCCTCCCTTCTTACCCAATGCTGCCCTGTTACCCGCTCTCTCCACTCTGGGGAAACTTGTCTCTGTCATCAGCCCTCTCCCGTTGGGCTGTAAGGACCCCACCCTCCGTCACGTTTTTTCGTTCCGCCGGCAAGTGCAGCTTCTACCGCCGGCAGGGGCGCATGACGAAGAGGCGCTCAAGGGGTCTTTCCTAGTCCCCTACCGGGGAGCCTGCTATCGGGTCTTTTACTCCACCGGAGAGGCCCGGTGCTACCTCTGCCACTCAGCGGGGCATGTCCGCAGAGACTGCCCTTTGGCCCAGGGCGGGAGGGGCACCCGAACCCCCCAAGACCCGGCAGGACGTCGGCCCCGTCGCTGCTGACGCCCCTGGCTGCCCGGCACCTGAAACCAACCCTCCTCCTACTCGACCCATCGCTGCTCCCGTCCAGGCCCAAGAGATACTTTCCCTACAACACCCGGGCGAGCAAGGGAGTTCCACCCTTGCTAGTACCAATCCAACAGAGCCCATGGAGGAGGGTGTGGCAAGGATATTACCGGGTATAGGAAACGGCCCGCCCCAAGGAGAAACCCCCACCCCTCATGCTGCCTCACCGCTACCCCCCCGAACCCCTGAACCATCGCCTCTGCCCCCCGACATGACCCCTGCTAACCAACCCCCAGATGATGCTATGGAGGGCTGGACCCTAGTCCAGGGGAAGCGAGGCAAGCGGAAGGCTCGAGCTCCGCTGCATCCATCCGACGCGGAAGCCCCCCGGAAGACCAGGAAAGGAGGCACTGATATCGAGCCTCCCACCACGGCCACGAGTGAGATCCATCCGCTGGTGTCGGGAGGGGAAGACGGACTGGCATTGGAGGGCCACCCCTGGGGTTATTTCCTTTCCGCCTTTCGCAGATTCCCCCCAGGGAGCAGTCTTTGCACTTTCTAGCCGCGACCCATTAGGAGTGGCAATTTTTCCCCTGCCATCCCCCTCCACCCCAAGGCGTGAAATGGATTTAATAACCCCAGCCTTTCAGACGCCCCGTCGGTGGTCTGCACCCTGTCTACCCGCCTTAGCGGACCACGAGGCTGTATTAAGAGTCCCACCAGGGAACACCTCGGAAATTGTAACCCCACCCCCCCATGAGCTGCGGCATGCACTACGGAAGTTCCTAGAGCACACCCGTGGCGCCCGCAATAGGGTACAGCTGGCTCTTCAGCTATGGGAGGACTTTGATCAAATCCTCCAGGCCACAAGGGCCCTTATAAAGGAGGGCAGGGGGCAAGGAAGGCGCGGTGCTGTGGCCTACGAGCGAGCCCGCGGCTTCCGACACGATCTACTCATCCACGGGATGGGTCACGGGTTGCTGCGCAACCCGCCAGGGGCCACGAACACCACCGCCAACACAAAACCCCCACCCCCCCAGCCCTCCGCATGACACCTCTTATTATTGCGACCCTTAATACCAGGGGCTGTAGGATGGCTCTCCGCAGGTCCCAGGTGCTCCCTTACCTTCGGGAAGGGGGGTACTCTGTAGTTTTCCTGCAGGAGACCCATACAGACCCGGCCGCCGAGGACAGGTGGCGGCTGGAGTGGGGGGACGGGGTATACTTTAGCCACTTCGCGACCTGGCAAGCTGGAGTGGCGACCCTGTTCTCCCCCAACCTACGGCATGAGGTGCTAGGGGTCAATGAGGCCGTGCTGGGCCACCTGCTGCACCTTCGAGTCCGTATGGAGGGGCTCGTGGTCAACCTTGTTAACATCTATGCCCCGCAAATGAGCTCCAGGCAGCCACAATTTTATCAGCAGGTGTCCGACTTTCTCGGCACCCTGGATTCGCACGAGTGCCTGGTCCTGGGAGGGGACTTTAACACCACCCTTGAGGAACAGGACCGCTCAGGGGCCGAACCGAGCCCGGCCGACGCGAATATTCTCCGAGGAATAGTCGAACATCACTCCCTAGTGGACGTCTGGCGTGACCATCACCCAGATGACACCTCCATGTTCACCTTTGTCCAGGTGGAGGCCCATCGGTCACACCACTCTCGGTTGGACCGTATTTACTTATCCCGTTTCCATCTTTCACAGGCCCACTCCTCCGCCATTCGGCCGGCCCCATTCTCCGATCATCATTTAGTCACCGTAACGGTCTCCCTCCGTGCAGAGAGACCGGGGCCGGCCTATTGGCACTTTAATAACAGCCTGTTGGAGGACGAGAGCTTTGTGACGTCCTTCTGGGAGTTTTGGCTGGCCTGGCAAGAGCAGTGGCGTGCCTTTCCCTCGGTGCGGCGATGGTGGGATCTCGGGAAGGTGCGCGCCAAGCTCTTCTGCCGTGACTACACTCGGGGCACCAGCCGACGGCGAAATGCGGCGATCGAGCAGTTGGAACGGGAGGTCTTAGAGATGGAGAGGCGCCTGGCCGCCGATCCCGAGGACCCGTCCCTCTGCGGAGCGTGCCGGGAGAAGCGGGAGGAGCTCCGGGCCCTTGAGGACCACAGGGCCCGAGGTGCCTTCGTTCGGTCCCGCATCCGCCTCCTTCGGGAGATGGACCGCGGCTCCCGCTTCTTCTATGCCCTGGAGAAAACGAGGGGGGCCAAGAAACACGTCACCTGCCTTCTTGCGGAAGACGGCACCCCCCTCACGGATCCGGAGGAGATGTGTGAGAGGGCCCGTGACTTCTACACAAGCCTTTTCTCCCCGGACTCGACCGATCCTGGCGCTTGCAGGGTGTTCTGGGAGGAACTCCCCACTGTCAGCGTGGGCGACCGAGACCGACTAGAGCTGCCTCTCACCCTGGCCGAGTTCTCGGAAGCCCTCCGTCGCATGCCCACCAATAAATCTCCGGGCATGGACGGGCTGACCGTGGAGTTTTACCGCGTGTTCTGGGACATTCTCGGCCCAGACCTAGTCACCGTCTGTCCTCCCTCTGTCATGCAGGCGAGCGGTGCTCGCTTTGCTGCCGAAGAAGGGGGACCTCCGCGATCTACGAAACTGGCGTCCCGTCTCACTCCTTAGCACGGATTACAAAATCGTAGCGAAAGCAATCTCGCTGCGGCTAGGGTCCGTGATGGCGGACGTGGTCCACCCAGACCAGACCTATACTGTCCCAGGTCGCAGCATTTTCGACAACCTCTTTCTAGTCCGAGACCTTTTGGAACTCGGGCGGAGAGATGGTCTATCGTTCGCCCTCCTATCTCTTGATCAGGAGAAGGTGTTCGATAGAGTAGACCATGGGTACCTCCTGAGCACTCTGCAGGCGTTTGGATTTGGACCTCAGTTTGTGAGTTTTCTCCGGGTGCTGTATGCCTCCGCGGAGTGTTTGGTTAGGCTCAACTGGACCCTGACTGAACCGGTCAGCTTCGGGCGAGGAGTGCGGCAGGGGTGCCCCCTCTCGGGCCAGTTGTACGCTCTGGCGATCGAGCCTTTCCTCTGTCTCCTCCGCAGGAGGATGACAGGGTTGGTGCTGCGGGAGCCGGAGCTGCGGCTGGTCCTGTCGGCGTACGCCGATGACGTACTCCTCGTGGTCCAGGACCCGGGCGACTTGGCGCGAGTGGAGGCATGCCAAGCCATCTATTCGGCAGCCTCCTCCGCCCGAGTCAACTGGGTCAAGAGCTCTGGCTTGGCGGTGGGGGACTGGCGGCAGGTGAGCTCCCTCCCACCCGCACTTCAGACCATCCGGTGGAGTGCGGGTCCACTGCTCTATCTCGGCGTTTACCTTTCCGCCACGCATCCTTCCCCGCCGGAGAACTGGCAAAATTTAGAGGGCGGGGTGATAGAGCGGATCCGGAGATGGACGAGGCTACTCCGATGTCTCTCCCTCCGAGGGAGAGCACTGGTGCTTAACCAACTAGTCCTGTCCACGCTCTGTCCTGTCCGGCTCAACACCCTGGCCCCGGCCCCGGGTTTCCTGACCCACCTCCGGAGATTGATTCTAGAGTTCTTCTGGTCAGGAATGCACTGGGCCCCTGTTGGAGTTCTTCATCTACCCCTGAAGGAAGGAGGGCAGGGCCTGAAGTGTCTGTACACTCAGGTCCGCGTTTTCCGCCTCCAGGCCCTGCAGAGGCTCTTTTATAGTGCACGTAGTTCGGCGTGGAGCATACTGGCGCACGCCATCCTGCGCCGTTTCCAAGGGCTTCGATACGACCGGCAGCTCTTTTATCTTTCTCCGAGGGGTTTTCCGCGAGACCTCTCCAGGCTGCCGGTCTTCTACCAGGACCTCCTCCGGACCTGGAAACTGTTTCGAACAACCAGGTCCATGGCGGTCACTGTGGGAGCAGATCTCCTCACAGAGCCCCTGCTACACAACCCCCAGCTCCGTGTGCAGGTGGCGGAGTCCCGCTCGGTGCGTCAGAGGTTGGTCCTGGCGGAAGTCACGAGGGTCGGAGACCTCCTGGACTATGACCGGAGAGACTGGCTGGATCCCCTGACGCTCGCTCGGCGCATGGGGCTCTCCAGCCTCCGTATCCTCCGGCGTGTACTTCAGGAGGTGAAGGCCGCCTTGACCCCTGCTGCTCGGGCTTATGTTAGCCGAGCCTTGTGCGAGGGCGCACCCCGCCCATCCCTTACCCCAGGCCCGCCGGACCTTTCCATCGGGCCCCCACCCCGTAGATCCCAACAAACCCCTCACCCTTTCACTGCAAGCCGGCTGCACGAACTGCAGCCGGTTAGCTTTCAAATTGCACCACGGAAATACTTATATACACTTACGCTTCACACCCTTCACGCCCACACCCTGGTGTCCCGCCCCGATACAAAGTGGCGGGACCTCCTGCCACCTTTGGAGGGTGAGCAACCTCGGTGGGCCAGCCTGTATTCCACCTTGGTCCCGAGGCCCGTCGGGGACATCAGTTGGCGGCTCCTTCACAGAGCTGTGAGCACGGGCGTGTTTCTGACACGGTTTACCCCCATTCCGGACACTTGTCCTTTCTGTAATGTGAGGGAAACCCTGGCGCACGTGTATTTAGAGTGTGCCAGATTGCAGCCACTTTTCCGGCTCCTCACAAATATTCTATTACGCTTCTGGCTTCATTTCTCCCCTCACCTTTTTATCTATACACTTCCCATCCGTGGCCCCACAAAATCGCGAGACCTCTTGGTTAACCTCCTCCTAGCCTTGGCTAAAACAGCCATTTATAAAACCAGAGAGGGGAGGTTGGCCCATGAAGCGTCCCGCGATTGTAGGGCCTTTTTCCAATCTGCAGTACATTCACGTATCCGGGCGGAGTTCCTCTGGGCGGCGTCCACCGACTCCCTTGACGCCTTCGAGGAGCAGTGGGCGCTGTCCGGGGTTCTCTGCTCGGTGACCCTGTCCGGTTCTATCCATCTGACCCTTTGATTGAGGGGAAGAGCGAGAGACGCCAGCCCCAGCTGTTGCCGCTGTGGATACCATCATTCCTGTCATCTAGGAGGGGTCCTATAATACATGGGTGTCTACCCCCTCATCCCCAAACCGCCCACCCCACAGCCGTGCCCATCTTGCCGGGCACTCTCAGGAGAGGGATAATCGGTGACACTGGGCGCGGCACTAGGTAACTCGAGGGGGTGGAAGACCACGAGTGTCGAGGAAGCCCCCCTGTTCTAGGCCACCAGGTAACTCAGGAGGATGGAAGACCACGAGTGTCGAGGAAGCCCCCCCGCTCTGGGCCCAGGCTAGCCTGAACACTTCTCCCTCCTGAAAGCTGCTGTGTTATACCTTCTGTTTGCGTTGTTTTGTTGCATAGTTTGTTTTGTTTTCTTTGGTAACTCTCTGCAAGTGTTACACAATAAAATTCTTTTCTGTTTTTAAAAAAAAAAACAAAAAAAACCCCAAACCTTCCCTGTTACCTTACCCAGGGAAAAGGGACCTACTTAGCCTGCTCTCCTGCTGCTGCCCTTTGGCCTGGGCTTTCCTTGCTTTTGCCCCTGCTTTCAGCTTCCCCCCTGGCCGGGCCAGACGCTCTCCCTCCTTTCTTTCCGTTGTTTTTTTTTTCTTTCTCTGCTGCTGCTGGAGTGCTGGCCGGCTGCCGACCGGCTGTTAGCCCCCGCCCACCCGCCCTCGGATGCTGCTGCCGCTCCAGCTGAAACCCTCCCCCCTCCCCGAGATAGGGGGGACCTGCCAGCCCGCTTCCCCGGAGTGGGGAAATGGAAGGACCCAGACCCAGCCGCTTGCTGTTTGTTTGCGGACCTGTCTCCGGCTGAGAGAATTTCTTATCATCCGCTCCGGCATCCCTGGAATGCGAAAAAGAAAGCCCAGAACAGATAGAGAAACAGCCGTCTACCAGAGGAACACTGCCCGGGGAATCTACAAATCGCCATGGAGGGGGCCCAAGACTGAGTAACTTTCAAACTGTGCTCTTGTGTTGGGGGAGGCCTTGACTGTGTCGTGACTGTGTTTGTAGGGACACAGGGAGTGTGGCACGGAGCTGCCCCATGATCCATCTGTGTCCTCCTAACCCCCACACCACTATCCTCATCACTGCCCCCTCCATCATCATTGCTGGCTGTTTAACATCTGCCTCTGGACTTAGTTGCTCGCCCTGATTCCACCGTGTGGGCCAGAAGCACCAGCCAACCAAACAGGACTTTCTGGACAAGCGTACGGTGGTTCATGTGCCCCCCCCCCGAACTGCCCATCCCACAGCCTGTCCCTTTTTACCTGACCTCAACTCCTGTTAACCACCTGCCACTGCCCCCGCTGGGGCATCAGCAATGGAGGGCACCGGGGTGACCTCTGCCGCTGCCATGCCCACCACCTCCCTAGACTCTAGGGGAGCCCCCCAGCCGGCGGGAAAGGCCAGGGCAAGACGAAGGGGAAGGGCCCCGCTAAAACCACCAGGCCCTCCCTGACAGGGGCCACTCCCACTGCTGCGGCCCCGCCACCGACCACAGCATCCCTCCCTGCTGCCCCCTCCACCGGCTCTGCGGGTGTCTCTCCCTCACCCCCCAGGACGTATGCCCAGGTGGCGGCAGCCCCCCCACCTGCCGCCTCGTCATCTCTCCCGCCCACTGCCTCCGCCACCATCAACAGTGGCCGGGGCCCCTTCCCCACCATGACAAGGAAGCACGGTGTCCGATGCCTCCTGGTGCCCGCCTCGCCCCATGTGGAAACCTACGTGCGGGCGTTGGTGAGGGTGGTGGGCCCCTCGGCCATTGTGGCAGCCTCCAAAATGTATGGGAAGTTCATCTTCTTAGCATCGGAGGCTGCCACCCAGGAGGCGGTGGAGAGGGGCCTGGCGGTGGGGGGGGGGGGTTGTCCCCCTAGAGCTGCTGGAGGACCTGGGCGTCCGTCCGGTCCTGACTTCTGTCCCTCCTTTTCTCCCCAATGCTGCCCTGTTACCCGCCCTTTCCACCCTGGGGAAACCTGTTTCTGTCATCAGGCCTGTCCCATTGGGCTGCAAGGACCCCACCCTCCGTCACATCTTTTCCTTCCGCTGGCAAATGCAGCTTCTACTGCCGTCAGCGGTGCATGACGGAGAGGCGCTTGAGGGGTCCTTCCTAGTCCCCCACCAGGGGGCCCATTACTGGGTGTATTTCTCCACGGGGGAAGCCCAGTGCTACATCTGCCAGGCGTCAGGGCATGTCCGGAGGGACTGCCCCTTAGCCCGGCAAGAAGGGGCACCTGGGATCCTCGAGATCTGGCAGGACATCGGCCCCATCATTGCCAACGCCCCTGGCAGCCTGATACCTGAACCCATGCCCCCTCCTCTTTGGACCACCACTTCTCCCGCTCAGGCCCAAGGGGCACCTCCCCTACAACGCCCAGACAAGTGGGAGAGCCCCGCCCTCGCTGCTGACAATCTGGCGGGGCCTATGGAGGAGGGTGTGGCAGAGATACCACCAGCATGGGAGAGAGCCTGCCCCAGGGAGAATCCTCCCTCCCTTATGCCACCCCACCATCCACTCCGCAAGCCCCTGAGCCATCGCCTTTACCCCCTGACATGACCCCTGCTAACCAGCCCCCAGATGATGCCATGGAGGGCTGGGCCCTAGTCCAGGGGAAGCGAGGCAAGCGGAAGGCTCGAGCTCCGCCTCATCTGCCCGAGCCGGAGGCCCCCCGGAAGATCAGGAAGGGGGGCACCGATGCCGAACCTTCCGCTTTGCCCATGAGTGCGTCCTACCCACCGGTGTCAGCCGGGAAAGACATGGTAGCACCGGAAGGTAGTGTCTCCCCTCCACAGGAGACCCTCCCCTCCGAGACCCTCGAGAAAGCCCCTTCTGTCCTGACACTACCCAAAGCCCCTGTGAACCCCGAGGCAACCGTCGTGGCGGGTGCCAGTGGGGAGAACCCCGGGGCGATGGAAAGTGTCCTCGCCTCCATGTTCGAGGAGATCAAGGCCCTAGATCTGACCCTGGTCGCCCAGGGGGAGGACGACCTTTTGCCAGCAAACATCGATTTGGGCAACCTCACTCCACCCCTCTTTTCCCCATGCTCCCTCCCCCTAACTGCTGCTTCTGCTCCCACCTCCGAGGAGCCCCTGGACTCCTCCGTCAACCCGGCCGCTGATGGCATCCTGCTAACAACCACCAAGCCTGCTCAGGTGACAGCCGGCGCCACGCAGCCAGAACACAAGCGGCCAGGGGCACCCCCATTGGTGCGGAGCAATTGATTTCCTTCCCGGGCGGGGGCCCAACAGAAGATAATCCACCTTCTGATGCTGTAGCCACTAAATCCACCATAGAGCCCACGCCCGGTATCACTGAGAGGTCCCTCCCCACCCCTTTAACCCTCGAGCCTGATCAGGAGGTGCCACTATCCAGCTGCTTGCCTCCCGAAACCCAGAATCTCGCCTCTGCCCCTGCTCCTGCCCCTACCCCTATCCAGTCTACCTCCTGTGATGTTATTGCCGCCCCCGGGGCTGTCTTCTTCCCTTTTCCAACCAATGACCCCCAGGGAGCGGCCTTTGCATTCTCCTGCCCTGACCCATTAGGGGCTATTATTTTCCCTCCACCCTATCGCCCCAGGGCTTGAGGTGGGCCTAGAAGCTCCAGCCCATCAGGCACCCCATCGGGGGTCCGCACCCTGCTTGCCCATTTTAGTGGGCCACGGGGCTGCACCAAGGGCCCCACCAGGGAACAACCAGGAAACCGTAACCCCACCCCCCCATGAGCTGCGAGGAGAGCTGTGGAAGTTTTTAGAGGATGTCCATGGCTCCTGCAACAAGGTACAGCTTGCTCTCCAGCGATGGGGGGGATTTTTTTCAAATCCTCCGGGCCACAAGGGCCCTCATGGGGGAAGGTAAAGGGACGGGGAAGCAGGATGCCGCGGCCTACTGGCGGGTCCGCATCTTCCGTGACCAATTATTCACCTACGGGATGGGTCAAGGACTGTTGCACGGCCTGCTGGGGGATGCGAGCGTCCCTGCCAGTGAGGATCTCCCCCAGCCCTCCCCATGACACCTCTCACCATTGCAACGTTGAACACCTGGGGCTGTAGGATGGCTCTCCGCAGGTTCCAGGTGCTCTCCTTCCTTCGGGAGGGAGGGTACTCTGTGATTTTCCTGCAGGAGACCCATACGAATCCAACTGCTGAAGATAGTTGGCGGCTGGAGTGGGGGGACAGGGTCTACTTTAGCCATTCCACGATTCGGCAGGCTGGAGTGGCGACCCTGTTCTCCCCCGACCTACGCCCCAAGGTGCTAGGGGTTGCCGAGGCCATGCAGGGTCACCTGCTGCATCTCCGGGTCCATATAGAGAGGCTCGTGGTTAACCTCATTAACGTCTATGCCCCGACATCGGGCACGGAGTGGCTGCAATTGTATCAGCAGATGTCCGCCTTCCATGGCACCTTAGATTCTCACGAGTGCCTGGTCCTGGGAGGGGATTTTAATACCACCCTCGAGGAGCGAGATCGCTTGGGGACCGAGCAGTGCCCGGCCTCTGCGGACACCCTCCAGGAGATAGTTGAACATCACTCCCTAGTGGACATCTGGCCTGACCACCACCCGGATGACACTTCCACGTTCACCTTTGTCCGGGTGGAAGCCCATCGGTCGAGCCACTCCCGGTTGGACCGCATTTATTTATCACGCTTCCATCTCTCACGAGCCCACTCCTCCAGCATTCGGCTGGCCCCATTTTCTGACCATCACCTAGCCACCGTGACAGCCTCTCTCTGTGCGGAGAGGCCGGGGCCGGCCTATTGGCATTTTAACAACAGCCTATTGGAGGATGAGGGCTTCGTGATGTCATTCCGGGAATTCTGGCTGGCCTGGCGAGGGCAGCGGCATGCCTTTCCCTCGGCGCAGCGATGGTGGGACCTGGGGAAGGTGCGCACCCAGCTTTTCTGCCGTGACTACACCCGGGGCACCAGCCGACGGAGAAATGTGGCAATAGAGCAGTTGGAATGGGAGGTCTTAGAGCTGGAGAGGCGTCTGGCTGCCAGCCCCAAAGACCCGCTCCTCTGCGGAGCGTGCTGGGAGAAGCAGGAGGAGCTCCAGGCCCTCAAGGACCATCAGGCCCGGGGTGCCTTTGTTTGATCCCGCATCCGCCTTCTTCGGGAGATGGATCATGGCCCCCGCTTCTTCTATGCCCTGGAGAAAATGAGGGGGGCCAAGAAACACGTCACCTGCCTCCTGGCAGAAGATGGCACCCTCTTCACGGAACTGGCGGAGATGTGCGGGAGGGCCCGAGCCTTCTACGCAAGTCTTTTCTCCCCGGATCCGACCAACCCTAGCGCTTGCAGAGTGTTTTGGGAGGAGCTCCCTACGGTGAGCGCGAGCGACCGAGACCGGCTAGAGTTGCCTCTCACTCTGGCCGAGTTCTCGGAAGCCCTCTGTCGTATGCCCACTAATAAGTCTCCAGGCATGGATGGGCTGACCGTGGAGTTCTACTGCGTGTTTTGGGACGTCCTCAGCCCAGACCTAGTCACCGTCTGGGCTGAGTCTCTGCAGAGCGGGGTTTTCCCTCTTTCGTGCAGGTGAGCTGTGCTCACCTTATTGCCGAAGAAGGGGGACTGCCGCAATTTACGAAATTGGCGTCCCATCTCGCTCCTCAGCACGGACTACAAAATCGTAGCGAAAGCAATCTCGCTGCGGCTAGGGTCTGTGTTGGCGGATGTGATCCACCCAGACCAGACCTACACTGTCCCGGACCGCAGTATCTTTGATAACCTATTTATGGTTCGGGATCTTTTGGAACTTGGGCGTAGAGACGATCCGTCGTTCGCCCTCCTGTCCCTAGATCAGGAGAAGGCATTTGATAGGGTGGACCACCGGTACCTCCTGAGTACTCTGCAGGCATTTGGCTTCAGACCCCAGTTTGTGGGTTTTCTCCAGGTGCTGTACCCTTCCGCAGAGTGTCAGGTTAAGCTCAACTGGACCCTGACCGAACTGGTCAGCTTTGGGCAAGGAGTATGGAAGGGGTGCCCCCTCTCGGGCCAGCTGTACGCTCTGGTGATCGAGCTCTTCCTCTGCCTCCTCTGCAGGAGGTTGACAGGGTTGGTGCTGCGGGAGCCGGAGCTGCAGCTGGTCCTGTCGGCGTACGCTGATGACGTGCTCCTTGTGATCCAGGACCCTGGTGACTTGGCGCAGGTGGAGGCTTGCCAGGCCATCTATTCAGCAGCCTTCTCCGCCCAGGTCAACTGGGTCAAGAGCTCTGGCTTGGCGGTAGGAGACTAGCGGCAGGCGAGCTCCCTCCCACCTGCGCTTCAGACCATCCGGTGGAGCATGGGTCCGCTGCTCTATCTCGGCGTTTACCTTTCTGCCACGCATCCCTCTCCACTGGAGAATTGGGAAAATTTAGGGGGCGGGGTGATAGAGCGGTTCCAGAAATGGACGGGACTACTCCGATGTCTCTCCCTCCGAGGGAGAGCGCTGGTGCTTAATCAACTAGTCCTGTCCATGCTCTGGTACCGGCTCAACACCCTGGTCCCGGCCCCAGGTTTCCTGACCAACCTCCGGACATCGATTCTGGGGTTCTTTTGGTCAGGAACGCACTGGGCCCCTTAGGGGTTCTTCATCTACCTCTGAAGGAAGGAGGACAGGGCCTGAAGTGTCTACACATTCAGGTCCGTGTCTTCCGCCTCCAGGCCCTACAGAGGCTCCTCTATGGTGCAGGCAGTTCGGCGTGGAGCACACTGGCGCACGCCATCCTGCGCCGCATCCGAGGGCTCTGACATGACCGGCAGCTCTTTTATCTCCGTCCAGGAGGTCTTCCGCGAGACCTCTTCGAGCTGCCGGTCTTCTACCAGGACCTCCTCCGGACTTGGAAACTGTTTTTAATGACCAGGTCCATGGCGGCCACCGAGGGGGTAGATCTCCTCGCGGAGCCCCTGCTACACAACCCCAGCTCCGTGTGCAGGTGGCGGAGTCCTGCTCGGTGCGCCAGAACTTGATCCTGGCAGAAGTCATGAGAGTCGGAGACCTCCTGGACTATGACCGGGGAGACTGGCTGGATCCCTTGACGCTCGCCCGGCACATGGGGCTCTCCAGACCTCGCACCCTCCGGCGCGTACTTCAGGAGGCGAAGGCCGCTTTTCAGCCCGCTGCTTGAGCTTACCTCGACCAGGTCCTGCTCGAGGGCATGCCCCGCCCACCCTCTACCCCAAGCCCGCCGGACCTTTCAATTGGACCCCTGCCCCGCAGACCCAATTGACCCCCTCACCCGTTCACTGCGAGCCAGCTGCATGAACTGCAGCCGGTACGCTTCCAAACCGCGCCAAGGAAACATCTATACATGCTCGTGCTCCACACCCTTCACGCCCTCACCCTAGTGTCCTGCCCGACACAAAGTGGCAAGACCTTCTGCCACCTTTGGAGGGTGAGCAGCCCCGGTTGGCCAGCCTATATTCCACCTTGGTTCTGAGGCCCGTCGGGGACATCAGTTGGCGGCTCCTTCATGGAGCTGTGAGCACGGGCATGTACTTGGCGCGGTTCACCCCCGTCCCAGATACTTGTCCCTTTTGTGGTGTGAGGGAAACCCTGGCGCATGTATATTTGGAGTGCGCCAGGCTGCAGCCCCTGTTCCAGCTCCTCACAACTCTATTACATTTTTGGTTGCATTTTTCCCCTCACCGTTTTATTTATGCACTCCCTATCCGTGGTCTCACAAAGTCACGGGATCTCCTAGTTAACCTCCTCCTGGCCCTGGCTAAAACGGCCATCTATAAAACCAGAGAGAGAAGGTTGGCTGATGGAGTTTCCTGTGACTGTGGGGCCATTTTCCGATCCTCGGTCCATTCACGTATCCGGGCGGAGTTCCTCTGGGCGGCGTCCACCGACTCCCTTTATGCTTTTGAGGAGCGGTGGGCGTTGTCCGAGGTTCGCTGCTCGGTGTCCCAGTCCGGGTCCCTTTGTCTGACCCTTTGGGGGAGAGAGTAAGGGACCCCAGCCCCAGCCATTGCCGCTGCGGACACCACCACCTTAGAGCGGTCCTTTCACACGTGGGTGTACGTGCTCCCCCCCTCCAGATTGTCCAACCCACAGCCTGCCCCTCTTGTTGGGTGCTTTCAGAGGAGGGAATTGTTGGTGACACTCGGGCGCGGCGCCTGGTAACTCGAGGGGGTGGAAGACCATGAGAGTTGAGGAAGCCCCCCCTCTGGGCCCAGGCAAGCTTGAACACTTTCCTCCCCTGAAGCTAATGAGAAAACAATTGTGATTGGTTGCTGTGTTACAAAGTAAAAACAGCAGCATATGCAATGTGTAAGTGTGTTATGCAAATAAAAACATCTCTTGCTAAAAAAAAAAAAAAGTACTCTCCTATAGCCATCTGGCCCGACCCTGTCACAGGTGCCACAAGTACTCCTTTTCTTTTTTTGTATTTGTGTGCCTGATTTTGTACGTAAGTAGATTTTAAGTGAGGTGAAAGTGGCCTTGCATGGAAGTACGCAAGACAAATCAGACTGCTGAAAGGAGTACTGTAGTCTGGAAAGTTTGAGAGCCACTGCTCTAAGGTGTTTATACAGTGCCCCCATTGCCACAGTATCTCTACTGCGATCACAAAGTGTGACGATAGCAGTCATATCTCCGACTGCAGTGTAGACATGCCCGAAGCAACTTGCCTAAGATCACACAAGAATCACACAACTTGCCTAAGATCACACAAGATCACATACTTTGGCAGAGTAAGGAACTGAAGCCAGGTCACCTGACTCTCTGAATAGCATCCAAGCTTCTAGTGCCTAGTAGCTAATGCCTGTCTACCAGCCCAACGCTGAAGGGGATGAGGTCATTGGCTAGTTGTGCAGCGAATTCAGCAACTGCTTGGATGCGCAAGGAAGGGAAGGAGAGGCATTAGTAGCTTTGTCTTTTATTTTGCCATTTAGTACGGAAATATCATACACCTACATATATCTGTTTTACTTGCTGAGAGAGCAAGTGAGTAAGTTTCTTGATGGATTGTTAAATAAACAATATACAAGCTAACTTGGTGCTGTATTTACAGAATGTTAACTTTGTTATTGGACATCCACATAATTTTCTCATAAACATAGCCTTTCCTCTAGTTTTGCAAATTTCTTTTCCTGTGCAGGTGTCTGGTATTGGCCTCCCACTCCATATCAGCATTTTCACCAGAGATGTAGATGAAACATTATTTGGTTTGAAATATTTCAGACACAAATCTTTATTTAGTAATTTTTTGGTTTGGTGCTTTTTTTCCTCCTGCCAAAACCAAATGTATTAACTGAATGAGCTCCCATTTATCTGTAGGTAATGTCTGAAATCATTGTTAATGATTTACAAAAAACATCCTCCTGGTTCATGAGTGAAAAGGTGTTTTAACTGGTTTCCCATCTGAATTCCTGTGTTCTATAATTAAGGGTTCAGTTATGTCATTTCACTTGTCAGACTTTTGCAAGGGGTGGTGTATTGGTTGATTGGCTCTGCTGGACAATGCATAGGGGGATGGACTAATGGCTAGGAACCCCCAACTTACTAGTGACTGAGTACCCCCTGCCATCTCTCCACTGAACACTCACATATGGGACAGGCAGAATATGGCTCTTAATGTTCAGTAGGATAATTATTTGGCAGTACAGCACCAATATGTCTTGAGTTACACTAGCCCAACCCCACTGATTTCACTAGGACTGGACCAGTGTAAGCGAGAGAACTGAACCTGTCATATTTTAAATGTTCACTTATGAAGTTCCTCTCTGAATTAATTTAATTGAAAGAAGAGGAATACATTTAATCAACATATGTGAACAAGTAGATGCTAACCTTAGCAGGTGCTTAAAATGGGTATTGAGAGGAAAATATTTGAAGAGGATCATTTAGAGGGGATGTATCAGTTTCAACTGAAAAACAGTGGAGTAGACAGTATTGTTGTTGTTTATGGAACAGAATGAAAGAATGTTTTTAGCAAAAAACATATTGCTAATATTTGCTAAATAATAGGGACTCTTCCCTTGGGGTGAAAAGGGCCAATTGGCCCTATATCCACATTTTACTTAGTGGACAGGTGAACTAGCTTAGCTGATTACCAAGTTTTTATCAGCATCAATGTTATATTTTTCATACATTTGCTGTGCAATTAACATTTTCACTTAGCGTATTTTATGGTTGATTTTTCCATATCTGCATTCAGTTGTAGCTATTCCTATGTCATAAAACCTTTATGTATCAGCCATCCATGCTAAACAAGAGCCAAGCATTTTGGCTTTTCTATTCCTGCTATAAATCCACAGATGTAACACCATTAAAGGGAGCTATTTATGGAGGCACTTACCATGCCCAGCCTGACAGGCTGCTTAGCGCAATTACATGTTATTTGGACACATCTGGTGTCACTTATCAAACCATCTTTGACTATCCCAAGCATGCCCCTCCTCATGGTTCCTGTTACCCCCCCTCCCTCCCACACACACAGTTGCTTCAGGCAGTTGAATCTCTGACACCCCCTGCTGCTGTCTACATATATCACAGGCAGCAGTTTCATATGCCGCTCTCTCGATGTACAATCAGGCCTGTAGAAGCAATGCAGTATGTGACCCTCTCTAGTACTAGGATACCATTTGTTCTCGTAAGCTAGTCAAGTTTGGGTTGGGTCAGTTCTTTACCTGCAGGGAACACCTCCATACTACAAGAATTGTCAATGGAGATTCAGTAGGTGGTACTCATCCCTTTGAGTTATTCCCCAGCCAATGGGCCGGAGGTGCCATGTATTTGTCATTCTTTGTGATGGAAGGTGCCATACAAATGTAGAATCATAATGTTCTACACAAGTAATGGCACAATGAGGTTCTGGTCCATGATTGGGTTTCCTACATGCTACTACAATCCAAATGAATAATTAATAATAATAAACTTGCATGAGAGGAAAGTGATCAGGAACAGCCAGCATGGATTCACCAAGGGAAGGTCATGCCTGACTAATCTAATCGCCTTTTATGATGAGATTACTGGTTCTGTGGATGAAGGGAAAGCAGTGGATGTATTGTTTCTTGACTTTAGCAAAGCTTTTGACACGGTCTCCCACAGTATTCTTGTCAGCAAGTTAAGGAAGTATGGGCTGGATGAATGCACTATAAGGTGGGTAGAAAGCTGGCTAGATTGTCGGGCTCAACGGGTAGTGATCAATGGCTCCATGTCTAGTTGGCAGCCGGTATCAAGTGGAGTACCCCAAGGGTCGGTCCTGGGGCCAGTTTTGTTCAATATCTTCATAAATGATCTGGAGGATGGTGTGGATTGCACTCTCAGCAAATTTGCGGATGATACTAAACTGGGAGGAGTGGTAGATACGCTGGAGGGCAGGGATAGGATACAGAGGGACCTAGACAAATTGGAGGATTGGGTCAAAAGAAATCTGATGAGGTTCAATAAGGATAAGTGCAGGGTCCTGCACTTAGGACGGAAGAATCCAATGCACCGCTACAGACTAGGGGCCGAATGGCTAGGCAGCAGTTCTGCGGAAAAGGACCTAGGGGTGACAGTGGATGAGAAGCTGGATATGAGTCAGCAGTGTGCCCTTGTTGCCAAGAAGGCCAATGGCATTTTGGGATGTATAAGTAGGAGCATAGCGAGCAGATCGAGGGACGTGATCGTTCCCCTCTATTCGACATTGGTGAGGCCTCATCTGGAGTACTGTGTCCAGTTTTGGGCCCCACACTACAAGAAGGATGTGGATAAATTGGAGAGAGTCCAGCGAAGGGCAACAAAAATGATTAGGGGTCTGGAACACATGAGTTATGAGGAGAGGCTGAGGGAGCTGGGATTGTTTAGTCTGCGGAAGAGAAGAATGAGGGGGGATTTGATAGCTGCTTTTAACTACCTGAAAGGGGGTTCCAAAGAGGATGGCTCTAGACTGTTCTCAATGGTAGCAGATGACAGAACGAGGAGTAATGGTCTCAAGTTGCAGGCGGGGGAGGTTTAGATTGGGTATTAGGAAAAACTTTTTCACTATGAGGGTGGTGAAACACTGGAATGCGTTACCTAGGGAGGTGGTAGAATCTCCTTCCTTAGAGGTTTTTAAGGTCAGGCTTGACAAAGCCCTGGCTGGGATGATTTAACTGGGAATTGGTCCTGCTTCGAGCAGGGGGTTGGACTAGATGACCTTCTGGGGTCCCTTCCAACCCTGATATTCTATGATTCTATGAAATACTAATAAAGCAGTTTGCCTTATAAGAATGATGAAAGTCTCCTGCTTCTCATCTTTTCACAGGCAAGCTGTACTTCTTGTGTCTCAAACTGCCTAATGGGTTGCTAATCATTGCAAAAATTAGATATTTCATGGGTTTTCCTTTAAATTTGGTTGCAATGCTTAGGGTAAGAAAGCAGATCTGGATTACTGAAAAATAAAATTAATTCATTTTTGCTCAGAAAGTCAGTACCACTCAAGCACAACAGGATTTTAACTATAAATATATGTATGGTGTGTGGCCAGAAGCTCCAGTGGGTTAAGAGCTCTCTACTCCCTCTATTGGTGAAAAGGGAAATGTGCTGCCATAGAGAGCTGCTTGTTGGCTACCTACCAACAGTTCCTCTAGTGACACTTGTGTCATCATCCTAATTATAGGTGAACCTGAATTTTTTCGGTGGGGAGGGGGAATTGAGCTCCCAGAGATGTGCAGGGGGTGGGAAAATTGGCCCCAGTCCTGTGGGGACTTTGGTGTGAGAAGCAATGCAGACAGATGACTTTACTGTGAGGACTGTCACAGATTAAGGACTTTGCAGCAAGAGATGATCCCGAGGACTCCAAGGTGAGAAATGATGCAGTGGACAACAGCAGAGCTGAGTGATCTCTGGTGAGCCACTGCCTACCCAGCACTTGAACACTGATTCACTGACCTGGGCTGAGGGGTGGCATCTCCAGACAGGACAAGGCAAGCAGCTCCACTGGGGCTGGAGACCAACCTGCAAAGAGACATGTGGACCAGTGCACCTCACTGATCCAAACTGTGTGTGGGGGGGGGAGGTTTGGTGGATGGGTGAGATGGTGCAGCCAATGGAGTATCCTGTGGGACTTTCTCCCCAGCAGCAGGGAAAGGAGTTAGACACAGCGCTGCCAAAGTTAGTGGAAGGGGATATTTTATTCTTTATTTGCATATCTATTCTGCTGCTGCTTTCCCAAGGTTATGACTGTGTTCACTCTCCCCTAATAAAGATTCCTTTGTACAGAGTCTCCCCCAGTGCCTGTCAGTAGGGAAGTTCTGCTTATTAAAGGTATTTAGGGAGCATATGGTGAGTTTTTCCAGGTCCCTGGGTGGGGGCTGGAGCCAGTTTAGTTGTCTGTCAAGAGGGACCCCTAGATACATTGCACCCAGCCTTTTTTGTGGCTGCTAACCATCTGACAGAGGGGTCACATCGGGGTCATGTCAATATGGACAAATAATTTTAGTGCAAGGTTTGTATGTTAATGATATTTCTTTTTGTGACGTTCTTGACATAATCTGGGACCGTATAAATCATTGTTGCAACCAAGGTCCTGTAAAAAGAAAAGGAGTGCTTGTGGCACCTTAGAGACTAACCAATTTATTTGAGCATAAGCTGTAGCTCATGAAAGCTCATGCTCAAATAAATTGGTTAATCTCTAAGGTGCCACAAGGACTCCTTTTCTTTTTGTGAATACAGACTAACACGGCTGTTACTCTGAAACCTGTCAAGGTCCTGTAGTGGCACCAAATCTTGTATAAAGGGGGGGGTCAAATGAAGTGCCTGAGACAAGGTTATGGTTGGCTGGTTATGATTACGCTGTCTGTATGCGTGTATCATTTTGTCGTTAAAGTTATGAATATTGGCTCTATACGGTCTGTATTTCAAACGTGCTCTGCTTCTGGTGGACACCCCAGACAAGTTGGTGTCAGCTCTGCCTAGCTTGTTTGATGGCCCATTAAGGACCATCAGCTACACAACTGATCCAAAAAGAAAACGAGTACTTGTGACACCTTAGACTAACCAATTTATTTGAGCATAAGCTTTCGTGAGCTACAGCTCACTTCATTGGATGCATGACTGACCCAGTGAGAGAAGGCAGACATGCCTTGTGACTCAGCAAAGTGTGCAGGGATTTGCCCAGTTGACTCCAAACTCCATTTTGCTATAATTTTCCACAGTAAGAACAAAAGCGTTCTTACACCTGGAAAAGACTATAAAAGGCTGATGCCTCATCTCCAGCTTGTCTTCAATCCTACTTCTTACCTCTGGAGGAACTTTACCACATTGAAGCATTGAACAAAGGACTGAAAGACCCATCCCAGCTATGGATGTACTCCGGAGACTTGATTTGAACCTGCAGTTTATTCTATCACTGCTGCAAGCCTGAACCAAGAACTTTGCCATCACTGTATGTAATTGATTCCATTTAACCGTTTCTAGCTCTCATCTATATCATTTTCCTTTTATGAATAAACCTTTCGATTTTAGAATCAAAAGGATGTGCAACAGCGTGATTTGTGGGTAAGATGTGATTTGTATATTGACCTGGGTCTGGGGCTTGGCCCTTTGGGATAGAGAGAACCTTTTATTTTACTGGGCTATTAGTTTTCATAACCATTTGTCCCCATAACAAGTGGCACTAGTGGTGATACTGGAAAACTGGAGCATCTAAGGGAATTGCTTGTGTGACTTGTGGTTAGCCAGTGGGGTAAAACCAACATCCCATCTGTCTGGTTCGGTTCTCCTTAGAGGTGGGAAAACCCTAGCCTTGGGCTGTAACTGCCCTGTTTTAAGCAATTTGTCCTGAATTGGCATTCTCCGTTGGGTCCCGCCAGAACCAGCATCGTTACAGTTTTATATAGAGGATATGTTGGTAGCTGTTACACTAGCATATTCAAGGGCAGGAATTGGCCTTTAACTTTAGCTATTGGATAGCCTTGAACCCAATATTAAAGACGGCAGATCAAACTTATTTTCTACAGAATATCCAGGAAAAGGAGGGGGTACATATTATTAACAATACATCACTTTTCTAAGAGACATTCACACATCAGAGGATCACTAGGATTTGGTTTGGTTTACTTTGTCACATGGCTTCCCAAGGCAGATAGCAGGGCAGATTTAGGGACAACACATTTAAGGAGATCAAAGGATGAGAGTATATATTGTAAGGGGTACCTGGATGCAAGAGATGCTCATTTCAGTTTCTTCTATTTCACCGTTTCCACATTTGATGCTTTATGCTGTAGCTGACCTTTTATTATTTTCCTAATTTGGGATTCATCCTGTTCCATTCCCATTTTTTCCCATAGATTCCAAGGCCAGAAGGACTGTTGTGATCATCTAGTCTGACCTTCTGTGTAACACAGAACTGGCCCCAAATAATTCCTTGAACTTATTTTATAGAAAAACATTCAATCTTGATTTAAACGTTGTCAGTGATAGAGAATCCACCACAACCCTTGGTAAATTATTCCAATGGTTAATTACCCTCACTGTTGAAAATTTACACCTTATTTTCAGTCTGAAATTGTCTAGCTTCAACTTCCAGCCATTGGATCATGTTATACCTTTCTCTACTAGATTGAGGAGCCCATTCTAAATATTTGTTCCAATGTAGAAACTGTGATACAGGAAGGCCAGGGAGCAGTGGTCGAGGGGAAATATATAAACCCTAGGCTAATTAAGGTGTGGTTCCCTGTAGACTAGGGAGGGTTGCTACAGGTTAATTGGAGCACCTGTAGTCAATTAAGCCCTGTCAGGAACCTAATAAAACCCCCTGCTTCAAGCAGTCAAGGGAGAAGAGAAGATTGGAGTTTGGAGGTGTGTTGTAAAAATTTGAAAAACCAGTGAACTGAAGTAAGGGAGACCCTGCCCCAGCAGGGGGGAGGGGGACTTTCTTCCCCCAACATCTAAGGGCTGAAGGTTCCCCATCCAAGGGGGAAGAGGCTAAGATCCTGCAGGGGTTGAGAGGGGCTAGGGCTCAGAGTGAGGAGCAAACCCAGACCTCTCCCCTGCTTCCCTCCTCTACCACCTTCCTGGGCCACTATTGGGGACCTCAATGGCCCAAGAGCAGGGGCAAGGGGTGGTGTCTTAGCCCCCTACCAGGAAAAGCGCAGGACCCACCATACTAACATCGGCCATCTTGCCACAAAACTTAGACTAATCAAGTCACCGTTTAGTGTTAAGCTAAATAGACTCAAGCAGCTCAATCTATCACTCTAAAGGATTAGAAAATGTGCCTTAATCATTTTCATGGCTCTTCTCTAAGCCCTCTTCCATTTCTCAGCATCCTTCTTGAATTGTGGGAACCAGAACTGGGCACTGTATTCTAGCAACAGTTACACCAGTGCCAAATACAGATGTAAAACAACATCTCTGCTCCTACTGAGATTCCTGTTTATGCACCCCAGGAGCTCATTAACTCTTTGGCCACACCATCACATTGGGAGCTCATGTTCAGCTGATTATTCTCTTCCCCCCAGTCAAATCTTTTTCAGAGTCACTGATTCCCAGGATAGAGTCGCCCATAAATAGGACTACATTTTTTTTGTTCCTAGATGCATGCATTTCAATTTAGCCATATTAACATATTTTTGGCTTGCACTAGTTTACCAAGTGCTCTAGATGGCTCTGAATCAGTGACCTGTCCTATCGTTATTTGCCACCCCCCAGCCAATTTTTGGGTCATCTGCAAAGTTTATCGGTGATTATTTTATGTTTTCTTCCAGGCCATTGATAAAAATGTTAAATAGCGTAGGGCCAAGAACCAATTTCTGCAGGAAACACACCTGCTTGATGATCATTCCCCATTTACAATTACATTTTGAAAGGTGTCAGTTAGCCAGGTTTGAATCCATTTATGGTGTGCCATGTTCATTTTATTATGATCTAGTTTTTAATCATTGAAGGCAGTGGGAGCAGAATCAGGCCCTTCATTCCAATGAAGTTCAATCCTGTATTGCGATATGACCATCTCGTTGATGAAAAAGGAGCCATAAAGCAGATGTATTTCCCCACTAGGGAATACTCCAGCTGCAAGGGGGGTTCCTGCACTGCGTAGAGCTGGTGTAGCCAGCTTTACATCTCCTGCTTCGTAGCATCTGGTATAGGGGTTGTGACAACGAAGGAAGGAACATCATTAAAATGCTGCTATGCTCAGTTTGTGGACAGCCCCTTTGAGTGCTGTCCTGAGGCGGCTCCAATTTATGCTGAGAGCCAGGCAGAGAATATAGGGCAGCTTACAAGGGTGTCTTAATGCCATCTTTATTCCCTCCCCAGTCCATGCACAGAGTATAGCTCACGAGGAATGCAGCATCTGCACACTTACAGTTTGGGGTTTTACTTAAATCTCCAAGTTAGCCATTAGAACAGAGTCACAGAATCTGTATTGTACTCCCTTAGCTATTCTCTTCTCCCTGAGACCTCCAGCCCTCCCAATGCTTGCATTCAGCTTCCCCAGCAATTCAAGCTCTCTTTGCTAAACCTTTGTTTATTATTTTTTTCATATTCTCTGTGTGTATATAAAGTCTGCTGCAGTTTCCACGGTATGCATCCGATGAAGTGAGCTGTAGCTCATGAAAGCTCATGCTCAGATAAATTGGTTAGTCTCTAAGGTGCCACAAGTACTCCTTTTCTTTTTGCTAAACCTGCATCTCATCTTCAATCTGTGCTCCTCCGGCTCCTCCAGCTGCTTTCAGTACTTCTGAGGCTACTCCAGGCCTCCTTCTCAGGGCTTCCCAGTCATTACAACATTATCTCTTGCTACCTTGAGGTCACTCATGCTATTTTAAGCTTTCAGCAGCAGCCCATTTGGGAATGTCTACACTGCAATTCAAAACTCACAGCTGGCCTGTGCCAGCTGACTCAGCCAGCGCCCTGTTAGCCTAAGGGGCTGTTTAATTACAGTGCAGACATTCAGGCTTAGCCTGGAGCCCAAGCTCTAGGATCTTGCAAGCTGGGAGGGTCCCAGAACTTCAGCTGTAACCGGAGCCTAACAGCCCCATTAGACCAAGCCCCATGAGCCCGAGTCAGCTGTCCAATTGCAGTGTAGATATACCTTTTGACTCTCTCGGATCCTCTGGTTGTTTGAAGCTGGCAGCTCTTCCTTTATTCTGCTAGGTTGCCAGTTTCCCTTTGGCTCTAACCTCTGCATTGATTTGCAGTTCTGTTAGTTTGCATCATCTCCTCTCATGCTTTTTGGCTCGTGAGAGTCACGCCTTCACTCTCTCCTTGATATCTCTTAGGCTTCCCCAGCAAAGTGCTAACATGCTTAACTTTAAGAACAAAGATCATCCCATCAAAGTCAATGGGATTATTAGTGTGTTTAAAATTTAAGCATGAATTTAAGTACTTTGCAGGACACAGGCCATAGACTACTATAGACTGCTCTAGGTTACATCAGAGGCTTTCACCATATTTGTACTACAGAAATACATCTTTATTATTGCTATGTAGGCAGTCAGAAAAGACAGGTTAGAGGCCACAGAGCCCCAAAGAGTCACTCTGAGAGGAGGCAAAATATCCCCATCCCCAATATTTCTACACCAACCTGCTGTCAAAACCAGCTATTAATGGGCGGGTTGGGCAGGGGAACCCCCAAGCACCTCTCGGGTTGGGAACTACCCAACCACTTCAAAGAGGAGCTCCCTAAACATCTACATCAAACCTAACTGGGCAATTCCTCCCCGCAGCAGCAAACTTCAGTCTCCATGCCCTGCATTGTCTGCTTCTCACCCCATCTACTACCAAGTAATCCTTTGCTGGATGAGTGCACCAGGTTATAAATCCAGATTTAGGGCTGTGGTAACCCATCTGGTCCGAATAAACTCGGCCTGTGGAGGGATTCTTTAGGTGGAAGGATTAATCTCTGGGAGATTGCAAGGACTTTTTGGGACAATAGCCATGACATGGATTTCCTAGGAAATACTTGGGGATGAGGGGAATGCAAATGTTCTACCTCAAATCCATCCTTTTGAAGCTATGCTCTGTGGAGAGAAGTCAATTGATTACCGATTACCTGCTTCTGAGAACTCCAAAGATCCCACCCTGTATAAAAGGAGGAACTAAACTTTTCATGAGTGTGCCAGTTCTGAGCAAAGGTTATTATGAATTTGTGACCACAAAAAGAGACCCTTCTTGGGGGTTTGAAGGACTCAGCTGCTGAACCCCCAATTGGAGACAGTTGAGGTGATCTCTGGTAAGCTTAATAGCATGTTTGTAGATTCTTTCATTGTTTTTTAACATGTTCTCTCTGTAGTGCTTTTACCTTAAGAATAAAAGGCTTGCACAGGAAGTGCTGAATGGTAACTTTTAACTGTTGGCAATTACACCATATACCCTCTGAGCAGTGGCAGATTAGCCACTAGGCTAATGGGGCCTGTGCCCAGGGGCCCCAGCCAATTGGGGGACCCTGGAAAAATGGGTGCCCCATGCCCCAACCCAATCAGCGCTCCTGCCGGGACAGCAGGGGAGGCCCCCTGCCCAGATGCCATCAGAAGCATCAGGCAGGCAGAGCAGGGCAAGCTCCTGAGCCTCAACTGCTTTTCCCCAGCAGGAGCACCAGAGGGGAGGCAGGCAGTGGAGGGAGGGGGGGACTGCAGGCAGAAGGGGTGGGGAGGGCCCCCCACTTCTTCTGGTCCCAGGCCCCCCAAAACTATAATCCACCTCCCTCTCTGAGGGGAGACATGAAGCAGACTGCTTACACAGGCGGTCTTTTCCTGGGTACAGCACAGTGAAGGCAGGTAGTAGTTCAGCCTGGAAATACCCTAGCCAGGGGCTGAGGGGAAAGTGAGAGTACAAGCTCTCTCTCTCTCTATCAGTTAGGAGGCCAGAAGCCTGAGAGTAGGTGCCATTGCTGGACCGCTAAGGGGAAATAAGGTGCAGTTGCTATGAACTGTGACACCCACTAAGACCACACATTTGTTGTGGTCATGAATCTCTCCCTGGTAGGGCACCCCCTTTAAGCTATGTGAGGAGTGCATGCACATGAGTCCAATTACATCACCTCCATCCAGCAGGTGCCACAGGGCATCTTCCTAGCAGGGCAGTGCTCACCTTCCAGCCATGGCCTTTCAACAGTATCATCCCTTGTCTGCAGCCCCAGTGATCCCACCAAACAATCCATAATCAGCAAAATGGGTTAAACAAAAGAAAGGCAGGAAAAAAAACCTTGCGGGCAGCTCCTCCCAGGATATGGGCCTCTCACTTCAGAGAGGACCTAGGGGTATCAGTGTACATCTCAGAGCTTACTGGTTCTGGTGCCAGCCTCAGGTCTTTTCCCTTCAACTCAGGGTTCCGTACTCTCCTTCTGCAAGGGCAGAGCTCTGCAGATTGTCTGGCCTCCCTTCAGACTGGAGAGCCTTAGCAATCTGTTCCCTTCTCAGGACTGCCTTCAGCTGAGTGGAGTTCCCTCCTTTTAACTCCAGCCCTGGCATGATTTGCAGGTGTGGCAGGGCAGGGTCCCTCCAGCCCAAATCAGCTCCTTTACCCTTTCCATGCTACTGCGGGGTTTACATACCCCCTCACAGTTGTCAGTTGGATAGAACAGAGAGTTCTATCGGCCCTTAGATTTAAAGAAAACTAATTTCTCGAACCAGCAAAGCCATTAGATAAACTTCCTCTCCTTGAAAACCAGCCGGAGTTCCATCTCCATTGAGTCCTTCTTTCAGATTAAGCTGTCTACAGCTCCGGCCATACTCATTCCATATGAGAATTAATAAATCAATAGGGTTCTACTTCTTTCTAGATGTTGAACACCTGCTGCAAGGTGCCGAGCACACTCAGTCACCACTGAAGACACTGGGAGGGGAGCAGCATCTCTTAGAATCAGGTTTGCAGAGTGCAGAGATTTCTATTAGTGCAGCAGACTCATTTATCTTTTCTATTTGCATATTGTTGCAAAATGGCTCAGAAATGCTTCTGAAGCCATTCAGAGAGCAGCAATCGCTGTAAATTTGCTGCCAAATGGCCTGTAAATAATATAAATAAAATGGCTTTCATGGAATTAAATTCTGCTTACAGGCAGACTGGAATGTCCTTTTGTAGATGCCAAGAAAAAAAATTGGACAGCGGATGGCTGGTCACAAAAACAAATGTCCCTTTTAAAATCCCTGAAGTATTTTGCATATTGTATTTCATTTGTTTCTGCCAGTAAATTCAGTCAGTGACCAGTTTTCCACAAATATTTCACTGGCCTAATGTTTTCCAGAAGAAAAGTAATTTATTGATCAGAGCATCACGCCTACAGATCTAGATCATCTCATAATGTACACACCTTCTTATAACAGAAGCCAGGACAGTGCAGTGGATAGTGCATAGGGTTGGGGTGGTCAGGAGACCCCAGGGTCTATTTGTAGCTCAGTTACTATGTGACCTTGGACATAGTTGCTTCACTTCACTGTGCCTCAATTGCCCCATCTTTAAAAGAGGGGCAACAGTGCTTATGTACCTTTATACAGCTTATTGAGCTCTGTGGGTGAAATGTGCTAGCTGGAGTAAGTGCTCAGCCTTATTAATGATCTCTCCTCAGTTTGTTTCTGTTCGAGCAGACAAATCTTATTTTTCCTGCATGAAATGCTAAATGAAGTGCAGTTATGGCCCAATCCAGCTGCTTCTGAAGTCAATGGCACTATTCCCATAGACTTCAATGGTGCAGGATCTGCCCCTTAAAGACTAAGAACTCAATTAAGGGGTGCTTTATGGCTCCTTTATGCTGGTGTAAAGGTTCTGTAAAGATGTCCTAAAGGCTACAGTAGGAATATCATCAGTGCAAAGGGAATCTCTAATAGGTGAAGGGCCCTCACACAACTCTGCATGAGCCCTCCCTGGGTAAAGGAGTGGTGGTTTGGGTATACCTAAGCTATTCCCGGTTGCCAGAATGGTCCAAAAGGACTATTATCATCTGGGCACCAGTTAAGGTAAACTTCAGGCTGCTCTAACCTGCATCAGAGACAACCTGAGCTTTGGCAGCCTTTTGCAATGTTCCCTCTAATTTTTTCCACCCATGTGCAGAATAAATTTTGTTATGTGCACTGAGGTAATGTGTGGATGTGCACCACTAGTAGAAACAAAAAACCTAGATATAATATATATTTTTAAAATGTTACCATTAGGGATAATTACTCCAGCCAGGACAGGCTAGGCATTTTAGAACTCACTACTCAAAGAATTAAATTTAAGTGTAAGAGAAATAAAAATTATGAAATTTATAGACCAGTCAAAACACTAAAATAACACACTTTGAAAGCATAAAATTAGAGAGAATATATGTGCATTTCAGAAAGTACCAAGAAGTAACAACACAAGTATGTGTTGGGAGATGTATTACCACATCCGAGGTAGAAGCCAAACTCAAACAGCTTAATGGGACTAAATTGGGGGGCCCAGATAATCTTCATCCAAGAATATTAAAGGAACTGGCACATGAAATTGCAAGCCCATTATCAAGAATTTTTAATGAATCTGTAAACTCAGGGGTTGTACTGTATGACTGGAGAATTGCTAACATAGTTCCTATTTTTAAGAAAGGGAAAAAAAAGTGATCCGGGTAACTATAGGCCTGTTAGTTAGACATCTGTAGCACGCAAGGTCTTGGAAAAAAATTTTGAAGGAGAAAGTAGTTAAGAACATTGAGGTCAATGGTAATTGGGACAAAATACAACATGGTTTTACAATTGGTAGATCGTGCCAAACCAACCTGATCTCCTTCTTCAAGAAGGTAACAGATTTTTTAGACAAAGGAAAAGCAGTGGATCTAATTTACCTCAATATCAGTAAGACGTTTGATACGGTTCCACATGGGGAATTATTAGCTAAATTGGAAAAGATGGGAATCAACATGAAAATTGAAAGGTGGATAAGGAACTGGTTAAAGGGGAGACTACAACAGGTCACACTGAAAGGTGAACTGTCAGGCTGGAAGGAGGTTACTAGTGGAGTTCCTCAGGGATTGGTTTTGGGACCAATCTTATTTAATCTTTTTATTACTGACTTTGGCACAAAAAGTGGGAATGTGCTAATAAAGTTCATGGATGACACAAAGCTGGGAGGTCTTGCCAATACAGAGAAGGACCAGGATATCGTACAGGAAGATCTGGATGACCTTGTAAATTGGAGTAATAGTATTAGGATGAAATTTAATAGTGAAAAGTGCAAGGTCATGCATTTAGGGATTAATAACAAGAATTCTGGTTATAAGATGGGGACGCATCACTTGGAAGTAACAGAGAAGGAGAAGGACCTCGGCGTATTGGTTGATCACAGGATGACTATGAACCACCAATGTGATGTGGCTGTGAAAAAAGCTAATGCGGGCTTGGGATGCATCAGGAGAGGTATTTCCAGTAGAGATAAGGAGGTGTTAGTACCGTTATACAAGGCACTGGTGAGCCTCACCTGGAATACTGTGTGCAGTTCTGGTCTCCCATGTTTAAGAAGGATGAATTCAAACTCAAACAGATACAGAGAAGGGCTACTAGGATGATTCGAGGAATGGAAAACCTGTCTTATGAAAGGAGACTCAAAGAGCTTGGCTTGTATAGCCTAACCAAAAGAAGGCTGAGGGGAGATATGATTGCTCTCTCTAAATATATCAGAGGGATAAATACCAGGGAAGGAGAGGAATTATTTAAGCTCAGTACAAATGTGGACACAAGAACAAATGGATATAAACTGGCCATCAGGAAGTTTAGACTAGAAATTAGATGAAGGTTTCTAACCATCAGAGAAGTGAAGTTCTGGAACAGCCTTCCAAGGGGAGTAGTGGGGGCAAAAGACATATCTGGCTTCAAGACTAAGCTTGATAAGGTTATGTAGGGGATAGTATGATGGGATAGCCTAATTTTGGCAATTAATTGATCTTTGACTATTAGTGGTAAATATGTCCGATGGGATGTTAGATGGGATGGGATCTGAGTTACTACAGAGAATTCTTTCCAGGGGGTCTGGCTGATGAGTCTTGCCCACATGCTCAGGGTTTAGCTGATCACCATATTTGGGGTCAGGAAAGAATTTTCCTCCAGGGCAGATTGGCAGAGGCCCTGGGGGTTTTCCGCCTTCCTCTATAGCGTGGAGCACAGGTCACTTGCTGGAGGATTCTCTGCAATTCGAAGTCTTTAAGCCACGATTTGAGGACTTCAATAGCTCAGACATAGGTTAGGGGTTTGTTACAGGAGTGGGTGAGTGAGATTCTGTGGCCTTCTGTTGTGCAGGTCAGACTGTACGATCATAATGGTCCCTTCTGACCTTAAAGTCTATGATTCTATGACACAATGTGTGCGTGACACAGACTGTGTGAGAAACAGTGAGTGTGTGTGTGTGTGTGTGAGACACACACAGAGACAATGTGTGACACAGAGACTGTGTGTGTGTTGATTGTTGGGGAAGTTTCTGAGAGATGCCGTGTAAGGCACTAACTGAAAGCTCTCCTCCTCCTGAACCATGTTCCTCCTCCCCCACTCTGTGGAGATGGGGTATATAGGCAGGGGAAGAGACAGAGAGTCTGTGTGTGTGTGAGAAAGAGAGACAGAAATTATGTGTGCTAGCTTCTGGGGAAGTCTCTTAGAGACCGTGCGCTCTCTTTAGGGCACTCACCAGGCTTGTTCAGACCTTAGAGCTGCTCCAAGCCCTGTCCCCTCTCCTCTGCTCTGTGGAGATGGAGTACAGTGGCTGGGGGAAGGGGGACACCCTGACATCAGCCCTCTGCTCTGCACAGCCAGCAGGAGGGTCCCACAAGCAGCTACAGGAGCAATGTGGCTGCAAAGCAGCGGGGGGAGGGGTTAGCTGAACACACGCTGCAGATGTGCACGGCTCTGCTCATCAAGTGTGTGGCCCTTGACTCTCTTCTGGGCAGCCGCCCAACTGCACAGCTTAGAGGGAACACAGAATAGGGGTGGCACAAAGGTGGTGTAAAGTCACTGGTCCCTGCACCAAACATTACCAGTGTAGGGATGAATTTTGCCCTTAGGTCCTGAGATCTTGCAAATGTTAATGACAAGTGCGCTGTGCTCCATAGTGTTTCCAGGGTTGGCCCTCAATTCACAATTTGAAAAGCTAACAAGCAATGGATCTGATTCTGCAAGGAGCTGAGTGGCTTCCCCTTAGGTGCTGAGCACCTGCAAATTCCAGGAAAGCTAACGAGATGCACAGTAAATTGTACAATTGGGCCCAATGTCTCCTAGTGTGAAATAAACAGATCTCATTATTCTGTAACTTCCAACTTATCTGTGTGTGTGTGTGTGTGTATGTGTATATTATATATCTATATCTTACTATATGTTCCATTCTATGCATCCGATGAAGTGAGCTGTAGCCCACGAAAGCTTATGCTCAAATAAATTTGTTAGTCTCTAAGGTGCCACAAGTACTCCTGTTCTTTTTGCGAATAGACTAACACGGCTGCTACTCTGAAAGCTGAATATAGGAGATGCACTTACACTGTGGGGAAAAAAAATCAGCCCAACCAAATGTTGGCAGCATCAATTTTCAAAACATTAGTGCACACACAAAAAAATCCCATGGAAGCTTCTCTGCAACTGGCTGTCAGATGCAGAGTGCTGGCCTCCAGCTGGGAACAGGGGAGGGACAGGAACTAAAAATAGCACAAGATGCTTCTGCTACAGTTGCCTTTTCTGTTCCAAATTCTCATTTCCATTCTGTATAAAGTGGGGGAAAAAAATGGTTTCTGTGCTCTTTTAGGGTATGTCTACATTGCAATAAAACACCCTCGGCTGGCCCGGGTTAGCAGACTTGGGCTCAGGCTACAGGGCTATAAAATTGCAGACATTTGGGCTGCAGCCCAGACTCTGGGACCTTCCCCTTCATCCAGAGTACCCAGAGCTTGGGCTCCAGTCTGAGCCCGAACATCTACACAGCAGTTTTATAACCTTGCAAGCCTAAGTCAGCTGATAGAGGCCAGCCACAGGTGTTTTACTGCAGTGTAGACATACCATTAAGCAGGGTCTGATCTTGCTCCCAGTGCACTAAATAGCAAACACACCATTGACTTGAGTCTGGCAGAATCAGGTCCCTAAAGAATGCTGGTAGACTGGTGTGGCAAATTGAAGAGACTCCACCAATTATTGGGCAGATACAGAGGCTAATGTGATTCATACTTAAAGGGAAATTTTAAAATGTGGATGTTTTTCATGTTTCAAATCATGTAGTGCAAGACTGGTGTCACCACAAGCCCTCTTATGGGACAGCCCATTGGTTGTTCTCCCTTTGCTCCAGGGAGGTAATAATTTACTATTGGCCCAAACTGCTACCTGCCCTGTCGTGAACCTGTCAGCTGTAAGTAACAAGTGAGCTCCACCCACAGGCTCAGGAGCGTGGGAGGAGTGAAACACAGCCTGGGCCACAAACTGACCCTTAAAAAGCAGTTATAAAGGATCCCGCTCTCAGTGGTCTCACTTGTGAGCTAGTCTATACATTCAGCAGCTTCCACACCAAGAGGAAGGCTGGTGCAGCTTACTTCCCGCATGGTGCAATGATCTGATCTGAATTGTGATTCTGTGCCAGAGACTATTCTCTGTTCTGCTCCTGGGGCAACATAGCTAATCGCTGCCTCTTCTTTCTCAGGCAGATTGCTAGATACCTGTTTAGCCCATTGACATTCATAGGAATTTTGATAACTTCAATGAGAGTGGAAGCAGACCCTAGGTTAGTAAAATATGTTTTCAGACCCAATGACATCTCAGAGTTTTGGGTATGCACGAATGCAGACTGAAGGGATAGAATGGTTGAATAATATGGGGATTTTGCAATATTCTATTGTTACAATGTGGGCCCTTCAGTGATTTGGGGTTTTTTAAATGATTATGGTCAAACTGGACTACGTACACATGTCCTGCAAACAAGTTAGATTGTCTTATTTTAAGTGTGAGAACTGAGAAGCTAGCAAGCACCAAAAAAAAAAAAAAAAAAAAAAAAGCCCCTCTCTTGACAAGAGTCACCCTTCTTTCCAATGAAGCACTGTAATCCCACTTCTCCTTTTCTGAAAGCTGCATAATAGAAACACATGTGCAAGTTATGTACGAAAGTTAACACCTTCTCTTATGCAAGAGCATGGATGGAACTTTTTACTTTCAGATTTTCTTAAGCAACAAGCACATACAAAAAACAGCAAATACAAAAACTAAGTTGATGAAAAGTAACACCTGTCAATATCTCTGAAAATTGGAACATCTATCAATATGGGCGGATCATGGCCATTCCCAAATAACAAGGGGGGAAATTAATTTTAAAAACCTCTTTATGAAATATGAACACACAAATCACTAAAAGCCCAACCCTGCATTCCTTGCCTACTGAAAATGCTCAGTGAACTTGCTGGCCCTTTCAGGTGTATCTGGAATGTTGGGTCAGGCCCTTAATTTTTGTTTAGACATGGTATACAAACACCTTTTGACCAGAGGCTGACAGGTTTGCAATTCCATTCAATATTAGGTATCAAACTAATCCAACACATCATAGAATTTTGCATGTGTGCATAATACTGTCATCTAACCCGTGAACATATGGGAAAACATTCATTTTGCTGGTTAAGTAGTTGCTACTTGAGTGACTGCAATGATCTACTTAAACTGGTTGTAAATTTGGCCCATGATGCATTCTTTGATTCTGTGTTCATTAACAAATTCTGGATCTTTTGAGACAATGTTCCATAATTTCTCAAATTCTTTACTGGCATGCAAGACCCAGCGAAACTATAAAGATTTTCGTTTGGCTGAAAAATATTCCCTTTAACTGCTACCCACTGTATTGCATACATCCAGCAGAATGTGCCTGCAATGCAGATGAATATAGCAAAGCAGTGCATTTGTACTTACCAGCAAAGTCCTGATGTGCCACTGATTTCAGCTGAATGTGAACAGAATGCAGCTACTCAGCAGACAGAGTGAAGAACCAGCTTTGAAGTAGTCCTCAGTTAAGTCCCCATTCCTGCAGTTTCTGTACAGGTAAAACTTTCTATTGCAGCAAGTTTTACCTAGACAAGTGGTTCAGAATAAAGGTCCAAAATATGCAACTGGACTTTTATTATTTAAAAACTGCAAACCACCTTCTCAGCCATCAAGTCAGAAATGTCAAATGTGCAAGGTGGAATGGGGACATCCACATCAAAACCATATTTAATAGGTTTACTAAAACACAGGGAATGGCTAATTTATATCCCCTATCCAATTGTATCCAGTTTAACTTTTTTCTCATTTTGTGGTAGAGGTGGGTCATTTAGCTATAAAACACTACACATTAAAGATATTCAGAATAATGTTTATTTATATTCAGTGCTATAGTTCATTAAATACTGGTATCATATATCCATGTCTGAGGTAATATAAATTAAAAATATATTCAATATTTCAGTCCCATACTTGTGCTCTCTAATTTTTCTACCATCATACAGAATTTTGAAGCAAACACAGTAGTTCATAATTTTGAATGCAGCTGTGAATATCATTTTAATATAGTCTCTTCTTGTCTGACTATACTTTTGAGGAGAATGATTATTGCATGATACATTTTTAGTACATTTTTTACTTATATTAGAATTTTCTCATAAAATCACACATGTCCAAGTTATAGGATGAATGGGCATGAGGATGTATTTTGGGCTAAGGAAGACAGACTTTGAATAAGAATGACAGCACATGCTGCAGGATTATTGTCCGTATACATTATGGCCCAGATCCAGAAAAACCACTTAAGCATGTGCTTAACTTTAAGCATGTGCGTATTCTCAAGTGACTTCAGTGGGACTACTCACTTGCTTAGTTAAGCATGTGCTTAAGTGCTTTGCTGGATCAGAGTCCAGAAGAGACTGCAAACATAAATTAACAATCCTCTTTAACTCTGCATTGTTTGAAAACATTGCTGGTTTTACACTGCATCACCATTGTAGGATTTTTTCATGTTAGTGAAGCACCTGTGAAAGTTTCTAACTTGGTTCATAAATAGACTATGCAAAAATAAGCTGCTAGAATGACCCTCTTCTCTCCATTTTGATAAAAGCAAAACCTGATTTGAAAAGCTATTAAAGTAATTTTTCAATGGTAAAATATATTTAAGAAAATAAACTCTTAATTTCATCATCTTCCATTGACATATAAGCTTGTTAAAGGGCAGGGCATACCTCTCACTCACAAATTCAACAGACTGAAGCATTTCAATCCTTTTTGCACTATATGCTGGTGTTAGTAAGCCCTTATCCTAAATCTCCATCAAGTCCAACACTAGTGAGCCAAAGAAACAAAAACAAAAAAAATGTTTCTTGCATATGTCTTTTTCATAAAGTCCATGGAGAAAAAAATATATTTTCCTTATTATTAAACTCTTATTTAACTCCTGCCATTAAAATAGAAGATACACCTCACCAATATCTATTTAACTTTAATTAGCCATTGTAAATACAAAGATATAAGTGCGCTGTAAAAATCACTGTGACATGCCATCAAACTCTTTTAGCGTTTCAAAAGTTGTATTGATCCATATTTAATTGATGAAGCTACAGCTAACTTTTTGTGCTTGGATACTCTTGGAGGTAAAGGCATACTTTCATCCGATTTTTTTTTTATTATTCTATTTTGCAAACTAGTGACAGTGGTGATGATGCTATCCTGAAAAATCAATTTGTAGTATTACCAAAGCCTATGGTCTGTATTAAAACTCTCCATGCTCATGCAGTGAATTGCATTGTTGAGGGTTCCATGACAGTAGTACTGGACCTGACCACCAGGTTCTATCCATGCAGCACTATATCTTTAGTACTCCACAGAACTCACTATTGCCCTTGGTTCTTCAAATGTTGCCATCATTATATGCTTTGGGGTAGGTAGGGAGAGTATTTCCCCTGCATCAGTTGGTGAATGAATACTGTTGTCTATAAGGTTGGAAACCTCTTCCTCGTGATCTTCATACAGTGTATTGACGTTCAGCAGAGGGTGAGTGGGATTACGATTCAGTGCAGCTGTTGGCTCTGGTTTGATGTGGCTCAGGGTTATATTTGTTGCAGCAGCAGTTGTTGCTGTATGATTGTGATTACATGAGAGGTAAGCCCCAGCAGCAGGGACAGTTCTGCATGTCTCAGATGAGTACAGAATCTCTTTCTCATGATTTGGGATGACTGAAAGAAAACAGAATACAGAGTAAATCACTGGGTAGTCTATTTTTCCCTACCAATCCGCCACATAGCTGATCCCATAGAATTCAATGGGAGTTTTGCCACTGATTTCAATAGGAGTAGAATTGGGCCCAATAAACAAGTTTTAATGGACTCTGAAAAATCTAAGACTACTTCTTCATGAGAGCTTTGACTTTTGAAAATTCTAGTCCTAGAAGCACATTACAGTGTGACTAACAAGTTTTGTAAATATCACTCAAAGCTACATTTCTAAGCATTGCCTATGTGAAATCATCCTCATTAAATGAACAAAAGTCAATTTAAAAGGATTTAGGAATGTTTTACTATTTCCTCCATAGATTCTAGCCAGTGCTTTGCAAATGTTGTGATTTAATGTTTCAACAAATGTTAGGGATGCCTAAATATGCAAGTTGAAATATAAAAATACTGATATTTTCAATGGGAAAAAAAGAAGGGACACACACCATAAGCCACTATTCTAAATGTGTAAACAATGTGTAATCAATAAATATTTCTTTCCAGAACTTGCTCACTCAAAAGCATTCTTGGGTGGGGTTTAAGGTGGGCATAAAAGCAGCTGTTATAATTATTTTGAACTCGCAACTTAAAATATCCAAACACTTGTTTAAGTAAAAATAATCGAGACCAGAAACCCCTGGTGGCTTCCGGGAGCTGGGAGTCAGAACAGGCTACTGGATTAAGAATGCTGTAGGAAGTCCTGCATGTGTATATTGAGGAGTTTGAGGACTCCAGAAAGGAACATAAGGATTTGGAAGTGACAGAAATTTTTAGACCTCAAATCACTTTTCTGCTGGGCAGGGAGGACACAGTAGCTGTCTGTCTGCTGAGGTCCAGAATGGGGGGGGTCTTCTCTTATAAGGAACTGAGAGCCATATCTTTAACACAAAGTTTTCTATAACTCCAACTGCATATTTCATCTTTTATATCGGTCACTTACAGTAATAAAACAAGTAGATATCTAGCTATGGCGCCCATCACCATAGCATCTCCGCTCCTCACGATCACTTGAAATATTTTTCTTCGCAACACCCCTCTGAGCATAGGCACTCACTTTTATTTTTCCCCAAGGGTGCCACACCCCCGCTCTGCCCCAAGACCCCGCCTGCAATCCTCTCCTTTCCCCAAGGCCCCACCCATGCTCTGCTCCTCCCGCCCGCTGCTCTCCACCCTCCCCAAAACACCTCCCCCAAACAGCTGATCAGTAGCACTGTGGGTGGTAAGCACCCACAGAGTCAGCCCCTATGCCTCTGAGGTAGGGAAGTACTATTATCCGCATCAGACAGGTGGGGAACTATGACTTGTCCAAGAACGCACAGAAGTCTGTGGCCAAACTGAGAAATGAACCTGAGCCCCAGGGGGTACCTTCCACACAGACCAGCCTTCCTTAAAGCCAAGTAGGACAAAGGGAAATTTAAATTTGTATTAAGGACTACAACCCAGCAATAATCTGAGTTTTCAAATTGTCAAGATTCAGGGCATAAGCCAGCCTCTAACAAAAGGGGAGTATGAAGAAACTTTCCTCTGGGCAGACTATTCCGTAACTGCCTTCTGCACAGTTTCGTACACCTTCCTCAGTAGCTGGCGCTGGCCTCTGTCATACATGGGATACTGGACTAGATGGAACACAGGTTTGATCTAGCATGGCAGTTCCTGTGTTACTGGAAAATGAGTGACGTTCCTTACGATGAAGTAGAACTGAGACATAGGAAAGGGTGGAGTATCCTGGGAGCCAACTCTCACTTCTTTTCCTGGCAAAAGTGCTGACATTTTGCATAAGGCCAAATGCAAAATTATGTGTAAAAATCTACTAATACAACATAAAATATCTGCAAAGCAGAAGGACATGTTACATAGCTCTGCCTTGCCACAGCTCTACTACTCCTTATCACAGACCTATACCGAGAAATTCTACCTAACCCAGGGGTCTCGAAGACATGGCCAGTGGGGTTATTTCCTGTGGCCCGCCAAGCTCCCCGCGCCCCCAGTTATTTCCTGCGGCCCATCAGGCTCCCCTCTCCCCCCAGCGCGCCGTGTCCCCACTCCTCTGCTTACCTGCAGGCTCTTCCTGCTGCCAAACAACTGTCTGGCAGCGCTTAGGGCTTTCCAGGGGGGAGAGGGGAGGAGCGGGGAGCCACATGCTCAGGGGAGGAGGTGAAGAAGAGGGGCAGGGGCGGGGATTTGGGGAAGGGGCTGGAATGGGGGCAGGGAAGGGGTGGGAAGAGGTGGGGCAGGGCCTCATGGAAGGGGTGAAGTGGGGGCGGGGACAGGGACAGCATGGGGGGGTGGGCAGTGATGTGGCCCTCGGGCCAATGTACTAGTCCTCATGTGGCCCTTGTGGAGATTCTAGTTTGAGATCCCTGATCTAACCCATTTAAGAAGGCTACCTACCCTTATATTATTAGCTGATTAGAAATTTAACAAGATAGAGCAAACAGATCAGGTCACCTCTGAGTTCAACCTAGAGCAGACAGCTACTCCAAATTCTGGCCATTCAGTTTATCACTGTTGAGATGGTATTGCAATGACATACTGTACCTTTGAGAGAAGAGGTGACATGAACTACGACATTCTCCTCTTGGTTTAAAAATCCACCCTCTTGGCTTTTGGATGTAGGCATTGAGGCAATGGCTTGAATCTCTGGCTTGGGTTTTTTACTGCTAAGTATATATGGTTGAACATCCAGGGAAAAGTGCCGTGTATGTTTTTTTTCATTGCCTGTGCCGGAGATGGTGTTTGACTCAGTTTTATGAGATGATGATTGCTGTGAGGTTTTTGAAGTGGACTCTATCAGAGGAGCGACGAGGCTATCGGTTGCTGTTTTCCTGCGCACTGGCTTCGGCTTTTCAGGTTTGTGGTTTTCAACCTTCATAATAGCTAACTGCTCTTTGAATGGCTGAGGAAGTGGATTGCTACTTGGGATCCATTTCATCTTCTTCCTAGGTCTCTTGATAATGAGCTGTTCATTGGCATCGATGTCTGCTGGATCGACACTGGGGTCTACAGTCTGAATCCCTGAATCGCGCATGGTGGGTGTGACATCATGATTAGACTGGGCCAGTGCTGCAAGCAACTGGCGCACCACATTATCATACATCAGATCACTTTCATTTGTTATAAAATCCAAGCGGTTCAGGGATTTTATGTGGTCTCGATTTTCATTGCAAAACATAGCCAGAATATTGATGTCACAAAACTGAGACTTTTGCCACTGTTTCTTGGTCTTTATTCCAACCTTGTTCAGTTTATCAAATATGAAGTTGGACTTGCGGAATATGAAAAGGTGAACTAAGTTGATGAGAATGATCAAGTTCATAAAGCAGAGGAGGACAATGTCTACTCCAGCAATTATCCGTTGCAGCTGGACAGCTGGAAGCTTGCAGTTCACCCTGATGTGCAATTTGGAGCTGCTCGTTTTGTCAGGAGGCTCTCCTAGTGCACATGTAAACTCATTTTGCTTCTGCGTAGCATAGTAGGTGGATAAGTATGTAATTGGTATAATGCTTAAAAATATGATAAATAAATGTCTCGCAAGATAAAGTTTAGCCAAAAAGTTACTTCGCCCTCTTCTTTCCAGGTATTTTTCAAACAAATTCTGCTCAGGGCTTTTTTCCTTTTCTGCATTCTCAATGATTTCCCTTTTCTCCCTTTCTGTGATCCCAGGGCCTTTGGATTGTATTTGTTTCTCTATTTTTGGTGCACGCCCTTCTGCTGCACGGTGGTAGCAGTTATCGATCTCCTGAAGCAAAAAATTAAGCTCAGAAGTCAGTCTGGTGGAGGCTAGAAACTCCCAGCCAAGAGCTGGAATGTACATTATGCCAGCAAAAGCCAGCAGTGCATAAGGAAGGAACTTATGCTCAAACAAGGAGGGCCAATGGCTGGCATCAACTCCTGGCAAGGCATCTTTTAGTTCTGTCCAACAATATCCTCTGGCATACAAGGCTTGGTCACGGGTGAAGTTGTGGGGTGTGTAACAGTATATTGGCTCCTCTGTATAACAGAGAGAAAAGTCACTGCTGTGCATTTAACCTACAAAAGGAGCTCTGTAAAATAAATATTTCAAACGATATCAATTTTCTTTTACTGTTTCTTTACATGACCATCAAGACCACAAAGATTTAATATTAGATAGTTACAACCCGTTCTGCATACACCCCAGGCAAAACTATCCGCTTGAAGAGCTTTAATAAACCTGAACTAGAACTGTTAAAAATAAAAGTTTTATAAATTGCGTTGGCTACCCCTTCCAATGTAGAACTCCACACTGAACTCTGGACAGCTAATGAATGGGATATCCTTAACCACTGTACAGTAGCTGAGACTGTTGTATCAAAATCACATGGCTTCCCTATAGAAATAAGCATAATATATAACTCACCTTAGTGAAATATTTTTTCATTAATAAAGCCAAATTAGTTGTAGTTGAAGTCAATGAATCTAATCCTGTGCAAACTCACAGTAACAAGGACTACTGTACTGAACATGACAGAGAAAATTTAAACTTAGTAACATCTAAATACTGGGTCAACTTCATCTCAAGTGTATCTTCTTTGATTTCAATGGAGATACGCCAATAGAGAATCTGTCCAGTTAACAGTGTATTTAGCACTGTAAATATTTAGTTTTACCTTCAGATATTTACTATTAAAGATTTTGCAAGACTAGCAATAAAATATTCTATGAAGTCTAGTGAAAGTTGGAATACTGTTAGTTACTCACAATGACACAATAATGACCTTGACCTAGACAAGCTCTTAGGGGAGAAAGCATGTACTATATCCATGTTAGCTCAATGATATGTCTCTAGAGAGTACTGGATATGGAGTAAATTTTTATAGTGTTTGACAGGCATTACAAGAAGCAGATGCCAAATGAGACCCACGTTAAGTAAATATTTTTCTTCTTGAACACCGAATGTGCCAAGAACATCAAGTTTGTTTCCATTATGAACACACAACCTGGACTCAATCTGGAAGCAACAGGATTAAACGGTTTTTAAGGGTCAGTTAAGGCTGCTGGGACTTTAAAAATTGTAACACTCCTTGACAGTTGTTTCATTTGGTAGCAATGACTAACGATTCCATCTATGGTGTTTAAACCCTTCCCCATAAATCACATGCGCAAAGAACCTCTAATCTTTGCTGCAGCAGTAAGCAAAAAAAAAAAAAAAGAAAAGAAAAGACCCCCCACCTGCCAAATTTACTGAGCCTTGCAAGGGAAATCGAACAGTTCTCTTGTGCTGTGGAAGGATCAAAAGGCACATGCACATACACTGATTTGGTTACATGAAGACCCAGTATCAGGATTAGTTTTTAGGTGTTTTGTGTGTGGGGTGGGGGGTTGTGGGTTTTTTTTTTTTTGAAGCAATGCACTGCAATAAAGATTAGTTTCTAAAGTACAACTAATCTGGGTGAAATAGTTACAATAAATGCTACTAAACAATACAAAGTCAATTAATTTGATAAGCCTAATTAGTGATAATTAAGTACCTTTACAACAGAAAGAAAGACAATACCTCAAAATGATTCAGTTCCAATCTTTCAGAGAGGGCAGTTTAAGAAGAGTATGTTAATGTTACTCAACTTCTCATTTCGACTCATTTTTAAGTGTATTTCCAGAGTCTCTTTACTCAAGTATCTTTTCTGGTTGCACGATCCCCAAATTCCAGCAATTAGAACAAAATCCCAGCTGTAGTGTCTACCACCTATTTCTACTAGGAAAATGCTCATTGGCTCCCTGGTTTTCGGCAATCACATCACATCCCATTACCGATCATGGGAGATACATGCCGAGAAATTCCAACTCCTGCCATCAAGGGGTTGGTTACTGTTACTACCTTACTACTAAGGTTTCCCTAGAGATCCAGTAGGTTCCTATGGAAGAAAAGTTTCAGTGAAAAAAAGTAGCACTGAATGCAGTTTCTTATTTCCAGAAATATATGAAAAGATCTTCCACTCGCTAAGCCACACCTGTCAGCTCCAAGTTAAGTTTCAGAGAAAAACAATTTATCCTGTGGCAAAGTATGTGACTATTTCTCATAGGTCACAGTACGTACTGTACCAGAAACATGCAGTCAAGACTGTATACAACTGCTCACACAAACCAATTGCATTTATTCCGGATCCATGCACCAGCTGGTGTTATGAAATAAATCAGGAACACTGTTTTTTTGTTTTTGTTTTTCCACTGAGGCCTCACAATTAACTATTGCAATATTTCAACACAGAATTGCAATGCAATAAAAACAATCTCAATTAAAGGTCATATACTTAGCATTATTTATGTGCACGCACCATGGATTGGGCACATATCTCAAACTTGGCACAAGGAGTGGTATACTCTGATATAATCGTTTAAATATACAAACTGTACAACTATGTATAGCACATAGGGGAGAATGTAGAGAAAAAGAGAGGGGGACTGACCATAATGACATTTCTATGTATTTCAAGAGTCATGACAGATCAACATCTAATTGGGCTCAATCCAACCTAATTGGGCTCTCTGGAGTCTTTTCATTGACTTCAGTGGGCATTGGATCAGGCATAAAGTACTCTACAGGAGCACATCTCTATAGATCATGTATAGGAGTTCTTACTCTGCAACCATTTCATTCACATTGGTCAGAGATAAAAATCTGAAGAGTTGCACTACGATGTTTGACCCACAGAGTCTCATTTATTAGAGATGACTTCAAATACGAGTTTCTCCTGTCGAGAAAAGAAAGTCAAAGTTCTCCTTGTGGAAATTCGCTAGCTCTTCCACTGTGAAATATCTGTTTTTCAGCTGCTCTCACTGTATGGTGTGAAGTGGGAGTTTTGTAGTTCATTACAGTTATTGAGCACACTGTACTATTTTTAACTGGTGTTTTGTTTATTGATGCTATTTATTTAGGCTAATGTATTGTTTTACATATTTATTACTTTGACAGGCTTGCTATGAATAGTGATGCAGTGTTTAAATAATGAGGCACAACACACACTCAGGGTGAAATCCAAGTGGGAATTTTGCCATTGACTGCAATAGAGCCAGCATTTCATCCTCTCTGGGTACATTTTTAGCAAGAAATAACCTATGTATACAACCTACTGAATGAGATGTTCCTGCAAATGTATTTTCTAAAACATATGAGCCAAACTCAACCCCAGGGTAATGCCACTGATTTCAATGAAGTTACTTTAGGAGTGAATTCGGCTCAGCATACTATACCGACTTAGAAAATTAGTATTGATCGACCATGTTTAACCTAAATAGACATATGTAATCATACCATGATACGATATGTATCCTATGGGCCTGACTGTTCTCTCACTAAAACAGGTGTAAATCAGAGATAACAGATAAATCAGGACCCTATAATAACCTCAATAATTACAAAGCCAATGGTAATGTGTGTCTAGATCACAATGTGATATGAAGAGGATGGTTCGAGTCAACCCCAGTCAGTTCTTACACTGATCTGGCTATCATTTCAGACACGAGAACTGGGCTTGCACAAGGGAGAGGGAATAGGCTGCTTTGTGTGCCTGCTGAAACTGCCCAGGCTCAGATCTTTTTACATTTTCTGTTTTAAAGTGCTTTCTGGGTAGGTAAAAAGCATTGGCCTACAAAAAAGAACAGCAAGAGTGTTAAAATCCCAGCTCCAACACTGACATCAGATACATACAAACCTAGGTTATTGGGTTTTAACTTTGTAATAACAATAATCTTCTTACATTTATATATCAACTTCCATTGTGAAAGTTCCCAAACCACTTTAAAAAAATTCCCGTTTCACCAGTAGTATAGTCAAGTATAAGCACAGGTAAATAGTTTACTCACTTCTCATTTGGTGAATATGGAGTTTAGTTTAAGTTAGTTTATCCAATTCTTTTTTTTACCACTACACCACTGCTTTTCAGGTAGTCACTTCTACCACCACTGAAATGCAGCTCCTCTGGGATAAAACACAGTGGCTACTTAACTGCATACAACAATACTATACAACTGTTTAGGAAAGACAGCGAAGAAAGATGCTGAACCAACTGAAATATGGTCAGGACACCAGACGCAACACACTGCTACACTGGCAAAAAGTGTCATGGGATCTTTAATGACTGAGGGTGGTCAGAACTTTGATAGTAAGTCTCATCCAAAAGACAGCACCTACCTATCACCATTGATAGGGCACTAATTCAGAGCTGGCACAAATGGAAAAATGCTACTTCCATATATACTTGATCCCACACATTTTCCTGTAGCACCTGTATTCTGGTGGGAGTGGTTTTTTTGGGGTGGGATGGGGAAAGAGGCATCTGGTTTTTTTGGGGAGTGGTATGGGATGGTCTCCCATCTAGGCATGGACCGAGCCTGCTAAGCTTATATAATTGGATAAGACAACTTCATTGATTGAAATGCCAGCAGTTGATGTTCAACATAACTGTTCTAAAGGAAAACCACTTTGAAAATCTAGGGCTAAATTCTGTTTTGATTACACCCACAAAACTCCCTTGTCACTGTAGTGTTCCTTTAGGACAATTGTTGATAGAATAAATAACACTGTGCAAGTACCATTGTAAGTGATCTTACTGCAATTCTTTATTTTAATACACTGTATTGTCTGCTATCTGCTAAGATTCAGTGTCCTTTTCTTCTGATATTTTGTAACAAAAATATCCATATAACTTTAAATTCTTCTGTATTTTGACCACATTTACAGCAACTCCGCCTTTGTCCAATTCAACTCTCATATGCAAATAATGGGTCAAATCCTGCTCAATTTACTCATAAGTAACTCTTGAAGTCCATGAGACAATTTGCACCAATAAAGTAAGCAAGATTTGGTCAGCTCTTACTGAATTTTTCAGCCAAATTAAGATAATCAACGCAGAACTTTGTGTTGATATATGTACATACGGGACTATGTAATACTATTAGTTATGCTACATCACTTAAGAATTATAAATTCTTGACAGCTTAAGCTATAGTTGTCAGGCTAGAAGTGGTAAGCAAGAAAAAAAATCTTATATTTGATCTTTTGTAAATAATAAATCCTGCCTCTACGATATACACAAATAGCAACTTTAATCTTGGAAGATCCCTCAGTACTTTACAAACTCTAAACTATATCCTGCAATCATTCCCCATTGCAGAACTCCCACTGATGGCAGGGTCTGGCTCCTATTTATACAGAAATCGCTTCACCCCACCACTGACATGTAGCCATTTGCACTAGCAACACTACACAACAGACTTTAAGAGAGGAAGGGAACGACAACAACTTTCTTTAAAACTTTAGGTAACAAGAATATAATCACCCAAGTTGGAGTTCGGCTCAAAGCCCAGGAGTTAACAACCCAATGCTTGGAAAGAGTACTGATGGAACTTTCACAGCTAGTGCTCAGTATTACATATGTAATAAAAAGTAACCCGGTCTACAGTATATTGAGAAGACACTGTAAAGACTGGTAGGAGCTCATCTTTCTTTGCTTTTGTAGCAACTTGCGAAGTTCATGCAGTTTTTACAAGGTTTTCTTCAAAAAGAGTGAATTTCACCTCAAATAAACAAGCCATTTCTTTTTTTAAAACCTAATATAATGAATCCTGGCATCTAAACATTCATGGACAACGACACAGTAAACAAACCAAGCCCCACTCCTGAAAAGACTTAGGGTACTCCGCCAATGGTGGCAGCGTGTAGAGTATGTGTTGCTACGCACTGTAGTGAAAAAGAGGCTGCATCCACATTGCGGTGTGTACCTACATGCAGCAATGAAAGGCTCTGGCAGCTTTCCGCTGCCAGAGCCTGTCCCCACCACAGGGAGCTGCCCGAGTCTTTCCTCGTTGTGGGAGCCTTTCCCTGTGATGGGGAAAGACTCCAGCAGAGGAACATTACACTGCTAAAAATAACAGTGTAGAAGGAGGAGGCACTGCTTGGGCATGCAGAGAGCTGCATGGGGTACATACCCTACGGATTCAGGCATGTCTTTACTCTGCTCACCTAAGCACTGCCTCATCACCTACACTGCTATTTATACCCATACTAGGGAGGTGGGAAGTGCATGTACTCTACATGCTGCCATAACGAGCGTGCAGGAGTAAGCAAGGGGTTAACTTTATGCACTGGACAATCCCTTTGAAGCCAATGGGATTACTCACAGTACATGAAGTTACTGTGTATCACTCTGAAGGAATGTGGCCTTAGGTCCAGATTCAGCAAGGTGCTTAAACATGTGCCTGACTTTAAGCCATGAGTTGCTCGACTGCATTCAAATGGACTTGCTTAGTGTTAGGAATGGTTGAGCACCGTGCTGAACTGGGGCCTATCGTGTATGGAGCACAAAGGAAAAAGGTATTATGTAAGGAAATATGGTTCAGTTTCAAGCTTCTAAGAGATTATAATAAGCAATACTCAAAGGTATTTTTAATAAGTATGGAAAATGTATTGATTGTGATTTTAGTAGATATTTAAAAGAAAAAAGGAATTTAGTAATAATTTATCACTGTCTGCATAAAAGAACAAATAGCCTTTTACACCTGATTTACACCCCAACTAAATGTAGTGTGCTCAACAAAAGCAGACTCAGGACCCTACTAATGAAAGATTTACACCCCATTTATGCTCACGTTTTTGGAAGTTACCCTGTAGCTTGTATGAATTCACATCCTTCAGCAAGGATTCAACAATGGGGAAGGGATCAAACAATTCAATAAGTAGAAATAGAAAAATGCAAAAAGGAATAGAGTGACTAAGAATAAACAATTTAAAAATGAGAAAGTCAGCTAAAAGTTGTTATCCATGCTAGTCTAGACAAAGCCAGGCGGCACTTGTACAAATAGCTCTTTTAGTGTACAATTTAACAACATAGTTACACACATTCATGAAAGTCCATGGGACTACTCACATGCTTAGCATTATGCATGAAAGCCTTGATGAATCAGGGCCATGGGGCTTAAATCTGCAACGTGCTGAAGTCAGAGAGAGCTGAAGGCACTCAGCACCTCCACAGATTGCTTAGCACCTTGCAGAATCAAGCCCTTCTTAGGCAATGCTACAGAAATGTATTCCACAATACAATTCCCTTAGGCTTCAGGGAACATATAAAGATCCCGTGCTTTAAACAGACATTAGTCACAATCCAGATTTACACATATGAATAGGTAACACTGAAACACAGGCTTCTGATAGATAAGCCAGATGAGAAGCTTCATGAGCTCAGCTAGTACAGAACACTATCATACACTGATAGGTCTACCATAATGCAGTAGAATACCATGCCACACACAGTGCATCCACAATATATCACAGCATCTAAATACATGCAATCAAACTGCCACAGGCATGCATCATTCACACTAGGTACATAACTCAGGAATAAATGCGCAATAAAGCATGTAACCAAAGTATTTTATTTTAAGAAAAGTAACTAATTTTTTGTGTGTTTTTTTAAAGTAATGTTTAAAGGAAAATGGCTCTGGATCCTCTTCTCTCTGGAAAAAAAAAATTCATGTTATTCAGGTTAAAAAGTTCAGTCTCATGAAAAATCACATTACCTAACCAGTAACCAGATCTGCCTTCCCTATCAATTCTTCTGATATTATTTAAACAATTACTGAGTGAAATCCAGGTTCCATTGAAGTAAACAGCAAATCTTCCATTGACTTCATGGGGCCATGAGCTCAACAGCGGTATTTAAAGGACAGTTATGAAAATATAAATTCCACATAAGGACCAATGCCTGCAACAACTTACACACACAAGTCTTATCACATATGTAGTCTTACCTAACTCAGAGGGTAAGGTTATGCACATGCATAAGTGTTTGTAGGATCAGGCCCTAAGCTAGTTCTATAAATTGTAAGTATTATTACTATTAATAAAATAAAAAGACAGCAACTTTACCTTTATTTAGGAGTACTGTCCTACACTTCAGAATACAGGCTCCACGCCTGGTGATTCAGTTTGTCTTCCTGAGGCACAATTTCCCCCACAATGAGAAAGCCTAAGTACAGACATTTATTCTCCTTTTCTCTAGATCCAGTTGGCCTGTTTAAAAGAAAAATAATTGAAAAAAAAAACAAATCAAGAAAAGACACTACTCTATTGCTAATAGTTCATAATGTCCCAGATTCTACACGCCTTACTCATAACTGTGTATGATGTACATAAGCAGTCTTGATGTTTAATAGCCAATGGGCTACCCACACAGATAGGTACAATTGAAGGTAAATAAGGGTGGCAGAAGCAGGCCCAATATTTATAATTGCGGGCATCTTCTCATGTAGCGTCGATTCTCTATTTACATACATTTCAAATCTACACAGCATAGTCCTACATTAGCACTACATAATTGACATACACACAAAGTTATTTGGGAGAGTATTTGCTACAAAATATTAACTACTTATAATAGACATTACCTTTTCTAAAATTAACTACACAGCACATGCTAAAATTCACTTACCAGGGAATGAGGCGTAAAAGCCTCAACAGTGCCTTGTAATGCCTCCCCCAGGGAAAGAGAAATATTTTTATCTGGGTCCCCATTGAAATGCAGAGGCCCAGTGTGAGAGAATTAGTTCAGAAATAGCAATTGTTGCAGTAGGGGGTGTCAGAAAATTCCTAGTTGAAAGCCCCTAGACTGTTTCTTATGGGGAGACATTTTTTCAATAATGAGCTATCATCCAATATGCGATGACCATGTTGCAAGATGATAATATCATTGTACAGAGATGTTCCATGGTGATGTACTGCTGCATCCTGCTTCAACTGTTTCCTCCTGTGCTATACAGAACTCTGCGAGGAAAAAAAAAACATTTGGAGGGAAGTGACATGGCTTACCCTCATAGCCACGTGTGTTTCTGTACTGTAATCTTGATTTCCATGATGGAAAGATTTAAGGGACAATATCAGAAGAGAAGTTTAGGTTTTGGAGAATGACCCAAAATGTAATCAGTGAAATTAATCCTATACACAGGGCCCAAAGAGAGACCTGTGCACTGTTTACTTTTCAATTCAGCCCTAATTTGAGGAATTAAATGGTGGACAGGCCTTCTGCCTAGAGGTGAATTTCACTCAAAGTGAAAAAAAAATCAATTACAATAATTTGTAGCAATTTAAAAATTCCTCTCTAGTGATCCAAAGCCCAATGCAACCGTATAAATACTCAGGCCCAGATCCTAAAAGCTATTTAGGCATTTAGCTCCCATTGAAATCAGTGAGAGTTAGGTGATTAAATACTTTTGAGTATCTGGGCTTCAGATTCGATCTGGGCTTATACTGGAATTGGAAAAGGTTCACAAAAGGGCAACAAAAATTATTAGGGGCACGGAACGGCTGCCATATGAGGAAAGATTAATAAGACTGGGAACTTTTCAGCTTGGAAAAGAGACGACTGGGAGGGATATGATCGAGGTCTATAAAATCATGACTGGTGTGGAGAAAGTAAATAAGGAAGTGTTATTTACTCCTTCTCATAACACAAGAACTAGGGGTCACCAAATGAAATTAATAAGCAGCGGGTTTAAAACAAACAAAAGGAAGTATTCTTTCCCATAACGCACAGTCAACCTGTGGAACTCCTTGCCGGAGGATGTTGTGAAAGCCAAAATTATAACAGGGCTCAAAAAAGAAGTTCATTGAGGATAGGTCTATCAATGGCTATTAGCCAGGATGGGCAGGGATGGTGTTCCTAGCCTCTGTTTGCCAGAAGCTGGGAATGGGTGACAGGGGATGGATCACTTGGTGATTACCTGTTCTGTTCATCCCCTCTGGGGCACCTGGCATTGGTCACTGTCGGAAGACAGGATACTGGGCTAGATGGACTTTGGTTTGACCCAGTATGGCCGTTCTTATGTAGATACATTAATAATGACCACAGAAATACCTATAAGTAAACTGTGCTTGTGTATGAAATCCCAAAGTGAAATGAACTCTGACCATAAAGTAAAACTGGTTATATACAACCTGGTCTGGTTTCACAGTCTAAGCAGGTCAAGTGCACAAAATAAACAGCATAAATGGTGGAAAATATCATATTTGTTATATTGTTTTATTCTTCTTTATAATAATGATCAGAAGTGTAAAAGCTGGCTTGTATCAGACGCTTTTTTGCCCAGGTATAACTCAAAAATAGTTTCAGTATAAAAAAAGAAACAAACGTCAAAAAATGAGCCCAGAAGGTAATTTAAATTGTTGTAATCTCTTCTAGTAGGTTGGTGGGGGTTTTTTGGAAGGGGAGATGGAAGACCCTAGACTACTACCCTTTAGAAAACAAGCTGCTCTGTATGTAAAGAAATTGTTTTTTTGCAAAATGTCACTGCAGAGCCATGAGAATGTCATTACATAGCATCACAATCCCACTGCAGATGCCTCTTGCCCTCCTGAACTGTCTGCCCACTCCACCAGCTATACACATTGGAAAGAGGCCATGCTATTCCTCCCAACTGGCTTCCTCAAGCCCCGGAGCCTGCAAATGGTGAGTTCCCCACAACCTCTAAATGGATCCCACTCCTTCATTCAAAAAAAAAAATAATAATAATCGTAAGTAATGACTTAAACATGTCTTTAGATGGCTCTGCTCTGACAGTGCCCCAGAAATAGTGGTTGGGCTCCAACCCTCAGGACCAAAACACTGACTGGGACTTCCCAGGGGACTGCCTGAAATGCTGATCCCTCAGCTTCCTAATGTCTGTGTGATGGGCCCTGGGACAGTTAGAAAAGTTGCTGCCACAGTTCTATTGCAACATTGTACTTCCAAATTCAAATACAAGTGCATAAAATATGGGCCTGATCCAAAGTCCAGTCAGCCAATGGAAAGACTTCCTCCGTGGCCTTTGGATCAGGCCCTGTGTGATGCAAAAGAAATCTCCAAGAGAATCATATCAGTCTACTAAATAATATGCCACAATAACGTTTATACATATTTGACCTTTAACTCATGCACCACACAGATCTTCACGCTGACAATGAGGTGAGGCTGATTCTTACTGAAGCCTTTTTCAGCCTCAAATACAATACGGGCTGAGATTTTCCCAGGATATCTGGATGCCGTTCTTATGCAAGTTAATGGGAAATAAGGCTTCTAAAGCCCTCAGGTGGCTTTAAAATCCGAGTCTATGAACTTCCTGGAACTTCAGTCATACCCTCAATATTACTTATCCACATGTTTTCCTCTTGAATAAGACTACTGAGTAAGGTAGCATCTAACAAAACAGATAGCTTAGTTCAGTGTGAATTCCTTCAGCTGTCTGTAAGTGCATGTTAAACTTCACCTTATTCACACTTCAGTCCTCAATCGCATGCATCTGACACATGAAGATGAAGCTGTCACTAATATAGACAGGGTCACCCACACAGAGATCCCATGAGAAGAATAGGATGCTTATGTCTCCAAACATTTTCTGAGAACTGGAAGCCTGGACAGATAACTGAATGTCGCTTCCAGAAATACTGTATGTAATCTTCACACTATTCCTCAGAATTGTTTTTGACTGTAGTAAACAACTCTACTGGATAACTATGCCTTTCCTCTTGAGTTAAGCTCATGACAGGCAGGGGGGCTTGCAAGGGGGGAGAAAGCAGGGGCATGGACACCCTTGCCCCAATAACTGGCAGAGGTACAAAGCTCCTCCAGCCCTGGGACTGCAGGGGCGAGAGCGAGCTCCTCCGGCTCTGGCACAGAAATGCCATCCCAAAAGTGGTCAAATTGCCTCTGACGACAGGCCAGCTTGCGTCTATCCTTTATTTGTAAGGCCCTGCCAAATTCATGGCCATGAAAAACACACCATGAACCGGGAAATCAGATCTCTCCTGTGAAATCTTGCTATTGGAGGGGCAGGGCTGGGGACACCCCAGCGTGGCTCCAACTGCTGGTCCTGGCAGGGCTGAGGAGGGACGGGACTTCCTCTTCCCCTGCATGGCCACTCTTGGGGAGAGCTCAGACCCACCTCCAGGTACTTTCCCTGACTACAGGAAGCTCCGTGGCTGCCGCCAGCTCTGAAGGCTCCCAGCAGCACGGGGGAGATCAGACCCACCTCCACCTCCCTGAATCTCCGCCAGCTGAGGGAAGTTCCATGGCTGCTGCCTTCGGAGCCCAGCTCTGAAGGCAGCACAGAAGTGAGGGTGGCAATCCCACAACACCCCTACATCAGCTTTGTGACCGCCCGTGATCCTCTTTTGGGTTAGTACCCCCACGGTTACAACAGTGTGAAATTACAGATGTAAACATGGAACTGACCAATTTTAAAACCCTCTGGCCATGAAATTGATCAAAATGGACCACAAATTTGGTAGGTCCCTATTTATCTATGAACTATCTTTAACCTTTAGGTGAAATTCCCCCCAGTGCAGAGAGCCTGCAAAAGACTCTATGTACCATTTATACCCTGTGTAAGGCCCTGATTCTACAAAACATGTAAGCATGTGCTTAAACCCATTGCTACTCCTTTCATCCTATTTGCTGAATCAGGGCCTATGAGGCTGTTATAAGTAGAAGTGGGGCCAAAACACTTGTGCAAGTCCTTTGCACCTATGCACAAATTTCTGCCCTTAGTTATGCTTTCATGTAACCAAGACAGAATCTGGCCCTGTACTCTTAGCAGCAGTAATAAAAAATAGTCTTTTGCACTTTACTGCTATATGCTGCTCTAGGTGCAACCAGAGAAAATTTTGAAAATAAACACTTAAAATTAAAAGCCACTATATGCATATGTCAGATGACTTGAGTATGTGTAACAAACCCTGCCCACATCTTGAAACAAGAATATTAGTAAGAAAAGTTGATCAGAGATACCAAAAAAGAGAACCTTATTGTGTATTAAATAAATCCTCAACAAACACAATTTAAAACGTACTGTAGATAATGAAATGCATCAAGAGACATTGAACTCATGTAGAAACTGTACTACACAGTGAAATAAACATCATTTATGCAGAAATGATTACATATCAGGAATTAAAACATAAAACTTGAACTGACTCATCAGTCATTTAACTTACTGTCTCCTTCCATTACTTCCTCATGAGAATTTTCTAGCAGAAGGGTGGTAGAGGGCTGAGCTAGGTAACTGCTAAGAGATATAGAAATACAGTATTTGTGAGCAATGTTTGGTATTGAAGGCATTAATTTATAAATTTAATCAAAAGGCCAACACCAGAGCTTGGCTTTTTGACCAAAACGTAAATCAACTGGCTGCCAATGTTCTGCTTTATTAGAAGTATTTAGCAGCTTTTGAGGGGAAAAAGGAACACGTGATAGTTGACTGTGATATGAAAATTATCATTGACTGCGACTGGAAAGCACTGGATAGCGTACATTATAAGAAAATTAATGTGATTTGGCAATTCTTGGACTCCATCATTAACCATAAAGCTTTTGATAGATCAGAAATCAAACATTTCAACACCTCGACATTTAAAATGGAACGCAACAATTCATTCATTTCCTTTGGAGCCTGCGTTTCAGCTCCTTACTCAGAAAATCTCCCATGGACATCAATGAGAGCTTTGTCTGAGTAAGCAGCCCAGCACCGGGCCTGACCTGTTCAATGGAGAACTTTTCTTTATAATATTGAAACCACTTAGGAAAATAAAACAATACACACAAACTAAGCAGCTAAGAGCAAGGACCAAATTCCTCCTAATCTAAGGTAGGCTGAAGAACTTGGTGTCTGGGAGGATGAGGCAACAACACCATAAGTAGCCTCTACTCTAACTGCAGAATCACTGTCCTGACAATCATATTGCAGCTACCCACAGAACAAACAACTTCAGCACCTGCCAATGAAGAAAAGCATTCTGCACAGACTGTCCTCTGGGCATGTACATTTCTACCTCGGATGACCTATTTGTGGGTGAGGTCCAGGTCCGTGGGTTTCATGGCTAAAGACAGGTGGAACTGAAGGGAGAGTTAAAACAGCGCTGGACACAAAATGATGCACTTCAAAGTCAGATTTAATGTTGTATGTATAATTCAAGCTTCCAACACTTTGATTCTAGACATTGTAAAAGGGACCTATATACGGTAATGTGCCTATAGCGCATCCAAACATTTGGGACCCTTTAGATCGAGATCCAAACTTCACAGCTCTGACCTGTCTCCAGAATGGGAGAAACAGAAACATCAAATGCAAAACAACTGCTGAACTTTGGGGTAGAGTGGATTTGGGTTTGATTCTGGATTAGAACTGCATGTCTGTCCTGTGGTTACAGTACTAATGTGTCATTAAATGGAATTTCGTGGTGGCTTATTATTTCTTTACATATTCTTCCAAGAAGGATGCAAAAGTAGGAGCAATAAAATTCTGGTTCAATAAGAAAACATTGAAATTGTCACTTTAAAAAGAAAAACTGAATACCCCCTAGTAATATGAACATACTAATCCAGTGGGCTCTGACATTTCACATATGGAAGGCCATCAATAAAGACTGTATAAATTGCACAAGTGACACCATAAAATTATAGTCTCACAGCCTGTTTCGAGGCTGTTTGGCACCTTGTATAGTCATTTCCATCTGTACAAAGTGGGGGTACGTTCCCTCCATTCACACACCAGTGGTACTGTTCTACACAAGAGTGGTGTACTGAAAGCTGTATTGAAAACTGTAAACGATCATTTGAAATACTCTGGGGTTTTCCTGGTCCCGCTTGCAGGCTAGCAGGATCTGTACAGAAGCATGCGATTCCGGACCTAGTACCAACTGGTTTGCAGGCAGCCAACCCAGTGTAAAGAGGGCTGAGTTGTGCCTCTCTGTTTTGGGGGACAACCTGCTTTCTATTTTTGGATTCTTGTGTGTTATTCCTAAATTTTAGGAAATAAAAGTAGTGTTACATTCCCACCCTGCAGCAAGGGTATTTATGTTTTTATCTAACTTCTCTGTGTGTATGCCATGAACATATAACAAGGTGCCAGACAGCAAAGAATCAGGCCTGTGGGTATGAAATGTTAAGGAAAAACAGAAGGGCTTCTGACCCTTCGAAGGGTCATGTACGGACATGTACCATGCAAGGAGATGTATATGAAGTTGACTGTGCGCTGGAAACCCGTGTATTAAACTCTCTTATTAACATGAATAGGGACACCTTTGGTATTTTAACAGAAATACAAATAGCTTTGACAATAAAGGAAAGAGTCCAAACATGCACAGATGGTAGCTTTCATCTTCAATTAAAAAAAAATCATCCTTTTGTTGTCCTTAAGTTTCAGACAGTAATTCCTGAAGGAAAACACAGAATAAAAACAAGTAAATTCCTCTGGGCCTACCAGCTGTGTGCATGTGGACTTGTTATCCTCTGTGTATTACCTCCAACACCACAGGAGCCGACTCCTCAAGACTTGGCTGTTGTATGAATCCTTGTAAACAAGGCTCTAAGCCCTGAAATTTTAGAAAACAAATCTTGGGTTCAACTTAAATTCAAATCTGAACCCATTCAGTCAAAGAATTATAGGCCAATTCTGCTCCCATTAAAGGCAAAATGCCCACTGATTTCCAATGGCAGCAGAATCAGGCTCTGTGTGAGATGCAATTTTTCTAGGGCTGGAGTGTGAGGGTCAGAGATGAGGAGAGGGCTCATGCCAGTCCTTTGGACTCTCTCTCTCAAGTGCCCAGATTTTTTTGGTAGCGTAATAGCCAAGTATCTTTCTTGGAGGCCTTTGTACCCCCACTGCGGTTACTGTGTGCCAACTATAAACATGCTATGCACAGCTGTTGACTCACCCTCTGGAGAGCTTGCTTTCTAGGAATCATGCTATTTTATTTCAAAAACATTAAAAAACTGGCAAGTTCAGTAACAACACTGTAAAAGGGACTATATGTGAGCAAGTGTCCACAGGTGTCTCCTGAAAGATGTCCTGAAGAGCATAAGTAAAGGGTGAATTTGACCTCTTTGCAGAAGGTCAGCACAAGGACTATGGTATGCACCATGTAAGCCTTAACTTATGACCTCAGAGTGAAATCCTGGCCCCAGCAAAGTCAAGAGCAAAACTACCATTGACTTCAATGTGGTCAGGATTTCACTCTCAAAATCATATTGGGCTTACAGTGTAGAGAAGCCTCATGGTGTCCCTCTGCACAGAGGTGAATTTCACCCAAAATGCATTCCCATCTAGCAGTGAAGTTTGGGGAGGAAATTATTTTAGCTCTCAATAGATTTTGTTTACATTCCAGTTTCTTACATCTGGCAAACATGAACTGAGATGACAGTCTGTCTTTGACACAAAGTCAGGAATAAAAGTTCATAAAGAGTGACAGCAAAGGTACCTCTGATGGAAGGAAGGTTCTTCCATATTTAAAGCAACACATAAAATATGAAGCTCACCTAAACTGTGGTCTTATCATGGAATTAACATAAGACTTAGTTCAGTGCCTGGTGAACTACTAAATCCTTCTTTATGTGCCAATATAATTATTAAAACAGTAAATCATATTCTTAATTTCTCAGTGGTGATGTAAAGATAAAAGCACTCGGGTACCAGGGCAATCTGTGTGGAATAAACTGCCTAGATAAACAAAGAGAAAGTTATGTTAACTTAAACATTTGGTTTATGAAATATACACAGTAGTAACATCATAAACTAACTTTCTCTTTACTTTACCCATCAGGAAAGTACAGTACACGTTAAATCATGCTACAGAGATAATAACCTTTAAGACTGGAGATGGATTATTGCCTTTTAAATAATTGTCTCTGTCATGACATTTTTTGTTTGTCTGGTTATCTAAAGTACAATTGTGCTTTTCTGTATTCACTTTCTAGGCCAACGAGGCATGGGCTAATGCTGGGAAACTCAAGTTTTCTCTTGGGGCATTCCCTTTTGCAAGTCACTTGTACAGCACAAGCAAGCTGTCCAAGCAAGTGGATGCTATTCCACATGCTCCACTGGACTGCACAGACACTGTTGACTCCCTGCTTGGTCCTGCATGCCTAAGTATTGGGGTAGAGAAGGGATATGAGGGGCTCAACTGCACTCCACATATTAGTCATACAGACCCTTCCTACACTAAGCAAGATATGTTGCAAGAAACCATTGTTCTGAGCTCACCATACTTGTATAACACCCGTATTTACATACACAGCACTAAAGTGTTTTACAAGTACTGGTTGCATGAGCCTGGAGAGATCTGCCCATAGGTTTCTTTTTATTTAGGAAGATTACACTGGCTTTAAGTGGCTTTTCATGGATATTACTATTTCCGGGAATTAGAATTCATACGTAGTATCAATTCTTATTGTTTATTCTGACACAATAACTTCTGCATTCAAGGGCACAAAGCAGCATTTGGGAAGCTGCCATGGTATTTGCGATAAAGATACAATAAAAAACCACCCCTTTTTTGCCAGCAGAGTTTGCATTTTCTGTATCTACTATCTAATTTGCCAGAAGGTATGCAGCAGAATCCAAAGCAAAGAGCATAGCTAGACTTTGAAAACGATAGTGACAGTACATAGGTAAACCATAATACGAGCATCAAAAAGCGGGGTATGTGCTAATAAATATCACTTAGCAATAAGGCATGTATTCAGCAGGACTAACATAATTAGTGAACGCAGTGTAGCAGGACTAACGTCATTAGTAAATACAATGTACAATCTCTCTGAACAAGTGTAATTTCACTAAGAAGTCTCAGTAAATAGAGCTTTGGTAATTAAAAAAACTAGGGTCTACTCCTGCTCCTATTAAAATGAATGGAAGTTTTGCTACTGATTTCAATGGGAGCAGGACTGAGTCCTTAGTAATTAGAAGCTCTGATCCTGAGTTGTTAGCTCCCAAAAAGAAGACAATTTTGTTACACCATGTCCATGCTGAGCTTACATTATAGTTTTATTATTCACTCTTTTTTTTTTTTCATCCAGAGTGTCTTTTATTTCCCACCCCCCTTTTTATGTTTTGTTTTTCTGAGTTTTGGAGCATCTGAGCAACCCAGTGACATCACTGGAGAGCAAAATGTGGCCCATTTTTCCAGTACAGTATAATGGTGTCCTTTGTCCTGAAAGGTGAGGTTTGTTCTGTCTATGCTTTTATCTTTCTTTGGACCAACTTCTGCTGGTAGAAGGTACAGGCTTTCAAGCTAAACAGAGCCCTGCGTAGCTTGAAAGCCGTACCGCCCACCAAAGGAAGTTGGTGCAATAAAAGATTACCTCATTCATATCCTGGCATCGACATGGCTACATCAACACTGCAAAAACTGCATTTAGCATAAGCTACAGCTTTGTGATCCCAAGGTGAACTTATCATATAGACTCTGTGTCTAGACTCAAATGATTTTGTTTTTGGTCTATCTGAAAAAGTTGTTTGACTCTTAAGGATACAGACTGCCCCTTGCACATATAAATCTTTCCAAGGATAAAATATGTTCCTCAAACTGCTGAGTTAAAGGCAGATTTTCCCCCGCAGGGAGTGCAGTTTAAGCCAAAAGGGAAAATGAAGGATTTATGTCAGTAAAATCAGCAGATCCGCTAGATCCACATGCACTTGTTTGTTTATCCTTGCATAGTGACATCCAGTCTGACAATCTCTGAGCCTCCCCTCCCTTAATCACATGATTCCCTTTGGAATTCTTTCTCTGAAAGGACTATAGACACGGAGATAAGTTTCTACTCCTTTCACCAGTTAAGTCATGGATAGATTCTACTGGGAAATCCACATTATCCAGAGGGAAATTATCAAACTCCTTCCCCTCCCTCTCCCTCAGAAAGTTATCTCTAAAGACCCACAAAGCCTCCAGATGTCACACAGAAGGGCACTCGCAGTACAGGAGGAGCATGCTACAAATAGGGTTCCCCCTTCTACAGGGCTGGTTGGGGTTCTGCCCTATTTTGCTTGCCTCCACACCAAGCAGAGGAAGAGAAAAGTCTAAACCCTTACATTCTGTGGTGATGATTTTCAAAAATCACTAGCGATTTTGCTTTCTCAATATGAGTGACCTTAAAGGGGGCTAATTTTCACAGGATTAGCACTCAGCACATTCTGAAAATGAGGCCCCTTCAAGGTGTCTCAGGTTGGGCATCCAAAAACTAAGGCACTAAATATCACTATTCATGTATAAAAATCTTGGGCTATAAATATATATTTTTTAAAGTAACTGGTTTAAAATTGTTTTCATTTGTAACATCAAAAATGTCTTTCTTTTAAAAAAAATAATTTGTCAAATAGTAAAGCCTTCATATGGTTTATGAATATTTAATAATGGAACCAAATAGAATATAGAGTTGTAAAAGTAAGCCCCAATGCATGCACAATACAGGCCTGATTTTGTCATGCTTATCTGACAAAACTTGAAGTCAACACTACCTACTAATGCTACTAGCTGCAGACTGCACAATCAGTTCCCACATTTTTGAAATACAAATTTAATATTGACTTGAGCATGCAGCCTTAGATCACTTGTGCAGTGGTCAGATTAATACAAAAAAAGACTTAAAAGCTCCATTCATCAAGTCCATATTTCACAACCTAAGATACATTTACTTGAGAGACTAATGACTTCAAAAGACCCATAACAACTTATGAGTTCCCAGTTTTCAAAGTTCAGTGTGAAGGATTGATTTCATAGACCATAAAGGCTCTGAAGGGGATGCTAGGAGCAATGTAGTTGAAAATAAAATGTTTACAAGCATCTGAATACAGGTTTTCACAATAGACAGTAACAACCTAGTGGGCAAATAGTAGTTATTTTCATAATCACAATAGGGCCTACCACAATATGGATGTAGTATATATGTATAAAATTACTATTGTTCACCGAACGGTGCAGTTAAACATGCACCCAATCCACTAGTAAATTTGCATAATAAAGATATGTTTAAAAGTCATTTTTGGTAGATCAGCATAGCTTCTGTTTAACAAATACACAAAACACACTAAAGTGGCTGCCCCAGCTCATGTTTACGCTTGGGTCCACCTGCCGCATCATAGCATAGAGTAAACTCCCTTCAACTCCAGCAAGTTCCCCTGAGAGCAGAGGAGTAACTGATCAGAAGAATGGTTTCAGAGTAGCAGCCGTGTTAGTCTGTATTCGCAAAAAGAAAAGGAGGACTTGTGGCACCTTAGAGACTAACCAATTTATTTGAGCATAAGCTTTCCTGAGCTACAGCTCACTTCATCGGATGCATACTGTGGAAACTGCTCTGCAAACACAGGCTAGGGCTTGCAGTCCTATTGGTTTAAAGGAGGCTGCAGGAATAAGGAGAGTGGAACTGGGCCCTGCATCTTTCTCCCTTGGGGGTTGCCAAGTTTGGTTGGAGGTATTCCTGGAGGTTTCACCACCTGACATAACCTTTAATTAAAGATTAATCTTTAATTTCCAGGATAATCCTGGAGTGTAGGCAACCTATTTGTTCCCCTGTAGAGCTTTATCTGTCCGCAGAGCGCTACCGATCTGTAGGCCCGCTATCCAGAGAAAGCTGCACAATGATCTCGCCATCTGCTGCCCCTTCCCTCTCCCTCCCGGGTTCGCCCACCCGCGCTCTAGCTCGCCCCCCTCCCCGGGTGGGCTGACGTGCGGAGCGGGATCATGGTGGGGTGGGCGCCCTGCTGCCCTTACCGGCGAAGTTCTTGGTGAAGACCAGGGTGACGAGCAGAATGGGGATGAGGACGGTGCCGATGGTGACCACGCGGTCGAAGGGCAGCTCGAGCTTGAGCTGCAGCAGCAGCGCCGCCAGCGAGCCGGCCTTGTCGTCCTGCTGCCCGGGCAGGATCAGCTCCTTCAGCTTCTCGCCCGCCAGCAGAGCAGTAGCCATGTCCGGGTGGTTATCGATGATGTGTTGCATAAGCGGCTGCGGGCGGCTTCACGCCACGCCAGGCTCGCCGGGGGGTGGCCGAGCTTCGCCCCTGCGTGACTCGCCGGCGGCGCGGGCGCTCCCAGCCTACAGGGTGACACCGACAATGAAAAGAGCCCACGCGGATGGGAGCCGCAGCCAGGGACCCGCGCAGATGGGGCGGCGGGCGGGCTTGCAGCAGTGGCACCATCTCTAGCTCGCAGGAGATGCTGCTCCTATTGGGACTGCGGGTCTGCCGCCCGGAAGCTATCCCGGGCATGCTCCGCGGCTCTGCACGGGAGAGCACGCACCGGGACCCCGGCAAAGCCGGGCAACCAGGGCGATGCAACAGAGCTACAGGATCGGGGCAATGGCGCAACCAGAGCCGCACGGTGGGAAATCAAAGAGCAACACAGGCAAGGCAGTGCGAGCTGTGCAGTAACATTCAGGGAAGAGCCCTGCAAGAAAAGGCCGTGAGAGGGGGGCAATCAAAGGCATTCAGTGACAAGAACAATGCAACGAGCTCTGCAATAAACAGCCACACAATAAAAGCCGGCCAGAGCCAGGCTGCCCCAGGTAAAGTGGTGCAGACGCAGGGAGGAGGGCATTTACCTTGTAACTTTGGTCTCTTCAGCTCCAAGCGGATGGTGTGACCCAAACGGTGACGTTGTAAATAACTGCAGAGGCGAAAACAACTTACCCCCTCTCCCCGTGCCAGGAGGAGGAACCGCACCTCCCACAGTCATACAATCTCCCCCAAAGTGGGGGGAATGGGGGGTAATCTATCGGTGCTTGTTATTGCCGCTGCTGAAAGGCGCTTGCACGGAAATCTCCATCTGCACCGAGCGGCAGCGACGCGCAGAGCGATTCAAGAAGGGGCTTGCAGCGGCGGGAAGGAGGCTGCCGCCCAAAGGCGAATGGGCTGAACGCAAGAGGTCCGTTCCGCTGTTAGACCGAACATCTGGAGCCCGCCTAGCTGGAAGCAGGGGCGGCGGGGGCACTTGCAGTGGCGGGGAAGCTGGAGCGGCGCTGGCTGGTACCGGGCGAGCACAGCGCACGAAGGGGCTGCAGCGCTCGCGCTGCCTCGCGCTGGGGCTGTGGCGCCGCAGCACGGCTCTGGGGGGCGAGCAGCCGGATTTGGTACTGGGCTGTTGCCGAGCATGCTCAGTAGCCTCGCCTGAAGTGGTGGCGGGGGGGTGGGGGCCGCCCTACCTGGGCATCCTTGTCCTCAGAACCGCCTTCCTCAGACAGCGGGCGGGAATCACAGGGGCGGCGCGGGCAGCGCTTGTGCGGGGGGACAAAGCATGCCCAGAGGAGGGTCAGAGACATGGAGGGAGGGAGCCAGATGGGCAGACTCAGGGACGTCAGTCCCCGGTTTACAGGGGCTCCATGGAGCCGGGCACATGCTCAGACGGGGCCCTGGCCTGCTCCGCTTGCACTGCGGCCCCATAGCCCGCTGGATTCCCCCACCCGCCACTGCTCCTCTGGGCCTGCGCGCTTGCTGCCTCCTCAGCCCCCTCCCCTGCTCGTCGCTGCCCCCGGCCAGACCCCAGTGCAACTCCGGCTCCAGGCAGTCTCTGCTTCCCACCACCTGGGGGGCCCCACCTGTCTCCCCCGAGCTGAGGCGCCTGGGACTGGTGCAGAAGCCTGGCCAGTCTCAGCTCCATTGCTCCCCTGGGGGCCCACAAATAAGTTTGGCGCCAGGCCCACAAAAGGTTAATGGGGCCCTGGGGACAGTGCAGGAGATGAGGCTGAGAAAGGAGGCGATGGACTGCAGGAGGAGTGGCAGAAGCTGGGGGATAAGGAGGGGGTCGAGGGGAGAAAAGTTACCAACCATGGGGTGAGCAGATTACATTGATGGCCAGAATAGGGCAAGGGCAGCACAGAGGTTGAGTTCCTGGTTGGCTGATCTCAGCCTCCCCTTCCCAGAGGGGAAGGCAGAGGATAGCTCTGTGCGTACAGAAAGCAGCTCATTATCTGAAACGATGCAATGACCCGCCAAAGGAGACTTGGCTCAGTACAATATTTAGGCTCTCCAGCTCTTGCACTTTTTAACAACCCTAGCTCCAGGAATCATATTACAGGAGAGCACAGCCTTCATTTAAAATATTAAGTTTCTAGTCCTCATGCTTTTAGAGAAAAGCTTGAAATGTGAAGCAAGTGCACCCTATAAGTGCTCAACAGCCAGAAGGTAGATTTAAAAGAGCCCAACATTTAAAAAAAAAATTTTTTTTTAAACAAATCTCATGATTTTTGGGAACCAGACTCTTTTTTTGAAGGTTTGGGGAGTTAGCAATACTGAACACACACAAAAAAATCATTCATTTTTTGGCATTTAAAAGAATTCCGTTAGTTTACATAGGTGTAATATGTCTGTCATATCTGTTCACAAGTGTCATGGTTGCTCTTCTGATTGCCTGACTGTTCCTTGTCACTCTGCTCAAAACATAGGTTCACTCCTAAAATGCATTTATTTTAAAAGCAGTATTTTTTACTTATTGTCCTTAGCACACTATCATATATCTTGGTTAACATTGTACAGATGGATGTTGTTATGTTACTTAATTTATGGGGTTAATAGCAAATAATCACAGAAAATAATAATGCTAGTAGTTAAGCAGTCACCTCTCCAAGTGTTTTCTGATGTAAAATTTCCCATGTTCTTATTGTGATTTTAGTTTACAATTTTATATTTATTTTCTTTTGTACAGCACAAGTTTATTCTTTGTCATTATACAGCAGAACCTCAGGAATGCAGGTTGTTCTTAACTCTCAATAAAACATTCTGGCTTTTCTTTCAAAAGTTTACAACTGAACACTGACTTAATAAAGCTTTGAAATTTTACTATGCAGAAGAAAAATGCTGCATTTATTTTTTAGTAGTTTATGTTTAACACAGTACTGTACTGTACCTGCTTTCTTTTTGTCTCTGCTGCGGCCTGATTGTATCCGGTACTTCCAGTTCCAAATGAGGTGGGTGGTGATTGGTCAATTCGTAACTCTAGTGTTTGTATCTCTGAGGTTCTACTGTATAACTTCAATGCTATCCGTTTTTTCTGGGTTGTCATAAGACTTTTTCCTCATTCTCTTTGATCCACCTAGGAGAGCTACCTTTCTCAAACTGTTATTTCGCTTTTCTCCACCAACTTAATGCTTTTCCATGTCACCACTTGTGTGTTGAACTTACTCCTGAAATTCATGAAGGGCCCCATACTACCTAATTTGAAATATCTCCCCAAACCAAAATTTCTACTGAAGTTTTTACTAAACATAGATATATGTTTTTGACTACCTAGACTTACATGTCATTGCTATTAATAGGAATATCTGTATCACAAAGTTAAGTTGTTTTTTTTCTGGATAGAGGCTTTAGTTTGCATAGTGGTACTGCAACCACTGAGTTACCTCTACATATCTGAAATATTAGGTCATGTCTATTACATGCAATAGTGGTTTGGTCTTCCAGTAATATGTAAGATTTTTCTTTTATTACAAAACAAATTTTATCTTTAAGAAATTCCCCAATCCTGCATAAACTTATGTGCAGGCTTCTTTAACTGTAAGCTTGAAAATCATATGTTTTAATAAAGGAATTCACAGTAGAATTTGATAATGGTCACGAGGGCCCTGCTCCACCCCATCTTCTTACCAGCAGAAACTACCCAGAGTCCTCCAAGTGTGCTTCTGAGTAAAGCTTCATTTCCAGTCCCCTTCACCAATATAACCACAGTCCTCCATGCTCCCACCTATTTACAGTGTTTGCAAGGGTTTAAGCCTTCTCAGCAAGATCAGCATTCTCCCCTTTACACTTCCTTCCTGTGCCTTTCATCAGCCCTGGACTGATGGGCCAATTGAGTTCATTACCCTTAATCAGCTTCTCCTGATGCACTAATTAGCCTCCAGAAAGAAAAAGGAGTACTTGTGGTACCTTAGAGACTAACACATTTATTTGAGCATAAGCTTTCATGAGCTACAGCTCACTAGTTATTAATGGCCTTCAGTATGCTGATAACTGTGCTATCCTTAAACACACACTGAGGCTGACTTGCAGTCTTCCCTAGATCTCTTCTCAGGTGCCGATCATAAACTGGGACTTTCCCTCAACATTGGGAAGTCTAAGGTGCTCCATGAGCCTGGCCCCATTCTCCCTCAAATTGTCATCGGTGGTGAACCCCTGGAAAACATTGAGCATTTCACTTAGCCTGGTAGACACCTCTACCAGACAGCCAATCTTGATCTGGAGATTGAACATAGGATCCGTTGTGCCAGTATATCCTTCAGAAAGTTGCTCCATCGTGTCTTCATTGACAGAGATCTGCGGATGGAAACTAAGGTCCGGGTCAACAATGCAGTACTCATCCCCACTCTTCTTTATGGGTGCGAGACATGGGTGACGTACCAAAGCCATCTTAAGCATCTGGAGTGGTACCAACAGCACTGTCTTAGGAAGATTATCCATATCAGATGGGAAGACCATCACACCAATGCCAGCATTCTCTCTGCAGCTAACATCACCAGTGTTGAGGCAAAGATTATGAAATATCAACCTCCCTGGACTGGTCATTGTGTGCAGATGGCTGAGATTCATCTTCTGAAGCAAGTCCTCTTTTTTTCCACTTAATCATGGTAAGAGATCCATGGGGGACAGAGGCAATGCTACAAGGACACCATGAAAGTATATCTTTAGAAGGGAGGCATTGACTCCATAAATTGGGAAGAGCTGGCTAGCAAGAGACTGTAATGGCATCACATCATACATCAAGTCTCAGCCTGTTTTGAAGAAAATCGCCTTGCTTAAGAGGCTGAGAAATGGCAGAGGGGGAAGGAAAGGGTACAGCATCCCAGCCAGCGGCTGTGCTCTTTCCAAGCAACCATGGAAATACCTGTAAAGCATGAATTGGACTCCTCAGTCATCTTAAGTCTCATCAATGATTTTCTCCTGGCAGATATCATCTTCCTATCAAGGGATAGCCGCCGCTGATGGTCTCTATGAAACTCAGGTACCGAGGGTTTAAGAGTGCTCTGATGGAGGTGCTGGAGTTAGATGCTTAGATTTGTATGGTATCAATGGTAGTACCAGTGGAAGAGATGTATTTTGTCTGAGGAATGTTTTTCCTTGTCATCTCTGTTATGTCCAGTTGGTACTGAGACTCGCTTGGAGCTGTGTTTGCTCTTGGAGCTTCTTGGGTTTTGGGCCCTGGCAGTTTTGGGCCCTGGGTTTTGGGCCCTGCAGGCTCCTCCTAATCAGAGGAGCCTGCAGCCTCCATGTTACTGGATCTAGAAAATCAACAATTCTGAGACTGCTGACTTAGTAGAAGAAAGAGATCTCTTTGAAGCAGACGCATTCTGCGGCAAGTCACAGCCCATTTTCCTGGGGCCTTTGGAGATCTCTGACGTCTTTCCCTTCTTGGGGTAGTGATGGACCGAGATCTTAGGGGCATTAGATCTGCTCAGAGACCAATATACTGGGGTGGGGGCGGGGAGGGAGAAGGGAGAGTTCTCCTGACGTGGCTCTGACCTGGGCTGAAGGGAGCATTCCATCATAAGTCTCAGTTTGATCTCTTGATTCTTCCTGGGTCTAGATTTCAGGGTTAAACAGAAGTTACTCTTCTGTGAGATGTGTGATTCTCCAAGGCAGTGGATGCACTTGGAACGGTGGTCTCTAACTGGGACATTTGAAGCCTGAGTAGCTGAGCATACTCTTCCGAGAAGGCAAGTCTCCCTGATGGGAGAAGAGAGGAAAAAAGGCACTCCTCTTACTAAAATTAAACACTAAGCTACTATTAAGATAAAAAGAAAAGACAGTAAGACAAGACATACTGGAAGTGGGCACACTACGGCTATGTCTCAGGCCAAGGAGGTTGAGAGAGAACCAAGGGCAGTTCATCTGTGCAGCTCTATATAGCTTGGGCACGAGGGTGTGTAGGGAGCATACATGGGCTGAATAGACATTGCTCACGAAAATCTCCGATCAAAGGTGCATGGGGCACATCCACACCTGATGAAGTGGAACACCTATGGGACATTACTCAAGAAGACATCAGATTTCTCTTTTCATAGTCTTCCTCACTACAGAATCATTTAGTTAAATCATTGATTTTGCAATCAGCTTGGAGAAATACTGCAGATATTGCAACTACTTTGATTGCCAAAATGACAATGAAGATGGGATGTTGGTGAGAAACAAAAAATTGGGGTATATCTACAGCGTAGGGTAAATAAGGAAACACAAAATGGCTGTCCCTAGCACAAGAACAGGTGTCATGGTCTAGTACCCAGAGAGTAGCATATAAACATGGACACTGTGGAACAGCCTAGATCATCATGCGTGTGGTAATAATTCCATGCTAATAAAAATTTCACGTGGTGCTGATAGTCTGATTATGGATCTCATGTATGTAGAAAGTGAAGATCGTATGAATTAACTAGAAAAAGTTCAAAAATGGGAATTTTATAATAATGTACAAGCTAATTCAAACATTTCTGAATAATCCATTCTGTGTCAATTTAAAATGTATAACTTTTCTGTGGTAATGTGTGACTCCTGTAGGAGGTGGGTGGCTGTGTCCTGCCTTCTGGACAGAAACAATCAAGAGATCTTAAACAATAAGGAGAGAGTACATCTGCATGAAGTTCATAGAATTGTGATATTTATATTAATGCACATGTAAGTGAACTCAGTCTAATTGTTATTTGCTAAGATTGTCATTTTTAAATTATACAATTGAAATAATGTACAAGGGAATAAAGAAAAGCACCATTTAAATTTTTGTATTAAAATAGATGTTTATATTTTTGTATTTATATCTTGTTTTAATAAGAACTATTAAAATTAGTCAGATATTGTTTGCATATTTTAAATTTACACTTCTGAAATTAAAAAGCAAATGCTCGGGTTAGGGAACGGTCAGAGTAGCAAATTCAGCCTGGGAGCTCTCCAGTTTCCAGAATTTGTACCCCTGTGCCTATGCCTTGGTCTACACTATGGGGCTAGGTTGAATTTAGCCGCGTTAGGTCAATTTTAAAATGACTGCGCCTACACAACCAACCCCATTCTGTCAACCTCAAGGGCTCTGAAAATAGACTTCTGTACTCCTCCCCAGTGAGGGGAGTAGTGCTAAAATTGACCGTTCTGGGTCGAATTTGGGGGAGTGCAGACCCAATTCAACGGTATTGGCCTCCAGGAGCTATCCCAGAATGCTCCAATGTGACTGCTCTGGACACTCTGATGCACTAGCCAGGTACACAGTAAAAACCCAGGGAAATTTTGAATTTCGTTTCCTGTTTGGTTAGCATGGTGAGCTCAGCAGCGCAGGTGACCATGCAATCCCCTCAGAATCGCAAACGAGCTCCAGCATGGACCGAAAGGGAGACACTGGATCTGATTGGTGTACGGGGAGAAGAATCTGTGCAGGCCAAACTCCGATCAAAAAGAAGAAGTGCTAATATATATACCAAAATCGCACAGGGCATGGTGGAGAGGCTACAACAGGGACACACAGCAGCGCCACATGAAAGTTAAGGAGCTCAGGCAAACCTACCAAAAGGCAAAGGAGGCAAATGGTTGCTCTGTGTCAGACCCTCATACATGCCGCTTTTATGATCAGCTGCATGGCATTCTAGGGCGGAACCCTACGACTACCCCACCACTGTCCATGGACACCTGCAAGGGGGAGTCTCATGCAACAGGGAGGAGGATTTTGTGGATGAGGAGGAGGAGAATGTGCAGCAGGCAAGTAGTGAATCCGTTCTCCCGGAAGCCAGGACCTTTTCATCACCCTGGAGCCAATACCCTCCCAAGGCAGGTTTAAAAGCAATAGTGTTTAATGTTTGATTTGCCCTGAAGAATTGGGATGCATTCGCAGCCAGTACAGCTACTGGAAAAGTCTGTTAATGTGTCTGGGCATGGAGCGGGAATCCTCCAGGGACATCTCCATGAAGCTCTCCTAGAGGTACTCTGAAAGCCTTTGCAGAAGGTTTCTGGGGAGGGCTGCCTTATTTCATCCTCCACGGGAGGACACTTTACCATGCCAAGCCAGTAGCAAGTAGTCTGGAATCATTGCGGCACAAAGCATGGCAGCGAATGGTCCTGGGTTTTGGTCGCATTCAAGCAACCTTCGGCCTTTATCTTTCTGTGTTAGTCTCAGGAGAGTGATATCATTCATGGTCGCCTGGTTGAAATAGGGGAATCTTTGTAAGGGAACAGTAAAAGGACCCCATTCATGCTGGGTTGTTTGCGCTTGGCTAAAAGGGATTATCCCAGAGAATAGCCATGTGGTGGTAGTGGGGGAGGAGGAGGGTGTATGCTGCACATCCACCCGAAAACTGCAGACCCTCCTTTTAAATGTGAAGCCCAACCCATTGGGAAAGGATGGTGCTGCAGTTTGAAACCATTCCCACATGCTATGCGTAAGAAGCCAACCCTGCATACCAAAAGGCTTACCATGGCTGCCTGGAAACCGAATTCTGTTGCCCAGCCGTGTGTGATGTGTCACCATACCGGCAGGTGTTCCATATAAAAGGCAAAATGCGATCTTGTACCTAAAGCACATGTGCTGTGAATTGCTTGATTCACTGTGAAAGAGTCTCTCTTTTTTGTTCTCAGAAATGTATCATCTTAAATTTTACTCTCCCTTTTTATCTCCCCCCCTCCAGGTGCAAATGTTTCTATGCTCCTCCTATCATCTCTGTCCCTGAGGTTATTGCAGATTAGAAGGCGAAAAACCTGCACTCACAATGACATGTTTTCCGAGCTCATGCAGTCCTCCTGCACTGATGTGGCACAGCTGAATGCATGGAGCCATTCAATAGCAGAGACCAGGAAAGCAGTAAGTGAGTGTGAAGAGCAGAGGCAGGAGGCGATGCTGAGACTCATGGGGGAGCAAACGGACATGATGAAGCATCTGTTGGAGCTGCAGGAAAGCCAACAAGAGCACAGACCCCTGCTGCATCCATTGTATAACCGCCTGCCCTCCTCCCCAAGTTCCATATTCTCCTTACCCAGGTGCCCAAGAATGCAGGGCGGGAGGCTCTGGGCACCCAGCCATTCCACTCCAGAGGATGGCCCAAGCAATAGAAGGCTGTCATTCAAACAGTTTTGATTTGTAGTGTGGCTACAATAAGCTATGTGGCCTTGTCCTTCCCTCCTCCTGCACCCCAACCCACCCGGGCTATCTTGTCAGTTATCTCACTTTTTTTCTTTAAATTAATAAAGAAAGAATGCATGGTTTCAAAACAATTGTTACTTTATTTCCTTTGCCAGCTGTGATCGAAGTGGGGAGGGTGGTCGGCTTACAGGGAATTAAAATCAACAAAGGGGGTGGGTTTGCAGCAAGGAGAAACACACACGCAGCTGTCATACCATAGTCTGGCCAGTCATGAAACTGGTTTTCAAAGTCTCTGTGATGCGCAGCGTGCCTACCTGTGCTCTTCTAATCGCTCTGGTGTCTGGCTGCTCAAAATCAGCCGCCAGGCGATTTGCCTTAACCTCCCATCCCGCCATAAATGTTTCCCCCTTACTCTCACAGATATTATGAAGCACACAGCAAGCAGCAATAACAATGGGAACGTTGGCTGCGCTGAGGTCTAACCTAGACAACAAACAGTGCCAGCGAGCTTTTAAACATCCAAAGGCACGTTTTACCACCATTCTGCACTTGCTGAGGCTATAGTTGAATTGCTCCTTACTACTGTCCCGGCTGCCTGTGTACGGCTTCATGAGCCATGGGAGCAATGGGTAGGCTGGGTCCCCAAGGATAACTATTGGCATTTCATCATCCCCAACGATAATTTTCTGGTCTGGAAAGTAAGTCTTCTTGCAACTGCCTGAACAGCCCTGGGTTCCTAAAGATGTGAGCATCATGCACCTTTCCCGACCATCCCACACTGATGTCGGTGAAACATCCCTTGTGATCCACCAGGGCTTGCAGCACCATTGAAGAGAACCCCTTGTGGTTTATATACTGGTTGGCAAGGTGGTCCGGTGCCAAGATAGAGATGTGTGTTCCGTCTATCGTTCCACCACAGTTAGGGAACCCCACTGCAGCAAAGCCATCCAGTATGACCTGCACATTTCCCAGAGTCACTACCCTTCATAGCAGATCAGTGATTGCATGGGCTACTTGGATCACAGCAGTCCTCACAGACTTGCCCACTCCAAATTGATTCCTGACTGACAGGTAGGAGTCAGGCGTTGCAAGCTTCCACAGGGCTAATACCACTCGCTTCTCAACTGTCAGGGCAGCTCTCATCTTGGTATTCCTGTGCTTCAGGGCAGACGAAAGGAACTCACAAAGTTCAAGGAAAGTGGCCTTATGCATGCGAAAATTTTGCAGCCACTGTGAATCATCCAATACCTGCAACACTATGCGGTCCCACCAGTCTGTGCTTGTTTGCCTGGCCCAGAATCGGCATTCCACTGTATCAACCAGCCCCACTGCCGCCATAATGTCCCAATTGCCACAGCCTGTGCTTTCAGGAACGTCTGTGTCCATGTCCTCATCACAATCGTCCTCGTTCTGGCGTCTCTTAGCCCGGTTCTGTACATACTCCAAGATAATGCGCAAGGTGTTTACAATGCTCACAACAGCAGCGGTGAGCTGAGCGGGCTCCATGCTTGCCGTGGCATGGTGTCTGCATGGGTAACCCAGGAAAAAAGGTGCGAAACAATTATCTGCTTTCACGGAGGGAGGGGCGACTGACGACATTTACACAAAACCACCCGCGACAATGTTTTTGCCCCATCAGGAGCTTAACCCAGAATTCCAATGGGCAGCGGACACTGTGGGAACTGTGGGATACCTACCCACAGTGCACCGCTCCATAAGTCGATGCTAGCCACGGTATTGAGGACACACTCCGCCGACTTAATGCACTTAGTGGGGACATACACAATCAACTGTATAAAATCGATTTCTAAAAATTGACTTCTATAAAAATCGACCTAATTTCATCGTGTAGACATACCCTATGAAGAAGGGGATTCACTTTCTGAGAAGCAATTTTGAACTTTATCTGCTGACCTAGCTCAGCAATCTTCACAGGGGCATCTGCCTGCTGCTGTTGCTGATACACACCTTCCAACATCAGCATCATCCCTGCCTTCCTGTCCGCTTGCTTTAACGTTGCTGTACTGAGCATCTCATCCTGTCCCACAGGTAAATGTCTGGCATTATAAAGGCAGACAAAGAGCTGTGGGAGGCCAGACGGGATGGTGAAATATGGCTGTGAGGCTGCTGGGCAGTGAGATGAGACTTTGTAGCCATTGGCAATGAGAAAGCATATAGGGAGTGGAAGAAGGGAGGGATCAGCAAGGAAAGCTACCTTACTGAGGTCAGAACATATAGGGATAAAATGAGACAGGCTAAAAGTCAAGTAGAATTGGACCTTCCAAAGGGAATTAAAACCAATAGTAAAAGGTTCTATAGTCATATAAATAAGAAGAAAACAAAGAAAAAAGAAGTGGGACTGCTAAATACTGAGGATGGAGTGGAGGTCAAGGATAATCTAAGCATGGCCCAATATCTAAACAAATACTTTGCCTCAGTCTTTAATAAGACTAAAGAGGATCTTAGGGATAATGGTAGCATGACAAATGGGAATGAGGATATGGAGGTAGACATCACCATATTTGAGGTAGAAGTGAAACTCAAACAGCTTAATGGGACTAAATCGGGGGGCCCAGATAATCTTCATCCAAGAATATTAAAGGAATTGGCACAAGAAATTGCAAGCCCATTAGCAAGAATTTTTAATGAGTCTGTAAACTCAGGGGTTTTACCGTATGATTGGAGAATTGCTAACATAGTTCCTACTTTTAAGAAAGGGAAAAAAAGTGATCCGGGTAATTATAGGCCTGTTAGTTTGACATCTGTAGCATGCAAGGTCTTGGAAAAATTTTTGAAGGAGAAGGTAGTTAAGGACATTGAAGTCAATGGTAAATGGGACAAAATACAACATGGTTTTACAAAAGGTAGATCATGCCAAACCAACCTGATCTCCTTCTTTCAGAAAGTAACAGATTTTTTAGACAAAGGAAACGCAGGGGATCTAATTTACCTAGATTTTAGTAAGGCATTTGATACTGTGCCACATGGGGAATTATTAGTTAAATTGGATAAGATGGGGATCAATAGGAAAATTGAAAGGTGGATAAGGAATTGATTAAAGGGGAGACTACAATGAGTCCTACTGAAAGGTGAACTGTCAAGCTGGAGGGAGGTTACCAGTGGAGTTCCTCAAGGATCAGTTTGGGGACCAATCTTATTTAATCTTTTTATTACTGACCTTGGCACAAAAAGTGGGAGTGTGCTAATAAAGTTTGCGGATGATACAAAGCTGGGAGGTATTGCCAATTTAGAGAAGGACAGGGATACCCTACAGGAGGATCTGGATGACTTTGTAAACTGGAGTAATAGTAATAGGATGAAATTTAATAGTGAGAAGTGTAAGGTCATGCATTTAGAGATTAATAACAAGAATTTTAGTTATAAGCTAGGGACGCATCAATTAGAAGTAACGGAGGAGGAAAAGGACCTTGGAGTATTGGTTGATCATAGGATGACTATGAGCCACCAATGTGATATGGCTGTGAAAAAAGCTAATGCAGTCTTGGGATGCATCAGGAGAGGTATTTCCAGTAGGGATAAGGAGGTTTTAGTACCGTTATACAGGGCACTGGTGAGACCTCACCTGGAATACCTGGAGTTCTGGTCTCCCATGTTTAAGAAGGATGAATTCAAACTGGAACAGGTACAGAGAAGGGCTACTAGGATGATCCGAGGAATGGAAAACTTGTCTTATGAAAGGAGACTCAGGGAGCTTGGCTTGTTTAGCCTAACTAAAAGAAGGTTGAGGGGAGATATGATTGCTCTCTATAAATATATCAGAGGGATAAATACCAGAGAGGGAGAGGAATTATTTAAGCTCAGTACCAATGTGAGCACAAGAACAAATGGATATAAACTGGCCACCAGGAAATTTAGACTAGAAATTAGATGAAGGTTTTTAACCACCAGAGGAGTGAAATTTTGGAATAGCCTTCCAAGGGAAGCAGTGGGGGCAAAAGACATATCTGGCTTTAAGATTAAACTCGATAAATTTATGGAGGAGATGGTATGATGGGATAACATGGTTTTGGTAATTAAATATTCATAAATAGGCCCAATGGCCTGTGATGGGCTATTAGATGGGGTGAGATCCGAGTTACCCAGGAAAGAATTTTCTGTAGTATCTGGCTGATGAATCTTGCCCATATGCTCAGGGTTTAGCTGATCGCCATATTTGGGGTCGGGAAGGAATTTTCCTCCAGGGCAGATTGGAAGAGGCCCGGGAGGTTTTTCGCCTTCCTCTGTAGCATGTGGCACGGGTCACTTGCTGGAGGATTCTCTGCTTCTTGAAGTCTTTAAACTACGATTTGAGGACTTCAATAGTACAGATATAGGTGTGAGGTGTTTTTTTTGTAGGAGTGGTGGGTGAAATTCTGTGGCCTGCCTTGTGCAGGAGGTCAGACTAGATGATCATAATGGTCCCTTCTGATCTAAATATCTATGAATCTATAAGTGCCCACTGACCATGAGCTGTGGCTATGGCTGTTGCTGAGACAAGGCTGTTGGCAGTAAGCAAAGGCTCTGTGCCTACCAGCAGCGAGAAATGGCTATTGAAAATGAGATGTGACAGTGGCTGTTGGCAGCGAGATGTGGTTGCTGATGAGGTGCAGCTACATGGCATCTACAAACTCAATGTAGAGGTCTAGTTTGCAGCAGCACACTCCTCTCTTTGAAGTTTTACAGCTCAGATCTCTGCAATCCAGTAGGTACCTGAGTGTTTCCTTCCCACCCTCCTCTTAAGAACCTTCATCCTTTTTACTTTCTTTGTGACTCTCCACTGAGCTGTGTTAGTTACTTGCCAAGCAGAGATGAAGATTTAAAAAACAAATTCTGCATGATATACTATTTTAAATCTACTCCATCAAAAGAGATACCAACAGCTGCATTGAGCATTTAGAGAAAGTGCATCTGCCTGAGTCCCCTTTAATGTTTTTTCTTCACTTCTTTTGTTGTTGTTTGATTTCCTGCTTTTAAATGGTTTTTTGCAAACCATAAAAACAATAGAGGATTGTGCATGCACGTGGCTGGGGACAGTCTGCTCCCTCTAGCTCCTGGTATTTCTTTTCTGCTTCACCTTGCAGAGGAGTCCCCCAGCGGAAGCACCTGATCCCAGCCTCTAATTCTCCACTTTTCAATGTGAAGAAGTTATGTGGCCTTGGTTCCTTCCCCCTGCACCCAGTCTTGCCCTCCCTCCCAAGCCTATGCTGGCCTTCCAGCATTGCAGAGTGGTTAAAGGATCAACTTCAAATTGATCTTCTACTCCATCTACCAGCAGTCTTTCCATTCATCTTCCTCTTTGTTCTGTGAAAGGCGTTGGGGAAAAAGGGAGACCTTCTTTGATCACTATCTTGGCTCCCTACAGAGGTCGTGGGGTAGAGAGACACCCTTCCAGCCACTTCTGTATGCTTGGTTCTGCCTTCTGCATGGCAGGGACAGAACCTGCAACTGCTGGCATGTGGCATGGGGTGCAGGTGTTTTTAATGTTGTGTCATTACAGAATTAGTCAATATATCTCATCCTGTCACTACTGCTTGGGGCTAGCCAAAATGGTGCATAAAGCTCAAGTATGAATGGATTGTTAGGTCCCATTCCATAAATTGGAGTCAGTGGGACTGGGCACCCATATGCTTCAATGATGGGAGTCATAAACTACCTAGACAGATATGTCAACCTCTTCATGCCACCTTGAAGAAAAAATTCTGGACAAATGCACCATGAAACCAATGATATGCCAGAGAAATTCCAATGATATTTTCATCATCTCAACAGATGCCTTAAGTTCCCAGATAGATTTCTACCACAACTTCAACAAGGACCACCCATCCATTAAAATCTCTCTAAACACTCCCATACTAGCATCAACTTCCTGTACACCATGATCAACTTCAACAATGGAACCCCACAGACAACTACATATAAGAAACCCACAGATCACCACATCTACCTTCATAGATCCAGTAACCTTCCCACACACACCAAGTAATCTGTAATCTACAGCCTGGCATTCAAATACCACAGAATATGCTCCATAGGAGGAGAGATTTAAAAGACTGAGCCTTTTCAGCTTGGAAAAGAGATGACTTCGGTGATATGATAGAGGTCTATACAATATTGACTGGTGTGGAGAAACTGAATAAGGAAATGTTACTTACTCCTTCTGTCATAACCATACAGCTAAGGGTAACCTGTAAGGGGTTAAGAAGCTCAAATAACCTGGTTGGCACCTGACCAAAAGGACCAATGGGGAAAGAAGATACTTTCAAATCTTGGGTGGGGGCTACGGGGAAGGCTTTGTTTTGGTGTGTTCTCTTGGGAAGCAGAGAAGCATCAGGTCAGAAAACTCCTTCTCCTGTAAACCATCCTAAAAAACTCTCTCATATTACAAATTGTAAGTAAAAGCCAGGCAAGGCGTGTTAGATTACGTTTTGTTCTGCTTGTGAATTTTTCCTTTGCTGAAGGGAGGTTTATTCCTGTTTTTTGTAACTTTGAAACTAAGCCTAGAGGAAGTTCTGTTGTGTTTTTGAATCTTTTGTTACCCTGTAAAGTTATTTTCCATCCTGATTTTATAGAGGTGATTTTTACCTTTTTAAAAAATAAAATCCTTCTTTTAAAAAGCTGACTGATTTCTCTATTGTCCTAAGACCCATGGGTTTGGGGTCTGATCACTTTGTAACCAATTGGTTAGGATATTATTCTCAAGGCTCCCCAGGAAAGGGGATATAAGGGCTTGGGGGGATATTTTGGGGGAATAGGAACTCCAAGTGGTCCTTTCTCTGATTCTTTGTTAAATCACTTGGTGGTGGCAGTATACCCTCTAAGGGCAAAGAATTTTTGCCTTGGGGAAGTTTTAACCTAATCTGGTAGAAATAAGTTTAGGAGGTCTTTCATGTGGGTCCCCACATCTGTACCCGAGAGTTCAGAGTGGGGAGGGAATCCTGACACCTTCTCATTACACAAGAACTAGGGCTTACCCAATGAAATTAATAGGCAGTAGGCTTAAAACAAACAAAAGGAAGTACTTCTTCACACAATGCACAGTCAACCTGTGGAACTTTTTGCCAAGGAACATTGTGAAGGTCAAGACTATAAGAAGGTTCAAAAAAGAACTAGACAAGTTTATGGAGGATAACTCCATCAATGGCTATTAGCCTTGGTGGCAGGGATGCAACACCATGCTCCGAGTGTCCCTAGCCTCTGTTTGCCAGAAGCTGGGAATGGACGACAGGGGATGGATCACCCAATGATGGCCTGTTCTGTTCCTTCTTTCTGTAAAAAATACAAATGTTTAGTACAGAAACTCCCCAAGATAACAACTTTTTGGGATAGTGACAATGTGAGATAACGACCTTGGCAAATAATGCATTTTAAAAATCTTGGTATGCTAGGAAATGTATATTTATATAAGTTTCCCAGTCACAAATCTAGCATTCAGGAGCGAAGTCACTAAAACATAGTCCAACAAACAAATGTTCCTTTACCGTGCCCCTCCCTTCTCCTTCTACCACACCCCACTCATAGTTGTCCTTGGTCAGTGGAGACCCAGAGTTTATAGGTGTTTTCACAGGAGTTCACCTCCCACCCTGGGGGATGGGAGGGAGAAGCCATCTTGCTTATTCCTCCAGCTGCTTGTTGCTCACTCTAGCTGCTGTTTTTCATTGTGCCACCATTCACTCCCATTCACTCCCCTGCTCCATTGCTGATGGCCCTGTGCCATCACCTCCTGCTGCCACCTGCTGCTGTGACGCCTGTGAGTTGGTCTCGAGGTTCCACCCAGCTCTCAGCGACTTCAACTCTCAGTGGGGGAACCTCGCTGTCAGTGCAGGCTGGGCCGTCTCTTCCACAGAAACACTGTCCCGCAGCAGCTCTAAGCACTTAGACCTGATTATCAGTGATTTCAGCTCTAGTGGTCACTTAAAAAAACCCAGGAGACTCTCTATGGAGCCTAATGAGCTCTGTCTTTACAGAGGGAAGAGGAGCAGGTCAAATAGTGCCTCTTAAGCAGAGCCCACACCACCAAGCAAAACACCTGTCCCACACTCTCTCTCTCTCTACTGGGATCTGGCAAGCAAACCCCCTGCTTAGTGAATGCAGTTCAGTTCAGGGTGACCAGTGCTTAATTTGTAATGAAAGAAGTTCTGGGGCTCAAGCAATTAGGTACTGGGCCTCAAGCAAGTTTTTACTTTCATAACTGATGTGGCAAGCCTGGGGTCCTGGAGGCTATGAACTGACAAGCCTAAAGGTGCTGGGCGGCTCAGGCCTGGCACAAATTAAGCACTGAGGGTGACCCCCTCAATCAGGACAGGCTAAGTACAGTTCTGTTTCCCTTTACTCATACAGTAAGAACAACAACATTACCCCCGCATTCAATACTAAAGTTATTTGTAACCCAACACCAGCCAAAATTGATCACTTGGGCAACACAGCTCTGTCTGCTGGATACCTAGGCAGAATAGGTGTCTTCAGGTAAATACATTCTCCACCACCCTCCAGCTCATCACTAGCTGTCAGGGGAGAGCTCATCAGACCTTGCTTATAAATCATAATTTGAAATTATTAGCTAGGCCAACATCGCCGAAACGAATGCGCTGACATGGTCATAAAAGCAATAGCTGTGTGAAGAAGCTAGTCTTTGTTCATCCTTTTCAAGCCTATTATCCTTTGAGGTCTGAGTATTTTGTTATATACTGTACACGCTTTTAAAGTGTGTAATAAATGTTTCAATTCAAATTTCCAACCAATGATTTAATTGGCAACACTGCCTAGACGACCACTGGAGAGGTAGGGTGATGGGGAAATCCCTGATCGTCCTTTAGCTCGATCCCTGATCGAGCCCTTTAGCTTGAATCCCATGAGCCTGAGTCCCCTGGCACAGGCCACCTGTAGGTTTTAAATTGCAGTGTAGACATACCCTGAGTAGCTCCAAATCGTGTCTCTCAACCAGAATTTGGTTCATTAAAAGATATTACCTCACCCATCTTGCCTACTTAGGCAGATAGATTAACTCATGGTAGTAAATGTTCACAGAATTAGAGTGTGTAGGAAAATTGTGCATGCTGACATGAGATTTGGAAGTGAAACTATCAACACAGAATTGAGTCAAACTTTATACAGAGAACTGTCAAGTGCAGAAAATAACACTGAACAAATTAGAAAAGAACTATTTTTATTTCTTTCAATTTTGGCAATATATAATATTATGTGAAACAAGAGCAAATAAATTTGAAAAAGTGATTTCATGTTTGAGTTGACAGTGTCTCTAATTGTTGCCAGAGAAATAATGTCTACTTATTCCATTCTCCTGTTAGAAAATTCCAAATTCTGACTAAGGGAATTAAAGTATGTACTGAACTGCTTTGCTGAATAGGGCTTTAGCCACTGATATCCTTCCAACCTCCAGACTGCAGTTTACAAAATAAAGGCCCCGTCCTGCCAGGTTCTGAACACCTGTGTAGTATCAAGGCATTCAGCACCTCCCAGACAGCATTCATAATTTCGCAGGGTGGTGTAAAAAAGGGGTGTTTTAAAGTGTCAGTAACAAGCAATTTTATCCAAAAATTTATAGCCTAAAGAAACAAGAAAGGGTAGAGGCCTGATCTTAATAACGGTCTCTCTTTGTGCCAATCCAAGGATTCAATAGCCTCTCCTCCCGCATCACACTGTTTCAGTCACATGATGTTTTTAAGTGCCTTGTGGGACACCAGGGTTAAAGACAAATAAAATATTTTAATAATAAAGAAAAAGAAAAGAGGAAAACCCACAAACAAGTAGTAAACAATGGCTATTTCAGTCGTAATCACTTCTGTATAGCTCTTTGTGGAGTGCTCTCATCTTTCATTCTTTATGTAAATGAAAACCAAAATAAGCCAATCAGTAGTGAGTCCTTTTCTGATATATTATGGAAAACAAAAAGTTTGTAGATGGGCAAGGGAATTTCATTTAAGGATTGATGACTCCGGTTTGGCTCATCATGTCTAACAAACAGTTTATAATAGGCAGAGATAAATGATCAAATTTCTTGTAAACCTATCAACTCACTTTAAGAAGTGATCTTTAGGCTGGGAAGTTAGTGAATACTAAGAATCTTAAATTCAGATTAAATCCCACATTGTCTCTGTTTACCAAACTTAGCTTATGTCTTCCCTCTGGAGTACACTGTTCAAACAATCCATTGCTGAACAGCAGAAGTTGTTTATCTTAAATTACAACAGCATTTCATTATCCCATTAAAATTAATACAGTTTAAGTCAAATTGCTTGGCAATACTTTTGCAAAAATCATCTCACCTCTCTCTCTTTCATCTTTTAAAATTGTCATGTTAAAATTAAATGGTTCTCAGAGAGAGTCTTTAAACTCTCTCAAGTCATCAAATAAGTTATTGCCTTAGCTTCTTAACAATCCTGAGAGAGGATCTTCTTGTCTTCCTGAGTTTGGTGAGGAAGCTGCTTTCTAGCATTGCTAGATAACTAATTCGCCAATTAATATTTTATACTCATGGTTTCTTCATATTAGGCACTAGTTATAGCAAGGTCACTTGATTCCATATTCGGAAATAAAACATCTTACTATTCACCAAGCAATGGTATCGGTAAGTTTGTTGCCTTAGATTCTCCATTTAGGTACAAGACATTTACAAATGAACATCACAAAAGAAGCTTATAGCAAAGCATTTAAAGAACCAACTACACATATTTTCCTTGGAGTTAAATTAATTAAGACTTGAACATATATAAAATAAATCATTTTCAGGATGATTTTCTGTGAATTTTTCTAGAGTTCTTTGTGAGGGTTTAAAACTGAGGTTTTTCTTTGTGAAGAGAGGAAGGGAAGAAGGAGTGACAAAATGCTCTGGACTTATCTTTTGTGGCCTTGACAAGTGCTACACATCACTTCTCTTTGAGATCCTAGAAGAATATTTTCTTAACCCTTAAGTAGGAGGAGATGTCCTGCTCTTTGAGGAGACAATCCTGTCAACCAAGCAATTCCCAAGATTACAGTGTGTAGTAGCTTCACCCACAATTCAAGATTCCTACCAAATACTCTATGCAGGGAGAAAACCAAATCATCATAACTAACATTTAGCTATATCTTTCTACCATAATATAAAACAAAACAATATAGAATATTAAAACAAAATAGAAGTAATAAAGTTGCATTCCAGAGTTTGCACAATCAGACTGGGAGGGGACAAAGACAGATCTACGGCCAAGGAGGAAGTATTCTTGAAGTCTTTTATACCAATCACTTACTGGGACAAAGCAGAGGTTTCCCAGCAGTTTCTTTAATTAACCTGAATATAATATTTAATAAAATAAACAACTAAAGCATAAGCAAGTGAACTATTCTTCTCTAAGCATCACACGCATGAAAGCAATTGTAAATATCTCCTAAAATTCAGTAAAGACAAAGGCAAGTTTGTAATAAGTTAAAATTATAAATTAATAACCATTTTTGCATCAAGATTGAGGTTTATTCCCCTACCAGAGGATCAGACTCTTGTTTTTATTTCCATTTAAGTTAATGGCAGAACTCAGGCCTTAGCACTAACTGATATTCTGCAGTTGCCAACAGGCTTCATATATTTTAGTAACTTTAATTCTAAGTTTGGAATATAACACAAGAACGGCCATACGGGGTCAGATCAATGGTCCATCTAGCCCAATATCCTATCTTCTGACAGTGGCTGGTGCAAGATGCTTCACAGGGAATGGGCAGAACAGGGCAATTTTGAGTGATCCATCTCCTGTCATCTAGTCCCAGCTTCTGGCAGTCAGAAGTTGAGGGACACCCAGAGCATGGGGTTGCATCCCTCCCTATCTTGCTTATAGCCATTGATGGACCTATCCTCCATGATCTTATCTAATTCTTTTTTGAACCCAGTTATACTTATGGCCATCACAACATCCCCAGCAAGGAGTTCCACAGGTTGACTGTGCCTTGTGTGAAGAAGTACTTCTTTATATTGGTTTTAAATCTGCTGCCTATTAATTTTGTTGGGTAACCCCTGATTCTTATGTTAACTAAAAGGGTAAACACTTCCCTATTCACTTTCTCCATACCATTCATGATTTTATAGATCTCTATCGTATTTCCCCCTCAGTTGTCTCTTTTCTAAGATGACCAGTCCCCGTCTTTTTAATCTCTTTTCATATGGAAGCTGTTTCATACTCATAATCATTTTTGTTGCCCTTCTCTGTACCTTTTCCAATACATCTTTTTTGAGATGGGGTCACCAGAACTGCACACAGCATACAAGGTGTGGGAATACCATGGACTGGTATATAGTTCAGTATTTCAGCGTGATAAAAATCAAGCAAAGCAGACCACCTTTAAAACTATGCAAGTGCACTATTTTTTAAATTGAATTTATTTCAGGACCAAAACTTTATTTTAGCTAACTGAAATCTTCCCCCATACTTAGTACATGTGAAACATCATTTAAAGCAATCATACATTCAAAACCTGCAGTGGGTCTCATTTCTGAGTGATTTCATATCAGTCCTTTAACCAGAAGACTGCTGCTTTCATATGAAATTTATATGAACTGGGTGGGACTAGTTAGTATCCACTGCATTGCATTAATATTTATATTTTCAGAGCTCCCAAAATTTGGAACCCAGGACATTGCACCTAAGCCTAGTGATACAGCAGCTGAGATATAGGAAATTGTTGAATTATTGGGGTATAGTCAAGAACAATCCAAATAAGTTGGGAATAATGTCTGTGGAGATATTTTTCTCTTCAGAAAGAGGTTAGATGCAGAATGACTAACCACCATGTAAACTGTAATAGCAACATTGCTCCAGTATAAGAGTGCTAAGCCAGTTTCCAAAAGGCAGAACCATTTTAAACTGAATTACCACTAGAATTTCTGCATACATGACTCTTATGTGAGCTAAATGACTAACTGGTATCAGTATCAGACTGTTGTTCCATATATGGACCAGCCACTGGGGGTGGAGAGGGGGATGAATCACACACTTTGCCAGTTGGTTTCACAGGTATTTGTTGGCAGCCAAGGAATGTAGAGACTTAGGTCCTGGGTTTAATTCGAGGTTCGGGAGGAGAGTGTGGTCTAGTGCTTACAAACCAGTGTACCCTGTAAGCCTATTCCTGTCCTCCTCTCCTATGTGCCCTACCATCCCAGCTCTGGCCCCCTCCCCATCTGCTCCTATCTGTTCACCCTCCCATCTCTTGGCTCCTGCCCCTCTGCACCTCTATTCTCCCCATCCTTCTCCTCCTACCCCCTTTTCCTCTCCACCACCCCACTGGTGCATTTCTCACTGTCCTTCTGCTCTCTGACCCCACCCCACCCCAGTGCTTTGCCTCCCCTTCTGCTCCTTTTTCCCTGCCCTCTCACTGCTCTGAAGTCCAAATCAAGTTGCCTTCTCCTTCTTTCATTCTCTGCTTGGGCACCTCCAGCACCAGGAGAATTGAGAGCACAGGAGAGACCGTTTTGCTGCTTCCCGTTCCTGCTCCCAGTGCCACAGCAGGCCCCAGCAGGTGGGAGGATCAATTGTAGGGAAATCCTGGTCAGCCCCTGCAACCCTGGAATTGACCATGCTCAGTGCGGATGGAATCTTCAGAGAACTTTGCTGCTGAAATTTAAACAAGACTCTATTGAGCATGTGTGAACTGTGATTTTTTTGGAGGTTTATAACCTGTTCAAATTTAGGGAAATTTCCATGGGAATGGGAAAAGGCACATCTGGCACTAAGGCAACTAGTGGAGAACTGCTCAAACAAACAGAAATAATACTTATCTTTATTGCTATAGAAGAGCTAACAAGAACTATTTAAAATAATAAGTACATTTTTTTACTGCCCTAGTGCTCAAAAACAGCTGAGTTTCTTTCTCTTGTACTATCAAACTTGCCCAAAAGCCTTGACTGGAGCCCAAACATGAAAAATCTCAAGGCTTTTCTACGTGGCACCATCAAAGCACACTGGAGGCTTGCAATTTGTAAAACGCGCTAACATGCTCTGCTCTAACTGCCCCATTTAGACCCTGCTGGCACACTCTTCTAAAAGGTAGCTAAGTTCATGTTAACATAGTCCAGACAGGAGGACTACGTTAACTCAGACTGGGTATCTTTTAGAGTGTTCCAACAGGGTGTATATGGAGCAGTTAGTGCAGAGTACATTAGTGCGATTTACACATCACATCCATCTGACACATTTTGCCACACTGTAGCAAAGCCCTCAGACTAATTTTTACCCAGAAAGTTATGAATGATTGAAAACAAGAAGTGAGACCAGAAACCATTATGCAGCTTTAACTGCTGCTCCCTCTATAAAAACAGAGTCAAAACACGTTAGAAATATAACTAAGGCCCCAATCCTGCAAAAACATATGTGCCAGCTTAACTAAGTCAGTGGGTCTATTCACAGTACAGTTAACTACAAAGTTAAGCAGATACATAAGCCTTTTCAGGCTTGGGACCTGAGTTTATTAACAGTAAAAGATAGAATTACCTCTCAATCTCAGTTTATTTTAAGTCTGTCTGGTTCCAGAGACACTTGCTGCCTACCAGAGCTCTCCAACAGAATATCAAGTTACAAACATACAAAAACCAATGCTCATTGATGCACCCTGAAGGAATGACAGTTTCTAGCTTCTTCTCAGGGATTGTACAAACTACCACTTTTGTCAGTATAAGTTACTTCACTCAAGGGTGTCAATAAGCCACCCCCGAGCGACATAAGTTACACCAACCTAAGCGCTGGTGTGGACAGCGCTATGTTGGTGGGAGAGCTTCTCTTGCAGAGTTGGTTTTATTATGCTGATGGGAGAGCCCTCTTCTGTCAGCATAGAGCGTCTTCCCCGGACACGCTACATGGTGCCGCTGCGCTGCTGTAGTGCTTCTTGTATAAACAAGCCCTGAGACGGGTTCAAATGAACCTTTATTTATCTTACACCAGAGAATTATTGAATAGACACACTTTTTTTTAATGTTGCAAACAGTTCAACCTACATGCTAAATCTGGAGAGGTGCCAAAATCCAGACAGCATATCTGGCTGTGAGAGCTACAGTGTCCTCAATTCTGTTTAGCTATTGAAAGTCATACCTTAGTGCACCGATTTATTTTAATTCATGTCTCCAATATTTTTCCTTGCTTTCAGAATAAATGATGCCATATGCAGGATCTGTGAGGATAAAGTTACACAGAGTATTCATCTCATAGGAGCTTGCTTCTGAGCTGTGTACATGAAAACTTACTCGGAAAAACAGATGCATTTCTGTACCTTGTATAAGGACAGATCAATTTAAATCATATACTGCTGTTAAACTGGTCTGTATGGCTTCAATCCTACAAACATACACATGTTTAACTTTACTATTGTGCATTATCCTATTGAAATCAATGGAACTATTCACTGTAGTAAAGTGAAGTAAATGTTGTGTTTGCAGAATCAGAGCCTAAATCTGTACAATGTCTAGCACAGTGTGGCCCAGTCTGGCTGAGGCCGCTACGCACAACAATAGAGACTGTACTGTAATACACGTAGTAGGTCTGCTGTCATAAAAATGATTTGGCCAAATATGCTAATTGTTCAGCTCCTACCTATGACCATTTTTTTCTCTCCATCTAGATGTGTTGTCTGTGGTATTTCATTCCTCCTGTCCAATTCCGAACAAGTTTCCTCAGGATTTGACTGTATATAACATAGACTTTCATAGTAACTAAAATGCACATTTTTGAGAAATAATCAATATTTAGATGGAACTGCAATTCACAGTTTATTATACATATGTAGCGAGGAAATTAAATATATATGAAATGCAAAAAAGTTATTATGCAACATTAAGGTTGTACTGTTAACTTTAAACAAAAATATCAAGAAAAGCAAAAGTTTAGGTTCTTATGGCAGTGTTAACTTGACTGTACTGCACACTGTGGTATTTTCTATTCCGATTCTGGTCAAACATGGAGTTGAATAAATTTGTTTAAATGTATATCATAAAACTGAAGTTCTCAACTGTGGTATGTGTACCACTGGTATAAAACTAAAGTCTTTGGGGAAAGTTAAGGCTTAAAAGGGAAGCAAGCTAAAGGCATCAATTTAACAAACAAACAAACAATACAACTATGGCCCATGGGGTAAAGGACAATAAGAAGGAATTCTCTAAATAGATCAGGAGCAAACAAAATTCTAAAAATGGTAAATGTCTGATACTAGATAAGGATGGAAAAATTGTCAATTGTGATGCACAAAAGACAAAAGTAGTCAAATACATTTCTTTTCTGCATCTGGAAAGAAGCAGAATGATATATTTATATGTCACAGTGATAAGGAGATACTGTCTATTATATTAGTAACTACAGAAGTTGATAAACAGCAACTATTAAAGTTATACATTTTTAAATCGGCAAAACTGTATAATTTGAACCCAAGAGTATTAAAAGAATTGGCCAATGGTCTCTTTGAACCTTTAATGTTGATTTTTAACAAATCATGGTACATTAGGGAAGTTCCAGAGAACTGGAGAAATGCTAAAGTTGTGCCAATATTTAAAAATGGTAATGGAATGACTTGGGTAACCATAGGCTGTTAAGCCTGACATGGATTCCACACAAATAATGTAAACGCTGAGATAGGACACAACCAGTGAAGAACAAAGCATGGTGGCATAATTAATGCCAATCAACATGATTTTTTTGGTAAATAGATTTTTGTCATACAAACATGATATAAATTTTTTGATTACAAGTTTGGTTGACAAAAGTAACTGTTTATACAAGATACTTAGACTTAGGTAAGGTATTTGAATTAGTCCCATATGACACTGATTTTTTCTGTATAGTTCTATTTTAAAAAAATTAAAAAATTGGAGGGTTTTTTTAAAATCAATGAACTGCTGGATGCACAAATTCCTCATATACAATGAAAATCAGAGAAGTTAGATGGAAAAATACTACAGTATTAGGTCATTCAGTCCACCCTATTGCTAAAGCAGGATTAAATTAGTATATAGCGACATTTTCACTGCAGAGGACAAAAAGGTCCAAACAGCTTAACCAACCACATGACAGACTGTGAGGCAAAGCCAGAAAAATAAGCATGTCTGCAAGGATGAAGATGCTACTGTTAAACGCCTATCATACACAAGTTAATATCTGGACTCTCCAGAGGTTCACTATGATCCCTTTTATTTTCTTACCTGAATGACAATTATTTTGTATAAATTAATAAACATTTTCATTGGTGAGATAAAATGGCATTAGAAATATTATCAAAGGAGTTACGTAGTAGACATCGGTCTTTAACAGCAAGCCTGATTAAATCTGCAACACAGCTATAATAAATTAGCTTTAGAAAGAAATGTGATGCCTTTGTTAACCATGGACCTGATTCTCCTCACACTTCAGCCAATATAAATCAGGAATAATTCTATTGAAATTATTGGTGTTACATAGGTGTAAAACTGGCATCAACGGGAGGTGAATCAGGCTCTCTGGTTTATTTTAAGTCAGTGGATTTATTCAGTCAGAAGTACTGCAAAATATGGGCAATAAATTCCTTTGTGGCTGTAAACAGGGAGACATATGTCTCCTGAGTCATTGCTGACGCAGATGTTGTCACTGAGGTGGAAGAAATGCTTAACTACCTGTCTTAGTCAATTTGTGGGAATGGAACCACTTAGGTGTTAACACTATTTTTATATATCTACCAGAAAATACAACTCTTATGAACTTTACATAAAATCCATAGTACTTTGATTAAGCAGGAAGATAGAGATTCTTGATATTATGTGACAAAATGTTACTATGTAAAGGCATTCAGAGGAGATAAGTGGAATTTTTTTAGAGACAGTAAACTTTACGAAGAATGTTGTTGAGTCTTTTGTACTAAATTAGGTCAGGGGTAGTCTTTTTTTGTCAAGGTCCAAATTTCTTGGTCAAGGTATAGTCAAGGCCCCGATTACAAAGACAATATTTTCCAAAACCCACTAATAATGATAAAGTAAGGAAACAAGATTTCAGGGTCTGTTCAAAAGTGTCTGGTGGTCTGGGTCCTGATCCAAAGCCCACTTAAGCCAATGGGAGTCTTTCCATTGCCATAACTGGGCCTTGGTTCTGATCCTGGACCTGTAGCATTTATTTCATTGATTCTAAAGAGTAGGAGCAGCATCAACAGTACAGATCCAAACAAACAATGCATAATAAGAGTTGAAAAGGATAGGTAGACAAACAGACATTGTGAATCCTTTTTAAATAAATCTTTGGAATAGAATTCATTGGACAAAGACAAAAAAGGTGGGATCTCATTTCTCCCTTTAATTTCTGCTGCACCCATTCTATAGAATCAATTAAATCAACTCTGACTGCCATATTTCTACGTTGACCCAAATCCAGCTTTTGTTTATACATAATTAATAAGCTACAATTCGGGTAAGCCTCCAGTTTGAGCTGGAGATGTAATTTCCAGCTCAAGGACATATGCTGGAACTAGTTCTGATTGAGCTTGTGCGTGCTAAACACAGAAGTGTAGCCATGGTGGCGTGAAGGTCTAGCCACCCCAAGCACAGTGCCATCTGAGACACTAGGTACATACTTGCATGGCTACCCCATTCTGTGGCTTGTACCTTTGCAACTACACTTTTATTTTCACAATGCGAGTTTGATTAGAGCTAGCACGGGCATGTCTCCTGGAGCTTGAAATTACACTTCCAGCTAACAGTGTAGATGTACCTTTACAGTCAGACACACACGCTCTCTCTCTCAATTGTCAGGTATCTGTTTTTACTTTCTAACACTTGCAAACTGTTGTACAAAAAGAAGACATAAAAAACAAGTTGAGGTATTTGAAACAAATGACTCTTCACTTGGTGCCTGTTCATCTCAGGGGCCAGTTCAAAATTCAATAAAAAGTCAAAAGAACCACTCACATACTTAAAAAGTTTGGGTCTAGCATTCTCAGCACCTTGCACGAATGAGCCCTTTTTCCAATGGGACTACTCACATGTATGTTTCTAGGACTGGACTTAACATTACATAATGCCTCAAAGGGGCCAGTTTTGCAGTTCCTGTTCAGGTGACTCCCCCTTAGGCAAATTCCAAATTAAATTAGTTGGAGTCAGAGTATAAGGACTGAAGAATCAGGACCAAAGACTGCAAGCTATTGTTTGCCATGCTTATTCAACAATGAGACAAGATGTAGAAGCCACATAGCTGAAATGTGGGAAAGGAATAACTTTTTCAACATAAGGAGTCAAGGGAGATGTTAAAATCGACACTTCCAGAACATGATCACTGCACCATCACAAATATAATTTTTATTTTACAGGGAATAGGGGTAAACTTGATGTACTGGGGGCTGTAACGGAAGAAAAGAGGAAAAGGAGTATGGAGAGAGCACTAAAACAACACTTTAGTAGTTTTTAAAAAGAATTTTAAAATACATCTACAATAGGAGAAAAGGCTAACTTGTAGTAGCACACTGAATAATTTATTTTTAAAATGCCTGGGGCCTTATTTACACAAGCAACAGAGCCATTTTGAAAGCCATACTAGAATGCAGTTCAGCCACAGCTTCCACTGAACTGTCTTCTATTGCATCTTGGCTGGTAGCGTGCACAGGACCAAGCCATGCTAGAAATGTGTTATGAATCTACGTTATATGAACATAGCTAGATTCTGAATGTAGAAAGGACATTAGAGATTATGGACTCACTTCTGTGGCTGTGCACTGAATGGGAAAAACATGAGGTCATATGCGCGAAAAGCAGAATAGAAATCCATAAAACTGTATTTATAAATGCTTTTAAAACAAACAAACTTGATGTGTTTTAAAATATAAATGAAAACAGACAGAAGACAAAGAAGATGGCTTTCTGAGTTTGAATCTAAACCAAACTTTACTGACTTCAGACTGAAGTAATGTTTTTCCATACAAATCAGCAGGATAAACTGGATGAAGATTGCAATAATTCACAAGACATTATATTTATCTGCCTGTAATGAGTTTTATTTTTCATTTCTGTTAATTTTGATCTCTTCTTTCCACTCTGATTTCATTAAGTGAACTCTTTTTAAGGTCTTTAATTTAAATGACACTGTGAAAAGGTCTAATACCTCCACAGGCAGCTGAGGTTAATCTATAGGGTATTGCTGTAAAAGGTCGCTGCAGTACATGACACAGAACTACTTACAGACTAAGGACTTTCACCCCATTTGTGTAAAAAAAAAAAAAAAAAAAAAGAGAAAAGAGAAAAGAGAAAAGAACTTGTAGTTTCCACTTTCAAGGTAAGTGAAACAATAGTACTGTTCACTTTGCACATACTGCAGGGGGACATAAATTTTGTGCTGCACTTTGAAAATTAAAAAAAAATATATGAATTAGGGCTGTCAATTAATCACAGTTAATTCACACTATTAACTAAAAAAATCTTGACTAAAAAATTGTGATTAATCACAGTTTTACTCACACTGTGAAACACTAGAATACCAATTGATAGTTATTAAATATTTTTGGATGTTATCCTACATTTTCAAATATATTGATTTAAATTACAACACAGAATGCAACAACATGTACACTACTCACTTTATATTACAAATATTTGCACTGTAAAAAAGAAATAGTATTTTTCAATTCACTTCATAGAAGTACCGTAATGCAATCTCTTTATCATGAAAGTACAACTTACAAATGTATTTTTTTTTGTTAAATAACTGCACTGAACTCAAACACAAAACAAAGTAAAACTTCAGAGCCTACAAATCCACTCAGTCCTACTTCTTATTCAGCCAATCACTAAGACAAACAAGTTTGTTTATATTTACTGGAGATAATGCTGCCGGCTTCTTATTTACAGTGTCATCTGAAATTGAGAACAGGCATTCACATGGCACTTTTGTAGCTGGCAGTACAAGGTTTTTATGTGCCAGACATGCTAAACATTGGTATGCCTCTTCGTGCTTTGGCCACCATTCCAGAGGACATGCTTCCATGCTGATGATGCTTGTTAAAATAAAATAATAATAATAATAATGTGTTAATTAAATTTTGACTGAGCTCCTTGGGGGAGAATAGTAGGTCTCCTGCTCTGTTTTACCTGCATTCTGCCATGTATTTCAGATAATAGCAGTCTCGGATGATGACCCAGTACATGTTGTTTGTTTTAAGAACACTTTCACTACAGATCTGACAAAACGCAAAGAAGGTACCAATGTGAGATTTCTATGGGTATGTCTACACTACGAAATTAGGTCGAATTTATAGAAGTCGGTTTTTTAGAAATCGGTTTTATATATTCGAGTGTATGTGTTTCCACAGAAAATGATCTAAGAGCATTAACTCAGTGGAGTGCTTCCACAGTACCGAGGCAAGCGTCAACTTCCGGAGTGTTGCACTGTGGGTAGCTATCCCACAGTTCCCGCAGTCTCCGCTGCCCATTGGAATTCTAGGTTGGGATCCCAATTCCTGATGGGACTAAAACATTGTCAGGGGTAGTTCTGGGTACATATCGTCAGGCCTCTGTTCCCGCCCTCCCTCTGTGAAAGCAGCAGCAGACAATCATTTTGCGCCTTTTTTCTTGAGTTACCTGTGCAGACGCCATACCACGGCAAGCATGGAGCCCGCTCAGCTCACTGTCACCGTATGTCTCCTGGGTGCTGGCAGACGTGGTACTGCATTGCTACACAGCAGCAGCAACCCCTTGCCTTGTGGCAGCAGACGGTGCAGTAGGACTGGTAGCCGTCATCGTCATGTCCAAGGTGCTCCTGGCCATGTCGGCCAGGAGCACCTGGGCAGATATGGGTGCAGGGACTACATTAGAAGTGACTTGACCAGGTCATTCTCTTTAGTCCTGCAGTCAGTCCTATTGAACCATCTTATGGTGAGCAGGCAGGCGATACGGATTGCTAGCAGTCCTACTGCACCATCTTCTGCCAGGCAGGAAAGAGATGTGGATGGCTTGCAGTCCTTCTGCACCGTCTGCTGCCAGCCAAAGATGTAAAAGATAGATGGAGTGGATCAAAACAAGAAATAGACCAGATTTGTTTTGTATTCATTTGCTTCCCCCCCTCCCCCGTCTAGGGGACTCATTCCTCTAGGTCACACTGCAGTCACTCACAGAGAAGGTGCAGCGAGGTAAATCTAGCCATGTATCAATCAGAGGCCAGACCAACCTGCTTGTTCCAATAAGAACAATTACTTAGGTGCACCATTTCTTATTAGAACCCTCCGTGAAGTCCTGCCTGAAATACTCATTGATGTAAAGCCACCCCCTTTGTTGATATTAGCTCCCTGTAAGCCAACCCTGTAAGGCGTGTCGTCAGTCGCCCCTCCCTCCATCAGAGCAACGGCAGACAATCGTTCCGCGCCTTTTTTCTGTGCGGACGCCATACCAAGGCAAGCATGGAGGCCGCTCAGCTCACTTTGGCAATTAGGAGCACATTAAACACCACATGCGTTATCCAGCAGTATATGCAGCACCAGAACCTGGCAGAGCAATACCGGGCGAGGAGGCGACGTCAGCGCAGTCACGTGAGTGATCAGGACATGGACACAGATTTCTCTGAAAGCATGGGTCCTGCCAATGCATGCATCATGGTGCTAATGAGGCAGGTTCATGCTGTGGAACGCCAATTCTGGGCTCGGGAAACAAGCACAGACTGGTGGGACCGTATAGCGTGGCAGGTCTGGGACAATTCCCAGTGGCTGCAAAACTTTCGCATGCGTAAGGGCACTTTCATGGAACTTTGTGACTTGCTTTCCCCTGCCCTGAAGCGCATGAATACCAAGATGAGAGCAGTCCTCACAGCTGAGAAGCGAGTGGCGATAGCCCTGTGGAAGCTTGCAACGCCAGACAGCTACCGGTCAGCTGGGAATCAATTTGGAGTGGGCAAATCTACTGTGGGGGCTGCTGTGATGCAAGTAGCCCACGCAATCAAAGATCTGCTGATATCAAGGGTAGTGACCCTGGGAAATGTGCAGGTCATAGTGGATGGCTTTGCTGCAATGGGATTCCCTAACTGTGGTGGGGCCATAGACGGAACCCGTATCCCTATCTTGGCACCGGAGCACCAAGCCGCCGAGTACATAAACCGCAAGGGGTACTTTTCAGTAGTGCTGCAAGCTCTGGTGGATCACAAGGGACATTTCACCAATATCAATGTGGGATGGCCGGGAAAGGTACATGACGCTCGCATCTTCAGGAACTCTGGTCTGTTTCAAAAGCTGCAGGAAGGGACTTTATTCCCAGACCAGAAAATAACTGTTGGGGATGTTGAAATGCCTATATGTATCCTTGGGGACCCAGCCTACCCCTTAATGCCATGGCTCATGAAGCTGTACACAGGCAGCCTTGATAGTAGTCAGGAGCTGTTCAACTACAGGCTGAGCAAGTGCAGACTGGTGGTAGAATGTGCATTTGGATGTTTAAAGGCGCGCTGGCGCAGTTTACTGACTCGCTTAGACCTCAGCGAACCAATATTCCCACTGTTATTACTGCTTGCTGTGTGCTCCACAATATCTGTGAGAGTAAGGGGGAAAGACGTTTATGGCGGGGTGGGAGGTTGAGGCAAATCACCTGGCTGCTGGTTATGCACAGCCAGACACCAGGGCGGTTAGAAGAGCACAGGAGGGCGTGGTACGCATCAGAGAAGCTTTGAAAACCAGTTTCATGACTGGACAGGCTACGGTGTGAAAGTTCTGTTTGTTTCTCCTTGATGAAACACCCCGCCCCTTGGTTCACTCTACTTCCCTGTAAGCTTACCACCCTCCCCTCCTCCCTTCAATCACTGCTTGCAGAGGCAATAAAGTCATTGTTGCTTCACACTCATGCATCCATCACACAAATAGGGGGATGACTACCAAAGTAGCCCAGGAGGGGTGGTGGAAGAGGGAAGGAAAATGCCACACAGCACTTTAAAAGTTTACAACTTTAAAATTTATTGAATGACAGCTTTCTGTTTTTTGGGCAATCCTCTGTGGTGGAGCGGCTGGTTGGCTGGTGCCCCCCCCCCCCACCGCATTCTTGGGCATCTGGGTGAGGAGGCTATGGAACTTGGGGAGGAGGGCGGTTGTTTACACAGGGGCTGTAGTGGTAGTCTGTGCTCCAGCTGCCTTTGCTGCAGCTCAACCATACACTGGAGCATACTGGTTTGATCCTCCAGCAGCCTCAGCATTGAATCCTGCCTCCTCTCATCACGCTACCACCACATTTGAGCTTCAGCCCTGTCTTCAGCCCGCCACTTACTCTCTTCAGCCCGCCACCTCTCCTCCCGGTCATTTTGTGCTTTCCTGCACTCTGACGTTATTTGCCTCCACGCATTTGTCTCTGCTCTGTCAGTGTGGGAGGACAGCATGAGCTCAGAGAACATTTCATCACGAGTGCGTTTTTTTTTTTTTTTTCCCTCCTTTCTAATCTTCACTAGCCTCTGGAAGGAGAAGATCCTGTGATCATTGAAACACATGCAGCTGGTGGAGAAAAAAAAAAAGGGACAGCGGTATTTAAAAAGACACATTTTAGAAAACAGTGGCTACACTCTTTCAGGGTAAACCTTGCTGTTAACATTACATACATAGCACATATGCTTTCGTTACAAGGTCACATTTTGCCTCCCCCCACTGCGTGGCTACCCCCTCAACCCTCCCCGTGGCTAACAGCGGGGAACATTTCTGTTCAGCCACAGGCAAACAGCCCAGCAGGAACGGACACCTCTGAGTGTCCCCTGAAGAAAAGCACCCTATTTCAACCAGATGACCATGAATGATATCTCACTCTCCTGAGGATAACACAGAGAGATAAAGAACGGATGTTGTTTGAATGCCAGCAAACATACACTGCAATGCTTTGTTGTACAATGATTCCTGAGTACGTGTTACTGGCCTGGAGTGGTAAAGTGTCCTACCATGGAGGAGGCAATAAGGCTGCCCTCCCCAGAAACCTTTTGCAAAGGCTTTGGGAGTACATAGAATATCAGGGTTGGAAGGGACCCCAGAAGGTCATCTAGTCCAATCCCCTGCTCAAAGCAGGACCAATTCCCAGTTAAATCATCCCAGCCAGGGCTTTGTCAAGCCTGACCTTAAAAACCTCTAAGGAAGGAGATTCTACCACCTCCCTAGGAAACGCATTCCAGTGTTTCACCACCCTCTTAGCGAAAAAGTTTTTCCTAATATCCAATCTAAACCTCCCCCACTGCAACTTGAGACCATTACTCCTCGTTCTGTCATCTGCTACCATTGAGAACAGTCTAGAGCCATCCTCTTTGGAACCCCCTTTCAGGTAGTTGAAAGCAGCTATCAAATCCCCCCTCATTCTTCTCTTCTGCAGGCTAAACAATCCCAGCTCCCTCAGCCTCTCCTCATAACTCATGTGTTCCAGTCCCCTAATCATTTTTGTTGCCCTTCGCTGGACTCTCTCCAATTTATCCACATCCTTCTTGAAGTGTGGGGCCCAAAACTGGACACAGTACTCCAGATGAGGCCTCACCAATGTCGAATAGAGGGGAACGATCACGTCCCTCGATCTGCTCGCTATGCCCCTACTTATACATCCCAAAATGCCATTGGCCTTCTTGGCAACAAGGGCACACTGCTAACTCATATCCAGCTTCTCGTCCACTGTCACCCCTAGGTCCTTTTCCGCAGAACTGCTGCCTAGCCATTCGGTCCCTAGTCTGTAGCTGTGCATTGGGTTCTTCCGTCCTAAGTGCAGGACCCTGCACTTATCCTTATTGAACCTCATCAGATTCCTTTTGGCCCAATCTTCCAATGGGTCTAGGTCCTTCTGTATCCTATCCCTCCCCTCCAGCGTATCTACCACTCCTCCCAGTTTAGTATCATCCGCAAATTTGCTGAGAGTGCAATCCACACCATCCTCCAGATCATTTATGAAGATATTGAATAAAACCGGCCCCAGGACCGACCCTTGGGGCACTCCACTTGATACCGGCTGCCAACTAGACATGGAGCCATTGATCACTACCCGTTGAGCCCGACAATCTAGCCAGCTTTCTACCCACCTTATAGTGCATTCATCCAGCCCATACTTCCTTAACTTGCTGACAAGAATACTATGGGAGACCGTGTCAAAAGCTTTGCTAAAGTCAAGATACAATACATCCACTGCTTTCCCTTCATCCACAGAACCAGTAATCTCATCATAAAAGGCGATTAGATTAGTCAGGCATGACCTTCCCTTGGTGAATCCATGCTGGCTGTTCCTGATCACTTTCCTCTCATGCAAGTGCTTCAGGATTGATTCTTTGAGGACCTGCTCCATGATTTTTCCAGGGACTGAGGTGAGGCTGACTGGCCTGTAGTTCCCAGGATCTTCCTTCTTCCCTTTTTTAAAGATTGGCACTACATTAGACTTTTTCCAGTCATCCGGGACTTCCCCGGTTCGCCACGAGTTTTCAAAGATAATGGCCAGTGGCTCTGCAATCACAGCCGCCAATTCCTTCAGCACTCTCGGATGCAACTCGTCCGGCCCCATGGACTTGTGCACGTCCAGCTTTTCTAAATAGTCCCTAACCGCCTCTATGTCCACAGAGGGCTGGCCATCTCTTCCGCATTTTGTGATGCCCAGCGCAGCAGTCTGGGAGCTGACCTTGTTAGTGAAAACAGAGGCAAAAAAAGCATTGAGTACATTAGCTTTTTCCACATCCTCTGTCACTAGGTTGCCTCCCTCATTCAGTAAGGGGCCCACACATTCCTTGGCTTTCTTCTTGTTGCCAACATACCTGAAGAAACCCTTCTTGTTACTCTTGACATCTCTGGCTAGCTGCAGCTCCAGGTGCGATTTGGCCCTCCTGATAACATTCCTACATGCCCGAGCAATATTTTTATACTCTTCCCTGGTCATATGTCCAACCTTCCACTTCTTGTAAGCTTCTTTTTTATGTTTAAGATTCGCTAGGATTTCACCATTAAGCCAAGCTGGATTTCACCATTAAGCCAAGCCACATCCAGGAGAGCTGCGAATGCCAGGGCAAATTAATCCTTTCACATGCTTGCTTTTAAACCATGTATAGTATTTTAAAAAGGTACACTCACCGGAGGTCCCTACTCCACCTGCCGGGTCCAGGAGGCAGCCTTGGGTGGGTTCAGGGGGTACTGGCTCCAGGTCCAGGGTGAGAAACAGTTCCTGGCTATCAGGAAAACCGGTTTCTCTGCTTGCTTGCTGTGAGCTATCATCTCCTTTGTCCCCAAAACCTGCTTCTGTGTTGCCTCCATCTCCATTGAAGGAGTCAAACAACACGGCTGGGGTAGTGGTGGCTGAACCCCCTAAAATGGCATGCAGCTCATCATAGAAGCGGCATGTTTGGGGCTTCCACCCGGAGCGGCTGTTCGCCTCTCTGGTAGGCTTGCCTCAGCTCCTTAAGTTTCACGCGGCACTGTTTCGGGTCCCTGTCATGGCCTCTGTCCTTCATGCCCTGGGAGATTTTGACAAAGGTTTTGGCATTTCGAAAACTGGAACGGAGTTCTAATAGCACGGATTCCTCTCCCCATACAGCGATCAGATCCCGTACCTCCCGTTCAGTCCATGCTGGAGCTCTTTTGCTATTCTGGGACTCCGTCATGGTCACCTCTGCTGATGAGCTCTGCATGGTCACCTGCAGCTTGCCACGCTGGCCAAACAGGAAATGAGATTCAAAAGTTCGCGGTTCTTTTCCTGTCTACCTGCCAGTGCATCTGAGTTGAGAGTGCTGTCCAGAGCAGTCACAATGGAACACTCTGGGATAGCTCCCAGACGCCAATACCGTCAAATTGTGTCCACAGTACCCCAAATTCGACCCGGCAAGGCCGATTTAAGCGCTAATCCACTTGTCAAGGGTGGATTAAGGAAATAGATTTTAAGAACCCTTTAAGTCGAAAAAAAGGGCTTCATCGTGTGGACGGGTGCAGGTTTACATAGATTTAATGCTGCTAAATTCGACCTCAAGTCCTAGTGTAGACCAGGGCTAAAGGTAGCTACAGCACTCAACCCAAGGTTTAAGAATCTGAAGTGCCTTCCAAAATGTGATTAGCATGGGCTGTGAAGCATACTATCAGAAGTCTCAAAAGAGCAACACTCTGATGTGGAAACTACAGAACCCGAAACACCAAAAAAAGAAAATCAACCTTCTGCTGGTGGCTCAGATGATGAAAATGAACATGAGTTAGTCTGCACTGCTTTGGATTGTTATTGAGCAGAACCCATCAGCATGGGCACATGTCCTCTGGAATGGTGGCTGAAGCATAAAGAGATATATGGCACATAAATATGTGCACCTGGCACATAAATATCTTGCAACACTGGTTACAACAGTGCATGCGAATGCCTGTTCTCACTTTTAGGTGACATTGTAAATAAGAAGCCGGCAGCATTATCTCCTGCAAATGTAAACAAACTTGTTTGTTTGAGTGACTAGCTGAACAAAAAGTAGGACTGAATGGGTTTGTAGGCTCTAAAATTTTACATTGTTTTGGTTTTGACTGCAGTTATTTTTTGTACATAAGTTCAACTTTAATGATAAAGAGATTGCATTACAATACTTGTATGAGGTGAATTGAAAAATACTATTTCTTTTGTTTTTTACAGCACAAATATTTGTAATAAAAATACAAAGTGAGAACTGCACACTTTGTATTCTGTGTTGTAATTGAAATCAATATATTTGAAAATATAGAAAACACCCAAAATATTTAAATAAAATGATATTCTATTGTTTAACAGTGCTTTCTTTTTTTAATTGCTTGACAGTACCACTATAAATGTTATCTTCAAAGAAGAAATGTTACCTACACCCCAAAAAATTCTTGTTTTCCTTTAATATCTTCTAAATATCAGCTTCTTATAGTCTCTTCTTTGTTATCCCAACTTTTTTTCTTCTTTTGTTTTGGTGTTTCAATCCTTCTGTTGCTAAAATGGTAAAAAAGCTGCTTCTACAAACCTATGTTTTGAGCTAACTTTTATAAAATGGATTAACCAGAGCCCTAACTAGGCATTTTAGCACTCAGGGTGAGCAAGCATATTTGCGCCCCCTAGGGGCAACATGTGGGAGGGACCCGTAGGGTCATGTTACCCTAAAATTTAGATGCTAATTGAATTACCTACAAATTTGTTAAAATTAGACAAAAGGGTAAACAAGGTTGTGGCCTATTCTAAAGGAATTGCCAGAGTGTTACCAGGGGGCTTGTCTCTGACCTGCAGAGGGCTCTCCAGAGCAAGCTAGTCTTGCTAACACCTGAAAGGACATGGGTACAGCCTTCCAAACAAGAATGAACACACAAGCAGTAATTCTTCAAAAACAAAAGAATACTTTATTTAAAGAAATAAATTACTGTGTATTTAGGAAAGCAAGAAAGAAGGTATAAAGAACAGAGTAAAATGCAATAGAATTACAATTGAAATAATTTAAGCGGGGCAGCAAAATCCAAGACACAGACTACAAAGGATATTTAACACATGCAGGAAATACAATCCTTTCAATGCAACAAGCCTATAGAGGTCCCATACACCCAGAGGCCTTTAGTCTTAATGTTACAGTTTAACCCTATATTTAATACAATGTGATATATGCAGGCCTCTTATAGACACCCATGAGAAAACTAACACTATATTCACAGATTAAAACACTTGTTTATATTCAACATCCTGTAAGCGCTGGCCAGGCAGTTACAAGATGGGTAGGAGAGATCTCATTCAAGACACAGGCATCCAGCTTTATTTACAGGCAAAACCCATACACTCTTAAATAGTAGATAAAAAAGAGATCAGACTTACACTCTTCCTTCAAGTTTCCCTCTGCTTTGTCACAGGGTCCTTCTGCTCTGTCTGAAATCTTTAGGAAGCACAGTTTCTTCAGTTGTGCTACTGCCCCATGGTGGTGGCAGCAGCAATTGCTGGTGGTGGGGCGACTGCTGGAAGGCATATCTCCATTGCCAAGGCAACCTCAGGGTTCTTTTGCTGCTACTTCTTCTTGAAGGTGGCTAATTTTCAGATAGCTTCTTCTTTGCAGATGTCTTGCAGCTTCTGCTCTTCTCCAGATCCCAAACCCACTATAAGTTCAGCCTGCTAGCTGTTGGCCTTATATACTGGTTGTGCTCTCAAGGTCATCTCATAAACATAATTTATTAGCCTAATTCAGCCAATCAGCTTCTAGGTATTAGCATATTTCCTCTTCCTGTCTAGATCCTCCCCTTTTATTAGCATGATGTCACGTAATTAGCATGCTGTCAATCTAGGAGTGCTCCTCCCCTCATGCCATCTTGGAATCTAGGATTTTGCTGAATCATTCCCCATTACTACATCCTCCCTATATCTGCCATCTTGGTCAGCCTTAGTGGATTTTCTAAATGTAAACTATCATTAATTTCTATTTATTTAAAGCCTAAATCTTACAACTAATTACTGTTTTATGCAAACCAAAGTGTCCGGATACTGTCACCACTCTTTTTACGTCCAATTGAGAGAAATATAATGAAATGAAAATTTAAACCCCTTCCGTGTTTTTACTGCAAACCTCTACTCAGAACATTCAAGGCAAAAATCTCTCACTACAACGTGTCCCTCCAGATTTCTGTCTTCCACTTAGCACAAAACTGGCAAACTTGAAGCTGATGGGAGCCGCCAAGCCTGCTCAGGCCCCTGGCTCTCTGCACTGTGGGATCTGGGGCACGAGCCAGCTGCCCGGCAGTCCTCCTTGCCCTGCTCCCCAAGCTAGGCTGTCTCTGTGCGGCCAGCAGCTCCCCAGGCAGAGCAGGCAGCAGAGCTCCTAGCTAAGTCCCTGGCTAGGGTGACCAGATGTCCCAAATTTATAGGAACAGTCCTGATATTTGGGGCTTTGTCTTATATAGGCGCCTATTACCCACCACTTGCTGTCTGGTCACTCTACCCCTGATGTGCTCTTGCCTCTCCCCCATAGCAGCCCGGCACCAGCTGGTGCCACCACCTGGAGCCAGCCTCTGCCCATAGTGCCTGGCTGTCTACAGGGGGCAATGTCAGCAGGTACGCTCTAGGTAGTGGCCTGGCTCAGAGAGCAGGGTATGGAGGGCTGCCAGGCAGCCAGCCCATGCCCATGCTCCCACAGCACAGAGAGCCAGGGGCCTAAGTGGCTCCCCCACCTTCCAATCCACTGGCTCCTGGCAGAAGATGACAGTTTTCAAACTGGGGGGCGGACATCCCCCCCAGTTTGAAAACCTCTGTGCTAAATGGAAGGCAGAAATCTGGGGGACATGTGACCCCATGGGCTCCCTCTATGCCACCCCATTTCTTCTGCTCCCAAGTCTTCATGCCCTGGATGACTACCCCGCATGCCCCGCCCTAGTTATGGCCCTGGAATTACCATCTTGAAGAAGTCATTACATCACTATTTACTATGGTGCAGATCCACAAAGGTATTTAGTCTCCTAATTTCCATCTGCTTTTCTATTACAACCACAAGGAAACACTTATCTATGGTTTCTAAAGTTGAAAACTGCCATCTGAAAGACATCTGGTGTCAAGCATAGCAGCTCCCACACAACCTCAAGACTGTTGAAAATGGTGTGGACAGGGTGAACCAGTTGCAGCACAGATTGGCTTCTAGCACACTTTACTACGATGTTGAACCCAACTGACTGTCCAGTAGGACCGCTGTATCCAGCACTGGCTTTGGGGATGGAGGGAGAAGGAGACAATCCTCATTGAACACATGTTTTTCAAGCGTAGGCACAATTAGGGGGGTTCTAATTATTAGGATGATGGGGTTCTAGAATTAAAGAGCTAAAGAGGGTCATCCTTTTCTTTAGCATGGACCTGACACACATACACAGACCTCACAGAGCTTTCCCCATAGTGTAAATGGTAGAGATGAAAATGCTTCATGATCACTGGCCTACCCAGTGCTAAAAATGTTTTAATCTCTGCCCTTCTGTCGGGAAATGTTCGAACTAATTTTTTTTCCCTGTGTTCTGAACTCCATCTGTGCTGCCTGCTCTTTTATTTCAGGGAACCCAGAAAGGAAAAGTTCTCCCTCCTGCTGTCCTCTTCCCCTGCTCATTGGTCCAGTTAACCACAGTGTAGAACAATGGCAGAAGCAAGGGCGTCTGACTTTGCCTCCAAGCTGGATTTGGCACTTTTCCAGGAACGAAGGGCTGCACATTTCCCCCCCATACAAAAGGAGTATGTCACCGTGGTCTTCACTTTTCATATGAGAATAAGACTCTAAAAGACTAAAGGTCTTAGTATGCCACGTTCCATTTTGGTTTGGAGTATCCAGGCTGCCACATTGCTCTTCTGTACCTATAGTTCCTCTTTGTTAAAGACAACACAAGATTAAGGCAGATGTGGGTCCCACTTTGGGTGCACAATGCAGGCAGTTACAAGGATTCTTCCCACAGATGGCTGAAAGGCCAGTCGGAAGGAACTAGCTAGAAGTCCTAGGCCTGCAGCCCTATGGCACCCAAAGGCACTCTGGCACTCCATTTCCAGAGTGGCACCAGCTGGGACGGGTGATAACAATGCTCTAATAAATATGTTACTCTCTAAGGCGCCACAAGTACTCCTGTTTTTTTTTTGCTGCTGCTCTGAAAACTACTCTAAGCTGTTCCAGAAAGAGGGAGGCTTTGTGAAAATAATAAGGGAGACTTTTAATGAGAAAAATTCTAGCTAGATAAATAGGAGAACAGAATTTCTTTGCACACCGGCCTGAGGCATGCACACCTGCGTACGCACACACCCTGTCCGAGGCATGCACACCTCCAGACACACCCAACCCCAGGCACGCACACCTCGCCTGAGGCATGCACGCCCGCGTAAGGCTCGCACACCCAACCCCAGGCGTGCACCCCCGCCCGAGGCACGCGCACCCGCGTGCACACCCATTCTCAGGCCCGCGCACGCGCCTGCGCCTATCTTCCCCTCAGCTGGACGCACCTGGCCCCCTGGTAAGCGCCTTGTCGCGCGCGCCGGAGCTCACCGGCACCGGCACCTGGGACCACGCTGCCCTGGGGCGGGTCGCCCTCTCCCTGTGGCTCGGGCCGCTGTCGCTCAGCCGGGATCCGGGCGGCAGCCACAGCTGCAGCAGGAGCTCTCCTTCTGCAGCGGATGCGTGAGGGGAAGGCTGCCCCAGAGAGACAAAGCCCGGCGTGGGCGGCTCGGGACTGCCGGTGCCGCGGACTCCCCTACCCCAGAGGTAACGCGCCTGGGGCGCGGTGCAGTGGGGCCAGCCGCCCCAGCTCCACCCCGGCCGCTCGCCCTCCTCTGCCTCTCGCTGCCTTCCCCTGCAGCTGCTCCTCATCCAGCCCCGTCTCGCCGCGCCCCCAGCCCCTCTTCAGGCTCCCTCCGCCCCACCTGCCCCTTTGTCCTGTGACTCCTCTTCGCATCCCTCCCGCAGGGGCTCCGAGCCAGGCAGGTGCCCAGGGGCCCTTAGGAGAGTTGAGCCCTGCTGGGGAGTGGGGTCAGCTGCAGCGGCTGTTGTGTGCTGGGGGACCCGGAGGCGCTGCCCCGTGAGGGGCTGAAGTGCCTGCGAGGATCCGGCAGCGCGTCCAGTGCTGTCTGGTTCTGGATCCCTTGCAGGGTACTCCGCTGGGCAGCCAAAACGGGTGGGGTAGGGACCCTGGGAAAATGACACCGCCGTTTGCTCGTCCTCACTGCTCTGGGATTGTAGGTGTAGCCGCCGGAGTTACGGGGGGTAGAATCGTGCTCACGTGGAAAATATTTTTTAGCGTGTAGTGATTGAGTGCTGGACTTGAGGGGAAATAATGCACCGAGTTAGCACACCGGAGGTTTCTTTTGGTCTCAGAAGTGCAAGTATGTATGTTTACTTCTTGATAAGATAAAGGGGGAGAGGGGATGGGGAAAATTCCCCTACCTATTCTACATACAAAATGACAGCTTCAGGACAGAAGCCGTGTCCCTCTCACTGAAAACGACATCGAAAATAAAAGCAGTTACATGCCTCTTAAGATCTGAAGAAGAGCTTGGTGTGGCTCCAAAGCTTATGTCCCTCACCAACAGAAGTTGATTTGATAAAACATGTTACCTCACCCCCCTTGTCTCTCTCAAGATCAGTCAATTTTACAGTTTTTAGTGTTACCTCATTTTGTAGATAAAATTACAGCTAAATAATCTGTTTAAACAGTTAATTTTGACTAAAGCCAACTGTTTTAGGAATAACTATCTGGTCATTCTTTATTGCAGATATCAGATGACTAAGGGAATAGCAAGGATATAGGGAGCCTTTAATCTTTAGGTTCCTGCTTCAAAAACAGACACTGACAGTAACTAAACAGGTTCCTGCTGACACCTTTTTTAGTTAATGGGACTTGGTCCACTGTTTAGTGGCTTTGTCTAGATTACAATTTGCTTTCTTTTTTGCTGTACACAAACTAAGGATATAGTGGACATGGTGACTGAACAATCCCATCATTTAGAGAGCGTCACACCAGAACAAGGTTGAGGCTTATGATTAAGGCAGTGGTAAAGCTCATATTATCCATCTTGCAACTAAAGCTTTCCATTTTTCCATATAACAGGTACAAGTATTATCCAACCATTCTCTTTCATTACTCATAAACTGAAGTGACTAGTGCAGTAACAATGTTTACTCTGTTGTTTATGTTTTGCACAATGTTTATAGAAATGTTTTTGCCCTCTTATTGTTACTCATGTATAAATATGAACCTATAAACTGTTTCCTCTACACCTTTTTTTGTAGTAGAAAAATTGAAAACTAAGGCACTGATCCTGCAGTGAGCACCCTGCACATAAACCTCCATTGATTTCACCGGGTTCCACATGAATGTCCACATGGCGATTAGGCACGAAATAATTTCAGTTGTTTTCTGTGTTCATATTCTCTCACAAATATAAAGTAGCAAAAGCTTATAGGGAGCAATGTGCATAGGAAAGTAGCTAAGCACAGCCCGGCTGTCATCTTTTCAGGGGTTTGAGGAGTTTCTGACTTCCTAAATATGTAGGTACCTAGTCCAAACATGCAATAATGCTCATTAATGTTGTTGGGAATTATAAATGTCTATTGAATGAAGAGCAACCAGACTCGTTTAGGTGAGTGTCAGAGAATGTTGCTTCTACAGTAGCTCTAGTCTAAACATACATTATTTGCATGACTTTTTCAGTTCTCAGAAGGATGCACCATTCCATCCAGTATGAAGATCACCAAAGTATGAAAGCCCATTCAATACCTCAACATCACATGAAAGTATTTCTAGACTCATTAAGTAGTCAAGGGCCAGAAGAAGTACAGCAATTTGTGCATTCTCCAATCTCGGTATACCAACAAGGAAATCATTATATATACATGGGCAGCACCGATGTATCAGGGCCTTTGTTAGAGTTGGTGCATCCAGTTACATCTCCTCTCCAACATCCAGCACTAAGCTACTGTGGACCACTGGAGCATCAGCATATTCAAGTGTACCATACACAGCCTCAACAAGGCCATCAAATAGAAATGCAGCAAAATAATTTGATCAAACAAGTACAACTGCAGATAGAGGCTCAGCCCTCCCCTGAAGGGCAATTTAATACACCAACTTCTGAATGGGAAAGAAGACTGTCATGTATTTCTCAACCTATGAAGAAAAGGAAAATTGACATGCCAGTAGAAGACAACTACAGTAATAGTCAAAGTTCTCTGCAGAATATACCTATTACTGTACTAACAATGCCTAGCCATACCCAACAGCAGGCTTACAATTCTCTTCAACAAGAACTGCTAACAGTAGATAGCAATCAACTGTATGGACTTGCACCTGCTACAGGAACAAATGGCCATCTGCCTGATGTAGAATCATGGGCAGTTTGTCCTCATGCAATTTGCCCTGAAACTCAGAATATGATGAATACCCCTGTTTATCGGGATGCCTGTGGTATTATTCAGATTGGTGAAATGGCTATGAATATGACTAGCATTAAGTTAGAAGAAAGCAAGGATAATTTTCAAGCTGTTTCAGAAGCTAGAAAGAGTATTCAGGAGAGTCCTATTCCTAGCACACCCTGTTTCCCAGTGCAATGTGTAAATAAGAATGGAAATACACACCTTCCTCTTGCTGTACAGAGTGGAAAGAGGATGTATCAATCAGCTGAATACTGGGATGAGCAACAGGTGCAGGTGAGCACAAATATGAAGCTCTGTGGTGGGATGTGTGTTTGTGACTTCTCTGAGTCCAATTTGCTTCTCCAAGTTGGGTTTCTTATCACTCGTATTAACTCCTTCTCAGGCAAAGGTGTGTTCAGGTGGGATTATGTATTGAGGCCAAGATAGTCTGAAGCTTTAGCTGCCTTTCATCTGCCTAAAATATACATGCACAAAAACTTCCTGAAGAGTTTAACAAGTGTATAAATCATAACTGTACAGGCTTCAGAGATACAATATTAAACATTGCAAAATTAGCTTTTCCTGTTTTGTCATTGCATAACGTACTCTAATAATCAAACTTCCCTATTTGATAGGATATTACCATGTTAAAAGACAAAACATTACACCACCAGGGCATATTTGTCCCAAAATTTGAAACGTACCCATGTAGATTCCCCCCCCCCCCCCTACCTTATAACAAATTTAGGCAAAGTGTTCCAGGTGGATGGTCTTGTATCTGCATGCAGCTCCACGGCCCTATGCTCATATTGAACCTCAGTTGCACTGCACAGGTCGCAATGAGGGCAGACCAAGGTGTGGGTGTGTATTTTGTTTTTGAGAAACTAGGGATCCTTGTCAAAACTGTGGCTTTGGGACTATGTCTAATAAAACTGTGATTCTACAATGTATAAATAGTAGAAAAAGATTTCTCATTCAGGCAACTGCCCCTACTTCTGAGTATTAGACCAAATAATTCTCTATTAACTTAGTTCTGGTATGAACCATACTGAAAAGCAGTAATTACAGTACATATTCTATATTGCAAAGTAACTTGGCCAAAACCAGTGTGTCCTTTAATTAAAAATCTTGTTTGACTATAGATACGTTGTAAGGAGCAAGCTTGTCTTAATTTTCTTGGCAAAATTAGCACAATATTTGTTTACAAACCTTAATTTAGCTGACTGCATGAACAACACTAATCAACCCTACTTGTTTTAAACTTGGTCTTCTCCCTCCCTTAAAATGTAGCTGAATGTAAACCTAAAATTGTGGGATTATGGTAGCATTGTTTTGGGACAGAAATGGACAAGGGCTGTAATAGTAGTAGTTTATAGTCCTAATTTTGTTGTTGTTGCACCCAAAAGTTTTGAAAAAGTTATAAATAAATAAGGGGATTCCAGAGGGATACACCAGTGTAGCAATGAAATGACCTAGGCACAATGGTAATACTCATATTAAAGAATGTAAATATTATTAAAAGAAGAGGTCTGTGTTTCTCTTTCAAACTAAATCTTAAGAACTGAGTAACCTGATCACTTTTTTTTTTTAAAGCCATACATCAGTATAGAGAAGGTTAAAAAACTTCTACTTGACAGATTTGGAGGTTACCCTAGAGAATTACTCTTTCCTCATTCTAGAAGCAAAAGCCTGGTTGAATAGAATGAGTGATCCGCGTTGTTCTTCTTTTAGATCAGATATTGGTCTCAGTGACAACCACATGATCATTTATCATGTGGAGGTCTTGCCAGTTAGGACTTTTCTGTTTCCTTTTTGTCAATCCATCTCTAATCCAAGATGTGATATTTTTATTTAATTGATATTTATTAGGGCAGTCAAGCGATTAAAAAATTAATTGTGGTTAATCGTGCAATTAAAAATTAATAGAATACTATTTATATAAACATTTTGGATGTTTTTTACATTTTCAAATATTGATTTCAATTACAACACAGAATACAAAGTGTACAGTGCTCACTTTATAATAAAAATATTTACATTGTAAAAATAAAAGATAGTATTTTTCACTTAATACATAATGTATTCACTTAATACAAGTACTGCAGTGAAATCTCTTTATCATGAAAGTTGAACTTACAAATGTAGAATTATGTACAAAAGAACCCTGCATTTAAAAATAAAACAATGTAAAACTTTAGAGCCTACAAATCCACTCAGTCCTCCTTCTTTCTCAGCCAATCGCTCAGACAAACAAGTTTGTTTACATCTGCAGGAGATAATGTTGTCCACTTCTTGTTTACAATGTCACCTGAAAGTGAGAACAGGCATTCGCGTGACACTGTTGTAGCTGGCGTTGCAAGATATTTATGTGCCAGATGCACTAAAGATGCTTCAACCACCATTCCAGAGGACATGCGTCCATACTGGTGATGGGTTCTGCTTGATAACAATCCAAAGCAGTGCACACCAACACATGTTCATTTTCATCATCTGAGTCAGATACCACATGCAGAAGGCTGATTTTCTTTTTTGGTGGTTCAGGTTCTGTAGTTTCTGCATGGGAGTGTTGCTCTTTTAAAACTCCTGAAAGCATGCTCCACACCCTGTGCTGATCAGATTCTTAGAAGGCACTTCAGATTCTTAAATCTTGGGCTGAGTGCCATCTTTAGAAATCTCACATTGGTACTTTCTTTGCATTTTGTCAAATCTACAGTGAAAGTGTTCTTAAAACGAACAACATGCTGGATCATCATCCGAGACTGCTATAATATGAAATCTATGGCAGAATGTGGGTAAAACACAGAGCAGGAGACATACAATTCTCCTCCAAGGAGTTCAGTCACAAATTTAATTAATGCATTTTTTTTTAACAAGCAACATCAGCATGGAAACATGTCCTCTGGAATGGTAGGCCAAAGGGAAGGGACATATGGACGTATGGAAGGGACAAACGAATGTTTAGCATATCTGGCATGTAAGTACCTTGCAATGCCAGCTACAAAGGTGCTATGCGAAAGTCTGTTCTCACTTTCAGGTGACATTGGAAATAAGAAGTGGGCAGCATTATCTCCCGTAAATGTAAACAAACTTGTTTGTCTAGTGATTGAGCAAGAAGTAGGACTGAGTGGACTTGTAGGCTCTAAAGTTTTACATTGTTCTGTTTTTGAGTGCAGTTATGTAACAAACCTACGTTTTTTGCACTTTCACGATGAAGAGATTGCGCTATGGTACTTGTATGAGGTGAACTGAAAAATACTATTTTATCAATTTTACAGTGCAAATATTTGTCATAAAAATAATATAAAGTAAGTACTGTACACTTTGTGTTGTGTTGTAATTGAAATCAATATATTTGAAAATGTAGAAAAACATCCAAAATATTTAATTTCAATTGGTATTCTATTTAACAGTGTGATTAAAACTGCGATTAATCACAATTAATTTTTTTTTGAGTTAATCACGTGAGTTAACTGCGATTAATCGGCAGCCCTATTATTTATCCATTTACTTTATCATGATACAGTTTTGTTTTTTTTTTAAATGATTTGGTGAAATGCAAGTATACGTACCACCCTTTTTCTATTACTAGTAAGTCTGTTATATTTTACACAACTATATTAACAAACTTATTGTAGTGGTCATTAAACATTATTCTTCTAAACATTCATATCCTGACCCACTCAATAATTTTTGACTGTGATAAATATCAATATGACAGGCTAGTAGTACCCAGCTTTTTCTTCCCACTCTTCTTACAGATACCATGTTTTCCCTCTTTCTAACTGAGTATTTATGGCTTCCATTAAGTATATGCTGTGAATATGTATTAAAAATAGTATATGCACAAAGACTAAGGGGGAGATTTGCAAAGGCACAAAGTGTAGTTTGATGCCCAGCCCCCATTGAGATTTAGTGAGAGTTGTGCACCTTGTTTCTATTTGTGTATCCCCGCCCCATGTTCTCAAACTAATACTGAATTTATTTGAATAAGCATTAACTTGCATCAACACAGCTTGCTTATGCTAAGTATGAATACATACTGAATATACAGTATTAACTTTACTCTTCTCCAACAACTAGAGAAATATTTTTGTGGGGGAGGGGAGATGGAACTTTCCCCACCTAGCAAGGAGGCTTCAGAACAACTTCCCTATCCCTTATATGTGGGTTGGTCTAGCATCTGCTGTAACCTCAGACAACTTGTGTGGGATTGGATCTGCAAATTGGGCAGACTGCCATGAACAGCCTATTCCTCGATGAGCAGCCATGGAGGAACTCGTTACTCCTTGTTGTGTAGGCTGCACAATGGGGTTTATGATATCTAGAGAGGGTCTTGCATTACCCCCAGTCCATGTATGTCATTAAGACTATACTGGGTGTGAAGGAACCTTGGACTCCCATGTTGGAATCTGTTGAATCTCCCTCAGCCCAGGATACTGTAAACACTTGAAATATTAGCTGTAAATATTTTTCATATTATATAAACACTTGTGCATAGAGATTTTTTTTTAGAGTATGTGACTCTTGGACTGATTATTTTTTCCACTGTTTAGATCCAACACTGCAGTCCTACTAAAACAATAATGCAAGGATTAAATAACCTCATTCACTAGGTATGGTACAAAATAGAAACCTGGGCCTGTTTATATGGTGCAAAGTTGATGCAGGGAGAGAAGACAGAGTGAGTGTGTGTGTGTGTGCGCATTGCCTCCTCTTCCTAGGAGTGTACCTCCTGAGCAATAGGGAAAAATTAATTCATTGTGTTTATAACTTAAATCTTAATGTACAAGTACAAAACATAACGATTGGTAGAAAATACATAGATTTAAACCAGTGCTGTATCCCTCACAGCAGTCAGGCTCTGTCTGCTGCCACCTTCCTTACCCTATGAATCATTTGTTACATTCCTTTACCAAGTACTTGTCTTGGGGCAGAAACTTCCCATAAGGCCTCATTTTGTTCTAGGCAAGAGGTAAAAAGTAACCAACATATATGGCAAAAAATAAATTGCAATTGTGATCTATTTCAGTTTATGTATTTGAATGTTTACAAAAAAAAATTTCCTTACGCTTAAAAAAAGTCTTAACCCAACAATGCCTCATTAAAGGTGTTGTACCAATAAAATAAAAACCAGCAGGATCTTATTAAAGGGAAAAAGGCAAAATACCACATTTATTGTGAATACAGAAAGAATCATAGTAAGCAGTTAGTTAGTTATAGCTATAACATTCCATTCAATCTCATATTTAGTCACACATTCATTCATACAAACACACACACACACACACACACACACACACACACACACACACACAGGTTCTGCAAGGTTGTTATCATAGTTACCAGCCTTAGAGTTGCTCATGCCAAGCCACTGGCCAGGTGGCCTGGACATGAGGAGGGAGCAGGGCCTTGTCAGATGCTCATCTGATGCTCCTGGAAGTTGGTTTGCAGAATCAGACCCCAAAGTTCTCACTTTTTAGAGTCTATTTTTATAGGAATTTCTTCCTATGCCAGTCTATGGGAATTGCTTCATCATGCTGTTGCTGAATCAATCAGCAGATAGCACATTCCTGACGGCTCCAAGATGTTATCTTGTTCTTTGGTTCTCCCATTCTTGAGGCTGTTGGGTGGATTCCAGTCTGCCCTCCGGGGTGGGGGGGGGTCCTCTGGTTATTTCCACTTGACGCTTTCTTCAGCCGACAGACACTGGATTCTTAGGCTGGCACCTCCCTGATCATTCAGTTATTATCCACACCAAGCATCCATCCACATACATCCTCTATCTCTATTTTAATCACAATTGTTAATACAACAAAAGGGCATGAAAGTCTCTGGGTGCTGTTTCTGTTGTTAGAGTGTTGCTTTGAGTCTCTCTCTCTGTGAATTGCTTTGAGAATAGACTCTGTCTTAGAATGTACTAACACAATTAGCAGCTTGCAAGTTTCACACATAGAGGGAGAGAAACAGTACCAAAAACCAAGAGACCTCTTAATTAGTAATACCCTGGAATTTAAACTCTGGGGAATCAAACTCATTTGTGATTTTAATACAGAACTTCTTTAATATGATCCAACAAAGGAAGCCAAGACCAAACAAAAAAGGAGACAAGTGAATCTGAATTATTCAATATCGATTATTCGATAGTGGAACTAATAAAGTTTCCTTAATAGGGCCTTGTTTTATCTTCCAGGTGATCACTGTAGCTACTGAAACAACTATTTTGAGATTCATCTGCACACAAGATTTCTAAATCACCTTTTTGATGTTGCCTTAGGAGCCTTCCTTAGCTGCTTTATGTTAGTGAACTGTGCTGTACCAGCAGAGTCATGTTTGTTGTAAGTATTCTTTTGCAGCTGTACAGTGAGAACTCTTAATGTGCAGTGCTATATTTCAGTAATTAATGGAAATGATTATTGAACTATATCACTTCACGTTACTTAACAAGTTTGTGTTCCTCAAGGATCAGCACTTGTTTCACTCTACAACTATTCCTGCAGGTTCCTCAGACAGTAGCATAAAAAATACGAACTGATTTGTCACACTTTCATGCAGTGTTAGGTTCTTAATGGCTCCACTGGTCTCCTGGAAATTAATATAAACAGCGAGTTGAAAGAATTACCTCTTCTAAATAGTGAAGTTCAGAAACTGAAGCAGTAAATAGCAAGCATGTTCCAGTTAGCTCTACATATGCTAGCTAGTCATTAAAGATCAGAGAGGGCAGACAAGAGCACTGAAGTGAGGCCAGTAAAGGTTGGGAAGGTTGTTTCTCTTCTTTTCTCCTGTTTGTGGTGATGAGGGAGAAATTCTTCTCCTTCCTTTCATTTTCCTTGTTTTCTACTTGCAGATTGAATTCTTCTCTTCTCCCATACTAACCTCTCCCAACTTTTATCTTCCTTCTTACCATTAAGGTTCCCCGATAAGAAGCTTTACACTTCATTGTGGCTTTTCATAAGAACGGCCATACTGGGTTAGACCAAAGGTCCATCTAGCCCAGTATCCTGTCTTCCGACAGTGGCCAATGCCAGGTGCCCCAGAGGGAATGAACAGAACAGGTAATCATCAAGTGATCTATCCCCCATCACCCATTCCTAGCTTCTGGCAAACAGATGCTAGGGACTCCATCCCTGGCTAATAGCCATTAATGGACCTATCCTCTATGAATTTATCTAGATCTTTTTTGAACCCTGTTATAGTCTTGGCCTCCACAACATCCTCTGGCAAAGAGTTCCACAGGTTGACTGTGTGTTGTGTGTGGGGAAAAAAACTTCCTTTTGTTTGTTTTAAACCCACTGCCCCTTAATTTCATTTGGTGGCCCCTAGTTCTTGTGTTAGGAGGAGGAGTAAATAATACTTCCTTATTTATTTTCTCCATACAGTCATGATTTTATAGACCTCTATCATATCCCACCGTAGTAGTTTCTTTTCCAAGCTGAAAAGTCCCAGTCTTATTAATCTCTCCTCATACAGCAGCCATTCCATACCCCTAATAATTTTTGTTGCCCTTTTCTGAACCTTTTCCAAGTCCATATATCTTTTTAGAGATGGGGCGACCACATCTGCATGCAGTATTCAAGATTTGGGCAGACCATGGATTTATATAGAGGCAATATGATATTTTCTCTTATTATCTATCCCTTTCTTAATGATTCCCAACATTGTTTTCTTTTTTGACTGCTGCTGCACGTTGAGTGGATGTTTTCAAACAGCTATCCACAATGTCTCCAAGATCTATCTTGAGTGGTAACAGCTAATTTAGACCCCATCATTTTATATGTATAGTTGGGATTATGTTTTCCAATGTGCATTACTTTGCATTTCTCAACACTGAGCTTCATCTGCCATTTTGTTGGCCAGTCACCCAGTTTTGAGAGATCCTTTTGTAGCTCTTCGCAGTCTGCCTGGGACTTAACTATCTTGAGTAGTTTTGTATCATCTGCAAATTTTGCCACCTCGCTATTTACCCCTTTTTCCAGATCATTTATGAATATGTTGAATAGGACTGGGGACACCACTATTTCTCTCTCTCCATTCTGAAAACTGATCATTTATTCCTACCCTTTATTTCCTATCTTTTAACCAATTACCAGTCCATGAGAGAAGTTTCCCTCTTATCCCATGGCTGCTTACTTTGCTTAAGAGCCTTGGGTGAGGTACCTTGTCAAAGGCTTTCTGAAAATCTAAATACGCTATATTCGTTGGATCCCCCTTGTCCACATGCTTGTTGACCCCCTCAAAGAATTCTAGTAGATTGGTGAGGCATGATTTCCCTTTACAAAAACCATGTTGACTATTCCCCAACAAATTATGTTCATCTATGTGTCTGACAATTTTGTTCTTTACTATGGTTTCAACCAGTTTGCCCGGTACTGAAGTCAGGCTTACCGACCTGTAATTACCGGGCTCACCTCTGGAGCCCTTTTTAAAAATTGGCCTCACGTTAGCTATCCTCCAATCATTTGGTACAGAAGCTGATTTAAATGATAGGTTACAGACGACAGTTAATAGTCCTGCATATCTCCCCTCCATTTCAAGTAATCCTTTTATTCATATTCTTATGAACTCACTAATTCCACACTCTATCTCTTTGATTCCTGCTCCATTTACAGTACTTCTCACTCACTTCATTTATCTCTGTGCTCTTGCTGTGACTCTCTCTAGCTAGGGGTTGCATTTTCACTTGCCACTCTTTGCACTAGGAGCTTTCTTCTTCTGTGAACGGTTTCCTCTTTAAAACTGGTCTCCATCTCTTCCCTAGCTCATGGACTGACTTTCCCAGTAAACTCATTTTGTGCTAACATGGAAACAATGTATTCTAAGCTACAACAATCTAAATTGGTATATTGACAGGTTTCAGAGTAGCAGCCATGTTAGTCTGTATCCGCAAAAAGAAAAGGAGTACTCGTGGCACCTTAGAGACTAACAAATTTATTTGAGCATAAGCTTTCGTGAGCTACAGCTCACTTCATCGGATGCATACAGTGGAAAATACAGTGGGGAGATTTTGTATACACAGAGAACATGAAACAATGGGTGTTACCATACAGACTGTAACAAGAGTGATCAAGAAAGGTGAGCTATTACCAGCAGGAGAGCGGGGGGATGACCTTTTGTAGTGATAATCAAGGTGGGCCATTTCCAGCAGTTCACAAGAACAGTAGGGGGAGAAATAAACAAGGGGAAATTAGTTTTACTTTGTGTAATGACACATCCATTCCCAGTCTTTATTCAAGCCTGGGTTAATTGTATCCAGTTTGCAAATTAATTCCAATTCAGCAGTCTCTCATTGGAGTCTGTTTTTTGAAGTTTTTTTTGTTGAAGAGTGGATGTCATTACACAAAGTAAAACTATTTCCCCTTGTTTATTCCCTCCCTCCCCCCCCCCCCGACTGTCCTTGTCAACTGTTGGAAATGGCCCACCTTGATTATCACTACAAAAGGTGTCGTCCCGTGTCCCCCCACGCGCTCTCCTGCTGGTAATAGCTCACCTTCCCCCCACCCCCGTGCTCTCCTGCTGGTAATAGCTCATCTTTCCTGATCACTCTTGTTACAGTGTGTATGGTAAGACCCATTGTTTCATGCTCTCTGTGTATATAAAATCTCCCTCCTGTATTTTCCACTGTATGCATCTGATGAAGTGAGCTGTAGCTCACGAAAGCTTATGCTCAAATAAATTTGTTAGTCTCTAAAGTACCACAAGTACTCCTTTCCTTTTTTTAAAATTGGTATAGAAATTGAAACAATATCTCCTTTGCAAAATAATCCTTTTATAATCTCACTCTTCTTCACTCCCCAGAAAAAAAGCTCAAGTAAAACGCAATATTAAAAAATATATATTGATAAAGACGACCACTATTTTTAGAGGCCCATGCTGTGTGTCTGCAGTGGGTAATCCTAATAAAACTGAGACAATTGGATTGTTCCTGATCTGGAGGGTCAATTGTTTTAAATTACAAACATGTAAATCTTTAGAATAATCTTTCTTAGCTTCTAGAGTACTCACTGCCTTGGCAATGTGATACAAAATAAAAATAAGCAATACAGTGCTACTGACACTTTTAAATAATACTATTGCCCACAAAAACTATATTAAAATAACATTATTTAGGTTGCAAAGTCAAGCACTCAAAATCTGGGAAATGCCAGATATATGGTTGCCTCTTCAGTTTTAGTTCTGTGCCCCCTCCCCCCCCCCCGTGTGTATAATTACATAATAGTATAGTGCATACAGATGGAATGGGGGGGCAAAACTAAGGTTTCTGAGGCAACCATACAACTGGCATTTCCTAGTTTTTTGAGTAATTGGCGTTTTGTGTGTAATTGTCTTGGACTTCTTAAGAAAAAGGGGGAAAAACAAATTTTATCATGTGATTCAGTAACAAAATGGATAATATAAAATGTTCCCCAACCTAAAGATAGGGGGATCTGGTGGCACCCTCTATAATAACACAGATGAAAACTTTATCGAGTACTAAAACCAAAAAATGAGTGCTTTAAGCTTGTGCTCTGAAGGCTGCCAGACTTAGACTCTAGGCTGGGGAATGAGTTCCCAAGGTGAACACCCTTTACTGGGAACTCCGCTGCTAGTCCTGCAGAATTAAACTCCAGGAACTAACTGTAATGATCTTGGGGTTCATTAAACAAACCAAATAAATGTGAAAGGAATAAAACTGGAGAGCTTCTGTGGTAAGCTGCTGCACACAGCCCTGGTGGTCCCAACCCCTGCTTCCAGGGCACAACTCCAAACTCCTATATTCATAATACTGTCCCTTATGAGGGACCATCTCTAAATTATAATCTTCTACAAACACATCTCTACATCTTCCCTCTTAAAGAAAAACAAATTAACTCTTATATATAAACAACTAGCCATGCTCCAATAACACATTCTCAACCCATCTAGTACATTTCCGAAAACGCAATGTGTCTACTACCTAGAGAGGAGAGGTTACCAGCACATCATTCTTGAGTGAGTCTTTACCACTCACTTTCCTCAAATACCCACTATCCAGGCAGGTTAGCAAGCCTCTCTGAGGCTGTGTCTACACTGGCAACTGAACGACAAAACTTTTGTCTTTCAGAGGTGTTTAACCTCCTCTCTCCTCTCCCACCCCCCCAAAGAGGAAAAAAAAGACAGACAAATGTTTTGCCATGACAAGCACCAGTATAAACAGGAGCGCTCTCCTGCCAGCAATGCTAACGCCACTTGTTGGGGGTGGAAGTTTTTTGTCGGCAGAAGAGCCCACAAACCGTGGCTACACTGTGTGACTTTTAGTGACACGGCTGTAGCAACACAGTCTTGTCACTAAGAGCTGTGTAGTGTAGACATACCCTTAGTCTTTCAGGACGTTTAGTCTCCCACTCTCATCTTCTGAGTATCATCCTCTCATTACCATGTGAGTTGTTCTCTCGTTCCTTTGTGCGTTGATGATAAAGGATCAGTCAGATGGGAAACCATAATCCACGTCAGCTATCAATGTGTTAGAACTTTCTGGGATTACTTGTAGATCCCTTCGATTACATCGAAATGTGTCTTCCTGATCTGTCCGGACTACATAAGGCCTTGGATGCAGCTGTTCTTTAATAATACCCCTTTGGCCGCAAGTATTAGAGGTGTGATTCCTCAGGGGCACACACCATCACCTGGGTTAAGAGATGGGAGATCACAGGCCCTGTTTTCAAAATAATAATTCTGCTTCCATTTCTAATTTTTTTTGTATTCCGCATGGTTTCATTGTTATGTGATTTCATAAAGTTATCAGAAATTGGTAAATTAAATCTGATCCTTCTTCCCATTAACAGCCGAGCTGGAGAAAAGCCCGTTCTCCAGGGATGAACTTCAGTAAACCAGTAATGCCCTAGATAAATCACCCCCCACAGTCAAAAATCTTTTTCATAAGGCTCTTTACTGTCCCTATAGACCTTTTCACAAGTCCATTTGATTGGGGGTAATTTGGACTTGATGTTTTGTGATGAAAATCCCATCTATGGCAAATTGCTCAAAATCTGCACTGGAACATTGCAGCTCATTATCACTAAAGACAATTTGGAATTCCATGTCTGGAGAAGATTCCCTTCATACTGGCTATCACAGACTTACTGTTAGTACTGTGCAGTGTGCAAATATTTGGATACAGAGAATAATGTGACTATAAAATAACCCTTTGATTGCCAGGTAAATAAGTCAGTGCCTACCTTCTGATAAGGCCTTTGTGGAACTGGATGTGCTTGACTTCTCTGCATTTTGGATCTTCAGCATTTTGCAAAATGATTATTTTCCCCACATTTGTGACAGTGTCTTGCCTTTGGAAAACTGTTTGGGGCCATGCTGTGATCCACACCTTCCACATATAACCGTCTGTACCCAGTCTTCCCCCTAGCAGTGGTTTTCGTAGCAAGTGGTTCCACTCTTTGATTTGACCTATTCTGGCTATATTCTTTTGTATTCAGTACATACCCTTCAGCTGTTTGGCTTGTGCTTTCACAGTTTCTGCTGCCTGCATATTTGGAGAGCTTTTTCTAAAGTTAAATCTCCTTCATGGAGCATTCTCTCTCTTAACACATTGTCTTTAATGCCACAAATGATTCGGTCTCTGTCAGATCACTAAAGTCACAGGTTTTACTGAGTTTCCTTAATTCTGTGACATATTGCTCTGACTATGGTGTCATCAGTTTTTTGCATTCATGTAAAAAATTCATCTCTCTCAAAGGTTTCATTCGTTTTTGGCATGCAGTGTTCCTCAAATTTAATCAGTATTTTATTTGTCTTCACTCTTTCACCTTCTTCAAACTTAAAGTTGTTTATAAATGTCCAATGCTTCCTCCACAGCAACATGCAAAAAGATAGATGAATTCATTCTATCGCTTTTTTCCCCTCTGCCCACTAAATACAATTCAAATCTCTGTCTGAATTTTTTCCAGTTCTCTGCAGCATTGCCTGACAGTTGAAGACTTGAAGGAGGTTGCAACACATCCATTTTTGGCTTTCCCTGTCCCCCTTTTTAAGCTAGTCAAGCTACTAGTGTACTCAACAAATACATGCAAAAGCCTCTGTGCCTAGGGCTCTACATGCGTCTCTGGTGCCCCCCTTTGACTCTGCTTTCTGTTCCAAACACAGGAGTTAACTTCAAGATGACTGTAGTTTCCTTCTCATTTGGCTCTTCTGACGCCATGTAACAATCATGGGGTTCATTAAACAAACCAAATGAAAGAGAGGAATAAAACTTTTCTGAAAACAAACTGGAGAGCTGCTGTGGTGAACTGCTGCACACAGCCATATGGTGTTCCCAACCCCTCCGCCTCCAAGGCACATCTCCAAATTCCTGTGTTCATAATACTGTCCCTTATGAGGGAATGTCTCTAAATTACAATGTTCTACAAACACCTCTCTACACTAGCAAGATCACCTGGAATGCTCTTAGATAGCTCTGGCTGGGTATAAAGTGGAACACTCAAGTTGCTGGGTTCCAAACTATTCAGACCTTTAAAGAGCATCACCAATACTTTGAATTGACACTAACAGGTCGACAGTAACCTGTTAGCTGTTTAACGGTCCATCAGACTTAGAATACGGGCAGCTGACTTTTGTTCTTTCTGAAGCTTCTTTCAGTTGCACCATTCTGTTCGGGTTTGATGCTGTAACCAATTACTATTATGCAAAATGACCTGGGACTTGCCTACTTGAGAGACTGCCTCTCTGTGATATTGCCAAAGATGTAGTCAGTGGAGGCACTTGAGATCAAGTACCCATAACATAAAAGAATGGTTAGTGTAGCATTCCCATTGTGGGTTCCTTGGCTTTGCTGCTCACTCTCCCTGCCTCCTTTGGTTAGAAATATCTCTTAATTTGTTCTTCAGGGCATGCTGAGAGGTTTTGATGCAGGTGGCAAGGGATATGAATTAAGGTATTAAACTCTGTTTGGAGACAGCTGTTTTTGTAAACAAATGAAGCTGATTGGGATAGGGATTATACAAATTCTACAAGATTAAATAATGGCAGAGTGTACAGAGCTGGGATGGGCCCTCTTAAACATGTATCTTTATAAATTGAAAGAAAATAAATAAATTTGGCTTGAAATCACTTGACTGGAATATGTTAAGCAGGGGTCCCTGTCTGTGCACAATAGGGCCTGCTTCCTAAAGGCAGTGTCCTGCATATGCTTCAGCACTTGGCTTTTGTTCAATGTATTGTTATGACACAGATTCAATAACTGCTGCAAAATAGTAAAGCTTTAAACGTAAAGACATTAACTTCTAAAAACCCTTTCTCTGCCTTAAAAATTTAAATAAACTTCCCTAATCACTGACAAAGCATTCTTCAAAATAGTGGCCAAAAAGACTTGAAACAAGGCATCAGTATTGCCAGATAGTATTGTAAAGCATTTTGGAGAAGGATAATCTTGTTTTGCATATCTAAAAGCAGGTTGTAAAAACTGCTGAGATTATACAATTTATAATGGAAATGCTAAGAGAACTTAAATACTGTTAAGTACAATATCAGCATATACTTAAGGTTACACTCTTTCTTTGCCTATAATACCAAACTTCTTTTTTCTCAAATGGCTTATTTTTTTTTCTTCTGGTTACACAGTGTTCTCAATCACTGCCACACTTGCAGATACAGACTGATTTACATCTTCCTTTCAAACTCAAACCAGAAGAAGGAGCTAATTTCTGGAAGAGCTGGGCACAAATAAAAAATGAGGATGTATGGAAAGATGCTGGAAAGAACCCTCAGGGATTTGGAAGTATGATTTTTAACTTACTTTTCACCATTCACTGAAAAGTAATTTTTTTCCACTGAATGCATCCGATGAAGTGAGCTGTAGCTCACAAAAGCTTATGCTCAAATAAATTTGTTAGTCTCTAAGATGCCACAAGTACTCCTTTTCTTGAAAAAAAGATGTCCTTGTACATCATCTAAAGATTCAGGGCCTGATTTTGTTCAATAGTATCTTTCTTCACAAGTCATCCCATTGAAATCCATGATTAAGGGTTGCAGAATTAGGCTATTAAATATAAAACAAGGCTCTGTGTAAATCATGATTTCACAGACTGCACAGAAATGGTGAGATTAGCTCAATACTGTGACTTTTGCAACAGTGGGGAGGCGGAAGGAGGCATCCCTGTTTCTGCCTCCCCTCTGTTGGAAAAATCAACGTATTGGGTTCAGCTACTGCAGTTGGGGGTTGGAGATTGAGATGTCTCATCATGTGGTGCTAGCTGTCTGGCCTAGACTGCTACTGTTACTTTCTGTCTGGCCAGCAGGGAGACGGGAAAGGTGCTGACAATGCATGGGGATTAGGAGACCCTGGGCTGGCCTAACCTACGCCACAGGAGTCCCTGGCTGGCTTAGGGGAGACACCGCAGGAGCCGAGAGAAATTTTCTGCTTGGAGCATGAGCATGTGTGTGAGGGGGGCCAGAGCTGGGATGGATAGCACCATGTGATGACACACACCCTGCCCCAGTTTGCCATGTCCACTCCCACCACTGGCCCACCACTTACCTGCCCTCCCCAGGATGTGATCAACCTACTTAGCCCGCCCATAAGCAGCCTCTGCCTCAGCTGGGAGGTGGAAGCTGGGATGCCTGCTTTCTGCTGTTGGAAAAATTGCAGCAGTTCAGCGGGGCAGGGAACTCAGCAACTGTTCATATTCTGGTATTCCATGAAATTCCAACACTTACCCCTGAAGCTGTTGTGATTTAATACAAAAAAAATACAGTTTACACAGAGCCTTAGTTGGAAACTGCTCATTCAGAATATTTCAACCTATAGCAGTTTCCAGAAACAGTACCAGAGCTCTTTTCTAGCAGTGTACTTGGTTATGTAGTGGTTTGTCACTTATAAAACCCCCAAACTTCTCAGCATCAAAAATATCATGAAAGATTTCCTCTTCATTGAAATCACACACGTATTAGAGAGAAGAAAGGTTTATGCTAACTTGACAAAGAACAGGAGAAAAATAACTTGGCGTAAACTTGGCTTTGAGCAGGGGGTTGGACTAGAGGACCTCCTGAGGTCCCTTCCAACCCTTATATTCTGTGATTCTAAATATGCTCTTTTCACATTATAGGAAGAAAACCAATGACTTTTAGGGAAGATGTCCTTTCAGTGCCAATAGCAGAACTGAATTATGGGCTGTGCCTAATGATCAAAGAAGCTAGAAAGCAAGATGGTTCCTCTTATGAAGCAGACATGTTGTATTATTTATTTCTTTGTATTCAAAAGGTAAACATAAAATTCATATTGGCTGTTGGACTCTTACTGTACACGGAGAATTAGATCTTACATGAAAAGTATTGTTTTCCCCTTCAGGACAGAACCCATGAGAGCTAGTTGCCAAAGAAAATTTGAGAGAGCTGATTGTAGATACTCATGCCGAGTTGAAAAAGCATATATTCCCTTTCCTGAAACCGTGTCACTAATGCAGAATGTAATGTGTTCTGCGCAATCCCATAAAATAGTTTGTTAAAATATAGAATTAAACAGTGGAAGCTTAAAATTTTGAACCTGAGGATGGTGGGGGTTGGAATTGGAGGGGTTTGGGGAAGGGCACAATTTGGGCTTTTTCAGGCATAATAGGATTCCTCAATACTCAGCATACTAAAGCTTTCATGATAAGAGATCCAAAATAGTTGGGTGGCTGGGGGAGGGTGGAGCGGGAATGGGAATGGGACGACCCACAGCTTGTTGTTCAGTCCATCCTTCAAGATGTGTTGCTAAGCGAACTTAGTGTGGAGCAGGTTTTAGCCTATAAAATAGATAGGGCTCAGGTGCAGGTAGTGTTAACAGCCATCAGTTGAACTGTTAGAACATAGGTATTAATTTTGTTAGCGTAGACGAGGCCAGTGATAGTAAATTTGCACACACTGTTCCAATAAGTCTTAAATACCTGTATTGCTGATACCTGATCAATAGGACTAATGAGCTTTATATTCTTGAAGTGTTTCTGAATTCACTGTGTCCTTGCAAAACTCACTTTCCAGTTTATTGTTCAGATGACTAAAGTCTAAATGGAGTAAGTTGATGTATATGCTTGTGTCACAGGCATTATTGAGACAGACTATTTGGGTGGAAGGGAATCTGGTTTCATTTTTCTCCCTGTAATAATTTAAATAGAACAAACTTAAAATCCAATTTTTTAAAAATGTACTAGTTTATGGGAATGGCGCTCTCATGCAAAAGTCAGTAGAACTTTGTCAGTGGTTCATTTAAAACATGAGATGATTGTAAAAAAAAAAAAAAAAAAAAGAATTTAAATTCCAACATGCTAGGCCAATCCACTAGGGAAAATGTTAGTGTGAAATGATGAAGACTTACTGATGTTCCTGTTCTTCTGTACTGAGTGAGTAATGTTTTTGTAGAGTTTACATTCTGAGCCATTTTATGGTTGAGACGACACAGAGGTTAACTAACTTTGTTTTACTAGATCTCATTTTATAACTAAGCTTTCATTTCAGTTGTTATCCTACCAACATCTGTTTCTTTTTTTATTCATAGTATATGTTTGACAATGACAGAATTGACAACATTTTTGCTGATCTTTATTATGTGAAGTTTTTGGAAAGGCTTCATGGCGTGATGAAGGGATGGTGTCCAAGAGTGAGCCCCTCTGGTAAGTGGAGAAACATTGGGGGGGAAATGAAGTCTGTACTTGACTATGTTCTGACATGAATTTATTAGTATCAGTATTTGTTTTCCAGGGTATGTTCTGTCTAGTTGTATCATGGAGGAAATGTTATGGGACTGCAAACAACTTGGAGCACATTCTCCTGCTACTCTCCTGTTCACACTGATGTATTTCAACACTAAGTAAGAATGTTTTCTATAAAAGTCTTCCATGTCTGAGTTTATGTAGCCTACCAAATGGCTTAGTTTTTGTAACTTGCTGAAAAAGATTTCCCAAACTCCTTCTATCCCCTGCATACCAAACAGATGAATTGGTAAATATACTTTTAATGCTTGCCAAAACCTTACTATTTGTGTTTTGCTCAAATTCTCATGATCTCTTGATGAATAGTGCACACGGTGAACTGAAGGGGGCGGGGGAGTAGATAGTGCATGTTGGGAGTAGTCATTCGATTTCGCGGTTCACCGTTCCTGGCCAACGGGAGCTGTGGGAAGCGACGGCCAGCACATTCCTGCAGCCCACCGCTTCCCACAGCTCCCATTGGCTGGGAACAGCAAATTGTGGTCACTGGGATCTGCATGGGGCCATGCCTGTTGATGGTCAATGTAACCAAAGTGTCTTATGGCCTGCCAGCGGATTACCCTGATGGGCCACGTGCCGAAGGTTGCCAATCCCTGCATTAGTGTCTTAAGCTTTTACACTTCCCTCCCTCCTCTTCCCCCCACCACTTGCTTACCCTAATAGTATAATTTAGAATTTTAATGTACTTAATTACATTGGCATTGAATTGTTCATCTCAAATTGGAATTTAACTTTCTAAAAACAGGTTGGAATCCAGAAGTCCTATAATATATGTTGACTTATTCTTCCTTTGTGTAAATATATTCTTTCTCTGTATAAAACTAAATATTCTGATATTTATAAGGTAGATATTAAATCAATGATTCTTCCTGACCGCATGCTGGTTGTATTCAATTATATTACAAGATGATCTTTGACTCTATTTAGGATGTGTATTGACAAAAGCATTAAGATAAACATTTACTAAAATTTTAAAGTAACTGTTTCAATTCATGTTGGTCTGAATTTGACTTCCCTTTAAAATTATCTGGTAAATAATATCCTCTTAAAATATTTGTTAGTGCCTTTACTTTAATAAAAAAAAAATCACTGTTCTGTGCAAGGCAAGTTTTGTATTTTTCCTCTGTTACTGCAGTTAACAAAGAAATACCATTCCTAGTTTTTTTAAATAGTTTTTCTTTCTGCACCAGAATCAACAAAAACACAAAGCAGTATTAACATTAATTACAAGATGTGTCCAAATATTAGGGGGTATAGAGACTTAAATGTTTTGCCAAAAACAGAAATTTAAAATAAACTTCATTTTGCAATCTCATAAAAGACAGCATTACTCTTTTTATAGTTGAAATGAATTTCAGTGTGTAATGATTTTAAACAGATTGGAATTAAATAACATCACAATAGAATGTGCATTCCTAGGTCACTGTTACGCACTTTTGATCTGTCATTAGGCTAAAGATTAAGGCCCCAGTTCTTCAAAGCACTTAAGCACTGATCCAAAGTTCAATGAGGTAAATGGAAAGACTTCCCTTGAGTTCTGTTGGCTTTGGATTATGGTTTTAACCATGTGCTTAGCTTCAAGCACATACTTAAATGCTTTGTTGAATAAGAGCTGGAGAGTATGTCTACACAGGGATTAAAGACCTGGTTGGCCTAGGTCAGTTGCCTCAGGCTAATGGACTCAGACTGCAGAGCTAAAAATCGCTGTATAGATGTTCAGTCCCAGGCTGGAGCCTGAGCTCTGCGACCCTCCCCCTCACAGAGTCCCAGAGCTCAGGCTCCAGCTCAAGCCCTAACATCTAGGCTGTGGTGTGTTTTTTTTTTTTTTTTTTTTCAGCCCCAGAGCCCAATTCAGCTGATGTGGTCTAGCTGTAAGTATTTTATCCCTGTGTAGACATACTGTAAGTGCCTTCAACTACTGAAAAGTGTACCAATATTTTAACCTTCCTCTCATTCCCCAAATAAAAAAAGTTTGAAGCATTCAGAACGCGTTTATTTTGAAAGATTATTCTGTTTACTATGCCGTAATAAATAGCTCTCAGAATCTGATTTTGGGTTGTTACAATTATTTTTTAGTCTGTCTTCCTGTTTCTCTTTCATGTTGATTTATGTTCCTTTTATTTATGGTGGTGGAAGGCAGAGCTGATTATTTGCTATTAGAGATTCTTTATAATGTTGCTTAAGACTCCTTGGTACAAATTAGGAGTATACAGCAAGTGGAGTAAGATCTCAAACAACCCTTGAGTTTTCACTAAAGCTCCAATCCAGCTGAAACTTCAGTGAGACGACTCACAATGTGTAAAATTAAGCATGTGCATAAGTCTTTGCAGGATTAAGTGATGTTTTCTAACATAGTATTGGATCCTGCAAATACTCACTTTGCTCACATGAGTAGCCCAACAGAGTTACTTCCAGGATCAAGTCCATAGATTAACCTCCAAAAGGAAACACCTGTATAGTGAGATATTAGGGAATGTTTCAGCTGTCTGCCCTCACTTCTGGTTTTGGTACAATGCAGAAGTGACCTTTTTAAAATTTGATGTGAGGTCTAGATGAGCTCAAATAATTAGTTGAAGTCAGAATGTGACTTTGAATAGATTGGATTATATTCTGAATTCTTGTTGTGCCATAAAACAGTACTAGTGAATCCAATTACTCTGGGTTTACACAGGTATAGCAGGTCAGGATTTGGTCCACAGTCCAAAGCTATACTTTTTATTGAGAATCTGGAAAGCCTTTTAAAAAATATTTCTCCTCACTTTTTTTTTTAAGTACTCCCTGCCGAGTCTGCCAACTCTTTCTCTCTCTCCAAAACTGAGTTATAATTGTTTTTCTCTTGTATGTGAGTAGGTATTTCATATTGAAAACTGTGGAGCAGCATGCACAGCTAGCCTTTTCCAAAATTCTGAAGCAGACCAGGAAAAATACAGGCATCGGAAAGGACAAATGTTCTATAATACGATTCCTGAGGCTTTATGGACAGATTCTGGGAGGACGAAAAGGTTTGAACTCATTAGACTAGGATAATAACCTTTAAAATGATTGTGTACCATTGTTTGCCACTAAGATTGTGAAGGACATGACAAAAAAGCCTTCTTGGCAATTTGTTTGGAATCTGAGCACTGCTGTTAGTGTACATATATGCTTAGACCCTGTTCCTGCAGAGATAACTGTAGGTGAACCCCTCCAACTGTGCAGAGCCCCATTTAAGTCAGTGGGGTTCTTAAAGGAAGCAGAGGTTAGCTGGTGTGGAGTCAATCTCAGGACTGGAGCTTTAGATTGTACTCCCCAGCCCTAGTGATGCACATCTGGGTTGGGACCCTCAAATGCACTCATTATTGGCCTAACTCTGCACCCACTGAAATCAACTAGAGCAAAGGTAGGCCAGCGCTAAATACAGGGTATTCTTAAAAATTCCAACTTTCATGTTTTTGGAGATAGTAGATTTTTTTCAACTTTTATTAAAGCTTTTTTCCTTTCTCCTCTCTCCCTTCATGTTTTTTTTTTTCATCTTTTCTACATCTAGTTCTTTTAGAAACCCAGACATAGGATTTCTTTCATAGATGGCGTTACGCTATGTATATTTTAGATCACTTATGCTCAAAATGCTTGGGCCATTTCCTTGCTCCCTGAACTCCTCCTAATTTACAAACATGCACACACACCTCTGCCTTGGTGAAGCATATCTGCCCTCTTCAGTGTGTGTGTGTTTCTCTCCTTAAAACTATAACCTGTCATCAATCTGTGTGTGGAGTTCACATTGACAGTCTGTAGGGGAGAGGATTTTTGTCTCCAGCATACTGGCAGGCTATTGTCCCAGACATTTTCCAAAATGGCTGGAGCCATGGAACTAGCCTATTTAGAAGTTTAACAAACTACAACTCATTCTGTGCTCTGAACTGTCAAGTGATTGGCTTCATTCTCCAGTTACTACAGGTCTACTTTACATACGCTCTGCCCCATAATGGTTGAGTATCTTCTCTGTGGCCATAAGGCATAGTAGATTGCTTAAAGAAACAGCATCAGATATATGCTCAAATGAAATCCCTGCGTCCACTGCCTGAGAGGATTGTGCATGTACAGATGAACTCTTGAGGTGATTCCTAAGTTATAGAATGAGAGGGTACATTCAGACTCTACAAGAGCATCAAACACTGGTTACTATAACTTTTCTGAATAGAGTTGGTCTCCAGAAAGGCTGGATGCATATTTTATTCTTTTGGGCCACTTTCTGCAAGTATTGAACAGCGCATGGCTTTCCATAAAACTTTCTTTATGCTGCAAAAGTTTGAGGCACCCCTATTATATGCTTTGTGGGAATAACTTGCACAGCTTCCCTATGTTACCATGTGATCTTACTGACATTTCTTTCAGGTTGCTTGGTGGTTGCTTGTTACAGCTTGTCTTAAATTGAGGCAGGGACCCTCATTTTTTTTGTTTGCCTGGGGCTGCAACGCTGATTGAGGCCTCTCAGTGCGACTTTAATATAAACCAGTAGGCATCCTGTATACGACAGTCAAAAATGCTAACCACTTAAGTTTAAGCATTTCAGATTATTAATGAAAATGAGTTTGAATAGTTGGGTTGCAGCTATTCCTAAAGAGACTATGACTTGGTTTCCAGAGGGTCTAAATCAACTTAAATGTATATATATATTAGTTAGGACTTCATCCAAAGAAATTGTATAGGATTTACTTAAAAGAATGGAGGATTTGGAGTCCTTAGGAAGGTTGACAGTATTGCCTCTTCTCTGTCTCCCCCTCATCTCCTTTCTCCTTCTGCCAGTTTGGGGAATGACACTTTGTCTACTTATCCAGTGGAAGCTAAACACTACCCACCAAGACATGCAACAGAATTTTTACCTGTTTACAAATCAGTCCCTTCCACGATGCCCAGGCATTCACTAGGCTAGTGAAATGGCATCAATCCTAGTGATCCAGCTCCTGGAGCCGTTGAGCGGATTGCAAGGGAAAAGTCCTGTCTCTTATACACTTCTTTTTGCAAAGCATTTTAAAATGGTTCCTAGCTCAGAAAGCATATGTAATTTTTGAAAAGGATTTGCAAAATCAAGTAATTTAAGAAGCAATCACTCAGTCATAGGTTGTTTTAGTGGATTTTCAGAGGTGCATGTATGCCCATAAAGTCAGACTGCTTTAGACTGGATCTGCAACACCTATGATGGGGTTCTGCAGACACAGTGAATGAAATCCTGGCCCCATTGAAATCAATAGGACTTTTGTTGTTGACTTCACGGGGGTCAGGATTTCATCTGATACATTCAGAAAACTCATCACTGGTAAATAACTTTTTACATGAACAGTTTGTTTATATTAGGTTAAATTCTTATGTTTTAGGTCAGCCATATGACTCGCAGTATACGTTTTTATAGCTACATGTTTTTAGCTGCCACTGTCTGCCGGGAGTACTTCACTGTTGCATGAGCTTCACCCTCTGTTTCCTATGATAAAAATTGTGCATACCGATAATCAGTATGGCTGACATTTATCTGCTAGTACAACATACCAGATTGGCTTTATTTTCCTAAGCTGTCAATCATTTATCCACAGACTAGGTCAGACATTGGCAAGAGCAATACGTTTCTTATACTACAATAATGGTGTGCCTGTTGTTGAAATATTTAGCTGCTATAAAAACATTTTTTTTAAATGTTGAAATAAGACAGTTTTTGATCAATAATACTATTTTAAACATTCATCAGTAAAAATACTTTATTGAAACTAAATGCTGTATTGTGAACATACTGCACACTATTTGTCTCTTTTTTGATTTGCAGATGAGACTTACGTGGAACAACCTGAAAACCCGGACAACCCTTTGCAGTGCCCCATAAAACTGTATGACTTCTATTGCTTTAAATGGTAAGGCTCTAAGGACTTATTTTCTACACTAGTTTTAAACATTTGATGGCTTTCAACACATTTCATCATACTAGCTATAACAACTTCAGCAGTTCACAGGGAAAGATTTTCTCTTCTATAATGATTGACTTCCCTCATTTAATACTTGGGCTTCACACCACAACAAATACCTATTCCAGTCTGAGTTTGGCAAGAGAGGATCACTGCTAATTCAAAGAGGGATGCCTAAAGCTAGCAACTTTTTATGTGTGGGAGCAAATATATCTTATTACATAATAAAGAAGAAAGTCAGTACTAATTTTACGCTTAAAAGGAGTATAACTAAGTAGTGTGGTGCTTGGTATAATTCAAACTTTCCTTATAGCCCCCAAGGTGTCAAAGGGCCAAGTGATGCCTTCTATCTGGTCCCTGAACCAGTCGTGGCACCAAACAGTCCTATCTGGTACTCTGCTCAGCCTGTGAAAGTGGATGTGATGGAGCAGATGTTGACTAGAATTCTGGTGGTCAAGGAGGTCCAAGAAGCACATGCGAAGACCCATATATCAGCATAGCAACAAGGACAAATGGATAAGTTACAACAATGCCCTTAATATAAAATTGTAAATACAATTTTTTTCATAAGGCATGGAAGACTGTCTGTAGCTAATGCTTTCTTTTTACTAGAAGATGACTGAATGCTATGAGTAAATAGCCTTTAACAGTACCAATTTGCTAAATTCCACAAAGTGGATTTCCTATTTTGTTCATATTTGTCTAATTATACTCTCATCTAAAGAGGGACAGATGTGGTTCTAGTACTAATACTGTGAAACACCAGCTAAATCAGAGTCCCAAATGTGTCATTTTGATTAATTTATAAGTACATAGCTCTTTAAACTGAATTGACAGTGGGAAGTGTATACAAATTCAGTTTTTATCAAAGTCCTCAATGGAAATAGTGGTTACTGAATTATATTACTTTACACTGTGACTTACTAATAGTGCAATGCAGGCATAATTTTCTCTATAAAATGAGTGACTTTTACATTTTTTTCCTTGTTAAAAGGATGCTACCATGACTAGTCTATTTGCAAAGGATAGACTTTGGAGAAATAGTATTTTGAGAGGAGTAGGAAATCTAACTGCCTTAAATGCCTTGTGGCCAATATTTGTATAAGGTTGGATAGCTTACATTAAAACATTACTTTCTTTAGTCAGCAGGGAAAGAATTTACCTCACTTTCAAAAGCTGGGGCAATAAAGACACCTGAAGCTCTGAGACTGTTCCTAATTCTAGGTTGTGGGTATGTGCATCGATAAATATCTCACTACACCCTTGACACTTTATTGGAATCAACTGTGTTATGCGAGCCTTCTGTATGTACACAGATCTATACAAATTTACCTCAGTTCAGTAATCTAGTGCCTTACCACAACCCAGCCACTTAAACATTGTAGCAATGGCTGTAAAGTATCTTGTTGACGTAAGTTCACCCTTTCCAGGGAGATTTTGTATATTTTTCACATTATAATACTGTATAGATCAACAGTAGGAAAAATGGAGTTTGTTAGTGGAAGTATTATAGATTATGCTATGTTATCTTATTTACAAACTCAATACTAATTGTCTTGAAAATAAACTTTGCTTTTGATAGTGTTGTCAAAATTACATTTAAACATGAAGCTGAAACAAATGAAGTTGACCCACTATTTTTGAATAGCTCACTAAAACCAGACTCGGATCATATTGTGCATAAACAATAAATGAGTTAAGATCACATCTCTTCAAATGCTTATCGACTGAAGAAGAATGCTGCTAGTTTATATTTGTACTATGAGTGGAGGAAGTAGTTTTTGATCCAAGATGGGAAATGTTACTATTGACAGTGACAAATATCTATTGCAGTGCATGACACCTTGTGTCAGCATGGTTGATTTAAAATTAAAGAGGGATGGCATTTGATCTGGTTTATACCAGTATGTGCATGTTTCTCACTCGCTCTCTGGATATACAGACATACAACCTGCTGTAAATATCCAGAAGAATTTAAATGAACATGTTGCAAATTACCATTCTGAACATATTTTTCTCCTCTCTTTACTATGAAGAGAGAAGGTGAGATGGGTAAAACCTAGTAAATAACCCAGCCCATCTCTGCCAATAGAGGCTTGTTCCTATAGCCTTCTCTAAACTCATTTTCAATTGAAAATGATAGGGCTTCTTCCTCTCAAGAATAGCCTCCCTTGTGAAGTGATGAAGCTTTTCCTGCTCAGCTTAAATTTTCTTTCCTAATTTTCTCTCTTCCTTGTTATGCTTTCAGAATTCCATCCTTTAAAGAGTCAGATATCTCTCCCTTTAGTCTTTTAGTTAAACTGTCACAATCAGTCCTCCCACCTCCTTCGGAACTGTTTTTTTTTTTCTCAGAACTACCTCTAGTTTGTCAAATTGCACTATATGATGCCCAGAGCATCGTAAATGCGGTTGTCAAGAGCAAGTAACTGGGATTAGTTTTTGCTGAGATGAATAGGCCAATAGATACTTTGTAACTGGAGTCAAACTAGTATGGTAAAGACATGATATCAATAACTGACAAACATAGAATAGGTCTTAAATCCAGTAACTCTAAAGGGCTTGGATCCCGGTTGTTGCAACTACTTGCATGACCTCCTACTGCTTGTTCTTACCAAGGGATTTTAATTATCTTTAGGTTGAGCTAAGGCACTTTACACAGCATTTAGAGTATGTGATCAGCAACCTCACTGGAAGATTGAATGCTGCTATTGTGGCTATAAAATTATCATCTATACTGCATCTTCAAATCATTCATAGGGAGTATATGCATACTGTAAACATAAACAGAGTAGGAAGAGATTAGGATTCATCCACTCATTTCTGACAAACAATTAACCTACAACTTCCACACCCTTCTTGACTGCTAAGACACCAGCACAGGAAGTAAATGTTTGAAGTGCATCTTATGTTACTAAGTTTACTATGCAATCAAAATTAGCCCAGCTGTTTAACTTAGACATATGAACTATTGTAGATAAATTTTCACTTCCAAATGATACCCAGAGAAAGGTAAAAGTGCTGTAGAATTTACAATTGCGGATAATGTGAAAGCTGAGCTTATTTAGTCTTACAAGGCAAAGTTAAATTTTAATTGGTTAGGATGTCTAGAGTATGTAACTGAGCCTTCATTCTTAAGATCCATCCCATTTTGAATGAGCCTTTCTCTTGTTAGTGGTAGATATGATTCAGCTATATGAAAGGAAGTTCACAGCCCAAGTAAACAACCTACCCGGTTACTATTGTCACAATTAATATAGTGGCATAACTTGGAAGTGGATAACTTGGTTACAAATAACAAGGTCTGGTACAGATGCTACAGTAGGATATGCTACAGTACATTTTGGCAAAGCAGCAGCTCTGCTTTAGTTAAGGCAGGGAAGCCCTTTCTGTTTAAAGGTTGACTGAGTGCTCTAAAAGCCCCATGTTTATTTGAATTGCTTTGAAATTTGGTATGCCTCAGAGGATGGCAGGTAGAGTTAGTGATCCAAAGTTGGAGTTATCTGAGCAAGGAGTTTCTGAGATCCAGCATTTCTTAAGGTTGACATTCTACCAATGGCTTTGTGTAGACTGGGGAATCAAACTATGGCTCTGATCGTGCCCCAAATGGTCTGTCACTCAAGATTTATCCTAGCTGCTGTATAATACCTACTAGCCATTAAGGGAAGTAATATTGAAAATGTTATTCAAAAAAGTTAAGCCATTTAGATGTGTGCTAATGCCTTGCCACAGTAGTGACAGCTGCCAACCTACATAATGGTCACTTAATAGATAGTTATTGACTCAACAAAAACATTTTTGTTTAAAAAAACCCAAATGGATATTTACTGACGAAATACTTCATTAACACAGTTAGGGTTGGCTTGTGGTATTTCATGCCCTTCCAAAATAATGAGTTTTGTGCACTCTAACCTCTGAAAACCAGGAAGTGAATAGTTATGGTATGTGCTAATGCTCAACTCTTCCCACTTTGAATGACACCCCAATACACCTATTATCCCCCTGCCTCTCACCCCCCACATTCTGCCTTTAGAAATAGTGAAGAACAATCAGGGAATAGGGCATATGGACACTGAAAGACAGAGTATAAGGCAGATTGCCTCATATCACAATCCTAGTTCTTTGAGATGTGTTGCTCATGTCCATTCCATGTTAAGTGTGTGTGCTCACCACATGCACCAGTGCCAGAAGTTTTTTCCTCAGTGTTAGCTGTAGGGGACTGGCTCTGGTGCCTCTGGAGTGGAGCACATATGTGCTGATATAAGGGGCGCCACTGGCTCCCCACTCCCTCAGTTTCTTCTTATCGCCAGTGATGGTGCTGGAACATCTCCTTGCTTCAGCAAGTACTCTTACTCAGAGGTTCTTCCTATCATTCATTGTGTAAATAGTTTGTTAGGTAAGTAGTTCTTTTTGTTCTCTTAATAGTTAGCTAATAGACTGTAGATAAGTTAGACAGTCCCCTAAGAGACTTAGCCCAGAGATGGGGCATGCCCCAGTCCCCGGGCTTCAAGCCTTGTGATCACTGCAAAAAGCCTATGCAAACCAGCGACCCTCATCAAAGCTGCTTGAAGTGTTTGGGGAAAACCTATGTTAGCGATAAGTGTCACATCTTCAAGAGCTAAAAGACCAGAACTAAAAAGGAGCGGGACATAAGACTAAGAGCGTTCCTCATGGAATCGGCCCTTGTGCCGGTCGCAGAGATCGGACTCCGTACCAATGTCACTGTGCTCAGGGCAAAGTGCACTGCTGGCACTGGCCTCCCAAGGCCGGTCCCCGCTAAGAAGCAGAGAAAGCACACCGGGAGACGGCATTCCCTGACATCTCATACTGAAAAGTGAAAGTCCAGAGAGCAGCATAGGCCCAGGCGGGGCAGCATGTCTCCGGAGCCCAGCCAGGTACATGCATCGCTGGTGAGGCTATCCAGCCACACTGGGTAGTGGCGGAGGTCCCATCCACGCCGGAGGCCTTCCAGACCGCAAAAGATGACATGTCTTTGCCGTTGCTACCGATGCCTCGTCAAGACGTACCCATCTCTAGAGGGAAGCCAGCACTGGGGCCCCTGTAATGGGCTCTGTCTGTGTGGCATCTCTCCCCAGCACTGTGGTGGTTGACGTCGAAGCAGCGATCCTCAGGAACGTGCTTCCACACTGACTGGAGTTCCCAGCACCATTTGCTGGACTCTTGGCACTGGTCCCCCAAGGCGTGGCATCGCTCGCCCAATGGTTGGCGCAGAGCAGTAGCACACCACCAGTCCCTGAAATCATGGCACCGGTCACTGGAGCACAGGCATTGCTCCTCAGGGCAAAGAAGTTCATTAAGACCATGCCGCCGATCCCTGGGACCATAAGACTGGTCTCTGGTGCCGAGATGCAGATTGCCAGACTCATGGCACTGATGCCAGGGGTGGAGGTGGCATTCTCTGCCGTCTCATTCTTTGTCGCCGGACTCCCACTGCCATTCCCAGAGCTTTAGGCGTTGATTGCTAGTGTACTGTTGCTGATTCGCCGAGCTCTGCCCCCGGTCTCCGGCCAGGCGGCACAGGGACCCCGAGCCCCAGCCACAGATGCTGGGATGGTAGGCGTGGAGGTGATATGGACATAGCGTTGGCACTGCAATAGTCTCCAAGGCAAAAACTTTCCTCCTCCTGGCTTGGAGGCTGAGGAGATAGCAGGTCCCTCTTGCCAGGTGTAACTAGCCAGATCCGGGAGGGGGGAGGAGGGGTACTCATCCAAGGCCACCAGCCAGAGCAATGGGCCATCCTGTGGTACTTTTGGAACCCATGGGGGTTCCCCAGGCATCAGAGACCCAGATGCAGCGTTCAGTGTTGGGGATTCAGGTGGGGGATCTACAACCCATATTGGACTCATGAGGCATCAACAACTATCTCAAGAAGTTGAAGTTCTGCATGGTCTCCCCGGTCTCCATTATCCCCTCCCTGGAAACTGGTATACTGCCCTCTACTTGAAGGATGCGTATTTTCATATTTCCTTTTTCCATGGACACAAGGTTCCTGCGGTTTGTAGTGGAATACATCCACCACCAGTTTGCAGTGCTTCCATTCGGCCTGGCTACTGTGTCAAGGATGTTCACGAAAGGCTGCGACCACCGCCATGCATATCTGAGGTGCCAGGGCATTCAAATCTTCCCATATCTAGATGATTGGCTCATCAAGGGTCATTCACGGGCACAAGTCCAGCACAGCATCTGGTTGGTGCAAGCCATGTGCCAAGCACTAGGTCTGCTGTAAACAAACTGTACCCGAGCCAGCGCCTCTCTCGCAGAACCCAGATTCAAGGCAATGTCAGGTCTCATTGCCCAACTCACCAGCCACCCTCTCACCACAGCCACGGTATGCCTCAGGCTTCTATGGCACGTAACGGCAAGCACTTACGTAGTTCAACATGCACAACCACATCCCAGACCATTCCAGATGTGGCTAGCATCAGACTATAACCTAGCCACAGAGTCCACACAGTTCTGCCACAAGTACTTACTGCTCTGGAGTGGTGGTCCAACCCTGTAAATATATCTGAAGGAATATTGTTCGCGACCCCGAAACCCACAATGGTGCTAGTGTTGGACGTGTCTGACTTGAGCCTGGGAGCCCACCTTGGATCACTAAAGACCCAGGAGCTGTGATCCAGGGAAGAGCTGGCAATGCACATCAATGTCAGGGAGCTCAGGGCCCTCCAGTTGGCTTGTGAAGTGTTCTTTTTGCAACTGTCCTGTCAGGTGGTACAAGCATTGATGGACAATACGGCCTCCATGTTCTATGTGAATAGACGAGGAGCATGGTCATCAGCCCTCTCTCAAGAAGCCCTTTGACTGTGGGACTGCATGCCATACACATCAAAGTTCTACATCTCCCCGGTGTCTGAAACATGCTGGCAGATTGCCTCAGCAAGTGCTTCTTTTCTCACCATCAGTGGTCCCTCCACTCGGAGGTCGTCAGAATGATCTTCTGGGGGGGGGAACTCCCCAAGTGGACCTGTTTGCCACCAGGTGGAACAGGAAGTGCCATCAGTTCTGCTCCTTTCAAGGGCTCAACAGCAGATCACCATCCTCTCTAGGCTCGCTGGCCTTCCCTTTGAGCCTCTTGCCTCCTGTTCTTTCACATCCGTTGTGGAAGGTTGCTTTCCTTGTGGCTATCACTTCAATCTTGGAGACTCGCCTCACTGAAGCCCTTAGGTTGGAACTCCCATACACGGTGTTCTACAAGGAGAAGTTTCAGTCCACACCCTGCCTTCCTGCCGAAGGTGGTGGTGGTGTCTTTTCATGTTAGCTAGGACATTTTCCTCCTCATATTCTGCCTGAAGCCTCACTCGTCCACTGAAGAGAGGCACTTACACACCTTGGATGTCTGGCAGGCTCTGGCTTTCGACTTAGAGCATACCAATCCCTTCCTTAGATGACTCAAACTCTTCCTCGAGGTGGCTGACAGGATGAAAGGCTTCCCAGCCTCTCCTCAGAGGCTTTCGTCTTGGATTACCTTGGATTACTAACTGTATCTGTACTTGCTACAGTTGGCGCAGGTCGTACCTCCAAAGATAGTGACAGCCCATTCAACTAGAGCTCAGGCAACGTCTGTAGCCTTCACAGCACAAGTCTCTATCCAGGACATCTGCAGGGCTGCAACGTGGTCGTTGGTATACACCTTCACAACCCATTACACCATTATTCAGCAGGCCAGAGATGATGCTTGATTTGGCAGAGCTGTGTTGCTATTGACACATCCATGAACTCCTACCTGCCTCCAGAAATACTGCTTGGGAGTCACCTAACATGGAATGGACATGGGCAAGCACTCAAAGAAAAAAAGCCTTCTATAACCCCTGTTCTTCGAGATGTTGCTCATGTCCATTCTATGACCTGCCCTCCTCCTCCTCTGTCTGAGTTCTAGTGAGCAGGAACTGAGGGAGGGGGGAGCCTCGTATGCTGTTTCATACACGTGCCACTCCGGAGCCAGTCCCCTGTGGATACCACTGAGGGAAAAACTTCTGCCAGTGGTGCATGGGGTGAGCACACACAACAGGGAATGGATATGAACAACACATCTTGAAGAATAGCTATGGAAAGTGAGAAACTTGGCAGAAAAAAAATGGTTACTAAAACTAATCCCTCCATTCATCACAGCTATTCTTAACAGTGAATGCATCTGTAGTGCATGCAGGTAATTCTTAGTGGATATTGCCAGCTCCAAGGGGGCCAATTAAGGGTGCATTGGCATATTCCTATACTTTGTGTTTTCTGGTTCTTCGAGTGGTGGTCCCTATGTGTATTCACTATGGGTGCACCTGCATTCCGTGTGCCTGAGATGAATTTTTCACTAGCAGTGTCCATTGGTCTGCACCTGCTCCTCCTTATGCTCTGAACCGAGGGCTTGAGAGGCAGCATAGATTGACCTTCTATCCAGTTTCTTTCTATCACTTGTCATCTGAGACACAACTTCCTCAGTGTCCACCAGCTTTCCTAGCATTCCTGCTCTTAGGTTTAGCTGTTGTGAATAATTGCTCTTTAGATATTTTTTAGTAATAGTGTCAGGGCTAGGGTTTCCCCATAGTACCTGTACAAGTCTGGGCACTTAGTATGCCCAAGTTTCCTCACTTCAAATCCTGCCTGGGCTGCCCCCGGGCTCTTCCGAGTTAGTGATCCCTACAAGAGCTGTTTATGCTTTTGTGGGGAGACCCACCCTTTGAAGTGCAAGATACGTCATTCTTTCCCTCAAATGTGACAACGCTGTAGAACCTCGATGGAGCCTTTCGTATGGCCCCAATCTGACCCTGGGTCTTCTGGCTCTGCAATGCACTGGATGGAGCCACCGCCTAGTGCCCCTCTAGCCCCTGCGCTCCTTAACTCTGCATCCTCAGAGGTCAGACCCAAGGACTCATCCAAACTCAGAAATGAGGAGGGTAAAGGCAAGCACCCTGATAAAAAGTAAGAATCACCACCTCTTGCATCCTCTAAGAGGAAAGGGCTACCTCCCCCATAATTTCAGGCTCTGGTATGGGTGTATCTGGAGCTCACAAAGAGCATGGTTCCCTTTGAGTTGTTATCTGATATGATAATTCGGTTTACAAATGTACTCTGCGTTCAGCTGTAAAAAGTGAGTAAGTTCATAAGATGTCACTGTAACCTATAACAATACATGTTGCTAGGAACAGGTGCAAGAAAACCAGACAAACTGAATTAGTCCAAACAAAAAAGCCTGCTAATATAATTCAGACTCTAGTGAGATCATATTTAATAAACAAGCAAATGTGGATCTGGAAATTAATTAACCAAATTGGTATGTTGGGTGTTAGGACTAACTTGTGGACAGAATGACAGGATGGGCTATTCTACTTACCAAACCCTTTAGCGTCCTTGAGACTTTGGGGACAAAATAACAGATGGAGGCTATTGCTGTGAGCTTCACCATCATGGTTGCCATCCCTACCATTTCCTGTGACCCTGAGTGGTCTTCATCCTAATCCTGAAAGATCTCCCCATCAGACCAGAGAGAGGGACTCAGATAACATTGCCACATCTACTAGCCGTAGCTGAATCCTAGCAGCACTTGGCTGAAATGGGATCAGACTTGAACAACAGTAGTTCCAGCCCACCTCAACTATCTTTCTCTCTTTTCCCCAAAAGGAAAGTTATCTCTGACAAAGGGGTTTTCCTTCTAAAAATGCTCTCCTGGGAAAGGGAAGAAGGGATGTTAAAAAATAAGTTTAATGCTTTACTTTTCAAATGTTAAATTTTTTCTTTTATCTTTAATAAAATATTAAAAGGATGTTTAGTTGTATTTGCCATAGTACAAAACAGCCTGAGGTCTCTGTGTACCAAACCTCAGACCTTGTTTTACACTGTATAATGTGATGGTGTCTAGTTAATATCTTTGGCTCACATACTCCATCTAAACAAATACGTGTCGCTCTGGGTGCTCCACCATAGGATTTGTGCACACTCAAGCACTCTTGGAGATTTTAATCTGCAGTGTCTGAGGGTCTACACCAGTGTTCCCCCTAATTTTTCCCACCCATGTGCAGAATGAATTTTGTTATGTGCACCAATATGGAGGTGATGTCTGACACATCACCTTCATATTGGTGCATGTAACAAAATTCATGGGGTGGAGTGGGGCCAAGGGGTTCTTGTGGGAGGGTGCAGGGGCTGGCTGGGGTGTGGGCACTGCAGCTGGGTCCAGGCCGTTTTGGGGTCAGGCTGGGTCTATGCCACTCTGGCCGTTCCTGGGCCTGATCTGGCCACACCTGGGTCTGTGCCGCTGCAGCCGCATTGCCCCAGGCCTCATCTGCCCGTGACAGGTCTGGGCTGCAGTTGGGGCTGTGGGAGACTGGGGGAGATTGGTTCCCTAAGCTCCTGCATGGTGCTAAATAGGCTGCTGCATGGCCATGCAGTTTACAGGGAACTTAGCTCTACACCTGCACTCCATACATCCTCATGCTCTGGTGCGAGAGTATATAAAGAGAGACTCATTACTCCTCCAGTTCCTTCTCAACCATCCTCAACTCGAGCTAGAGCACTGCAGTGTCTGCTGCTAGTTATCAGCATCCTTTTATAAGTATTTAAATTTCATTCCTTATTATTTTTACTTTAGCATATGTTTGTGCTTTTGAGGGTAGGGAGTGTTTTCCAGCTGCCCCTTTCCTTGTGCTGCTGGGGCCTCCCTGGTTGGGTTATGCCAAACCCCTCAGGTTTCAAAGCCCATCAGCCCTGCTACAGGTCTTCATCCCTCATCAACAGGCATTCTAGCCGAGTCAGGGAGTGTCTCATCCTGTGAAAATGGAAGGTCTACACCTCATTTAAAAACAGTTCTTGCAAGCTGAGAGAGCTCCTTCAGGCTCACGGAGTCTAATCTGTCCCAGTACACTGGCCTCACATGCTTAGGTTATAGTGGTGTCTTCCACAGACCTTGGAGCAGTTTTGGAAACTAACCATTCAAAAAGGAAAACCAAATTCTTGCAGAGAGACTCCAAAAGAAGGGGAAGTTGCTGTTCAAGACTGGAAATAGGGAGAGCTCATGCTCTGGTAATGGGTACTGCTATTGGCTCTGGTACCAAAGCACCAATACCTACCAAGACTTGTGGTATACTTGCACCAAGAAATCTTCTAGCAAATCATGCTGAGAGCCATTGTTGTCGCTACTGAAGCCAAACCCTCTAGCCCCAGAGACTTCTCCAGGTGCTATGATTCTTAAGAAGCTTTCTTCTAAGGTTCTGGTATCGCCCCCTTTAGGTCACAGCCACAAGAAGTGCATGGACCATCCCTCTGCACTGTCTCTGGTATATTCCTCCTTGGGGTGTATAACTATGGAGTGCATGAATTGTACTGCTGCACCCTCTCCCTGTCTCTAGCTTCCCCACTACTGTCCAGGTTCCTCTCTCACAAAGACCTCCTGCAGAGGAACTGGAATCACCCCTATGAAGCGGTATTGAGAAACTCTTCCCCAGTATTGCTAGAGAACTTATCCACTTGTACTGCATCCCAGCATAAAATCTTGACTGCTGGTACCAACACCATTACCAGCCCCACCTTAGCCTCCAAAATGGACATGGTTCCTGGTACCACTTCCTAGAGCTCCTCTACCGGAGGCAAAGAAGAAACCTCCTCCGACTTGGACATTTCTGTCCAGGACTGCACCTCCATCCCAAACCCACCTTCTTCGCTGTAGGTGTTTCCAGATGTCCATATCACTCCTGGCAGGAAAACCCCAAGGACCTTTTCTCTATGCACAACTGTAGTGGATCTTCTGAAACCCCATGACTCCTTAAAGTGGCCAGTATTGTAGGTTAGCTTCGTGTAGGAGACCCATTTTGGACTAGCAGCTACTAGTACCACAATAGCCTCCCCAGGAAGTAGCCACACACGGGCAAAAAGATTCATAGATACTAAGGTCAGAAGGGATCATTATGATCATCTAGTCCGACCTCCTGCACAAGGCAGGCCACAGAATCTCACCCACCCACTCCTGTGATAAACCTCTCACCTATGTCTGAGCTATTGAAGTCCTCAGATCGTGGTTTAAAGACTTCAAGGAGCAGAGAACCCTCCAGCAAGAGACCCGTGCCCCGTGCTGCAGAGGAAGGCAGCAGTTGAGGCAACACTTCCATCTGTTACCCCAAAATTTGGACCCATGGCACCCTAATAATGGTCTGTAAACCAACTGTCAATTTGGCCCATCGAAGTAGGCCCTCCCCTAGAAGAATTACCCACGTTTTACCAGGGAGTTTGTCTCAAGCAGTAATTCTTTGAAAACAAAATGATCATTTATAACCATTATATAATCAAGACAGACGACAATATAACACAATACAAGCTACATAGCAATACAGCTCTCCAGATGCTGGTGGTGGTGGGACCCTTGGAACTGACTGGCCACCACACTGGCGGGGATCCCTGAGCTGCCAAGCCACCAGTGGTGGTGGCAGAGGAACCCAGGAGCTGCTCAGTGGCCACGAGCAGCCACCCCCCGCCCTGCAGTTCCCAGCCACCTCTGGCCATGACAGAGGGATCCCGGAGCTACTCAGCGGCCATGGGAACCCGTGCAGCTCCCCAGCTACCACCGCTGGCCAGGGCTCCCCTCCCCCCCGCAGCTGCTCGCCACCGCAAGCAGCTGTTGCCCGCCTCTGGCCATGGCAGAGGGACCTCAGCAGCTGCTGGAAGCCCCCCCTCCTCCAACCAGCAGTGGCAGGGGACCCCTGCCTGCTCCAGCTCCACGGGGACCCTGCTACTCTCAGCTACTGTAGGTTGGGAAGGGGGGAAGGGTGGTGGACCCTCCTCCCTCCCTCTTTTGTCAGGAATGTTTTTAATAAAAGTCAGGGACAGGTCACAGCTTCCATGATTTTTTTTGTTTCTTGCCTGTGACCCATCCATGACTTTTACTAAAAACAATGACAAAATCGTAGCCTTAGTAATAAGGTGGTGGCCTGCCCTAAAGGAATTGCAAGGGTAGTACTAGGGGGTTTGTTGCTGACCTGCAGAGGATTCCCCAGAGCAGGCTAATCCTGCTACCCCTTGGAAGAACATGGATACAGGCCTTTGCTCAAAGGATTGACATGCAAACAGTAATTCTTCGAAAACAAAGTATCATTTACTTAAGGTGTCAAGGCTAATTCCCCACTCTGGCACTTTTAGTGCAGAAGGTGGAGGCCCACAAGGATTCTAAAAAAATAATACTGGCCACACTAGGCTTGTATTAAACTCCCAAGGTTACCAATTCGAGGTCAGAGAAAAGCTGTAGATACTGCCACCACCAAAGTGCAAAAAAATCCCCCGTCTGAGAACCCAGGAAGGCGCACTTGAGAATTCCTTCCTGTGGGGTACCCTCAAGCCCTTTCATCCCCCTCCCCCCGCTGGGAAGAGCTGAGAAAGGCCAAAAAGGAAATCAGCTCTTGCCACAGACAATTAAACAACGTGTGCACAAACCTCTTAAAACAAAAATCCAATTCTGTTCTTTAAAAAGGTAAATTTTATTAATAAAAAAGAATACATACATCCGGAAACTCAGGCTATTGCTAGATTTTAAAAGAGCAACTACAAGAATTAAGCACCAAGACTAGCTTTCTTGAGGTCCAGCTTAAAGGTTACAAGCAAAACAAAAGCACCTCAGGTTAGCACAGAGGAATCCACAAGCCATAACGAAATAAAAGGAATAAAACTAATTGCATCTTTCTAGACATTCCTGATCTACTTAGATATCTGGGGTTTTAAACGAGTAGTTTCTAGGTATGATACTGAGGATTTTTTCATACCTGGCCCAAGCTTTTACAGCATAGCTGCTGTCCTCTTTGCCCCTCCCCAGGAGGGCAGAGACAGACAGACAGAAGGGGAGTCGTCTTTTTTTTTCCAATTTAAAAAAGCTCTAGCCTTCCCATTGGCTCTTTTAGCCAGGTGTCCACTCCCTTCCTTTTACCTATGCATAGCAGTGAGACTTTTTATCCCTTTACAGGTAGTGCAATTAGAGAACAGTTACTAAGAGGGATTTTATAGCTACTGGCTGGCTGGGTGTCCATAAAAGGAAGCTAACCCCCCTTAATTTATCACAAAAGGAGATAAGCAATGACAATATATTTAATAAAGCAAGAAAAAGTATATCATATTCTACAAGACATAACATTTAAAATGGCATAATAAAATAAGACAGCATAGGAAACATAGCATACATAAGTCAAATGGCAGTTACAATGATGATGATTAAGGCGCATAGAGATCTCATACACATGCATAGAGCCCCAATACAATGGTATATTGCAACCCATCATAACAAACAGAGCTTCTATGCATGTGTACAACAAAACATTATAATACATTAAAGAATCATTATTTACAGTAACATTCTGTGAGTGGTGGCCAGACGATCACAGAATGGGTGGGGCAGATCTCACTCAGGCAGGCATCTGGTTTTTATTTACAGGTACACCCAGTCATTTTTAAAAAAAATTTTGATGGAAAAATTAGAGACTTACACACTCTCACTCAAAATCCCTCTGATTCATCTCAAGGGGTCCTTCTGTTCTGTCAATTTGGAGATATCTGCTCTGGGGATGGCTGCTGCTGCTGCTTCACAAAGCTCCCCTTGCCACCTGCCCGGAACCTGCTGGTGCTGCTGTGCTGCCTTAGAAGCTACTTGGAAGCTTTGGTTGCCTGTGGGTAGCTGCTTCCGGAAGCCTCTGCTTTTTCTTCAGCTTTATTCCCTTCAGCTCTGCAGCTCAGGTACCCTACATGCCCACACACTTAAGCCTGCTGGCTGTCAGTCTTATATACTGGTTGCTTTCTCAAATCCGGCTTATTAGCATAATCTTTCCTGCCCAATTAGATCCACTCAGCCAATCAGCTTCCAGTTATCATAGAGGCTCATCCTCCCCTTCCCCCCCTTTGCTGCATAGATCTTTCCCTGGAGGTCAATATTAGCATAGATCCTCCCCTTGAGGTCTTGGGAGACATGCCGGGTCATTCCCCATTGAACTCTATCTAAACCTATGTCCTCCACAGAGAGTACTTGCAACCACTATTTTGGTTTTCTGACTCTAAACTATCATTAATTCCTACTTATCTAAAGCCTTAATCCTAAAACTAACTACTGTTTTATGCAACCAAAGCGTTGATACTGTCACCACCACTGTCATGCCAAATCTGGAGAAATACGATTTTATGATGATTAAGCCGCTTTTTCAGTTTTTGTCTGCAAGTCTCTATCCAAGGTGCTGCAAGGCTTTTCAGAGCAGCTAAAAGCAAAATCTTTTGTTATAACCCCAGTTACCTGTCTGCTACTGGTCAATTCAGCCTAAGATCACCATTTTGATTTTTTAAATAAAATCATTATGGCTGCCACTTTGGATTTCTAGCTAAACCTGCTATAAACTATCACTATCTAATATTTGTAAAATTAGTTACATCTATATTTTATGTATGTCTCAACATTGATACTGTCACGATTTTTGTTATGCTAATTGGAGCAGGTAAAATTCACTAAGTTTTTCTCCTGCTCTGCCTGCTTCCAGCTGTGTGGGACAGTGCTCTCTCTGGTACTGATTTCTTTACATAGGAGTTAGAACAGCTTAGAAAACTTACCGGATGTGATACAAGAGGCTGTTATCCTGCCTTGCTGAGGGGGTTATGCCCCTGCCCCCATACTCTGCTGCTGAAGAGATTAGACTCCCTCTGGTCCCACTGGAGAAAGTCAAGGAACCGCCACACACTTCCTGGTGAACTTTCTGCTTCCTAGGGCAAGGCTGTCTTACCCTATTAATAGATTTACTATCACCAATCTACTGTATGGCAGACACCTGTCATCAGCCCAGCCACGTGGAAGAGGGCTGACAAAACAGTATTATGTCCCGGCCAAGGGGATGGAGTTTTTTTCCTCCCATCCTTGGTAGTAGATTTTTTTCTTCCCATCCTTTTTTCCTACCAGCTCCTTTGTAGTGGAAGCAGTAAAAACAAGGAGCCATCAACAAGCTTATTCCAAACAGATTCTCTCAGATAAAGAGCTCAAGTGGCTGGAGCTTCTGGGCCAAAAGAGCTACTCCTCTGCTGCTCTGCAGTTTAGGGTCATGAACTATTAAGCCTCGACAATAAAATGTACATGTTTAATCTAATAAAGCATATTTCATTGACTACCTGCTACAAGACCAAAGAGTCATTTTAAGCTCTTATTTGAGAAGGCCAGATGATCATGAAGGCTCCCTAGATTAGATAGCAATCGCTATCATTCGGTGAGCCTCTTGGCTATAAAACCTCCAGCATTCCCAGGGAGGTTCAGAACACAGTGGAGAACCTTTCTTTTGAAGCTCTTCAGTAGCGACACCAACTGTTCACTTCGCTCTCAAGAATTCCAGGATGACACTGAATCTCTCAGGATCTATAGGCCTGCAACAAAGAGACGATTTAGCAAACTGCAGCCTGCTCAACAACCGTGACCCTTTCAATACCAGACCTATAGAAGTCCTGTAGACCCCTCCAGAAAGAGGTCCAGACCTCACAAGAAGGGGGTCTCACCCTTTACGTTTACCTCCCAGTCTGCACCTTCCTTTAAACAGCCATTTTGACAGCTTGGTCCTCCCATGCAAGACTACAACTTAAATACCTTCAGGACCGGCTCAGGACTGTTTACACGCCAACAGACATAGTCTATCCAAACAAGTGACCATATCTCAGAGTTCTCTGCTCCCTCAACTGGTGCAAGGATCTTTTCAAAGTCTGTGTGGAAGTTGCATTTTTTTGCATCCACCCCCCCAAAGGTTCATTACCATGGATATTTCCCTGCTGTGTTAGGATGCCCATCTCCAAGGCTCTGTAGGCCAGGGCAAATGGACTCCTCAAGAAGCTTCTGTCCACATCAACATTCTCAAACTCAGGGTGTTGCCCTGAAAAATGGATTTTTGGCATCCCAAGCCTACTGCCTCTTTATCTGTCTTTCCTGAGGTATCAGTTTCTGGAGTTGTTACAGAAAACACTAAAGGACATGGATATAACCTTCCAATAAAGTAATTGACATAGGCACTACTACTACTACTTTATACTTCCAAAATAAAGTATTTTATTAATGTAGCTAATAATCCCTAATACAATATGATCTAAAAATCTTAAAGAAGGCACAAAACCCCTTACACCAGCAGTTCTCAAACTGTGGGTCGTGACCCCCTTTGAGTGGGGTCGCCAGGGTTGGCTTAGGCTTGCTGGAGCCCGGGGCGGAAACGCTGGCCAGCAGGACTCAGGTTGCAGGCCCCCTGCCTGGGGCTGAAGCCCTTGAGCTTCAGCTTTGGCTCCCCCTCCCCGGAGCAGTGGGGCTCAGGCTTTGGCTCCCCCACCCAGGGCAATGGGGCTTGGGTGGGCTCAGGCTTCGGTGCCCCCTCCTGGGGTCATGGAGTAACTTTTGGTGTCAGAAGGGGTCGCAGTGCAATGAATTTTGAGAACCCCTGCCTTACACTAATTCCTTATTACACGTTTAAAAGAGCATTTAAATTATGACAGCATATAGTGTAAATGATTCCAAGCAAAGCGCTTTGCTACAAATCGCCAGTTTGTAAAAAATCATGGACAGCAGTTCTTGAATTTGTTCTAAAATTTACACAGATAAAGTCTCAATTAGTAACAGTACTTTATGCATTCTTAGTAAAAAACCCCACTCCCGCTATATTCTAAGTTATAGTTAAAACTAACAGGCTTACTTTATAAATCCTTTAGTATCCTTCTTTGATTGCTGATGCTTGCTGCTGAAGTGGCTTTTCCCAACAGTATTTTACCAGGAAGCTTGACCTTCATGGAAAGGAGGGACAGAGAGCATGAAGCCAGTGGGTCAAAGGGTGATTTAGTCAACGCTGAGAGAACAAGGTTGAAGTCCCACTGGGGACAATAGGTTGTGTGTGTGGGAAAGTCCTGAGACGCTTCCAAAATCTGGTAGTCAACGGGTGTGTAAATATGGAGTGCCCTTCTACACAGGTGTGGGGGATGGAAGACACTGATAACCAACTGCTATAGAATTGAGGGCAAGTCCAAACGTCTTCAGGGACAGAAAGTCTAAAAGAAGGGGAATGTCCACTTCCACAGGGGTGAAGCCCCTATCTGCTGGGTCCAGAGGGCAAAGCGTTTCTACTTGGGCTGATAAAAACGCCTCATGGACTCTTTCCTGTGGCTTAAAAGGATGTCTTGTAATGCCAACGAACATTCCTGTTCTAGAGAAGATGCCTATCCAAATACCAAGCTCTCATGTGAAATGTCTGTGGATCAGGATGTCTGATCCTGCTGTTGTGTTGCACAAGCAGTTCCAAGAAGAGGGTAAGGGAATTGGGGGACGGGCCGACGTGGAGAAGTGTGGGAAATCAAAATGGCGGGACCGGAACAGGGCTATCAGGACAGACCTGGCCCTCTCCCGTCTGATCTTGTGGAGGATTCATGGAATAAGAGGGAGAGTGGGGAAAATGTGTAGTTGATCTGGTCTGACCAGCAGAAGATGAGGACATTGCCTTGAGAGTGGATACCAACACCTTTCTGGAGCAGTATGTGCTCTATTTGTTGCTGATGTGAGAAACAAAGAAGTTTCTGGTGGGAGTCCCCCATTGGCAGAAGATGTCATTCACTATGGAGTTGTGCAGCTCCCATTCGTGATCAACGATGAATCTTCTAATTAGAGAGTCTGCAATCATGTTTTGAGTCTCTGGAAGATTACTTCCTGGTCAGCAGCCTAACTGAATAGAAAGTCGTGCCCTGATAGGTCCAAGGGATGTGCTCTATTGCACCCCTTTGTAGCAAGAAGTCCACTTCTAGGGTGAGGATATTGTCATTAATATGGTCCCTGAAAAGGGATCAGGGCAGGGGACATGGATGAGGTAGCGTAGTGAACTCAATTGTATAGTCATAGTGGATGACATCCAGGACCTATGTGTCCACTGTTATTGCACTCCAAGCTGGTAAAAAGGAGTGCTAGACGACTCTTGAAGGGAGAGGGTTGGTTGCATGGTGGTAGGCACGGTGATGGTTGACGACTCTCTAGTGGCACTCAAATATCATTTTTGAGAGGTTTGAACATGAGATGAGGAACATTGTGAAGGTGGGCCCCGAGGATGGGATCCTTGCGTCTTCTGGCACTTATGAGGAGTTTTATATGACCTCTGGTGGAAGAACTGGGGAGTCCTGAACCAGAGTCTAGGCGGTGGGCAGTAGAATTTCCTTTTGGGTGCAGGTGTATAGCTATCCAGTGATTGTAATGTGGATCTGGAATCCTTGAAGGAATAAAGGGAATCATCGGTCTTCTGATTAAACAGATGTGACTCATCAAAAGAAAGGTCCCCAATGGTTTTCTGCACTTTCTGGGGAACCTGGATGAGTGCAGCCATCAATCTCTCCTCATGACAATACCAGTGGCCATTGAGTGAGACAAGGTATCTGCTGCATCTGTAGCCAACTGTAGCGCCATTCTAGCCACCAGCTTGCCCTCCTCCAGGATAGACTAGAAACATGCTTGGTCTTGCTGAGGCAGCTTGTTGGCAAAGTCCTCCAATTTACTGTAGTTAAGAAATTCATATTTGGCCAGCAAGGCCTGGTAGTTTGAAATCTGAAATTGGAGGCTTGCTGAAGAGAAAATCTTGCATCCCAGAAGATCCAAGAGTTTGCCCTCATCTTTCGAGGTGGAGCATGTATTTTGCTGTCTGGATCGTTCTGTTGCTGCTTGCACCACAGGGGAATTGGGTGAGGGGTTAGAGAAAAGAACTCTGACCCTTTAGCTGGAATGTAGTATCTCTCCTCTGCCCCCTTGAGGGTAGGCGTGCAAGTAGCTGGGGTATGTCAAACTGTTTGAGCTGGTTGGAGAATGGCATAGTTAATGGGTAGAACAACCCCGTTTGGTACTGAGGAATGAAGGATGTCCAGGAGCTGATGCTGCTTGTCCTGTACTTCCTCCAGTGGAATATACTGTTTGCCTGCCACCCTTCACAGGAGTTCCTGAAACTGGAAAAAGTCAGCTGGAGGTAAGGGGGAGGCTGAAGGACTGCAGCACCTGGAGAGGATAATGAGAAACACTCCTGTTCCGCTGGTACCATCAGAACTGGACTGAGTGGTTCATCCTCCATAGCTTGTTTGGAGCATCTGCCTGAGGGTGCCCTAAATAGAGATAGGAGCTAAGCTTCCTTCGTAGAACGAGTGGGTTCCAAGGGTGGGTACTGGGGCCAGGACCCTCAATAGGGCCAGCAAGACTGATCTGGCAGATGGTGCGGAGCGCCACATGGAGAGGGCAACCAGCAGCTTCCATGCTGCTGAAGGGGAGGGTATTGCCACACCACTGGTGGACCTTTCATGTAATTGTACTAACAGCAGTGAACAGGTGGCTCTTGTGCCCTGTTGGAATCAGCCGACTATAAGAACTCAGATCCTGGATCCAGTGGTGGTACTATCGAAACCGATGGAAGAAACAGTTCTGGGCAAATTGTCAAAACCCAAGATGTTTAGAAACAGTCCCAGGCCCAAGATGTTCCTCTTTCCCCAGTTCTTGTTTATACTGCAACAGATACATTTCAACAGGTACATTGTCATGGCAATACCCCCAATGCTATTTCCTTATCTGGTATTTCTCCATCTTTCTCATATTTTTCACAAACAGCTCTGGATGGCTTAAAACCTCAAATTCTCGTTTCGGTTATCAACATGCAACTCGGGTCAAACACACTAGGCCTATAACATATTACATGGATATATGGATTATGTATGGATATATGTATCCCAACACCTTGTGTCAACATTACCCATTCTATACTGAAGCGGAGCACTGTCCCCGAACCGGCGGATCCCTGATCTTAAGGGAGGCTGACACTGCAGGTGTGCATGGCTTGGTACCAGCAGATCTGTTGGTCTGTGCAATTTTTTGTCATGTTTGTGTGCCTTGGAATGCCGCCACTTCTCTGTGACTGGAACTCATGGAAGGCACATCATCGTTTGGCTTGGAGGAAGATTTACTGCCAGGCTTATGTGCATGCTTCCTTACCTCCCAACTAGGCTCCAGCACGGGGTCTGTAGATGCAGTACCACTGGAGCTGGAATTAAGCTCTGCAGCCAGAGAAACACTCCTGAGTTTATCAGGCCAATGTATGGGGTGGGGTGTTCCTTGGCCTGGTTTTGACTTCAGACTCGTGGCAACCTCCATGAGGTGCTTCTAGAGGTGATGAGCCTGGTCTTCCTGGGTAGGGCTTGGGAAGGACTTGCAGATATTGCACCTGGATGAAATGTGGGCTTCTTCCAAGCAGCAGAGGTAGCATTGGTGCGTGTCACTGACTGAGAATGAACGTGGACGGGAGGCACAGATCTTGAAACCTGGCATCTTTGTCATAATCTGTGTGTTGGTGCTGGGGAGTGAGTGGGAGGGGGAAGAATGGGAAAACAGATTCCCCCAAAGTCCAAATCCTACTAAAACTGCTACTAAGAACTAAACTATGAAGAAACAGCAAAAACAGTAGACTAAAACTAACTATATATAGAATTTCTAAACTTCTTTTCTTTAAAAGTGCATCAAAGAGGAGAGGACACTAACAGTTCCAACTCAGACCATGCAGCAGTGAGAAGGAACTGGAGACGCAGTGACTCTCAAAAAGAATTGGTGATATGGTGTATAATCCATGGAACATGATCTCCCAGTGTGATGCTGTGGCCAAAAAGGGCTAATAATGTGATTGTGGGATATATAAACAGAATAGAGTTGGAGTAGGGAGGTTATATTACCTGTATTTGGCCCTGGTGCAACTGCTACTGGAATTGTGTCCAGTTCTGGTGACCACTTTTCAAAAAGGATTTTGAAAATTTGGAGAGGATTCAGAGAACAGCTACAAGAATGACTGAAGGATTGGAAAACATAACTTACAGTGAGACTCCAGAAGCTAAATCTATTTAACTTATCAAAGGGGGAGACCTGCTTGCAGTCTGCAAGTACCTACATGGGACAATAGACATTTGGTAACAGATGGCTCTTTAAACTAGCTGACAAAAGTATGACAGATCCACTGGTGACTGCAAGTTCAAGCTAGACACATTCAGACTAGAAATAAAGGTGCATGTTTTTAACAGTTAGGATAATTAATCACTGGAACATCCCACCAGGGGTTGTGGTGGATTCCCCGCCACTGCAGATTTTAAAATCAAGACTGGATATTTTTCTAGAAAATGTGCTCTAGTTCAATCACAGCTATAGGACTTGAAGCCAGAATTATTACAGGGAAATCCTATGGCCTGTGTTATGTAAATCAGACTAAATGATCACAAAGGTCTATTTATGAAACCTTAAAAATCAAAAACAGTGTCTACATGCTATGCTCTGGTTTAGCCAAGAGTTATTGGGCTGCATGCAGAAATTAATGGGTGAAATTCTGTGGCCTATCGGACTGAAAGATAGTTGTCCCTTGTGGCTTTAATCTTATATGAATTTCAGATTTTCCCCTAATGTATTATATTGAAAAGCATGACATAGGTCACTGCCTTGTAAAGGGCCATCAGATTGCATGAACCACTGATCAGATCTATTATCTATTATAGCAAGACTGCCAGCTGTTTGCTTACTGAAGTGGGAAACAAAAATAAAACAACCCACAAATTTTGGTAGTTTAAAAAAAATTAAAAGAGAACAGTGAGGTGACTATAAGCCTTGTACTGCTTGTTATGGGAATACCTTTAATCAAAACCTTTGTTTAAGGTATATGGGCAGTCAGAAACCCAATAAATGAAACTGTAGGCAGTCCAGGCTGGATCATATTGTTGCTTACAGTATTTCTTAATCCTGAAAGGAGCTGCCCCACTAAGTTTTCATAAAAATCACTAGATAGCTACAGTTGAGGTTATTTTTGTACACCAGCCTTTATTATTTAAACATTAGTCAGTAAATTTCTAAACACTCTTTATCTCACTTATACAGGAAAATAAGCCATATATATGTTCTCATATTTTGCCTGTAAAAAAAAAAAACTTAATGCAGGTCATTCTCATAGGGATGGATTTTCTGAACACTGTTTTTCCAAAACAAAAAATTAAAGGTTGTTTCTTGGCATAACTGCTGCAGTGTTTTTCCACCTTTATTCTACAGTGTATAACTTTTATCGCTAAGTAACCCTTGTAATCTTTAGCTGACATCTTCCAAACTACATTCTAATTTCCTAGCCCCAAATCATTAAACTGATCCTTTCTGTGAAAGTGCACTAGAAGCCATCTAGGTTATCTGCTTGCATGGGATTATTGGCTGTATTAAAAACAAAAAAAAGTTAGAGGTTGCCTAAAATGTAATGCTTTATGTCACCACTTCCTTTCTCTCATTAATATGAGAACCTGGACAAAGCCCAAGTGCAGCACAAAGCTATGAGTTTCATAAATATAGTACCTCTATTATAGGTTTTTGTGATATTTCAGCCCAAAGAGGCTAAGTCACCTTCAGAAGCTACAGATTTGTTACAACAGGTGAGAGCAAGGAAAAAAGCCTTTTAGAAACCAATAGCTTTCTTCAGAGAAAAATGCCAGAGACTAAAGAGAGGGGAAGAAGAAGAAGAAACAGAAATCCTTGAAACATTGTAAAAACTATTCTTTTGATATAAAACTTTCTCAGAAGTCTGGATTGAAATACTTGCCTGGGTCTGAACCGATACTACATGAACTCAGAGGATTGCAGGGCACTGAATAAAAGACATTACAAAATCGTAGACTATTACAGATACAAAATTAAACGTCAGATGGGAGAAATTCAACATTAGTTCCTGGTTCTTTTTAGCTTCTGTTTTGAGAAGCCAAAAGGATAATGGTACATTACAGTATGCATAAACTTTAGGTATTTATACTCGTTTGGTACAAGACTGAAGTTAGTATAGCAACTTTACCTTGACGCACAGGATTTTGAACTTAAAGTTGTTTGTAGTTAAATAAAAAAAATCCCCTTAAAGTTTAGGAATACAAACTATTTAGAAAACAATGCTGAAACTAGAGGTTCTGAGTTTCTGTTTTGGATCAAATGCTTTTCACACATTCACTTTCAGATGGAAAAGTCTTCGGGTCACGCCCTGAGCACTGGAAGTCGTATCTATGGATTAAAGTTAAAAAGTAAAAGGGAAAAATAATTACAAATGGTGAAGTAGATCCAACCACCCTCCTGTGAATAAGAAGGTGCTGGTTTAGATAAAAAGTTAATTCCTGTGTAGTAAATCTAGTATCTTGCTTAAAAGGGGCTCAGTTAGCTTAAATCACATTCTTTAAAAACTGTTCTCCCTTAGTTAAGTTGCCATCATCTTAGAAACCTTAGAAATAGATTTTCAAATCAGATTTTTAAGTTATTGGTATGAATGCTCAACAAGCAGTCAGCCAATTTGTTTTGATACACAAAGCTCTGTTTGGGTGCTTAGCTTTTAGGCACTCATTGGAATATAATGGCCTTGGTTCACTTATAATTTTTTGATGTACCTTTTCCTATTTGTAGGTCTCCAAAGGCCATACTTAATGACTTGGAGGAAACTTAAAAAAAAAAAAAAAAAAATATCTCTAGTTCCCCAAATACATGTGCACAATTTTGATAAGTTACAATATAGTCTATATAACTTCGAATTTGATAATTAACACATATGGGAAAAGAAACGCTTATATCTCAGTAACAACACCTTCTGAATATGGAAACAGATGTTCCTGTATTTATCATACCCTTATTAGAGTCTGTATCTGTTTAGAAACACACACAGTAAGTTGCCCCCACACTTAAGCATACTGAAGAAGCAGGCACTCACCGTTGCAGAGATTTCAATTCAGAAGGCAAATCGCAACCTACATAAACTCCATTTGCTAGGCTGTATTCCAAAAGAGCGCTGAAACAGGGATCCTACCAAAAAAAAGTTATGTTTAAATACAGTAGTGCAGTTAGAATTAATTTGTGTATTTCAGAGAGTATTAACAGGTGATGCAAGCGTACAGGAGACCTAAATTTATCTGAATAAATTATTGGTCAAAAAATAGAACCTGCAGACTGGTTAACAGAAGGTAATTAAATAATGTTGCTGTCTTTAGCTGGAATTTACATTTTTTACAGATAGATTCGTATGTGCTCCTAAAAGTATTAGAAGTTTCTGAAACACTGCATTCTGGAAAGGCACACTAACCTTATTTTTTTGATTCACTATAAATGATGAACCTAATACACACAGGAAGATAGTGATTCTAAATACACAGAATTCTTATTAGCTGTAGTCCTCCTCATTTCCTTACCTGGAAATGAAAGTGTTTTGGTCCATCCTCTCATCTTGGTCAACATGGATTTACAAATCACTATTTTGTGGGTAACAATCATGTTGTTTAGGTGTCAGAGTAGCAGGCCGTGTTAGTCTGTATTCACAAAAAGAAAAGGAGTACTTGTGGCACCTTAGAGACTAACACATTTATTTGAGCATAAGCTTTCATGAGCTACAGCTCACTTGCATCCAATGAAGTGAGCGAAAGCTTATGCTCAAATAAATTGGTTAGTCTCTAAGGTGCCACAAGTATTCCTTTTCTTCATGTTGTTTAGGTTGATTTGGATGCATTGTTAATAGCTTGTTAGATTCCCTTTAGGCTTAGTATTCCCAAAATAATCCAAGGACTCTTAGGGCTTGTCTATACAGTGCCTAAATCCACACCAGCTGGGGTGAGAACTGTAATACGCACCAGCTTGTGTCATGCACTAACTGACCTGTGTAAACTCTGCTGGTGTGCACTAAAAGTTCTATGCATGTTAATGCAATTCTGTTCAAAAATGGGACTGGTGTGAACTAAGACACACTATAGATAAGCTCTAAGAGCACTCGGATTCTTTTGGGAAGATTAAGCAAAAAGAGAATCTCTCTAACAAGATTAACAATGCATCCAAATTAACCTAAACATCATGACTGTTACCTACAAATATATTGATTTCTAAATTATAAATTCATATTGACCAAGATGAGAGGAGGGACTAAAACACTTTCATATCCAGGTAAGGCTGCGGATGGTAACTTAAAGAATGATGCTTCACACGGATTTTCTCCATCTAAACAAATCTAGAGTTTCCCTATATGGTAGGGAAGATTGTCAACAGGATGGCTTAGACTAAGAAAAATTCTGACTGTCCTACTTCTACGTATTTGCTTACTCTTAAGTCCTTTAGAGATGCAGAAGACATGGACAAAAAGAGCTAAATATTCTAAAGACATGTAAGTGATATCTAAAAGTATTTTGACATTGTGGATGACAATGCCCATTGTATTTCTTAGGACATGGAAGTCAATAGCTGTAGTACTAACATATAAAGAGTCCCAGCGCAACTGAAACCACAAGCTGAAAAGTCAAAAATATTGCATATAAATTCCTTTCTCTAACTGTCCCTTTAGTCACAGATAGGAACACAAATTTAAATAAAGGAGATGGCTGTGCACTGAAAAAACTAAATACAGGAAACTAGAAACAGTATGCCAAGGTTCCATCTTGGTGGCATCTCTGGTTTCTAGGTGAAATTTACTCAGTTTACAAGTAAAAACTCCTTCCTCCCCCAACCAGGGCCGGCTCTAGGCACCAGCAAAACAAGCAGGTGCTTGGGGCGGCACATTTCTAGGGGTGGCATTCCGGCGCCAGCCATGCCGCCCCTAGAAATGTGCCCCTGCTGCCCCAGCTCACCTCCACTCCGCCTCCTCCACTGAGTGTACCACCGCCACTCTGCTCCCCCCTCCCTCCCAGGCTTGCCGCCCCCCCCGCTCACCTCCGCTCCGCCTGCTCCCCTGAACGCGCTGCCTCTCCCTCGCCTGAGAGGGAGGGGGAAAAGCGGAGCGACGGCATGTTCCGGGGAGCAGGCTGAGCGGAGGTGAACTAGGGCCAGGGGTTGTATGGGGGGGGCGGGGGCCAGGAAGTAATGCAGGGGGGAATGTGGCACGCCCGGGGGAGGAGGCGGGGCCGGGGATTTGGAGAAGGGATGGAGTTGGGGCGGAGCCAGGGGGGCATGAAAAAAAAAGCAGGGGCGGCCAAAAATTTTTTTTGCTTGGGGTATAGCAAAAATCCTAGAGCCAGCCCTGACCCCAACTGCCCATCCTCCAAACTCCCTCTGGGATCTGAAAGTCAGGCCAGACTCTTTCACACTTGTGCATCACCACCATCAGTAGGAGATTATACATGCCAAATTCTGACTTTATTTTACAATTGTGCAACCCTACTGAAAGCAACATCCAATGGAACTTCTGCACATGAGAGCAGAATTTGGCTCCACACTTAAAACAATAAATATGCTAAAAGAGAATCCAGCTCACAAACCTAGCACTGCAGAACAACGCAGCTAACATGAGTAAAAAAAATTACTACTTGACTTTTAGTGACATTTCACTAAAGTCAAGAGATAATGTGCCAGCTATGCATAGGGACAGGTATGTGTTAGGTAAGAAGGTGCCATTTTAATCACTTTTCAAACCAGAACTACACTAAAAGAAAGCAGTGCTCAACACTGTTTTGAAAAAGTTTCATATAAAGGAGAACAAAGAGTCATTGTTCTTCACACCAAGTAAATAAAAACTCAAAAAAAACCCCACAGTTCATAGCCCCCAAATACCATACAAATACTGCATACACACACTTCTGTTTTTTTTTTAAACAGCGAAAAAACAAAAATACCACCTTACTTTTACAAGTACATGAGGATTTCCCACCATAATAAGCAAAGCCTTGGGTCTGGTAATTGCCACATTAAATCGTTTTGCATTAGAGAGGAATCCCAAGTAGTATCTATCATCATCAAATGAACCCTCATTCGATCGTACCTAAAACGAATAGACAAACAAAGCAACAGTCAATAAGTGAGACGGAAACTCATCAAAATATACTGCAGTCAAAAATTGTTTTCTTTCCTACTGTAGTAAGGATGGATCAGAGAAAACATAATAAGTACAACTTCACCCCGCCAACTATGTTGCCACTCTAAATATCCCCTACACAAGGCAAGTTCTCCAGATGAGACTGCTCAAGGAGAATGGTGTGTAAAGTGGCCCCAGTGAAGCAGCAATCAGGGGTGCCAATCCTAATTCAGAATGAGAAATTAGTAGTACATATCTTAATGAAGAACGCCATCTTAGAACATTATTTAATTTTATTGGTGAAGGTAGGTAATGCTCCAGAGAAGTTCTAATTGATCAACCCACAGACTAAGCTACTGTATTTGTACATGGAATAGTATTGCACGCTTCCTTACAATGCCCAGACATGCTTCAAACCTAACATGGAGGGACCACCTTCTTCAGACAACTGGTACTCTGGGACCACAACTTATCACACTTCATGTTGTTTCCTTGTTCTCTCCCAGTATGTTATATCCACCTATTGTCTCCTATTTAGATTAGGAACACTTCAGGGCAGAGACCTTCTTCACCTGTGTGTGCACACACATGCACCCAAGCTCAATGGGACCTTATGGTTAGGTTCCTAGCATGGAACTCAAGAGCTGGGTTCAAATACCTGCTCTACCAGACTTGCTGTGGGCAAGTCACTCATCACTGTACCTCAGTATCCTCACAGGTGTGCTGGGAGGATAAATATGTTAAAGACTGTGAGGCACTCATACTACAGTAATGGAGCTAAGATCAAGATAAGTACTATCACAATACAAGTAATATGGCCTGGAAGCATTAGATTTTTATCGGTAAATGTTGATAAACGTCGATCTCACCATACAGAAACCAGTGAAAATGTATTTCCATCAATAATTGACAGTCACAGCTTGGTAAAGAAAGAAAAAATGATGCTTGAGAAATCAGAGTTTGATTTAAGGCTATATACTTTGCATATTTTGACATACGATCCTGAAATCTGTGTTTTAATGGTTACGAGGCTTTAACTTTCTGAATCACAAAATCTACTGTCATTAAATAATTATCGTCTGATCCCCCTCATAATTTTCTGCAACTCTGAAATTTTAAATTGATAAACATTAAAAAAATGCTTAAAAATAAACAGATTATTCATCAAAACTATAAAAAAAAAATCAAATTCTGCCAAGCCTACAAATTTACAAGGTGATAAGATAGTTCAGTCTCCATTCATGTTTGGTGTTGGTGCTTTTGGATAGACTACCAGCAAAGGTATCAATTGAGGCAGTGACTCTGGTCATGTGCACTCCTCTCATTAGGAAGCGGGCTGAATGTTAATTTTCATATAAATCAAATAGCTGTAGACAGGTTCATTATCACAGTGATTAAAAGTTTTCTCCTCTATAGTTACTAGCTTAAATTTACACAATTTTCAATTCCCCAATTTATGTTTAAATGTACTCGAAGTTTGAAGTAAAAAAGTCATACCCTTGTGTAAAATAAATGAGACAATTGTTACAATATAAACGTAAATATTTACCAACTACTACAAAATGATATCTGACATACTGCAGTATTTGCCTGTACTTAGAAAATGAAGTAGTATCTTAGGTGCTGTGATACATAAGTGGTAGATAAAAATACGTTGCCTTTTAAAATGGTGATTACTGTTGTATAAAAAACATTGCACTTTTACATACTGTCGATATGATGATCACCAAGTACTCCTGCCCTTGAAACTCCTCTACAGAACCAACTTTAATATCCATCAAATCAACATTTCGCAGAAGAAACCTAATTTTTTCTACCTATAAAACAAAAATATTTGAAGGAATTTGTTTTTAGATTAAATAACTAGTATCTTTCATACAAAGTGTATCAAAAATAGAATCTAATGTAAAAATTTTTATACCTCTCAAAGTGTTTGCATCTGGATTGAGAGCAAATGTTCTAACTGGGAATGATTAACAAGAGCTTTTAGATTAAGTACAAAGTTCATATGGGAAAGTGTCATACCTGTTGCCAAACTAAGGGTATGTCTACACTACAAAATTAGGTCGAATTTATAGAAGTTGGTTTTTTAGAAATCGTTTTTATATATTCGAGTGTGTGTGTCCCCACAGAAAATGCTCTAAGTGCATTAAGTGCATTAACTTGGCGGAGTGCTTCCACAGTACCGAGGCAAGCATCGACTTCCGGAGTGTTGCGAAGTGGGTAGCTATCCCACTGTTCCCGCAGTCTCCGGAAATGAGATTAAAAAGTTCGTGGTTCTTTTCTTGTCTACTTGGCCAGTGCATCTGAGTTGAGAGTGCTGTCCAGAGTGGTCACAATGGAGCACTCTGGGATAGCTCCCAGAGGCCAATACCATCGAATTGTGTCCACAGTACCCCAAATTCGACCTGGCAAGGCCGATTTAAGCGCTAATCCACTTGTCAGGGGTGGAGTAAGGAAATCGATTTTAAGAGCCCTTTAAGTAGAAAAAAGGGCTTCATAGGTTTACATCGATTTAACGCTGCTAAATTCGACCTAAAGTCCTAGTGCAGACCAGGGCTAACAGGTAAAGTACCCAATAACACAGGTACGATTAGTTGTCTATGGTATTAGGTACGATTAGTTGTCTATGGACAAAATTAATCTCAACATTTTAACCAGCAACTGATATTTTTTCAGTTTCAAATTAGTTCACACTTCTTGGCTTTTTCCTCACATTAATATAGTTTCTAAGAAATTTTGTAATGTTGAAATTCTTATGGTGTATTTAGCTACTATCCAGTCTCTCCACAATTTTCTTAACTGCTTCTGTAAGTAGGCAGAAGACCAACTGTGATAGATCTGGGGACATTAACGTGGGGGAGAGAAGCAGAATGTGTCCTTTTTCATTACTGCTAGCTTTTTATCTGATAGTTTAATAGCATATTAAATATGATTGACAGTACAATACATAATGCGACTAGGAAAGCAGTCCAAAGTTTGCAATAGTTTCTTGCAATAAACAGGACTAGCAGTGAATCAAAAATATGAGTTTAAATTCAGAAACTTATCACTTATAAGCATCAGAATCAGACCTGTTTACGATATGGTGTAATCACTCCAATATCAGTCACCGACACTGCATTGTTAACATGTTTTGCAAGAAGGCAACAATAACGCATTACTTGAACTGCTTCTGTAGGATTAAACCAAGAGGGGTTGTGTCCTTCACGTGTTTCAGTGCCCTGCATTAGGAGAGAAGAAAATAAAGATCAGACACAGAGTTGTTGCAAATTTAGTGATAAATACCTGCTGATTATCTTCTTAACACTTAGGAGTTGGTTTGGAAAGAAGTCAAATTATACAGCAATGTCGGCTAATTTGATTAAATGTATCTACATAGTCTAGAATTAGACTGAGGAAAAACAAACAGGTCCTTCTCCAATTACTGCACTTCCAAGCATATGAAATTTATGTTACTGAAGAAGAAGAGTCTCCCACCTATCAAATCTCCCTTAATTCCCCACCCCCATTTTAGTAAGAATATTTTACATACCTTTATGCCATGAAAAATTAGTGGAAACCCCTTCCTCGGTAATTTTTCCCAACCCAACAAAGAAGTTACAACGGAAGTGTCTGCACAAACTTCCAGCTCTTTATGATAAAACAGTTTAGAGGGCAACGCAAGCAATGTAGAATGTGATCTGTAATTCTTCAAAAGTTTTGTAACCTGCAAGGACGAAAACTCAAAATCCATGAAATGAAATTGCACGCATACCACATCCTGCAATTCTTGTCTCCTTCTCCCAGCACAGAGAAGATTATTGTCTGCTCTTTTCTCTAACCCCTTCACCTGCCCCAGTGACCCCATCACCTGATCTCCTCCACACCTACTCTCATCCTCTCTCTTTTCCTTAATCCCTCTCCCTCACATCTAACTCTTTTCCCCGACAATACAACCATACTTAAGTCTCTCCCATCTTAAAAAAACCAAACCAAACAAAAAACCTCTTAACCCCATTTGCCTCTCCAACTACCCATCTCCCTTTTGTCTCTAAGTTCACTGAATGTGCTATCTACAGTCACTGTCTGGAGTTCCTCTACTTCAGCTGTATCCTAGACCCTGTTCCAATCCAGCTTATGCCTCTTGTACACCACTGAAACCACTCCTCCTAAAACCTCTAACGGCCTCTTCCTAGCTAAAGCTCAGCACCAATACTACATCTTCACGCCCTTTGGTCCATCAGCCCTATTTGACATTATCTACCACACTCCTCTTCCTGAAATATTGTCTTCCCTGACTGTCTTCTCTTGGTCCTCCTCCTACCTCTAATTGTTCCTTCAGCATGTTCAAGAATCCTCTTTCTCCCTCCAACTTTCTGTGAAGGTTCCACAAGGCTCTGTCCTTGGTCCCCTTTTCTTCTTCTACAATTTATCTGAGTAATCTCATCCACAGACACAAATTCAGCTACCATCTCTAAGAAGACAACTCACCGATTTGTGTGTCTACTCCAGACCTGTCTTCTTCTAGCCATATTAAAAAGTCAACCTCTCTCTGTGAGATCTCCTTGTGGATGTGTAGCTGCCAGCCCAAGTTGAATATGGTTAAAAACAGCTTCTAATAATCCATCCCAAGCCCTTGCCACTACCTCCTCTCTCAATTACTGTAGACAACTTCACCATCCTCTCACTCACATCAATAACCGGTGTATGATTTTTTACTCTGCCTTTTCTCTAGGTCCTCATAGGTCGTATCTATATCTTATCTAAGATAAGGACTTGCCTATTCATCTACACAGCCAAAACTCTTGTCCAAACTCTCGTCACCTTAAATCTCGATTACTGCATTAAGGTTCTTTTCCATTAAGAATGCTGCTGCTAAGATCATTTTCCTAGACCATAGCTTTCTTTTGCGCCCCTCCACTGGCTTCCCCTTCTCTACTGTATCAAAAATAAGTTTCTTGTCTTCACTTTCAAGGACCTTCACAGTCAAACCCCATCCTACCTATCATCTCTTATTCCCAATCAATCTGATGCTCCTCCCGAATTGGTCCATGATGCCAGCTTCCATCACTCACTTGTTAAATTTTCAAACAACCACCTTCATGCTTTCTCATGTGCTATCCCTCGGGCTGCACAAACTACTCCATCATCAACCTTTAAATCCCTCCTCAAAATGCTCCTTTGCTGCGATGCCTATAGAAAACTTGACTATGGTTAGACTGCTGATGTGCAGAGATCACTGCCTATCACACCAACTCCTTGTACTCCCCCATCTATCTACATCTATCTGTTGTCTCATCTTATTCTTAGATTATAAGCTTATGAGGGCAGGGAGCGGTTTGGTTTGTACTCCACTTTGATGAATGGGGTCCTGGTCTATGACTAAGGCTCGTAGGCACTATAGTAACAAACAACACTATTTCATCTCCATAGCACAGCAACAATTGTTGACTGCTCTAGTGCAGGCTCTACAAACTCATGGATCTCTCGTGCTTAAAGAAGAATATAGCTGATTTTTTTGTAGTAAAAGTTCTACGACAAGATTTATTGTAGCTTTTTAAAAAAAATAATAAAAACTGGTTTCATTAAATATATCCTTCTTCCCAAATGGTAAAATGTAACTCCCAGTAGACTCCATAATATTTAGACTCAGCCAAAATAGGCCTTAATGAAAGGGAATCAGTTATGGGACTTTTAACTTTGCTATTGAAGCATGAAAAGGGGACAAGCTCATTTTACGTGCATACAGTTATACAGCCAAAAGCCTAGACAAAATGGTAAACACAGTCTTCTTGCCCTTCCCTCTCATCTCTGTGGCCATTATTATCTGCTGTGACCCTGTCTGATCTCAGGATAAGTAAGGGTGGGCTAGTTCAACCTCTTGGATGGGATAACTGCTGCAGGAAGTGGTACTGGTGATTTATTAAATATTTTTCTTTCAAGTGAATCAGTACAACCAATGCTTCAGAATGACTTTAGTGGACACTGTGCTACTTTGGGCAAAACGTACCACAGGCTCAGATCACGTGTGTTACTTAAATATTCTTTGCCCTTTTTGAGAAGAAAGCTTGCACATCTGAGTGAATTCCAATTCCAGTAATCATAATCTGTTTAAGTTCTCCTGCTGTTTCCATTGAACAGACTATTAGAGTTTCTTTTTGTTTCAGCTCTGTGGTGAATGAAGTAGTTTTACAGCTTTGTTATACAGTAGACAATATTTACATTCACTTCTTTCCAGCAATTCTATAAAAGCTTATTTTCTGCTGCTGCAATATTATCTTTCCACCTTTTATGTGGAAAGATTCACAGGTTTATACCTTCTATGTTAAACGGTGGCCTAAAATTGGGAGGTGGGGCAATAGTGCCTGTGCGGCATCTTTATGGATAGATGAATGTCTGAACATTTTTCTTATGTTTGTTTACATTAATATTAAATACGGGGGAGGATTTCTGAGTTGCTTTTTCTACTAAAAAAGCAAGTCCTGTTTACCTCTGGAGTTTTATGGAGGACTGAGGAACTACTGGAGTTATGAAATCAGAGGAGACTGAAGCCCTGTCTACATGAACACTTAGTTTGCAGCAAGATAGGATGTAGATCTGCCCTGCACTACCCTAATGCACAGTAAGTGTCCATGTGGACCCTGCTGCCATGCACTAACAGTTTGCTAGTGCAGGGGTTCTCAACCCTCTTTCGTTGAGCCCCCCTCAACATGCTATAAACACTCTAGGGCCCAGGGAGGCTTGGAGCTTCAGCCGCAGGGGGGTGGTGGTGTGGTGCGTGTGTTTTTCTGGGATTCTGGCCTGTGGGGCACAGGGTCCAGCTGCTGGACAGTGCACTTGGGCATAGGCATAGTTTGACTTCTATTTTAGGGAGCAGGGCCAGATGGGGCTCAGGCCAGCTCCACACGGCAGGGTCCAGGAAGGGAGCACCACACTCCACTTCTGATTCACCTCAGCAAGCCACCCAGCCTGTCAGTGTTGGGGGAGGGGGGGAACAGGGAGGGGGGAAGCAACTAAAAATCATAACTCAAAGGGTATGCTCAGCTCAAAAAGTCTGAAAAGCACTCGCGGTGCAGGGAGACAGGTAGCTAGGGGCTGTGTGCAGGAAGGGGGATAGCAAGGGGCTGTGTGCTGGGAGGGCTCCCCAGGTCCACCCCGTGGTTGTTGCTCCCAAAGGGCTCTGCTGGCCCTGGAGCCAGGTACTCCCATCCAGGCTGCTCTTACTGGCTGCGTGGGTAGTCAAAGGGGGATGGGAGCTGAGGAGCAGCTGTAGACCCGGACACCAGGAGGAGGAGGAGGAGCACCATGGCTGCCCGCTCCATGGCATTAGTCAGAGGAGCAGCCATCCTGTACTGCTCAGCTCTGGCTTCCCATTTTTGACCTGGGCAGGGGGGTGAGGCCTCGGGAGGGGGCATGGGGGGGAGAAAGAAGAGGTAGAGGGAGCGTTTGGAGCTTCCCCTGGGACTGCCCCACTCTGGTTAAGGCACTACAGTTTGGGGGTGGGTGGGGGAGAGACTCTCCAACTCTGCCCATAGGCTCGGGGCTTGTGCCCCACAGGGTGCCGGGGCTCAGGGCTCACAGATCCTCTGAAACCAACTTGTGGCCCCCAAGGGGGCCATGGACACCTGGTTGAGAACCACGTCCCTAGTGCACTTTGATCTACTCCCAGGAGTAGATCAAAGTGCACTAGCGGAAAAAATGTTTACTTACCTGTTCTGTAACTGTTGTTCTTTGAGATGCAGTTGTACACATGTATTCCACTCAATTATATGCGCAACCAGGATGCTGGAGCCAGAGAGTTTTCTGCAGCAGAACCCATTGAGGCAGTGCTCATAACCTACACATCCTCAGACCCTCTCCCCCAAGACTATGTAAGAATAGCACCACTCAGACCACCCTCAGATCCTTTGCATCTGAACCTGGAGAAACAGGACTCCGATGCAGAGTGGACAGAGGTTGGGTCATGGAAGACGTGTGCAACCACATCTTGAAAACAGTTATAATAAAGGTAAGTAACAGTTTTGTCTTCGAGTGGTTGCACATGTGTACTCCACTCAGGTGAGTGACAAGCAGTACCATTAGGAGGCAGGAATCAGAGTTTATTTAAATAGCGACTATAACACCACTTTTCCAAAGTTTGTATCAGATCTTGCAACTGTAGTGATGGTGTAATGATGAATGAAGGTATGCACAGAGGACCAAATAGCTGCCCTACAAACATCCAGTATGGGTATGCCCTTTAGAAAAGCTAGAGATAGCCTGAGATCTCATTAATGGGCTGACAGTCTCTGTGAAGGAGGGGTATTCACTATCTCATAAGCTGTCATGATACAGGAAGTAATCTGGAAACTGCTTGCTGTCTTACTCTGTCAGCACACAAAACAAAGAGCTGAGGAGACAGCCTAAAAGGCTCAGTCCTCTTCAGACAGAAGGCTAATACTGGCTTTACATATAAAGTATGCAGATGAGCCTCATCCCTATTTGAGAGCGGCTTTTAAGAAAAAACACAGGTAAATATATTAAAAATTTTGGATGTGCTCTCAAAGCTACTTGGATCTTTGATAAACAGCATATATAGAGGTCCTGCTACAAGACCCTGATGCTCACCCACTCTTCTGGCTGACATAATAGGAATGAGGCAGGATTCTTCTGATATCAAAAGACAAAAGAACAGGTGGCCATAGGCTCAAATGGAGGCCCATTAAAGAAGCTATAGTCTGGGGGCCCAAATGGAAAATCCTGCCTAAATCTGAAATTTGTAGCATCCATCTGCAGAAATGGTTAACACATTTTTATGAAGGGATTAATTCCCTGGAGTTATTTGCTTGTGTGTGTGTTGTATTATGTAGTGGTAATTGAGAATTATGGGTGCTTTTGTAAATCATCTCAAATTGCCTTCACACATTTCCTGAAAAAGTCCAAGTAATGACTCTTCTTTAATGCGTGTATAATTATACATTTATTTCATCCCATAGTGATTTCATTATAGCAAATGAACTTTAAATATGTTCTCTGCTTGTTGTTTTGTCTATATGTGTAATTTATGATTCGCTTACATAATGTAATGTGATTATTTCATCTGCTATTCCAACAGTAACATCTATTGTGTACTGTCCAGTGCTGCCAGCATCAGCTACTGAATGGGATACAGTTTTCACTGTAATGAAGAATGTCAACAAGATGTCTAGGACACTTGGCCAAGATGATGGTGTTTTGACATTTGATGAGGCTATATATTGTAAGGCTAAAGTGATTCAGTGGAGGTGTCCAGAGGAATTTCAGAAAAAACAATCTTGAGAATGGGTGGTTTCTACATAGCACAGACATTTCTGGCTATAACTGGAAAGAAGTACGAAGAGTGCTCTGGAAGACATCCTCATAGAATTTCAATTGCATGGTAGCAACACAGCAAGCAATCTACTTAAAGGCAGTTATACAACCGTGGAATGAAGGCCCACAAGCTTACAATGGAGGCTCTGTCCAGATTGCGGTGGCAGGCATTTTGTAAATGGATACAAGACAATGAGATTGACTGTGATGTAGACCTTACCAACAGCAAGCTCCAAGAATGTCAAATTCCGGTATCGAAAATGGTGCAACAAGTCTCACAGCAGACACTTGCCCAGCTCAGTGATGCCCTCAAGAATGTACTGGATGTAGTACACAGATTCTGCAATTTTGGAACAGCAACTTCCCAAACCTTTGCATTCTGAGATGATTACATCAAAATGGTTAACATCTCAATGTGTTTCATTAGAGCAGAAAGTGAAAACAACTGGCACATACATCTTGCAGTGCTTTTAGAGATACTACTACTTTTCACTTTTGACTGTACCAGCTATGCCCGCTGGGTATCTGTGTACATCAGTGATACGAAGTTTCTGCCAGATTAAGCCGCCCAAAGTTCATGATCAATCTGTGCAAGGAACTTATGCAGTGGCTCAGTCTACAAATAAATTCAGCAAAGTCTGGATAGACATGGCACTTGAACAAACAGTAAACTGTGATAATAAAGAAAAAAGGGGATATAGTGGGTTTCACTTTGAAACCAGGATCTTAGATGGTTCATCACTGCTCATGAGTGCTTAGCTATCACAACTTCCACAAAGATAACATGTGTTATATAGTAGACTCAGATGTGTCACAAGGAAAACACAAGGAGGCTGCACCACTTTGCATGCAATGTGATGAAGGAGATGTAAATAAGGGAGTTTGCACCATCACTGAATCCATGACAAACCCATTTGATTTGAATGTGAATTGAGAACATTCACCAACATTGCAAGTGGCATTGTTTGTACCCGCAAAGATTGCTACCAAGCTTGTTACTACAAATGATATAGGAATCAAAGCAATGAAACAGTATGTGGAAGAGATTAAATTCAAATACCACTGGTTTCTTTGAACCACTGCCTAAGCTCAACATCAAAACATTTGCATCTCTAAGCAAGAAGTTCAACCTGAAAGTTAGTAGTGATAAGACAGTTGTTTAGCTGTCTTGTAGTAACTACACAAACAAGAGATACATGAGCATTCTACAGTTCAATATGTTCTAGCACATTTGGATGGTACCCTGAACAAAACTGCAAAGAGTAAGCTATTGCCTGAATTAGAAAGAGTGAGAGTCCATATCAACTGCCAGCATTCAACAAGCGCACAACTTGGATAGCAAATGGCAAGTCTGTTATTCAAATGGTCAGGCCAGAAGGTGCAACTAGCTTTGCAGAACTTGCTGACTTGGGTTTCAGAATAGTACACCACCCTCTACAGAGTTATGAGAGCTGCAAAAGAACATATATTGTCTTTACTTATATCATGTCAAAGATTCAATTGAAAGTTTCTGGGCATGCACAGAGGCATCATCACAAAGCAATGAAGTAAAAATCCATGGTCCCAATGGAGAAAATTCATTGAAAACCCCAAGAATAAAGCACATCTGGTAAAATTTTTCTCAGAATCATGATCACCCACACCATAGCAGCTGAACTTGGCCAACAACAATACAGAATGTTGCCAGTAGTACGCATGCTGACTGGGTGTGATTCAACCTGCTGCTTGGCAAGGGTTGGCAAACTAAAGCCATGGAAGCTTGTCAGAAGAATCCACCCAAATTTAAAAGCCTTGCCAATTTTGGCATTACGGTGGTTACTCCTGCACAGCTGGCATCAGCAGAGCTTCCGATAGCTCTTCTCTATAACCCAAAAGCTAACTCTGTGGGTGCAAATAAAATTGCGATATAAGCTTTTCTGTCACAAACAGGCCCAGAAGGCAGCCTTCCCCCCAGTTTACAATAATCTTCTGCAACATACCAAGCACATAAATTAGCCTTACTGGGAACCATACCAAGGAGGCTCAGCCTGACATCCCTTCCCCAACTAGAAATGGCTGGCATCACAACAATGATGGACACATTTCTCCAACAATTGACTAATGACAGACATCTGTCTCTGATGCAGTCCAGGAGCTCATTACGTGGGGGGGGGAGAAGCCAAGTGTGAGCACAACTACTGTTACTCAAGACACAGTATGACAAGCATACAGACTTGACAGAATCCTGATGGTGAGGTTGCTGCCTTGGATTTGAGGGGGGTGGACCCCAGAATGTGATCAAACTCATTGCAACCATATTATGCGCGTTCACACACCATGAATTAATAAAATAGAACACCACATAATAAAGGGTTAATTTGAAAGCAGGCTTTTAGAGGCAAGGTCAGAACTAGCTGGCAGTTTCTGCTAATCATAATGGGAGGAGGGGAAAGAAAAGTCAACAACTGAGAAAAAGAAATTAAGTGGATGGAAAACCCTGAATTTGGGTGACTGATACAGAAGTATTATTATGATTAAGATTGTTAGGAATGTGTTGATAAGTAGTTTACTGAAAGTTAGGAAAAGTAATGATTTTAATAGGGGTCACTAAGATGTATAAAGAAAAGGAGTACTTGTGGCACCTTAGAGACTAAACAAATTTATTTGAGCATAAACTTTCGTGAGCTACAGCTCACTTCATCGGATGCATTCAGTGGAAAATGAAAATTCCACTGAATGCATCGATGAAGTGATCTGTAGCTCATGAAAGCTTATGCTCAAATAAATTTATTAGTCTCTAAGGTGCCACAAGTACTCCTTTTCTTTTTGCGAATACAGACTAACACGGCTGCTACTCTTTAAGATGTATAAGTTAGTTATAAAAGATGAGCTAAGACAGTGTATTCTGGAGCAGTCCTCTGAAGCCACCTTGAGAGATGTTTTTCCTGATGGCTTTTCTCCCTGGCAGGTGAACAACTGGCCACTGCAAACATGCTGTTAATTACTCAATACTGTTCCAATCTAATAAACTCCAGTTTTAGATAGAGCACGCTTACTTACATTAATCTTTCATCATATGGAATTGCTCTGTTCCCACTGATTTATTCCTGACACTGCCTGGAGTGAAATAGTGAAGTTACCCCTGCTGTTGCAGGTGGACTGGACTTAGCACTCTAGGTGGAGTCGCCAGAGCCAACAATGGCTCTAGGGAGGACGAGTGGCCCAGCACGGGTCTCACTGCATTAGTCACTCCCCACTTAATCATAGAATATCAGGGTTGGAAGGGACCTCAGGAGGTCATCTAGTCCAACCCCCTGCTCAAAAGCAGGACCCATCCCCAATTAAATCATCCCAGCCAGGGCTTTGTCAAGCCTGACCTTAAAAACTTCTAAGGAAGGAGATTCCACCACCTCCCTAGGCAACGCATTCCAGTGTTTCACCACCCTCCTAGTGAAAAAGTTTTTCCTAATATCCAACCTAAACCTCCCCCACTGCAACTTGAGACCATTACTCCTTGTTCTGTCCTTGTCCTTGTCTGGGACTCACTTGTCCCTCTTTGGAACTGGAGAGCGCCCTCTCTTGGTGCGCTGTTTCTAATGCTTCTTCCTCGGCACCAGGGATGGAGAATGGTGCCGGTGGAGTCCTTTGCAGGGAAGCTGAAGTGCTCAGTGCTGATTTGGATCAGCTTGGCACCTAGGCCAGTCTGAGGGCTGCCTCCATACAAATATGTCTATATTTCTGAATATGTGGGCTGAAGCTCCTGAAGATCTGGCACTTCTCCTTAATGTGAGTTTCCCTGAGGCACTTTAGACTGCTAGAATGCGGGTCACTCTCTGGCATGGGCTTGCGGCAGGAGGCACATGACTTGAAGCTCGGGGACTGGGGCATGACCAGGCCCTGGTATGAAAATCCGTCAACAACAGGGACCACTATTCACCCTATATACACTAACACTTACTAAGAACTATATAAACTAACTGCAAAAACTATACAATATATTATAAAGTCCAAGGGAAAGAAGTCTTGCAAGAGCAAGAGGGATCATTCCAAGTAACCGTCACAGGCAGTAAGGGTGCGGAGTTGGCGGCACCCCTTATACCGACGCATCTGCATGTGACTCCAGGGGCAACGAGAGCCAGTCCTACGGATACCCCAAGGGAAAAATCTTCAGCAACCGCGCACGTGGCACGCACACACCCCGAGCACGGAATGGATACGAGCAGGAACTCAAAGAAGAAAAAGTGCATCTAGTAGACTGCTCTCTACTATTAAGCAATATTTCCCGAACTGCCACTGAGCAGTCTCTCTGTTTGATCTAACTACTCAACAGTCACACCATGAGGTACAGACTGTTTGGATCTGGGTGCAATGTAGGTCTAGGATGCTGGTACAGTAGGCCTGGAAGAATAGACAGAGATGACATGGAGTTTGAATCGAGAAACTGTGAAGATCAGAGATCCAGCACTGGCTTGACCAAGATAGCATTATGAGAATTATCCTGGCCTGGTCTTGTTTTACTTGGACAATAACCTGTGGGATAAGCAGAATGGGGGTAATGCATACATGAAGCTCAGTCCCCATGTTGAGAGAAAGGTTTGGGTTAGCAAACCTGTACTCTGGCTCACTCAGAATGGAACAGAACCGATGGCACTTCTTGTCTTTTGTTGTGAATAGGTCAAATGCTGAAATACCCCAGACCTGAAAGTTGGTTCGGAGCACACTATTCTTCAGGGACCACTTGTGATTTTGGGAAAGTCTCCTGCTGAGGTGATTGGCCAACTAATTCTGGGAACTTGGTAAGTGTGTGGAAATGGGAGCAACCCCTTCTTTGATGCAAAAGTCCCATAGATTTATCACCTCTAGACAAAGCTGATCAGATCATGCTGTCCCAGTCTGTTTAGGTAGTACACTGTGGCTGTATATTTGGTCAGCTTCTAGATCAACAAGCTCTTTACACAGAAAAGCACAACAAGCCCTCTGAATCGTGCAGAATTTGCGGACACAGATAGAGCAGGAGGCAATTCTCCATATTAACTCTTAGGTTTGTAACCCTTCTAGATAAGCACCCTGTCCTATCAGGAGGGAAGCATCAGTAACAATTGAAGGTGGCAAGAAAAGGGTACGCCCTTGCATGTGTTGTTCTGACCCATCCACCACTCTGGAGGCTATAGGACTGCAGGACAAACCCGTACCAGTATTCTAAGGGATGTCTTTTCGGTTGATACACTGAGTTCAGCCACGCTCGAAGGATGCACAGGAGAAGCAAGGCATGTTGGGTCACACAAGTACATGTGGCAATATGGCCTAAAAGCCTTAGTCATCATTAGATTGTGACGGTGGGATCTGACTTAAGAGATAAGTACAACTAGTGAATGGTCTGAGATTTCTCTAGAGAGAGAAAAGCCATCAAATTTGCAGAATGGAGTAGGGCCCCGTGACACTGGCAGATCAGGTGTCCTCTCATGCCAAGGTCCCTATGTTTCAATTGAACACTGACAAATACATAGCTGGAATCAGTCTGGCTCACTTATGTGTTAGCATTGGTAAAACAGGTATTAAGATTGGAAGCATGCATTTGGTATTCAGAGTTTATTGAATACTTGCAAGTAGCTGTGTGAATTAATCTCATTTAGAACATCTGTAGCCTACATTGTAAAGGTAATATTTGAGCAGTTGTATTGTGAGTTGGGAAATCACCAGACAGGAGAGACACATTAATTAGTGTGAAGAGCTGACCTTCAACAGAAGGTATTACGCCCTTCCCCAAAGGAAAAGTCCATCGATACCAGATTGTGGGACGTTGCAACTGGAATTTCCGTATGTACTGTCAATAAGAGGACAAAAGACTTTTGTTGTTCTTCTCTCCTCCCTGTGACAATGAGTCATGCAAGCGGATTCCTCCCATCAGCTGAGTTTGCAGCTCAGACCACATGGCAGGAGGGGCTCAAAATCCCAAGAGAAGGAACTAGGTATCTCTATGCTGTTTGGACTTGGGGGGAGCATTGGCAGCAAGGTGTATCTAGGCATAGCAAGAGATCCCCAGCTGCTTAGCCTGAGTTAGCCCTAAAGCTCAAACAGAGCTTGCTGATTACAGAAGCCTATATTGCCTTTTAAAATTGAAGAGTAATTCATGCATGTGACTGTTTGCTTGCTTTAACCTTGTAATTTCCTTTTAATATTTCATGAATCTTTATATACTTTATTATAGAATTGGCTGTAAGTGTTGTCTTTGGTGTTAGATCTAAGGTGAAACTGACCTGTGGTAAGTGAGTAGTGCTTTGGGACTGTGAGTAATCTGAATAGAGTGGTGATTCTTGGTGTAAGGGCTGGGTGGCGAGATAGGTCAGAGTACCCAAGGGAATTGTCTGTGATTCCATGTTAGGGTCAGTATAATACTTGAGATGTTTCCACTTGATATTGGTTGGTGAAATTTAAGTTGGAACTCTCAGCCTATTTGGGGTTTGTGCCCTGGTTCCTAACAGTCTGCCCTGAGGTTGGTACTCATGTTCTTCTACCACGGCAGGCAGTGTTACAGCCCCAATTAATTCAAATTTTCCATGTCAGGACTAATGTAGATGGTCTCCTGTTCAGCAAGAGTTCAGGTCTGATGTTCAGACCTGCCTTGTCCTAACCAATCATTCAGAAGGCATGAATTCTTTCTCCTCAAGTAGGTCACCACTACTGCCATGCACTTGGGTATACATGCAGGGCCCACAGCAGGCTAAAAGGGAAGTATTGTGTATTGACAGTGTTGGCCCACTATTACAAGTCTTAAAAACATTCTGTGACTTGGCAGTACTGCCACATGTATGTAAGCAGCCTGAAGATAAGATCAAAGGCAGCAAACCAGTTATTGTGGTCAAGGGAAACAATGACTGACATTAGGGAACTATGTGAAATCTTACATGCCTAAAGAACTTGCTGAGATTTCAAGGTTCAGCATGTGTGTCAGACCTCCCCCTTTGCATGTGGAGAAAGTACTGAGAATAAAACCCCTTTCCCTGATGTTAAAGGGGAATTTCCTCTATGGCCCTTAGAGCTAACAGTCTGAATTTCTTGAAGGAGCACTGACTTGTGAGATGGGTCCCTGGAAAGCGATGGGATTGGTGAGAAAGCAAAGTGGACAGGAATTGGATAGAATAGCCTAGTGCATAGTGCTTAGGGCCCATTTGTCCATTGTTCTAGATTTCCAAGCATGAGGAAATGGGATAATCTGTCCCCAAACAGTGTGGGGGAAATGGCAGAAAGATCACTGAGTATTGCTGTCCTTGAAAGAGAAGTCATATGGGTTCCTTCCTAGTAACTGACTGAAGATGAGCTGGCTGTGTCGAGCTGGGAGTTGGTATGGTGGCTCTTTGTAATACTGATGTTAGTATTGACACCCACAGCAACATTACCAACAGCTTTTGGAGGCTGGGGCACAGACCACTAATGAATGAAGAGTAGCAGGAGAGTCTTTAAATGAACGTAAAGTTTCATCAGTTTTGTCTGAAAACAAAAATAGATGATCAAATGGGGAGGTCCTCTATAGCTTGCTGGATATCGGAAGCAATGCCCGAGTTCTGTAACCACGAGGCTCACCTCATTGTTATTGCAAAGGCTATTATTCTAGAAGAAGCTGCAGTCATTCCAGTATGTGCTTCTATGACATCTTGGTGACCACGCAACCTTCTTCAGGAAAGCCTTAAATTCCTCCCTTGCATCTTCTGGTAGTTTGTCAGTAAATATGGACCTTGTATCCCAGTTTACAAAGTCATATTTAGCTAACACTACCTGCTGGTTCACTATATAGATTTGTAGAGGAGGTGGAATAAATTTGTCTCCCAAGTAAATCAAGCCTCTTGGGCTCTTTTTCTTTGAGAGCTGAGTTAAATCTCCCTTGACACGATCTTTCACTGGTGCACCCATAACTACTGGAGTTTGGGGCAGGATGGGGAATAAAAGCACTCAAAGACTGGTATCTTAACAAGACATTGTTTGTACGCTTAGCTGTAGGAGCTAAGGAAGCCAATGTGGGCTGCAAGGTCTTTGCCAGCTCTAGAAGAGTCTCATTAATTGGATGGGCTACCCTTCCAGGGGCAGCCATTTGTAGAATATCGAAAAGCCTGTGACTTCTCTCGAACAAGCTCAGCTTATATGCCCAAAGCTACAATAATTCTTCTCAGCAACTCCTGAAAGTTGAATCAGAAAAGAAGAGTCCAGGGGTGTCATAAATATAAAGGGAAGGGTAAACCCCTCTGAAATCCCTCCTGGCCAGGGGAAAGCTCCTCTCACCTGTAAAGGGTTAAGAAGCTAAAGGTAACCTCGCTGGCACCTGACCAAAATGACCAATGAGGAGACAAGATACTTTCAAAAGCTGGGAGGAGGGAGAGAAACAAAGGGTCTGTGTGTCTGTCTATAGTCGGTCTTTGCCGGAGATAGACCAGGAATGGAGTCTTAGAACTTTTAGTAAGTAATCTAGCTAGGTATGTGTTAGATTATGATTTCTTTAAATGGCTGAGAAAAGGATTGTGCTGAATAGAATAACTATTTCTGTCTGTGTGTCTTTTTTGTAACTTAAGGTTTTGCCTAGAGGGGTTCTCTATGTTTTTGAATCTAATTACCCTGTAAGATATATACCATCCTGATTTTACAGGGGGGATTTCTTTATTTCTATTTACTTCTATTTTTATTCAAAGTCTTCTTGTAAGAAACTGAATGCTTTTTCATTGTTCTCAGATCCAAGGGTTTGGGTCTGTGGTCACCTATGCAAATTGGTGAGGCTTTTTATCCAACATTTCCCAGGAAAGGGGGGGTGCAAGTGTTGGGAGGATTGTTCATTGTTCTTAAGATCCAAGGGTCTGGGTCTGTAGTCACCTAGGCAAATTGGTGAGGCTTTTTACCAAACCTTGTCCAGGAAGTGGGGTGCAAGGTTTTGGGAAGTATTTTGGGGGGAAAGACGTGTCCAAACAGCTCTTCCCCAGTAACCAGTATTAGTTTGGTGGTGGTAGCGGCCAGTCCAAGGACAACGGGTGGAATATTTTGTACCTTGGGGAAGTTTTGACCTAAGCTGGTAAAGATAAGCTTAGGAGGTTTTTCATGCAGGTCCCCACATCTGTACCCTAGAGTTCAGAGTGGGGGAGGAACCTTGACAAGGGGTCATTGAGTCAATGGGCAAGGAGGAAGACAGGTTAACAAGAAATGACAGATCCTCCTGTGATGGGAAACAAACAGGAAACAGTTCCTCTCATAATATTGGCTGCTCAGGGGAAACTGTCTCTGCATGTTTCCAACCTAGATAGCTCTGGAAGCTGTTCTGCCAGATGCTCGGCAACCTTCCCCTAGATGGAGCCACTGATAAAGATCTGGGGGGGGGAGATCACAAAGCACCCCAAGAGGGCAAAGAAGGCTACTGAGGGTCAGCCAGTAATTACTAGGCCCTGAGGATCTCTCTCTGATGAATGATTGGTCCCACTCCCAGAACCATTGAGGCCCTTCAGAGGCTGCCTAGACAACTTGCTAGACTCACTGCACCAAGGACGGGATGGTAAATTACCAGAATATTCCAAGACAGACTCCAAAGAGCCGCCTGAGTAGTCAGTGGTCATTGGAGGTTCAAAGACTGATGGGGCCACTAGGCAACCTGACTTATCTGTAGCCCATTATAAAGAGACCAACATCGGTACCTAAGTAAGGTAGTCTACACTGCAGTGGCACCCTGAAACGGCAAAGGTATGGCATCATGAATCTGTGCCGAGAAAGACCTTGTAGTTGGTGCCACAATATCAACTGTAAATCAGTACTCAACTCTGACTATCATTCTTGTATCAGGGCTAAAGAATGTACTGGTGCTGACATGCTGTGTACCGCTGCCAAAGAGAGTACAAAGATGCTGAGTCCCCGCCATATTTATTAGCTTGTACAGATACTAGTACTGCTAACAGTCTCTGCACAGAAGCTGAGACAACAAAAGCAACTGCAGTGCAATAGATTCCTGCTTCACAGGAGAGTCTGGAATGGAGATGCATAACAAATCCTTTGCTGCCTCATAAGCTTGCAAAGTTGTCAGTACTGAAACAGCATCCAGAGACTTAATGGCTGTCCTGCTGATTGTACCGGAGTTGACGGCATGGTACAGATATCCATGATATCAGGGAGACATGGGTCAATGGCCCAGCTCCACCATGAGTACCTAAAGAGTTCCAGTGATGTTCTGAGTCCTTTTTGAATAGGATATTTCTTCAACTTCAAGGGATTCTTATCTGTCATGTCCCCTCTTTTCGGTAGGCCCCGGAGCAGAAGGCTGACCCTTCTTTCTCCGTGGAGAATATTCTCCAAGTCCAGAGGTCTGTCAAGACAACCACAGCAGCAGTCTGCACAAGGGTGGCAGGGTGTTTACTCAAGGGCCTTGGGACTGAGGCTGTCCTCATCACATGCTCCATGAGGTGCTGAACAGGCACGTCTCTGGAAACATGCGTTCTTTTCTTGAGCAAACGGCAGATATTGCACCCCTCCTAATGTGTCCCTTGCCAAGGCACAAAAGGGAGTGTGTATGGTGATCACTATTTGGAATCACTGGGTGAGCACACGATTGGAATGTGCAACCACTCGAAGTACTTCTTTTAGTGAGCAGCAGTTTCTACATGCACACAGTGCATAGCAGGCTACTGCGGGGTAGATTTACATCCCAGCTTGCCACGACTAAGTGTTCTTTGAGACAAGCCCTGAAAGGTGGTGTGACGGGGCAAGGCCAGATGGCTATAGAAAAGTAGTGGGAGATAGATATATTGGCCCCAGACTAAATAAATCCCTGGTACCAGGGTAAGTAAATGCCAGCTCCTCTAGGTCAATTACGACACCTGGGGCCAATTAAGATCTTTCCAGAAGGCAGGGAGGATAGCTAGGTTGATTGGGAAACCTAAAGCCAATTAGGGGCTGGGTGAAACTAGTTAAAAGCTTCCAGTTAGTTAGTTGGGCGCATGTCAGGAGCTGTAGGAGGAAGCTGCACTGTTGGAGGAATTGAGCAAAGAGCAGTACAAACCATTTCAGGCACAAGGAAGAAGGCCCTGAGGTAACGGTGAAGTAGATATTGAGGAAGCGGGGGCTGCTGTGGGGAAGTGGCCCAGGGAATTCTACATGTCCTATTTCCAAAAAGTCAGCTACCATAGCTGCTACTATTAGGGTCCCTGGGCTGGGACCCAGAGTAGAGGGTGAGCCTGGGCTCCCTCCCCGATTAATCACTGAGACTGGGAGATAACAGAGACTGTGTGAGGGAGGGTTGCTTCTCCTCACCTCCCTTGCTGGCTTATGATGAAAATAGCTCAGCAGGCTGTGACCCTTGCCTCTAGAGAGAGAAGAGCTACGTGGAGGGTCACAGTGAGCCTCTGAGGCTAGCAGAATCCGCCAGGAAACGCAGGACCCACGGAGACAAGGACAGAGCTTTGTCACAGTGGATAATGGGAAAGGGAAGGGATTTTAAGTCAACGTTAAGCATTTTGTTTTTTGTCTAACATTTACATTATTCCACTGTCTAAACACATAGTTGAGGGGGAAAACCATCTTTGAAGGGGTAGACATGTTAACTCTTTAATAAATAAGGTACAAGAAAACTCACAATACACACTTGAAATCTTGAAGTCTTCCAACAAAACCACAGAAGACCAAACTCGGTCCTCCTTTCTTTATACATCAGAAAGCAACAATAGAAGTGAAACTCCCTCCCTCCGCCCATCCACGTATTTTTTCTTCTTAGGGCAGCTCACTTAAAAAAAAACAAACCCTGCAGTTTAACTTACCAATAGAGGATTGTACGATCCATATGCACCAAAAGTATCCTCATTTCTCTGATATAGAGATTGTGACATTAGTCTTTCCAGCATGGATACATTTAATCCGTAAGCCATTGCAAGTCTAGATTTAATTACTGGTCCTAATTGCATTGGATCTCCAGCGAGCACTATCTGCAGAAGAAGTAAAAACCCTCTTCTGTATTAGAACTGACACAAAGTTAGATGAATACATTTTTTTTAAAAAACTAAGGATTAAAAAAATCAACTGCTGTTACAATACTGTAGACATTCTTTCTCAAATGGCTAACACTATTCAGTGGGTGGAGGGAAGGTGCAAAGTAATGATTAACTTGATGGCTGACTTTATTGCACAAATGTACAAGAATTTTATTCTTTTAAAGATAAAATATGATACAATTATTTGCACCTGAAAAAAAACAAAAAACCCCCCCCAAAAACACAGTTACCCACCTTTTTCGTAACTGTTGTTCGAGATGAGTTGCTCATATCAATTCCATTCTAGGTGTGCATGTGCCCGTGTGGTCATTAGTTTTGCCTTAGCAGTATCTGAAGGGCCAGCTGTGGCGCCCCCTTGAGTGCCATGCTCAGGCGTTCGTATATCAGGTGCCACCGGCCCTACGCTCTCTCTGTTCCTTCTTGCCGACAACTCCAACAGAGGGGCAGGGGTAATGGAATGGACATGAGCAACACATCTCGAATATTTACGAAAAAGGTGGGTAACTGTTTTTTCTTCAAGTGCTTGCTCATGTCGATTCAATTCTAGATGACTTACAAGCAGTTATCAAAGGAGATGGGCTCAGAGTTCGTGGTCTTGTAGCTTACAGCACTGCTCTGCCAAAGCCAGCATCATCTCAAGCTTGCTGGGTAAGGGCAAAATGAGACAAACGTTTGAACAGACGAGCAGGTAGCGGCCCTACACATCTCTTGGATTGCTACCTGTCTCAGGAAGGCCACTGACTATGCTTGTGTCCTAGTCGAGTGTGCCATCACGATTGCCAGCGGAGGCACTTTCACCAGATCACAGCAGTAGCGGATGTAGGCTGTGATCCAGGACGAAATTCTCTGAGCAGACACTGGGCGACCTTTCGTTCTGCCACTGCAACAGTGTTGACTTACAGAACGGCCTTGTTCTATCTATGTAGAAGGCCTGCACCCTCCAGACATCCAGGGTGTGTAGTCTACTCTCATCTGACACATGAGGTTTTGGAAAGAAGATAGGCAAGTACATCTCCTGGCCAGTATGAAACTGGGAAATAACTTTGGGCAGAAACCCTGAGTGCAGTCACAGCTGGATCTTATCCTTGTAGAAGACCATATAGGGAGGCTCAGAAGTAAGCACCCTGAACTCGGACACCCTGGGGGCTGACATTATCGTGACCAGGAACGAGACCTTCCAGAAGAGAGCAGGAAGTCAGAGGCTCAAATGGAGACTCCATGAGCCTCAACAGCATGAGATTCAGGTCCAGGGGAGTGGGAGAATGGGGTCTCAAACATGCGGGTAGAGACACTCCAGACCTTTCAAAAACTGTACTACCATGTCATGAATGAAGATCAACCTGCCTTGAAACAGAGGATGGAAAGTCGAGAAAGCGACCAGGTGGACCTTGACCAATGACAGGGACAAATGTTGGAGTTTGAGGTGCAGCAGATAATCCAGGATCTCCTGCAGCAGGGCCTGCTTGACCCAAATACACGCATTCTGAGGCCCAACATGTGGATCTTTCCATTTGGCCAGGTAAGTCGCTCTTGTGGAGGGTTTCCTGCTACCCTGCAAGACCAGCTGGACACGGGTCAAGCATGCCTATTCTTCCATGCTTAGCCATGTAGTAGCCAAGCCATAAAGTGCAGCGCCACCAGGTTCAGATGCAAAAGGCTGCTGTGGTTCTGTCACAGCAGATCCGGCCAGAGAGGCAGCTGCAGTGGGGAGGTTACCAAAAGGCTCAGTAACTTGCCTAACCAGTGCTGGGCGAGGCCACGTGGGGGATATTAGGATAACTTTTGCCTTGTCTTGCCCGATCTTCACAAGGACTCTGTGAATCAGTGGCACTAGTGGGAAGGCATACATCAGCGCTCCCAACCACAGAATGAGAAAGATGTCTGGCAGGGAGCCCGTCAGTTTCCCAGACTGAACAGAACACGTGTCATTTTCTGTTCTGCCTGGACACGAACAGGCCCACCTGGGAAGTCCCCCACCTCTGGAAGATTATGCTGACCACCTCCGGATGGAGCAACTACTCGTGGTGAGAGGAGACAGTCCTGCTGAGGTGATCTGCCAGGACGTTCCTGGTTCCAGGCAGGTATGTGGCTATCAGATGAATGGCATGACACACACAAAATTCCCAAAGGTGGAGATCTTTTTGATAAAGAGCCAAAGACATGGCAGCGCCCTGCCTGATGATGTAACACATCGCAGCAGTGTTGTCTGTCAGGACCTGCACCACCTTGTCCTTCAGGTGGGGCAAGAATGCCTGACAGGCCAGGCAAACCGCTCTGAGCTCCTTGATGTTTATATGGAGGGCCAGATCATCCCACAACCAGTGACCCTGCATGCTCAGCTTGCCTAGGTGGGCTCCCTAGCCCAGGTCTGAAGCACTGGAGACCAGGGTCAGCTACGGGGATGGGGTCACAAAGGGGACTCCCTCCAACATAGATTCGGGGTCCAACCACCAACCCAGGGAAGGCCTGATGTGGTATGGTACACTGACTACCCTGTCCAGGTCACGCCTGTCAGGAATGTAGACCAACGCCAGCCGTGCTTGCAAGCGCCAGAGATGGCCCAACAGCCACAGGCGTGAGCCGTGGTGAGCGGGTGGTTCTTTACATGGGAGATCAGGTCTGACATGGCCTGAAAACATGCTTACGGAAGGAAGGGTCTGGCTCACATGGAGTCAAGAACCGCCCCAATGAACTCTCTTTGTTGGACTGGCCTTAAAATGGATTTTTTCTCGTTTATTAACAGGCCCAGGTTGTGGCAAGTGGAATGCACCAGATTGAGGATCCTCTGCACTTGCTCCTGAGACCTGCTCTCGATGAGCCAGTTGAGATATGGAAAGACCTGGACCCCTCGGCATCTCAGCTAAGCAGCCACGGCGCCATATATTTTATGAACACCCTGTGGGCCGATGAGAGGCCAAAGGGTAGCACTGTGAATTAAAAATGGAGCCTACCCACTATGAAATGGAGGAAGCATCTGTGACCTGGGAAGGGATGATTGTGGCCAGGGAGACCATGTGAAACTTCAACTTTTTGAAAAGGAGTACTTGTGGCACCTTAGAGACTAACCAATTTATCTGAGCATAAGCTTTCGTGAGCTACAGCTCACTTCATCGGATGCATATTGTGGAAAATACAGAAGATGTTTGTTTTTATACACACAAATCATGAAAAAATGGGTGTTTATCACTACAAAAGGTTCTCTCCCCCCCCCCCCCACTCTCCTGCTGGTAATAGCTTATGTAAAGTGATCACTCTCCTTACAATGTATATGATAATCAAGGTGGGCCATTTCCAGCACAAATCTAGGGTTTAACAAGAACGTCTGAGGAACAGTGGAGGGGGGGGAGGGGCGGGAGGGAGAGAGGAATAAACAAGGGGAAATAGGCTTGAATAGAGACTGGGAATGGTTGAGTCATTATAAAAAGTAACCTAAGTTAATTGTATCCAATTTGCAAATGAATTCCAAGTCAGCAGTCTCTCGCTGGAGTCTGGATTTGAAGTTTTTCTGTTGTAATATCGCAACTTTCATGTATGACAGGTTTCAGAGGAACAGCCGTGTTAGTCTGTATTCGCAAAAAGAAAAGGAGTACTTGTGGCACCTTAGAGACTAACCAATTTATTTGAGCATGAGCTTTCGTGAGCTACAGCTCACTTCATCAGATGTTTACCGTGGAAACTGCAGCAGACTTTATATACGTAATCGCGTGATCAACCTTCAGGATAGGTTACAGATCCTTGATAATGCGTTGGAGGGGTTTTAGTTGGGGGCTGAAGGTGACGGCTAGTGGCGTTCTGTTATTTTCTTTGTTAGGCCTGTCCTGTAGTAGGTGACTTCTGGGAACTCTTCTGGCTCTATCGATCTGTTTCTTCACTTCAGCAGGTGGGTACTGTAGTTGTAAGAATGCTTGAAAGAGATCTTGTAGGTGTTTGTCTCTGTCTGAGGGGTTGGAGCAAATGCGGTTGTATCGCAGAGCTTGGCTGTAGACAATGGATAGTGTGGTGTGGTCAGGGTGAAAGCTGGAGGCATGTAGGTAGGAATAGCGGTCAGTAGGTTTCCGGTATAGGGTGGTGTTTATGTGACCATCGTTTATTAGTACTGTAGTGTCCAGGAAGTGGATCTCTTGTGTGGACTCGACCAGGCTGAGGTTGATGGTGGGATGGAAACTGGTGAAATCATGGTGGAACTCCTCAAGAGCTTCTTTTCCATGGGTCCAGATGATGAAGATGTCACCAATATAGCGCAAGTAGTGTAGGGGCGTTAGGGGATGAGAGCTGAGGAAGCATTGTTCTAAGTCAGCCATAAAAATGTTGGCATACTGTGGGGCCATGCGGGTACCCATAGCAGTGCCACTGATTTGAAGGTATACATTGTCCCCAAATGTAAAATAGTTATGGGTAAGGACAAAGTCACAAAGTTCAGCCACCAGGTTAGCCGTGACATTATCGGGGATAGTGTTCTTGACGGCTTGTAGTCCATCTTTGTGTGGAATGTTGGTGTAAAGGGCTTCTACATCCATAGTGGCCAGGATGGTGTTTTCAGGAAGATCACTGATGGATTGTAGTTTCCTCAGGAAGTCAGTGGTGTCTCGAAGGTAGCTGGGAGTGCTGGTAGCGTAGGGCCTGAGGAGGGAGTCTACATAGCCAGATAATCCTGCTGTCAGGGTGCCAATGCCTGAGATGATGGGGTGCCCAGGATTTCCAGGTTTATGGATCTTGGGTAGTAGATAGAATATCCCAGGTCGGGGTTCCAGGGGTATGTCTGTGCGGATTTGATCTTGTGCTTTTTCAGGGAGTTTCTTGAGCAAATGCTGTAGTTTCTTTTGGTAACTCTCAGTGGGATCAGAGGGTAATGGCTTGCAGAAAGTGGTGTTGGAGAGCTGCCGAGCAGCCTCTTGTTCATATTCCGACCTATTCATGATGACAACAGCACCTCCTTTGTCAGCCTTTTTGATTATGATGTCAGAGTTGTTTCTGAGGCTGTGGATGGCATTGTGTTCCACATGGCTGAGGTTGTGGGGCTGCTTTTCCACAATTTCAGCCCATGCACGTTGGCGGAAGCACTCTATGTAGAAGTCCAGTCTGCTGTCTCGACCTTCAGGAGGAGCCCACCTAGAATCTTTCTTTTTGTAGTGTTGGTAGGGAGGTCTCTGTGGATTAGTATGTTGTTCAGAGGTGTGTTGGAAATATTCCTTGAGTCGGAGATGTCGAAAATAGGATTCTAGGTCACCACAGAACTGTATCATGTTTGTGGGGGTGGAGGGGCAGAAGGAGAGGCCCCGAGACAGGACAGCTGCTTCTGCTGGGCTAAGAGTATAGTTCGATAGATTAACAATATTGCTGGGTGGGTTGAGGGAACCATTGCTGTGGCCCCTTGTGCCATGTAGTAGTTTAGAAAGTTTAATGTCCTTTTTCTTTTGTAGAAAAGCAAAGTGTGTGTTGTAAATGGCTTGTCTAGTTTTAGTAAAGTCCAGCCACGAGGAAGTTTGCGTGGAAGGTTGGTTTTTTTTATGAGAGTATCCATTTTTGAGAGCTCATTCTTTATCTTTCCCTGTTTGCTGTAGAGGATGTTGATCAGGTGGTTCCGCAGTTTCTTTGAGAGCGTGTGGCACAAGCTGTCAGCATAGTCTGTGTGGTATGTAGATCGTAATGGATTTTTTACCGTCGGTCCTTTTGGTACGATAACCCAACACACTCACAAATCTTGGGAGACAGGCCAGTCCTTGCCTACAGACAGCCCCCCAGCCTGAAGCGAATACTCACTAGCAACCACATACCACACAACAGAACCACTAACCCAGGAACCTATCCTTGCAACAAAGCCCGCTGCCAACTGTGCCCACATATCTATATAGGGGACACCATCACAGGGCCTAATAACATCAGCCACACTATCAGAGGCTCGTTCATCATGTGCAAGCAATGCCCCTCTGCCATGTACATTGGTCAAACTGGACAGTCTCTACGTAAAAGAATAAATGGACACAAATCAGATGTCAAGAATTATAACATTCATAAACCAGTCGGAGAACACTTCAATCTCTCTGGTCATGTGATTACAGACATGAAAGTTGTGATATTACAACAGAAAAACTGCAAATCCAGACTCCAGCGAGAGACTGCTGAACTGGAATTCATTTGAAAATTGGATACAATTAACTTAGGCTTGAATAGAGACTAGGAATGGTTGAGTCATTATAAAAAGTAACCTATTTCCCCTTGTTTATTCCTTCCTCCCCCGCACTGTTCCTCAGACGTTCTTGTTAAACCCTGGATTTGTGCTGGAAATGGCCCATCTTGATTATCATACACATTGTAAGGAGAGTGATCACTTTACATAAGCTGTTACCAGCAGGAGAGTGGGGTGGGGAGAGAGAAAACCTTTTGTAGTGATAAACACCCATTTTTTCGTGATTTGTGTGTATAAAAACAAACATCTTCTGTATTTTCCACAGTATGCATCCGATGAAGTGAGCTGTAGCCCACGAAAGCCTATGCTCAAATAAATTGGTTAGTCTCTGAGGTGCCACAAGTACTCCTTTTCTTTTTGCGAATACAGACTAACACGGCTGTTATTCTGAAACCTTTCAACTTTTTGAGAAGCTTGTTGAGGAGGTTTAGGGGTGGGTGCAGCCTCCTCTATCCTGGCCTCCGAGTGTGACTCATGCACTGAGTCTGGTGCTGTCCGTACTGCCAGCTGTTGCTCCGAGGCAGTGGCAGATGAACAATGCGAAGGGGGCATTGTCATGACTGGCATGCCCCATGCACTCCAATAAGGCTACAGTGCTGGCCATTGGCCATGCTGCCAAGGCGGCACTGTCAACATCAGCGCAGCCTTGAGAGCCCAATCACTTTGGTGGAGTCTGGGCGAGGGGCTGAACTGCCCTTCTGTGCCAGAGGAATCCCCTTCTGGTGACCACAGTGGGCCATCGACGCCCGCGTCTGCCTGCTGACGGTTGCCGCTGGAGACTGGTGCCTGAAGTGAGAGGGTTGGTGTCGGTATCGAGAGGACCAGAGGCATGACAGGGAGTGCTCCCCACAGGGCAGGCGACTGAGATCTGCGCTGAGAGGATGACTGGCGGGAGGATGAATGGTGCTGGCAATACAGAGACTAGCGCCTCCCCTTATGCAATCCACATTGAACAGCAGGGACTGCGATTGCTGTGCTGGAGACCGAGGGCGAACCCCAGATCCGAAGATCTGCAGCTTGGAGGAGAGCACTGCCTTGTCTCAGGGGATTGGTGGAGTGCCACTGCCCCCGAGGGGGTCTTAGCAGCTGGCTTGCCCTCATGGGGAGCCTTTGCCGTTTCCTGTGGTGCTGGCGGAGGCCTCTGCTCTCTCAGCACTTTCTTGGTTGGGAAGACGTTGATGCTGCCACAAGTTTGAGACCCCTACCGCTCCTGGGAGTCGGTAGTGGATCCTTTAAGGGGTAAGGGCCCCGACCAGGGAGGCACATCCACGTGGCTCCAGAGCGGCCAGGTGGCCCCAACTGAGTCCTTTGCCAGATGTCTCATGGCCCTTCTTGCTCAGTGATGGGAAGCCGTGCTTCTTTGTTTTCTCTTGGGGCACTGGTGACTGGGAGTGGTGCCGGGCGGAGTTCAGTGCTGGGGGTGCACTGCACACCGAGAGCAAGGTACTAGGAGAGTCTTGGTGGGACGGCTCAGAAGCTGGACAAAGGGCAGCCTCCATGAGGAGAGCCCCAAGTGAATATCCCGCTTTTTCTGAGTCCTGTGTCAAAATTTTTTTACAAATATGACACTTGTCCTTCACATGGGATTCCCCCAAGCACTTGAGGCAGCTGCTGTGGGGGTCATTTAAAGGCATAGGCCTGTTACAGTCTGTGCAGGACTTAAAACCCCAGAGACCGAGGCATGCCCCACATGGGGCAAACTCCCTGCTAGGACTAACTTCTAACTACACTTAAGAACTACACCTCTACCCCGATATAACGCGGTTCTCGGAAGACAAAAAAAATCTCACCACGTTATAGGTGAGACCATGTCATATCGAACTTGCTTTGGGCCCCTCTGTTCCTTGTTCCCTAACTGCCCCCTCCAGAGACCCCCCGTCCTTAATCACTCCCAGGACCCCACTCCCTACTCAACCCCTCTGCTCCCTGCCCCTGGACTGCTCCGACTTATATCCACATCCCCCAGCCCGTGACAGGCACTCACTGGCAGTGGCGGGAAGTGGAGCAATGGTGGCCCCAGCCTGCTCCACTCCACCACCTCCCAGCTGTGGTGCTCCGCTTCCGCCGCTGGCGAGTGCAGGAAGGTTGGGGAAAGGATGCTCCCCGTACTCACCTGCGGCAGGAAGTGGAGCACTGTGGCTGGGAGCTGGCAGAGTGGAGCAGGCTGGGGCCAGGCTGCTCCACTTCTGCTGCTGCCAGTGAGTGCGCCGGGGTATCCCTTCCCCCAAGCCCCCTCCCCCGAGCGACATGGCTGGGGCCAGGGAAGCTGAGCGGGCTGCTTCCGGACCCCTCTAATCCCCCAGGCTGCTCTGGGACTGCGGGGCCCCCAAAAGTGCCCCACCCACAGCTCCTGCCTCCCAGACCCTGGGGGTTGGGGGGGAGCCCCTGACCGCCCCTCAGACCCTCTGCCCCTTATCCAACCCCTTGGTCCTGGCCTGGCACCCTTAACACACTGCTCAGAGCAGCGTGTCAGAGCTTTACCACATTGTATGCAAACCCGTGTTATATCAGGATAGAAGTGTACTTAACACTAACTACTATAACAAACTATTTACAAGGCCCTAAAGCTTCAAGTCAGAAGAGATGAAACTGCTAGCCCTGCTATGCAAGGAAAGGCGCTCTGACTAACCACCACAGGTGGTAAGAAGGAACTGAGAGGGCACAGCGGCACCTAATATACCGATGCATGAATGTGGCACTCAAGGGGGCACCAGAGCTGGCCGTACAGATGACGCTAAGGCAAAATCTCGGATGACCATGCACATGGGCGCGCGCATACCTAGAATGGAATTTCATGAGCAACACATCTTGAAAAACAAGTATGTTTTAGCAAGATAGTGTTTATTATGAAAAGTACTCAAAACTATTACTTAAGAGTAGAAAATGCTGAAAATTAGAGCATTTGTTTAAAACTTAAGAGCTTCAAATTAAGTGGCAACATGTATTTACAACATGATATAATACACTATTAACAAACTAATACAAGTTCCCAGAACTGCACGCTCATTTCTTGGAAATAGCAACTTATCCTATCACTAGCCATGAAGTGATCGCGTTAGAAATAGGAAGCTGTTACTGGAAGTGAAGAAAGCAAGCCTAAAACCCTTTAATAAAAACAAAACAACAACAAAACCATACATATATTAAGATACATACCTGTCCATTAACTTCTGAAATCAGCCCAAGCGGAATCAAGCATTCTGGTTCACTTGCCTGTCCTGCTTCATCCACAAATACATGTGTGAAATGCCCAAGCCTAGAGTTAAATAAAATCACTTCAGACAGCTGTTTTAGGGTTAGTATATTCTGCCACCCTGTGGTTCACCTGGTCAAATAATTCTGAAAAAAATTACAAGGATCAAGTATGTGTGCTATATGCAGTCACATCTCAACATGAGAGGTATTTCAACACTTGACAGCTTTATAATATTGCCGGGGAGAAAGCAAAAGCCTAGTAAACTTAGCTCTCATTTGTGACATCACGTATTTTGAAAGATACATATCAGAAATATTTCCTGTTTTTCTTTAACTTGGTCAGAATAGAAAATTTAAGTTGACACAGAAATGACACTTTTCCTCACCCTCCCTTTGCCCCCCACCCGCCATATAAGCTGGAGAATGTCATTAGTTTAGAGCTGATGTTCTGTGTTGTGTTCCAGCACAGCAGTGCTAGTAATTCTTAAGCTAAGCAGGATTGCATGTGTTGTGCAGGTAGCGGCAAGGAGAACAGAGACACACCCATGGTTTCAAGGGAGCTAAGTGCTTTAGCAGCAATAATTGAAAAATGACCCAATCAGCACTACCTGTGATGATGTTGTGAAGGCCAAGACTATAACAGGGTTAATAAAAGAACTAGATAAATTCATGGAAGATAGGTGCATCAATGGCTATAAGCCAGGATGGGCAGGGATGGTGTCCCTAGTTTCTGTTTGCCAGAATCTGGGAATGAGCAACAGGGAACGGATCACTTGATGATTACCTGTTCTGTTCATTCCCTCTGGGGCACTTGGCATTGACCACTGTCGGAAGACAGGATACTGGGCTAGATGGACGTTTGGTCTGACCCAGTATGACCGTTCTTATGTTCTTACTTCCAAGTGCAGCATGACCTACAGTGTTAACTCCTAAAATGCTTTCAATTACAGTTGGTCCTTGGCAATACACATAACTGCCAGAGAATCACTGCTGTAGGAGAGGGGGAAAAAACCAAAACCAAAACCACAATTGTGCCACACAGTCTTCTCACTTTTATGGGATTTTGATCTTTAAATTACGTATTTTGAAAATAATGTCGTTTGAGATAATTTTATAGTTCAACTATGCTGGAAGGGCTAACTAAAATTTAATATGGCTGTAAGCTTAGCTGGGAATGCAATGTTTTACTACTTGTTAACAGTTGCCTGGTTTAAACAGATTAAACTACTTTGCAGAGTACCCCCAAATATTTATTTCATAGCCCCAAGTGTCCAAAGCTATTAATGACATGCATCCACAGTACCTTACTCCTATTTGATAAAACATTCCTGCACTGCTACATGTGGTAATTATTATCCTGAACCGTGATGCTTTCCAAATATCTTCACCATCTTTGCAGTAAAGTTTTACTGTATCACCGACTGTCTGCAAACAGAAGACACTTATTTACTCAAGTATTTTTTATAAAACTGCCACACACCAAGCTCATGATGTGTAAATTATACAGGCCAGCTTGAAGTTCAAAACCACTAAATATTTAAAACTGTACAAAAATATTTTAATAAGATTTTATTTTAGAAGCTGTACTTTAAGTATTTATTGGACCCAGCAATGCACTTTGAGGGGAGTTCGGTCCTGAGTTTGCCCAAACAAGGAGGAGTGCAAAATAAAGCACATTTTTATTACAAAAATAACATTGTATTTTCTTTATTCTTAGTTTTATAAGATCAAATCTTAACATATGTACAACCAGGACACTGCACAAATAGAAACGGTCAAAAAGGGCTGTAAAGATAGTCCATATCTCCCTTTGTAAATAAATGTAGACTTCATTAGTCTGGAAAACAATAAGGGCTTGTCTACATGGTGGTGTAATGTGTTTTTGGGGGGGTGTGATTTCTGAAGTGCACTAATGTATAGTGCATTAATTGGTCTGTGTAGACCCTGCTGATATGCACTAAAGGTTCCCTAGTGAGCACAACATTAAAGCACACTAGGGAAACTTTTATGCATACCAGCAGGGTCCACATGGACCAATTAATGCTCAACACATTAATGCCCTTCAGAAATAATACCCTCAAAGGGCACATTACCCCTCTATGTAAGGACAAGCCCTAAGAAGAGATGAACATAAAATAATGACTGTCAAAGAAAAGATCAATTGCTCTGTGACACAAAACAAGAACACAGGGACACAACATTAAAGGGTGGGAAAAAAAAAAGTAAAGCCAACTTAAAAAGACAAAATGAAAACTACACAGTGCCAACCCAAAAAAACAGTGCCAACCCCCCGCAAAAAAAAAGTATTTAAAATGCAGTGAATAATTGAACAGTGGAAAATTCCTGCTGCATATTATTTGACCAAATAAACTTAGTAAAATTAAAAAGAAGAATTCATACAGGAAAAAAAACCATCAGCAGCATCACTATTTAGGACAAAGATGACAAGGGTTGTCATTACTTCTGTTTCAGGGCATGGCGAGGTGCAGGATTTTAGGCATCCAATGTAAGTCACAACTCAAACCAGGATACCCACTACTGCAGATAGACCATTAGTCTGTTCTGGTATGGATGTTCCTGTGTTCTGAATGTAAGCGAAGAAATTATTAAAATAAGTAAATAGATGTGTATGTTACTGTGACACTCTCAGGAGGCGGATTAAGTTTTATTGGGGCCCTGGGCCCAAAGAACATTTGGGCCCCTCACCTCTGCCCCTGCCCCCTGGCCTAGCTGGAAGCTGGGCCATGGTAAGAGCTGCCCAAGGTACCTGGGCCACTGTAGGGAACCCTGGACCCTCTACCTGCACTGGGTGGTGTGCCCGTGGGGCAGGGACATGGGCTGGGGGCTGTTCTCGGTCCCCAACCCAGGGAGAGTGGACGGTCCAGGGATCCACACAGCTTTCTGGGCTCCCTGGGCAGCTCTTACCTCAGCCTAGGGCAGTTGTCCCCAAACTGTGGGGCATACCCCCCTAGGGGGGCAGAGAGGAACATATGTGGGGGGCATAGTAGGGCCCAGGACAGCCCCCACGGGGGGGGGTGGGGTGGGGAGAGACTGCCACCCAGCCACACCTCTGGCCCCCTGCTCCTGCAAAGGGACGGGGTGGTTGGGGGGGTGGGTGGCAGAAGCATGACCGAAAAAGTTTGGGGACCCCAGCCTAAGGTGACCATATGTACCATTTTGGTCCTGGATATCCCAACTTTTTTGGCAAAACTCGTTGGCAAGAGCAAATGGGACAAATGCCCAGTTTTGCCAAAAAGGGGCTCGGGGAGGTGGTGAGCAGTTGGGCTCAGGCCAGCCCTACGTGAGGCAAGAGGGGGACTTGGACTACTGGCTTGGACCAGCTATGCACAGGAGGTGGGGAAAAGGGCTTGGACCAGCTCCACGTGGGATGGGGGGCGAAGGGGTATATGCTCACCCTATCCCAGGGTCTGTCTTCCAGCCTGCCCAAGGCCTCAAGGAGAAGAGGAGCAGCAGGGTGGAGGGATCCTGGAGGGCAGTGTTCCCTCTAATTTTTCCCACACAGGTGCAGAGCAACACATCCTCCATATTGGTGCACATAAAATTCATGTGGCGGGGGTGAGGCTGAGGGGGAGGGAGCTCAGGGGCAGAATGTGGAGGTGCGGGGACAGAGGGAGGTGCAGGCTCTGGGGATGAGGGTCTCAGGGCTGGGTCAAAGGGCTGGGGTGCGGGGAGGTAAGGGCTTCGGCTGGGGGTCCAGGCTGCCCCAGGGCTATGGTGGGAAGAGAGGACTCCCCCCAGCTCTTTCCCTGCAGCAGCACTGGGAGGGGGTAGGGAGGGGATGAGGGAGGAGAAGAGGCGCCTTTCTCCCTGTCGCAGCAGGGCTGGGTTGGGTTGGGACCAGACTGGGGAGGGGTGCCTCTCCCCCAGCTGCAGCAGGTCCAGGGCTGGGTTGGGGTGCCTAGGCCCCGGCTAATCCGGGGCTGGTGGGGAGAGGCGCCTCCCCCTGCCGCAGCAGGTCTGGGGCTGGGGGAGAGGCATCTGTCCCCACTGCAGCCTGAGTGCCTGCGCAGCGCTTAATAGGTTGCCGTGCGGCTTAGAGGGAACTTAGCCGAGGAAATGGGGGTAGAAAAGGAGGAGCAGGAGGCAGGGCCCCTAGGCATGGGCCTTGTGGGCAATCCACCACTGAACATGCTGTACCTTAGAGTGCCACCCTGAAACTCCCATATTCACCACTGTCATATAATTAGGTACGTTTCATACAAAGTATGCCTTCTGAGGTACCATTTTAAAAGTCTTGATCTGTTGAACATTAATATCCTGTTGGATTGTATGTGCTATCACTGTATGTGAGGTTATGAAGTTTTGACATGTATGTGTTACTGAAATATGTTCTGAAGATGGAACACCCACAAACAGCCTTTTAGGTACAACAATGGATTAACCAGACAGCAGATAATGGCTCATCAACACCCATCAAGGACAGAATCCACTATCTCAGGAACTGTATACAATGGAGACTTCTCAGAGAGAACATGTAAATAATGGAGACTTCTTTACCAATGGTAGCAGACCCCTACATCACAAACAGATGTTTGCAGCAAGCTGGAAGAAACTATAAAAGAGGGGAAGTGACATCATTACTGGACCTCTCTCCCCCTTCAACTCAAAACCTAGAAGACATGTCTGGTGGATAAAGACTTTGAACTGAGGAGGCTGGTCCCAGGCTGGAAACGAGTTCCAGCCTACCTGCTGAGGATCTGTAACCTGCTTGCACCATCTGTCAGGGTGAGACACTGCTTGATTCAAATCCTGTTTAGTTTGTAAAACTCAGACTGTAATTTATTTTTTTTCTTAAGTATCCAATTTGGATCTCTATGCTTGCTCTTTATATTCATTTAAAATTTATCTTTCTGTAGTTAATATTTTACCTAAAACAGTGTGCTTTTTTTTGAAGTGCTCGGGAAATCTCAGCTCAGTTTACAAAGGCTAGTGTGTATCCTCTCCACATCGAGGGAGGGGTGGACTGGGTAATGAACTTACACTGATCAGGCTTCTGACCAGAGCAAGACAGTACAGTTCTGAGGTGCAGCAAGGCTGGGGAGGAGCTGGGGGGAGCCTCTCTATTATTGGTTCAACAGTGGCTGGCAAAGCATTCATGTAACTCAGCTGGGTGCAGGGCCGTCTCTAGCCATTTTGATGCCCTAAGCAGCCGCCCCCCTGCGGGGGTGGGGGCTGTGTGGGGACCCAGACTACTGTGGGGGCTGGGGGGGGGGAGGGAGGGCTGGCTCCAGGCCTCTGCAGGGGCGAAGCTGGCTACTTCCTGCGGGAAGTGGCGTGACCTGGCCCCAGCCTGCTCTGCTCCTCTGGCTCCTACGCTTGGGGGGAACTGCTCCTCTGCACTCGCAAGCAGCAGGGCTGGGAGCCAGGGGAGCAGAGCTGATTGGGGCCAGGTCGCTCTACTTACTGCCATCAGTGAGTGCAGGGAGCGCAACCCCTGTAGCCATCTTCAGGGGAAGAGCTAGCTGGAGTGGGGGTGGGGTGGAAACAGGCGGAGGCCATGTAGAAGAAGTGGAGCAGCACGCAGCTGCTTAGGGCACCACGAAATTTGGTGCCCCAAATTTCCTGGTGCCCTATGCAGCTGCGTACTTTGCGTATGGGTCGGGATGGCCCTGATTGGGTGCATCCCTGCCTGTGGATGGCTGTGTAAATGTAGCGCCTGTCAGAGGTTTGTGGCTTAACAACAACATCAGTGTGAGAGGGATACCCCAGGCTGGTAGGACAAAGGGCTCAGTGGTCCCATGGTCCAGGTTGCACCAGAGGAACCCCGTCACCGTTACATACATACAACTCAATGCATTATGGAGCAAATTCCATCACCCTTTTCCACACTGAGTAGCATCTTACTGTTTGAAGTAGTCCCGTTGACATAAATGGCCTACTTACAGAAAAAAAAAGCGTTACACAATGAGTTTAAGTTTAGGCTCAAATTCTAGCACAAATTCCAGCTATTTACCACAATTAACATATTTTCGCCAATTGATTATCTAGTGAATTATTTTTAACCCTAAAAATATAAATACTATTTTCCTCAGTGAGTTTAATAAACAAAGGAAAGTCCTAGGAGTGACATTTTAAGATTAAAAGTATACATCCTTTTTTTAGTATTTTAATTAAAAAGGATTTACAAAATTTACCTCTTCACACCTGCAGCTAGCATTAACTCTGACCATAGCTCCTGGTTTTAGGAGGTTACTATCATGCAGTCGTAAGCAAACTAAATCCGTTGCACTGTTGGATGGTGCACAGACCAAAATTCGACTGTCTGGTAAAGTATAATGTATCTGCATTTTAAAAAAAGTGCAGCTTTTTAAAACATTTCATTTGGAAAAGCTACATTCATCACAAATAAAGCAAGCACACAGTTCAAATATTTAATATAATTCAGACTACAATTACGAATGTTTCTACATTCGTCATGTTTCTACATTCGTCATGTTGCAGTTCAGTCAAAACTCAAGGAAACATCTTTCCCTAGACTGGAAATTCAATCACCATCATCAGATTGAAACACACACCATGAATGCAGGGTATGTGCTTTTAAAGCGGTGGTTAAAGCTCTAGTGCAGGGGTCGGCAACCTATGGCACGTGTGCCAAAGACGGCATGCGAGCCCATTTTTAATGGCACACTGCTGCCTGCCGGGGTCCTGGCAGGCAGCAGCGTGCCATTAAAAATCCGGCCCGGCCCACTCTTCTCCATTCTCCGCCCCCTCCCACGGGGGCAAGGGGCAGAAGCTTGGTCCTGCCAGCTCCCCTGCCTCTTCCCGCAGCGTGCTGGGTTCCTACCCCACCATCCCTCCCTCCCTGCCAGCTGATCAGCTGATGGCCCTTGCGAGGTAGGGGGAAGGGGTGGGGGAGGAGCGGAGTCAGTGTGCTCGCTGCTCCTGGTGGAGGCGGAGAAGAAGCGGGAGCAGGGACTTGGGGAAATGGGGCATATCCCCTCCAGCCCCCCTGCCGTGAGGACCCCAGCCTTCTGCCTGACCCCCCCCACCACACACACCCAGCCCTCTTCCCTGAGCCCTGCAGACCCGCACACTCCCAAGGCCCCTGCCCTGAGTCCTGTACCCCCCCCACACACACCCAGCTCTCTGCTTGACTCCTTCACCCCCACCCCATGACCCCAGCCCTGACTCTGGCACCTCCACACATACCAAGGCTCCCAGCACCTTATGCCCTGACACCTGCACCCCCCTCACATGCCCCCAGCCCTCTGCCGTGACTCTTGCACCCCCCCACATCCCCAGCCCCCCCACACCCCCCACATCCTGACTCTTGCACGCCCCACATCTCCATCCCCACCCTGTGCACCAAATGGGAGCTCCTGCACCTCCCCCCCACATTCCCACCTGCACCCCTCCCACCAAATGGGAGCTGCCCAGGTAAGTGCTCCACACCCAAACCTCCTGCCCCAACCCTGAGCCCCCTCCCTCATTCTAGCTCTTGGCCAGACCCTGCACCCCGACCCCCAGCCTGCTCCTTCACCCCCAGCCTGTGCTCAGTGGACTCCCACCCTCAGCTCAGTGCAGAGAGAGAGGAAGAGAATAGGCTAGAACCAGGGAGAAGGTAGGTACCCACTGTATTTTGGGCAGCGCCGGGACCTCAGACCGGCAGCGGGCTGAGCAGGTCCAGCAGCTGGGATCCTGGCTAGCAGGAGCCAGCGGATGGAACCCCTGAGCGGCCGGTGGCGTAAGATCAACATTTTAATTTAATTTTAAATTAAGCTTCTTAAAACATTTTGAAAACCTTGTTTATTTTACAATACGACAATTGTTTAGTTATATAATATATAGGCTTAGAGAAAGAGAGAGACACCTTCTAAAAAACATTAAAATGTATTACCAGCACATGAAACCTTAAATTAAAGTGAATGAAGACTCGGCACACCACTTCTGAAAGGTTGCCGACCCCTGTCTTAGTGAATAGTATTTAAACAAAAATACTGAATTAAAAAACTGACTATATGTTGTTAAAAGATTTATGAACACAAACTTGTACAGAGATCTTCTCTTGGGTTTATTTTCACATGGAGAGAGTTGAACTGAAATACCCTCTAAGTGTTAGCATGTTTTTTTAAAAGCTATTTTTAGTTTTGATTATGATAAGTATCTATGGCAATTCCAGAGATTATTGCTTTGTTGTTCACTATTACCTGTAAGATCGCTTCTATCACTGTTACAGTTTTTCCAGTTCCCGGTGGTCCGAAGAGAACGTAAGGAGTTGGACGACATTCACCACTAAGTATCCTTTTCACTGCTAATTTCTGATGCTCATTCAGCGCAGGATTGAAAAATTCACAGTCTCTCTGTTCAGGTGTCATGATTCCATTGACTATATTCAAAACAGATAAGCATTACAAATACACAAGGAGAGTTTTTTTTTATAAATTAGAATTTCAGTTAAACAGATTTTGTTTTAATGTGATCTAGACTTTATAATATAATCATTTTAAAAAGACAGTGATAGCTAAAAATGTATCTGACAACTCTTTAAATTCCCAATCCCAATAACAATTAAAATAGAAAAACAAGACCTTCAGTTTCAAACGTGCAAAGGGCCATTCATAGATTTTTAAGGCCAGAAAGGACCATAATAATCATCTAGTCTTACCTCCTGCATAACGCAGGCCAAAGAACCTCACACCAGTGAGCTCTACATCAAGCCCATACATAACTTCTGTTTGACCGTTAGAACATATCTAAGAAGGACATTCAAGTCTTGATTTAAAGACTTCACATGATGACGATTCTGCCATATTCCTAAGTAAGCTGTTCCAATGATCAATTATCCTCAACATTAAAAGACGTGCCTTACTTCTAATGAGAATTTGTCTAGCTTCAACTTCCCACTGTTGGATCCCATTATGTTTTTTTCCCCATTAAAGAGTCATCTATAAGAAATTTCTTCCTCATGTAGGTACTAGTAGACTATGATCGAGTAACCTCTTAGCCTTCTCTCAGATAAAGTAATTAATTTGAGGTACTTAAAACTTTCATTCTAAGGTATGTATTCCAGACCTCAAATCATCCTTGCAACTCTTTTCTGAACCTTTTCCAAATTTTTCAACATCCTTTTTGAAGAACTGGACACAGCATTCTAGTAATGCTGTATAACGAGGTAATGCTTCTTCCCTACTTCTAACTTGATATTTCCCTACTTATGCATCCAAGGATCACGTTCACCTCTTAGCTATATCATCACATTGCGAGTTCACGTTCAGTTGGCTTTCTAGAATGACCCTTAAGTCCTTTTCAGTGTCACTGCATTCCAGGATTCTTTCAACCATCTTGTAAGTATGACCTACAGTCTTTTCTTCTAGATAGATGTATGACTTTGCACTTAACTGCACTAAAACATGGTGTTCAAATGATCCAACCTTACCAAATGATTGGTATCATCTAGATCATTCTGGATAATTGATCTATTAATAGCAGTTAACTCACGTGATTAACTCAAAATTAATTGTGATTAAAAATTAATTGTGATTAATTGCCATTTTAATCATACTGTCAAACCGTAGAATACCAATTGAAATTTATTATTCTTGGATGTTTTTCTACATTTTCATATATATTGATTTCAATTACAGCACAGAATACAAAGTGTACAGTGCACACTTTCTATTATTTTGATTAGAAATATTTGCACTGTAAAAGTGATAAACAAAAGAAATAGTATTTTTCAATTCACCTCATACAAAGTACTGTAGTGCCATCTGTTTATCGTGAAAGTGCAATTTACAAATATAGATTTTTTTTTGTTACATAACTGCACTCCAAAACAAAACGCTGTAAAACTTTAGAGTCTACAAGTCCACTCAGACCTACTTCTTATTCAGCCAATTGCTCAGACAAACAAATTTGTTTACATTTACAGGAGGTAATGCTGCCTGGTTCTCATTTACAATGTCACCTGAAAGTGCGAATCAGAGTTTGAGTAGCAATTTTGTAGCTGGCATAGCAAGGTATTTACATGCCAGATATGCTAAACATTCATATGCCCCTTTATGCTTTGGCCACTATTGCAGAGGACATGCTTCCATGCTGGTGACGCTCATTAAAAAAATAACACGTTAATTAAATTTGTGACTGAACTCCTTTGCGGAGAACTGTATGTCTCCTGCTCTGTTTTACCTGCATTGTGCCACATATTTCATGTTATAGCCGTCTCGGATGATCACCCAGCACATGTTCATTTTAAGAACACCTTCACCGCAGATTTGACAAACGCAAAGAAGGTACTAATGTAAGATTTCTAAAGATAGCTATAGCACTCGACCCAAGGTTTACGAATCTGAAGTGCCTTCCAAAATCTGAGAGGGCCAAGGTGTGGCGCATGCTTTCAGAAGTCTTAAAAGAACAACACACCGATGTGGAAACTACAGAACCCAAACCACCAAAAAAGAAAATCAACCTTTTGCTGGTGGCATCTGACTCAGATGATGAAAATGACCATGCACTGTCTGCATCGCTTTAGATTGTTATCAAGCAAGACCCGTCATAAGCATGGACGGATGTCCTCTAGAATGGTGGTTGAAGCATGAAGGGACATATGAATCTTTAGCACATCTGGCACAAAAATACCTTGTGATGCCGGCTACAACAGTGCCATGCGAACGCCTGTTCTCACTTTCAGGTGACATTGTGAACAAGAAGCAGGCAGCATTATCTCCTGCAAATGTAAACAAACATGTTTGTCTGAGCAATTGGCTGAACAAGAAGTAGGACTGAGTGGACTCATAGGTTCTAAAGTTTCCATTGTTTTATTTTTGAATGCAGTTATTTTTTGTACATAATTCTACATTTGTAAGTTCAACTTTCACGATAAAGTGATTGCACTACAGTACTTGTATGAGGTGAATTGAAAAATACTGTTGTTTTTTACAGTGCAAATATTGGTAATAAAAATAAATATAAAGTGAGCACTGTGCACTTTGTATTCTGTGCTGTAATTGAAATCAATATATTTGAAAACGTAGAAAACATCCACAAATATTTAATATTAATATTAATACCCAAATATTAATGGTATTCTATTATTGCTTAACAGCATGATTAATCGCTTGCCAGCTCTACTGTTTACCACTACACCAATCTGTGTCATCTGCAAATTTTACCAGTAATGATTTTATATTTTTTTTCCACATTGATAGAGTATTGAGAAAGCTTAGCACTGGGCCAAGAACAGATCCCTGCAGGATCCCACTAGAAATAACCTCTAATGGTTAATTATTCTCATTTGCAATCCTTTGTTAACCAGTTTTTAATTAATTTAATAAGGGCTACATTGATTCTGTATAGTGCTCATTAAGTCAAAGGCCTTAGAGACATCCAAGTATCTCACATGAACAGTTATCTTTATCAACCAACCTTGTAATCTCATCTAAAATGATATCAAGTTTGTTTGATGAGACCTATTTTCAATAAAAACCATACTGATTGGTATTAATTACATTACAATTCTTTAATTCTTTCATGACTGTGTCCCATAACAGCTTTTCTATGATTTTGCCTGGGACAGATGTTAGGCCAAGCAACCTATAGTTGCCTAGGTCATCCTATTGACCCTTTTTAAGTATTAGTCCAACATTAGCTTTTTTCCAGTCCTCTGGAACTTCCTCAATGTACCAAGATCTGGGTGGTTTTTTTGGTTTGTTTAAAAACTACATACATACACACACATACACACACTCCATCTTCCAAACCAGTTTACCAGTCAACTTTCAAATCCAAAACATCAGTACAAGATGGAAAGAAAGCATTAAAACATACTCAGTTTACTTGTCTGTGTAGCAACAGTCACCATTCGAGGCATGGCCACTATGTTTCTCTCCTTTGGCACCATGCATTTTGTTTGCTCATTTTGCATTTTCTTTTTCTGAAAAGATCATTACAGAAAACACACACACAAATAATCAAACGTAAGCACGCTATAATTATTCTCTCTTTGTAATGCTTTTAAGACTGTTAGAAATGTTTAGCACTTCCTCCCATTTAACTGCATATCAACAGAAAAAGCTGTCGGGAAGGACAAAGAGGAAAGGAAAAACCCAGACAAATATCCTCACATCCTGGCCCCTTTTATTTGAGCAAAAGAAAAAAAGTTACTCATGACATCTTAAAGCACTGTTGCTAATTGCACACATATTCTGCAGATCTGGATGAGTTTTCAAAAGTTACCATTGGTTTATCTGTTTTTCTTTCCTATAAGAACTGCCAATATGTGCTTTTTTGTCTATTTTTAAGGAAATATTCACCTCTTTTATGATGTGTTTAATCAGGAGTCGTATCAAGGCTGGATCAATCGCATCAGGAAGCATAATTATGCCTCACAATAAGAATTCTCATTGGCTCCTATAGTCAGTATGATTTGCAGCCCAGTATCTTTCTTCTTTTTTTTTTTTTTTTAAAGGAGCTTACGAAAACCAGTCTAAAGCAAATCTGACAACCCAGACTCATAGTTTCATAAGCAGTTTCCCTTTCAGAAACCAAAATCATGGATCACAGGTTGATCCACTCAAAGCACTGAACTGTGAAACAAGATCGTTGCCACCAGAAGGAAGACATCATAAATACACCAGATATAACAATGCATTCACTATTGTGCTGGTCCTGTCAAAGACTATATCTGCAGTAGCAAACTGTTGGCATTTAAGTGTAAAAGATTATAAGAAATACATTTATAGTAGATTTACCTTATCTTTCTTCTTGGTATACTGTTCACGATCAGCAGCAACAGTACGACATCCCATATTATTCCAAGTCTTGACAACTTGTGGGGATTGTAAAACCAGAGTATTTGGAAATAACACTTTGGGTTTAAGGAAGGGAAAAAGAATTTTTTTTTTGAAAATGCATTTTACATGGCTCTATCAATATAGATACATTAAGACACTTACTGTTAGGGTTTAATTATAACTGAATCATCAGCTTCTTTCCTTGCACTTTGAATTAGCTATGTCCAATTTATGAAAATTTGATGTAAAAACCCTAGGTATGGTGAGGGAGGAATTGGAAGGTAAAACTGAAATCCATGTTTCCATTTCTGTAGTCTGTAGAGCTGATCAGAAATGTGCAACTCTTTTCAATACAAAGGCCATTATATTTAGCCAACTCTAACAGAGGAGGATTACGTAAAAAGTTAAAAGGGAATTCTGCATCTTCCCTATATTCCTCCTGCATTTTTCCCAATTTACCCAAGCTGGGAAGTCCTGCAGAACTCTTTCACATTGTGCAAAACAACATAGTGGCACCAGTAGTTAGAAATTGATTAGATATGTTAGTTCTAATTGGAGTCAAACTGCTTTCCTCATGTAGAAACACCACAGAGAGAAAATCAGTTTTCATAGTGGTTGCTCTGTGACAAAGAATTGCTCCTCTCTCAACAAAGATATGGGGTACTTTAGATGAATGAATAGAAGCCCCAGTGAAACATTGCATTTTGAAATCTGACCAAAAGAGTACAGTACATTAACTTCACATCAGTATTTTCTGAAGGGGAGGAAAAATGCCCTCACGCTATTGGAAGGTTACCTTTTTCACCCAGATAGATGCCTTGTTCGACTGCAAACTGGCATCGCCTGCTGGTAGTCCTGTCAACAGAATAGTAATAGTATAGATTAAACTAAAAACTAAAAAGTTTTCATAGAATACAGCAATACTCACTTCCTCTTTGAATCAATGCTATATATCAAAGACTTAAATGAAATATTAAGCCTCTATAACCATGTATTTCTTCCCTCAATTCCTGTTTTCATGTGGTATTTAGCTGAAGGATTACTTTGTCAAGTTTCTTTTATAGGCATATTTCACCAAACTTTAAAATAGATAGATTGATAAAATATGAAAAGTGTTTCTCATTAAAAGGACAAAATAAGTTACCTGGGATTTCAGAGATAAGCAGGATAGGAAGATATTTTTCCTTAAACAAAAAACCCAACTCGTTTTATTAAGGAAGATGAAGTGATGAATTTTTATGGAAAATAATGCTTTCTAAGCAAGTTTTGATGTTGGCAGCATACTAAAAATAATATAGTGAGGTCAATGTCAGCCATTCTTGTCCTGCTCTGATGCCACAAAGTTATTTCAATTACAGAGTCCAATTTTCCATTGCCTGGCTCCTAGAGTAGTCATTTACATGTAAAAGAATGTGTGTAAAAATGTAAATCACTCCCTTTCTGATTTGATAGCATTTTGCAGAGATATTAATGAGTACAGAAGATGCCAGGCAGTGGACCATCCAGTTCTTAGATTTTGTTTGTCCTTTCCTTTCATGTGAACTTTTCAGAATTAAGCAAATAGTCATGTAATAAGACTAACATAATAAAGGACAGTGAAATACAGCTTTTTAAAAGTCTACAAAAATACCTATTGAATGCAAATTCTACATCCATGGGTTCAGAGTTGTAAGCCTGTTCAAACTCTGGGTTAAGTCTCAGCGTAACGTCTTCATCGTGAATCTGTTTTAAAGAGAGGGGGGAAAAAAAAAAAAGACAGTTTATTAGTCCTGTAGGATTTGACGGCACTCAGCACTCATTAGGATCAGATCCCTTATGTTTGAAAAATCTCCTGGAACATTTGCTCATACTAGTTAAAAACAAAAAATGGATAACATCTACCATATAATTTCATATTTCTATATAAGAGTTTTACAGAGTTTGCTTTTAATGGGTGAAATTTGTGGTGTTGAGAAGAAGCAAAAGCTTCTGTCTTCAAAGAACATAGTATGAAATAAAGTAGAATCAATAATTTGGGGGAGAGTAACTGAAATGAATCCAGTTTCACAAAAGCTAAACAATTACTCCTTTAACTCTCAGTTTCCCCTTAGTTTTGTGGGCTACTGTTTTTAGCAGAAAAGCTAAATCACTCACCTCAGTAACATAGGCAATGTACTCTATTATATGCTCAGAGTAGTCTTGACTTTTTAATATCACTTTGTCACCTAGTTTTAAAAAAAGTTAAATACAATGTTTAGTATAAAAATACTGTTACCAGATATTGGAAAATTCTCACTGAAATACTAGCCACTGGTGTGGGTGTGCGTGTGTGTGTGGGGGAAATACAGTGAAACTTAATGAGTTTCAAGGGTCCTGCAAACTCACCAACAAAGGGACATCACTGAAGATGATGCATCTGTGCACACCTCAGCTCAATTTAGTCTTATGTTCTTAAAATTGGAATATCTAGTTTTTTGTGTGTGTGTGTTTGTGTGTGTAAGTAATACTTCTAAGACACCTACTGTGGTATGCGACTAACACGGTTTCAGCACTATTTATTGGAAACAACATCCCACACAATGCAACAGATTTCAAAAATTCTGACCTAAAAAAGTTAACTCCTTTAACCTGGTTTTACATTTAGCCTCTCACATGTTCTCTAATTTAGTATAATACTAAACAGTACAGTATATTTTCTATGTAAAACCCAATCAATTACTGTACATCAGAATCCTGACTATACCAGGACAAGCCATGAAAGCACACAGAAACACATACACTGCCTCTTCAAAGCATAACATCTCCAGAAATCAAACATTCTGAGGCACTGTAATAAAATATACTGGCATAATGTTCTATTTATCTAGGTGCCAGGGTTAATACCTGTCTCTTCAAATGTTTTTAACAGAAAACATAGAAAAGATAAAATGCATCAATTTCTATTGTGTAGATTGAGAATATTGATCATCTTGCTATTCAGCTTTAACAATTTTATTAAGTGTAAATCATCACCTGCATATAAGGAAGGTCTTCCCTCTGCCAACCCTGGCACTTCCAGCACCAAGAAGTTTCCATTCTTTTTCAAAATGATTCCACTCATGCTAAATTCTTTGATCTCCATTTCAGCATGGATCTCCTCAAGCCACAGCAGGGTAGAAAGGTTTGCTTTATAGTTAGACAGATTCAGTCGCTGAAAATTAAAAAAAAGTAAGTTATGTGTATTGCAATAGTGTCTAGATGCCACAACAAAAATCTGAGTCCCTTGTGTTAGACGCCATACAAAATACATATGAAGACACAGTCCCTGCCCCAAAAGGTGTACAACCTAACTAGACAACAACAGACAAAGGTATGGGAGAACAGAGGCACAGAATGACATGACTTGCCGAACGTCACAGAGAAGTTAGGGCAGAGCTGGAAACATAACTCAAGTCTCCCAGTTCAGTGCCTTATCCACTAATGAAAGGTAGCAAGTGACAATGGGAATTTTGGAAGAACATCAGCCTTAATTTACCATTTTCATGTACGTGAACACGGATTTTCAGAAGAACCTAAGCTGGTTAGGCACCCAAATCCCATTGAAGTTCAAGAATTCCCTTTGGTTCCTTTGAAAAATCTAAGCCACTGTACTTACACACTTTTTGCATTATAATCTAAGAGATGTCTCTAAAAATCATCTTAAAGGGTAAATACAGAAGTATCCTGATTTTAGCTGTATTTTATTTAGATCACACTACTAATTTTGTAACGAAGACTAGTAGTTCCAAAAATATCTAAGATTTAGTATTTGACCTTTAAGTAAGCATAAAGTTCTCAGAGACCCTTTTTTCTAAAACCAAATACCAACTCCTGCACCCTAAAATAACATACTGAACTTCTAGGAGAAAATAAGAGAGAATGAACTATTGGAAGAGTCAGAAGGTCTTAATTAAATAATTTTAGTAAGAGTTAAAAAAATGTTTTTGTATTTAACTGTTTGTATTTAACTCCTTTCTTTCAAAAGAAGAAAGCAAAATCCAGTACTGGTACTAAAAAGTAGACAAAGGAATTGTAATTCTTGGTATCAGGAAAGCTAGTGGTTCACAGGAAATGGATAAGGTAAAAAATGTTACTGATTTATGCAGTTCAAAAGACGCTTTTAAAAACAATAGCAACGACAAATAGCATTCAGGCTACCCTAGTTCCTTGTAACTTCTGAGGGGAAAAGAGCGTGGGACTTATTTTAGACCACTTATTTTTCAACTGGCCAACATTACTCATGTTTACGCTGCCAAGGCAGGCATGCCCTTGCACAGCTGGAAGAACACTGGCTGAAAGAATCCCCCTGTCAAACATTACTCCAAGAGAGAACACTTATGACACTTAACAACAGAGGATGTGGAGAGAGCAGCCCAGGATAGATAGAAACGGTAGAATCTTGTTTGAGCCCTAAACTATTTTGGACAGTGAAGGAAGGATTCAAATTCAGATTACCCTGCGATTCTCACCTTTTTCCCAAATCACAAATAAAACAGAAATGCAGAAGTAGCAGCATTAGCAGATTAACAAATGCCGTCACTGCATTCTGTGCCACATGTTTAGCAGCAGATTTAGCTTATCACAGGGGTTCTCAAACTGTGGGTTGAGACCCCCAAAGTGGGTGGTGATCCTGCTTTAATGGAGTCGCCAGGACCGGCATTAGACTTGCTGGGGCTCAGGGCCGAAGCAAAAGCCCAAGCGCTACCACTTGGGCCAAAACCAAACTCTGAGAGCTTCATCCTTGGGTGGTGGGGCTCAGGCTTTGGCTTCGGCCCTGGAAGACGAAGATCAGGTTACAGGCCCCCACCCAGGACAGCTTTGGTCCCCACTCCTGGGGTCATGCAGTAATATTTGTTGTCAGAAGGGGGTCGCGGTGCAATGAAGTTTGAGAACCCCTGGCTTACCACAAGGCTAAAATACAGAGATCATTCTTGGCTTGTGAAAGATTGGCATGCATCAGAGCATACAGGTCATTTGGAGTTTCTTGGAAGCAGTCTCATGGCCCTGGTGTCTTATTGCAATGCCTCAGTTGTACCCTTCAGAAGCCACTTGTCAACTCAGACAACAGGTTTTTTTTGTTAAATCACAATCGGGATTTCAGAGTCCTAGGTGAGAGCTGAAGCAGTTATGCTTAGACCATAAAAAGGTAGCTGGGTGATTCTGAAGGAGACACAAGGGCATGCTAACCAGAAGCCAGGACTTTGAGCTCTGTAGACGAAGAGCTACCATGTTTATGGCTGTTTGGAGTTTATAAAAATTACCAATATGCACAAATGGAATGTGACCAGAGAGTTTGCTGGTTTACGTTATGTTGGTTGAACAGCAGTCCTCTCTCTGGTTTCTGGATTATTTTAAAGGATTCCCCCACCCCTCCCAAAAAACCCATAACCCCTCAAATCTTCTGTGAACTCTTTCTCCAACCATTTAGACTCAGACCTTGACACAGGGAATTTTGGGGAAGAGCTGGGACACTGATGAGTTGTGAAACACTGCATTATCCAGAAAGCAGTATAGTAATAAACTCTCTAGAGCTGCTCCAGCCTACTTCACAAACCCTGTCCTTCTCCTCCTACCTATTCCTGTTAATCCTGTGCCTACTTCCTCTCTGTTCTTCCCCACAACCATACACTGCTAGTTCAAGAAACATGTTCTTTTGCAGCTCTGGCATCTGAGATGGCCTTTTCCATATGGCACTCTAATATACTCCCCATCCATTTTCAAATTCTCACTTGCCTAGGCCTTCTAATTTCTTCTCTGGTTCAGGGCCTGCAATACTCTGACTCCCACTAAAGTCAAGAGAGCATCTACCAGGATCAGACTCTTACTTTGTAACTAGGTTTTGTAGACCTACATGATAACCATTATTAAGGCTACATTTTAGTCACAGGTATTTTTAGTAAAAGTCATGAACAGGTAACCGGCAGTAAACAAAAATTCATGGCCTGTGACCTGTCCATGACTTTTACTATATACCCCTAACTAAAAATTGGGCGGGGTGGGGGGGGGGGCGCGCCACGGGGGCTTTTGCACGGAGGCAGTGCAGGGGCACCATGGGTACTGGGGGGTGGTGGCCCAAGACCCCCACGAGTGCTGGGGGGGGGAGAGGGAGAGAAACAGCGGCCCGGGACCCCTGCTGGGACTGTAGAGAGAGGGTTGGAAGGGCTGGCAGGCTCCCTACCTGGCTTCGTGTGTCCCTGCAGCTCCTAGGGGGAGGGGTCACAAGGGGCTCTCTGCGCGCTGCTCCCAGCACAAGCGCCAGCTCCATAGCTCCCATTGACCGGGAACAGCAGCTAATGGGAGCTGCAGGGGTGGGAGCTGCAGAGCCCCCTGGCCCTTCTGGCTAGGAGCTGCAGGGACATGCCCCACCCCAAGGTTAGTGTTTCCCCGCACCTCAACCACCTGCCCATAGCCCTGACCTCCCTCCCACACACCTAAACTGCTGTTGCGGGCAGCCCCTGAGCCAGCACTGGCCACTGCAGAAGGTACAGTGGTCATAGAAAGTCATGGAATTGTGACTTCCATGACAGACATGCAGCCTTAACCTATATATATATATATATATATATAAACAAAGAAAGCAACTACACAGGAGTATTTTTGTATGTGTTCAGGTTAGCATTCAAAAAGATGCAAAGAGATATTTTACACTTGCATATATGTGCGCACTCATACCTCTGCAAGTAGAGGTTGAAAAGTCAGTATGTCCGATTTTTGCTCCACACATTTTCTTAATCTATCCGGTATGGGATAGTGTGGTAGGAAACTTGGAAGACATCTTCTACAATTTCTAAAATAAGAATTCAAAGTTACTTCACGTCAGTATTTTTAGGTTGCACAAAGTAGTTCTTACAAACTGAACTGAGCTGGTTAGTGTGGATTTCTTTACTAAAGAGTAAGAACAAAACTCAAGATTCTGTAGTTACTAAAGTAAGCATAAGTTTAAAAAAAAAGATTCACATGAAGGACCACAAGTTAGCAAACACCATCCTCAAGGCTACAAAGACAGCAATACCAAAGCGTAAGTACAGTAAATGAAACTTTTTCCAGTTTAGGTTCAAATAAAAACAAGGAACAGAAGTTTGCTACATTGAGGTGAGGAAGAGAATGTTGTTATAGAAGCATGTTTTACTTTCAAATGTTATGACCCCAACTTTTTCCTCCCTACCGAAGGTGTCATGGTGAACAATTTAATGTTAGTTACAGTTTTAGAGTATCTGTTAAAATGTATTTTGTCTGTTGTGAAAATTTACTTATCTAAGGACCGCTTCCAGTTTTTCATTCAAGAAATTTCTAGTTTGTATTGCCAAGACCCAGTTACATCAAATGACTTGACCAATGTCTCACATATCAGTAATTCAGTCAAGGGATTTCCTGGGTTTCTGTCTTGCTGTCTAAAACACCATGAGATTGCACCACTCCTACCAGTGGGTGCACTCTGGCAACACCTTTAGTTTTAATTAGCCTCTAGCTCATTCTTAAGTGTATAACATGCAGCAGGAGGACAGTTTGTGAATCATAAGAAAAACATCTGTAAAGAAAGTTCAAATAGTTTGCTGAACAGGGAAAAACTATTTCAGTCAACGGAGCTCTGAAGAAAAACCCCTGTTTTTATTTCTTTTTCCAGTTTACTGAATGAATAGTAGCTACAAACAGGAGATAAGCTAGTTCAGTACGATAAACTGCCCTGAAACTAAAGTTATACATTTACTTCAATTAGCATTATATAAAGGCATGCCTTTCCATATCCTTCATATTTGACACAGCTGAATGTGGATTTATTTGCTAGTACCTTTTGCGTTCTGTTACAGCCACTGTAGTCTTCATGTGCTGTAACTCCGGAATAACTTTATGCTTTCTTAGGGAGAATGGTTCAGTGGCTGCTATTAGAGATTCCTCTTCATTTATTACAGTTACTTCAATGTAGCGTCCAATAATAAAATCAGAAAAACAAAGCAACAGAAGTTCTTTGCAGCGGCCAAGGTTTCTTTAAGTAAACAAGCAAAAATAAGTTAGGTTCTTCAAAACCACAGATTTTACTTATCAGTTCAGCGATCACAATATTGTTGAAAGAGACTGATTAGGTTTTGAGGGACCTCCCTAAAAATCAAGTAATGGCGGATATAGAAGAATTCGTCACATTCACAAAATTTTGAAGAGTTTTAGTTGAGTCCAGCTAACATTCCCTAAAAGTTTAAAAAAAAAAATCTAAGCACTAAAAAAGTCCAAATATTAACAAGCCTGACCTTGAAAAAAAGTTTAAAGGGGAACTGTGCTTTAGAACAGAAGTACCAGTCTGAAAATTTTGTACCTACTATAATCACAAGTACACCCTTGTGATTACTAAAACTGAATGGAGTTAGCCAAAAGTATATCCTGTGCACAGTCACTCCACTGCTGAAAGGCCCTCATCCAGGATGCATCTCATTACACAGCAGCAAAAACTCTGCTCTTCTGGAGGTCTATGTTCCTCTGCATGGACCTCCAGGAGCTGACAGAGCTAGTGAGGAAGAGGGAAGTCCCAGCCTGACCCCTCAAAGACAAGCATTTCCTGTCAGCAGAGGAAGTGGCAACAAGGGGAGTGCAAATTCCTGCAAAGGAGAGTTTGAGGAGCTTATGCTCCAGACTATCAGAGCTCTTATCCCACACAACCTATCCTTTAATTTCTTTCCAGGTTCTGTCCCAGCACCAAATTTTCTCCTCACCTCTTCAACACATATAACTTAGTTCTGATCCTCTACCCCCAATCCCCCCAGCTGTCTGACTCTTAACTAGCCCTCCCACTGAAATTTACAACAAACATTAAGTCCCAGATCAACAAAGGTGTGTAGGCTCCTTACTTTCACTGAAATTAGGAGCCTAAATACCTTTGAGGACCTGGGCTTACGTGCCTATAAAGGTGCTCAGCCTTATACAAAACAACTACCCAGTGATTTCCAAGCCCCCCACTTATCCCACACCTGTTGCCTCCCTAAAGCTTCAGCATCCTCTTACCGTTCTCTCATGAAGATATGTACAGAGTTATCCAATCCACATATAGTAGGGTCCCAATCTGTATTTCTCCTTCAGAGGTGGGTTTCACAAACAGATCCTACCCTAAAAGAAGGTTTTTCTCCAATTTCTATAAGGGCTACTCTATCTAAAACAGCTCTCATAAAAACTGGAAATTTAAGTTGCTGCACCATTGTTTTAGTGACAGTGTAGCAATGGAGATGGAAAAACAGGATAAAATTGTACTATGTTTTAAATTAGAATCACACAAGTATGATGCACATTTATAACACTGTTTCACAAAAATAAAATATTTTGCATGGCATGTGGCTCCGTTATTAAACTGAAGAGTTTTCTTTAAATCAGCTAACGTCATAGATATTTAGGTCAGAAGGGACCATTATGATCATCTAGTCTGACCTCCTGCACAATTTCATCCACCACTCCTGCAAAAAACCTCACACCTATAGCTGTGCTATTGAAGTCCTCCAATTGTAGTTTAAAGACTTCAAGGAGCAGAGAATCCTCCAGCAAGTGACCCGTGCCCCATGCTACAGAGGAAGGTGAAAAACCTCCAGGGCCTCTTCCAATCTGCCCTGGAGGAAAATTCCTTCCCGACCCCAAATATGGCAATCAGCTAAACCCTGAGCATATGGGCAAGATTCACAAGCCAGATACCCAGGAAAGAATTTTCTGTAGTAACTCAGATCCCATCCCATCACAGGCCATTGGGCCTATTTACCATGAATATTTAATTACCAAAACCATGTTATCCCATCATACCATCTCCTCCATAAACTTATCGAGTTTAATCTTAAAACCAGATAGATATTTTGCCCCCACTGCTTCCCTTGGAAGGCTATTCCAAAACTTCACTCCTCTGATGGTTAGAAACCATCGTCTAATTTCTAGTCTAAATTTCCTGGTGGCCAGTTTATATCCATTAGTTCTTGTGTCCACATTGGTACTGAGCTTAAATAATTCCTCTTCCTCTCTGGTATTTATCCCTCTGATATATTTAGAGAGAGCAATCATATCTCCCCTCAACCTTCTTTTAGTTAGGCTAAACAAGCCAAGGTCCTTGAGTCTCCTTTCATAAAGACAAGTTTTCCATTCCTCGGATCATCCTACTAGCCCTTCTCTGTATCTGTTTGAGTTTGAATTCATCCTTCTTAAACATGGGAGACCAGAACTGCACACAGTATTCCAGGTGAGGCTCACCAGTGCCTTGTATAACGGTACTAAAACCTCCTTTTCTCTACTGAAAATACCTCTCCTGATGCATCCCAAGACCGCATTAGCTTTTTTCACAGCCATATCACATTGGTGGCTCACAGTCATCCTATGATCAACCAATACTCCAAGGTCCTTCTCCTCCTCCGTTACTTCTAATTGATGCGTCCCTAGCTTATAACTAAAATTCTTGTTATTAATCCCTAAATGCATGACCTTACACTTCTCACTATTAAATTTCATACTATTACTATTACTCCAATTTACAAGGTCATCCAGATCCTCCTGTAGGATATCCCTGTCCTTCTCTAAATTGGCTATACCTCCCAGCTTTGTATCATCCGCAAACTTTATTAGCACACTCCCACTTTTTGTGCTGAGGTCAGTAATAAAAAGATTAAATAAGATTGGTCCCAAAACCGATCCTTGAGGAACTCCACTGGTAACCTCTCTCCAGCTTGACAGTTCACCTTTCAGTAGGACCCGTTGTAGTCTCCCCTTTAACCAATTCCTTATCCACCTTTCAATTTTCATATTGATCCCCATCTTACCCAATTTAACTAATAATTCCCCATGTGGCACAGTATCAAATGCCTTACTGAAATCTAGGTAAATTAGATCCACTGCGTTTCCTTTGTCTAAAAAATCTGTTACTTTCTGAAAGAAGGAGATCAGGTTGGTTTGGCATGATCTACCTTTTGTAAAACCATGTTGTATTTTGTCCCATTTACCATTGACTTCAATGTCCTTAACTACCTTCTCCTTCAAAACTTTTTCCAAGACCTTGCAAACTACAGATGTCAAACTAACAGGCCTATAATTACCCGGATCACTTTTTTCCCTTTCTTAAAAATAGGAACTATGTTAGCAATTCTCCAATCATACAGTACAACCCCTGAGTTTACAGATTCATTAAAAATTCTTGCTAATGGGCTTGCAATTTCAGGTGCCAATTCCTTTAATATTCTTGGATGAAGATTATCTGGGCCCCCCGATTTAGTCCCATTAAGCTGTTTGAGTTTCACTTCTACCTCAAATATGGTCATGTCTACCTCCATATCCTCATTCCCATTTGTCATGCTACTATTATCCCTAAGATCCTCTTTAGTCTTATTAAAGACTGAGGCAAAGTATCTGTTTAGATATTGGGCCATGTCTAGATTATCCTTGACCTCCACTCCATCCTCAGTGTTTAGCAGTCCCACTTCTTCTTTCTTTGTTTTCTTATTTATATGGCTATAGAACCTTTTACTATTGGTTTTAATTCGCTTTGCAAGGTCCAACTCTACTTGACTTTTAGCCTGTCTCACTTTAACCCTACATGTTCTGACCGCAATAAGGTAGCTTTCCTTGCTGATCCCTCCCTTCTTCCACTCCCTGTATGCTTTCTGCTTTTTCTTAATCACCTCTCTGAGATGCTTGCTCTTCCAGCTTGGTCTACAACTCCTGCCTATGAATTTTTTCCCCTTTCTTGGGATGCAGGCTTCCGATAGCTTCTGCAGCTTTGATTTAAAATAATCCCAGGCCTCCTCTACCTTTAGATCCATAAATTCCTCAGTCCAATCCACTTCCCTAACTGATTTCCTTAATTTTTGAAAGTCAGCCCTTTTGAAATCAAAAACCCTAGTTGCAGATTTTTGTTAATCCTTCCTGTGAAGCAGAATCTGTGTGCTCTACACAGTTATATTACAGAAATCTAATATGTAGGCAAACAAAAAAAGTTAAGTTTCCAGAACAGCTCAGTTTTGAGTATCCCATGACAGAGTATTTATAAAGCTCAGGATCTTAAAAACTATCCATAAAAATATACACTCTGGGTATTTTTTGCTCAAAGACAGACCATGTCTTACTAGTGTTATTAAAACATGGACTCACTCATTCTGCTTTGTCAATTTACTTCTTTACCCTTAAAAAAAACCTGAAAAAACCGTTACTCATCTTTCCCTAACTGTTGTTCTTTGAGATGCATTGCTCATGTCCATTCCCATGTAGGTGTGTGCAAGCCACGTGCACAGTCACAGAAAGATTTTTCCCTCAGTAGTATCTGTTGGGTCAGCCCCAGTGTGCCCTAAAGTCGCACCCTCATGGCGCTATATAGGGGCCTGCCACCCCACCACCCCTTCAGTTCCTTCTTGCAGGCAACTCTGACAAAGGAGTAGGAGGGTAGGCTTGGGAATGACATGACATCTCAAAGAACAATAGTTATGAAAAGATTAGTAATTTTTTTCTTTGTTGTGGGCTTGCTCATGTCCATTCCCATGCAGGTGATTCCCAAGCAGATAGACGAAGTGGGTTCAGAGTTCAACAACAAGCAGACTGTAGCACTGCTTTGCCAAATCCAGCATCATCTCTGGCCTGCTGCGTGATAGCATAATGGGTTGCAAAGGTGTGGACTGAAGACCATGTGGCTGCTCTACAGATATCGTGGATGGGAACCTGTGCCACGAATGCTAGTGAAGATGCTTGCGCCCTTGTCAAGCAGGCTGCCAGTGCCAGAGAAGGGACCTTTGCCAAGTCATAGCACATGTGAATACACGAGGTAATCCACGAAGAAATTCTTTAGGCTGAGACTGGGAGGCCCTTCATCCTATCAGCCACTGCTACAAAGAGCTGAGTAGTCCTCCTAAACGATCTGACCCTATCTAGGTAAAAACCAGCATCCACCTGATGTCTAGCGCATGGCACCTCTGCTCCTGGCTATTGGCAGGTAGCTTCAGGAAGAACACAAGGAGGAAAACCTCCTGGTTATTGTGGAACTGCAATACCATCTGTCAAGGCTGAATCCCCACTCTGTCACTCCAAGTGCAGAAAGTGGGGGCCTGGAAGGATTTTAAAAATTAACACCTGCCACTCCAGGCTTATATTAAGCTCCCAAGGCTACAGCTTTTCTCTGCCCTTGGTTTGGTAAATGCTGCCACCGCCCAAATGCAACCCCAAACCCTTGGACCTAGGAAGAAACACTTGGGAATTCCTCCCTGTGGGGTACCCTTAAGCTCTTCCCCCCTCCCCCGGGGAAAAGCTGAAAAAGAAAACAAAGGAAATTAGCTGTTGCCACCAGCTAATCAAACAGCATATGCACAAAGCTCTTAGGACACCAAAAATCCAATCCCGTAATTAAAAAAGGTAAAATTTATTAAAAACAAAAAAAGAAAAAAAATATATCTGGAACTTAGGCTTTTGCTAGATTTTAAAAGAGCAATTCCAAAAATCAAGTACTCAAAATAGCTTTCTTTGGGGGTTCAGCTTAAAGGTTACAAGCAAACAAAAGCATCCGGGGTTAGCACAGAAGAGTCCACAAGCCAACAAGAAATAACCCTAATTGCGTCTTTTTAGACATTCACTAATTTTCTTACATATCTGCGGCTTCAGATAAGTAGGTTCAAGGTATGAATTGATCATCTATAATCATACCTGGCTTAAAGCTGCTTACAGCATTGCTGCTGGGAGACCACCACACAAAGGGAAAGTTTCTTTCCCAATTTTAAAAAGTTCTACCTTCCCATTGGCTCTTTTGGTCAGGTGCCCACTCCTTTTCTTTTACCTGTGGGATTGTTAACCATTTACAGATAAAGCAAGCAGAGAACAGACCAAGAGGGATTTTACAGCTAACTGGCTGGCTGGGTGTCCATCAAAGGGAGCTACTCCCCCTCACTTCATGGATCACACGCCTCCCAAATCACAGAGAGTGCTGGCCAGTCTAATTCAGGTTGGGTCCACACCAGCTGGGATTTCTTCCTGGAGGTTTAGGAAAGAGTTAATAAGATACATACACCTCTAATTTTACTATACATGAAGAACTAAACAGTACTTTTTACATTTTAAGGACTACAATGACTTAGAATGCAGGGACATTTTTACCTGGCTGATTCTGGGAAACCTTCCCAGGAGAGTGAATCAGCCACTTTGTGAGAGGCTCCTGAAATGTGCTGTATTTCAAAATCAAAGTTTTGGAGAGCTACATTCCACCGAAAAAATTTCCTGTTAGTCTCTTTGACTGTGTGAAGCCACTTCAGTACAGCACGGTCAGCCTGCAGGTAGAACTGCCATCCCCAAATATATGGGCGTAGCTTCTCCAGAGCATACACAATAGCGTAACATTCTTTTTCTGAGACTGACTAGCGGCTTTCCCTCTCAGAAAGTTTTTTGCTGAGAAACACGACACGATGGAATTGTTGATCTGGTCCTTCCTTCATTAAAACTACTCCCACACCATGCTTGGACGCATCTGTGGTTACAACGAACGGTTGGTTGAAGTCCGGGACCCTCAGTACAGGGTCAGACGTAAGGGCCACCTTAAGCTGGTTAAAGGCTTTCTGACACTTCTCAGTCCACTGAACTGCATTTGGCTGTTTTTTCTTGGTCAGGTCTGTCAGTGGGCTGGCAATTTGGCTGTAGTTTGGTACAAATCGTCAGTAATATCCGGCCAAGCCCAAGAAGGATTGGACCTGCTTTTTGACTGAGGGACAGGCCAATTATGGATAGCATTTACCTTAGCCTGAAGGGGGTTGATAGTACCTTGACCCACCCCGTGTCCAAGGTACATTACCCTGTTTAGGCCTATTTGACACTTTTTGGCCTTAACAGTTAGTCCTGCCTCCCTTATGCGCTGGAAGACAGTTTGGAGGTTTTCCAGGGGGTTCTGCCGATGAATCTGAGAATACAGCCACATCGTCAAGGTAGGCAACTGCAAATTCCCCAAATCCAGCCAGGTTGTTATCTACCAATCTCTGGAAGGTGGCGGGTGCCTAAGCAAAAGCTTAAGTTCCAGATGTATTTTTTTCCTTTTTGTTTTTAAATAAAATGTACCTTTTTTAAGAACAGGATTGGATTTTTGGTGCCCTAAGAGGTCTGTGCTTGTTTGATTAGCTGGCTGCACAGCTAATTTCCTTTGTTTTCTTTCTCAGCTCCTCCCCGGGGGTGGTGATGAAAGAGCTTGAGGGTATCCCACAGGGAGGAATTCCCAAGTGTTTCTTCCTGGATCCAAGGATTTTTTTTTTTGTCGTCATTTGGGTGGTGGCAGCATTTACCAAGCCAAGGTCAGAGAAGAGCTGTAACCCAGGTAAAGCAAGCAGAGAACAGACCAAGCTGAACTTTGTCCTTGATGAAAACTGCGTAGGGTGGCTCTGAAGTGAGGGCCCTGATTTATGAGACCCTCTTGCCCACTCTGATGGCTATGAGGAAAGCCACTTTCCATAAGTAGAGCAAAGAGCATGCCACCAAAGGCTCAAATGGTGCCCCCGTCAGTCTTGAGGAGGGCCAAGTTAAGATCCCAAGGTGGGACTGTCTATTTTACCTGTGGGTAGAGTCTGTCCAGTCCTTTAAGGAAACGGCTATAGAACACAATAGCAAAGATGGACCTGCCACTCAACCTGGGTGGAAGGCCAAGATAGCTGCCAGGTGCACCCTAATCGAAGACACAGACAATCCTGGATGGTTTAGATGTAACCAATAGTCGGTATTGTAGTTCAAGTGGGCAAGATCCCCTTCTGTCCAGCCCAGATAGAGAACCTTTTCCATTTCACCAGACAGGTGGCCCTGGTGGATGGTTTTCTGCTCCCTAACAGGATCTCCTGAACCGGCTCCAAGCATGCTAACTCCAAAGGGTTCAGCCATGGAGCTTCCAAACTGTCGGGTGGAAGGATCTGAGACCCGGATGAAGGAGATGTCCGTGATCCTGGGAGATCATGTCTGGAAACAGTGGTAGGTGATCAGTTCTTTGACTGTTAGAGGTGGTGATGGTGGTGGTGGGGCTCAACCCTCCAAAGTCACCAAATCTGACCTCCTTGACTGAGGACCCTGAGCCTGATGAAATGCCCAAGGAGTCCAGAAGGGCCCCTGCACCGGCACCTGCCACTGTACTGGCCAGCCCATGAGTGCGAGTCCCCGGCTCATCTCGTTATTCCGGTACCATTGGTGCAATCGGTGCCAGCTCTTTCTTGAGACATAGGACTCAGGTTCCGAGTCAGATGCTGAGGATTCACTCCTTGGACACCACGGGGGTGCGATGCCGGTTGGGGATACTGCATCATCACCGGCTTCCCTTTTGACGGTACCTGCTTCGGTGTCGCAATTACTTTCGCCTCTGGTACTGGCTCACATCTAGGTGGTGACGGTGGCTCCGGGAGGGACATCAGATCCCATGCCGCCCAGAATGCCTCCAGTGTGGACGGGAGTGCCATTCCCATGTTCCTATGGCTCTCCCTGGGGGGAGAGTCCAATAGCACCAGACTTGATGGTTTCCTTGCAGGGGCAGGAGTCAATGGTCAGCAGCAGCGGTTGTTGAGCCCAAGTGATCTTGCCTGCCGAAGTCTTTATGGCGGGTAGGCTTCAGGATAGGGAAGTGCCCCTATCAGTTTTCCGCTGCTTCTTGCACAGGACCAGAGAGTGGGAGTGGTGCCCATGCACTCTCCTGTACCGACCTCCTCTACACTGGCGAAATGTGGCAGTGCCTGGAGTCGTGCCATGCCAACAAGGAATCTTGCCTCAGTGCTGGGAAGGCCGGGCTGCAGTGCCTGTCCCCCATGGAAGCCGGTGTGCACCTTCTGGAGTCAGAGGTGCTTGGTGCCAAGTTGGGGTGACCTGGCTCCAAGAAGAACAAAGAGCCATCTCCATTAAGAGGAATTTAGCCTCTGCTCCCTTTCCTTGAGTCTGGGGCTTAAAACCTCTACAGATCCTGCACTGATCACGCAGGTGAGATTCACCCAAAGACCTGAGACAACTAGAGTAGGGGTCACTGAGAGGCATAGGTTTATGGCAAGCTCACACAGCTTACACCCTGGAAACCAAGGCATGCCCCAATGCCTGGGTGGGAAAGAACTTTGTTAAGCGGGATCCTTCACTACACTAACTGTAACACTAACTACTAAACTTTTCTATAACTGTTTACAGGAAAAAGTACAAGCACAAGAAAAGTCCACTGGGGAGTACCTGCAGAGCAAAAATGAGCAGTTCCAAAAACCATTACAGGCGGAAAGAAGGAACCAAGGGGGGGGGGGGGGGAACGTGTCGGCAGGCCCTTATATACAGCACCATGAGGATGCGACTCCAGGGGGTTCTTGAGCCGACCCAACATATACCACTGAGGGAAAAAATCTTCCGGTGACTGTGCACGTGGTGTGCACACACCTACATGGGAATGGATATGAGCAAGCACTTGAAGAAGAACTAGATGTTTAAAATGCAGACTGACCTAAAAGCATTATGTTGCTGCCTTGTAAATTCAAAAAGTATTGGACCAATTCTGCCTTCACATATACACATGCACTTCCCACTGCAGTCAACTGGAGCTGTGCCTGCAAATCTGAGGGTAATATCTCATCCTTAAGCTTTCTTGGGCATAGCAGCTGAAAAAAAACCAAAAAACACACATACACTGCGGTACATATGATCACAATGGAAGTCTTTCCCTCAGGTGGTATGAAGATTTCCCCACTAGCTTCCGCCTCAACTATTGGCTGTTCTTCCACACTTTGTCCATTTTCTCCACTGCACAGATTTTCATCTTCTCTGCTACCAAGATCTTTATTCTCTCTTGCTAAATTTGGATCCTTAGGATTAATTCCTTCTGTAATAAACAGACAGATAACAGTAAGCTTTAATTACTATATGATAGAGGTTTATAAAATCATGAATGGTGTGGAGAAAGTGGAGGTGTTATTTACCCCTTCACATAAACACACGAACCAGAAACCTCCCAATGAAATGGTTTTAAACTTGCTGCCTAACAAAAGGAAATGCTTTTTCCACACAATGCACAGTTAACCCGTTGAACTTGTTGCCAGGGGAAGTTGCTGAAGTGAAAACCAAGTGGATTCAAAAGGGAACTAGATATATTTATGGATATCAATAGCTATTAGCCAAGATGGTAAGGGATACAACCCCTACACTGGGTGTCCCTAAGCCTCTGACTGCCAGATGCTGGGACTGGACAACAGGGGAGGGATCCTTGATGACTGCCCTGTTCTATTCATTCCATTTGAAGCATCTGGCACTGGCCAGTGTTGGAAGTCAGGATACTGGGCTAGATGGACCATTAGTCTGACCCAGTATGGCCATTCTTATGTTCTTATTTACTGACAAGTGGGGCATGCAAGGTCCTACTGAAGGAACATACAGGCCTTTAAAGAGTTAGACATTACATACGTGTACGTATCTCACACATACCTGGTGGGGTTCCATTATTCATAACAAATGCGTTATTCAGTGGCTGGCACATAGGTTCGCTACTGTCATTGAGTGAATTGATGTTCCCCTTTGACAAATTCTCTTGTTTCACAGGAACAGATGATGACAAAAATGTTGTTGGAGTCTTCTGGCCTTTTTCAGGCAACTGAAAGCTAAACTGCTTCTCTTTTTCCCAGCCAGCTAGTCTGCAGCTGATTAAGGAATGTGGTACATTTCCCTTATTCCTAGAAATAATTAAACAGTTATATGTAAACAACATTTATGAGAAAAAGATTACTTGCAATACAGAACACACAAATCAAGACAGAATCAAATTCAGTGACACTCCAATAAATCCACCCTCACTGAAGCATGGCATGGATATCAACTCCATTGAGAAGAATTTTCAGGATAACTAAAATAAGATAAATATAAATAAATAAAATAAAAAGAATAAACCACTGGATTAAGTTATCTGTGAAGTTTTAATATAAGCTAATGTAAGTAGGACCCATGGATTAGGTTCTAGTACAGCATAACAGATCGTCAGAGCTTATACAATATTCCTCTGTATTTAGACTAGGAAATAGCTGTGGGAACAGAGTCCATGATGTGCCATCTATTGGTAAAGGTGAATGTTTAATGGTGACCATTAAGGTGAGCAACATGGATGCAACTCAACTTTGATCCTGTCAGATATGTGCAAGGTCTGAAATTCAATGTCAGGAATGGTATAAGAAGAAGAAATAGCATAGTCAAAAGGGAAAGAGTTATAAGAGAATAATTTAGAGAGCTTACTCTATCCAAATGACCATGTTTTTACTCTCCCCTAGCTTAAGTGTTCCAAAGTTAGTCATTCTTGACACCTCCAGTCCTCCTTTGTCTCTCATTAAATTTTCATATGACTCATCCAAGTTCATTTCACTAGCGGCAGATAGTCTGTAAAAATCATGACACTGTGTTGAATCAAAGTTAAATGGTTAGACTCAGGAAAATATAAAAATAAATATTACATTTAAAGATCCAACAAAACTTAAGTACTTTCCCTCAGTGTTTGAGTACAGAAGTCCAAAAATGCTTTCTCAGCCATCTACCATGACCCCCAAGCTATTAAGTTGCATTTACTAGGGGAAGCAATGATTTAAAAAAATATATATATGTATTACACACACACAGCCTTTCTTTAGGGAGGTCAAAATCTTGGATGTAGCCTGTAATGGTTTGGAACCAACCTACTCATCCTCAAAGGCCTGGTCCAACTCTCACTAAAGTATATGGAATGACTCCTATTGACTTCACTGGGAGTTAAACCAGGGCCCAAAATCAGCAAAGACGGCAGTTTTTCCATGAGCAACTTCTTATGGCCCAATGCCAGGAGAAGCTTTAGAATCAGGTACAAAGTGAAATGACTGGGTCGGGACAATTCTCAAGTTTCCTTCTTCTGCTGCTGGCTTCATGGGAGTCCCTTTATGGATGTCTAAAACATTTTTAAGGTGACTGCGGATTTCAGCCTAAACTTTAAAAAAAAGGTAACACAACCCACACCAAAATCAAAAAATACCACCACTTGCAGTTTCCCATCAGTGTCAGTGATTGCAACTTTCTGGCTATGTCTAAATTATCAGTAACACCCTCGGTATTACAAAGATGTTCAACTCATATTGAGGGAAATTTCAAAGCAGTAATGAAAAATACCTGAAATTACATATTCTGATTGAAATGAATTTTCTGTAGTTATCCAAGGCAACAGAAGAAAAAAAACAAAACAGTGCAGCTTTTCTTTAATAAAAAAGTTTGTTTTTTAAATTCCACCCAACCCCCACTAGATGTCTCCCACTGCTATGACAGTGGACAGATATTCATCCCTACCCTTTACAATACTGGGGAAGATGCTACAATTGGCAAGTAGAAGACAACCTATGAACTCTATTTTTAAAAACAGATAATTAAAGCACCAGTTTAGTATAGGGACTTCATGCAAAAATAATAAAAATGACAAATTTAGAAAACAAAATAAGGAAGACTACAAATTAACTGCATGGTAGTACAGAGTATCAACAACATAAGCAGGAGCTCTAGGAACACCAAAACAGCTGTATTATGTTGCTATCACAAGTGACCATTAGTAGGACATAGTGCTACAGGAAGCATTTCAAGGCGATGAACACAGTTCTGCAGCATGTCCCTTTAAACCAATTTAAACTGAACCATGGTCAGAATGAACCTCCTAGTAGGCCTCAATGAGGGTTTTTAAAAACTGGTTTAAGAAGTTGTGGGAGCATAAATCATGTTATTTCCTCTCCCTTCTTAAAAAAGAGTTATGTTTAACTTCAAACATGAGAAGTTTCCTGTTACCCATTCTTGTCTGAGGGAGCCATGCAGAGTGCTCTCCAAATGTAACATGACTGGTTACTCTCCACAACCACCACATTGACCAGGTCATGTCTACGAGGTGAATAACCATCAGGAAGTCTCAGAGAATCCAGATTGAAAAATATACTGTCATCTATTACGCCAATTCTTCCACAAACACTGGAAATACGAACCTGTAATATTTACATAATTAGTCTTATTACATGTCACATGCTTAAATTTGCTTAGGCAGTAATTTTTAAAACAATCACCACAGAATAGTACATGTATCATATATGTTTATTATTGAAGAAAACTGACACCCAGGCATTTCACAGTATGTCTATAGATTTAGTATAGATAGTAATCACCTCAGTGTTTCCTTAAATTTAAAAGTACCCAAACACAAGCAACTACATGTGCAGGGTAAAAATCATGCTTTAACTGTATGCTATAGTACATTTATGGCTGGCTATTGAACTTCAAGATACCATAGCCATCAAAGAGTTCCCTCACCCTTCCACAGAAGTAATGGAACTGAGAGAACACTAAAACCTAAAGCTTTTCACCAAGAAGTGGAAGGTTGGACATATGACCAGGGAAGAGTATAAAAATATTGCTCGGGCATGTAGGAATGAAATCAGGGGGGCCAAATCGCACCTGGAGCTGCAGCTAGCAAGGGATGTCAAGAGTAACAAGAAGGGTTTCTTCAGGTATGTTGGCAACAAGAAGAAAGCCAAGGAAAGTGTGGGCCCCTTAATGAATGAGGGAGGCAACCTAGTGACAGAGGATGTGGAAAAAGCTAATGTGCTCAATGCTTTTTTTGCCTCTGTCTTCACTAACAAGGACAGCTCCCAGACTGCTGCGCTGGGCATCACAACATGGGGAGTAGATGGCCAGCCCTCTGTGGAGAAAGAGGTGGTTAGGGACTATTTAGAAAAGCTGGACATGCACAAGTCCATGGGGCCGGACGAGTTGCATCCGAGAGTGCTAAAGGAATTGGCGGCTGTGATTGCAGAGCCATTGGCCATTATCTTTGAAAACTCGTGGCGAACGGGGGAAGTCCCGGATGACTGGAAAAAGGCTAATGTAGTGCCAATCTTTAAAAAAGGGAAGAAGGAGGATCCTGGGAACTACAGGCCAGTCAGCCTCACCTCAGTCCCCGGAAAAAACATGGAGCAGGTCCTCAAGGAATCAATCCTGAAGCACTTACATGAGAGGAAAGTGATCAGGAACAGTCAGCATGGATTCACCAAGGGAAGGTCATGCCTGACTAATCTAATCGCCTTCTATGATGAGATTACTGGTTCTGTGGATGAAGGGAAAGCAGTGGATGTATTGTTTCTTGACTTTAGCAAAGCTTTTGACACGGTCTCCCACAGTATTCTTGTCAGCAAGTTAAAGAAGTATGGGCTGGATGAATGCACTATAAGGTGGGTAGAAAGTTGGCTACATTGTCGGGCTCAACGGGTAGTGATCAATGGCTCCATGTCTAGTTGGGAGCTGGTGTCAAGTGGAGTGCCCCAGGGGTTGGTCTTGGGGCCGGTTTTGTTCAATATCTTCATAAATGATCTGGAGGATGGTGTGGATTGCACTCTCAGCAAATTTGCGGATGATACTAAACTGGGAGGAGTGGTAGATACGCTGGAGGGCAGGGATAGGATACAGAGGGACCTAGACAAATTGGAGGATTGGGCCAAAAGAAATCTGATGAGGTTCAATAAGGATAAGTGCAGGGTCCTGCACTTAGGATGGAAGAATCCAATGCACCGCTACAGACTAGGGGCCGAATAGCTAGGCAGCAGTTCTGCGGAAAAGGACCTAGGGGTGACAGTGGACGAGAAGCTGGATATGAGTCAGCAGTGTGCCCTTGTTGCCAAGAAGGCCAATGGCATTTTGGGATGTATAAGTAGGGGCATAGCGAGCAGATCGAGGGACGTGATCGTTCCCCTCTATTCGACATTGGTGAGGCCTCATCTGGAGTACTGTGTCCAGTTTTGGACCCCACACTACAAGAAGGATGTGGATAAATTGGAGAGAGTCCAGCGAAGGGCAACAAAAATGATTAGGGGTCTGGAACACATGACTTATGAGGAGAGGCTGAGGGAACTGGGATTGTTTAGTCTGCAGAAGAGAAGAATGAGGGGGGATTTGATAGCTGCTTTCAACTACCTGAGAGGTGGTTCCAGAGAGGATGGTTCTAGACTATTCTCACTGGTAGAAGAGGACAGGACAAGGAGTAATGGTCTCAAGTTGCAGTGGGGAAGGTTTAGGTTGGATATTAGGAAAAACTTTTTCACTAGGAGGGTGGTGAAACACTGGAATGCGTTACCTAGGGAGGTGGTAGAATCTCCTTCCTTAGAAGTTTTTAAGGTCAGGCTTGACAAAGCCCTGGCTGGGATGATTTAATTGGGGATCGGTCCTGCTTTGAGCAGGGGGTTGGACTAGATGACCTCCTGAGGTCCCTTCGAACCCTGATATTCTATGATGATTCTATGATATTGGTAAACTGACAGTTTTATCTTTTAATTGGACACTCAACTTACATAACACCTGTAAAGACTTATTTGTGGATATACTGGATATGTGGTGACTCAAGAAGGAATAGTAACATTTTCTCTCACCAAAAAAGACAAGCATCCTTTTATAACCCAGAGTGCTTGGAAGACTTTTAAAGCAAACGTAATAATAAGCACATCCATTGAATAAATGATATTCATTAGTTTTGAATCAAGTGTATGTAAGTATAGATGTTTTAATTCTGAGCAGGTCTGTGTACAGACAGTATGATTTGGGTATTTGTTACCTTCTCAACAAGTGGTTGGTAGCTAAAACCACAAAACCCAACCAATAAAAATAACAAAATTTCCCATATGACACATTTAACTCCCCCTGCCACCACACACACAAACTTTGTTTTAGAAATAATCCTATATCAACTTATGAGCATTAGAATGAACTTAATTTTCTTTTATCTTTCAGATGAAAACTTGTCCAATACTTAAGCCCCTTCATTTTCAGTTTAAACCAAAAAAATCCTGGGTTTTACAAAAACTATTTTTCGTTTTTTCCCTGATTTTCATCCTACTTTCATATTATTCAAATATATAAAAAAGAACTTGTTTTATTAGGAAAAATACAATACATTGCATGAGATATATGTATTACGATAATACATTAGTCTGCGTGTATATGCAAAACTGCCTGCTGAAGTAAGGCTATGTATTAATCTGGAAGATACACACAAGAAACAAATGGGCACGCACGCAAGCTCTGAAGTGCATGCACATCTGAATATATTGATCAATCTTACGCCTACCATGTACACATTTCAAGCTGTTAGCAGATAATGGTTTCAACATTGTGTTATATTTAAGGATTAGAGATATATTGTTTTCTTAAACTCAAAGGTGGCACTGTTTTGAGTTCTGTTTTAGTTATACAGCAAACCACACTGAATTCTGTTCAAAGCATTAATCTACTGAATACTTTTTTCTCCGTCCTTACGTCCACCAAAATAAACCCCGATATTTACCTAGAAAAATTATTAATAGTTTTTGCACCGATTTTCAGTAGTTTTTGTTGTTGTAGTAATAAACACCAATAAATTCCCAGGAAAAAATTAAATAAAATAAAAACTGAAAACAAAGGGCACTACCAACACTGTAGCAGATCTACTAAGACAAGCAGCCATTTTTCCTCTCACAGTACAGCGTGAATATTCCCCTGCCAAATGCCCAGAGCAATATGCAAAATACATACTTTGTCCACTCGCTTATATCTCAGTGGCTTTACAGAAACTGCTTCACTGCTCCATGTCGTTGGGTTAATAAAATATTCAGCTTGCACCCAGTCACCTTTACAAGGTTTGAAGCCTATAAAAACAGTGACATTTTTGCAAGTTAAGTTGTCATAAAAAGACACTTTACATAACTTTGTGGAAGCATGTCGTGTTTTTGCTATAAAAGGGCACTGTGCTTTGACATAATTTAAGGAACTTTAAAGTTATCTGCTAAAATGTGTTAAAAGTATACTTATTACAACACTATATATTGAGTGCTACACGTAACAGGAGATACAGAGAACTTCAGCACTTAATTTTAACGTTGTTTTATTTTTTGTGTCCACCAAAAAGCAGGTCCATGAGCTCCTACCCTGTTGCCTGATGGACTGTTGCAACAGGCTGAGACTTCACTGGGAGTGCATCAACTTTTTGACAGGGGAGGAGGGAATTTAATTCATAAATTACACTTGTGAGGGATAAACCTTTGTCTTTAATACTTAACACAGTTTAAGGAGTACCATTCTGAAGACACAGAAATGTTGGCCCTAATCTGGCAATAAATTCTGCACAGGAAGCCCCCTACATCTGTGCAGAACTCCACTGAAGCCAGTACAGCTACATGGAAGAGCCAAGTGTCTACACAGGTGGCTTTGGATATCCCACCCTACTTTGTGAAGGAACATTCACTGTTCAAGCTGTCATGTTAGCCAGCAGCACGAAGCCTACGCAGAGCTGGCCACACAGAGGATTTTAAAGCTAGTTTAAAAAAAAAAAAAAAAGTTACTGAATTTTACTAAGTGTCTGAGATAGGGTCTTTTAAAAGTTTTTCATAGAATATCAGGGTTGGAAGGGACCATTGCAGTAAACAATGAAGATTAATTAAAATGTAATTAAATGTTACAATTTATAAGTTTTCAAATGGCTAGCAACAATGAAAGATCTGTGATCAAACTGTGATCCAAAGAAAGCCACAACATTTGCTAATCACTTATACGGGAATTGTTTAAAGGTCAAAGCATCACCAAACTCAGGCTATGGCTACATTAGAGAGCTTGCTGTTCTGCCACTGTAAGCTCTCTAGTGTAGCTGCTCTAAGACAACGGAAGAGCACTTTCCTGTCAGTTTAATTAATCCAGCCCCGCTCCCCCGTGAGCAGCGGTAGCTATGTTGGCAACAGCAGCTCTCCCACTGACATAAGCATCAGTGTGGACAACGTTAAGTTGACATAAATTATGTCCTTCAGGGGCATGGCTATTTCACATTCCTAAGTGACATAATTTATGTCAACTTAAGCTGTCGGATAGCCATAGCTTCACATATTTAATACTTTTACTCGGGTTACAGCTTTACTCCCACGCAACAGTAAACTTCAGGAGTCACAGTGATAAAACAAAGATGAACAGACTTTGGACTACAACTTATGTATTATAAATTTGGCGAAATCTTAGCCACAAATTAAAAAAATAAAATAATCCTAATTTTTAGATATACATTATTTTAAAAGTTCATGTTACAGTAGTGAAAAATAGCACCTGAAACAGAATCTATTTTGTAGATTTAATTTTGTAGATTCTGTAGATTTAACACAATAATTATGAGATCACACAGCTGCATTCCCTCAGGAAAGGGCCTTTTGCAACAAGTTTCAGCCTGTAGCAACATTTTTTTTTTTTTTTGGATAAGTGTAAAACCCCGTCTGAAAATAGGGTTTTAAAATGAAACGTGTGGGACACCCTTAGCCAAAGTTAAGAGTCCGATGAAGTGAGCTGTAGCTCACGAAAGCTCATGCTCAAATAAATTGGTTAGTCTCTAAGGTGCCACAAGTACTCCTTTTCTTTTTGCGAATACAGACTAACATGGCTGTTACTCTGAAACCAGTCCTTTTTATATACCAACATGTTTATTTTCAAAAAGACGTATTAAATTTCACTAATTTCTCTATATTTAAAATGAGTAAGGGTAGGCTACACTAACTGTGAGAAGAAATTACCTCTCATACAAAGCAAGCCTACTTTCAATGAAAGTGACTTAGAGCTCAGTTTACAGCACTCAAAAATATGAAAAAAAAATAGCTGTCTTCATCCCAGTTATTACTTTTACTCTAATAAGGATTATCTGCTATTTGAAATATAAATTCTTGTACTGTGCACTAGACACTTAACACACAAGACTTTCGAGACCATTAAAATGGTTATGAACATGATCAAGATTTTTTTTTCCAAGTCATACCTTCACAAACCCGGTCCATGGCGAAAGAAGTTGTCTTATTAATATAGCCACCATCTTTAGTAAGAGATGTAATATTGCCAATTAACATTTTAGTTTTTAATTCAGAAGAGTCGTAAGTAGGACTGCTATAGTTTTCCCATTTGTCTGAGACAGCTTCTACCTAAAGAGTGCAAAAATACAATATTCCCATAGCTGATATTTCTACTTCACTAATTATTAGGTTAGCAGCAAAGTTAAAAATACACTCAATATGTCCCGTGTGATGTACCAGATTTCAAGTATTTTAAACTACATTTTATAGGCAACCAAAACTACTATTTACAGGATTATATACCCATTTTAGTTGTCAAAAACTCATGTCTCCCCCCACCACAAAAGATTAAAAATACTATAAAAATAAAGGAATCACTAGCAGTAACAATGATATAAAGGTGCTAAGGAACTTCACTGTCACAAACATTTGTTTCAATTAGTTGCACCAGTGCTGATATTTATTATTGTTGTTCATTAATCTATCTGCCTTGTCCATCTCACTTTAAGATCAAGGCAGTATCTTACAGGGTCTCCTGGCAGGTTGGGAGAGAATTTGTTTTCAAACACTTTAATTCTGTGCAAAAAATGACTGGAGCTAGAGCACTTCCCATTCTGTGAATCAGCAAACGCAAGAATTCTTACCATTTGTCATCAGTTTATACACTATAAAAAAATTTTAAAAGGGACATTCAAGTGACAATTGGTAATTTTAAATTAATGGGTTTTTTTTACCTCCATGCTTTTAAAATGTACTCTTTCATTTTATTAAGCAGGTAAACAGCTCCAGGCTGGTGTTTGCAAAATGTCAGCCTGAGAAGGGTCATGTAAACACAACCAGTCTTCTGCTGTGCTAGAAGAAAGAAGCAGATACCATAGGCTTCTTAGCTGCCTGACCCATGGAAGCAGTAATGATTCCTTAATTACTTGGGAAGCTTACGGTAGAATTAGGAATCAGTGGCCTGAGAGAAACACTCCCTACAAGGGCTAAGCAGCAGCTGCAGCTTTAAGAACCATGTCCTTGCTTCCAAGGAGTCACTGTTGTCACTAGACCAAAGTCCCCACTACACAAGTCACTGATCTATCAGGAGAGTTCCTTCATCCCGCAAGGATTTCCCCCCTCCTCAAGGAGGTCTCCAGCACTCATAAGCCCCCTTCTGACCTCAAGAGTAATAGTTACTGATGTCACTGGCCAAAAGCCCCTTACACCTCCAAGCAGCAGTTGATGCTAGACTCTCACAATAAACCATGTCTGGGTATATATGAGGAAACTGCACAGTGTAAGAAATTGGTCAGGGCATGCAAAAGGACTAGACAGGGGAAAAATACTCAAGCAGGTAAAGAGATATGGGATTACTGTAAGGAAAGCAAAGTGAAATATATTTTAGTATTAAACAGTGATATAATAAAAACTCACATATATAATAAATCTCCTATTACATAGTTTTCTTTTAAAATGAATAAAAGGGAATACAGGTAGACTTTCATCATGTTCAAGCACTGCTGTGTTATGACCAATCTGGGGCACAGGAACTAACATGATCTGTAAACAAACTTTATTGTTTTACCTAGAAATGAGCTTGTAAAAGGAGGGTTGTAACACTGGAGAAAGCATGCAGGTTTGAAGACAAAAACAAAAAAATCAGTTTTCATTTTCAGAAAGGTTATAGGATCATAACCATCTAAAAAGCTATTTACATAAAAATAATTTGACTTGACAGCGTCCCTTTAAAAGGCTGATCGTGGCTTAGGCCTTAATTTTTCAGCAACCGCACATCCCAGGAGGTGAAGTGTACAGAGACAACAAGCTCAAAGACCCAGCAGAAGAGTTAAGTGCACCACAGTTATATAATATTAACCGTTATTCATAGGTTACAAAGCTTTTAATGGCTTGTTTATCAGAAGTCTTGCTTCTAACTTCTGCACTGAACAGATACAAGTTTTTCCCTAAAGAATAATTACTACAGTTAGGCAGTGAAATTTAACTTAAGTAGATTTTAATTTTTTAAATAGATTTTTAAACCAAGCAAAGAAACACAATCAGTTTACATACAAGTCCAGATCCTGTTTTATAAATAAATAACACCTGTAGAACACTCAACTAACTCACATATCCTTGTTTCACAATAGACAACTTGCAGCTAGTAAGTTTCCTCACTTCTTCCCTGCAATTACTTACAGGACATACTAAACCCTCAGCACTGCAGCATGGAGGGAAGAAGATTGCAGCAATGTGCTTGAACAGTGCTATCCAAGCTGTGATCGATACACCATTGGTAGTCTGTTAAGCACTAGATACTCTGGACCTTCTTTACAAGCCTCCAGACCCTTCTTCAGAAAGTAGCAAACAAAAAAAAACCCACAAACCACCACACAGACCAAGAAGGAGGAGCCATGTTAGCGGTCTCTACTGGGGTTGTGCGCTACTCAAAGGGAGGAAATAAGCACCACCCTTTGAGCATGGACCCTCTGGTAATGCTAGAGCTGCTAAAAGCAGCATGAGAGGGATATCCAAGGGAGAAGAGGACAAGGTGACTAGCCAGCATGTGCAGGGAATCAAACAGCAGGAAAACACACGGAGCAGAGTAGGAAGAGGAGAAAAAGAATGCATGGGGAGATGAAACAAAAATTGTACTAAGGCAGCAATACAGTAGTTATTGGACTAATGAGAGGTAAAAATACAAAAAAGATGGTATTTTCAAAAGCACTTAAGTGTTAGTCAACTCTACCACTGGAATTAATGGCCATTGATTTAAATGGGAGAAGAGTTTGGCCAATGTCATGTACTTTTCAAAATATCACCCTAAATACTTACCAAATATGACATTTTCAGGCAAGTAACTGCTGTAGTTTCTATAGGGATACTATACAATCATAAATAGTATTTCTCTCATGGACCACCACCTTGTATTAAGATGGCATACCCACTATGAAAAATAGTTTGGGAATTAGAAAGTGAGTCTGAACATACTATGAGGGTTAAAGAAGGTTAAGAGATGATCTCAGAACAGAGTCTGTAATCAAATGGTAGTTTGGGAAGTCCGTAAGAGTCACAGAAAAGGGTCATCCCCAAGCTTCAAGGGGGGATTCATTACCATAGTGCAATGCACCCTCCACAAAACAACTCAAAACTATGACTGGAAATCCATCCTAAGTTACTGCCGGCACCTGATCAAAATGTCCTGCTAGTGTTGCAGAGTAGGGTGGGGTTGCATATGAAAGAAAGGTATTCAGAGGCAGGTTCCCTGTATGAATCACCTAAGATTTAGGTGATTTGGACCTAATTCTCCTGTGGCCCCTTAGCACATTCAGCAGGCTAGTTCTGTACTGCTGTAAACCTTGCCCCAAAACAACAGAAATCAAATATTATAAATTGTGGTTCCTAGTAAAATGTCAGCATTTACTCAACAGATATTACACCATTATTGCCTATTTCAAAATATATGCAAAACAATGTAGTGCCTACCTTCCCTCAATTTCTTCACAATCAGCCCACTCACTTGCACACACAGCACTCAGGCCTTCCAAAGCTCTAGGGCAGGGATTCTCAATGTTTTCCTCTCTGAGGCCCACCTCAACATGTTATAGAAATTCCAAGGGGGGAAGGGGGACTTGGGCCTTGGCCATAGACGTACTTTGACTTCTATTTGGGGAGGGTGGGCAGGGACCAGCAGGGCTCAAGCCACCTCCTCATGGCGGGGGTCCAGGGAGGGAATGCCACCTCCACCCCCGACTCACCTCATCAGGCCACCCAGCCTGTCTGGGTTGGGGGAGGGTGCAACCAAAAATTAGAACTCAAAGGTGGGGGGCTTAGCTCAAAAAGTTTGAACACAGCTTAGGGTGCAGGGAGGGGGTAGCTAGGGGCGTGTGCAGACAAGGGGTAGCTCAAGGTACAACTGGGGTTGTGTGCATACAGGGGGTGGCTTTGGGTGTAGGGTGGCCAGGACTGTGTGCGGGCATGGGGGTAGCTCAGGGAGAGGGGTACCTGGGGCTGTGCTCAGGCATGGGGGTAGCTCAGGGTGCAGAGAGGGCATAACCTCAGGGTGCAGGGAGAGGGATATTAGGGGCTGTGTGCTAGGAGGGCTCCCCTGCAGTCCTGGTTCCTAGAGGGGTCTGCCAGCCACAGAGCCAGGTCTCCCCATCCAGGTGGCTCTTACCAGCTGCCCCTGCGGGAGCAAAGGGGGCAGGGAACTGAGGAGCAGCTTCAACCCGGGGCACCAGCAGGAGACGAGGGAACGCTTCCGTTGCTTTCTCCATGGCACCAGCCAGAGCAGCAGCTGCCCCACACTACCTCCGACCTGGCCACGGGGCAGGGAGAAGAGATGGGGGGGAGGGGAGATGTGGAGCTGGCCCTGGGACTGCCATGCTCTTGCGCTGCAGTTTGGGGAGGAGGGGAAAAGCCTCCATGTCCCCAAATGTGCCCATGTGCTCAGGGCTTCTGCCCCACAAGGAGCACCTGTGCCTCCCAGTTTCAGCCTCATGGTGGGCGCCAAGGATCAGGGTTTCAGCCAAACGCCTCCCAGCTTCAGCCCCGCGGGGAGTGCTGGGGCTCAGGCTCTGGGTTTCAGCCATGGGGCCTTGTGGCCCCCTTGAAAGGGATCATGAACCCCAGGGGGCTATGGTCCCTCTGTTGAGAACCACTGCTCTAGGGAATAGTAAGCCTTAGGAAAAATAGTTGAGTACAGACCAGGGGTTCTTAAACTTCATTGCACTGCAACCCCCTTCTGACAACAAAAATTACTACACGACCCCAAAAGGGGGGACTAAAGTCTGAGCCCACCCGAGCCCCATTGCCCTGGGCAGGGGGGCCAATTCTAAAGGCTGGTGGGGACAAAACTGAAGCCCAAAGGCTTCTGTCCCAGACAGGAGGGCCTGTAACCTGAGCCCAACCACCTGTACGGGGAGACTTTGGCAAACCAGTAAAGTGCCTGAAACCACTATGGTTTATCGCTAAAAGCAGCCAAGTCAGCAGGCTGTAAATTGGTCATTCAGCAGTCTCAGTTTAACCAAGGCAGGAGGAGAATGGGTTTTTGGGTGCCACAGAGAACGCACCTTGACGCCGCATCCTTCCTGATAAGAACTGTGTTGAAGCTGCTGATACATGCATTTTAGAAGAGCAGGATGTGCCCCAGGAATGTCTATGGGGGCCTCAAGGCTGCAAACTCTGGAAAAACCCACACCTGGTTAATCGATAATCAGAAGGAACCTCTCGCTTGACCATTGAAACTGCTAACTTAACAAGTTTGCTTTAAGGGACATGTCATTCTATTACTAATGTATAAATGGGGGAAAAAGTTTGAGGTAGTGGGACTCTTCAGGACTGGACTCTCCCTCTGGATACATCTTGTGTTCCCCACCGGCAGACGGGCTGCCACTGTGCCACTCGAGAGCCACACTCAGCTTTGGTAATTATCAAGGACTGGGGGTGTTTTACTAACCTGTTGCGGACGTGTGTATAAGTGCTTGAGACCAAATAAAGTTTAGCTTTAAGTGAAAGCACTCTTGTGTTGTCCTGTTTGTGCCAGCCATTTATCCGTCCAACGGTCGTGTGTCTTCTGATTTATTTCCTGACACCACCTCGCATAGAGTAAAAGTTACCAAGAGTTTTGGGTTGAAAGAACCCCAGGTAACACACCCAGGGCTGAAGCCCTCAGGCTTTGGCTTTGACCCCAGGTGGTGGGGCTTGGGCTTTGGCCAGCCCTGGCAACCCCATTAAAACGGGGTTGTGACCAACTTTGGAGTCCCAATGCAGACAGAGTTTGAGAACCACTGGTATACATGATTTTATTGTTTTAAAATCTGCTCTCTCATGTTGTGCTGTGTGCCTACTGCTGAGATTAAACAGCGTTTTAAGAAAGTTTTCTGGTCACTGGTCATAGCTCCAGAAGGGAAGCTATGGGTGCTAAGCCCAGTCACACATGTAGAGAAATCAGGGTTGATATACAGGAAGCTGTAGCCCAAGACTCAATCTAAGAATGGGGAAAAATCAGGGGATTCCATCCTAGGACAAGTGAATGAAAGAAGCCTAACACCTTTGGGAGAAGCACCCTCAGAGATGAGTCAAAGGTGCAACTAGATCCATAACCATTACAGGCACTCAGATGGTAGGCCATAAAAGTACACGGACAGATACCAGATACCACTGTGCAGTAGCTATTGCAAAATATTTAAGTTTTCTTCTTACACATTTTTATATAGGAAGGTAAAGATATTATTATGAATACATTTACAGTTATATGAATTGACAGGTACCAATACACTTTTCAACCTTAAAGAAACATTCGGTAATCTAAATGATTAACAATACCCAGGTCTGAATAAGATATGAGTGTCTCAGGGTTTATTTTATATCAATTGGGAGTAGTTCCTAATCCAATTTGCTTTCACCTTATTTCAGTGTGTGTCACTCATCTTTGGAGAAGGTGAAGAACAAATAAAATTTGAAAAGAAATGGAATACTGATCCAACTCTCATAAAATAAAGGGAAGATATGTGTTCCTATTCTGCTCCATGTGGAAACTTATACTGAAACAGTTTTGTCATTTTACTTACATTTTAGTTACTCTAATAAACAGTGTAATGGGACAAGACAATAAGATACTTTTACTTGCTACTGGTTTTATTTTGAATGACATTTTCCGATCAGTAAAATGATTCTTATACAGTTGCTTTATTTCTAAGTCAGAATCCCACTTAAAAAAAAAATCCATAAACCCCATGCCCATTTCCAAAATCAGGGCCATCTATATATGTATTATCCTACAACACATGCCAAGTAAGGACCCAATCCTGCAAACACAAGAACACTCCTTTTTCTCACAAATAATGGTTGCAGGATCAGGTCCTAATCTTCGATATCAGTAGGGACCTACCAAATTCACGGTCCCTTTTGGTCAATTTCACAGTCATAGGATTTTTTAAAATCATAAATTTCATTATTTCACCTATTTAAACCTGAAATTTCAGTGTAATGGTAGGGGTCCTGACCCAAAAAGGAGTCAGTGCAGAAGTAAGGATGGCAATACTGAACCCCCCCCCCCCCGCAACTCCCTTTTTTGGGTCAGGACCCCCCAATTTGAGAAACCCTGGTCTCTCACATGAAATCTGTATAGTATAGGGTAAAAGCACACGAAAGACCAGATTTCATGGGCCATGACATGTTTTTCATAGAATTTGTTTTTTCATATGAATTTGGTAAGGCCCTATCAGGAACAGGGAATTCATTTGGGGTGTCCAAGGCACTGAAATTAAAAAAGTTAGGAGGCTTAGTTTCCTACATATTGTCCAGCTATCATTTCAGTTAAATGTACCCTCCTCTCTTCTCCCTGGCATTTTGGACATTCCCTACCCTGCCCATACCTACAACCTTCAATGGGAAAAAGGGTTAAATGAATATTTTGGATGCAAGTTTGGTAGTGTGGAACCCCAATAATTAAAGGCACTGTGAGAAGTCAACCTGACCACAGTGATACAAAACACCTACTTCAGAAATCATCCAGACAGAAAAATCTTTAGAGACGTTTCCTTACAAAGGCAGTTCATAATACAAAATGCTAGACCAATTGCACTACTCATTCATGTCTTACCCTGATCGCCTTCAATCCATTAGATGTTTTATCCTCTTCAGCAATAGCAATGACTTTCTGTCCAACATTCAGTGGCACACCGCTCATCACAGCATCACTTGTGAAGCAAATCAAGTCATCTATCATCCCATAATCATGGCAAAATCTTGTCACTACTCCTTGTACGGTTTTTAACTCTTTATCATCTGAAAGGGGGAAAATATGTTTATATGATTATATAAAAACAAAACTAATTTTTTGATGAAAATGTATAACTGTGGTAGTTATCATAAATGCCATGTAATGGAAACAATTCCCAACTGTGCTTGCAACCAAAATACTGCCACACTGAGAACCTGAGAAATTTATTTTCAAAGTCAAAGTTGCAAGGAATGTGAACAGTAAGCAATCAGCATAAATAATATATAAAACTGGATTCTGAAAAATAGTTCTAATAACCTAAGATAGTAGCTCTCACCCTTTCCAGACTACTGTACCCCTTTCAGGAGTCTGATTTGTCTTGTGTACCCCCAAGTTTCACCTCACTTAAAAATTACTTGCTTACAAAATCAGACATAAAAATACAAAAGTGCCACAGCACACTATTATTGAAAAATTGCATACTTTACCATTTTTACCATAAATGATAAAATAAATCAATTGGAATATAAATATTGTACTCAGATTTCAGTGTACAGTTTATACTGCTCTATATATTCAAGTCACTGTCTGTATGAAAAAACCAAGTACATTCTAACAGTACCATTTATCTTGTACTTTGAAAACAGAAAGGAAGCTTCATAATACCCCTGCAACGTAGGTGCTACACATTTTTATCCCAATTTCCAGATGGGGAATCTGAGGCACCAAGGATAAAAGATGTGAGAGCCCATAATCACACAAGCCAAGGGCTGTCCTGGAGCTCTGGAACAAAATCCTTGCTTCAAAAAACTCCCTATCCTGTCTCAGACCATTAGGCGCTGCCTCCTAAGACTAGAGAAGGGACACAACAAAGGTGGTGTCTTTGTGTTGCTGCCACAACCAGTTGATTTGTGGCAGGCAGGCCATACCTCTGTTGACCCGCATGCTGAAATAAACCAGACAACAGTTACTTGGTTAAGACCAGGTCCCCTTCTCTCCGCCCCGCAGAGATCTCGCCAGGCCAGGGGCCTGTCCAGCTCAGCGTCAGGGACAGGATCTCCCTGCCCGCAGCACAAGGCACAGCTGGCATCAAATGGCACAGGCTGGAGCCACCCTCGGCTCTGACCAGCCCCAGGGACTCCTGCTCCCAGAGGGAGGCGAGTGACGCAGGCCGCTGGGGCTGGAGCATCGCGCCCAGAGGAGTTGGCCTCACGGGCCTGCGCTAGGGCCCGCTGGACTCCCGGCTGCGGCGAGTCAGGGAGCGATACCTGTGGCCGCCGGCCGCTTCTCTCCGGGCCCCTCCCCTTCTGCCCGTCTCCAGAAGTAGGCCAGGGCTCTGGACAGGAGCTGGAGCATCCCCAGCCCTGACTGGGGCGCGAGCCCGCCCACCCGCGGCCTCCCGAAGCTAGGCACGAGCCTGGAAACGTCGATGGAAGCTTCACGCCCCCCACCCGCTCTACTCCCGGCTTCAGCCGCCGCTCTCCAGAGTCACGTGACGGCACGGCATGCCTCCCCCCACGCGGGCGCTGCGGCCGTCCGTTGCGGGGGAAAAGAGCGGACGGAGAGCCTCACCTTGCGCAGGCGCAACAGCGGCCTCCGCGTGCCTCAGTTCTAACCATGGCTGTCTTGTCCCAGCCCGAGGCCGTGGTAGAAGCGGCAGGGGTGCAGGTCCCGAGGTCACGTGTAGGGGAGCCCCGCCCCTCGCACGCGGAGCGCCGGGCAGGAGGGTTGTTCCCTGCTGTGTTGGCCGGCCAAGCTCCGCCCCCTGCTCTGAAGGTTGGGGGTGGATCTTTCCCCCTTCGGGGGGGAGCTTTCTTCACGTGCCCTGGGGAACCACCACCTCTGAACAAGCCCTCCTGCCCTCTTCCCCGGGTGCCCCACTTCCTGACCTGCCTGGGGGTGCCTGCCCACAGCCATGGGGTGATGCACACAGGGGCAGGAAACCTGTGGGTGTTACCAGGCAGCATCTCTATACTCTTGACCCAGAAGGACCGTTGTTATTTGCAGGCATGAGCCAGGAACTCCAGATTCTAGTGATACCAAGGCCTAGTCGCAGGAACCTTGGCTGGAGCAGGGCCAATGACGCACATGGAAGGGGAGGCCACAATTTACAAGATGCTGGTCTGGCTAGCTGTCAAGGATGCGGTGGAGGGGTGCCGAGTAGCACTACATGCAGTGCCTTGGTCACTGGAGATGGACCCAAACCCTGTCTCCTTCCATCACAGGCGTGGACTTATGTTGGAGAAACCACAGAGCTAAATGACAGGTTTCAGAATAGCAGCCGTGTTAGTCTGTATTCGCAAAAAGAAAAGGAGTACTTGTGGCACCTTAGAAACTAACCAATTTATTTGAGCATAAGCTTTCGTGAGCTACAGCCCACTTCATCGGATGCATTCCGATGCATCCGATGAAGTGGGCTGTAGCTCACGAAATTGGTTAGTCTCTAAGGTGCCACTAGTACTCCTTTTCTTTTCACAGAGCTAAAGATACCCTTGTACCCTCCCATTGGTGTGCTCGTATAACTGTCTTTCCATAATTTTGTACTGTGCTAGGGTTGCCACCCCCTTCCCTGAAACCCTGCCCCTTCTCAGAACCCCCCCCCCCCCTGCATTCCACCTCCCTCTCTCACTCGGTCTCCCACATTCTCACTTTCACCCAGTTGGGGCATGGGGTTGGTGTGTGGGAGGGGGTGAGGGCTCCAGCTGAGGGTGTGGGCTCTGGGGTGGGGCCAGAAATGAGGGGTTCAGGGTGCAGAAGGGGGTCTGGCCTGGGGGAGGGGATGCAGGATGCGAGCTCTGGGAGGGAGTTTGGGTGCAGAAGGAGGCTCAGGTTGGGGGCAGAGGGTTGGGATGCGAGAAGGAGTGAAGGCTCCGACAGGGGTTGTGAGCTCTGGGGTGGGGAAGAGGGGTTTGCGGTGCTGCTGAGCTGGTGCTTGGGGCAGGGGCAGCACGCGGAGCCCCACTGGCCGCCCCTGCGCCTAGGAGCCAGATGAGCTGGACATGCCAGATGCTTCCGGGAGCCACTCAAAACCAGAGCAGGCAGGGAGCCTGCTTTAGCCCCACTACTCCGATGACTGGACTTTTAGTGGCCTGGTCAGTGGTCACCAGGGTCCCTTTTCGACCGGGAGTTCCAGTCAAAAACTGGATGCCTAGCAACCCTATACTGTGCCTAGGATGTTTGCACCCTTATCTGCCAGTTCATATACCTGCCCATTTGAGCATGTCTGTCATTACATCCACTAGAAGTGGTACATAAACACCTTGAGGGAAGATAGGCATAGAAATGTAGCATGTTATTATATAGATTATTTATTCTCATGTCATCTACATTTTACAGGATTTTATCAGAATTATTGCTTTTGCTTGTTTTGAAACTTGGCATAATTAAATTTTAGACCAAATAGTCTTAATCAGATTTAGGAGGAAAAATGTGTATTTTTCCTTCATTGTTTTTCTTTCAGTCCATGTAATCTAAAATAGGAGCTGCAATGACTCCAGGGAAAAGTAATTTAAGTGAATCTGCTTACCATATTTTTATCAGTTCTTTTAGTTCAGTATCTTGAGTTTCTATTATGCATTTTTCCCAGTCTTTTTTTTTTAACTGAGATTGCGTAGTGTTCTTCAAATATTTCTTACGCTGAGTCAGTGAACTCTATATTGTTTTAACACCATGGTGAATTGCAACATAGGAACTAAAACAAAAGACTTTCCACAGTAGGTGGTACCGAGAAGTTTGGCAGAACTGCATATCTTCATTAAATACTGCTGCAGTGATGTTTATTGTTGAAAACATCTTGTGTATGATACAAGATGAATCGACAACAGCAGTTGTCTTTGAAACCTTTTATTAAGTGTTTCATAACATTAAAACAGTTCCACTTTATTCCTGCCAAGAGAGAAAGAATAGAAATTAGATTTAGACCACTTGATATACTTAAACTGTATACAATATTATCACTTATTAAGAAAGTAAACAAAATATATTTATTCTCATTATTTATGTGTAGTAAAAGAAGGCCAATAGCCATATACAATAAAGAAATATATTAGTATAAGTGATCATCTGGCAAGCATGAATGCATATCAAAAGGGAAATTAATACACTTTTGCACATATACAAATATTAAGTAAATACAAGATCCTAGATTGCTTCCTATAGAGAGGAACATGACTGGCACAGGGAAGAAGAAAAACCATATGGGTGCCCTTATAGAGTTTTTTCCAGGGCAAATACTTCACTGCAAAGCAAGAAAAAGCAGAAGTTGCGGGGTTTGACTCACAGCTTCTCTGGATCCCAAGAGATTCATATAGGTATTTTTCTGAATGCATTTTGCAGTAACCCGTACATTTAGATAATCTTAAACAGCGTAAACTGATCTAAGGCTTTACATTAGTTAAAATTGATATCGGACCATAGATAGTTTTGAATATCAAAAAACATTAATTCAGAAAAGCTTACATTGGCGTCACAACAAAGAGTCTGGAGATCTGAACTGGGTCTCTGGATGCAAGTTGAGAGATTGCAATTGAGGAAAGCTTATTAGAAATAGAATTAACTTCCACTGCATTCTGTCTCAATTCCTCCAGCAGGGAGGAGGAGTGTTAAGAACCTGCACACTCAGAGTTAAGAGGACTGAAGAGGCAGATGCTTCATAAGATTTCAGCTTCCTTTCTCCATGGATCCTTTCTTCTTCTGCAGCCCTAAGATCTTTTCTCCTGAGGTAGAGAATTTAATGGAATTTCTCAGGCCCTCTGTCCTCAGAGTTTTACTGCAAGATGTTTTGGCTGTAAAAAAGGTCAGAATTTCATCTAGATGCCTTTGATCATTATTAGTATTATAAATATACTTGTTAGGGCCATAAAATAAGAATTAATTTGTATTCTTGACAGCACAAAATGTACAATACATACATTAGATAGACCAAACACTTGTATGACTTATACACACAAAAAAGAGAGGGAGAATTATGCATGTCCTATTTTATCCCCATCAGAGTATAAATTATGTGGAGAATGGCAGGTGCAAAAAAGATCTTGGAATATGATTACTATTGTTATGGTAGGGGATAGGGCAAAACCTCATTTAAGCCTCCCTTCATTCAGGATAAATGTAAGAAACAATCAAGCACCAAGCACCTTTCTGGAACCAGGCAGCTGAAACAATAGCTGAAACCACTCAAAACACCAGCAAAGCCTGAGTAGAAGCTGAACCATGTGGCCCAAGGGGCTTCCCTGGAGACTGACAGAGCAAACACAGGAGCTGAGGCATTGATTTGGAAGAGTGGCGTGTGTCCCTGTGAGAGAGAGATGAGGTAAAAACACTCAGAAGGACACAGAGATGGAGAAAAGCAGCCTCATGGAGAGCCAGAGAAGCCCTGGTAACATAAACCTTTCATAAAAGCTAAGAGAGAGAACTTGTAGGTAAAGTGCTGACTGAAAGAAGCTTGGAATTGTGACAAATGAAACCAGTCTTCTGTTGTTTGATTTCTGATTTATTCAGGGAAAGAGGACTGCGTATGGTCTTTGTAAATAAGCAAGATTACATCAAAGAAATACGCAATTTCATTATCAGTTTCTCTTACTAATGGAAGCAACCTGTCAGTCCCATAATATTTTATTGAGGATCACACTGTGCAATTATTATCTATTTTATCATTGGACAAAGACACAGATGGTAGAAATATTTGCACAGTGTTCTTCTATGAACAAAGAGGAATATAGGATTAATTATTTAGCGCCAATTTGTGCTAAGCTTCAACATAAACTGCAGTCATCAATGATACATGATGAATTGCTAAGTCTTTAGTCTGTTCAAAACAATTATCAAATTGTAATTATTTGATTTTTTTTGTAATAGTGGCAGATATTCAACTTTTTTGTTGAAGATTTTACTGTTAAATATTAGTACGTATTGAAAAGTGATGGCTTTTCTGAAGTTCTTGAAGCATACTCTCAAAGGTGCTGGTTTTTCAATATACTACAGTTTGAACTGTTTATTGGTTACAGTGGAGTTTTAAGTATGTACAAAAGACCCAGTAATTGCTGAAGTTGTCATGATGCCAATATCTTCAGGGTAGATGCATTCCTGTATTTTTTCATTTCCTAATCAGCAGAAAGAAGGGATTTAGTTGGACCATGACTATTGCATGTTACTGTTGCCTGCTAGAATTTTAATTGTATTGTTTGACCAAAACTGTGTTCTGTAAGGCTCAGTGCCAATATGAGTCAAATGTGCAAAGTTTATCTGAACATTCTGAGAAAACCAGGATTTAGTCATCAAAACATATTCACAAAAATTTAATTGGAAAGAGGCAAACTAAGGTTTAAACTCCCTGAAGTGCAGAAACTTTTTCTCTGAAAACTTTTTTTAAGAAAACATTATACTTTCAAGTGTTCTCTCTCCTGTGAAATAAGAACTAAATTATTTGGAAAGAACTTCCAGGCAAAACATTATTATTAGATATGGTAACATATATAACTTTGTTAAATTTATTATACATACTTCATTTAAATGTCTGTTATAATGTAGCACACTCATTTAGAAAAACATAAAGTTTAAATGTTTGCATACCTATGGGTTTGATTTGGAATCAGGCTTATGAGAATATAGTACAGTCATCTTCTAGTGTATTCTCTTCATTAAAATTCAGGAGGCATTACCCTGTTCCCTGGCTTAACTGCAGTTTTTGCTGTGCTTTTGTTCCGTATGAATAGATGTTGTTGAAAGCCAAAGTGGAAGAGCAAACTTTTCAACGGTAGAATGAATCACTAAGCAGTGAGAATATCACAAAGTGTACAGATAATTCTACTCACAAAACTATTTTAAACTGACAACTAACTTTTCAATTTAAGGTAAGCACGCAGGTTTTTAACTGTTGAAAACTGTACAATAAATTATAATAATCTATTATTGAAGGCATCAGAATGGATTGGAAAAGAGAGAAGTGAACAAAACCTAATGATTGTTACTAGATACCATTTTTAAAAAGAAATAAAATACATTATAACTGAAGTATTCTGAATAAATGAGTCCATCAGAATAATTTTAAAGTCTAAATATAATTTTTAGATCGCTGAGGTTGATGCCTAAAGCCAAATGAAAATTAGGAAATAAACATGTTTAGAAAATCTTCACAGTCTCTTAGTAATGTTTAAAAGAAAAAAATATTTTAATTTTAGATATATCTACAAAGTTTACACTTAAATCATTAAATGCTAATATTCTTTTGCTCTAAATCTTCTTCTAAAAATCTTTCTTAAATCCAATTTTATAAAATTAACTACAGTGTAAACAAAAAAGTGTTTTAGACATACACACTTATTTACACTACAATACAGTATTGTTGACTACGGATATAGGAAATTCTCTTCTTGTATAGAGCTTAATTAATTAATGTTTGTACAGTACTTTGAAAATGTAAACTGCTAAGCATTAATTATTATTAGTAGTAGTATTTGTTTATTATTTTATTTATTAAATTCTAACTAGACGAAGAGTGGTTTTAGTGCTTATGTGCCTAAGGATGTAGAAAAACAAGACCATACTTTTTGGTATCTGCTTTTAGTTTGCATTTTCATGGTTTTTAAAATATTTACCTCTATAAAGTGTTATGACCAGGGAAGAAGGTTACAGAGAAGAATTTAATTATGACAGGATGCCAACTTTGGAGCGTGGAAAGCAAGAGAATGGAAATTATGTACCAGATATCAAATCTAGTGACCTTCAGATATCAAAGAGATTTCATCCTTGTTTTAGTTATAGAACATGGATCTTTTCTTTGTTGATGGGGGTAAGTATTTTAAACATACTATTGCATTTCATACTGCAAGGAAAGTCTTGATAACTGTGAAGTTTTTCCTTTTGGGAAAGTTAATGAAATTAATCTCTTCACTGATGGTGTTCAGAAGATGAAAATGTATAAATATTAAAATTTGATGTTCAAACAGAAACATATTTAGCAACTACAAATAGATTTTCTAGCTAAATACATCACTTTTGTAAATCTGTTCAAGGCAGTGGTTTTATATCAAGGCTGAATTTGACCTGTAGTGTCCAAACATCATAATCTGAGAAAATAAATCTTAGTGGCAAATATCAGGACATATTCACTGTAAAAGAAATTAAACGTATTTTAATACTACCCAGGCAGATCAAATGTTTCAAACTTTCAGTATATTTCTAACCATTGTTAGTACTTTGCTTGCTATAACAATATTTTTTGTTTTTAAAATATGTATACAACATTTAATTGTCACTTTCTCTTTATATTAAAGAATGGAAAGATCTTTTCCTAAAAACTTTCAGTAATGAGAGCCATATCCTGCCTTGTGTGTGGTTTATGCAAATCTCATGTCAACTTAATTGAACTTTCATGGATAGAACCATGGAAGGATATAATTTTGAAGGAGTATTATATGGGTCCTTGACATTCTGACCAGTAATGACTAAAAGAACAGACATGATAACTATTAGAACCTATATTCCTGGTGTTTTTTCTCGCTGGTGGCCTCTGTGTTTTGTGGAATCACTTTGCAATGACTGAAAAGGTGATTATTTTCATTTTAGGACATTTATTTATTTGCACAGTGAATAAAAACAAAGTCTCATTTTCACTCAGGTCCCTGACCTTTTTTCTCTTTCTGACAAATTAATTTGCTTGAACAGCTTGAATTTACTTGAAATACCTGATTACATAACGAGAAGGGGCAAAAGAAGAGCTGGGTTTTTTTATATGGATTTTTTCAGTGTGCTTTCAAGCATTCACAGAAAGAAAAGAATTTGCTGTCTCATTCTGGGGTGCAGTCCAGACCAGTGAGGGGTTGTGTCACTGCCTGCCCTGTAAACTTGGGTGCTTCATGATGCTTTGCTGTTGTGGCTCCCAAACTGTGCCACTCACAAGCAGCCTTCCAGCATATAGGTCACACCCTGAGTTTCTGTGTGCTAGACAGTCCTGGTTCAGTGCTCTGAACCCAGCATCTCATCTACAGCCCCACTTTGGCTTCCACCTATCTTAGTTACTCCTTGAAAGGTTACCCCAACACACTGCCAGTCCTGGATTTTTCCCAAACTGTGTGTTATGCACTGTCAAGCCCTTTCTTGGACAGTTCAGATATTACAGTTTGTTCCTCCTGCAAGGAGACAGTATTCAAGAGTTTGTTACTTTATCTGGAGTTACCAAACCATTCAGTTTAAACACACTACTGGATTGGTTTAGATTAAAAATAAAACAAGTTTCTTAATGAGAGAAGACAGGATTTTAAGTGAATTCAAGTGTAAGAGCTAAACTTAGACATGGTTATAAGCAAATACAAGTGAAAACACAGATATAAAAGTCTAAATCTTAATCTGACAAGTTTTGATTCAAGTCTTTCTTTAAAATGGCCTTTCTTACCTACAGTCTCCCAGCAAGATGGTGACTGAACCTTTCCTTGGTCAGGATCTCTCCAGAGGCCCAAAGGTGTTGATGCCTTTGTCTTCTTAAGTGAAAGGGACAACTTGGGGTTTTCTGCCCCTTTCTTTAATAGTCTAGTTAACCTTTGAAGAGGATTCTTCTGAAGGTTACCCCTCAAACCAAAGTTTATCCAGACAGTGAGGAAGGCAACATGGAGTCTGGTGGTGAAGGAGGCTCCATTCTCTTTCTCCCCCCACTTGTGTTTGCTAAAATGGAAATTGTTTTGTTTCCTGCCATCTGCTTCCACTGCTCTTTTGAAGATCCTTGTTAACAAATTGCTTTGGTTAACAAAGGAACATCCAGACTGCTGGAGAAGTTGAATAAGTTGTGCCAATTCACAGAAGAACTTCCAGAGAAAGGAGGCAGGAAAATGGTATTATACCATTTCTTTTTTATGGGTGTACTTCAGTGGATAATGGCTCAGACTACCATATCCATGATGGAATCCAAAGTGGGTCAACGAGGGAATGTAATGTGGATGCTTGTCACTCAAAGACTTTAAGGCCAGAAGGAACCATCATGATCTAGTCTTACTTCCTGCACATTGCAGGCCACAGAACCTTGCCCTGTAATAAACCCCTAACCTCTGGCTCTGTTACTGAATTCCTTAAATCATGATTTAAAAACTTCAAATTACAGAGGATCCACCATTTACTCTAGTTTAAACCTGCAAGTGACCCATCCCCCATGTGCAGAGGAAGGTGAAAAGCCCCAGGGCCTCTGAAAATCTCACTTGGGGGAAAATTCCTTCCCAACCTCAAATATGGGGGTCAGTTGGACCTTGAGCATTTTGGCTAGTAACTCAGAATCATCCCCCATCTAGTGTCCCATCACCAGCCATTGGAGATATTTGATACTAGCATTCGCAGATCAACTGCATGCCATTGTGAGCAGCCTCATCATAACATTCCCTCCATAAACATATCAAGCTCAGTCTTGAAGCCAGTTAGGTTTTTTTGCCCCAACTGTTCCCCTTGGAAGGCTGTTCCAGAACTTCACTCCTTTGATGGTCAGAAACCTTCATCTAATTTCAAGCCTAAACTTGTTGATGGCCAGTTTATATCCATTTGTTCTTGTGTCCACAATGATGCTTAACTTAAATAATTCCTCTCCCTCCCATGTATTTATCCTTCTGATGTATTTAAAAAGAGCAATCATCTCCTCACAGCCTTCTTCTGGTTAGGCTAAACAAGCCAAGCTCTTTGAGTCTCCTCTCATAAGGTAGGTTTTCCATTCCTCTGATCATCCTAATAGCCCTTCTCTGCACCTATTTCAGTTTGAATTCATCTTTCTTAAATATGGGAGACCAGAATTGCACACAGTATTTCAGATGAGGTTGCATCAGAGTCTTGTATAATGGTACTAACTAAAAACCTCACCTGATGCATCAAAGGATTGCATTAGCCTTTTTCATGGCTGAATCACGTTGGTGGCTCATAGTCATTCTGTGATCAACTCATACATCCAGGTTTTTCTCTTCCTCTGTCGCGTCCAACAAAATCCCCAGTTTATAGCAAAAATTCTTGTTGTTAGTCTCTCAGTCCATGACCTTGTACTTTTGCACTATTAAATTTCATCCCATTTCTATTGCTCCAGTTTTCCAGGTCATCCAGAACTTTTTGTATGATATTCTAGTCTTGGTGTTCTTCTAGTTATTCTAGATGTCTAGATATTCTTCTGGTTTGGCAATACCTCCAAACTTTGTGTCATCTGCTAATTTGATTAGCATGCTCCCACTTTTTGCACCAAGGTAATTAATAAAAATGTTAAATAGATAGGTCTCAGAACCAATCCCTGTGAAACTCCTCTTGTAACCTCCCCCAGCCTGACAGTTCACCTTTCAATATGGCCCATTGTAGTCTCCCTTTTAAACATTTCCTTATCCACCTTTCAGTTCTCATGTTAATCCCCATCTTCTCCAATTTAACTAATAATTTCCCATGTGGAACTGTGTCAAATGCCTTACTGAAATCCAGGTACTGATTGCATTTCCTTTGTCTAAAAAATCAGGTTGGTCTGGCATGATCTACCTTTTGTAAAACTATGTTGTATTTTATCCCAGTCACCATTTACCTCTATGTCCATAATTACTTTCAAAATTTGTTCCAAGATCTTGCATACAATTGAAGTCACACTAACAGGCCTGTCGTTTCCTGGATCACCTTTTTCCCCCTTTCTTAAAAATTGGAACTGTATTAGCAATTCTCCAGTCAAAGGGTATGACCCCTAAGTTTGTGGATTCATTAAAAATCCTTGCTATTGGGCTTGCAATTTTATGTGCCAGTTTCTTTAATATTCTTGGATGGAGATTATCCAGGCCCCCCACTTTGGTCCCATTAAGCTGTTTGAGTTTGACTTCCACCTTGGATGTTGTAATTTCTACTTCCATGTCCTCATTTCCTTTAGCCACCCTAGTGCCACTACCACTAAGATCTTTATTAGCCTTATTAAAAACTCGGGCAAAGTATTTGTTTCGGTGTTGGGCCATGCCTAGATTATCTTTAATCTCCACCCCATCCTCAGTGCTTAGCAGTACCTCTTTTTTCCTTGTTTTCTTTTTATTGATGTGGCTATAGAATCTTTTACTATTGGTTTTAATTTCCTTTGCAAGGTCCAACTCTGCTTGGCTTTTGGCAGTTCTCACTTTTCCCCCACACTTTCTGATCTCTAAGAGGTAGTTTTCCTTGCTGATCCATCCCATCTTCCATTCCATGTAAGCTTTCTGCTTTCTCTTAATAACCTGTTTGAGATGCTTGCTCATCCAGTTTTGTCTGCAACCCTTCCCTATAAATATTTTCCCCATTGCTAGGGATGCAGGCTTCTGATAATTTCTGCAACTTTGACTTAAAGTAATTCCAAGCCTCGTTCACCTCCAGATCCTTGAGTTCTTCAATCCAGTCCACTTCCCTAACTAATTCCCTTATTTTTTTAAAGTTTGCCCTTTTGAAATCAAGGATCTAGTTACAGATTTAGTTTTGTTTATCCTTCCATTTAGTTTAAACTGAATTAGCTCATCATCACTCAAACCAAGGCTGTCCCCTACAACCGGTTCTTCTATGAGGTCCTCACTGTTCATCAATACCAAATCTAAAATGGCATCACCTCTTATTGGTTTGGTGACTATTTGGTGGAGAAATCTGTCAGCTATCATATCCAGGAAAATCTGGGCCTTACTATTATTAGTAGCACCTGTCCTCCAATCTATATCTGAGAAGTTAAAGTCTCCCATAATCACACAATTCCCGATAGTATTTATTTCCTTAAAACATTAAAGAGGTCTCTATCCATATCGGATCCTGGGAGGCTATAGCACACCCCAAGCACTATCCCAGGGGAGCCTCTGGTAGCTTTCTTTCTGAAAGTGATTTTGACTCAAACAGACTCTGTTTTATCCATTCCATCACTTCTAATTGCTTTAGAGTCTACCTCATCATTAATATACAATGCTACTCCACCATCTTTACCTTTATTTCTGTCTTTCCCAAACAGCACATACGCTTCAATACCAGTACTCCAGTCATAACTACAACTCCATCATGGTTTTTTATCCCTGTAATATTTGGTTTCACTTCCTGAACCAGTAGTTCTAGTTCCTCCATTTTGTTATTCAGGCTCCTTGCATTGTATACAAACATCTTAGTTGTTTCTGCTTGGCTTTACTGAGATTCCTCACCAATTAGGTACAGTCATTCTCCTGCCAGTATCACTTACCTGACTGGTAGCTTCATTGGTATTGACACTCTCTTTCCTCTTTCTGTCCATTCTCCTACCCATTGCTGTTCTTTTCTCCATTGCTGTGTTCTCTCTTTCTTGATTTTCCTCCTGGTCAATATTAGAATCAGGTGTGGAAATTACAAGAGCATCTCCCAACCATCTTCCCCAGATTCCTAGTTTAAAGCTCTTTTATCAGTTATGCCAACCTCCACCCCAAAAGTCTATTTCCCTCCCTTGTCAGGTGGAGTCCATCCATGAGAACAGTCCTCTGTCTGTGGATGCCTCCCCAGTGGTCTAACATCCTAAAGCCCTACTTATAGCACCACTGCCTGAGCCATCCGTTAATCATCATAATCTTGTCTCATCTTCATTTTCCTCCTCTAGGGAGAGGAAGAATACCATTGAATGTCATCTGAGCCTCCATTTCTTTAAGCATCTTCCCCAGCCTGGCATAGTCTCCCTTGAAGCATTCCAGTGAGAATCTAGCAGTATCATTTGTTCCCACATGAAGGACAATCATGGATTCTTTCCTGCTCCAACTAGGATACTCTTCAGCCTCAGGTCCACATCCTGTATCTTAGCTCCTGGCAGAGAGCACACCCTTCTGTTCTGTGGATCAGTTGTGGTGACAGGCCTGTTAGTTCTTCTTAGTAGAGAGTCATCAATCACATAGACCTGTCTCTTCCTGGTGTTGGTGTGATTCTCTGGCCTTTCTCCTGTTCTTTCTTGCTGCAAGTCCCCTTGTCTTTTGTTCTCCCTTGCAATCTTCTGCAAGTCATCCTCTGTCCTCCGAGGCTCTGAACTCTTCCCCTCTTCTTGTAGGACTAGCCACTCTTCTCTTCTTCCTTGCCCTCCCACCTTCAGTTACTGCCTTCTGTGTTCCTCCTTCATTTTCCAGCTCAGCATATTTTCTCTTGAGCTCTATTTCTCCTTCACTTGCTGGTCTTTTCCTCTGCTCGGTTCTCGTAGTCACATGCTTCTGATGGCCACTTTCCTCACCCACAGTTCTCCAGTCCAGCTTACATTGGCAAGTCCTGACTTTACCCTTCAGCCTCCTCTTGCCTTCCCTCAGTCATCATCTTCAATTAACCATCATTTCTATCTGCATCCATTAAGCCATTTCTTTTAAGGGTGTACGTCAGAAGATAATAGCTCAGACTACCATGATGAAACCCAAAGTGAGCCAACAAGGGAATGTGATGTGTATGCTTGTCTCTCAATGTGGGCTCAGTCTGAGGCCCTGCTTAGGCCAGTCAGTCTTATGTGTTCTTCATGGGATGGGCCAGTTCACTTCCCAGGGCACACTGATATCTCCCTTTCATTGGCCATCTGACAAACTGGCTCTCTGCTCCGAGTGGGAAGATATGTAAGTATCACACTAGAATGCAGCACATGAAAGCACCTCCAAGATATAGTATACATAAAATATAAGAATAATTGGATGGTATAGTGGTTTAAAACAGTAGAAGCATGATAATATCTGCATTATTTGCTTAGATCTTGGTGTATCTGCAGTTTTAGGGAGTGGAAGCTGCAATCTCTTCCTCTGGGGAAGAGTAGGTAATTTTGCTCCCTCACCATCAGAGGAATTATAAAGAAATGCTGCAAGTTGTTACCCATAGAATGTGCACTCCCCTACATGGAAATAACTCAAGAAGGCAATAATGGGACATAAATGTATTGTTATTCCTATGTTCTGAATCTTTTAGGCCCATTAATCTTCTAAGGTCTGAGTTCATTCCCACCTAAATAAAAATTATTGTTTTACTGTTGACTTCAAGTGGACCCGGATTAGATCCACAGTCTGAGAATTCAGTAAAACAAACAAGGGTAATAATCAAAATAAATATCTATTTCTTAAAAACAAAACACAAATCCCCAGATGATTTAAAAGGGTATTTAGGTGGGGGTCACTGAGATACATCAGATTCACAGGGTAAACTGCCAGCAAGAAAAACACAGCAGTGGTAGAGAAAGATAAGAAACCAGTCCTTTCATCAGTGTATACAAAAACTCATACTGATTTTAATTCTGCATATAGAGTGAGGGCCAGATTGGGTATAACAATTAATACTTCCATGTGTGCATATAAATAGTATTCTGGATTCTGCCCTGTAAAATTGAGTATAAAGTGAGACTGTAATTCTCCAGAAGTGGTTATAATAATTCACACATTCCTAAATCAATTACGAATTTGTGAGGGCCTTAGTATAAACATAACAGGAAAAGCCAAAACTGAAAATCAGACTCTACATTTATGATTGGTCAGCTTTGTACAGGTAAATTTTTTCATAATCCAAACCTCAGCACACGGAATTCTTGAATTGCACATACAAGGTTTGGAACAATGTAAAAACCTGGTTGTTCAAAACTGTATGCCAAAAAGCATTCATATACAATTTTGTGAGCATAAATTTAGAGGTTTAGTTGAGAGCCCTTTGATATTTTGGTCCTAAAAGGTTCATTTTTATCATCAAGCTATTTCAGCCCAAAATTCAATTATGATGTGACTACCTTCTAAGCATTTCTTTATGTATTTGCCAAGTCATTACACAATACTTAGCTCAGATGTGCTTGTACAATCCAATATTGTCTTAACAGCCAGCAAAACATGTTCTTTTGACCTGTACATCTTTTGATGTATTGTTTCATTATCAATTGTACAAAGACTGTGTTATTAAAAGTTCAAAAGTACTTTATTTTGAAAGGACTACTGGTTTTCGACTGTTCATGTGCTCTTTTTATACATTTTTGACATTAATTTATACCATATTTTTGCTTTGCAGACTTGCCTTCTTGTTACTTCTGGATTTTCACTTTATCTGGGAAATGTTTTTCCATCTGAAATGGATTATTTACGTTGTGCAGCAGGTTCAGTAAGCATTCTTAATTAATTGCTGTGGCTGTCTGAGAATGCACACTATAATAAATAATTTTATGAACTTAATTTCCTTTTAATGTCTGTCTTCTTCATGCTCAGACTTTCTCCACCCATCTCATCATTTTATCCAACATTATACCTCCTCTCCCATGCACACAATAAATGTTCCTTATGTAGGGTTTCGCTGTACATTAAAGCTAAAGGGTTTTCACAAAGAATTGTTAGTAATATCATGCTTGTTAAATAGCTGCCTTGTTTCTCACCAAAAGTGGTTGTTTTTCAGTGTGGGATGCAGTGATGCCCATGTATATTTTTTATATTACAAATTGTCTCCTGCTGCAGAGAAACCTCTAGGGAGGAAATTTCAGTTAAGATTCCCTTGTGATCCCTCACCCTATATTTGTATCTGGTGGGTAGATGCTATTATGATGGATGGGTTTCATTCGCTCTCTCTTTCTCTCTCTCTGTCTCAGGTTTTATAAGGTGCACATTACCAAGGTATCTAAGTGTTAACAGAATGAAAGGTGTTCTATAAATATTATTACTTTATTAGTAAAATCTGTAATAATTTGACACTCTAACAATTGAACAACAAAGATAGAATTTTATGATATTGTTCCACTGCTGGTGGTAATTTTTTTCATCTATCAAAATTTTGCAACAGACACCAGTTTGAGATTTAAAGAATAAGATTGGCAGAACAGATCACTTTAAGCTATACACAACCATTGTCAATTTTTCCTCTGGCATTCGTGATCTCCATTTTAGATCTCTGTGGGTATGATGAAGTTAGCTCTGATTCCTCCGTACCTTGAAATACTCTACTGTGCCATTGTTATTTTGGTGATATATATATCAATCAATCTTTTTTCTAATTTAGGGCAAGACTGGTACTTTATTCTGAGTAAGGGACAGTGTAGCTATATGACCACAGAAGCAGCTCAGGGAAGAGATTGTGACTCAGAGTGCAACAGGAGAAAAACAAAAAATATTCTAAGGTTCACTTTGCCTCTTCCCTTTGCGTCTTGCATCAAGTGCAACTTGGCCAGACTCATGGGTCAGAAAGAGAGTATAAAGTCTTTACCAACATGTTACAAATTGGGAATGATGCTGCTGCAATTGAAATCAATGGCAAAACTCCCATTATCTTCAGTGGGAGCAGGATTAGGTCCCGTGTTAATGTTAACATGGGGGAGGGGAAAGGATTGTTGTTTTCACTCATTTAATCATTTTTCTTCCTTTAAAAATGTTCCCCCCTTTTTTGCTAATGTTAAAAATTGTAAATTAAGTGCTGGAGAGACTCTATCGAGCATGTTAGCTAAATGCTAACCTGCTGTTATACTTGTTCTCAGTGGCAAATTGACACTGTACAAATGTGGGACTCAAAGGGTAAAGCCTGGCCCCAGTGAAGTCAATGGTAAAACTCCCATTGACTTGAGTGGGGCTGGGAATTCACCCCAAATATCCCTTTGGACACAGAAGATGATTAACAGAGCTAAAAAAAATAATTGTTTTTTTTTGGTTCAGTGGCTTAGCTAAAAAAGTGGAAAAAAAGCATTTTAGTTTCGACCCAAAGTGAATTTTTTTTTCTCACTGAAACAAGAAAAACAAAAAAATGTCATTCATGTTGATCATAGTGTTTCAAATGGTGATTCAAAAGGACATTATGAAATGAAATGTTAATTTGAAAGGACATTTTCGAATGAAATATTGATTAAAATGGATGTTTTCAAAACAAGTGTAGAAATGGGTTGTTTTGCAAATGTTGAAATGAAACATTTCGACATTTCCAAAATATTTTTTCTTAGGGTGATTTTTGACCTGAATTTGCAAATAGGTTCTGTGCCCTCCACAATGCATTTTTCAGCAAATTTACTATTTACTGAAAAAAATTGCCTAGCTCTAATGATTAGTGAAGGAAGCACAGATGATGTGGAATTAATTTTTTTGGCTAAAAACCATTTTCTATAACTTTATTTTCATAGTTTTCTGTTTCACTTATAAATATGTTCTAACACTGCAGTAACATCCTAAATGTGTGGAATGGAATGGAGCCTGCAATGAGATAAATACCTCAATAAGGGTGACATTTGGGAGATAATAAGATCCCTTCAGGAAAGTTTTTCTTTATGGAATGTAGACTATTTTTCCCCAGTACAACTGGCTCACATTCTGCCCTCACATATACACAGCTCCCAGTGAAGTCATGGGGGTCACAAGTACAGTTCTGAAGACATAATATGACCCCACAAATTACTTTTACAAAGACCTTCAAAACTGAACTATCATCAAAGCTGGTCAATTTTTAGGTCTAACAACTTTGGCTTTGTCTCTTTAAAAGAACACTAAGGGTCCAGGTTTTCTTTTGTCTGCTTTAGAACTTTAGGCCTGCTGGAATTAATTTAAACTAACAAAGACATTAAATTTCTCCAGAAAGACTGCTGTTCTTTCATTGAAAGCCTAGCTATTGCAGCATTCACTTAACAGTGAGAGACTGTAGTTCATTACTGCTCTGAATCCCTTGGAATATTAAAATACAACCCTTAATTGTTGAGTTTGAGACAAGCGTGGTAGCCTTTGCTTTGAATCTCCAAGCTTTTGTTTGCTTGTTTGACCCTTCATATTATTTTAATATATGTTTATGTTTTATTTCTCCTTTTTCTCCATATTATTCATTCACTTTTCAATTCAAAATGGATAAAGAAAAACTATTACAATATGTACCAGATCCTCTAAGAAACATGTATACTATTCTTATTAACATAAATTTATGCTGTTTTGTAAGCAATTCTATTAATCTTTTGTTTCATTTATTTTTTCTAGTGTATTCCTTCAGCAGTTGTGAGTTTTGCTATAGCAAGAAACAAAGTTAATGTGGTAAGTGCTTATAGTTTAATTGATTATTAATCTTCTATTCTTTGGTTATCTGAAAAAAAATCTTTTTGCAATTGTTTTACAGATACCAAATTTCCAGATTCTATTTGTTTCTACATTTGCTGTAACAACAACGTGTTTAATTTGGTTTGGATGCAAACTTGTCCTTAATCCATCGGCAATAAATGTGAGTTATGAAAAAATTATCAGCCAACTCTGTATTTGTCTTTCTCGTAGACTTAGAGAGTTTAAAGCCAGAAGGGTCCATTATGATCATCTAGTCCAGCGGTTCCCAAACTTTGGTTCGCGGCTTGTTCAGGGTAAGCCCCTGGCGGGCCGCGAGACGCTTTGTTTACCTGAGCATTTGCAAGTACGGCAGATCCTAGTGGCTACGGTTTGCGTTCCCAGCCAATGGGAACTGTGGGAAGCTGCGCCACCAGATTTTTCCAGGGGCTCAAATTGGCCAGGGCTTGATGGGCCGTGTGGCAATCTGCCACTGCCCCCACAGCGGTGTGAGGTTTGGGAAGGCCTAGCTTCCCCAGCCTCCATTACATGCTGCCCATGTGTAGGATCTCTTTGGATCATTGCTTTTGTCTCTGTAGAAGGCTTCCCTATTCAGAGGAAAGGCTGGCTTGTTATAGAAGGTATAAAAATTATATGGGTGAAAGCTGTACAACTAACTTGGAAGAAAAAAACATATGCAAATCGTTTTCCCAATTGTCTTCCTATATTGGTCCGTATACCCAGATTCTTGAATTAGACCCTCACACGTGCCTTCAAATTGATTAAATGGAAGTTTCTCTAGCTTTTGCCTTGAATAATGCTCCGAAAGAGCCACTGGAGAGAGTAAGATCAGAAGAGAAAGGAAAAGCTGACTTGGTGGACATCTTTAGATTAGCCAAGTGTTAATTTCTTTTTAATGATGCTGGAATATAAGAAGTGAGGAGAGGTTCCAAACCTTGTTATTTTAGTGGATTGCATCTTCAGGCTAAGTCTGATCTTTTCCTTGTTCTTCTTTGACTGATATGTTTGTTCCTGACGTCACCTACAGAAAGCCTTTTATGACTAACATTTCTTTTGGAGTTCTTCACCGGTTAACTGACATCTAGTCAGTCAATGAAGTTGACAACAGTCAACCAAAGAAGAATTCATCCACATTAGAATTGTTCTTACATTCAGCAAGCACCATTAAAAAGTCAACGTACAAAACAGCTAACATATAGTGGTATCGAATTCACACAATATTCCCTATACCTAGAAAAGAAAATACATATGGTATCTCAGATACCAATATGAGGTAATGTTGCTAAATTTTTATTTATTTATTTTTAATGGTGACCACTGTATCTTACCTCTGTGGCCATCTGCTAGACATTTTAAAAGTATAACAGAAAGCCATCAATATATAAATAAATAAAATGGAAATGAATGTTCTGTCCTTGCCCGTTAGCACCCAGAAAGTGTGTCTCTGAATGTGTTTAACATAGTATTGTAAATTGCTTTGAGATTTGTACAGAAAGAAAACTTTATAAAAGTTAGTTGTTATTTGTATTATATAAGGCTTTCCCCAAAAAACATTCCGACTATTGCTATCCCCAGTACAGTTACATCAGATTAGCAAGAGCAGAAACACTAATGTAGAAAAAATATTGGCAGTTCTTTAACTGTTCTGTCATCCGCACCATTAGATGGTGGCTAAAATCCATACTGAGGCACCTAAATAACTGGTCTGATTTTCAGAGGTACAGAGCTTTCAAGTTAATAGTAGCTCTGAATATTTACTTTAGAACTTTTGAAAATCAGATCACTTTAATATATGTGCCTAAATTTAGACACCTACATTTGAAAATTTTAACCTTTAGCCCTAGTTCCCTTTGAGTGATTGTGTACCTATACATTCCACTGCAAGTGTACGTATGCCCAGAACACTCTAGTCGGAGACTGTTGACAGCAGTACCACAAGGTGGTACATGCACCATTGTTCACTGAGCATAGGGTGTAAAAGGGCAATGTCCACAGACTGCCTCTCAGTTCCTTCTCACCCCGCATGGCAAGAGTTGCAGCTCCCTGTAGCTTTTGCTTAGGTTTGTCAGCTTTTGCGAAATTACTCCTTTATAATGTATACAGTTAATTTATTAGTAGTTTATAGTGTATTTAGTGTATTTATAGACTGGGGCCCTGGTGGATTTATTATGAAGGAATTCCCAGGCTTCAAGCAATGTGCCTCGTGCAGGGCCATTACCCTGTTAGGATGGACACAAAAAGCTGCTTGATCTGCCTTGATGAGGTCAGGTGCCTTTGAGGGACAAATACCCTATGTGTACCTCGTTCCCCACTGGAATGAAAAAAAAACAGAGAGATTTTCACCTCAAAGTGCATTTGATGAAGGAGTCTGTATGTCCTGTGTCAGAAACAGACCTTGACTAGTAGAGATCAGATTCTGCATTGACGAGGAATGCCCATCCAGCTCCAAATCATAAATCCTGGGATAACACCATTCCTTGTCCTCCATGCCATCCTCACTGAAGTGCTTCAGGCATTCCGACTCTGATAGACATTCAAAGTCCCAGTCCTTGCCTCACAAAAAGTCCTCAAGTAAGTCCTCTGGTGCAGAGTCAGAGCTTAAATACAAGAATAGGCCTTCCCCAGCGCTGTCTGATGCAGCAGTATTGACTCTGGCTTCCACAGGGCCATCAAGACTCGTGTAGGTGTCTTAATGTAAGTGTCTTAATCTTTACCATGTCTGTCTTTTCCGCATCCAACAAAGTGGGCACTGATAGCACTGTCACTGAGCACTTACCTTTGACTCCGCAGGCCTTTCTAGCGGCAGAGGACCTGCAGTGCAGTCCACTGTTGCAACACCCAGCACTGCCATTGGCATTGTCGGCATAATTCATGGCAGCATTGATGTCTTTGTCTCCTCACCCTTCCATGTTGGCACCGCTGGCTCTGCCAACACCATTGGAACTTCCAGCTCCTTCCTATTAATGAAGCCTTGCTTGAACCCTTTGGCAGATTCCAGTTTCCGTCCTACCAACATCAGCACATCTGGCTACTCCATTGTTGTACCTGAAAGGCTGGGTTTTCCCAACCTCACAACATATTTCAGTAACACACACACATAGCAAAACTTCATAACTTAACATACAGTGATAGCACATACAATCCAGGATATTGATGTTCAACAGATCAAGACTTTTAAAATGATACCTCACAAGGCTTACTTTATACAAAATGACAGTAGTGAATATGGAGGTTCCAGTGAGCTGCTATGAGGTGCAGAGTGCCACAGTGCAATCTTAATTATCTCCCTGTCACAGAAGTTAAGACTTCTACTGACTACCCATTACTCCTGAAGTCATCTGCCTTTCATTTAGTTCCATGGGGGTCCACCTGGCTCCCATAACTGCTGTTCACCCACCAGTTGATGGGTTTTCTATTTTCTCTCACCCTTTGGTTTCAAGATTTCTCAAGTGTCTAGTCAGTGTATGCCTGCTTGTGTCTGACCCTGTACCTTCATGGGACCTTAATCCTCTGGGACCTTCTGGTGACAACATCACTAACTTTATTGTCTATGAAGATGGCATTTCTGGAGGTAACCACTTCTTCAATGCGAGTTTCAGAACTTCAGGCTCTTCTAGCTGACCCTCCTTTCAGTCTTCCATGAAGACAAGGTTTCCCTTAGGCCACACCCACACCCTAAATTCATGTCAAATGTAGTGTCAACTTTCCACCTGAATTACGCTATCCATCTGCCAGTGTTTTACACAAAACCCCACTCTTCATAGGTGCTAACTTTTGTTTTTGCTGGTGGGTGCTTTTAAAGGTGTGCGTGTATTGGGGTGGGGGGACGACACTCTGCCAGTTTTGGGAGGAGGCTATTTTCAGTATATTTATACACTTCTTTCATATTCTAGTTATTGAATGTATCTATCATTGGTATCTTTACTATTTTAATAATGATTCAATTGTTATGAACTACTTAATTACATTATCATGAATTACAGTATATTAAAATCATTACAGTCACCTACAAGCTGTCTAACGTCCCAGTTTAAAGACATTATGTCTCCCTGTAGACTTCTGGATGAAACTGTCAGCAGTCTTATTTACATCTAGGTTCTTTGGTATTGTTTTGATGCACGTTAAGGACAGCTACATTATTCAGCTGTGTCTCTTTCATTGATGACTGGAGATAATTTTTAAGTCTTCTGAAGCTGGAGAATGAGTTCAAGATGATACAGACAGAGTGAGAAGGATCCTCATGAATTTGCAGTACTCTGGAAATATAGTGCTTCCGGAGTACTGTAAATAATGCCAAGATCTCTTTCTTGATGGGTAATAGCTAATTTAGGCACCATCATTTTGTATGTATAGTTGGGATTATATTTTGCCATGTGCATTACTTTGCATTTAACATTGTATTTCATCTGCCATTTTGTTGCCAAGTCACCCAGTTTTGTGAGATCCCTTTGTAACTCTTTGCAGTCTGTTTTGGACTTAACTATCTTGAATAATTTTGTATGGTCTGCAAACTTTGCCGCCTCACTGTTTACCCCTTTTTGCAGATCATTTATGAATATGTTGAACAGCACAGGTCCCAGACCAGTACAAGCCCCTCGTGGGACACCACTATTGACTTCTCTCCATTCTGAAAATGGACCATTTATTCCTAACCTTTTTGTTTCCTATCTTTTAACTGGAGAATGCTTTCAGGATCATCTAATGATCCTTCATCTAATTTAATGACAAGCCTTTTGTTATCTTATTTACCCTGCCTCTGTTTATAAACAAAGTCCCTGCCCCAGGGCAGAAGCTGTTAGCAGCACAGAACTCATCACATTCCACACTCAAGCTCTGGCTCCTGCGTGTTGAACACCCACTATTTTTTTTCTGTGGGTTCCTGAGCCCCGGAGCACCCATGGAGTCAGCGCCTGTGCCACTCTTCCAAAGCCAAAGAAAGACTCCCCACCTTAGATATTTGCATAGCTTTGGCATTCTATCTAGATCACACTATGTCCTTTAGAGCAATGTTTCTCAATGACCGGTCCATGGACTGGAGCCAGTCCCTGAGATCTCCCTGACACAGTTTAGGAAGGCAGCAAGCCAGTCCTTGTTATCAAAAAGGTTGAGAAACACTGCTTTAGAGAATCTCCCTGGCTCTTTGTAGTGTATGCCAAGAGAGTAAATGTCATCTAGTGTCAATTCAGCGTATTTTTGACTGCATTAAACTCTGCTATGATCTTTCTAAAGTCTCTCCTCCACCAAGCATTATGTCTAGCTCCACCAGGGCTTAGTCCACTTCATCAGCTTTCCTCAGCAACACTCTGATAATAGATATCTGCAGAGCAGCAACATGGTCATCTGTACACACCTTTTCCAGACATTTTGCCATCACTCAAGCCTCTCATGACAATGCCAACTTTGTCAAGTTGGTGCTACAGTCTCTGTGCAGATGATCCAAAGTCCCACCACCTGGAAGGGAACTGCTCATGAGTCACCCGCAGTGGAATATATATGTGCACAATCATTCAAAAGAGGGAAAAGGTCACTTGCTTTTACAGAAACGGTTGTTCTTCAAGATATGTTGTGCACATATCCATTCCATGACGCTCCCATCGTTCCCACTACTTCAGACACTAGACACACAGCGGTGTGAAAAAATGGAGACAGAGGTGGGAGACAAGCCCCTTTTATGCCCTACACTCGGTAAACAAGGAGAACAAAAGCACATACACAATTTAGTTGTACTGCTGGCAAGTCTCTGACTCGAGTGTGTTGGGTTCACATACACCTGCAGTAGAATTTATACATGCACAAAACATTTAGAAGAACAAAAGTTACTGTACAAGTAAGTAACCATTTTTTTCAGGTTGCATGGTAATCTGCATTACCATACAATTATGTACGGCCAACTGTAGTGAGATTAAAGTATTTTGATCATAGTAATAATACTTAGCTCTTATATAGTGCTTTTCATCAGTATATCTCAAAGCACTTTACAAAGGAGGTATCATAATCCCCATTTTACGGAAGGGGAAACTGAGGCACAGAAAGGGGGAGTGAATTACCCAAGGTCAACCAACAGGCCAGTGGTAGAGCTCATAATTGAACCCACATCCCTCAGGCTAGTGCTCTATCCACTCAACCATACTGCCACCTCAGAGTCTTCGGTGCAGATTAAAACACAGTGTGTGTGTGTGTGTGTATGTGTGTGTGTGTATGGGGATGGGTGGGGGGAAATCTGGGTATAGGGTTAGAAATTTAGAAACATGTAAAAGTTAGAGAGAGGTAAATTTATAACCCAAACATAATTTCCTATTTGCCAAATTCTATAGTCTAGTACGACAATCACAGGACATCTCTGGCTGATTCTTCATAGTTTTCCAAGGCATCTGAAAACAGATAAATTGCATATTGATTCTGTGGCCCAGATCCTCAGCTGCAGGTGTGGATTGTTGTGCTTCTCTGATCCTGGACTGGCTGTGCACCAGGCTGATCCATGGTGCTATGATTGTTCTATCCTACTGGAGGATCTCCTTACACTGGAGTGATCCTCTCAAGGCCAGGTCTGCCACTTTTACGGCTGCTTTGCACTGGCTATGTAGTGCAAAGAGACTTCAGTACATGAGACAAGTAGTTTATTTTAGCCTCCCTACTTGCCCATTTCATAAATATTATAATATCTCTCTGATGATTCATTATATTTTTCATAGAAACTGCACAGGGAAATATTAGTCATTAGGTCTGACATGGGTTCGCTGCTAATAATTTGGAGGATATTGGACCCATAAAATATTAAATCTCTGTTTAATTCAAAGCACTTTATGACTTAAAGCAACACCATCTGTGGAGGGCCTTTGTTACATCGTCACAGATAACTTTTAAAAAATGTTGTAAATGTTAAAATAAATATGTGGGCCAATCCCAGGCTGTGCTGTGGCTGCTTTGTGATGCTTCCCCAGTGCAAAATAGCCCTGGAATCAGTGTAGCCAGCCATTTGTGGATCATCCCAGCAAAGGGGAATCTTCTGGTGACAAACGGCGTGTCTACACAGCAACTAGACAGCCATGGCTGGCCCGTGCCAGCTGACTTGGGCTCGCAGTGTTCAGGCTGCGGGACTATTTCATTGCTGTGTAGACTTCTGGACTTGGGATGGAGCCTGGGGTCTAGCACCATGTGGGATTGGAGGATCCCAGAGCTCAAGTTCCAGCCTGAGCCTGGAAGTCTTCATACCAATGAAACAGCCCAGCAGCCTGAACTCCATGAGCCCAAGTCAGCTGGCATGGGCCAGCCACAAGTTTGTCTTTGCTGTGCAAACATATCCAAAGAGTGTCTATACCACCACATTCTTCCTCAGCTGTTACCTTAAGGAGAGTGGCCATGAAAAAGGGTATGTGACTGGGATCTCCCTGCATCCTGATGCTCTCTGCCTGCTATATCAGTCTTTTGGGACCATTGGCAGCTGATCCAAGTTAGAGACTCCGTCAGGCAGCTCTGCTGTATGCTGGGATTTGTGTGGATAACTGGCCCAGGATCAGTCAAGTGCAAAGGTGGCTTTGTCACCTTTGTTACCTACCCCCTTTCTCCAAGTGGCACTGCATGCTCCTCAGCCACAGAGGAGGATCATGAGCAGTGAACTCATGTGGTTCCAAAATCCTTTCCTAAAGCATTAGAAGCTTTGAAACCCTCCCTAGCCAGATGTAGCATTAACAGAGGCAAGTGATAGTTTCGGTGAGGATTTCTTCTAATGTTTAGAAATATCTCTTTAACTTCTATTTTACAGTATGTTTTTTAATGTGCATAGGTAAATATGATTTTAAAATATGAAGTTGATACTGTAGTCAAATAGTATCTTTATTATTTTGTAGTTCTTTGTGCTGCCACTTTCCCTAGAAGCTAAATATGTCAAGGATCACAATATGCCTAGATCTAAACATGACACAGTGAGGAAGATCAATTTCAGTGCCCAAAAGAAGGCCTCTGAAATCTGCCTGTTCTGGTTTTCTTCAAGAAACATGGTATGCAAGATATATGTCAGAGACAAGGTGTAACTTTAATGCATTTAGAAAGCAGAACTGACATGAAAGAACAATAGGAACTTATTAATCATGGATCAACAGTTTGCTAAATTTTTATAGACACAGTTATGTTTTTTAATGTTACTTATTTAATGCTTGATATGTTTGATATGGAATTCTGTTGGCAGATAAATTTCAACTTGATTCTGCTAATTCTGCTGGAAATCTTCATGGCAACTACTGTGATCATTTCAGCTAGGTCTAATGAAGACTGCTGTAGGAGGAAGAAAGTAGGTTTTCCCTTAAGAATTACAATTTGTTAATTTCATTTTTTTTGTTTTCTTCAGCCTGTCTGTTCTTTCTTTATGTTGACTAAGTACTAGTGACTTCATTTTTATATAATAATTTTATATTTCATTGTGAAATTGATTCAGAACAATAATTAAGAGAAATCAAGGTACAGGAGACCCTTGTTTGCAGAAACACCTTGTAAGAACAGCCACCGCTTAAAAGCAATATTTCCCCAGGGAACTCTTTCCCTACTGTGAATTGTCTACTAGGTAACAGCAACATAGCTGGCATATAAGAGCAACATTTGTGATGTTGCGATGTCACATCCAGGGGTGGAGATGGGGGGCAAATAGGGTGTTTCCCCCTCCGCACCAAACTACGTCATTCCATTCCCCTCCTGACCCTTCAGTGCAGCTCCAAGGCACAGAGTCTCATTCACTTGCCCTGCCTGACAGAGCCTGAATGGAGAGCATGTGTAGGAGGAGATTGGAGAGAGGGTCTGGAAGAGAGGGATTTTTCAGGGGGGAAAGCTGGAGTCAGGGGAACAGCAGAGGCACAGCTGAAAGGTTTCCTTCTTCCATTCTCAGCATCTGGCTTACAGGCAGTGGCGGGGGGTTGCCATTTTGCAGTGGGGAATTTGGGGGAACCTCCCATGCACTGAGCTGTCCCCTCCATCTCGGTTGCCAGCGTGGGTGTGCTGTTTTGCAGTGAGGGTTCGGGGGACCTCCCTCCCCAGGCCACTGACCTGTCCCCTTCCCCCCTTCTGTCACCGCTCTCTGTGCTAGGAGCCACCTCCACACTCCATTGCAGGTTGTGCATGGTGCCCTCCCAGCCAGCCATCCCTCGCCAGAGTGGGGCATGAAGATGCCAGCAGAAGCATCCTCAGCCTTTTCCCGGCAGCTGGGTTCACTCAGCCATTTTGCAAACTGGGGGCTCCCATGCCAAACACAGGGTGCCCCTGCCCATCCCCCCAAAACTTGCCTCCCCCAACATGGCTGCTACACCCCTTCTGAAACACTCTTAACTCTTCATATGCTTTTGGTCAGATGATACTCCCCGTAACAGCAACAGCTGCTTAGGAGCAACTGGAAAAGGGCACCAATATGTTGCTACTAATGAGCATCTACTGTAATATAATGATGCCCCAATTTTCTCCCATCTCCAAAGGGGCAGAGGGCCCTGTGCAAAGTGTGACTACTATAACTGTACTATGCACCATGGTCAGGATACCATGAGCTCATGCAGGGCATCCATATTCCTTGCTTTTTGTAGAGCATAACTCCATTGGGACACTTTGACAGTAGACAGGTAGGGTGGTTGAAGGACACCATAATTATGCAAATACTCTGAGCCATTCCCTGTCCTTCAGGCATGCATATGTGCAAAGCTTTGCTGCTCTTCTGAAGCTTGAGGAAGAGGGTAGATTCCTTCCCACATTGCCTATGCAGCGTTCCCCAGTATTAACATGGGTAGCATGGGCTGAATGCAGGATTTGGGGCTGTGGATGGGATTTTCAAAACCACCTTAAGTGACTTAGAAATTCAATGACACTTGTGCTCCTAAGTCACACAGGCACTTTTCAATATCCCACCTTATATGATTTCTGCAACAGCACATGCTTCTTCCCAGAACGAAGCAAACACCCACAGATGCTTCCTATACCATGAACTGCTGGGGGTGAGGTGCTGCCATAAGAGATAGCTATCTCACACAGGTAAAATCCTTATCTGGGGAGATCTGACAAGTTTATGGCCCCTTTGCAACACTGTAGTAGTGCAAATGGGCTGCACTGTGGGAAACTGGCCCTGTATCTATGCCATTTTGTAATCCAGTGGTAATGCTGTTTGCTATGCAAAGCCCCAGAGGGAAAATGAGTGGAAATTAATGTTTTCCATTACTTAACAGAAACTGTATAAGGGCTGGATTCTTCCACCTTTTGGAACTACTTTGTATAGGAAGGTTCTGTACTACATGAGAAAGAGTGGCTTAATCTGGCCCTAACCTGATATGGAGAGGGGCTCATGTTTTCTGAGTGGATTCCGTTACAATTTAGTGCCTTTATTAGTAATGATGGAAATATATGAGCTTCAAGATGAAAATACAAAGTAGGGGAAAATACAAAATATTTATGATTCAGTGAAGGATATAGAAAATTTCTCCCTCTGAGAAAAAATGTTTTGTATCCACATATAAAACTTATTATAGTATTGACAATAGTATTGACAATGCTTACATTGGACTAGTTTGTGCTTTTTGTGTCTCCTGAGATGGTGTTGAAAAAAATTGTGATTCAGAGAGCTATGATTCCTTCCCTGCTCCCCACTTGCTCCCAGGGGGAGGAAATTTGCTGCTGACCCTTACTTCCCTTTTGACCATCTGCTGTGGCCAGTGTGTTAGGGGGTGGAACCAATGCTCTACTCATTCCCTGGGAACAGGGCATGCAACACCTACTCTTCCCCACAACCTTATAGTCAAGTTGCAGGCAGACTTCACAAGTGATTGGGGGGATATGTCTGACTGTGTTGGATCATATTAAAGAACTTCTGTATTAAAATCACAAATGAGTTTGATTCCCCAGAGTTTAAATTCCAGGGTATTACTAATTAAGAGGTCTTTTGGTTTTTGGTACTGTTTCTCTCCCTCTATGTGTGAAACTTGCAAGCTGCTAATTGTGTTAGTACATTCTAAGACAGAGTCTGTTCTCAAAGCAATTCACAGAGAGACAGACTCAAAGCAACACTCTAACAACAGAAACAGCACCCAGAGACTCCCCTCCCTTTTGTTGTATTAACAATTGTGATTAAAATAGAGATAGAGGATGTAAGTGGATGGATGCTTGGTGTGGATAATAACTGAATGATCAGGGAGGTGCCAGCCTACGAATCCAGTGTCCATCCGTTGAAGAAGGCGTCAAGTGGAAATAACCAGAGGACCCCCGGAGGGCAGACTGGAATCCACCCAACAGCCTCAAGAATGGGAGAACCAAAGAACAAGATAACATCTAGCAGCACGGAGCCGGCAGGAATGTGCTATCTGCTGATTGATTCAGCAACAGCATGATGAAGCAATTTTCATAGACTGGCATAGGAAGAAATTCCTATAAAAATAGACTCTAAAAAGTGAGAACTTTGGGATCTGATTCTGCAAACCAACTTCCAGAAGCATCATATGAGCATCTGACAAGCCCCTGCTCCCTCCTCATGTCCAGGCCACCTGGCCAGTGGCTTGGCATGAGCAACTCTAAGGCTGGTAACTATGATAACAACCTTGCAGAACCTGTGTGTGTGTGTGTGTGTGTGTGTATGAATGAATGTGTGAATAAATATGAGATTGAATGGAATGTTATAGCTGTAACTAACTGCTTACTATGATTCTTTCTGTATTCACAATAAATGTGGTATTTTGCCTTTTTCCCTTTAATAAGCTCCTGCTGGTTTTTAATTTATTGGTATAACAACTGCCCCTTATACTGTGTAGAGTCAAGACACAACCTGGCCCTTATTAAACTGCATACTTTTTTCAGATCATGTTGTTTCTTTTTTACCTTTAGAGTACCGTGTATGACAGTACCAGCGTTTTGAACTATGTCAGCTTTCCTACTCGAATTCTGAAATCCTGTTCAGTAAGAAAAGCTTTGTTTTCTTGAGATATATGAATTTATTCTCTCATCTTTTCACATACTGAACTCCTTTAAAGCCTGTGAGAGTTCTGTGTGTAATAGCTTCAGGAACAGGCTTGTTATAATGTGTCAACATGAACATGAGTTATGCGTTGATTTTACAAGATAAATTCCAACTGTCCTAAACAGGAAGGAAAAGTCTACTTAATGATTAAATAAGAAATAATTGCAGATATGACCATTTATTTTTTATTGGAAACACTGAATAAAATTGTAAACATGTAGAAAGGGGCCAGTCCTACTCCCATTTTAACTAATGGAAGTTTTGCCATAGTCTTTCATGCGTGTAGGATTGGCCTCAGACATTTCTCATGTCATAAATGTATCCATTGTCTATGAGTCATCCTAACTACACAACTGAAATGACTGTAAAAACTTAGTTTAATTCATTGCTAATTATTTTAGTGCTTTAATTTTTTTCAGGTAATTGAAGTGATTATTGGAATTTCTGCAGTATTTGGTGGAATAATTGCTTTGAATATGGATGTGTTAGTCTCAGGTCCATACCTTTCAGTAACATTCTTTTGGATCTTAGTGGCTGTAAGTACTACACTGTTAAATGTAGCTTTGAGCTTGATGTTTATTTGGCTCTCAAATTAATTTTCAGTCACTGCCTTACAAAAAATTAATGCTTTTTAATGATAGTGCTAGATTGTCTAACATGCCTGCCTTTTGATTTACAACACTGTATTAGGATGTAAGTGCCTTACTTAGGTAAAATTCCCATTGAAATCAGTAATAAAATAAGGCTATTAAAGGGGTTATTCTTTACTAAACAGGTCCATGTTTTTAAAATACCGTCATTCAGTCTGCACAATTAAGATCTGGGTTGAATTTCACTTTAGTGGAATCCTTAGGATGCCAAGGTCAGCCTATCATCTTGATTAAGTGGCTGTCCTAATTACATACTTGAACCTCCAGTGATTGGTGGTGGACATTCACCTCAGTGTGAAACCCTTCATGATGATAGCAACATAATGAGAGCTGCAGACAGGAGAAGAAAATTCATAAGGGGGTGACCGTGCATGCCTCAATACCACTGAGGGGACAGGTAGTGGAGAAGCCACTGGGTCCATGCTTACGTGAATCCGGTGGTTGGCAATCTCTTCAGCACAAAATGGAGAGAGACACCAGCCCCTGGGTGAATTCACCCAGAATCCTTTAGCGTGCTAAATTCAAGTTCAGTAGAATGTTAGCACATGGAAGACCTACTGACTTAGGCTACATGGGTAATAGTGTCATCTTGATATGTATAGATTTAGTAGTACAGAACACTCCATTAATGGCAATAAAGTTTTTGAGGTAATTTTTCTCCCCATTAAATTAGTACCATAAATATTGCTTATACAGTGTTATACAAAAATTTAACTTTATAACAAGTAAGTTCACATTTTTGGAGCAAATTGAGGACCCGATTTTCAGCTAGTGTAAATCAATGTAGCTCCACTGCAGCCAATGAAGCTATGCCAATTTATCAGCCGAGGAGCTGGGTCTTAATGTTTTCTAATGTCTTGGAGTTCTTTTCAGTGCTTTCCAAGTGCCATTGCAAGTCATGTAGCTGCTGAATATCCAAGTAAATGTTTGGTAAGTATATGTGTAATGTTCAGATATTGTGTTATAATGGAATATTATGAATAAAGTCCTTTGGTGATAATCATACAACTAATATATGTTCACTGTAAAGTTACCATCAAAAGTTATATACTAAATATAACAAAATAGATGTCGGGGTCCTTGGAATACTCAATTAATACTGTTAGAAAGGAGACCAATGGAGTGCTTGGCTCTGTACTTATAAAGTTAATTGTACTAAAAGAGAGTTCAGTCGGCTTTCCTCCTGCGATATACCATTAGTGCATTAACCAAAATAGATTTTTAATTGATTAAAATGTACAAAGTATTTATTTGTACTGGATATTTCAGGGGAAGTTGTGGACATTACTACAAGGATGGTAAGAAGAGCCAGCAGGGGTACAAAATGGGTCTGCCTCACCAAACAGCTAGTAGTCCTAATTCTGTTCTCAGTTAGACACATGCAGCCACACTGAAGACAGTAGTGATCTATGGTGGTAATTGAAACAGAATTTGACCCTACATAATTATCTTTGAATGAAAATCAGCCTGTTATTGTCATCAGGAACCTTACCTGAAACTACCAGAATCTGTTGGTTTAGTTATTTAGCATGTACAGATCACCTAATGTTTGGCTGTAATTCTTATTGTTTCATGTAAATGAAAAAAATAATAGTGTCCCTTCCATGCTAGCCCTCCTAATCCATTTTTGCTTCCTCTGCCTGTACTTGAAAGACATAGTCAAAACAAAAACAATACAACAACCCTCTTGAACTTTGAATGGAAATGAGTTTAAATGTACTAGAAAGCAATAGAGTTCTTAGCTAGTAGCCTTTAGCCTCCATAGTGAATATTCATTTATTTGAATTCCTGCTTCTGTACATACTTAGAGGAGAGATCTGAATATGGATGGCTTGCAGATTGTGCCCTTTCTGTATATTTTTATCACACACTCCCATTAAATTTGCTGCAGGAAGAAGTGGAATCAAGAACCAATGTTATTTGCTCTTATTTTTATTTATTTAACACAAGTTTAACATCAATTTAAAATGTAATATCTTGTTTTAACTAGGTTGAGGTCCTGATTGCCATAAGCAGTGTCACTTCTCCATTGTTGTTCACTGCTTCTGGATACTTATCCTTCAGTATCATGCGAGTTATTGACATCTTTAAAAATTATCCACCAGCAGTTAAAGTATGTATTTTACTCGTTTGAAAAATTAGCATCCACCAATTAGCAATTCAGAGGGAGTAAATAAAGAGTATTATGAGTTATGTATCATAAGGATATAGATAGCTGTATTATGGAGAATGACTAAAATGTTTTGGAAATTACTCTAAAAGCCTATATAACAGTTGTGACAAAGTTCCTCCTCTACCTTGGTGGGTCCTGCACTTATTGGCAGATTTTGCTCACCTCAGAGATTCACAGTAGCCCTCAGTTTGGCCACTTGCTCAAATCTGCTGTTCACTCAGATAACCTCATCACTGGCCAGCATGGGGAAAAGGAAGGAGAACAATCCCCACAGTCTCTGCTGGTCCACCTAGTGGGTCGGGCAACAGGCCAGGGACCTTCCCCTTTGGTGGGACCCACAGTCCAAGTCAACTCCTCCTGTATCCAATAGGGAGTTGGGGGGATGGGGTGAACCCGGGCCTGCCCTCTACTCCAGGTTCCAGCCTAGGGCCCTGTGGATCACAGCTGTCTATAGTGTTTTGTGTAACACCTGTGTGACAGCTACAACTCCCTGGGCTACTTCTCCATGGCCTCCTCCCAACACCTTCTGTATCCTCACCACAGGATCTTCCTCCTGATTCCAGATAGCATTTGTACTCCTCAGTCCTCCAGCAGCACGCCCTCTCACTCTCAGCTCCTTGCACACACCTCATTAACTGAAGTGAGAGCCTTTTTAACCCAGGTGTCCTGATTAGCCTTAATTAATTCTAGCAGCTTCCCAATTGGCTATAGGTGTCCTAATTAGCCTGCCTGCCTTAAATAGTTCTAGAAAGTTCCTGAGTGTTCTGGAATAGTCCCTGTTATTTTACCCAGGGAAAAGGGACCTGCTTAACCTGGAACTAATGTATCTACCTTCGACCACTCTTTTGTAGCCATCTGGCCTGACCCTGTCACACATTCTAAAACTATTCTTTCTATAGTTATTTTGAACCATCATATAGAAGACTATAACAGGGTTATAGTTCTCCATCAAATTCTATAGAATGGTTAAAAATAACCTATAACAAGGTAATCATTTTTTATTTAAATTCCACAGAACTTTTCCATAACAGCTCAGCAAGTGGGATTATTTAGTCTGCAGAAGAGAAGAATGAGGGGGGATTTGACAGCTGCTTTCAACTACCTGAAAAGGGGTTCCAAAGAGGATGGATCTAGTCTGTTCTCAGTGATTGCAGAGGACAGGACAAGGAGTATTGGTCTCAAGTTACAGTGGCGGGAAGTTTAGGTTGGATATTAGGAAAAACTTTTTCACTAGGAGGGTGGTGAAGCACTGGAATGGGTTACCTAGGGCGGTGGTGGAATGTCCTTTCTTAGAGGTTTTTAAAGTCAGGCTTGACAAAGCCCTGGCTGGGATGATTTAGTTGGGGATGGGTCCTGCTTCGAGCAGGGGGTTGGACTAGATGACCTCCTGAGGTCCCTTCCAACCCTGATATTCTATGATTCTAAGGGTTCATAAAATTGTGGCGAACAAACTTCAAAGTTCTAAACCTTACATGAAGAATAATTTCTTTCAAATTGTTTCCTAGGATGCCTATCAGTAAGTGGCACAGTGGGATAGAGTGCTAAATGTTCACTTGTAAACACTTGGATTCATTCAAAGCTTGGTTTGGGGAAAAGATTAATAGAGTTTGCAGATCCCAGTAGCTTGTGTTGCTGAGGAAATGTACTACCACATTCTACACCAGCTCAAGTTTCCTGAGGGCTTTATGCCCAGGTAGTCAAAGATATGTGAATAGAAAATGAATGATTTACACCAAACCAAAACCAAACCAAAACTAACAAATTTCACCCAACTCTGTTCAAGGCTTTTCAATGCAGTTTAGTTTTCCAAAAGAACAAAGTGTTTGATCAGTCAGCAAGAGAAAAAAATGAGGTGTCATACTGAAACATGTAAACTGTGGGAGAACTCCAGAAAATATGAAGTGAGAGAAGGCAGAAAAGACAGGTATGATAAACATCTAACAACTTATATACATTTTTACTTTTAGCAATCTTATGATATACTTCTGTTACTTCTGATGCTGATGCTGTTAACTCAGGCAATGCTTACCATTGGCACTGTCATCCAGTGTGTAAGTTACAAGACAAAAATGAAGCTGCATGATTCATCTTGGGCAATGCCACAGATTAGTAAACAGGAGTACAAAACAATGGAGGTAAGCGTCTAATATCGGACTATAATTTGATAATATCTATAGTTTATGAATGGATTTTCTGTAATATTTGAATTATTTATTCCCAATTATCACCTAAAATTGCCCTTAAAAATGTAAGGGATGTATTTATTCATGCTAAGGTGGAATTTCACCCTGAATGACTTATTTTCCTGGTTAAATTAGATACTCAGTAGAGTAATCAGAAAAGGAGTACTTGTGGCACCTTCGAGACTAACAAATTTATTTGAGTATAAGCTTTTGTGAGCTACAGCTCACTTCATCGGATAAATTTGTTAGTCTCTAAGATGCCACAAGTACTCCTTTTCTTTTTGCGAATACAGACTAACACAGCTGCTACTCTGAAACCAGTACAGTAATAGTTTTCTTAGTTGACTTGAGATATTCTGTGGTATAACAGACTGGTAATGGGACATGGAACCCTTAAAGAGTGGTAACACTTATGAAGAGTGACTGTAAAAATGATTTGCTAGGTTTATTGTTTCTCAATTACTTCCAGAATGAACTGTTCAGTTTATCAGTAAAATGCTTGTTATTTCTAGCCACCAGCCCTGCACATTTCTTCTGTGGGTAAGGCCATCTGTTTGCTTGAGAGGAAGAAAGGTCTTGAGATTGAAGCCCATTACTAAAATCAAGATCTGGGGTCTATTCCTGCCTAGGTCATAGATTTTCTGTGTGACCTTCTGTGACAAAGTGGGACTGTTCTTAATGTTTCCTCTGAATAGTGTGGGGGTGCCTCAGTTTCCCCTATGCAGTTCTTAAGTATCTAGGTGGTGGGGTAAGGGTGTACGATCATTACAGAGCCCTAGAGGGCAGGTGTGTGCAGGGGTCTGGACACAGAGAATGGCCGACATGCTGTTTCCTGGCAACTGATGGCGGGGCCCTTCCCCCCTTCAAGGTGAGAGCTAAAGGGTTGGAGAACAAAGGAATCAGGTGACCTCCTGGCCCGGGAAAGGGACAAAGCCCAGAGGAGGAGGGACTGGAGGGAGTTTCAGTTTGGGGCTGGCTGGGACATGGAGTGAAGGGCAGACATGGTTGTCTGGCTCACTGCCCCTCAAAATGGACCCAGCTGAGGGGTCCTGTTCTCTGCACCTGCAAGCTCTGTTTTAGACCATGTTCCTGTCATCTAATAAACCTCTGTTTTACTGGCTGGCTGAGAGTCACGTCTGACTGCGAAGTTGGGGTGCAGGACCCTCTGGCTTCCCCAGGAGCCCTGCCTGAGCGGACTTGCTGTGGGAAGTGCACGGAGGGGCAGAGGATGCTGAATGCTCCGAGGTCATACCCAGGAAGGTGGAAGCTGTGTGTCCTAAAGACAGGCTGCTCACAGGAAGGCGACTGCCCCAAAGTCCTGACTGGCTTCATGGGGAGCAGTTCCAGAGCATCACGCAGGGACTCCGTGACACCTTCATAGATTTTAAGACCAGAAAAGAACTTTGTGATCATCTAGTCTGATCTGCATAACACAGGCCATAGACTTCCCTGAGTTAATTCCTGCTTCAAATACGATAGCTGTGGTTGAACTAGAGAATATCTTTTAGAAAAACATCCACCCTTGATTTAAAAATTGCCAGTGATGGAGAATGCACTGTTACTCCTGGTCAGTTCCGAGCAGACAAGTGTGCCAGCCAAAAGACCCCCCAAACCAAACAAAAAAACCCAAACCACCTACTGCCATCCTCGTTAGAAGTATCAGCAAAGAAGCCAAGGATCAAATCAGTCTGTGACTAAATCTATGCTCTGGTCACTCAAGGTTAGGGTTGAGGATATTAAACAGTGTGAGGAATCTTGAACTGCATTTGCTAGTCCTGTGTCAGTTCTGTGGAAATGTACAGTCATCTTCAATTCTGTCCATTTTGCACCTTTCACAAGCAAATTCATTAAACTAATTTAAAAGAAAAAGGTAAATGTCCTCTTTTGCTGGCTGTTTCTATTCAGAAAAAAATACTATGGAAATATATCAGGACTTAGTAAAATTAAGAGTGAGCCAATATATTTATGAGAATTTGGTGCTAATACAAAATTAGTGTAGAAGGACTATATACATACAAAGAGAAAAGGAGTACTTGTGGCACCTTAGAGACTAACCAATTTATTTGAGCATGAGCTTTCGTGAGCTGAAGTGAGCTGTAGCTCACGAAAGCTCATGCTCAAATAAATTGGTTAGTCTCTAAGGTGCCACAAGTACTCCTTTTCTTTTTGCGAATACAGACTAACACGGCTGTTCCTCTGAAACCTGTCTCTATATACATACAAGCCTTTTTGGAGAACAATAGTAATGGTGAGTCCCATTGGATTCTGCAAGCTCTGAAGTTTGTCCTAAGGTCTACTGAACTCCTCATCTGATGACTTGGTTGGCTCAGTGAGGTATATTTTCCTGAATAAATGGGATCTGACCCATTATGCATAAAATAGGTAATAGCGATTTCATTAATAAAGATGTTTTATTATTAATCACATGCTGCAGGTTCCCACTGAAGCCTCTAATGGACATTCTCTGAAGGATAGTGTAGAAGGGGCACTGCCACCTCCCAAGCACCTCCTTGCAGCTGAGGTTGGCTGGGTATCTAACTCCCCATAAACGGCCATCCTTGTGACACACCTTCCCCTGCCAGAGCTGATCTTCACTGAAAGATAGGTTCGACAATGGCTAACAGCTGGTCATGTCATGAAGCCAGGGGAGCACTTCCTATTCAGCTGCAGTCGGCAAGTCTACTACATTCTTGACCGTATTCTTGTCCTCAGTATGACATCACCAGGCCTTGGGCTCCATTGTGTGCGTTTTAAGTAATTAATACGGTGGATATCTTACTCCATATTTTGGAGCATGTGTTCAGCACATGCAATAGTCCCTGAATATCTAGTTCCCAAGCAACTTCTGAGGTGGTCAACAACACAGAGGTTTCATTGTGGTTGAACTGATTTAAAGTTGCTGCTGCTTGGTCTCTTGGAGAGGAGCCTCCCTGGATACAAACACAAGCACAGTCATCAGAATTAAAAATGTCTCTATCCAAGTCCAACCTCCGTTCATGTCTTCCGAACACTAAGGACTACACTCTTTCCTATAGCTGTTAACACGTCACTCAGCAGCACCCACTTCTGCTCCAGTGGAACACTGCCTCTTCCCTGTCTAACTACTTAGTACAGGTGGCAGCTTTGAAGGTGTGATTTGTTCCCCATACCAGCTACAGGAGGCAGCACTGAAGTGCTTATTGAGTCTTTTTTGTAAAAAATATTTGTAAAAGAAAAATGTTAAGGACAGAAGTAAAACTATATTAAAGATGTTAAGAACTTTTCATAATAGCTATAACCTGCTTTAATTATTATTTTTAAAATGTCAGATTATTCAATGATTTTATTTTGAAAATGTTGTATCTATATCTATATCTCTGTATTGCAAAAATAACTATATATATACATATATATAGCAAAACTTTCAAAATACAACATATAATCATATATATATATATATATATATATATATATATATATATATATATATATATATATATATATATATGAGTTAATATTCCCAAATTCCCTGGAACAATACATTTTAATCTTAGCCAGGCTGAGTAAGCTTCATCATCTTTTCAAATTAAGTAAACTGAGTTGTCTTTTATAGTTATTATTATTTGTATTGCAATAGCACCTAAGAGCCCCAGTCGTGGATCAGGGCCCCATTGTGCTAGGTACTGTACAAACACAGAAGAAGCCCTGCTTCAAAGTATTTACTTCTTTGTGTAGGGTTTTCAGCTGAAATCTTAAAAACCAAAGTCCTACTTTATGAATTAAAGGAGGGTAGTATAATTAAAGCCAATCAACATAGGTTTATGGCAAATAGACTCTGTCAAACTAACTTGATATGTTTTTTTATGAGATGAAAAGTTTGGTTGATAAAGGTAATAGTGCTGATGTAATATACTTACACTTCTGTAAAGTATTTGACTTGGTACACACATGACATTTTGATTAAAAAACTAAAATAATAAAAAATTACTATGGCACACATTAAATGGATTAAATGGATTGAAAACTGGTTAACATATATCTCAATGACAGGTTTCAGAGTAACAGCCGTGTTAGTTTGTATTCGCAAAAAGAAAAGGAGTACTTGTGGCACCTTAGAAATTGACAAATTTATTTGAGCATAAGCTTTCGTGAATGCATGTGATGAAATGAGCTGTAGCTCACGAAAGCTTATGCTCAAATAAATTTGTTAGTCTCTAAGATGCCACAAGTACTCCTTTTCTTTTTGCATATATCTCAATGTAATTGTAAACAGGGAATCAACACTGAGCTGGTGTTTCTAGTGGGTTCCTGCATGGATCGACTCCTGGCCTTACTTTATTTAACATTTTTATCAATGATCTGGAAGACAACATAAATTCATCACTGATAAAGTTTTCAGATGACACAAAAATTGGGGGGAGTGATAAATAATGAAAAGGTCGGGTCACTGATACAGAGCAATCAGGATCGTTTGGTAAACTGGGCACATACAACCAATATGTATTTTAATATGGCTAAATGTAAATGTATACATCTGGGAACAAAGAATGTAGACCATACTTACAGGATGGGGGACTCTATCCTAGGAAGCAGTGACTCTGAAAAGATTTGGGGGTCATGGTTAATAATCAGCTAAACATGAGCACCCAGTGCAGTGTGGTGGCCAAAAGCGCTAATATGATCAAAAGGGTTAATATGATCATAAACAGCGAGGTCTTAAGTAAAGGTAGAAAGGTTATTTTACCTCTGTATTCGGCATTGGTGTGACGGCTGCTGGAAAGCTGTGTCCAGTTCTGGTATCCAAAATTCAGGAAGGATGCTGATAAATTTGAGAGTGTTCAAAGAAGAGCCTGAGAATGATTAAAAGGTTAGAAAATGTGCCTTATAGTGATAGACTAAAATAGCTCAATCTATTTAGCTTAACAAAAAGGTTTTAAGTGGTGACTTGACTACAGTCTGTAAGTACCTACATGGGGATCAATATGTGATATTGGATAGGGGCTCTTCAATCTAGGAAACAAAGGTATAACAGGATCCAGTGGCTGAAAGTTGAAGGTAGACAAATTCAGACTGGAAATAAGATGTAAATGTTTAACAATGAGGGTAGTTAGCCATTGGAACAATTTACCAAGAGTCATAGAGGATTCCATCATTGGCAATTTTTAAATCAAGATTGGATTTTAAAAAATATATATACTCAAGTTCAAAAGAAATTATTCTGGGGAAGTTCTACGGCAGGGGTGGGCAAATTATGGCCCGGGAGCTGCATCCGGCCCTCCAGATGTTTTAATCCAGCCCCATCAACTCCAGCTGGGGAGCAGGGTCTGGGGCTTGCCCCACTCTGCATGGCTCCCAGAAGCAGCAGCCTGTTCCCCCTTCGGCTCCTACATGTAGGGTCAGCCAGGGGGCTTCACATGCTGCCCCTTCTCCAAGCGCTGGCGGACAGGGCAGCGTGCAGAGCCGCCTGGCTGCGCCTCCACGTAGGAGCCAGAGGGGAGACATGCTGCTGCTTCTGGGAGCTGCTTGAGGTAAGTGCTGCCCAGAGCCTGCGCTCCTGACCCCCTCCCGTGTCCCAACCCTGATCCCCCTCCCACCCTCCGAACACCTCAGTCCCAGCCTGGAGCACCCTCCTGCACCCCCAACCCCTTATCCCCAGCTCAGAGCCCGCACCCGCAGCTGGAGCCCTCACCTCCTTGCACCCCAACCCTCTGCCCCAGCCCAGAGCCCCTCCCACACCCTGAACTCCTCATTTCTGGCCCCACTCCAGAGCCCGCACCCCGAGCCAGAACCCGCACTTCAACCCCCAATTTCGGGAGCATTCATGGCCCACCATACAATTTCCATATCCAGATGTGGCCCTTGGGACAAAAAGTTTGCCCCAAACTATGGCCTATGTTACATGAGAGGTCAGATTAGATATTACAATGGATCCTTCTGGCTTTGGAACCCATGAATCTGTGTGTATGGATATTAAAGATCCTATGGCACTTTAGTAAAAATAGGGATTTGGCCCAGTGTCCTTAGCCAGAATTTCCATATTGGCCACTCTTCGCAATGTGTTGTGCATCAGCAAGTTGATGCCCTTGACTCTAGTGTGGCTTCATTTCAGTGATGCTGTAGGGTTATGATTTCTGAAGAGTTTTAGGATTCTTCAGGATAAAAGCCACTAATTAAATGCAAAATAGAAAACATTTTTATGATATATTTTAATAAATCAGCCCACATTCTTATTTCTGTGTTCTCCTGCATATTTACTTACTTTAATAATTAACTAAAACACTGTTTGAAACCTGTTTGCTTCTAGGTTTCCAATAATACCATAAAGGATTTTGACAAAGACAAAGCGTGGAAAGCTGTTGTGGTACAGATGGCTCAGTAAGGTGGATTCAGCAAGTAGAATATAATACAATAAATCAACTATTCTATTTAAAGCTTCTTAACTGTAGCAGTTTGTAGACAGTGCTATAGCTCCAGCTGTAGGGACCAAGGAATAACAAAATTTATTTTCAAGGTAAATACTGTACCTTTCTAATAAATTTGAAATATATAGGTGAAATTTCTTAATGCAACTTTATATTTTGTGTGAGGATATTATTTGATGGTAGGTTGCTGATAGTATCTAAATGTTTAGTGTTTTGTTGCTTTAAAAAATCCCTTTGGAAACAAGGTCATAAATTACTTATGGGTTATGGAGATATGATTTTTGAAATAAATATGGCAATACACAGTAGTGTATCTTTGTTTGCAAGAGCCTAATATAACTGTAATTATGCAGTCAATTTCACTGGTAAATGCTTTTGTAAAGTTATGAGTACAGGTCATAATTGATATTTTTGCTTATACTTCACTTTTGTAGGAGTTGTAAAGGTGTTTTGCATCTCATTACTTTTGTATAAAATAAAGGTCTTTATCACAAGGAGTCTAGGTGTGGATTGAAGTCCAGTTTGCATAGATGAAAACATACAATTCTTTAAAATATTTTTTGTAACAAATTTATGGACTGCGAAAAAGGAGTAACAGCCCTTAGTTTACATCAGCCTTGAAAAGTCACGAAACTCTAAGTGCTTGGCACAAAATCTACTGACTCACCCTGTAACTTAATCCGAATGAAAAAAACAAAACAAATAATATTATTACATGGGATGACTGCTGGGCTGAATGCCTTGCTTTACTGGAATCTGTTTGCTCTTTCACATATGAAAATGTATCCTTCCTAAAAAATGATTTTTTCCCCTTTTCATATTTCTATTTTGCTAACAACTTTTGATAGTTATAAAATACATCCTGTTTAAATTAAGTGTTTCTCCCTCAAAGTCTTATCTATTCCTCCTACTTTATCATATATCTGTCTCAAAGTCAGATGAATTTGTGACAGCATAAGCATTTCCATGACAACTGGAGACCCTTGAGAGGCTTGAGAGGCATTTTTTCCTGCTGACAGGGCATTTTCCATGATGGGCCCTAGACTTTGGAATTCATTCCCTCTTTTAGTCTGAAATAACCCAAATCAGTTGATGTTAAGGGCACACTGCAAGCCGTATGTCTTTTCCCAGACTTTTGAGGAGAAAGGAATAAGCCAAACGTCAGCATACATATAACGAGGGTGGAGATTTGCAGCTATTTTGGGACTTTTTCTTTTCTGCTTTTGGGGAGCTTCATTTATTTTTGCATTTTTAATATATGCCAAAGGCTCTAACAGTTTTCAAGAACCACTTTAAAAACATTTATGCAACTGGTAAAAAAGGGAAAATACCCTCTCCATTCCCCTAAGATTTTGGATGTATTTGGTGCAGCAGCTTATCGCCAGCTAATCTACCCTTCACTGGAGGTTACCAGAGACTCTTGCTCCCATATTGAAAGCTGATGCTTTCTGTCTTAGATATTACCATTCAAAGGTTGACACAGCCATCCTTCACCAAAAGCTTCCAATGTCTTGGGAGGTATTCTTGCGTGCTAACTCTTTCAAGAAAGGCAGCAGAAGACCCTGGTGGTCTCCAAAATGTTGTATCTTTAAAATTTGGAAAAAGTTCACTCCCAACTTACGTTCAAGTAGAAACAAGAATGGTTTTGTTGGGTTCACTGGGGCAGAAAGGAATGTTGTCTTTACAAAAATAAAGCAAAAACCACTGGAACAACTTTTAAACATCATGGATGGAATGAGAACTGATAGGTTGAAAACATCATCCCGTCAGGGTTTAGGTATTTTGTTTAACTGGTTTGCGTGTACCATTGTGTGGGTAGGGTCGGGTATGTAAAGTACTCTGAGTGTACTTTAACTGGTTGTTTTCTATTTCTTTTATATGGTAACATACTTGCCAGTTGTAAAACTAAATCCTCGTCTCCAAGAAGTTGCCTCTCCTCAAATTTACGATTGACCAAGGCCTTTCAACACATGAGACACAAAGAAACAGACTATAATTTTATCACTGGGCTTGAAGAGGGAAAAGAAATAAAAAAGAGACCATCATGTCCTCTTGAGGGCTTAATTCTCTTATATAGCCCAAACCAATAAGATGCTGAGAGCCCTCAACTTCCATTGACATCAGCATTAATTTGAAAAATTGAGGTATTCTGCACCAAACAGTAATAGCCCTGTAGAGAATCCATTGATTTAGACATTTCCTTTGTGGCAGGTAAGTTAACTTTTGATGTTCAGGAATAGTAGGGGACAAGCCAATGATATGACAATGGCATAATGTCATGTGTTTCACCAGGGGACCTCAAGGACTTAAAACACTGGTCACTTCACCCATCACTGAAGTTTAACTGCCTTAAAGGTAGAATTGTCAGCTGGTTAACAGCATACTACAAACTTAAAGAAAAGTTTCAACAAGAAGTGAAAAAATACTGTATTCATCTGAAAGGCAGGGAGAATTTCCGTAAGTAAAATGATCTGAGTTAGAATTTGGATTAAGACACTGAGGTGACAGTGGGAGACATTTTAAAATGTCAACAAATCCAGTCTAAAATTTCTTCATCAACTTTAGATCAGTGGTTCCCAACCTAGTTACCATTGTGGGCCACATATGCAGTAGCAGCTCTCCATGTGTTATGGCAGGCTGAATCCACACAATATATATACTACCTGTCACATGGGCTTGATGTCACATGGGCTGCAGCTGTGTCCTGACTGGGCAATGGGTTTGAGAACCACTGCTTTAAATTGATGATCGCGCTTTGATGGGAGGAACAGGAGCAAGTAAAAAATAAAGCAGAAAGGAGTCACCAATCTTTAGGACTCAGTTCTACTCAGCCAAGGTGTTTACCTCCTTTCCTGCCTGCCATCCTCTCAACCCCTGTGGAGTCGGAGAAGGCAGCAGTGTTCCTTTGATGTACTGATTTGCCATTCAACTTCAAAGGGGCGCCGGGGCAAGCAGTTTGCCTGCATTTACCCCCACACGCCTGGTAAATCCAGCAACGTTGACGCAATTAATGCTGCAGCTCTGGAAGTTTGTTCAATTCCATCAAAACAGTTCAGAACATCAAGCTAAGCGATCAGGCTATTTTAATACGGAAATCGTGGCCAGGCACGAGCCTCACCCAGATTGCCTTTACTACAAACCCGACTCAGGTGGGAATATACTCCTGTAAATCTAAAAGCCCCTTCTATCCCCAGCGTCACTGTTCATCCTTCCTTGCCAGGCTGAGTCCCGGTCCCCTTCCCACTAACACCTCTGGCTGCTCCCGGTGCTAGCGATCCCAAGCCGCAGCTCCAAGCCCCCTGTGGGCGGAGTGAGTTTCCAGCCCAGTGGAGGTTGCTGGTTGCTGTGGCGGTGGCACTGTGCGCAGCGTGGCGCTACCAAACCGCTCCCTGCACGCTTTGCTGCCAGGAGCAAGTATTCTCTCTTGCTGCCTTGCCACCTCTCCCCGCCTCTGGTGACTGGTTCAGGGGTAACAAAGGGTGAGGGACTGGGGACGGAGGGGGTCACTCCTGATTTTGCTGATCTGCCTCCCTCCGTCCCCTGCCTCCACGTGTGTGGTCCTTCCCTGCAGTCAGTTTGCAACACACTCGGCCCAGCCCTGCCCCGCGCAGCCCGGTTCGCAGCAGGGCTCGCTCTGCAACCGCAAGTCAGAGCGGCAGCCACCCGAGAGGCCGCAGGCCACCAGCGACAGCCCACGTCCCTGGGGGCAAGCCCAGGCAGCTGACGCATGCTCAGTAACAGCCAAGCCGCTGGTTGAGCCGGGGAGCGACCCTTTGTGGCCCTCCCGGGGGCGCTGGGGCCGCGGCTTCCCCCCGCCGCCCTTGTCCAGAGTGACTCACAGCGCCCGCGCTGGTCACAATGGGCGCGCGCGGAGCGTGCCGCGCTGGCAACCAGGGGAGGGAAGGGCCTGCAGCCCCGGGGAAAGAAGCTGCTCCCAGAGGGTAAGGTGGGTGGGCTCGCCGGGCCACGGAAGTTACTTCTGTCTCCAGGTTGCCCCTTAAAGACCGCCTGAGTCGGTCCCGCTCTCTCTGCCAGAGACAACCCCAAAGGCTGGTTAAACAGGCCACCTAGTGTGCGCAGCCTGGCCTGGAAACTCCCTCTGCCCTCTCCATAAGGGGTGTCTTGCCCTCACTGATGCTCTTCATATCTAGGATCAGCTAAAGGTCAAGTCCCTGCGGGATTTCCCTACACCCCTCCTGAATTTCCACAACACGCCCCCACCCCCCCAGTTTTGTGAACTAGTTACATGCAGCGTTGCCAATTTAATGATTGTTTGGACATTTGAATTGAAATTGAAATATTAATACACACTTTAAAAGCATATAAAGTGTATGATAAAATATGTGTATCTGAAAAAGTATAATAGATTTGAAAGGTATGAACATAGACTAGCTTCCTTATACAACTGTTGTCTTTTATGACAGTGTCAGTGCATTCATTCTGGTGATGTTGGCCAACCTAATAATTTCAAATTATGATTGGTAAGCAAAGTGTAAATGAGCTCTCCCTGACAGCTAGTGATGAGCTGGGGGTTGGGGGGTAAGGCTTCAGGACCAGATTGTATTTACATTCACACCTAATCTACCTAGGTATTGAGCAAACAGAGCTGTGTTTCCCCAGTGATAGATTTTGACTGGGGTTGGGTTACAAATCACTTGAATGCGGGGGTGGGGTGGGGTAATGAAATGTTATTCTTACTGTATGAGTAAAGGGAGTAGAACTATTTAGCCTGTGCTGATTGAGGGAATCAAGAGAGAGGGTGGGGACAGGTGTTTTGCATGGTGGTCTGCCTGAGTCACAAGTACTATTTGACCTGCCTCTCTCCACTGTTTAAAGACAGAGCTGATTAGGCTCCATAGATAGTCTTTTGTTTTGTTAAGTGACCACTGCAGCTGAAAACACTGATAATCAGGTCTAAGTGCTTAGACCTGCTGTGGGACAGTGTTTCTGTGGATGAGATGGCCCAGTCTGCACTAGCAGTGAGGTTCTACCACTGAGGGCTCAGCTGAAATCACTGAGAGCTGGGTGAAACCTCAAGAAACCAACTCACAGGGGTTATAGTGGCAGCAGAAGGTGACGGCGCAGGGCTATTGGCAACAGAGTGATGGAGTGAACGGTGGTACAACGAATAATAGTGGCCAGAGTGAACAGTGAGCAGCTGGAGGAATGAGCAAGGTGCCTTCTTGCCCCCTCCCCCACCTGGGAGATGAACTCATATAGAAGCACCTCTGAGTCTCCACTGTCTAAGGACAACACCAGTGAGTGTTAATGAGGCTGTTAAGGATGCTGGAGACACAACACAGTTCATTCGAACAAACTTGGCTGTGGCATCATACTTTCTATTTAAGCAAGAGATACCACACACTACAAACTGGAGGCCAATGTTAAGTTCATTGTCACTTGTTCATCCTGAAGTTGAACACTGGTTCTGAACAAGACCAGCAAATGCTCACTATCTTTCTGCAAGAAACTCAACTAACTGGCGAGAAGCATGTGGTGTAACAGTGAAAGACTCAACAGTTGAATAAGTGAAGAACTCTCTCACCACGTTTAAAAAAAATTGCATATATGGTTGATGAATGCACCCATGCAAATGTTAAGTCATTGTGTACGTTATCTTGATGTCAGTGGTAGGCCAGTAGATGTATTTCTAGATGTTCAAGTTATAGAAGACACATCGGCTGCAGCTGTGACAACCCACATCTTAGAAAAGTTAAATGCTTGTCAATTGGACCCCAAACAGATGGCTGCTTGTGTATTTGATGGGGCTGCAAGCTGCTCTGGAAGACATGGTGGGGTAAAAGTTTTGCTCAGAGAAAAGGGTAACCCTAATCTCTCCTATACTCATCGCAGAGGCCATCTATTCCAACTAGCGTTAGTATGAGCTGCAGACTCTTCAAAAGACATTAAAAAATCTATAAATTTAATGTCTTCGTTATATTCTTTTTTCAGCAAGAGTCCAAAAAGACTGAATATCTTGGAAAATATAGAAGATAGAGTGGGGCTGAAGTTCAGATTAATCCAACCTGGGAAAACCCTCTGGCTTTCTCATGAGCGATCCTTGGCTGTTGTCTTAAAATTACTCCAGCCATTATTACTGGCTTTGGAAAGTATCTACCAAGATGGGATGGATCTAAGTAGTGAGGCTGGTGGATTACTTTTGCTACTACATTCAGAGAAGACTATTGCTGTTCTCTCTTGTAAGTCTACTGTTGAAACCACTTGGGTCATTAAACAATGCCATCCAGGCATCTGCTACAACAGTAATAGATCTTTGTCCAGCAAGAGAAGCTACATTTGGATCAATCGGAGAGCTATCCATCGAAAAAGTACTGGACGAAGCAAAAGACTTCAGTTGACTTCAGAAGTTGACTAATGAAGGCATTTATATTGAATCCTTAAGTGAAGAGGACAAGAAGTGTTTGTTAAGACAACTGAAAAAGTACATAGACTTGATTCTTAAATATCTACAACCGCGACTTCTAGATTCTACTCAACCTCCACATAGCTTTTACAGATCCCTGTCCTATAAAACACCGACTGTTGAGCGGAATGAGGCTCTACCAGCAATGGGGCTGCCTTGTGCTCAGGACAAAATAGAGAATTTGAACACAGAGTGAAATATTATATGACGAATGAATGAAGATTTGACTTCAACTTCTTTTTTTATCATCACTAGGGGCTCAAATAGATTTTTGTGCTATGTTTCCTAGGATGAAAGAAGTAGGAATTCATCTCTTGCTATTCCCAGTCACAACATGTACAGTTGAGGTTTCTTTTTCATCATTGAGTAGAACGTTGTGTTCTGAAAGAAGTCACCTTCTGCCTGATCATGTGAATGAACTAATGAGCATATCAATTGAAGGAATGGAAGCGCTGGACACACGAGAAGCCACCGAAGATGAACACATTGCATTCAAGAAGTTCATTAAGAGTTGTGCAAAATTATAACAAGAAACCAAGAAGGATATAGATGTAGTGCTTCATAGAAGGCTTGAGTAGCCAACTTTAATTTGTGTGATGATTTTAAAACGAGTTAGATCTAAGAGAATAGTCATGAAACATTTTTTCAGTTTTTACTATGGTGCCATACAGTCCACCTTCACTTTCACGGTCTCACCCCTCATTGGCCCTGACCCCTCCCCCCCATTTCAATTCCTGGGGAAAACACTGTACCCTGCCCCTAGTAGCTCCTAGTCTTCACAGGGAGACAGTGCAGTTCAGAGACAGGCCATATAGGTCTAGTCATGGAGGGGCACACGTGTATTTTGGGAGACCATCGCTGAAACTGCCTGTGTTGTTACAGAAACTCTGACCTCTTTATACACCCAAAGTATCTTTCTTCCATGCCAGTTAGGAGGACTGCATATCGATTGCATACTTTTGGTTTGGCATAATTTCTATAGCCATTTCCCATCACTTACCTACAGTGAACAATACTATGGTAGGGAAAGCATCCTCAAAAAGAAGTGTGTGTTTTAAAGTTTTGATTTTGTCCCTTTAATATTTAAAAATAATAAGAGATAGAGAAAATGTAGCATGGAAGCATATGACAAATTGAATTATCTTCTCCCTCTCAGTTTGCAGGGCAAATAGCCAAAGAGTGAAGTAACGATGACCTAGCTTAATATTATCATGATGAATCAGATTCATGCAGAAAGAAGACCACTCCCATTGGGTTTAAGTGATGCAGAAAGAAAAGAAGAAGAAAACAGTTTGTATTTGCAAATGATTTTTTAATCAAACTTTTGCTAAAGTCACATGAGAGCTATAAAATATCAATATATAATTAATCATCTTTTTTCAGACTCTCTCTCTCTCTAACAAAAGATCCCTTAGTCTGAGAATAGGACATGTCCCTAGCTAGCGTTCGTTCAGAGATGAATTACCCTGCACAGTGTCTTTTCAATGTCCATTGCCTATCTAGACTTTCTACTTATGGGACAACTTATGTTCTTTAAAAAAGATAAGTCGAAAGTTGTGATGATGTGGTCTCTAATGATCAGGATGTAATGTTTCTATACTATAGCTTTTAGGAGAGAAAAATGTATAGCTGGAATTTGTTAATGATTTAATTTCAATGCCTAATTAAAACTACACATTTGTTTCACTGGATCATTGCTGTATGTTTGGAAGTCTCCTGAGTTTTTAAAGTCTACAAAATTATATATGACAACATTCCTAATGCAAAGACATCGTTATATAGAGATTTCAAACCAGCAGTAGCCCAGAGCAACAGACACAGAGTGAGATTTCAGTCACATGATACATTTAGGGTCCCATTCTTCTCTGCTCTGGTTATTTGTGATTAGGGAGGTGGAAACTCTGAAATCTTCAACTGTTGGAGAGTCCATGGAATTCTTCCAGTTTGGGGTTGAGGAGGAGGAGGAGGTGGGGGAGGGGTGTTAGAGCAGTAGAGATGTGACAGAGTTTGTCCCTTCGTGGAAGAGACTGGAGGTTTTACTCTTAAACTCTCAGATCTCCCAAGACATATGCAGAGCTCAGGGATCCATTAGGCACAAGAACCATCCACACCTTGGCTACGCACTGCCATCTTGCACTTCTGGTTTGTTGCAGTCCCTGGAAAGCATATTTAGGTTCCTGCAGGGGATGTGTTGTTACAATCTCCTCCAACTATGTTTGTCCAGAAATATACCACCGAGGTGAGGAATTCCATAGTGCAAAGGAATAATCTACTAAATCTAGCCTGTGGGATTTTTGTGTGGAAAATCTGGTGAAGAGCCACCAGTCATCCTATGTCTACCTTCAACCCAACCTCTCTGCTAATGTGGATTCCCAAGGGAGAGGCTGCTGCAGGGTTAGGAGAAAAGGGAACTTGCTGGTGAGCCAGTTTTCCTTCCTTCCTTAACTCACATGCATTTTTGCTCATTTCTAGTAGGATATAAATACCCTTAATTCTGCATTAACTGCATTTGGCTCTCACTACTTTTCAGAATCAGGTCCTTGAGAACTAACTGTCTTTAATACATCTCCTTTGAGTAATGTCTTATGGATATAATTTATATACCTAAATTAAAAGAGTTTATTAATCTATAGAGAAAATTATTTTTTCCCACCGTGAAATAAATTCATATATATTAATTGACCAGTTTCTGCCATTGATGGAAATGGGTAATTGGAATCATAGAAGAAATTGGTTCCACCAATGGTTTCTAGTATCAGCTTCATTTCATTTTCATTAGAAAGCTTGTATCATAATTTGAGCTTTTAACTATTTCTTCCTTGACTCTATGGCTATTTTTGTTATTAACTCACTTATAACATCTAGTCTTATCAATTTCAGATAACTTCTCTAGTTCTGTATTTTGGAAACTGTCTCTTCTCTTTGATAGGAATGATAAGAACCAACCTCCCTCCCCAGAAGGTTCCAAAAGTTGTTGTGAACAAATGTTTTCCCACAGCTTGCTGCCACCTGGGATTGCTTCCTGGTAAGTCTCTAGCTGGTCAGTACCTTAATGTTGGTATTTCCTAATTTAAACATTTTCACACACATTTGGTATGGATAATCATTTACCTATGTACAGCAAGCTGATTCTCAGCTGACTAAATTCACACTATACTGTGTTTTATTAATGAAAATGCTAGAATTTTTAGCAAAAATAACTACAAACAGCATTAAAGATTTCTGAAAGTAATATTATGACTGAGTACTTGCACAAGATCATTAAAACAAATGGGTATATATAAAAATGCAGTACTTTCTTCTTATTAAAAGCCTGATCCAAATCTCATAGAAATCAGTTGAAAGACTCCCATAGAGATTATTGTGTTTGGGATCTGGACTTAAGGTCCAGACTTTTAAAGCTATTTAAAAAGGCCAAGGCATTTCCTAAATTCCCTAGCTGCTGATAGCATGGAATCCTATCCAGTGGAAACTTATTTAGTTTGAGGTAGTCTACCTTGGCAACGTTTCAACAGAGGTAACTTTCCATTTGGAGTCAATCCAGTGATTGCATGTATGTGGGTGGACCATGCAGAATCCTACTGAAGCCAAAAGGGCTCTGTATGGGGAGAATGGTGCAATTGATGCAGTTCTGGTTGCATGATCAGACCTTGAATAACCATACTTTCCATTATACTTGACAAGGGTGTGGGGGGGGTCTGTTTTGTCATTTCATGTTCAATTTACTTTCTTTCTTCGTAGACTTCATGTGGAAAAGTAGCTTTCACAGGAAGTTACTCTTCCTGCAGGAACTGGTGGAAAAAGGAAGCTTTGCTGAGGTGTAATCATCGGACTAATCAGAAAGCTCATTAGTCTTTACTCTTTCCATAATAATATTTTTCTGTGCAAAGGAATGTCCTGTCCATAGCAGCTTCTCTTGAAGCTTCTTCCTGCAAAATATTTCTAAAACCCATCCTTTTCTTTCTGTCCAGAAAGCTAAAAGTCTCATTCAGGCCCTCATCATCTACCACCCTAACAATTATAACCACCTCCTCTCTGGCCTCCCTAATGCTCCCATTACCACTGCCACTCCATTCAAAATATTGCTGCTAAGGCCACCTTTCTTGCCCATCTCTTTGACTATATCCTCCTCCTCTTTTAATAGCTTCATTGATTTCCCCATTTCATTGTATCAAATTCAGGTTCCCTTTGTAGCTTGTTTCCTCCATACGTTTCCGCTCTTTTTTGGATTGCATTGCCCCCCCCCACGCCCCCTTCCATTCTGCCAGCAATGCCAGCTTTGTCCACCTGACAGCTTCTTGCACAGTGTCTGTACACCTTCTTCTATGTAGCCCTTTAGATGTGGAAATCCTTTCCTGAATTGATCCATAAGGCCACTACCCACTCCTTCCTCAGATCTCTCCTTAAGTCTCACTTCTGCCACAATAGCTGTAAAAAAAAAAAAAGATCAGCCAATGAATGATGGCTAGGTTGAGGGGCAAATGGAGATAGTTGGTACTTTATTTATAATAGTTAGAAAACAAAGGTTAGCCTTATTCCTATGTACACTTAAGCACATGTGTAACTTTACTGAGATGACTAAACTTACACATGTGCTTAAGCCCTGGTCTACACTAGTGGGGGATTGATCTGAGTTACGCAACTTCAGCTACGTGAATAACGTAGCTGAAGTCAACGTACTTAGATCGACTTACCGTGGTGTCTCCACCACAGTGAGTCGACTGGTGCCACTCCCCCGTCAACTCTGCCTGCACCTCTCGCGGTGCTGGAGTACAGGAGTCGACAGGAGAGCTCTCAGGGATCGATTGATTGCGTCTAGTCTAGACGCAATCAATTGATCCCCGCTGGATTGATCGCTGCCTGCCAATCCGGTGGGTAGTGAGGGCATACCCTAAGTGTTTGCTGGATTGGGCCTTTATTTAGGAGCTAGGTAAGGATTAGTGTCTGTCTACCACCAGCAAATGTTTGATAAGGGATCAGATCTACAAAGGTAGTTAGGTGCCTAATTCTGGGGCTTAGGTGCCCAAGTCCCATTTTTAGACTCCACTGTGATCCACAAAACCCAGAGTTGGCTGCCACTTAACCCCATAGGCAGTGCCTAAGCTTTCAGGGTAAAAGTTTCCTAGGAACCTAAGTTTCTGCCTATGGACATGCCTGCTGCTACCTCACTCTAGGTGCCCAGAAACCTGTTCTGCCTAAGCCCTAGAGCGATCCATGAACCAGGGAAAAAGCACTTATCTTGCCTGCAGGGTCTGATCTGGTAGGAGTGCTCACATTCCACTCAAGATCTGGCCAATGGTGGAGGTGCCCCCATCCCTTTATAGCTTTTAGCCTAGTGGTTAGACCATTCACCTGGTGTGTGGGAGATGTGGGTTCAGTTCCACACTCTGCCTGAGGGGGAGAAAGGATTTGAAGAGAGGGTCTCCCACCTTTTAGGACAGTGCTCTAACTACTAAGCCATGGGATATTCTGATGTGGAGCTCTCTCACTCTGTCCTGTTGAAGCTGTTTCATTTTGGGTAAATACTTAAATCATTATTGGAGCAGGGGGACTGGACCCTGGGTCTCCCACTTCTCAGGTGGGTGCCATAAGCACCAGGCTAGAGTCTCTCTGGTCCACTGACTCTGATCCCTACCTCTGTTCATTTTGTGTGGGGTAAGGCAGGAGCATAACTCATTCTCACAATAAACAGCTTAGGCACCTAAGCCACTTGTCTCTAGGAGAGGAGTTCCCAGCTGTGGTTCGCTAGCAGAGAGAGTCCCCTTTCTGCAGCACAGATTTAGGTGCTGAATTGCATGAGGGGGTGGGGCTTAGCACACACCCTCTCCTCTGCGTCTCCCATTGGCTAGCTTAGGTGGCTCGCTGCTTAGCATGCTGACTTTTCCAGATCACATTCTTAGGTGCTATCTCTCCCCTGCATTGTATGGGGAGCCTAACTCAAGCTTTGTGGATCACGTTATTGTTTGAGGGATTTTCTAGAGGTTAGGCATCGTGGTGCTGAGTATTTCAGGGTGTAGATCTGGGCCAATGTCCATATCTGTATCCTTTCTATAGATGTCATGCTCCCCTAACAAATTACCAGGACAGTAAAAGTGAGCCATAATGTTAATTATTTTACTTTCATGGGTAGTCCTACTGAGATCAGTGTGATCACCCATGTGATGAACAGGATTTGGCCCTATGATAAATAATCCAACAAGGATGCCACTTCTTTGAAAATAAAATGCAGAACAATTTAATACGTTTACTAGTAAATGAGGTTGAGATCCATGAGCATCTTGCATACCATGCATGTTAGTGTTCTCAGCACTCCAAGATGCAGTCATGAGAAATCCCAATGATTTTTCCTTATATGGTACACTGAGGGAGCTCTGGGGCCCAATCCCACAGTCCTTTCAGGATCTGATCCTGCAAACTGATCCACATGGGCAGGAAAAGAGGAAGGGTGATGCAGTGGTTAGGGTACTTGTCTATGATTTGAGAGGTCCAGATTCAATTCCCTGCTCCACCACAGACTTCGTATGACACCTTGGGCAAGTCACTTTGCCTCTCTGTTCCCATGTGTAAAATGGGGATAATAGCACTGGCCTACCTCACAGGGGTGTTATGAGTGTAAATATATTAAAGATTATAAGGTGCTCTGGTGATGGGGGCCAGATGAGTAGCTTAGATAAGTCCCTATGCGCATATGATGTTCCACTGACTTCTGGTGGCAATATGGATCAACTTGCAGGATAAGGGCTTTAGTTTGTAAGCTTTTAGGTACATACTGATATGTTTATACAGTGCCTAGGCACATTGCGGGCACTACTAGAAATGACTGAGCACTGCAAAAGATGGGCCTCTATTTCTATGTATTAATTGCTCCTTTGGTTACAGTTCCTGTTGCATGATAGCTTTATTTTCTTTTTTAGAGCTAAACCAGAGAATTGCAGAAGAGTTGCCTCTCTCCCCCAAACTGGACAAATATAAGCTGGCAAGATTTTTAGCTGACAAGGCAATCAGGGTATGTGTGTTGACAATAGATTTTAGTGGTTTGTTTTTCCATTTACAATACTGTTTTCTAACAATGATATTTTTCCTGGGGGTCAGCTGGAAGTTGATCATAATGAGCTAATAGTTTTTTTAAGTTGTTAAACCCTGTTTGCTAAATGGTTTTTAAAACTGTGTTGGTATTTTTTAAAAATAGCCTCCCTCTTGTTTAGACAGTGCTATCGTGCAGATAGCACTGTACAAAGACTGCCCCCGTGCCAGAGCTTTGTCAGTACACATCGTCCTCACACTGAACTACGATACATTTGCTCTTCTCTTACTGGAATTTGTTATTGCTGAGTTCTGCGGGGGTTTACAGGCTGAGGGGAACAAACCCTGCGACAGAGAATAGATATAGACATAAATCCATTTGACCTAGATAAGATGGTGATTTCATGCTATAAAACATGTCTGTCTGTCTATATGGCAAAATTTCATTTGTAACATTGAAGTTCACCTTCATTAATTTGGCTGTCCCAAAGTGACTGGGTGATATGTATTCCCACTGTGCTAACCAGCCATTTGTTACTGGAGGGAAATTGCTTAATACTATTGTGGAATAATCAGCGGGATTGCTTTCAGGACAAAGATTGTGTTCCTGTGTGTGTGGACAGCTCCTAACGTGTTGTAGGTGCCACTGAAATCTAATGAATACATCTTCAGTGTTTCCCCTCTTGTTTTCAAAATGTAGTGCTCGCAACTTCAAAGGTATTGCACTAGTGTTGATGTAGACCTTACTTGTTAAAGATAAACCATAATATTTTGGCAGTGTCTGTGTTTTCATTTAAAAGTATCTGCTTGCAATCTTAGGAAAAGAACATTTTTACCATCTGTGGACCCTACCCAGTAATTCGTAGAAGTTTAAGGAAAAAAGGATGGGTGGAGAGAAAGCTTTCCATAAGAAATGACTTACAGGACAATAAAGATGATGAGTGTGATGCTGATTGTGAAGATGGTGGGAAGAATGGTAAAGTACCTAAATAGCTTTCTGCTTTTATGTCAAATGTCCTATCATGTTTTAAATGTTTGTAGTTCTCATAACAATAATCAACACAAAATGATCAGAACTAGTCATGCAGATTTTCACTTTCAGTCTCTGATTTTGAGAAAAGAGGAAAAGGGGTTTACAGGGGCTGTAATACTGAGGGCCAGATGAGCCTCTTGCTGGTAAGTAGGTTAAGTTTGCAGGTCTGGCTGTTAGGAAATAAATCTTCTTTTTCCTGTAACCTGAACATGTTATCTAGAGTCTCTGAAGGACAACAAACATGCAAGCCTACTATGCCATTTTTTGATCATACAGAAGGAAATCCAGAGAGTAAAGCAGAAAAGCTGAGTCTGGATTCTTCTATGACATGGATCTGAGTTTGTCCTAAAGGGAGGGAAGTGCTACTTCCTTGCTAGTGATTCTAACCCCAGCACAAGCAAAATGAGGGGTCCCATTCTTTCAGCTTCAGGAACATTTGCTGTAATGTAAACAGCATCCCTTCCTGCACACTCCAATTTGTATTACCGATGAACTCCTCTCCTCATTTGTTTCAATGAAGCCATTGTATGGATAATCACAACAATTGTGCTTGTACTCATTCTGATTCCCAATCCCTAGTTGTTAAGAACATTTAGTAACACTTAAAGATGCCTATGTAGTTAAATAACTGGTAAGTAGAGGATTAATTTAATACAAGAAAGTTATTATAAAAGCATTCATATAGTAGTATTAGGCATCCTTCAGTCTCTAAAGACCATGGGTATGCGCTCCTGAGAGGTAAAGAATTTACTTAATTGGTTTTATGGCAGCCGTGGTTGTGGCTGAAGAGACCCACTCGAGAGAGACAATCTCTGCCATATCTGTCACATTTAAAGGTGATGTTTCGTCCCTTTGGGCTCTGCCTTCTGCGAGCTCTTTTCTCTGCTAAGCTGAACCACTTCCTCGTGACTCCAGAGACCTTTATTGAGCTCTTCTTTCCAAAGGCTGTGGTCCTGGGTGTGACCTTCCCAGTTATCCACATCCATGTCCATTTCTTTGAGGTCTCACTTGCACACATCATTGAAATGCAATCTTGGGCACCCTTTGGCTCTTTTTCTAGATGTCAATTTGCCGTAGAGGATGTCCTTTGAGATGCACCCATCATTCATTCGGCACACATGCCCAAGCCAGCAATGGCATCTCTGAGGAGTGTTTGCATGCTGGGTATGCTGGCCTGCTTGAGCACCTCAGTGTTGGTGACTCTGTTCCTCCCAGAGATTCCAAAGATTCAATGAAGGCAACACATATGAAAGCTGTTGAGCCTCTTTTCCTGATGACAGGTTTCAGAATGGTAGCCGTGTTAGTCTGTATCAGCAAAAACAACAAGGAGTCCTTGTGGCACCTTAGAGACTAACAAATGTATTTGGGCATAAGCTTTCGTGGGCTAGAACCCACTTCATCAGATGCATGGAGTGGAAAATACAGTAGCTGGTGTGTATGTGTATTTATAGTACATGAAAAGGTGGGAGTTGCCTTACCAATTGGGGGGTCAGTCTAATGAGACAATTCAATTAACAGTAGAATATCAAGGGAGGAAAAATCACTTTTGTGGTGATAATGAGGGTGACCCATTTCAAACAGTTGACAAGAAGGTGTGAGTAACAGTAGGGGGAAATTAGTATGGAGAAATTAGTTTTTGTAATGACCCATCCACTCCCAGTCTTTATTCAGGCCTAATTTGTTGGTATCCAGTTTGCAAATTAATTCCAGTTCTGCAGTTTCACGTTGGAGTCTGGTTTTGAAGTTTTTTTGTTGTTGTTGTTGAAGAATTGCCACTTTTAAGTCTGTTATTGAGTGACCAGGGAGATTGAAGTGTTCTCCTACTGGTTTTTGAATGTTATAATTCCTGATGTCAGGTTTGTGTCCATTTATTCTTTTACATAGAGATGTCCAGTTTGGCCAATGTACATGACAGAGGGGCATTGCTAGCACATGATGGCACATATCACATTGGTAGATGTGAAGGTGAACGAGCGCCTGATGGTGTGGCTGATGTGGTTAGGTCCTATGATGGTGTCCCTTGAACAGATATGCGGACAGAGTTGGCATCAGGGTTTGTTGCAGGGTTTGATTCCTGGGTTAGTGTTTTTGTTGTGGTGTGTAATTGCTAGTGTGTATTTGCTTCAGATTAGAGGGGCTCTCTGTAAGCGAGGACTGACCTGTCTCCCAGGGTCTGTGAGAGTAAGGGATCGTCCTTCAGGATAGGTTGTAGATCCTTGATGATGCGCTGGAAAGGTTTTAGTTGGGGGCTGTAGGTCACGGCTAGTGGCATTCTGTTACTTTTTTGTTGGGCTTGTCTTGTAGTAGGTGACCTCTGGGTACACTTCTGGCTCTGTCAATCTGTTTTTTCACTTCAGCAGGTGGGTATTGTAGTTGTAAGAATGCTTGATAGAGATCCTGTAGGTGTTTGTCTCTGTCTGAAGGACTGGAGCAAATGCAGTTGTATTTTAGAGCTTGGCTGTAGACAATGGATCATGTGATGTGGTCTGGATGAAAGCTGGAGGCATGTAGGTAAGTATAGCGGCCAGTAGGTTTCCGGTATAGGGTGTTGTTTATGTGACCATCGTTTATTAGTACTGTAGTGTCTAGGAAGTGGATCTCTTGTGTGGACTGGTCCAGGCTGAGGTGGATGGTGGGGTGGAAATTGTTGAAATCCTGGTGGAATTTCTCAAGGGCCTCCTTCCCATGGGTCCAGATGATGAAGATGTCATCAATGTAGCGCAAGTAGAGTAGGGCCATTAGGGGACGAGAGCTAAGGAAGCGTTGTTCTAAGTCAGCCATAAAAATGTTGGCATACTGTGGGGCCATGTGGGTACCCACAGCTGTCCCGCTGATTTGAAGGTATAAATTGTCCCCAAATGTGAAATAGTTATGGGTGAGGACAAAGTCACAAAGTTCAGCCACAAGGTTTGCCGTGACATTATCGGGGATACTATTCCTGACAGCTTGTAGTCCATCTTTGTGTGGAATGTTGGTGTAAAGGGCTTCTACATCCATAGTGGCTAGGATGGTGTTTTCTGGAAGATCACCAAAGGTTTGTAGTTTCCTCAGGAAGTCAGTTGTGTTTTGAAGATAGCTGTGAGTGCTGGTAGCGTAGGGCCTGAAGAGAGAGTCTACATAGCCAGACAATCCTGCTGTTAAGGTGTCAATGCCTGAGGTGATGGGGCATCCAGGATTCCCAGGTTTATGGATTTTGGGTCGTGGCTCTAGGGGTGTGTCAGTGTAGATTTGTTCCTGTGCTTCTTCAGAGAGTTTCTTGAGCAGATGGTGTAGTTTCTTTTGGTAACCCTCAATGGGATCAGAGGATAATGGCTTGTAGAATGTGGTGTTGGAGACCTGCCTAGCAGCCTCTTGTTCATATTCTGACCTATTCATGATGACGACAGCACCTCCTTTGTCAGCCCTTTTGATTATGATGTCAGAGTTGTTTCTGAGGCTGTGGATGGCGTTGTGTTCTGCACGGCTGAGGTTGTGGGGCAAGTGATGCTGCTTTTCCACAATTTCAGCCTGTGCATGTCGGCGGAAGCACTCTATGTAGAAGTCCAGTCTGTTGTTTCAACCTTCAGGAGGAGTCCACCCAGAATCCTTCTTTTTGTAGTGTTGGTAGGAAGCTTTCTGTGGGGTGGTGTGTTGGAAATATTCCTTGAGTCGGAGACGTCGAAAGTAGGATTCTAGGTCACTGCAGAACTGTGTCATGTCTGTGGGTGTGATGGGGGAGAAGGAGAGGCCCCGAGACAGGACAGACTCTTCTGCTGGGCTAAGAGTATAGCTGGATAGATTAACAATATTGTTGGGTGAGTTAAGGGAACCACTGTTATGGCCCCTTGTGGCATGTAGCAGTTTAGATAGTTTAATGTCGTTTTTCCTCTGTAGAGAAGCAAAGTGTATGTTGTAAATGGCTTGTCTAGTTTTTATAAAGTCCAGCCACGAGGAAGTTTGTGTGGAAGGTTGCTTTTTTATGAGAGTTTTATGAGTCACTTGCCCCATAACCTCAGCCATGCAGAACACGATGCCATCCACAGCCTCAGAAACAACTGTTTCATGTGAGAGGTTGGCTGCGATAGAGGCCTTCAGATATATGAACTTGTTCACCGTTTTGAGTTCATAGTGGTTGATTTTGATGAAGCGTGCTTCTTCAACTCCTTGGTACGTTATGTTCATCTTTTTTAGGCTTCTCGTAAGCCTGAAGTCTTGGCAGGCTTTTGGAAAAACTGTTTGTGAGGTTTTGGAGATGGGCTTCTGTGTGAGTTGTCATGGCTGCATCATCAGCAAAGAGGAGGTGCTGATTGAGGATCCCCCGTGTCTTGGTTTTAGATCTAAGTCTTGCAAGATAGAACAGCTTTCCATCAGAAAGCTTCTCATCTTGTCTACAAGTAGATTCCCTCAGTTGAGGAACCAAAAGCTGGTTCCAGTAGCAAGGAGAAGAAGATCCCAAACAGAGTTGGGGCAAGTACACAGCCTTGCTTGACCCGGCTATGAATCTGGAAAGCCTCGGAGACTGAGCTGTCATATTGGACTGTCCCACACACGTTTTCGTGGAAGAACCGAATCATACTTAAGAGCTTGTGGGGGACATCCAGTCTTTTCTAGAAGTGCAAATAGTCCACTTCTACTGACAAGGTCAGAAGCCTTTGTAAGATCGATGAAGGCTATGTAAAGGGGCTTTTTTTGTTCTCTGCATTTCTCTTGTAGTTTTCTCAGCAAAAGGTCACGCTGATAGTAGATCTTTCAGTTCTGTTCTGAAACTGTACTGTGATTCAGGGTAGATGCTGTCTGCAAGGGTCTGAAGTCTGCAAGGGTCTGAAGTCTGTTCAGGATGACTCAGGCTGTCTTCTTTGAAATTGGACCCAAAGCTTTTTTGAGCCCATCATACATGTTTCTGATGTTGCCAGCAGAGAGGAACAGTGGCTGGAAGGGTGGCCAGCAGAGAGGAATGATGGCTGGCAGGGTGGCCAGCGGAGAGGAACTGCGGCTGGCGAGTTCTCAGATGGTCGAGCAAGCAAGGTGCCTTCTTCCCTGCGTGGGAGGTGAACTCCCACAGATGCACCTCTGAACCCTTGGTCCTCACTGACCAAAGACAACCACTGTGAGTGGGGTATGGCGAGGGAGCAGAGAGGAGCACAGAAAAGGAACTTTTGGTTGTAGGACTCAAGAACACGAGGCAGAAGACACTGCCCCATGCACTCTGGGGTGGGGGTCCTGCTCACAGTTTTATGATTATGAATCCTGCTTGTGGCATTTTCCCTAATTAATGTCAGGTGACTTCCCTCCTTTCATTAAAAGTTTCTTTTCTACACTCAGACTCTGTGCTTGTGAGTGGGGAAGTACTGCCTCTCAGGTACCCAGGGATGGTGTGTAATTTTCCCAGGTTACTGGGTGGGAACTTGAGCTGGTTCTGTGTTGTATTGTTGAAAAGGTATTGAACCCGGCCCTGGTTGCTACTGGCTCCACCTGGTAAAGGATTACATAAGGTTGGTATGCCTTGTGGTGATAAGATCCAGTTGGTGTCAGTGGCCAGATCAGGGATGTTTCCAAGATACTTTGTGTTGTGGCTTTGAGTGGAAGAATGAAGGTCGTAGTAGGAACAAAATTCTAGCACTCTCTGACCATTTCCATTTATCTTATCAGTCCTGTGTTGACCAAGACAGTTGGTCCATTTTCATGATCAGCTCCTCCCCTTGCGTTGAAATCACCTAGCAGGAAAACATACTCATGTTTTGGAATCCTGCTGATGGTGCTGTTCAACTGGTCATAGAATTGGTCCTTGATGTCCAATGATGAGGAGAGTGTTGGGGCATACACACTCACAAGGTTGACTGGGCCCTCAGATGTGAACAAGCATGATGCCAAAATTCTTTCTGATCCATTTGTACGTGGCTCAATCTGTTGGATCATATTAAAGACGTTCTGTATTAAAATCACAAATGCGTTTGATTCCCCATAGTTTAAATTCCAGGGTATTACTAATTAAGAGGTCTCTTGGTTTTTGGTACTGTTTCTCTCCCTCTATGTGTGAAACTTGCAAGCTGCTAATTGTGTTAGTACATTCTAAGACAGAGTCTGTTCTCAAAGCAATTCACAGAGAGAGAGACTCAAAGCAATACTCTTACAACAGAAACAGCACCCAGAGAATCCCCGCCCTTTTGTTGTATTAACAATTGTGATTAAAATAGAGAGAGAGGATGTATGTAGATGGATGCTTGGTGTGGATAATAACTGAATGATCAGGGAGGTGCCAGCCTAAGAATCCAGTGTCCATCGGCTGAAGAAGGCGTCAAGTGGAAATAACCAGAGGACCCCCGAAGGGCAGACTGGAATCCACCCAACAGCCTCAAGAATGGGAGCACCAAAGAACAAGATAACATCTAGCAGCACGGAGCCGTCAGGAATGTGCTATTTGCTGATTGATTCAGCAACAGCATGATGAAGCAATTCCCACAGACTGGCATAGGAAGAAATTCCTATAAAAATAGACTCTAAAAAGTGAGAACTTTGGGATCTGATTCTGCATACCAACTTCCAGGAGCATCAGATGAGCATCTGACAAGGCTCTGCTCCCTCCTCATGTCCAGGCCACCTGGCCAGTGACTTGGCATGAGCAACTCTAAGGCTGGTAACTATGATAACAACCTTGCAGAACCTGTGTGTGTGTATGAATGAATGAATGTGTGAATAAATATGAGATTGAATGGAATGTTATAGCTGTAACTAATTGCTTACTATGATTCTTTCTGTATTCACAATAAATGTGGTATTTTGCCTTTTTCCCTTTAATAAGATCCTGCTGGTTTTTAATTTATTGGTATAACAAATCATCCATAGAAGTGAGTTCTTGATGGCAAATCCCACTCCATGCTCTTGTGTTTCTTCAGCGTTTTTCGCCTGCCAGAAAAATGTGTAGTCTTTTTTCCCCTTAGAGATCCGCTTGATGGGAGCCATGTTTCTTGGAGGGATGCGATATCCACATTGTCGTTTCAGTTTGTCATTGATCGCAGCAGTTTTACATGCATCGTTGATTTGTTGAAGGTCCTCAGATAATCCAGTTGTCATGGTGCAAACTTTCTAGCACCCTATCTTTAAGGATGTTTTCTTTCTTTTTCTTGATTTGCCTGGTGCGTTGGTTACAGTCCACTTGTCAAGTTATAAAAGTCTAAGCTCCCAGCACCCATTGAAGGCAGACTGTGGCAGGACAACACCCTGTTGTCTGGGTGCTGCTCAGTTTTATGGTGGGCGGTTGTTATCCAGTGAGATACAATGATCTCTCCCACCATCGGAAACAGCCCCTGGCGCTCAACTCTACGCTAGTCAAGTAAGAGCTTAGAACCGGTGACTACTGCCTCCCATGTTGTGTCGACACTTGAGGTGAAGCTGGAATATTTCTCCAAGGCACAAGCCTGGGCAGATGATATGGAGGCCCTGAGTTGCCCATGCATCAGGACCCCCCTCTCGGCGTCACTGGTAAAATCCAGAGGAGAGGCAGAACCAATACATCTTGTACCTGATCCACTGCAGGAGTTGCCGGAAAGATACTAAAATATTAGTACCTGACAGTTTAGGGCCTCCACTCCTGATTTTCTGTCTGAGTTTGCTCTCCTAGCCTTACATTCTCCTGAATTCACCCACAAGGCAGTAGGGCTTTTCTGTCAGGGGTTGCTTCCTTAGCCTTATGCCCTCCTACAAGGCAGTGGGTTTGATGAGCCTCAGGTAGTACCATCTACTCTCATTACTGTAGCAGGCATAGCCTGACCTGACATCATTAATCATATTATCATAGAATATCAGGGTTGGAAGGGACCTCAGGAGATCACCTAGTCTAACCCCCTGCATCTGTAGCACCTTTCTTCCAACAAACATAAAGCTATTTACAAATAATAATATACTAAGCCTCAACACTGCTGGAGGCAGGTGAGCATAATTATTCCCATTATACAGTTGGGGAAACTGAGTCACATAGCAGTTAAGTGACTTCACAAGGTGATAGGAACATAGAAATTATTGGACTAGATCAGGCCAGAGGTCTATTTAGCAAGTTATGCTGTCTGTAACAGTTTTCGTATCAGCTGCTTCAGAGGTAGGTATAAAATACTTCCTAATGGACAGTTAGGTTATAGTATGTCTAGGGGGGAAGTTCATATATAAACCCAAGCAGTTAGTAATGGTAAATAGTAAGATAGCAAGTCAGTGATAGAGCCAGGAACAGAACCCAGGAATCTGTCTTTTGCTCTGGCCAACAGATAGTACTTTCTCTACATTAATATCTCAAGTAGGCCAATCGCAAACAACCAGTGAAGAGGCATGATTCCTGGCACAGAATATTATAAGTGGCACCAGTAATAGCACCAATAATTAAGGCTGCCCTTCACTTCCCATTATAAGGCCCTGTTTTCAGTATGTAACTTTTCAAAACTTTAATTGCTTAGGCTGAAATTTTCCATGCCAGGTGTCTGCCTCAGGCTGCATTTTTGGAGGAGAGTTTCAGCTAAAATGATTAGGCCATTTCTGAGAACAAGGTTGGGGAAACAATGGTTTTGTCCATCTTAAAAACATTCTGGTGACCTTTTCTTTGAGAGGGTCTAGCATCTATGGTTTGGGACAGAGACTTGAAATTTGGCAAGGTGGTGGCCTTTGTATCAGGGATGTGCCTTGGGCTGTCCCTATGAAAATCTGCCCATATCTGGCCAAGTTCCAACCCTTTGAAAAATTGCAGATCTGACATGCTCAGGAGAGACTTCTTAGAGATGATGGGGAGACTGGGAGTAGTTGGTCAAGGAGACTGAGACTTGCGAGGAACAGTGGCGAGGGTAGGGTAGACAGATCCGATAGGGAGCTGTCATGAATGGGGAGAATTGGAACTGGCTGGGCAAAGAAGCTTGAACAAGGAGCCACAGGAAGGGGGAGACTGAGATTGTATGAAGAACCCAGGGAGGAAAATTGGCACTGGGAGCCAGTGGGTTGTGTAGTGAATGAGTCTGTTGTCTGTAGGGCCCCTACCTCATTTTTTGTAGAAGTTGGAAGCTGTCTAATAAATGAGGCAGGAAACTGCAGAAGAAATAGGATGGTCTCATGGTAAAGTCAATTTGAGGGTGTACTGGAGAACTGGATTCTATTCTTGCCTCAACCACAGAGTTCCCATGTGATGCTGAGCAAGTCACCTACACCCGACTTTTCACAGATGGTCACTAATTGTGTGTTCCTCATTTCTGAGTGCCCAACTTGATACACTGGTGTCGAACTTGCAAAGAAGTGCTGAGCACTCGGCTGTGGCTGAAGTCAGCGGGAGCTGTGTTATATAATGCTAAACACTCTGAAAAATCAGGTCTTAGGTGTCTGAAATTAGGCACCCAAAGTTAGTGGATACTTGTGACTTTAATTTCTCTGTGCCTCAGTTCCCTATCGCTAAAATTGGAATAAATGGCCACACTTGTGACCTTACACTCAACTTGATGGCATTTTTGTGTCTGTCTGTCTGAAATGTGATAATTTGTGAATGCCACTTCCAATCCCAAAATTGCAGGGAGTGTTCTAGGCATCAGTGAACAGAAACCTATTGATTTTGAGGAAAGTTAGAAAATGGAAAGAGGGAAAATGGGGGACACCTGGAGACCCTGCTATCTGGTTAGCACAACCACAGCTTCAAGCAGCTCTGCAGTTGTCTGGAGATAGAACAACTGGTTGATGGCTCCCATTAAAGTCTTACAGTGTATCTGGAGGGGGGACGCTGGTATGGGTGGAGGGGACAATGTGGAACACTCAGAACCCATATCAGGGAGGAGATTGCAGGGAGAGGCAGGGAGTCCCTGACATAGAGGGAGATAGAAGGGTGGTACACAGGGAGCTTGTGGGGTGGAATAGAGGAATGCAAGAGCCCTAGCATGTGTAATAAATTCCACCCACAAAAGTTAGAAAGTGTGCAAGTGCAATCCTCTAGGAATACCTGCTCATCTCACAGGAGTGTTGTGAAAATAAAGTAATGTTTGTGAAGCAGTCAGATGCTATAGCGATGAGTACTGTAGAAAAGCCCACAAGGAAATTGATAATTCTGGCTTTGAGGATTTGAGTAGCATGCAGTACAGATAGCATGGAGTCACTTAACAATGAGGATAAAACAAAATATTGTATAGCTGCTCAGTTTGTGAGCACCATCTAACCTCGTTCTCTGGAAAAAATAGTATGTTATCATGTAATTAAAGACTGCATCGTAATGCATATGCACAATGGGCAGAATTAGGGTTGCATGGGCAGCCTTAATGCTGGCATTTCCTAACTTTTTAGTGTTTGATTTTGCAAACTTAATGTTCTTTTTACATGGTTTTGTTTGTAATATTCATATTTATTAAAGAAAAATTAATTTATGGTTGCTAATGTTCTCAGCCTACAGGTCGTGGGAGATCAAATAAATGTAGAGCATCTTTTATAGGGCACATAGCTCCTCTCACAAAATCTATCTGGGACTGGGGGCTCTTGTCTACTGCTAGCACTCTGTAGATGTAACTCCCTATTGCTCAAAACTTCTGTGGGCTTTAAAACAATATATTTATCTATGTTGTATTATTGTTACATGATTTTTTTAAAGGCAAAAGAAGTGTCTTGTGTGAAGAAGTTTCTGGCCTTGACAGTTCAGATGACATTCATGATGTAATGGTAGGATTACATATGTACTTATTGTTTTTCCTGAAGTATATTTTAAAAAATATGTGTAAGATAAGTTTTGAATTTTTTGTCTCATTTAATTCACTTCCTTTTACTGTCCAGCCACAGTGGGCCAATTTCTGCCTGGATTCAATGGAGTTACGCAAGGCAAAAATTTGCCTGCTGGATAGCGGAAGGAAATGCCAGCTAAAGTGCATCTACAGTAGGAAGAATTTGGCCCAGTAACAGCATGGGATGTATTTTTGGTCTAGCAGATTGGTATGCAGTACCCATCAAATGTATATGCAGCCCCTACTGAAGTAATTTGTATTTTACTGTACATTAAACTAACTGTGCACTGGCCAGTCTATTACTTGATTACCAAATCTGTGGTCTTGCCATTCAGGGAAGTTGCTTGACTGATTTATTAGTTAATCATTTAGTTAATCATTTGCATTTACAAACCACACACACCAACAACTTATTGCATGTACTTAATCCAGTAGCATACCGAGTGAAGCCACTGGCAGTCGTTCCTTTGATTGAAGTAGGAAGATGGCCCCATGTGGCTTACGAAAGAATCTTATACTTGTCAGGGTATTATTTGCCATCTAGTTTAATCACTTATAACTCACTAATATTGTACAACCAACATTTCATTAAGTTTATCCTAGTCCAGAAGAGAGCACATATATGATAGGTTATGTGGCCATTACTACCTACTCATACCAAAGCTTCACCAAGTTATTTTGGTCATCTATTGTGTTGCACTTTCACTGATCATATAGTTCTGGAAGACAAGGATGACTGTCTCTACAGCAGCTCACATATGTCTCTGAGTGAATGGATGCTCAAGATATTAGTGATGCTACTCCGTGAACAAATGAGCAGTCTAGAAAATCACCCCATGAGCCAGTCAGTCACCTGATTAAAAAATGGGGCTTGAGCAGATGACACGAGAGCCTCCAATGCAACTGTCATTTTTACTATTTTCTTTGGGACCGGGAGTTTCTCAAAAATATATACATATGTCCTGGAGCCTTAACATTCCACTGGTCCTGCAGGCAGAAGAGCATACGTGCGTACGCACATCAACAAGCCCTTATTTGTTATTCAGAGGAATTCACTTTGGAAATGCTCTAAGGAGCAGATAGAATTAAAAGGCTCTGTGACTGTACATGTTCTCCCAACTAAGTTATCCCAGCTATGCCAGTGCACAGCTTCCTGTGCCCACAAAGTGAAGTCGTGGGTATAACTTTGATATACTGCAGAAAATGAGCAGTTGGTATTGGATATATTAATAAAACTTTCCTTGATCTTAAATCTGTGGAATCATAATACAGGGTCTTTTTTGTGCCAGTCTAGGTTGGTAAGAAATGAAGAGACATCCTTTTTTTGGACTATAAAAAAGGATGCAATTAATTACCATAACCTACATTGTGATCAGATGCTGAATCATTATGCAAAAACTGGCTCCTTTACAACTAAAGTAAGTAGATAGTTAAAATCACTTGGCCTTTGGTGCTGTTCCCACATGGGGAACATTATTGGTATTAGGTTTCATGAACAGATTATACAAGGTGAAGGGTTAGTGAGTGTTAGTGGGTTTTTTAAATTTATTTCCATATTAATGTGACCAACAGTAACTGATATAAGAAGTCAAAGCTAAAGACTTTACATATATGGGAGCAAATTCATCCCAGGTTATTCAGGAGGATGAATTTGTTTTTCTATTGTTATGTAACCAGAGGGGCATGGTGGATTTTTTTTTGAAATTCTAAAGGAACAATATCCATGTTCTCAGCTCTAAATGTGTGAGTCCCCAACTTGGCAATCAGATCCACATGTGTAGACCCTTTCACACATGTGAAGCCCTGTTGATTTCATTGGTGTTCTATGTGGCATACAAGACTCTGTCTGTGTGGATCCTACTGTAGAGCCCGAGTGAGCTGTATGGTTTGTGTGCTTGCTAAGTATATTGAATGATTGATTTTTTGGTGGTGGTGGTGGGGAAGGGTTGAGGGAAAGCTAGTTATTAGCTACTATTTATTATTTGTTTTTGTGATCTTATGTCAAAAGCACCTAGGGCTTTTAAGATAGGCGTGGTACCGTTTTGTTATATTAATATTTTTAGCATCTAAATAGATTGTTGTGCTATAATTAATATAATTCTCAACCTGTTTAAATTAGTGAATTAAACCCCAATGAAAGGCTTTGCTGTTCTTTTTCGAGTGCTTCCTCATGTCCATTCCATGCTAGGGGGGTGTGCGCCACACGCACAGTTGCTGGAGATTTTCCCCTTGGTGGTATCCATTGGGCCAGCTCTAGCGCCCTCTGGTGTTCCACACATGCATCAGTATAAGGGGTGCCGCTGGCCCTGCGCCCTCTCAGTTCCTTCTGTGACAGTTGCTGGAATGACCCTTCTTGTTGTAGCAAGGCTTCTTTCCCTGTGGTTTGGACTTTCTCTGTCCATATTTTGTATAGTTATTGTAGTTAGTATATATAGCTCTTAGATAGAGTTAGAATGGTGTTAGTAGTTGACTCTGTCGTTGAGGGACTTTTTGCCCCAGGGGCTTGGCATGCCCCAGTCCCTGGGCTTCAAGCCGTGTGCCCCATGAGGCAAGCCGATGCCAGTGAGAGACCTGCACTCTAGCTATCTAATGTGTCTGGGCAAGTCTGCCGTTAAAGAGAAGTGCCAGATCTGCAGGGACTTCAGACCTCACACGAGAAAGGATAGGGATATTCGGCTGAAGGCCATTCTCATGCAGAAGAGGGACAAGCGGGAGTGCCTAGCGTAGTCAGACCCATATTGGGCCACTCATCCTCCCTGAGCCTCTGACTGCGCCACTGACTCTGCCTCGATAGCTGGGTCCGATACAGGACCCACCACTGACTCCCCAGAGCAGCCATGGGGTCAGGTGTCTGCTGGCCCCTTTGAACCCAGGAGGCTTTCCAGGTGGCAAAGGACCTTCTGTCCCTTCCGATCCCACCAAAGGACCTTCTGTCCCTTCCGATCCCACCGATCCCTCAACTCCCCTCGTCAGCCAAGGCAACTGGGAACAGAAGGGAGCAAGGTGCGGTGAGCTCCACCATGACACTGACCACTGCAGCACCATCCAGGGGCAAGCCCTCCATGGTCCCGATGCAGCGGTCCCCAGTTCCCTGGTATTGCAGAAGCAGGTACTGCACTGCCATGATCTTCAGGGGAAGATTCCTCTTCAGAGTCAGAAGTGGAATCCTTTGCTCCACCCAAAACCTACCGGTACCCAGCCTACACACCAGACTACTGTACCAGCCCTTCTGCCAGTGCCTGGCCACCAGAGTCCTTGGGGGTTTCCCCTGCCACCTGGCCCCCCCTTACCATTGTTCATACTCAGTGGTGTCAGAAAGGTGAGCTATCGTCTCTTCCCATCCAGCACCAGACCCTAATTCTGGTACTGACCTCAGTGCCGATGTCCAGGAAATGGCCCCAAAGGACATGGTGGAAGTAGAGGAGGAGGGAGCACCTCCTCTGGCTCAGGCCTCCTCCTCATCATCCCCGGACAAGGCGGTTGCAGGCCCTAGTAACCCACTCCCTCAGGATGACTTCAGGGCCCACCAAGAGCTTCTGAAAAGGTGAACTGCGAACTTGGGCTTGGAAGTTGAGGAGCTTAAGGAGTCAGGACACAGCTGCAGCCTAATCGACATCCTGGCTGCAGCTCCTCCCTTCAGAGTGGCCTTGCCTATTAACAAAGTGGTGATGGGCCTCATCAGAACACTGTAGTAGACTCCTTCTCTGCCTCCCCCCACATAAAAAAGGGCAGAGAAGAAATACTATGTCCCAGCCAGTGGATTTGAGTAGTTTTACTCACACCCCTATTGCTGGGGTCCCTGGTAGTGTTGGCGACGAATGAGTGGGACAGAAAGGGACAGTCGAATGCTATCCCAAAAATAAAAAGGCCAGGAGACAGGACATAAGGTTTGTGGACATAAAGTTTGTGGTTTGTGGACATAAGGTTTATTTGATGGGCAGTCTCCAGTTACGTATCTCCAACTAGCAGGTCCTGCTGGGGAGATACGATTTTAATCTGTGGGACTCATTGTCCAAATTTAAGAATTCCCTGCCGCAGTAGTCAAGACAGGAATTCATGGCCATCTTAGAGGAGGGCAAGACTGTGGCCAGGACCTCCCTCCAGCTGACTCTGAATGCAGCCGACTCAGCAGCCAGGACTATGGCATCGGCAGTCACCATGAGGCGCTGTTCGTGGCTCCATTCCTCTGGCCTCCATCACGAAGTTCAGCAATCCATCCAGGACTCCCCCTTGGAGGACACCTCCCTGTTCTCAGAACAGATGAACTCGAAGCTGCAGGGGCTCAAGGGCCACTCTTTGTTTCTTGGGCCTTTACACGGTTCCAGCTTTCAAGAAGCACTTTAGGCCTCAGCAGCCACCCCCCCTCCAGGTTCGTGGTGCCTTCCAGGCAGGAGCCCTACAAAAGAAAAGAGAAGGGTTTTATGCAACGCCAACCCCCGCCTCCTACTTCAGCTTCCCAGTCAGGCTCTCATAGATATCCTGGAAGGGCCTGGCAGGCTTTTGAAGGTCTGTCCAAGGGCAATATACCAGTCTCGACACCAGATCCATCCCCCCCCTTTGTTTTTGGACCGCCTGTCGCCTTTCAGCCCAGCGTAGTTATATATAACATCGGACCATTGGGTACTGAGTACAGTAACAATTGCTTACACCCTCCAATTTTCATTCACCCCTCCCTCCACCCCTCCACCCCTGTCCCTCTTCAGGGACCCTTCTCATGAGCAGTTTCTTGTCCAGGAGGTGCAAGCCCTCCTACGTGTGAGGCCATAGAGGAAGTTCTTCGAGACTTGAGAGAGAAGGGGTTTTATTCACGATATTTCTTAATCCTGAAGGCCAAGGGCAGTCTACGGCCCATCCTGGACCTGCGTCGTCTCAACAAATATCTCAAGAAACTTAGGTTCCACCTGCCCTCCCTGGCCTCCATCATTCCCTCCTGGGATCCAGGAGACTGGTATGCCGCCCTCGACTTAAAGAATGCTTACTTCCAAATCTCTGTCTTCCATGGGAACAGAAGATTTCTCAGGTTTGTAGTGGGTCGACGCTTCTACCAATTCACCACTCTTCCCTTTGGCCTGTTGGCTGCCTCACGGGTCATCACGAAGTGCATGGTGGTGGTAGCGGCCTTCCTCAGGCATCAAAGCATACAAGTCTACCCATACCTCGATGACTGGCTGATCAAAGGTCAGTTGCAGGCTTAGGTGCAGCCCAGCATCAGTACAGTCTGAGCCACCTTCCAGGTGCTGGGTCTGTTGATAAACAAGCAGAAGTCAACCCTTGTTCTGGTTCAGAGAATAGAATTTATCGGGGCAGTGCTTGAATTGACCCAGGCCAAAGCCTCCCTACCAGAAGCCCGATTCCGAGCTATGTTGGACCTGATTTCCAAGGTCATGATCCACCCAATAATGACTGCTTGGGTCTGCCTTAAACTATTGTGACACATGGTGGCATGTACCTACGTGGTGCAGTTCGCAAGGCTACACCTCAAACCCCTCCAGATGTGGCTGGCGTCAGTCTACTTCCCAAGCAGACACCATCTGGACTCAATACTCACGATTCTGCCTCTGGTCCTCACTTGGCTGACCTGGTGGAGAGACCCAGGATCTGTAATTGAAGGGATACCCTTTGCTGACCCTGAACCATTGATAACCCTAGTCTCGGATGCATCAGACCTGGGGTGGGGAGCCCACCACAGCAATCTCAGGACCCAGGACCTCTGGTCCCAGGAAGAACTCTCCCTGCATATAAATGTCAGGGAACTCAGGGCAGTACGCTTGGCTTGCCAGGTGTTCCTTCCCCAGATCTTAAGCAAAGTGGTGCAGGTCCTGATGGACAACACTGCATCAACATTTTACATCAACAAGCAGGGAGGGGCTCAGTCTTCAGCCCTGTGCCAGGAGGCCCTCCAGCTATGGGACTTCGGCATGAAACACGCCATTCACCTTGAGGTGTCACATCTCCCGGGAGCCTGAAACACACTGGCGGATTGCCTCAGCAGATCCTTTTCCTCTCGCCACAAGTGGTTTCTTCACCCGGAGGTCATCAGTGTCATCTTCCAGAGGTGGGGACCTCCCCAGAGGGACCTGTTCACCACCAGACAAAACAGGAAATACCATCAGTTCTGTTTGCTGCACAGGCACAGCATGGGCTCCCTCTCCGTTGCCTTCCAACTCTTGTGGGCAGACCACCCACTGTACACCTTCCCACCCGTTCTCTTGGGTCACAGTTGCACTACCCAGCAAAGAGCTGTTCATGTGGCAATAGTAGGGGAAGAAAGAGGAGGATAGATAGGGAGAGGTAGATTTTGAGGGGTTAGCTATAGTTTTTAAAGTTCTAACTGGCTTGGGACTTGGTTACTTGAGAAACAGCTTCCCACCCTGTACCATACTGCTACACTTCCAACCAGCAAAGGTGCTAGAGCTTTGAGCTCCCTTTTTTTCTTTAAGGATAGGTGGGGGGCCAGATGTTCTCCATAAAGGAGCCTCAGCTCTCAAACTTGCCTCCTTAATTTATCAGAGCTCAGATCTGTTGACCTTCCTGTCAGGCAGGAAAGCTTGCTTTTTCATCCAGGCATTTAGGCTCCAGTTCAGCAAGATACTTAAATACATGCTTAAGTCCACCTCCGTTAAGGAAAGCAGTTAAGTATGTGCTTAAATTTTAAGCAGATGCTTAAATACCATTAAAGTATTGGACATAAGTGCTTGTTTAACATTACCCAAGCGCTTAAGTGCTTTCCTGATTAGGAATGGTTTGCTGGGCCTCAAGGTGGGGTTCATTTGAGGGAGAAGAGTATTTATTATTAGGATCAGGAGGGCATGGTGGGGATAGCTATGTATCTGTAATGGAGTGAGCAACCTATTATTTGTTATGTTGAAGAATGATGTGTGGTTGCAAATGTTAACTGCAATGCAGGATGAGCACCTGTTAATGGAATTACATCCCTTTATAAACAGAAGGAATAAATACACAATTTTCAATAGAGGACAACACTGTGCTATCTGTCCTCTCTATCAGTGTATCAGAGAAAATGCCAAACCATCATCTGATCTCTTCCTTATTCTTTTTAAGATTGGACTTTGTTTGAATCTGAGAAATTTGCCATGGTATGTTCCAGCAAATCCAAATACCTTTTTCCCCCGCTGCTATGGTATTTGCATGGATGATGAGAAACATGATTTTATAGGTAAGTCATTTGAGTAGCTTCCATGTTCAGTCTCAGGCATTTCTCTATACTGATAACTTGATCTTGAAAGCAAGGGTCTAAGCAGTGTGGCCTGCATCCAGCAAACCACTTAAGTACACGCTACAGTACTTTAAACATGTCAGGAGTCCAACTGAAGTCGATAGGACAACTCACATGCTTCAAGTTAAAACTTGTGCTTGTGTTTTGCTGGATCAGAGCTAGAGTATTCAGTACCTGGCAGTACTAAGTCCAAACAGAGCCAAATTCTGCCTGCAGATTACTCCCACTCAGGTCCCAAAGAGCCTCACAGCTTGTCTGAGCGAAACATCCTTGCTGAGTAGTTTTAGTTCATGCATATTTTCAAATTAAGGGCTAGTGTCATGCACTAACTGGCCCATGTGGACCCTGCTGGCACGTTCCTTAGTGTATATTAATGGTGGTACTGTTTGAGAAAGGACCACACTAAATGCAGACTAGGGAACTTTTAGTGCACTTCAGCAGTGTCCACACAGGCGAGTTAGTGTACGGCACCCTATTGTGCACTAGAATTTACACTCTTGGAGTGCAAACTAAAGCACAGTATAGACAAGCCTTTAGTTTGAAAATATGTATGAACTAAAACTACTCTGCTCCCAGTTACACTGGTGTAAATGCAGAATAGCCGCATTATTCGATAATAGGAGGAACGCAAGGATTTTTACCCTAAGGTAGATAATTTATTACCTGAATCTTTCAGAAACCTGAAGTAGATCAATTAATCATTCTTCTGTCAGGTTTTCGCAATTAAGACATAATTTTCATAGCTGAGGAGTTCTGCCTGAAAGCAATTTTTAAACCTTCCTGCTGCATGAAAGAAGAGGATTAATGAAATAATTTCTTTGTTGCTTTTTAAATTGAGCTTCTGTTAATGAAATTCAAACTAAATTCACCTAAATCTAATACTGCTAGAATTTTTTTTTAAAGTGTTTTAGAGATGTGTGGGTTGGTGTCAGGTCTAGTTTATGAGCTGTTTGTTTGAAAACAGGAAAATATCTATTGTTTTGTGAAGGTTCATCATTCTTTCTTCACTCCACTGAAAATTGTATGTTGCATGACTGCAATACAAATTGAAAACAAAGTGTCTACAAATTTTCAAGGCATCAGAAACACCCTGCAGTCGTTATAAACGGCTCTTGAGAGCCAAATATTTCAAGCATTATAAATAAGTGATATAACAAAAATTGTATTTTCGTTTAATGCTATGAAGTAAATTTAAAGTGGTGGTATATTACAGAGTGATCTAAAAGGGATCTCAATACTTGACTATAACTATGGAATGTACAGGGCAGCTGGGAGGAGGTGGAAGGATTTAAAGGTGACTCTTGTGCTCCCCACTTCGTGATGCCAGTCAAGGGCCTGGCCTGAAGGCTGCTTTATTATATTTGCTACCAATTGCCCAAAGTGACTGGTAAAACAGTTGGTGTTCATGAAATCCTTGGCCATAGCCAACCACAACTATATACCACCAGAGGATTCCTGAAAACTGGGGTGATCTGAGGGCAGATATTTTGGATCGAAATCGGCTTTGCATTGGTGGTACAGTATAAAGTGGTCACAGTGCATGGAAGAATCTGAGTAAGGATGTGCATATGACCAGTGATGAGCTGCCAAAATCTGAAGAACCGGTTCCTTCACTCGCTCCGGGTTTTCGGTGGCACTGAAGGACCCACCGCCAAAGACCTGGAGCGAGTGAAGGACCCACTGCCGAAGACCCGGAGCGCCACCAGTGAGTAAAAATTAAAAAGGGATTCTCAGCCAGGGGAGCCTCCCCAGCCGGGAGCTCAGGCGGGCCGGACAGGATGCTCTTGTGGGCCAGATGCGGCCCGCGGGCCGGAGTTTGCCCACCCCTTTAACAACTGGTTCTAAGCCGGCTTCAAAATTTAACAACCAGTTCGCGCGAATTTTTACAGAATTTTACAGAAAATAATTTTGGTGTGGAGTAATGAGTCCTTTCATTGAATGTATTACTTCAAAGGCAAAGTTCCTGCTCTGTTAATTTTTAATGCCAAGCCTCTTAAAATAGATGACATTATACAATACACGGTAGAAAGAACAGTAAATGTATGTATTTGAGCATATATTTTGTATATGCAAATGTGTAAAACCACAAATTATCAAGAACATTTTTATAGTGAGTTTTCAGACTTTCAGGATGCATTTTAAAATTTGATGGTAATATTCTACCATCTTTTAATGAGCTATTTCAGATGGATGAAAGGTGGTTGATACTGTGATGGGCAAACTTCATAAGATTCTGATGTGTGGTTAAGTTCAGTTCAGATAAAATCCACAAAATCTAGGTGTTAGTGTAAATTTATCTGAACTTTCTAAGCCCTGCCCACACAAACCACATTCTTCAGTACACACACAGCCTCCTGACCACTACTGGTCCTGGCTTTCTTTTGCCTCGTTATAGGTTGTCTTTGTAGAAGAGGTCTGACAATCTTCTACTCCGTCTTCTCTTTACATGGCAAACAGGCAGTAGACTACTTTCAGGCTTATTAAGGGGATTAGCAAGTCTCATTATTTCTCTTTGAAGGGAGTGCAACTTGGTTCTTTCACCCCTATAGGGTATTCTGGGACAATGCAGCTATTTTGTTGTTCCCTGGGATTTCATTGGGGTCAGTCAGATGTCCCGCTGGATCCTCTGTTTGAGGGCTGACCACGTTGCTTGCTACCCCCTCAAATTCCTGGTGCTGACAATCTTCTGTGGGCTGGCAGCTTGACAAAACCCATCCTACTTTTCTTAAGTATTACCCAGAAATATTTTGCTGGTCACATGCTGCTGTCCCTTTCAACTCTATAGTGCTGTGTGAGGGGGACACTTTATAGTCCAATAAATGACAGAATGAGGATTTCTAAATAGCACATTGTATGCTGTGGATGCAGCTGTGATGGGTTCCCCCCGGGGTGCCACCTGGAACTGGGGTACCACTGGGGCTTCTGACCCACAAGCCTGGGCTCCCTCTCACACTGTACTGTTGTGACAACCTGCAAAGCCCTCCAGCCTGCACTTTCACTAGCATTCACACAGGTAGGGACACACCCAGCTGAAGTTACACAGAGGCTCTCAAACTACCAGCTTCCCAGCCTAGGACCTCAGAGCAGTACTGTCCTGCCTTGGTCAAATCTGGCCAGTATATGCATTTAAATCCCACTTAGCCTCTCCCTCAATGTGAGGAGAACAATGCCCACTTATGGTAACCAAGCAGAGATTTTCTCCAACCACTCCAGTCAAAGAAACATAAAATAAATGTATTCACTACAAAAGATAGATTTTAAGTGATAAGTGATAGCAAACAGATCGAAGCAGATTATCTAGCAAATAAACAAAAACGCAACCTAAGCTTGATATACTAGACAGACTGGATATGAATAGCAGATTTTCACCCAAACTGATGGTACAGGCAGACTTGTAGATCTTTAGGCACAAGCTGCATTAGCTGTACAGCTTGGATTTCTCAGGTCTTCATACATAGACTTGAAATCCCTTTAGCCTGGGTGCAGCACTTCCCACAGTTCAGTCTTTGTTCCTCAGGTGTTTCCAGGAGTCTTCTTGTGTTGGGAGTGAAGCACTACAGATGATGTATCCCTGCCTTATATAGCTTTAGCATATGGCGGGAATCCTTTGTTTCAAAACTTGGTTCCCAGACTGGTTTGTGGAGAAATACTGACATCCCAAGATGGAGTCCAGAATCGTGTGACCTGGTCATATGTCCTTGTAGAGTCCTAGCAGCCATTACTTACAGCCTGTCTGTAGTGTCCTCAGGAAGGCTCACCAGGTGGGGGATAAGCTTCTCCTAAGGCCTGTTGTTTTTCCTAATGGCTTATTGTCCTGAATAGGCCCTTCCCAACCAGCTATCTAGACTGAAAGCATCTTGTCTAGTGGGTGTTACCAGGTGTAACTACCTTTGAAGTACAGATACATAGTCAGTATTTATAACTTTAGATACAAAAATGATACATGTACATAAATAGGATAATCATATTAAGCAAATCATAATTTTTCCAATGACACCTCACATGACTTATCTTGCATAAAATACATCATACTTATGCTATAATCATATCCAATAATATCGTTATGAAGCATATGGGGTGAAGTGTCGCACCAGCATCAATATTCTTTCACAACATCCATATCTCAGATAAATGTGCTGGAATCGCAGAATTGTAGGACTGGAAGTGACCTCAAGAGGTCATCTAGCCCAGTCCCCTGCACTCATGGCAAGACTAAGTCTTATCTAAACCATCCTTGACAGGTGTTTGTCTAACCTGCTCTTAAAAATCTCCAGTGGTGGAGATTCCACAACCTCCCTAGGCAATTTATTCCAGTGCTTAACCACCCTGACAGGAAGCTTTTCCTAATGTCCAACCTAAACTGCCTTTGTTGCTATTTAAATCCATTGCTTTTTCTCCTATCCTTAGAGGTAAACAAGAACAATTTTTCTGCTCACTTAACATCGTCCTGATTAACGTTGTTTCGTTGTTACATTGCTGATCAATGAGAGAACATGCTCATTTAAAGTTGTGCAATGCTCCCTTATAACGTTGTATGGCAGCCGCCTGCTTTGTCCACTGCTTGCAGAAAGAGCAGCCCGTTGGAGTAGCTGGTGGGGGCTTGGAACCAGGGTGGGCTGGCAGCCCCCCATCCACTTCCTTAAGTTCCCTCTGCGGCAGTTGCCCAGCAGGCTATCAATTGCCAGGCAGTTCAGCTGTCCCTCCCGCCACTGCTGTGTGCTGCTCCTGCCCTTTGCCTTGGAGATGCTCCCGGGAGCCTCCTGCTTGCTGTGCAGGGAGGGGGGAAAGAAGGGTGCTAATGTCAGGGTGTCCCCCTCCCCCCACTCCTTTACCCCATCTCCACAGAGCAGAGGGAGGACACGACAGGGCTCAGGACTGAGGGAGCTTGCTGGCAGCAGCTGCTGTCTCAACATGCTGATCTACTTAAAAAGGCAGTGTACTTAGAGTGGGGTCAGTGTACTTAAAGGGGCAATGTGTGTCTCTTTCTCTCTCTCTTACACACACAGCGTGTGTCTCTGTCTCTCTCTGCCATGCTGTCTCCCCTCCCTACATTCATGCTGCCTTGTAGAGCGTGAGGCTACATTAACAACAATGTGTTAACCCTTGAGGGCTCAGCCCATTGCTAGTTCATCATTTAGCAGTAAGTCATTCCCTGGGAAATATCCCACCCTCTGACTTCAGAACCAAGCTTCAGAATCATCATTGCTGTGTACAGTATTAAATTGTTTGTTTAAAACTTATACTCTGTGTGTGTGTATGCATATATAAAGTATAGTATTTTATCTGGCAAAAAAAATTTCCCTGGAACCTAACCCTGCCTATTTACATTAATTCTTATGCGGAAATTGGATTCGCTTAACATCATTTCACTTAAAATAGCATTTTTCAGGAACATAACTACAACGTTAAGCAAGGAGTTACTGTACTAGGCTTTCTAGTTTTTATAAAAGACTGATGTGTGGAGTGGAAAATAGTATTTTTGCTTATGAAAACCACATTCCTTTAACAGGTTTATCCCTTTGTGGGCATTCTGTTTCGTGGAACAGAATCTAAAATAATATGTTATTTGTTTTAGAGGACTTCAGGAATACAGCAGCATGTAGCATACTCAAATGGGTCATCAGTCTTAATGCCTGTGATAAAAAAACACAGAAGTCTAAAGGAAAAGATAATAAAGAAGATGTAGGCCAAAAGAAAGGTATTTCTTAAATATCAGTGTTAATATTACAAAATTATTGGTGTGGAAAAAGGGCTCAGGAATCTCTTGTTCATCTTTAATTAATCTGTATATTTTTAGAGGATAAATATTAGCATTTTACTTCAATAACTACAGTGGTCACCATTTAAAAAGTCAATATTTATCAACAGTTATCCCAATGGTATCTGAGAGACCATATTTATTTCTGATACCTGTAGATCTGCGATGGATAGGATCTGTTAAACGACAGTTTTAAAAGGCCTTGTTCTCTACTGGAATCAAGCCATACATTAAAACTTTATGCATCTGAGAGTGCAGGAAAATTTTATTTTTGTCTAATGCTTCTGTGTGTCCCTCAAAAGTAGCTTATAAATTCCCCTTCAATTTTTACAAATATCTAAATCTCCTCCAAAGCTTATGCACTGAAAATAGGTTGTAATTAAGCAAAGTTATTAACAAGGTTTTGTGCGGATAGTTCTGGGGCTCGATCCTGCTCCATCTGATGTCAGTGGGAGGTTTTTGTCATTGACTTGAGTGAGTTAGCTCAGGTGTGGTGGCTGGGCTTTCAGGGTTGAATAGACATGCAACTATGGAGTTATGCATCTAACCAGATATGCATGGTTAATAGATCTGCCCATGGAACTTTCATAAAGGCAGCAGAGCCTGCTGCAAGGTGGCTGTGTGCTTTGGGGGAAGTTAAACATTTGGGAGCATTTTGGGAAAGGCCAGGAATTAAATGCCATACAAAGATTTCCACAATGGTGAGGCTGGAGCTGAAAAGTCAGGCCATCCCAGGTATGAGTGGGTAGACACTGGCCTGGGTTGCTCCTTAGTGCTGGTCAGTGCCCCAGAGGCTAAGTTCGGGGAACTGCAAAAAATACATACTGAAGGAAGAAAGAATGTTAATCTATGGGAAAGCAAATAAAGGTGTGGAAAGCTAAAGTGCTGTTTATCTAATAAAAGTGTAAGGAGGAAGTACAGACAGAAGAAAAATATGAGAAAACCAGACACAGTCCCAACCCTGTCACATTAAATACACACAGACGGCGTGGGACCTAGTCATGGAGCTAAACATCCATGTCATCCTGTTCATATTGCAAGGCTTCTGCCTTACACTGGAAATGGAAAAGAGGATTGACAGCTGTAAATGCTGTGCCTTCCACCGGTGGCGTTGAAAATATGAATACACAGTAAGTTGCACATCTGATACACTCCACTAATAGTCATGGACCCAGGGAGGGGGAATCAGCAGTAGCAGATGGGAGAGATACATTTGTAAGTTGCTAGCAATATAACAGTGCAATAGGGTACATCCTCATGCACATGTAGCTCATAAGAGTGATATCAAGTTGCCCTATCTCATGGGTAGCCTTCTTGCATGATTACTCCTGGGGGAATTCTGTGCCACTGCGCGTGCGCAGAATTCATGACCCCCACAGATTTCTTTGCTTCCCTGCAGAAAAATGACTTTCTGACAGGGAAGTAAAGGGAAGCTTCAAGAGAAGTCATGCACCATTCCATAACTGCGCTCGTACATCGTTTCAGGTACCCGGAGCAGCTGACTGAGAGGTTGGGCTGGGGATACCTCAGCAGTGGCTCGTACCCTGAGCGAGGATCAGCTGCTAGTCCTGGCTGGACTGGAGGCAGGAGAGGACGGGACTTCCTCTTCTCCTGCAGGGAGTGGCTGAGGCTGTGTCAGATCCACCCCCAGAAACCTCCCCCAGCTGCAGGAAGCTCAGCATCCTCCCCTGCTTCTTGCCCCCATCGCTCCTCAGCTGTGGAGGGAGGGGTCACTGTACGGGAGCTGCTCCCCCATCCGCCCAACCCCCATGCATCTGGACCTCCCATACTCAGACACCCCTGCCAAGTCTCATCCTGTACACCCAGAACCCCCCTCGCCCTCCATACCCAAACCCTACCCAATTGAACCTCAACCCCTGAATCTGGAGCCCCCTGCACACAGATCCCCTGCCTCTGGATCCTCATCCCTGAACTCAGCCCAACCTCCTGCTGAGCTCCCTGCACTCAAACCCCCACCCTGACGAACCCCACCCCTTGCACCACCCTGAGCCCCTACATTCAGACCCCCACGCCACTGACCCCCAATTAGCTGCACCCAGACTCCCACCCCACCAAGCCTCCTTACCCCAGTGCCCAGACCCCACCACTGAACCCCAACCACTTTCACCTAGCAGCCCCTGCAGAGTCCCATTGCCTCTGCACCTGGACCCCCCTTCCCCAGTGAGCCTCTGTGCCTCCAGATCCCCCCACACCTAGACTGAACTGCCTGCACCCAGATTGTCCCACACAGAATCCTCTCATCCCACACCTGGATCCCCCCACAGTAAGCCCCTCCACACTTGGATCCTGCCTGGTTGAGCCTGCCTGTCCCACACCAGGTGTGCCTCGCGCAGAGGGGCAGGGCCTCAGGGTGTTTATGGGGCAGGCCCAGGCCTTGTGCTATGTCAGGATCGGGTGCAGCCTGACCACTGAGTCTGTGTCCCCAGGGTGGGGAGGCTGCAGGGTGATCTCCCACCTTTGTGCAGCCAGTGGCCTGTGCTCCCCACTGCCATGTTAGAGCCTCTGCATTTATTTATTGACAAATAAAACTTGCAGAATTTTGCAGAATTTTAAAATACTGTGCACAAAATTTTTAATTTTTTGGTGCAGAATGCCCTCAGGAGTAACCATGATGGACTAGACTAGAGCACCAGTGTCTCTTTTTGGCAGGGGTCCTGTCACCCTCACACTGGGCTTTTAGTCCTGCTTTAAGTGGCAGTCCCAATGTAACTTCAACTAGGGAGTCATTTGCAAACACATTCTGAATGTATTCATTTTTCCTTTCTCATTTTATTTCTGTCGTACAAAACAATAAAAACTCTCAAACTGAAAAAAGAAATCTATTGCAGCCAGAAGAAAGCCATCGAATGTGAGAGGTTCCCCATACTTTGGGGAAGACTTGCTTCTCTAATTGTACATATGTTCCAGAAATGTACTTACCTCACTGACATGTCCTAAATCACGTGCTTTTTTTAACTCCTGTAGATTCTGATGAAAAGGAAATCAAGCAACTTCCTGGAAAACTAATAGACATGGCTTGCCAGGTGTGTGAAACCTACCTTGGGCAGATGGAACACGAGGACATTGACACAGCAATGGACGCGTCTGCAATTCTTAGTGAGGAGGAATGGAAAGACTTAATTGAACAGTACTACTGTCTCATTCAGTAAGATTTCACAACTCCAATTAACTGTTTTGAATTAAAGTCCTGATTAAGGGTTAGGTTATAATTCCCTTACTCACAATGAATAGTACTTTACCCCACAAATAGCCCTATTGTAAAGGGTGTAAGATAATCTTCATTGTGAGTAAATGTATCACATTTTGGCCCTAAATGTAAATTCAGATTAGAAATAAACCCGTAATTCCAATAAGAAATACTGTAATCGTAGAATCATAGAAGATGAGGAGAGGAGGTCATCCAGGATGGAGGAGATCTCAGGAGATCATCCAGTCCAACCCCCAATATGTTGTCAAGTATCAGAGGGGTAGCCGTGTTAGTCTGTATCCACAAAAACAATGGGGAGTCTGGTGGCATCTTAAAAACTAACAGTTTTGTTTGGGCATAAGCTTTTGTGGGTAAAAAACCCACTTCTTCAGATGCAAGGAGTGAAAAGTACAGATACAGGCATAAATATACTGGCACATGAAGAGAAGGGAGTTACCTTACAAGCGGAGAACCAGTGCTGACAAGGCCAATTCAGTCAGGGTGGATGTGGTCCCCTTCCAAGAACTGATGAGGAGGAGTCAATACCAAATTGGAAAATTGCTTTTGTAATGAGCCAGCCACTCATCTCATTGGCAAAGAGTGCCAATTACTGGGAGTGGGCCACATCCACCCTGACTGAATTGGCCTTCTTATCACTGGTTCTCCACTTGAAAGTAACTCTTCATGTGCTAGTATATCTATGCCTGTATTTGTAATTTTCACTCCATTCATCTGAAGAAGTGGGTTTTTACCCATGAAAGCTTATGCCCAAATAAATCTGTTAGTCTTTAAGGTGCCACTGGACTCCTCGTTGTTTTCGTAATATGTTGCACATCTATAGCTCTAGAAGCCTACTTTTGCCAGCTCCGACTCAAGGAATATATTCAACACACCACTGAACAGCGCACTGATCCTACCAACATTACAAGAAGAATAATTCTGCGTGGACTCCTCCTGATGGTCGAAATGACAGACTGGACTTCTACATAGAGTGCTTCCGCAGACGTGCACAGGCTGAAATTGTATACAAACAGCATCACTTGCCCCATAACCTCAGCCGTACAGAACTTAATGCCATCCACAGCCTCAAAAATAACTCTGACATTATAATTAAAGGGCCTGACGAAGGAGGTGCTGTAGTCATCATAAAATCTGTTAGTCTTTAAGATGCCACCGGACTCCTTGTTGTTTTTGTGGATACAGACTAACACGGCTACCCCTCTGATATATAGCTCTATTCATCAAAGGAACTCAAAGCACGATACAAATATATAGGGTCAGATCCTCAGCTGGTGTAAATCAGTGTATACTGATTTTAATGAAGTTACTAAACTTACCACATGGAAGGTCTACCATAGCACACGGCTTAGCAGTGCACAGCTGTACTACAAAACAGTTCAAGATGGAAGGACAGGACACTGTTTACATTTGAAACTACAGAGAGTACTTATGTAGGCAATATGGAATTATCTGAGGTACACTCTGGCCAGGACAGTTGGGTTTTAACATGCGTATTCTTACAAAAAGTGAATAAGAAAAAGAGTACTTTTGGCACCTTAGAGACTAACCAATTTATTTGAGCATAAGCTTTCGTGAGCTACAGCTCACTTCATCGGATGCATTCAGTGGAAAATACAGTGAGGAGATTTATATACACACAGAACATGAAAAATAGGTGTTTATCATGCACACTATCCTTGCAACAAAGCCCGTTGCCAACTGTGTCCACATATCTATTCAGGGGACACCATCATAGGGCCTAATCACATCAGCCACACTATCAGAGGCTCGTTCACCTACACATCTACCAAAGTGATATATGCCATCATGTACATTGGTACTCTGCCATGTACATTGGTCAAACTGGACAGTCTCTACATAAAAGACTAAATGGACACAAATCAGATGTCAAGAATTATAGCATTCATAAACCAGTCGGAGAACACTTCAATCTCTCTGGTCACTCGATTTCTGACCTAAAAGTGGCAATTCTTCCACAAAAAGACTTCAGAAACAGACTCCAACGAGAGACTGCTGAATTGGAATTAATTTGCAAATTGGATACAATTAACTTAGGCTTGAATAGAGTCTGGGAGTGGTTGAGTCATTACACTAAGTAAAACTATTTCCCCTTGTTTATTCTCCCCCCCGCCCTTCCTCAGACGTTCTTGTTAATTGCTGGAAATGGCCCACCTTGATTATCACTACAAAGGGTTTTCTCCCCCCCACCCCCATTCTCCTGCTGGTAATAGCTTATCTTAAGTGATCACTCTCCTTACAGTGTGCATGATAAACACCCATTTTTTCACGTTCTTTGTGTATTTAAATCTCCTCACTGTATTTTCCACTGAATGCATCCGATGAAGTGAGCTGTAGCTCATGAAAGCTTATGCTCAAATAAATTGGTTAGTCACTAAGGTGCCACAAGTACTCCTTTTCTTTTTGCGAATACAGACTAACACGGCTGCTACTCTGAAACCTGTCAAAAAGTGCAATGGGATTATTCTATTCAAGTTCTTATGGGGCCACTTATACCATAGTGTCTGAGTGCCTTCCAGTAAACTATATGATTATACATCTTTCATGTGATGTTTGTTCTCTCATCTACTCTCAGAGGGAAAAGTGTGCACAGCAGAGTACCTTGTTTTGATTGTGTGTGTCCTTTTTAAAAAAATAAATAAATATGCCTGTTGCTATGTGTTCATATTAGAGAAGGCAAGGTCAATGAATTGTGCCTTTGATATAGAGCAGAAAGTGGAAAGGTTTATGATGGTCCTTAGTGCCTGGGGGAGTTCATACCACATTCTTGGACAGTCCCAAGGGAAAGTTCTGTCTCCCACACAGACAAGTTTTACTGTTGAGAATTCCGTTGTTCCAGAGGAGCATAGTTGTGGATCACAGTCTTCATCCTGGAGTTTTAAATGGTCTTTTAGATATCCTGGGCATAGAATAAAGTCCAGGATCTTGAACCAGATTCATTATTCTATGGGAAGCCAGTATCGGGATTGGAGGACAGGTTTGATATGTTCCCAGTAGCCTGTGTTGCTGAGGAGAAATGCTGTAGCATTCTGTACTAGTTGAAGTTTCCTAAATACTGATGGCTTTGTGCCCAGATACATTGCACTGCTGTAATCCAGCCAAGAGATGATGCAGGCTGAATAACTGAGGCTAGGTCTTTGTCTGCCAGGATGGGACAGTGTTTCCTAGCCAAGCAAAAGATGGTAGAAAGTGTTACTAGTTGATAATGCTATGTGAGAGCTCCGTGTCAGCAAGGAATCCAAGAGTATACGCTGAATTGACCAATTGTGGGTGTGTATCTTCAACCAATGTGGACTGCACTGTGGCTGTAAGATCTTCAAAGATAACAGAATATAGGGAATCATTAAGAAAGGGATAGATAATAAGACAGAAAATATCATCTTGCCTCTATATAAATCCATGCTGTGCCCACATCTTGAATACCGCATGCAGATGTAGTCGCCCCATCTCAAAAAAGATATATTGGAATTGGAAAAGGTTCAGAAAAGGGCAACAAAATGATTAGGGGCACGGAACAGCTTCCATATGAGGAAAGGTTAATAAGACTGGGACTTTTCATCTTAGAAAAGAGACAACTAAGGGGGGGATATGATAGAGGTCTATAAAATCATGACTGGTATGGAGAAAGTAAATAAGGCAGTGTTATTTACTCCTCCTCATAACACAAGAACTAGGGATCACTAAATGAGATTAATAGGCACCCGGTTTAAAACAAACAAAAGGAAATATTTCTTCACACAATGCACAGTCAACCTGTGGAACTCTTTGCCAGAGGACGTTGTGGAGACCAAGACTATAAAAGGGTTAAAAAAAGACAGATACATTCATGGAAGATAGGTCCATCAATGGCTATTAGCCAGGATGGGCAGGGATGAAGTCCCTAGCCTCTGTTTGCCAAAACCTGGGAATGGGTCACGGGATGGATCACTTGATGATTATCTGTTCTGTTTGTTCTCTCTGGGGCACCTGGCATTGGCCGCTATCAGAAGACAGGATACTGGGCTAGATGGAACTTTGGTCTGACTCAGTATGGCTGTTCTTATGCTCGTTTTATGTTCTAAAATGCTTTCCTCTGCCCACCAGCATCACCTTTGTCTGTCTTACGTTCAGCTTCATCCAAGAGCTGAACTCAACCAAGCTCTGGTGGTAGCATTGCGGTTGTATGTGGTGACTGATCGGAAGACCTGTGTGTCATCTACATATTGCCGTCACATGAGTCCGTGTCATCTGACCGGTTCATCTAGTGGTTGCATATAGATTTTGAAAAAGATCAGAGAGCAAATTGATCCTTGTGGAACCCCACAAGTCAGGGGTCTAGTTGAGGAGGTGCAGTTTCCCATCACTCACTACTTGTTGGGATCATCCTTTCAGAAAGGAATTAAACCATTTTAGCATATTACCCTGGATCCCTGCCACCTGTCTCAGTGTCAGCAGTGTTGAATGCTGCACAGAGGCCCAGAAGAATGAGAATAGATGTCTGTCCTCTATCCTTTGACAGATCATCCACGAAAGTGGGTTCAGTTCCGTGTCCTGGCCTGAATCCAGATTCATCCAGGGCTAAAATGTTACCCTCAATCGGAGGAGCTCATTTTTGGCCTTTTGGTAGCTTCTCTATGAACTGCTCAGGAATAGGAGGATTGACGATGGGTGGTAGTTGGCTAAGACTAAACTATGCAAGGTGGGTTTCTTCAGTGTAGGTTGGACTATTCCATATTTGAAGGAGGAAGGAAAGATTCCTTCTCTGAATGAGGCATTGGTTCATTCAGTTGGAGTGGTACCAGTTGTTCATGACACTCTTTCACAAGCCATGAAGGGCATGGGTCAGATTCACAAGTCTTGAGTCAAGACTCCTTTACGGTGTCCATAACTTCCTACTGAGTGAGTGTCCTGAACACTGGGAATGCAAGTGAGCTCTTGGTTGGTGGAAGTAGAGCAGATCCATCCTGTTTGAGAAGACTTCTCAAATGGGTATGATATTCAGTTAAGTAGGATGGTAGTTCTTAAGAATGCTTGGTACTTGGCTCTGATAAAGGTTGCAGGCATTCAGGATTGATGTGGCAGTTTATCACCCTGGATAGCTCCTTGGGGTGGGATTTGGCAGCCTCAGTGGAGGTTGATAGGAAGGTTCTCCTGGTCTGTAATACAGCTCAGCATAGGCTTTGAGGAATTCATTATATGTCACCCTGTCTGAATCAGCCTTTGTTTTCTTCCACTGTCACTCAGTTTTCCACTCTTGTCTTCATCCAGCACAGGGTATCCGAAAACCAAGGAGAACTGTGTGTTGATGGGGAGAAAGGGACTGTTTTGGGGGCAGCGTGTTCATGGCTGCAGACAGTATAGAATGGTAATGATTCACCAGGTCCTTGACTCCTTGTTCTGTGGGTTGGGTCTTTTAGCAGACTTTGAAATTCATTGGAATCTGTAAGTCATCATGGTCGGATCAGGATAATTGGTCTTTCTTGTTGCCTGAACAATAGAGGGTCTCTGACCACTGCCATAATGATGTGATCGTTAGTGTTCAGGAGACTGACATCTTGGTTTTAAATCTCACCTATTAGATGATACTTCCAGCAACACAGTGCTTCCTAAACCATATTGGGTGCATTGTTTTAGAACTGGTTTGGAGGGGTATCTGTACAACGTCTTCTTCCAACAGTATCAAGGTGTCTGAAGGCCTACCATCTAAGTACTGATTGAGCCTGACACTGCTGAGGTAGATGAGGTATGACAGGTTCACAGCACAGAGTGGCACAAAGCCGGTTGCCAGACATAAAGATTATTTACCTTCTTTTCCTCCTCTCCCCTAGAATGTGAAGGCTAATATTCTCAAATGGCTGAAACCACAACTTATCTATATTTGTAAGATTTGATGTTTTTAAATGTTTGTATACAGCAGCTATGATCTTACCCTAGCCATCACCTTGATAACTAAGCAATTAACAAATATAGATTCTGATCCTGCAAGATGCTGAGACCTCTCGAGAAGCATCCACCCTCCCTCAACTCGCATTTTATTTAAGCATGAGTTGAGTGGAGTGAGCACCATTCGGTACGCACTTAGCACCTTGCAGGATCAGGAGAGCATACAGGATCAGAAGTGTTTACAGGGAGAAGGAGCTCAGATAACTCAATACACATGCACACAGGCCAAGGATTACCTAGATTACATTCTCAAGTACTCTTTTTGTTCTGTCTTTGTACCTAGCACAGAGGGTTCTTGGTTTATGATTGGTGTCCCAAAGCACTATCACAATATAGATAATAAATAACAGTATTACTATTTATTCATTAACCATCCAAAAGTATGCTGGGTACCATACACACACAACAAACACACAGTCCCTACCTTGAAGAGTTCATATTCTGTGATTTTGACGAGAGACAGTTTGTGAAGACATATATTCCTTTATGTTTTATGCTGTCTATGCAATTAAGAGGTCTAGAAAAGAAAGGTGAGACTAGCCTTGACTTTCCTAGTGTTCAGAAACTGGGTGCCAATTCTTCTCATGCTGCCCTGCCTGCCCAGGGCTGTCTAGATGTTGGATCTAACCCCTCTATTTGTTGTTTAAAGAAAAAAATCCCCCTTCTTTCAGCCTGCAATTAACCTCACTCCTGTGCTTTTCATAATTCACGTTACCCCATTATTGCAAGTTTTTATAAGCAGATTATTTCCTTAATAACAGAACTTTCCTGACACAATACCCAAAATAAATGAGCTCAGTAACCTGTGAGACTTATTTCTGTAAATCCATAATCTAATAATTTCTATCACTGTAGCAAGAAACACTTCATACTGTACTTTAGGGGGAAAAAAGCAATATTGACAGCTATATAAACTAAGTTCATAAAATGCTTCTTCTAAAATAGTTATGCATAAAGTATTACCTTTTAAAATTTTGTTTTTTTATAGTGAAGGTGCTGTCATTTGTAGTGCACATAATTACATTACACAGTGTCAAAAGATTCTAAGCAAAATCATGTCTACAAGCCCACAGCGAGACATAGATGGTAACCACAATATCTGGATTATTAAACCAGGAGCAAAATCTCGTGGCAGAGGTAAGAGCTTCCTTTGTTTTTTTAATTTAAAGTGTTTATTATTACCCAAAGTTGTAGGGTATCATCTGGAGAGGCAACTTGTAAATGTACTGTGTACATCAGCTGTTTGTCCCACCAGGCCATTCATAACTGCATAAACATTTCCAATCAGAACCTTTCCCATTTTCTATGCAAGAGTCATTTTTACACAGTTTTCAACATCTTACCTCTGTTACTTTGTGTATCTTGGGGAAGGAATAGCAGAAGGAAAACTTGTTAAATCCAGCAAAGAACTTTAAATATGTGCTGAAGTACATGCATGTGAGTAGTCTTATTGTTTTCAATGAAAGTCCTTTCAGTTAATGTCAGTGGAACTAATCACATGCTTAAAGTTGAGAACATGCTTAAATGCTTTGCTGGATTGGGCCCATAATCGCTAGGTTGCAGGTAAGCCTTTCAGGGGTCGGGTAAAATATATGTCTTTGTCTGAATGTCTGAATAATGAAGGTTTAAAAAACATAATTAATGTGAGCAACCTGGGAGGGGGTTATTTGTTTGATTTTGTTTAATTCTACCATAACAAGTGTCTTTCTGGTGATCTATCAATATTCTACTATTGTTCCTGCATGCATAAGTAGGATAAATGGAAATTCTCATTCGTGTATAATCTCTCATTTTTGTACACTGTCACCTGCATACATTATTATTAGACACTAACATGCGTATTATTTTAATTTTTTTCTCTTCCAGAAATAGTGTGCAAAAATAGACTGGATGATATTCTGAAGTTAGTAGAAGCAACAGATCAATTTCCAGTAAAGGACCACAAGTGGGTGGTACAGAAGTACATTGAGACACCATTGCTAATTTATGATACTAAATTTGATATTAGACAGTGGTTTCTTGTCACTGACTGGAACCCTCTGACTATATGGTTCTATAAAGAAAGCTATCTGAGATTTTCTACACAACGTTTCTCCTTAGACAATCTAGACAGGTAACCAAGGAAGTATAAACAAAAATGTAGCTATACAGAACAGTGAATGAACAGGCTGAAAAATTCTACAGTATGTCAGGTCCCTGAATTTTGATCGTGGAATTATGGTAGTGTTAAAATTTCATGAACCAGTCTATGCTAATGCTTTGACTTTCTGATGATTTCTGAAGTTGCATTTAGTTAGAGTGTGAACAGGGGTCGTGGTGGTGTGCTTTAATTAGACTCTTAGTGTCAGTCAGCAGTTGTCATAACTTAAAATAGTGATTCTAACTGTGCCCTCATCCATATGAATATTATAGAAAATGTAATTTTAGAGCATTTTAGAACATTAGGGGATGTTTGTTCTTTTATGTATGCTGTAGTCTGTTTATCAAATATTCAAGAAAAGCACTAGGCGAACTGTGGGAGTTTTTTGGGAAAATTCTGGACAACTTATTAAAATTGAACAATGTTAAAACAATTTTAACAATGTTAAATATCTCCATGGGAACATATTTTTAGCAAGGGCCATACCAAAGATTGGGAGTGGCAGGATATCTGGTAAATTAACCCATTGTAGATGCTCTATCAGCATCAGCACTTACATGGTACCCATCACAATGCCTCATGACCATTAACAAATGTATCTTCACAACACTCCTTTGAGATAGGGAAGCATTATTATCCCCATTTTATAGACAGGGAACTGGGGCATGGAGAACTTAAGTGACTTGCCCCAGGGCACAAAATGCGAGTGTGACAGAGCTGAGACCTGAACCCAGTTTTCCTGAGCCCAGGCCAGTGTTTTAACCATAAGACCATACTTTGTCTTACATTAGAGGGGAATTAATGAAGGAAACTGAAAATAGGTTTAAGAATCAAAACCCTGAGATTTTAATATGAAGATAATTTGTTCTAATGTAATATGTTTCTTGCATTTTTTCAGTTGAGTAGCATTGTACAATTATGTGTAGCTTGCTGCCTGCTATAGTTGTGGTGTCCTCTCTCCACAGCTCCATTCATCTTTGCAATAATTCTATCCAGAAACAATACAAAAATGCTGCAGACCGGAATCCTCTATTGCCATGGCACAATATGTGGACAAGCACCAAATTTCAGGAGTACTTACAAAAGAGAGGTCGAGGCAATATGTGGCGAAATGTTATCTATCCATCCATGAAAAAAGCCATTACCTACACCATGAGGATGGCTCAAGAGAGCGTTGAAGCCCGGAAGAGCAGTTTTGAGCTGTATGGGGCAGACTTTATTCTTGGAGAGGACTTTAAACCATGGTTGATTGAAATCAATACTAGCCCAACAATGTTCCCTTCTACACCGGTCACAGCAGAGCTATGTGCCCAGGTACAAGAAGACACGATTAAGGTAGTTACTGAGAAGAAACGTGACAAAAACTGGGACACTGGAAAATTCGAACTTCTCTGGAGGCAGGTATGAATAATTCTGCATCATTCACTAATCAGATGGAATTTAGTTTGGCGATTGTTTTAAAATCTAATTAACATTCTTTGAGTGGGTACAGCTGTGTATTCAACTTCAGTGTGTGGAGAATTAGCTGGAGAATTTTCCCCAGCAGGACCTGTAAAAAAGTAGCACTTGCACTTTGTGGCCATAGCCCCTCCCTTGGCTATATGAGGCAGCACCGCCCTGAACCTCCTCCTCAGTTCCTTCTTACTACCCGTGGCGGGAGTCGGAGCTCTGTGTGGTCTTAAATTCACATTCCGTCACTAGTTCAGTGTTTTTTCTAGCTGTATATGCTTTGTAATACCCTTAATGCTACTTATATTTAGTGAAGTATTCCCCTGTGATGCCCTCACCATTGTTTAAACATTGTCCGTTGTGTTGGGGAACAATCCCTAACAGCAATTCCCACGCGTGGTGCCAGCTATGCTTGGGTGAGGCAAGGAATGGTATTCAGTGAGTAGATGTTCATTAAATTGACTCAAGTTGCAAACGACCGTTGCCTAAAATAGCCCCTGCTTGAACAGGCCATGTGGCCTGTTTCAGCACCGAGACCCTCATTGGATCAGGGGTTGCCCTCAGGTTCCAAGAGTCCTTCTGCCTTGAACTCTGGAGCAGGAATCTCTCCAAAGAGACTGAGGAGCTGTTCCCCACGTAGCGTGCTGAGGAAAAGGTTGTATAAGACCAATTGAGACTGCTCCAGGTCTCATGGGGACTCTCCCGTCTCTCCAGGAAGAGCGTGGAATGGCATGGGGTTAGTGCTGGTGCGCAGGATGACGTGGGTGCCTCTAACCATTTCCCAGTACCGATCATGGGGGCTATAGACCCTGTACCATCGACTCCATTTCTTGCCCCAGGGCGTTCGTTGAGTCCGGTACCGATGAGGGTGACACCAGCACCAACTGTTCTGACATCGGCAGCATACCAGGTGGTATGCTTTCCATCTTTCCATCGTGACCTCTCCTTTGGCCCGGGACTTGGTCAGGGGTGTGTCATTAATAGCCCCGTTGATTGGAGGGACTGCTGAACCCTTGGGTCTGTTGGCACTGCATCCCTTCCTCACTCTTTGGAAGCAGAGCCAATACTGGGCTTGGTACCTGGGATCTCAGCACCAGGAAACTCCATTGCAGTTGGCACCGTGGATGTTACTGTGGCTACTTTCACTGCCCCTCGCTTTGGCACTGTCAGCTGGTTTGTACTGCTGCTGACTTTGGGGTCAACACCACTTCTGGCATCAGCGTACTCGCTGCTGGTGGTACCTCTTCCATCATTCATGCTGGTCCCGGCCTTATTTTGGGCAATGGAGGAGTCAAACCAATCACTTGCTCCCTCAGGACTGGCTCCACTTTTATCCCTGGAAACCCAAGGCTCCTCGGCATTGAGGTCGGGATCTTCCTCCTCTCGCTTTCCCTCACCCAACCCACATCGGGGACCATTCATGGAGCATTATGGGCACCAAATTGGCACTCTTCTTGCGGTTGGTATGGGGCGCCTACTGGCCATACCCTTATCAGTAGCTTCCAGGGAATCCATGGCATGCTCCTCAGTCGCAGAGGGTGCACTCCTCAGCTTGCTCTATGGCAAGGTTGCCAGGCAGATCAGTGGCAGGATCTGTGGACCCACAGCAGGTTCAGTCACCAGTGAGCCTTCCCTGTGTAGAGCCCATTGAGCTGTCCTTTCCAGCTTTGCGAGTCCGGGAACGGGAGCCAGCCTTGATGCAGTTAACCACCTCTTCTTCGTCCACAGATGATTCATCAGTGCCTGGTTCTTCCTCTCCTCCAATACCAGAGGATTTCAAGGCCTGTCAGGACATTTTGTGGTGCATGGTCACTTCCCTGGCATTCATGCAGGGTTCCTGCAGGAGAACTCCCATAAGTTAGTGGATATCCTGCAGCCATCTGCTCCTGGGAGAGTAGCCCTCCCTACTAATGATGCATTCCTAGAGCCTACAAAAGTCCTCCCGAGCACACTGGCTTCAGTACTGCCTACTGCAAAGTGCTCGGTGAAATGCTGTTTCATCCCAGTGCAGGGATTTGAGGGTTTTTACTCCCATGTGGCCTCAAACTCCCTAGTCGTAGCTGAAGTGAATGACAGAGCCCAACAGGGCAGATTTAAGTCCACTCTTAAGGATAAGGACTCCAAAAGAATGGATTTAAGGGGCAGGAGGATCTCCACCCTGCAAATACAGATCACGAATGAGCAGACATTGTCCAGGTATGACTTTGTAAATTGGACAGATATGTCTAAGTTAGTGGGCCAGCTGCCTGATACCTCCAGAGAGCAATTTTGGGAGTTTGTCAGTGAAGGCTATTTAGTGGCCAAGATGTCGTTTGCATTCTGTATTGAACATCGTGGATACTTTGGCCAGAGTTTTGTCCTTTGTGGTGACCATGAGAAGGGCGTCCTGGCTGCAGAATTTGGGCATTGCTCCTGATGTGCAGCAGGCTATAGAGGATTTGCCCTTCGGTGCTGGGTGTTGGTTTTCAGACAAGATGGACAAGACCCTGCACACCTTCAAGGATTATAGGGCCCACCCTGTGTTCCTTTGGGATGTATACACCATCAGTGCAGACAGCAACAATACTGTCCACAATGCACCTTTTGGCAGCCTTCTGTCTCTCAAAACAGTTGGATTATCCCAGAAAGGGGCATAGATCCCAGAGGTGCAGGCAGTTGGGTCTGGGTTTCAGCCAGTCAACACGCCCTCCCCTGGCACCCCCCAAATGCCCATTTTGACTCCTTGGACCAGAGCAGTGGTCCAGTCATCACTCCCTTTACTCTGCCTCTGTCTGGGGACAGGCTAGCTCGCTTTTACGATGTTTGGGGCTAGAGTACAAGCTGGGTCCTAGCATCATCAAATTGAGCTAAACTATCCAGTTCCTCTCCACTCCTTCCCCGCACCCATCTGCCCTTCCCATCCCTCTTCAGGGCCCCCTCTTATAAGATACTGCTCCTCAAGCAGGCTTCTCTTTACTGGCCATGGGAGTGGTGCTGGAAGTTCCTCTGGAACACCAGGGTCAGAGCTTCTACTCCTGGTACCTCCTGGTTCCCAAATCCAAGGGAGGAGTAAAACCTATTCTCGAGCTCCGCAACCTCAACATATATACCAGATACGTGAGGTTCCATATGGTCACCCTATTAACTATCCTCCCCACATTGACTCAGAACAACTGGCTTGCTGCTCTGGACCTTCAGGATGCTTACACCCATATGGCGATTCTCCTGAGCCACAGATTTCTCTGGTTTGTTGTGGTGAACCACCATTTTCAGTACACAGTCCTTCCCTTTGGGCTGTCATCCACCCCTAGGATTTTTACCAAATATATGGTTGTGGTGACGGTGTACATCAAGAAGAAGGGAATCCATGTTTTCCTGTATGGATGACACGCTGCTCTGGGGCAGGTCAAGGGAAGAAGTTCTTTTTCATGCATGCATCACACTGCACTTACTCGACTGCCTGGGTTTCATCCTAAACACAGGAAAGTCAACATTGGTCCCCACTCAGAAAAACGATTTAATTGGGGTCCTAATAGACTCTACGAGTTCAAGGAGCATTCCTGCCAATTAACCATTTCTAGACCATTTGTAGCCTTTCTCTCAGTCTGCAGTCCCAGCCTTCCATGACAGTTCACATGTGCCTGAGGCTCTTAGGCCACATGTCTACATGCATACCTGTGGTTCCAGTCACAAGGTTGTGCCAATACCCTCTGCAAATGTGGCTCAGGACTGTTTTCCGTCCAACCCTTCACCCCTGGACATGTTAGACTTCCTACCTCCGTCAATCCTGGACTCCTTGCAGTGGTAGACGGTTCAGGAATGATGTCAAGGCATTCCCTTCATCTGGCCCTTACCAACCAGGACTGTTGTCACGAACAACTCCTTGATAGGTTGGGGAGCGCATCTGGGGTTGCTGAAAGTTCAGGGCCTGGGGTCAGAGCAAGAAGCTCCACTGCATATCAATGTCTAGGAGCTTTGGGCCATCTATAATGTCTATCTCTGTTTCCTAGACCGCATCAAGGGTTCAATAGTTCCCATACTTGCCAACGTGATGTATTATGGGAACAGGCAAGGGGGAGCACACTCCAAGGTGCTCTCCCAAAAGGCAATCAAGTTGTGGCTGTTCTGGTTCAACGAGAGTATCACTCTGTTATCCGTTTACTTGCCTCGGGTCCAGAATCATCTTGTGGACCATCTCAGCAGGAATTTTTCCTTGAACCATGAGTGGTCGCTGAAGTCCAGTGTTCTGCAAGTTATCTTTGCAATATGGGGCATTCTGACAATCAGCCTGTTTGCTACAAGGGACAACAGGAAATGCCGACTGTTCAACTCTCAAGGGGGCCTCAGTCTAGGCTCCCTGCCCAACTCCCTCCACCTCAACTGGAAGTCGGCTCTCCTGTATGCTTTTCCTCCAATCCCAACTATTCCACAGGTCATCCTCAAGTTGAAAGCAGATTAGGCAAAGCTCATCCTCATCGCCCTGGCATGGCTGAGGCAGTGCTGGTTTTCTGACCTTCTCACGGTGTTGATTCAGCCTCCCATATCCCTTCCTCTCCTTCCTGACTTGCTCACACAGAATCACAGTTGCACTCTGCATCCTGCAGTCAGTTCTCTGCATCTCATGGCATGACTGCTGCATGGTTGAATGAGGAGGAAGAGCAATGCTCAGTGGCTGTTCATCATGTCCTGCTCAGTAGTAGAAAATCCTCTGCCAGAATGGCCTATTTGGCAAAGTGGAAGAGTTTTTCAATGTGGTCATTGGCCTGTGGAGTTCAGCCAACGCTGGCTAGTATCCAAGACATCTTGGAGTATTTGCTGCATCTTCAATCATCGTATCTTAATGCTTAGCTCGTTGAGGGTGCACCTGGTGGCAATCTCACCTTTTCATTCTCCCATTCTTGGAAGATTGGTGTTTTCCAGTGCCATGGTGGCGAGATTCTTGAAAGAAGTCTTTTGTCTCCATCTGCCCGTGATGAACTAGCTTCTTTGTGACACGTTAACACAGTCTGAGTGGCTCTCATGAGACCTCCGTTCGAGCCTCTGGCATCCTGCTCCTTTCCTCTCATGTCAAAAAACTGCATGCCTCATGGTGATAACATCTGTGAGGAGAGTGTTTGAGTTGCAGGCTTTGACGGCAGAGCTTCCTTACACACAATTCTCCAAAGACAAAGTGACATTGCAGCTGCACTTGACATTTTTGTCGAAAGTGGTCTTTCAATTTCATTTAAACCAGGCGGCATATTTGCCTGTGTTTTTTCGTAAGCTGCATTCATTGCCAGAGGAGCATCATCTTCACACATTGGATGTCAGACGATAGCTGGGCAGGACTAAATCCTTTGGGGCTTCCTCTTGTTTGTTTGTGTCATATGCAGACCATATGAAAGGACAGGCAGTCTCCTCACAGATGATCTATAAGTGGATAACTTCCTGCATCAAGACTGGATATGAAGTGGCTTCGCCTATGCCCCCTCTATGGGCATGAGCTCATTCTACAGGAGTGCAAGCTACGTCAATAACATCCTTAAGTTATGTTTCAGTGTTGGATATTTTCAGGGCTCATTTATCTCTCCATTGAATTTTGGCCTGTGTGTGTTTGAGGCCATTTAAACAAAACACTTCCTTTCCCAATGTTAGCCACCTTTAATCAGTAATGGCTATAACTTTATTGCTTCATACTGATCGGTCAGTTGGTAACTATACAGTGTGCTAATCTGGTTCACAGTTCTTACCGTGGAAGGAACAGGATGCTGTATTCTAGAGTCATATTGCAACTGACTGAGGCCAATGTTAATCTTCATATTAATTAGTAAATTATTTTAGTGTTCTCTTTTTAATGCTGATTGATATATCTGAAGTGAAGAAAAACAGAGCACAATAAATTAGTTATTCAGTTAAAACAAATTAAATAAGATGTTTGCAGCCCCAAGAGTGAATATGATGCAAGTTCAGGCCTGCTGTACCCCAGCGGGGAACGTACTTGTCGGAGAGCAGATGGCAGTTTTACTCTCTGCTGTCTCTGAGACTTGAACCGGTCAGGTATGACTTCAGGCTCTGATCCTGCAAACACTTATGCATATGAGTACTCCCATGTGTATAAAATTAATCATGTGCATAAGTGTTTAGAGGATCGTTTTAATCTATGGTGGTTGCAGTGGAGGCTGCAACAGACGTGCAGAATCAGTTAATCGACTGGCTTCTCAGGCCGTGCTTTGTCCACCACACACAAATCCAGTTTTTGGTATTGCCAATTTTGATTGGTCAGTTTAGTCACAGGGTGATGTTTTATGAAATAGAAAAAAACTAAGTTTAGAAAAATTTTGATTTCATCACCAAAAATTGAGTTTAAAAGAAACATTCTGGGAGAATTCAGAAAACAAAAAAAGGACTGTTACAAAAGCAATGCAATTAAAACCCTTTTAAATATGCTGACTTTCCCCTCATATTTTTAAATTTTTGACCAGCTCTAATAAATACCTACTTTCTTAGCATTATTTTCCTGTGGAAGCATATTACACGTGTCCTGGCTTTGTTTCTGGGTACAGTTCAGGATGTTGATTTTGAGCTGTTAAGCTCCTTTTGTGGCTTTTGTAAGTCTTGTGTTTCTTAGAGACTGTGTTTTACCCTGAAAGTAGAGATCAGCTGGGATGTTCAAGCTGACAGTCCCTAGAGTTGGGTACTGTGTTTGGAGCAGGCATTCTCAGGGGCCGGTCCTGGACATAGTCTGTTATTCTTAATTTCAACCCACAAGGCATGCTGTAAGGCTTATGTTTTTTACCCCAGTTTTTTCAGTTGAATGGGGAGGATTTTAATTGTGTTGAAAAGTTTCTTTCACCTCATTGATCATAATTGTTATTGTAATTTATTATTTACAATACCGTAGCACCAAGGAGCCCCAATCAAGGGTCAGGGCTCTGTTGTGCTAGGCACCATAGAGACAAGTATCAAAGAAGAGGGACTCTCGCCCAGCGAGTTTACAATTTAGGTGTCAGACAGGTACAACAGCTGGATGATATAGACAAAGAGGAGTGACGGGTTTGATAGACTGAAGTAACCATAAAACAGAGTTTAGTATAAAAGCAGAAGTCTCAGTAGTTTTCCATTATTATTTTAGAGACTAACCAATTTATTTGAGCATAAGCTTTCGTGAGCTACAGCTCACTTCATCTAATGCATAAAAGTGGAAAATGCAGTGAGGATGTTTTTATACACACAGACCATGAAAAAATGGGTGTTTATCACTTCAAAAGGTTTTCTCCCCCCCACACCACTCTCCTGCTGGTAATAGCTTATCTAAAGTGATCACTCTCCTTGTAAGATGTAGCTCACGAAAGCTTATGCTCAAATAAATTGGTTAGTCTCTAAGGTGCCACAAGTCCTCCTTTTCTTTTTGCGAATACAGACTAACACAGCTGCTACTCTGAAACCTGACATTATTATTTTGTTCATCTTCCTTGGTCACCGTGTTAGGCCCATTGTATAAAGTGGAAAAATAAACACCATGTAGAAATTAGTAGCCTTAGTAAGTTCTAAATTATGCAGTTTTTGTCACAGTGGTGTGGAATCCTTCGTCACACAAAGTGCTGTATGAACCCATTTTATGAGTAGATGTAACCCATGGAACAGTAGTGTCTTCATTTATAATTTAGTAGTGCATGAGTCTGTTGAAAAATTTAATTTCTTTTTTGTGTCTCTCAAGCCTCTTTTGGAACTGCCGCCGTTCCATGTTACGGACCTTTTTGTGGAAGGAGTTGGTATTAAGAGATCAAGGCAGAAAGCTGCTCCCATCGCTAATTTTAATTTTCTTGACACATTAACAAGAATACCACAGACAATTCAGTGCACCTCAGCCAATCATGAAAAACAAGGAGAATCAATAGGAACTGTAAATAACAAGCAAAACATCAAAATGAAAATTGAAAAGGCTATTTTTTGCACTTTACCTAAGCCTCTCAAGAAGCCACCAGGGAAAAGTTGTAAAGTAAGGGATGCACACATGAAATCCACTGGGCACATAGATTTCCCCAGCTTAGTTTTACAACCTACAGAAAGCATCACAGAGATGAAACATGTGCAGTATATAAACAAGGCAAAAGGAATAACAGATTCAAGCTTTCACAGAGTAAATCAGACAGCCCCTACCTTTCAAAATATGAATCCCTTGGACTGGCCTTTACTTCAGCCTTCCAAAATATCAGGTAATATCTGTTGTTTAGCATTATTTCACTATAAATTACATAAAAATACATTTTAGAGGGAAAGTAGAAGTTAGGTATACAGTATAAGTTTTTGGATTGCTTAGCTAGTTATTTGTCTACTAGTATTATATTCCATGTTATTTGTCTTTCTAATATAAATAGTCCCAAACTTTTCAGCCTTTCCTTTGGAAGTCTCTCCATGCCTCTAATAAGTTTTGCTGCTTGCCTCTGAATCCCCTGTATTTCTGTTATATTGTTTTTGGGATATGGTATTCTGGGTGAGGGCATACCATTTGTATATATAATATAATGGCATACCATATTTTGAAGATGATTTTCGATTGCATTTTTTATGCAGCATACATCTTGTTTGCTTTTTGGAGTGCCGCTGCCTACTGAGCACAAGTTTTTATTAAGCTATCCACATTAATGCCCAACTCCTTTTTCTTCTGTGTAGAGGTCACAAGTCCTTATTATTTCTGCTAGTGATAGCTGGCTATTCTCATGCAACCTCCTATTGTCTCTGGATGGCTCCAGAGATTGGCACTGGAACACGGAGACTTTCACCTCTGTATCACTAGTTCACATGTAATCCAGGTCAGAAGTGACCATAATTTGTGTCTGCTGGCTATGTGGGGACTACGGACCAGTTCCAGTGGACTGTTATTCTCATTACAAAATCACCATCTTTTAGTACAAACTGGAACCTAATTGGCAGAGAGGTCAAAGATTAAGCAAACATGGATACTGAACTTGGATAGTTCTCCAGGTCAATCTTGAAACGTCATCAGGGCAATGGGTGCTGCAGCTGCTGTTGTCTGTACCTGTTCTGTGGATAAGAAGAGGATTTCAGTTTAAAGGCCTATAAGCCCTAACATTTCATAAGTATTAAATTCACTAAAAAGTTAAAGAAAAAATTCCATTGTTTGTAGAGTATGCTGCAGATGTTATGTGTTATTTATCTGCTAAGTATCATCATCACCACCATCACCATCATCATTTTGGGGGGATTTCCCACAAGGGATCCTCTTCCTACTGATACTGCCAAGTGTGTTTTTAAAAACATAACTTAAGGATGTGGTATATGGTGTTCAGTTTGCCAAGAGTTGGAACGAATGGGCATATTTCACTGTCACCTGAAATCTCTTGCCTAAAGGCTTACACACACATCCAACACTTATAGAATGGTCTATAAGTGGTTGTGGTATATACAGAGTCCTTTTAATGTATTAACAGGTTTTGTATTAATACCTGAGGCACACAGTTTCCATGTAGCCCTGTTTTACTATTGAAAAAGTACTATATAGTATAACTGAATGCAGTTTTTGAAGAGTTTATTATGATTTTGCATAACAAGGACTTTTAAAATATGGACTTCAGTTGAAATGTGGGTTAATTAATGACTGCCTTCTTTTTTTAAAGGTTTGCAAAACAGCAACAAGAAAATTCCATGCTTAGTTTGTGGAGACACTTTCCAGTTGGAGAAAACCTGTAAATGCTGCAGCTCCTTTTGTGCAACAGTACTGCAAGGAAGTTCATATTTACCTATGAATGATTGTTCTATCCCTGAAAAGAAGGTGACCAGCAACAAGAAAACTGTTCATAGCAATGTCTTCCCTAAAAATATATGAGTCCATTCTGAGTACTCCAGTCTTTTAAAAGCGTTTTTTGAACAACAATAGAACTGTACAAGCCTTGCATAAGCAGATGTTGAAGAAAAATTATTTGCCATGAGTAACTCAAAGATAATATTTAAAGGCTCTGGGCTGCAAGAGGTGGAGATTTTTGTAAACCATGGCTGCATAGGAGACTAACTGATTATACTGAAGCCAATTAACAAAGTTTACTATTACAGCAGCTCTGTGGCCAATATGCTGGTCCCAACTGTGCGGAAAGTTAATAGAAATACAGTGAGATCTCTTTTTATGTCATGGAGTACTCCCTCCATTTTTGCATCTGCAATCCCCTGTATGATGGTCATCTTGTCAACAAGAGTTTCATAAACTGTAAAAACTCTTGTCTATCAGTGAATGGGAGTGGAAGGGCTTGCCAACCTATCCACTGTCACATAATGTAATGTAAAAAAATCTCATTGTGATATCATTTTCTTGGAGGGAGATGTGGGGAAGGAAGGAAGATTGCTTATGGTTAGTACCTTGTTACAAAATATATTCTCAGGATATCCCCCCCCCCCACCCCATACTTTGGGCTATGGTGCTTTAGTGCTCTTCCATGGTCCACATGTCTGATAAGTCAGCCAAGGTGAACCAGTTAAACCTGCCATTTACTATTAGTGGCAAAATGATTCTATATTCTTAGCTTTTCTTCCTGAATTGACCAAGGAATGGACCTCATCTGTGATCCATAGAATAACCTATCTTCCAATGGTGGGCTGTGGACCCTTTAAAGATGTCTAGCTGACAGACGCCTGTTCCATTTGTCAGTCAGGAAAGAATCCACCCTATATGTAGAGCGTCTTGGGGATTCCTCAGGGAGTATCTCTACAATACCTGTCAGAATCCAGTTCCCACTTTGTCGGAAATAGCCAGTGCAGAATTCCTAAGAAGGTATTCCAGAACCAGGGGCTTAAAATCAGAATTAGCCTCTACATCTCCAAAGCTCAGGAGGAACAAAGAATTTCATATAATCAAAATGTAAAACGTACGGGATAGTAACTGCCTGTTATACCAATCAATTCATCTTGCTGCTACTGCAGGGTTTGTTATTCCAGTACATTTTCTAGTGTTTTGTTCAATCTGTTTTAAAAGTCAGGAGGGGTTGGTTCCACCACTACCCCCAAGAATAGGTCCAGTGGTTTTTGTGATAGTTCTGGCACCTTGTTTGAGTGACAAGGGTACAGCCCACTTGACTGTGACTGATCTTTATTAACTGTCAGTCGTGACATAGCCCAGCGTTACAGGAAGTTTTATTCCTATCACCCAGCAGGGTCAGTATGTTCTGACTCTAGTGGCTGCTCATACAGTTAGGATCAAGTTTCAAATGGCTGAATAAATCTATTTCAGTTAACTGTCTGAGACAGAGAATGTGTGGGGGGAGGCTCACAAGGCCCTTGAAAAATGCTGGCAATCTGATTTGTGTTTACACATTCCAGGTTGTGAAATACTGACCTCCTCTAGAGACTTTTTTTTTTCCTACCCAAACTATTGAAGGTGCCAGATTCACCCTTTTCATGCAAAAAAGCAAGCGGGGTGAATAGAAGATGATAAATGCTAGTCTTTAATGAAAACAACTTGTATTTGCAATAAAAGCAGCAGATACTGGGTGGGACTGCAGGGAAAAGAGAGCCTATGTATAAGACATGCTATAGAAATGTCCAAGACCAAGCAAATCATCTGGGAACCATAATTTGAGCCGATGTGAATGATCCCAATTTACCAAGTACAGACATCCTTTAAGGTCACCTGATATCAGAAGAGACATGCAAACAGACTGCATTAATAAATATGAGAATGGTAATCTTGAAACCCAGTAAAGAGAGTATCCTGTATGTGACAAGATGCTGAGTGAGAAGCACTTAATCAGCCCCTATCAAGGGGAATGGATTGGGGCTGGTTGGATAGCCCTGTTGGACAGCGCCTGTCAGCCTCATTAGCCAGTTTGGGAGGAAGCTACAGGAAGTGGGGAAGAGAAAGGCCAGGCACAGAGGGAGGTGGGAGCCAGGAGCCTTCTGCTCTGTTGCTGGCCGGGCCTACATTTGGCAAAGTTGGCTGCAAAACCTGTACATAGGTGGAAAGTGGTGGTGGGAAAACAACTGTAAATAAAGAACACTGGTATTGCATCAAGCTGAGGCTTTCCTGACTGATCAGAGAGGGCAACAGGGGCCAAAATCAGAGGGGCCCAGCGTGTGCCTCACTTATACTGTAATATGTAAATGATCGACCAGAATGGTACAAAATATGGTCAGCTGACTAGGATTGAAATGTGCACCAAAACCACCTGCAGTGTTTTTATATGAGGTTAGATGATCACCTCTCACTCAGGCCCCTTTTACACCATGTAAAAGGGCTGGAGTGGCATAAGGGGGTCCTAAAAGCCACATATCCAGCTAGGGAGGATTCCCCCTGCACAAGCTCTGTGTAAGGCTGCCTTCTGACATGCAAACCCTTGCTTAGGGGCCACAGCACATGGTGCTGCAAAGGTTCTAGGCAGTGCAGTGGATCATAGGACCCTGAGGTGCTGCTGTAATTTAGACAAGCTCGTAGGATTATTTAAATTATGCTGGGGGTGGGAGGTCTCCATCCCACAAAACAGTCCAGGATTGGGAGGGCACAAAGGTGACTGCAAACCAGCTTAGCTCCCCCTGCCTCTGGGCTGCAAGTCCTACATTGCACCCAGAATATTTTTGGTGTACTGTCAGCTCTGCGATGGTGTTTTTATTGATGGACATGTGTTGTCTAATTTGAAATATGAACACATGGAAATGAAAAAGTATAAGTCTATTAGCAAGACAAAGGGAAGAAAGATCATATCCAAAAGATTGGTTCAGAAACAGATCTCTCTGACAGTTTCCCCACACTCAGTAATGAAAATCCACTGCCCAGATCATAAGGATTCCAGTAAACGCACATTGCCAGTATTATACCAGTAGATCATTATGTATGTATCACATGTAAGTCCTAATTTGCATTTATTGTGGCCTGTGACAAGTTGGGGGCTCTATACAACTTATGAATTCTGAATGATATTCTAGAATCATAGATTTTAAGGTCAGAAGGAACCATTAAGATCATCTAGTCTGACCTCCTGCACAACGCAGGCCACAGAATCTCACCCACCAACTCCTGTAACAAACCCCTAACTTATGTCTGAGCTATTGAAGTCCTCAAATCATGGTTTAAAGACTTCAGGGTGCAGAGAATCCTCCAGCAAGTGACCCATGTCCCACGCTGCAGAGGAAGGCGAAAAACCCCCATGTCCTCTGCCAATCTGCCCTGGAGGAAAATTCCTTCCCGACCCCAAATATGGTGATCAGCTAAACCCTGAGCATGTGGGCAAGACTCACCAGCCAGACACCCAGGAAAGAATTCTCTGTAGTAACTCAGATCCCTCCCCATCTAACATCCCATCACAGGCCATTGGGCATATCTATCGCTAATAGTCGAAGATCAATTAATTGCCAACATAAAATTACTGTGTTATGAAAAGCCTGTATATGTGTAGATCCACCATTGCTGAGAGGATGTGCAGCAGGTACACTCCAGACTGAGGACAATGAGAAGGGACTTAATATTTAATGATTTTGCTTTGACCACAATGGTTATGAGTAAGAACCACTGATCTGAAGAGAAAATCTGAAGACACTGATCTGTCTGAAGGGGGGGTGAGGTGGGAGGAGAGGAGAGTGGTGGGAAGTTACCAAAAGACAGAACCAAAGGTCCAGGTGTTGGAAGTGAGGGTGTATAAATAAGGAGAGCCATATTGGGCAGCTGAGAGGATGGTCACAGAGGATGAGTAAGAAGTCTCCATGATGAAGCAGCAATCCAGCATGTAGCAGCTTCATGAGGCAGGGGACCTTACCTGCTTTCCTCAATCCACATGGTCTTCCAAGGGAAGAGTAAGGTAGTGAGGGGCACTACATCAAAAATGTTTGTTTTCTAAATTATCTGTACTCTCTCATGCTTCATTTGATTAAGTAAAGGAAAATTAGGTTCTTAGAATCTGTGTGAAGTGTGTGTGAGTGTTTTATATGCTTCAGAATTATCACAGCCCTCCAAGAGAGCTAAACAGTAAACCACAAAGCTTACACCTTAGGGTGGAGCTCTGGGAGAGGTGTGTTTGAATGTGAGCAAATCTGCAGGAAACCATTGCACCCAGGGGCTTGGCAGCAGCACTATGGACTCTAGCTCTCAGAAAGCAGTGTTAGATGGCAGGTCTGCACCTCAAGACCCCAACAATAGGGCAGTAGCTGGACTTCGTTCAGGCTCCAAAGGCGAAAACACCTTGGGGGGATCTAGGGATACCGAGGCTTGTATTCACCTCACAGCAGTAGTCTGATGGGTGGCCAGCAGGGGGTGCCTGATCAGATCTGTGACATGCACCCCATTCCTGGAAGAGCCACGAGTCCGCACTGGCACCAATACATGACTGCTCCTATGTACAGAGGGGAAAATTAAATCTTGCCTTGGGCAAGCTACAGAAAGTGGTTAGCTGACTATATGCATTGGAATGACTCAGTTTCTCGTGCTTGTTGAATGGGGCCATAGAACTCCTCAGCTTCTGTTGATGTGGAAGGCAAGTGCCCTATGCAGGGGAGGTACTGAGCTCTCTTGAAGCCAGCCATCATTGAGAAACCTGGCTGTTGAAGCAGAAGTTTCGCCTTTCTTCGCTTATGGAAGGGAACTGAGGGCTTGTCTATACTTATAGCTAAATTGGTACTGCTGCAGCTGTGTCGATTTTAGTGGGTCTGGTGAAGACAAGCTAAGTTCATGGCAGAGCACTCTCCTGTTGACTTCTGTACTCCACCTCCCCGGAAACATAAGGTAAGTAGGTAAGAGAGCGTCGCCCATCGACATAGCACGGTGTAGACTCTGCTGTAAGTCGGCCCAAGTTACGTCAACTTCAGTTACATAACGGTTATAACCTATGTAACTGAAGTAGCGTAACTTAGGTTGACTTTCAGGGCTGGTCTACACTAAAGCTGCGAGAACACAAAGTGACCTCTGTCTCCATTGCCTTCTTTGAGCAATAGAGGCCTCTCTAAAGAGGTTTCCCAGTGTAGGGAATGTCCTTGAGCTTTTCTTGGTCAAACCTAGAGTCCTGCAGCCTACCAGACCTGCAGGTGACAACATCTGTCTGTCTTAAGTACTTATATGGCACTCATCACCATAGTATCTGAGCATTCTCAATCTTTAATGTCCATATCCTCACAACAGCCCTGTCAGGTAGGGTAGTGCTATTAATCCAATTTTTTGTTTTAAACGAATAGGGAACTGAGGCACAGAGAGACTAATTAATTTGCCCAAGGTCACACAGGAAGTCTGTGGCAGAGTAGGGAATTTAATCCAGGTCTCCCAATTCCCAGGCTAGTGCCACTGGACTATCCTTCCTCTGAGGAAGCAGCCCTCACTATTTATTACTTGCACCAAAGGCCATCCCACATCCAGTGCTGGTCAAGCCCTATATTTTTGAACTGGGATAGGTATCTTACTAGAACAGAGGCTTTTTCTCTCAAAACTAAACCTCCCCTTTGGGTATGAAGGCCGGGTAGTGTGTACAGCATAAATGGCTGTAGCTGAGCTCTAGTAAACCTTCTGACAAAATTAATCCCAGCTCTAAAGCTTAGTCTGAGTGTTGGTGGATGTCAGCGACCTCACCCACTAAGCTCTCCTATTGGGGCACATGGTAGGAAATTAAGGGAGGCTATATTGCTCTCAATTACATTTTAAAAGGGCCACTGAGGTGTTATGCACCTTAACCAGTGGCCCAAAACAGAATGCAAGGACTTGGCAACCCTATTGAACAGGCTTCCTTATCCAGGGGCATCTCTGCTGTTGTCCTTGTAGATACATGGGCAGGTATTAACTTTAAATCTGCCACTTTGGCCAGCTTTGTAGGGAAACTTGATCTTTTGCATGTGGTGTTGCTGTCCTGCTGCTCCCCTGCAGTGAAGGTACACTTAGCATCAGAAAAGTTTTCCAAACAGTGCCACTGTCATCCTGATGACCCTGCTTCCATTCAGCTTGCCCTCACTGCACAGCAGTGCCAAGAAAGGCGTTCCTGCGCCCTTTGTTAAACTGAAGCACTATTTAGGCATCATGACTCACCTAAGATCTGCTTTCAGAGTTGGGGAAGTGGGTGCACCTCCTAATTTTGTGTAAAACCTGAAATGTTGAACACAGAAGGTAGAATAAAACGTTTCTACTAAGGGCAAATAGTACTTACACTAAATTCAAAGCTCACATTTCTTTGGTGAAAAAAGGTCTGTCTTTCCCAATGAAGGGAAGCAAGAATCAGTCTTGTGATGCTATTGTTCCATTGTGCTATGTCACTTGAGGAATCAGACTATCGGAGGGATTGTCTAACTACCCTGTTTCTCTGATTTCTACACATTGGAAGTCTCTGCTCATGGAAAACTCAAGAATAGAATAGGAAAGAGTGTTGCAGGTCAGGATGGCATTGTATTAACAGTGACCTTGCACAGTGACATCCCACATTCTGTCTGTCAGTAGCTGATGTTAGTCCTTAATTTTCATGAGTATCATATTTACTTACACACACATTCTACAAGGAACAAATTTTCCAATACTCATTAAATGTAAGATACTGAAATCCAGAAGGAAGGTGTTTGCTGTGATTATCGAGATCTGAAAGTGTATTTCACTAGCTTTCACTAAAGAACATAAGTTTCTAATTGTGAGTAAAGCTTACTTCATAGACAACCAGCACATTTTGCTACATTAGAAACACTTTGAAATGTTGATTTGCAGGAGGAGGAGGATCTTAGCTCAGAGGTACTGTGGGTGGGACTAATTCATATCACAGTATTTAAGTTTTGGCATGAGAGAGAGTTGTCAGAGTAGAAGGTCTATTTCTAAAGGATAAATTGAAGAGTGAGGGTGGTTTTTTTTTCAATTTAAGATGCTAGCAGTTGATATTCAGATTCTTCTTGTAATAATTTTGGGGACTTCTGATTGCCAGATAATCCCCAGGATTGAAGAATGTCGACTCTCATGTTCTCAGGTAAACTACAATTTGTTTGTAGCTGTTATCTATGAATGTAATAGTTATATGCCACTACAATATTTATAAATGACATTTGTATTTATTTGCGTGGTTTGTCTTTGAGTATTCATAGTATCAAAACAGGAATTAAAATGTTCAAGCCTTCCTTAGACATCATTTTTATATTGCTGTAATTTTGGACTGAGTAAAACAATACGATATGACAAAGATGACAGTATATAGGAATACATCAGAAAGAAACTTTATCTTATGTACTTGGAGGTCAGAAATAAAAAGTATTTTATTTGTGGCCATTATTTTGGGGATTAAATTCTTACTATAACTGCAAGTTTTACAAGAACTGAGGGTGGTGCGATATTCAAGTGTCTAAATATCTTCGGAGCACAAATTCCATTGACTTGTGATGAATTGGAAAGTTTGAAGATGAAGAGTAAAACCTGTTTGCTAGGAGGTGCAAATGTAACTCCTAATTTTCATGAGTTACATGTGTGCACAGAAGAGAGAATGAACCACGTCATTTCTTAAAGGGAATTGAATTTTGTATTTTTTCATATATTCCCACATGGGGGCAGTATAGAGATGTTCTGGTTTATAATAATTCCTGACAACTAATAACAGAAATAATAAAACAAATCACTGAATAACTTATCTAAAGTTTAAACTAAAAAAAATTCAAAAATAAGGATGCTGTGATTTTGCTATCTTAATAGAAGTCCGTCTTGACATGAAATATTTAGCTGCTATTAAGAAGTGGAAGTGATGGTATGAAACAACAGTTTGGCTACATGTACAGAGTTCTGCTTGAGAATGTCATGGGATTGTGAAGCCCTTAGGGGCTGGATTGAGACATATCCTAAAAAGCTGCTTCAATGTGGCTGGACTGTACAGATATTACAAAAGCATGGGCTTGCGTACCATGATGAGCTGCCAAAATCTTAACAACCGGTTCCCTCCTCACCTCCTCATCCTCATGGCCCACCCCCCGGGACTCCTGCCCCATCCAACCCCCCACGTTTCTTGACGTTCCCCTTCCCCAGGACCCCCTCCCCTGTCCCCTGACTGCCCCCAGAACTGGGCAGGAGGGTCTCGTGGGTCACTGTAGTGGGTGCCCACCCTGCCCCTAAGAGCCAGAGGGACCTGCCGGGGGGCGAGGTGGGGAGTCCCGGCGGTGCTTACCTGGGGCAGCTCCCAGGAAGCATCTGGCAGGTCCCTCTGGCTCCTAGGGGCGGGGAAGCGTAGCTGGGGGGCAGCAGGCAGAGCGGCCGCTCCCCCCACTGATCACATCAAAAGTGGTGCCTTAGGCGCCGACTCTGTGGATGCTCCGGGGCTGGAGCACCCAGGGGGAAAATTTGGTGGGTGCAGAGCACGCACCGGCAGCTTCCCCCGCGCCCGGCCCCGGCTCACCTCACCTCCGCTCTGCCTCCACCCCGAATGCACTGGCCCGCTCTGCTTCGCCGCGCCCCCGCCGCTTCCCGCGAATCAGCTGTTTGGGGTGGGCCAGGGAGCTGCTGGTGGGTGCTCTGCACCCACCAAATTTTCACCTTGGGTGCTCCAGCCCTGGAGCACCCATTGAGTCGGCGCCTAAGGCGCCACTTTTGGCCGGTTGTTAAATTTAGAAGCCCTTTTAGAACTGGTTGTTCCTCGTGGAACAATAGGTTCTAAAAGGGCTTCTAAATTTAACAACCGGTTCCAGTGAACCGGTGCGAACCGGGTCTAGCTCATCACTGCTTATATATATTAAATGTATGCCACAGTAGTTTGTTTTAAATTTTGATAGGCTGACTATACAGTAGACTATATCAATACTAAAGAGATGAGCAACATAGAAATGCCTGGAAGATTAAATATGTTGTTACGAGTAAAATAATAAAAAGGTATATTTACATTTTCATGTGTTTTGTGTTCATGAATTCAGATCATATGTGATTCCGATGTGCTTAAATATTATTTTACCACTGTGTTTTATTGTTCTGGAAATAGAAGAACCCTTGCTATATTTTGTCCATGCGTTCATGAAGTTTTATATATTTAAAGCCTATCAAAATATTTTAAAAATCACATGGGAGGCCTGATTTTCCTTTACACTAAGGCTCGTTTACATATCTCTGGCGGAGTAAAGATACCTTAAAGTGGGTGTAAATTACACTGATATTTTGCACTCACTTTAAGACTTTTACCCTGCCCGAGTATAAATGAGAATCAGATCCATGGTATGTATAATAATAATAGCACTTCGTCTTCAAAATATTATCCAAACGTTTTCTAGTTCTGAAGGCTAGGATAATTTTTAAAATATAGAGTATACTTTTGTTAATTATGCATACTAAAATAGTTTACTCTGATACAACAGAACCAACTGTAAAGTAACCTGAAATGCTTAAAAATATGACTGTGTACATGTTCTGCATGTAATTTTTCTGCTGTATTTAGTAGAATCCTGAATTCATCAATTAATTTCAACAGAAAGATGTTTTCTTTCTGTGAAAGATAATTATCCCAGTAGGACCAATTGGCCCAGACTTTCTCCTATAGTGTAAAGCTTATATAGCATTTTCAACCTGCTGCAAGGAGTTTTTGCTGCAGGATGCACACTGATGTTGGAAAGTTTCCTGAGCATCTTGTTAGACCAAATCCTCTTGCTCTTTTCATTTGAATATTTTTTCTGCCACAAACACACTTCCACTGGCATTGCCTTAAATGGGAGCAAGTTCCCTCCTGTGGAAACCTGAGTAAACTGGCTTTACATGGGACACTTACGGGGGGATAACATACACCCTTGAATCTACGAGCAGGTCCAAGGTTCAGCTCAGCACCTCCCTCCATGGCTGCTAATCATGGGTAGAAGGTGAATCCCCACTTTGGGGAGGCAAGCTCGCGAGCCCTGCCCCTTCCACCCAAGGCCCTGCCCCCCCGCCCACAGGACAGAACCCCCTTCCCACCATATAAAAGGAGAAACCCTGACTCTGAGGGGCCCCCCCACGACCGAAGGAGCCCTGGCCTCCCTGCCCCGCCCGCCCCAGCCATATCAGGCCAAGTTGCTGCCGCTGCTCCCCAACCCACCGCCTCCCCCCGGAGTGCTAGGCTGAGCCACCGACCTCCCCTCCCCTGACAGCCTCCCTCCGCCCAGTGCCAGGCAAGGCTGAGCCGTCTGCCTCCCCTAATGCCGGGCAGGGCCGAGCCGCTGGCCCTCCCGCCAGAGTCGGGCCAAGTTGAACCGCCATCCCCCTAGCGCCAGCTCCTCTTGCCCCTGAAGGCCCTGCCCCCTTGCCAAGCCACCGGCCCCAGCACCTGGCCAAGCCTGCTCAGTCCACCAGCCGCTGGCTCTCCACGTCCCTCCTTACTCCCCTGTCCCAAGGAGGAGGGACGTGGTGATCAGCAGGGACGGGGTGGACGTGTGGAGTGGAGAAGGCGGTGGGGGTCTCAGAGAAGGGCCGGGGCCACTGCAGCCCAGGTGTCCAGCAGCAGGTCGGCGGCAGCTCCAGGGAAGGCAAGGCCGTCCCTGGTTTATTATACCCACCACCCATGCTGTTAATTATGCCACAAACTAGTGAATTTAAAAAAGGCCATGTGGGACTTGGCCTTTGAGGCTAGCAATTTGCAGGATCAGGACACCATTGATTAAAAATCCACATCTGTACATTTTTTTAACCTGCTATTGTTAGAAGTAGCATCCATAGAATCATGGAAATGCAGACTGGAAGGGACTTTGAGAAGTCATTAAGTCCAGCCCCGGGGGCTGAGGCTGGATCAAGTAAACCTAGAATATCCCTGATAGGTGTTTGTCCAACCTGTCCTTAAAAACCTTCAAAGATGGGGATTCCATAACATCCCTTGGAAGCCTATTCCAGAGCTTATCTACCCTTATAGTCAGAAAGCTTTTTCTCATATCTAACCTAATTCTCCCTTGCTGCAGATTAAGCCCATTACTTCTTGTCCTACCTTCAGTGGACATGGAGAACAATTGATCACCATCCTTCTTCATAAGAGCTCTTAACATATCTGAAGATTGTTATCAGATCTCCCTTCAGTTTTTTTTTCTCAAGACTAAACCTGCCCAGTTTGTTTAATCTTTCCTCATAAGTCAAGCTTTCTAAACCTTTTGTCATTTTTTCTGCTCTCTGGACTTTCTCCTATTTGTCCACATTTCCTAAAGTGAAGTGCCCATAACTGGAAGCAGTACGCCAGCTGAGACCTCACCAGTGCCACAGAGAGCAGAACAATTTCTTCTGGTGTGTCACATACCAAACTCCTATTAATACACCTCAAAATGATATTAGCTTTTTTCGCAGCTGCATCATATTCAATTTGTGATCCACTATAACACCCAGATCTTTTTCAGCAGTCCAATTACCTAACCAGCTATTCCCCATTTTGTAGATGGGCATTTGATTTTTCCTTCCTAAGTGAAGTACTTCGCACTTGTCTTTACTGAAGTTCATCCTGCTGAATACCTACCAATTTGCCAAGATGACGAGAACTAAGATTATGGAAAAATATTGTTTTTTCTCTATGTGCATTTGACACCATTTATTATGATTAGTTTCACTGTTTCCTCGGTATGGATAGTTTCTTCCCCTGATGTTTGTGTGGATCTTTCACAAGCAACAGGGAAGGGTATTTAAAAAAATACAAAAATGCAATTGCAAAACCACAAAAATTGGCAGGGGGATTCAGGAACCTGAAACTACTTTTCAGTAGTTTTGGTAGTTGACTAGATTTCAGTGTGACTATGTCTCTGAAATATTTCTAAGCTGTTCTGAGATCCTTTGGGAGATATGGCAAAAGAGCAAAGTATTGTTTTTACTTATTAAGAGGGATATGACAATTATCTGTTTTGAGGTAAGTGATGCTGAAAACACACTGTAATGGCAGTTTTGGATTTTGATTTTATTACCATTTATTTAATCACTATCCTTTTACAATAGATATAAGGCACCACCCATTGTTGGAGATATTCCATGTTTCATAATTACTGTGTCATATTAAAAATGCTGTATGCCACCTGGATCCCAGAAATATAAATGTAAAAGGACACTGCATATTTTTCAAATGTGAGGTGATAGATGTGCATAGCAGGGGATTATAACTCCCAGTACCCTCCTTCCCTTGGCACAGCCCCTTACTCTGGGCTAAGCAGGGACCACGTTTCCCATCAGCCCCTTTATCACAGCACATCCCTTTCCCCTGGTGGTAAGGGGAAAGGTCCCTCTTCAGGAAGTGGCTACGTTGTGTTTGGGAGTGGGAGCCATACGGCAGCAGGGAGCTGCAGAGAAGTCCCAGGAACTGTGGACAAAGCTGCATGTGGAGCAGGCTGTGAGTGCCGGACATCACAGCTGGGTGCAGGTCTGTGTGGGATTTATGGGGGAACAGCAGTGGCTGGGCAGGGACCCAGTGCAAAGAGGCCCCAAAGGGAAACCCTAACTAAGCCTGACTTGCCACAAATACGATTTGCTTGAATAGAGAGTGGACGGGAGAGAGTGCCAAAGGTGGTAGGCCAGAAGAGCCCTGGCCCTCCATTGGACTGCCCTAGGAACCCAAACAGGAACGGTCATTGCTCACTTTGAATTGTGACTGTCAAAGCTCATGTTCTTGGAGTATTTGCAACCTTTCCCCAGGGGGGCTGGAACAATTTGTATAGTGGGGGCGCTGAGAGCCATTGAACCAAACTGTAAACATTGCATATAATGGAAACCACTTCAAGCCAGGGGGTGCTCCAGCACCCCCCACACTCGTAGTTCCAACACCTATGCCTTTCCCCTTTCCAGCCAGCCCTTTCCCTTAGCCATGTGTCTGAGTGGTTATTGGGACCCACCAGGGCTAGCGCCTACAAGGCCTAGCCGCTGTAGCACCTACAGTGGTTGCCTCCGAGACACAGTAAACCTGGCACACTCCTGGCATCCTAGGTTTGGGGTGCAGAGTAATTATAGTTACATGAACTCTTAAAAAACATAATGAAAATGCTCAGCTGTGGGCTTCCTGCTAGATAAAGGAACAAGTAGGTTTTTGTGGTATATTATGAATGCTCTTTCCTCCCTTGTGTAAAATAGTTTGGCTTCTCAGTTCACATGACTTTCTGGCACTTGAAGGATAAACACAATGGCCCTGCCCTGCATGTGTATGATAATAACTCCTATTGTTATCTAATATGCTTCAACTGTGAAAGTCATAGGGGAATCCCAGACTGTGATTGTAATTGTGTCCACGCCTCAGTAATCTTGCAATGGACAGTGTCTGAAAACTGCACACAGAGAATTAGACTTTTGCCAAATTCTTCTGCTCCACAGTTGGTAAGAATCAGGAGCGTTACATTAAAAAGATACTAAAAACTGAAAAATTTGAATCATGTTTGTGTTGTCGCAAGTGAGTTGCAGTGATGTGTCCAAAAGTTCACAGGGAGAAGGAAGAAAGGAGGAAGCTTTAAATTCCACTTTGGGATTTCCCTGCAATGATAAAGGTTAAGTGATAGCCAATGAATCAGGAGTGAGTTCTTTACTTATCTGATACTGCTACAGCCTGTTAACCTCATGCAAAGTTTACTTTAGTGACACTGTGCGCCTTCTTGGAACAAGGTCAGCCCCTCTAATCAAATCAATGTTGTACAAATACCATAATACAGCCCTCGAGCCAGATCTTCAGATGGTATAAGTGGGCATAACTCCATTGTTTGCTATAGTAAGTAATCAACATTTTTAAAAAAAAGCCTTTAAACCCCTAACCATTAAAAGGAATGGAAATGAGAAGCGAGGGTAACATACATAACGAATTACATTCCCTAACAGTTCAGCTGTTCTCTAACAAAAATCTACACTTCTGAAAATCAATCTTAGACATTAAAAATGTAGGCCAGGGATCAGAGACTTATGTGGGGAGACTTACGGCAGCATGGAATGAAAGGAACATGGGGACTATTCAGTGCATGCTTTTTTGTGTGTAAAGTCTGATATTTGGAGGAGTCATTTCACTTAAAATACTTTCTCTGGTGAAACCTTATCTCAGTGGTTTGTGTTAGTTTCCTCGGTTTCCTTTCTTGTGGTGACACCATTTCTGTCTGGCAGCTCAGTGTTTTGAAGTTTAGTGGGTTTAGGTGACTTGGTTCTCCGGCCATGTCATAAAATCCACCCCTTCCAGGGTCCAAGACAGTCCAGTGAAACAATCTTTGTCCTCACTGAGTCACATAGATCAATATTATCAATCCAGCCTCATTGTACACTGACCTGGGCCTTTGCTCCGTCCAGGTAGTGGGGCCCCAATTTAATGAACTGGCTGGTCCAGCCACCAGAGTGCAAGAAAACCCAGGGAGCAGACAGAAGGCCCAATTCTGAGTTCTGGCCACATGCTTGGCTAGCCACATCCCTGCTTCTCGCACAGGCGCTGTTGTTAACCTCTCATAATTTCATCACGAGTAGCAGGAGTTTGGGCTCTGCTGCAGCCAGTCTGGGGATGACAGCACGAGAAGCTCTAATCTTCACAACATTTCCAGCCTTTCTCAGCAGCGCTGCTTTTTTGTCTTCCCCATTTCCCTGCTGCCTGGGGAAAAACAGTCAATCACAGCTGCTGCAGAAGGCAGGCAGAGCTCTCCCCTCCTCCCCAGGAATTGAGAGAGGTGTTTGGGCAGGGAGAGGGACACGGAGCAGCTGATACCATTTTTGCAGTAGAGTAGAGGAAGGAGCAGAAAGAGCCCAGAAGCTGAGGGCTGCTCAGTTGCTCTTGCCTCTCTTGTGAAATATGAGTCAGCTGCTCCCTGCTTCTCCCCCTGCCCGCCCTTTATCTTGCAACCTCTCCGACTGGAGGAGGAGGAGAAGAGCGGTCCCCCAAGCTGTTCCTGGAAGCTGGGAAGACCTTGGAGGTAACGCATCTCAACAGCTGCAGGAGGTGCAGCAGTGCACTGGGGGAAAAGGGGAAATGTGGGGCTGGACACAGAATTGATGTATGTCTGGGGGTGGGTGTGCAGAGTTCATGTGGGACTGGGGGCTGGGAATACAAATTAACTGATGTGGGGCTGGGCATCTCGGAGTTGGGGTAAAATTAATTGTTTGTCGGTTTTGGGCGAAGCTGGAAGTTGTCTCCCATCAGGTGGCATGCAGCATTGCCAACTCTCATGGTGTTTTCGGGAGTGGTGGGATTTCAGAGGGTTCTGCAGCCCATCTCGTGATGACACAAGAAGCTTCAGCCTCCTAGTGAAGTTCAGCCCTGCTGGAAGTCAACAAAATCTCTCTCTTCTGCTTGCTGTTCTCATGGAAGGAGAAGGAGGAGGGTGAGCAAAGAACCCAGCCGCTCACGACAGCTCTGCTCTCTCCTCCCCCCTCCCCTCCTGTGAGAAACCTGGATTAGACAGTGCCCACTCCCCTGCAGCATCCAGCTTGGGAACAGACGGAGTCAGGGCCAGCCCCAGGCCAAATGGTGCCCCAGGTGAGGATCATCTTTGGCACTCCCCCTCCATTTGTTAAACTTTTGAATACCTTATTTTTTATTGCATTTATAGCCCATTTCATGACTTTTATGCACGATTTGCATGCATGATTCATCCCTGTCATATAAGATGATAAATTTGCACACGAGGATCTGTAAATCTGTATGTATGCTATATATAAGCAAATAAAATAAATGTTTCCTCTAAGCTTACAGAAACTTTTTAATTTTAAGAATAACTGAAATGTACTAACATCAAGAAATTGAACTGTGCACGACCATCGGGCGGACCAGTATTAAATAGTGTGACTGTAGGTGACAGCCTTAGAATGTTAACCGTAGTCCTGTAGTTCAAAAGGTCGCTTTTCTCGCCTTTGCCCTCGTGAGCTGAAGCCCAGCGTCAGAGAGATCCAAAGACTGGCCAATGGCATTTTCAAGCGATAAAATAGCAAGCGATGTCAGTCTGTCGTCGGCCATCATTGACTGAAGATACGTTTTAATGAGCCTGAGCTTTGAAAAGCTGCACTCGCCACTCGCGATTGTGACCAGCACCACGAGTGGGATCCTCAAAGCTACCCGCACTTTAGGAAAAGTGTTGCTATCAACAAAAACAGCACCCTGAGCCCGGTGCCCCCCAAGCCCAGCACCCCAGGTGGTCACCTGGGTCACCTGCCCCTAAATCCTGCCCTGGCCAGAGCGTGGTGAAGAGCTCCTGGGAGCTTCTTTTCCCAGCTTGGGAAAGGGGAAAAGGTGACCGTGCTACAGCACCCCCAGGCCTGGGAGAGGAGGATGGGGAACTCCATCAGGAGCAGTGGTGAGTGCGCTGGAAGTTGATGGAGGTGGGAGGGAAGTTTGCCAACAGTCCCTTGATATAAGGGATGTCCCTTATTTAAATAAAAAAGTGCCTGTCCCTTGCTAAATCAGTATGGGGTGCCTTTTCTCCTGTATTTCAACCTGGTGCACAGGGTCGCACCACCACTGAAATTTGGCCTGGGCACCCCTCCATGCCAGGTGGAGAGGCATCTGGACAAAATGTGAGTGGCGTTGCTGGTGGAGGGGTAGCCAGACTAAATGTGAGTGGCGTTGTGACCGGTGCACAGGGTTGCGATGCCATTCAAATTTGACTCAGGTTCCCCTCCGTCATGCCAGAGGTTCTGACTCAGCTCCCGGCATCTGCACAGAACATAAAGAGGAGCTGCAGCGGCTGCCAGGCACAGCACCCGGACCTGGGGAGAAAGAACCCCTAGGAGAAGTGGGGAGAAGAAGGCACTTGTCCCCAAAGGCTCAAGTCAAGACTGGGGACATCTGAGGCTTGTCCAGTATTTTTGAAATACAATGTTGCCGACCATAGTGCGTAGGTGAACTGAAGTGGGGACTGAATTGAGGAAGTGCGGGGGGGGGGGGGGGGGGCTAAACTGATGGTGGGGCCTGGTGGGGGCTGAGCTGATGGGGATGGGGGCTTGTGAGTAGCGCTGCTGGTGGGGGCTGGACTGAAGGGGGTGGGGATGATGGGGGAAGGAGAGGCTGAACTGATGAGGAGGCTGGGTGTGGACAGAATTGAGGGGGACTTAGGAACAGGATTAATTGCTGGGTAGGGAATGGGCAGATGTGGGGGTGAGAGCTCCTGCAGAAGGGGCAAAAATCGCCTTACCTAATGCTTTTGGGATAGTGGGTGACACTAACTGTTGCACACACACTGGAGACGGGCGGGGTAGTTCAAAAATCTAAAGACAGACCAAAAAACCCTCACAATAGAGCTTTTTTTAAAAAAAAGTTCATGGTTTTTTGGGCCAATCTCATAATTTTCAGGGTTCTGACTCATGGTTTTTGATCTCGTGAGGTTTACAATGCTGAGCATTACACACGTTGGTGTAATCTGATCTCAGTTGTGTCGTCTAGCTGGAGTTGCTGCAACGGGGGTCAGAATAGCTTGATTCTATACATTTGTAAGCATTAGTAACTGTAATGCTTTCATATATGTACATTGGAGGTGGGAAGTGGGTTTCAAAAATCAGAAGACAGGCCAAAAAACCACAATTTAATCTTTTTTTTAAAAAAAACCTCTCTTGGTTTTGGGACCAATCTCAAGATTTTGTGAAGTCTGACTCATGAATTTTAAATTTTGAGGCTGGCAGTCCTCAGTGGATTAAGACAAAACTGAATCCCTGATATCAATAGGGAAGTCAAAGGGGGTATGTCTCTTCCTTGAAAGTCACTTGATCTCTGGGAACTACAAGTCCCAGGATGCCATGCTACTAGGGTCCAGGCAGTGCAGGACCAGGTACCTGTCTTTAAGGTACTCAATCACACATAGAGCTGTTCATGTCCAAAGAGCTTGCACACAATTTTATACATCAGCTTTGAGAAAGATAATATCTTTTAGTATTAGAACTGGATGGAAAATTATTGTTTTTCTCATGAAACATTTTTTTTCCATTTTTTTACCCAGCTTTTGTCAAAAAATTGAAAATGTTTTAGAGTTTTGATTCTTGACGAAACCCCAATTTTTTTATGAATATGATTTGTGTGTGTGTGTGTTTCATTTTCTGCTGGAAAATAGTTTTGTTCGAAAATTTGTATGTTTTTGTCCTCTTCGGTGATGGAAACTTCAGTGATGCTCTGGGTGGACTCAGCTGTCTGCTCGTGTGTATCTAATTGCAGAATCAAGGCTTTAAATACGAAAAAACCCTGTAGTCTCTCCATAATCGAGTACACTGCACTTACATAAAGTTATGGCTAAAACATATCCCCTGAAATGCTGAGGAAGATCCAAACTGGACTGGAACTTTGTGGCTAAAGCCGATCCCTGAACTGATACAATAATGTGTGTTGGAACATTCCATTTAACCACTCCACTTAGATTATGAGATTATGGTTCTGACCTTGGATTTACACCAGCGTGAATCCATTGGACCAAATTCTCTAGTCATCTCTGAAGAGGGATTTAAAAGGGATTGGAGTCATCTTCACGGATCATCTGGGCATATCCTTAGAGTAGAATGATGAGACGGTCATTCAAGCCATATTTAAGTCTGCTTCATGCTGCTGGAGCATTTCAAGGCAGACATAAGAAGGCTGAGTATCTGGCTGACTATATTCTGACCTTTCAGCATAGGCCAAAGTACTCACCCTTTGAGCTGTGTAGGAGACATACACCCACTTAAGATAGGCATGGCTAGAAACAATAAAAAATCCTCTCAGTCCCCTTAATCATCTAGAGCTTAATTCATACTCTGCAAATGATCTACAATTGTCTAACTTGAAGGAAAAGGTTTCTGTCTAGTTGCCTTGAACTCTCTGTGATAACCTTCAACTAGTTTTGGAAAACTGATTATCTGGAAAAAGAAAAGGAGTACTTGTGGCACCTTAGAGATTAACAAATTTATTTGAGCATACTGATGAAGTGAGCTGTAGCTCACGAAAGCTTATGCTCAAATAAATTGGTTAGTCTCTAAGGTGCCACAAGTACTCCTTTTCTTTTTGCGGATACAGACTAACACGGCTGCTACTCTGAAACCTGTGATTATTTGAAGTTGCCCCTACTTGCCTTCCCTTTTCCAGAAAGTATGAATCACCGGGGCAATATTTCACAGCACTTTCTGTACATTCATTGTCTTCTCTTGAAAAACATTGAGGAAGTAGAATTTATTTCACTAAATACTTTATACTCTCTTCAATTTGTTTTCCCCTTTTATCCCTAAACATGCAAACTTCCTTGTTTTTTTTCCAGCTTCTTCCCCTCCCTGACCTGCTGTTCTCCCTCCTGTTATTGCAGTTACGTCTTTCTACAGACTCATTATTTGCAACAGTTTTTAATTGTCATATCTCTGTTTTGAAACTCTTTTATGCATTTTATAGCCTTTGTTTTAGTATTTCTCATTATATCCTACTGTGCATTCATTGCTTCCTTGTTTTACTCAAGCAGTAGGTGCCCTGTATTTTGTAAAATATTTCTGAATAGTAACTTGGAAAATGTGCATATACAAAAGAACAAGCTTTGTGTTCAGAGGTAGGAGACAGAGGAAGGTTTTAAATTCTCACTAAAACATTCCAGCTAATCAATAGGTAGATTTAGACTACACTTGATGTGACTTACGTCTCTTCAGTTTTTAGCTCAATTATTTTCACAACAGGTCCTTCCAGTAGTCCTTAATGTCATCCATTGGGTAGAGCCAGTGGCTCCACATATACAGTAAAACTGAATAGTGGGGCATTCACCCAACCTTGATATTTAGGGCCTCCCTTATGTTGAGCCAGTTGCCTGTTGTGTATTTATCTGGCTGTTTGAAATAACAATGAGGCACCAATCTTAATGCTCAAGGCACCTATGACACTGAATTATAATACAAAAGATGAATATGTCAAAAAGAAAAATAACCAGCAGCCCCACAAACAAAATGCTAATCAACAAGTAACCATGAAACAAAAATAAGACAAATTCCCCACTTTCCCTCTGCCTGTCCCTTAAGTGATATTCACTTCTTTAAGAGCCTTCTTGGGGAGAGTCTGCTTTGCTGTGTGCCATGAAGGTCAACAAATGCAGGCTGCTGTGGATCAAGGAGAGAGTACATTCCTAACAAAAGAGACCAATATGGAGAATATTCTTCAGAAACCCTGTCAGACTGAGATGGGTCTATCTTAAATTGCCTGTGTAGATCATTTTTAGAGATCAAAATCGTACTCCACCTGGAAACCCACAGGCAGCCAGTTCAAAGCAGGAAGCACTGTTTGAATAAGCTATTACCAGGACATTTGCTTATCAAGCTGGCTGCCACCTTCTGCACAAGCATTAGCTTCCCAATAGATTGAAAGTGCAGCCACAAGTAGAGCCAATGGGATTAACGGCAGAGTAAATTACCACTCAAGGTGAGTAAGAGAGGCAGAATCTTGCTCTTAGGGTAAGTCTGAGATTTTACTTCTTGTGTTGTGTAAGGGACAACTTTTTGTTATGACACCCCAGGAACAGCCCTGGGAAGGAGCTGTGCTTCAAAAAGTTGCACCTCCGTCCTTGTTGCTGAGTGGAAGTAATTTACTGTAGGTCTTCACAGAATGTAGGTTACTTCCCCCACCATGCTGGCTCCACCCCTTCTCTGTCCATTTGCACATGGTGGGGAGTAGCAGTCCTG